>NC_080771.1:519622-1905622 GCF_020826845.1 Diceros bicornis minor | reverse complement strand
AAGATCCTCCAATCTAGTATAGGACCAATAATTGCTATCTGCAGTAAAGATGTAAATGACATGCAAGAAGGGCAGATAAAGTGGTTTTGAAGTTGAAGCAAGAAAAGGAAAAGGAGAAGGGCATTCCAGTCAAGAGAACAGCATGTTGAGATATCCGTGAACTGATTGAATGATCTTATTCACCCAAGCCAGAAATCTGGAAGTCATCTTAATCATCCTAGGTGCCTGTATCCTTCTTCTCCTTTATGATCCACATCCAACCAATCAAGAACTCTTTTGACTTGTCTCCTGATCACTGTATTCCCCCAATTTTAAGAGGCACCATTTGTAAGATTGGATTGGAAGGTACACTGCTGACTTATCACTTTCTAAACAAAACACGAGAATCAACACCATCACACTAATTGTATATATTATTACATCAGATGTCTTAGACTAGAGGAACAATGCTATTTCTTGACTCTTCCACTTCCACTCTGTCCCTATTGCCATCACTTTCATTCAAGGCCTCATCATCTCTCATTGGAACTAACACAGTGACTTACGAACCAATCGTCCTTTTCCAGTGTTGTCCTCCTCAAATCCATATTGCACTCAGCCCCCAGAGAGCTGTTAAAATATTGGTCTGACCACTGATATTCATCTGCTCAAAATCCTTGAATCCTGTCCCCTCCAGGACTGAGCCTGAGCCCTCTATCAGCAGGTCCCCAGTTATGTTTCCACCTCATTTCCTATCCCCTTCCTACCTTGAGCTCTGGGCCTCAGTAATCCTGAATTGCTTGCTTCATGCTCCCCACCCCAACAAACCACGCTGTTGCATGTTTCCTTGCCTTTGTTCATACTATCCCCTCTACTAGAAAGCTCTCAACCTCTCTCCTCTCCTTCATCTTTGCCTGCCCAGGACCAGTGTAGACTCAGCTCAGGCATCAATTACATGGACCTCCAGATTGGGGAGCCATGTGTCCCTTCTCTGGCAGTTACAGTATGTTGTCCCTATCACATTTCACTGAAATGATTTGTGCATGTTCCCATCTCCCCCCAGACTGTAATCTCTTCAAAGACAGGAACCATGCCTTATTTATATTTGCATTTCTGCTGTTTACCCCAGAATCTGGCACAGATTAGGCACATGGCAAACATTTTGTTGAACTGAGCTGAGTGGGGACCTAAGAAGAGGACACAGCAGAGTCCCTGGGCCCTGGTTTCATAAACATTAGCACCAAGCAATGAAGCCAACCACCCAAAGACTTGCAAAAGCTGACTATCTTGGGCACGAGGGTAACTGCAGCTGGGATCAGCACTTTCCAATGTGGGTGACCTACATAGGCCTGGTAGTTAAAGAGGCATCTGTCCTAGATAGGATGAGCGGGTAGACTATTTCTTCTGCAGCTTCTCTGAGGGGAATATCTTCAGAATATCTTTCCTGGATGTCCTAGGTAGAATTGCCAAGATTATGATTTGGGGTCATTAGAAGATATATTGGGATAATTCTTGCAAATGGATGATGTCTGCCCAGTTAATTTTGTTTCTTTAATCTTAGAAAATTCTCATAAATAAAAGCCCCCCATCTTACATCACCCAACCAGAAGACCCAGATACTGTCTTGCTTTTAGCAAATGCTACCTTGACATGGGAGCAAGAAGCCAGCAGGAAAAGCGACCTAAAGAAAACACAGAACCAGAAAAAGCATTTTCTCTGGAGACAGAGGCCAGAGGCATACAGTTTGGGTCCACCAGCCCAGGAAGTCACTGGCCCAGAGGAGCAAAGTGGCAGCCCCAAATCAGTTCTGCACAATATAAGCTTTGCCGTGAGGAAGGTGAGTATGTGTTCTAAAGGTATGACCTCCATCCTGCCTCCTTGCATTGCGTGGCTGTGGCCTTCTCAAGGCCTAATATAATTCAGTTTGAGCTGGAGGTGGTGGTGGGATGTCTCTAAACAGGCTGCTTTTCTCCCCAAATTTTAAAACTCTGTACGTGAACAATGGAGACATGTCTTCAAGCCTGAGAGAAGATGGTCGTTATATTAGTACTGATCTTCAAATTCCAGAGGAGTTGGCAGTCCATTGCAATGTTGAATGGATAATCCATTTCAGGTGGCTAGGCTCAAACTGGCTAACTTTTGTAAATCTTTTCAGATTTGTTCTTAATTTCGCATTGGAGTACTATGATAGGTAATAATAACTGACAATTATGAGCACTTATTATGTATCAGGTACATGATTAACTCCTCTAACCACCCCAATAATCCTCTGAGGTAGGTACTATAGCCACCCCCACTTTATATGAGGAACGTGAGGCACAAGGAGGTTAGATGACTCGCCTGAGGTCACACAGCTAGCAGGAGGTAGAAGTGAGCTTCACACCCAGGGCGTGTGGCCCCGAAGTCTACACTCTTAACCACCATGCCACACTGCTCTTGTAAAAAGCAAAATGAGATCAACAAGCAACCCAGCAAAAGAAGCCAGCCAGAGTCTGTTGGCTGCTCTCCTCCTCTGAGGATTGGGGCATGGATTCTGTAGAAAAAGCTCTGCATTTAGGGGATGTTTGGCCTTCTCCTGCATATATTCCCTTGCCCTGGGAACTCAGCAGCAGCGCTCCCAGCTGGCAGTGTTGATTCTGCTGCAGCGGGCTCAGCATTAATCTTGTGCCCAGTATTTTAATCTCCCATCTTGTTGACTCACTCTTTCCCCATGTAAGCACCAGAGAAGGAGAGGTTCTTATTTATTATGTGATACTAAGCTCAGTAGTTGGCATAGAGTGGTACCTCTTGTAGCTAACAAGGCTGCAGTGCCCAGATTGCTCCAACCATGCCTTCAGAACTATTTATTCCAAAGAGGCCTCAGTGAACTGCTCTCGTGTTAGAAAGGAGCTGCCTTTTGGCCCACCAACTGCTTTCCTCCTTTTCAGTACATTAGTAACTCCTGGGCTTGTGTATTAAGGACATGGTCAAGGTTTTGTGAAATAAGTTGAAGGTATAATGGGGGCAGCACAGCGTCATGTGGATTAAGGGCATGCCTCTGGAACCTGGTAGACCTGGGTTCCAGTCTCAGCCACTTACCAGCTGTGTGACCTTGAGTATATTGCCTAACCTCTTGAAGCCTCTGTTTCTTTACCTGCTCCATGGATATTTTAATAATGGTACCCACTTCACAAGGTGGGTGTGAGAATGGAAAGAGATGCAGTACACAAATGCTAAGCCCATAGTGAGTCTCTGCTGATGTCAGCCATTGGTGTTGCCTTTTTCCTCTGACAATCATGTCCAGCTTAAGTGCTGCCCTTAAATGTCCTAAATTCAGGTCATCCGTGTTTTTCCAAATTTAATTCCATGATTCCATTAGACTGTAGCCTCCTTGAGGTCAGGGCATGTATCTGTTTTGTCCATAGGTGTGGCCTTACACTGAGCCCAGTGTGTGGCACAGAGTAGTTCCCAATAATGTTTTCTGAATGAACAAATGAATAATCAGAAACTCAGGGGGTGCAGGCCTCATGGATTTCCTGCTGAAGACAAGGATAAACCTACAAGGCTCAGACCGAGCCCCAAGTAGTAGATTGGACTCAAAGGAGAGCCAAGTGCCTAGGGAGGCTGGATCCTTACCTGTGGGTCTCTTTGTCCCAATGTTTATAATGCCCCAATTTCTTAAAGTCCTTTTAGTGGAATTAAGATGGATCAGCTTCCCTTACCTGTGGCTTGAACGATGATGTGGGCTCCATAAGGCAGGAACCACATCTGCCTTGATCACTACTTTATCCCCCATGCCTAGCATGGTGCCTGGTGTTCAGTAAAGATTTGTCAAGGGCATTAATGATGACAGGCAGCAACTCTCATGTGCTGGGAGTGGCAGGCAGGTGATGGGCCCTTCTGGTCCAGCTCAGGTGGGAAAGGAGCCATATTTGGCCCCATGCTGGGCATCTTTTCTCGACGGGATGCAGGGAGCAGGTCTTAATGAGAATGTTCTTATGTTTCAACTGCAGCAATGCAATACCTGCTTGAACGCAAAAGTGGGCATGGGCCCACCTCAGAGTCTCCATATGGACTCTTTCTCTCCCTGCAGTGGTTCCCCCCAGATATCTACATGGTCCACTCCCTTGCCTCCTTCTGGTCCTACTCAAATGTCACCTGTAGCAGATACTGTCAGTGACCCATCCATGTGTCCTGCCATCTTCCAACTGCCAGATCTGCATCTGTGCCTGAGGGCCCTCCCTACCACCCACAAAGAGCCAAGATGTCAACAGCTGAGGGAGAAACTCTCACTGACTGTTGGGTATTTATCCCGACTCCTTCAGCCATTGAGAGGATAAAACTATATTCAGCTCCCCAGTTTCCTTGAGTTTCCCAGCAGGGTTGAGCTCCATGTGCCTCCTCTGGGGGCTGAACTAATAGTGTATCCATGATGGGCCACCTTCCCTTTCCTGTATCATTTCCCCTCTTGCCAGCTGGGGTTTCCTGCCTGCCCCCCCCCCCAACAAGTTACCTTCACTCAAATTCTTGATTCAGGGCCTGTTTCTGGGAGAACTCCAGCTGAGACACCTACCTCTCCAGTTAGGCCCCCGCCCCATCTCCTCCCTGCTTTGTGTGTTCTCATGGCGTGCACCTGACATACTCCATATTTCACTTGCTGACTTTGTTTTCTGTCTGTCTCCTCAACTAAAACACAGCTCCATGAGGGCAGACCGAGACTTTTGTCCCTCGTGTTCATAGCCATATTGTGCTGTTGCTGGTGCCCAGCACAGCGCCTGGCACGTGGCAGGCTCTGATTTGTTGATTGAATTAATAAATCTGCAGCTGTAGAATAATCCATGATCCCGAGATGTTGGAACAGTGTAACCGCTCAGTAATTTCAGATTGAGTTGTTATGGTGGAAGGATACTTTAAAAATGACTTTTGAAAAGCATCTGACTCTCCATACTTCAAAGGCTATCCCCCTAGGTTGTGCAGACTTTAACTTCCATTATATTTGCTTTCCTGGAGTCTGGGCACAGGACAACCCTCATGTCCAGGACCTGTGTGTCCCAGACCAGCACAAGGCTGTTTCACATCAGTGCTTGTACATGATTTGTAGAAGCCCTCTGGGAGCTCTGCTCTGCTGTGCAAGGGAAAGCACTTAATTAAGACTTAGGTTCCTGCATCCTCCCGGGCTGTGTATCAGGGTTGGGGTGTGAGGCTGCAGCTGCCACCTCACAGAGCCAACAATGACCTGTTGGTCACCGCCTGGCCTGGCCAGCGCAGTTTGGGGGCAACACCTTTGGCCCCAGATCCTCTAGGAACTGGGAGAATGACTGTGTCTTTTCTTTGTTTCTCTGGCAGGGGAAGGTCATGGGAATATGTGGGAATGTTGGAAGTGGAAAAAGCTCCCTCATTGCAGCTCTCCTAGGACAGGTAAGCTGTGTGGTGAGTGCTGTGAAGATGGAATGTTAATGTGACAATGAATTGGTTCCCCGCCTGCCGTGTTTGGGGCCCTGTGAGGACGGTGGAGCCAGCGGCTGGGCTTGGCTGCACTGGACTCTGTGCACATAGTTAATGATGATTTCCAGGAGGTCAAAGCACTTGGCAGCTCCACGCCTCTCGGCCAGGCGGAGCCGAGATTTTCACACACTCTTGGGTTTACCTCCTAAGGATGTGTGTTAAACGGTGACTGCTTCCTTGCCTAGAGCTCTATCTTGGTCAAAGGAAGAGACAGGTCATTAAATCCGTGCTTTTTCCCATGACTTGGGCTGTCCTGATTAGAAAGGCCAGAAAAGCATCTTGGCAGGGAAGGACCCAAGAGCCTGTGATTCCTGATGACTTCAGATGCATTTTTCCCTCATCCACCTCCACATCCCCAGGGTCTGCCCAGAGTGCTCCTCCATCAAGCTTTCTTTGATGAAGGAGTGGCTAAATGAACGCATGAACTAAAGCAGCAATGTGCCCCCAATTCTCTGGAAACCTCATGCTAGGAAGAGGGAGGAACCCAGGATTCTTACCCCTTGTCTGCTATTTCCAGCTGTGTGACCCTAGGGAAATGGTCAAGCCGTTTACTGTATTCACAGGCCTCTAAGTTGCCATGGTTTCTCATCCCAAATGAATGAGAAACTTTCTGGGGAAAAAATATTAAGTCCTCTTTCTCCCACTCTGTGTTCTAAAGAGAACGTTGGGCACCTGGGGTTGCCTTTGCCTGCAGCAGGGAAAGAAGGCACCTCTGAAGAACTGAGGATGCGAGGCTCAGAAGAGCCCCTAGACAGGTGGCTTCTCTTGACTCATTTGTAGAAAAAGTGACAACTTCTGTGCCTGAGGGCAGAGGTGGGAGCTGAATCAGGTGAGCTCCTGAGGTCACCCGTGCTCTGAGATT
This sequence comes from Diceros bicornis minor, assembly GCF_020826845.1. Classification (NCBI taxonomy): domain Eukaryota; kingdom Metazoa; phylum Chordata; class Mammalia; order Perissodactyla; family Rhinocerotidae; genus Diceros; species Diceros bicornis. The sequence goes on along the minus strand of NC_080771.1, from coordinate 1,899,297 downwards.
CTGTGTGTGCGCCTCTGTGATAACCCTAGGGTTGGCAGGCATCTTACAGGTGACCCAGCCCGATTCTCCACCTAATGATGTGAACACTCTGCTCAGATGTCTCCAGATGGAGAACTGATTACTTCACAGCCAGTTCCCTCTTTGGAGAGTTTTGATGTATATGGGCATGAAATTTGCCTCCTTTTCACTTCTGCCTTTGGCCTGCTCTTTGGAACATCCCAGAGAAAATAAAATCTATCTGCCATGCGACAGTGGTGGGATTAGGCCCCTCACTGTGGTCACTGGGGAGACAGGGTGGCAGTGTGCTTAAGCTAGTGGGCTCTGAACTGCCTGGGTTCACCACCTGCCTCAGCCTTGTGCTCACTGTTTAACCTTGGAAAAGTAAGTTAACTTCTCTGAGCCTCAGTTTCCTCATTTGTAAAATGGGCCTAAGGAGGTTTGTGGTGAGGATTAAATGAGATAATGTATATGATAGTTGGTTATAGGATAATTCTCAGTACTAAGCCTGGTGATCAGCATTTAAACAGTGCCTGGCATATACCCTATTCATTTGAGCTATTATTATTCATACCATTATTGGTATTAGCATTCTCTCTTCTCCAAGTCTAGTGTTCTCTGTCCCGTGGACCACTCCTGAGGTGAAATGGCATCACAGCCCTTGACCACCTTGGCTATCCTCTTTCCCTGTCCCCAACACACTGACGCTGCCCAGTACACCTCAGCCTTGAGCACCAAGGCCTGCCTCGCACATCCCTTCTCCTGACAACTTTGAACACAGCCTTACTACTAGCGTCTACCGCTACCTGTCGACACCCACCATGTGGGCCACCGTAAAGGAACTTATGTATTCAGGGTCACAGACAGGAGCCCATGCATGTTTTCTAATTGGATTGCTCAATGTTTTAAAAGTCCAAAAGTTCCACATGAAACTAGATTTTCCACTTCTCTTGAAAAATTAGAAACTCTGGCCACACCAGGCCAGCATCCTTGCATGGCACCAACTGTGCAACTGAGTCGAGGCTGCTTCCTTAAGATGGCGCCTCAGGGCCACCATCCACAGCACTGCAGGCTGTGCCCTGCCCCCGGGGCCTGGCTGAGGAGAGTGGGCTCAATCGGTGCACCTGGAGGAAAAGGAAACCTTTGTGGTGGGTCCACCCAGAGGGCGTCCTGTTCTCATTGCACGAAGCTGCTGTGTGTGCCAGCAGCAGCTCTGCAGCCTATGCCCTCCGGCTTGCAGCAGGACTCACCACAACCTCTTCTGGAACATTCCTGCTTGGACCCTTGCCGATGTTTGACTTTTAGACCCTTGATCTGCACACTTGGGCTTTGCAGTGTGTGGACAAGACATGCTGTAGCCTGCTTGCACCTTCAGAATTAATGATCATGGAATAAGTGGGTGGCGAGGGTGCAATGGGCCCCTGAGGAGAAGTCTGCAAGGTTTGGCTTCTGAAGCTTCTCTGGTATTGTCGCTGCAGATGCAGTTACAACAAGGGACCGTGGCAATCAACGGGACTCTGGCCTATGTTTCCCAGCAAGCATGGATCTTTCACGGAAATGTGAGGGAAAACATACTATTTGGAGAAAAGTACGATCACCAAAGGTAATGTTCACTTTGAAAGCATGAGGCACTTTAGTGTTTGGTATGCTCTCCTACAAAGGCTGATGCCACCGGTAATGATTGCTGAGTGAGTTTCTTTAATGAGTTTTGATTAAACATTCACCAGATCCAAATGAGAGTTGGTTTTTCTCTTCCTGACCCAAGAGTTCAGGAGAGGCACATTCTGCAGACCTGCGCTCACACTCTAGGAAGTGGATGGAACCGACACTTCCTTCCCAGTGCAGAGCAGCATATGTTCTGAGGTTCTCTGTAACAGTGCATATGTTGTGTGACTGGAGAAGGATGAATCTGGCAATTTTGCTTTAGGCCAAGTAACCAAAACTTTGCTTGAAATCGTCAGCAGCAGGTATGCAAATTAATCAGCCCTGAAATTATTAATTGACATCAGAGCTATTAGGATATATTGCTGTTAGTGTCCTCAAAATGATCTAATGGAATAAAAACAAAGTTCAAGTCATAATTTTTGGATACACTTTGGACCATTATCTTTAAGCCCCAGGAAGTGATAGCTTCCTATGGTTCTTTGCTGCGTTTGGTGTGCTGCCATGTACATTCTCTCATTGGAGTCCCCAAACCATCCATTTAGGGAGATCTTGGCATCATGATCCCATTTTACGGATGAAGAGGTTGAGGCCCAGAGAGGACAGTTGACCCACCCAAGGTCAAAGCTATTAAATAGCAGAGCTGAGTCTTGGGCTCTAGGCCAGCATCATTTGTTCTCACTGGAGATGTCTGACAGCTGGGTCATCCTGAAGCCTCCTCAAGCACCATGATGCTGAAATAAAGATATAAAGTTGGTTTTATGAATCTGGCTGTCAGCTCTCCAACAGCGGTCTGGACTTGCACATGTTATTGTCTGAACCCACAAACTCGGTCCTTGCTGGCCAGCATCAGCCAGTGTGTGGGTTCCCAGCAAGAACCCACTTCTTGGGTTCTTGGGAAGAACTGTTACTTCCCCTCATTTTCCCTGGCCATAACATCCTGTCACCGGGAGACTCAGGAGTGGCAGGAAGATATGATCAGTGCAGGAGTCCTTGGCACCAGCTGAACTGCTCTGTCTCCTGGCCTGCCTTTGCCTCTGCCTCCTCCCAGCCCCACCTGGATTGGCTTCTCGTTCCGTGGAAGCAGGCTAGAAGGAGGGATTCCTGTCTTTATCAATTAGGATGTCAGTGGGCAAATATTTACTAAATACCTGCAATATACAGGACCATGGGGGACGGAGGGTGGCTCAGATATATGTTTGCCCTCAAGGTGTTCCAGTCTGGAAAGGGCAGTAAGAGATGCATAGAAATGACAGTGCACCAAGAAGGAATGTGCCAAGAGGCAGGAGACTGTGCCGGATTGTTCAGAGGCAGCAGAGATCACAGGAGGGAGCAGACAATGGTGCTTGCATTGGGCCTTGAAGGATGGACCAAGCATCCTTTGCACATGGCATCTCTAGCAGAGGTTTTGCCCCTAGGGTGGACACTGTGGCTCTCAGGGCCACAGGAGGTAGGAGAGTGGAAGGAATTTTAAGGTGGGGGATGGTGGTGGCAAGGGGATGAAGATGTGCTGATCAGTCTGAAGATTGGTAAAGGTAATAATATTAATAAGAACCACCACTGATGGAGAATTTGCAGTGTGCCAGACATTGTGCTAATGGCTTTACATCTGTGTTCCTGCTTCATTCTCACAACCCAGTAAGAGTTATTAGCCTGATTTTATAGAGTGGAGAGTGAGGATCAGGGAGGCACAGTCACTTATCCAAGGTTACCTAGCTGGATTCAAACCCAGATTGCTCTGATTCCAGAGCCCCTGATCTTAACCTCCATGTATACCAGCTCTAAAGTTGGCACATGGGCACGATGCTCAGGGCTGTGCCCAGCTTCTGCTCTAGGGCGTCGAGTGCCGCTCCTTAGGATCCTCTTTTCTCAATGCATGATGATGGGCAGGCCTCACAACTCAGACTTTGCAAGACATACTTTCCCAGTAAAGGGCACCAGCAAGAGAGCGCCCCCTGAAGGGCAGTTACCCATGATCTGCCTGCTCACTCTCTTGCTGGTGGATCCCAATGATGATGATGATGGTAAGGATATCAATCAGTCAATCAGTCAACCAATCAACCCCCATGAAGGCAGGCAGCCCATCAAATGGGACAGAAAGTTATGGCCCAGCAGCTCCTTGGATGGAGCCACCTGGCACACCAGGGAATTCAGAGCAGGAGCCAGTTCCTGAGGTGGCTGTGTGTGGTACTCTGGTGCCCTGGGGAAGATTTTATTTACAGGGGGGCCTGTCTGAGTGGGATCGAGGTACAGAGAAAACCAAGAGAGAAGGGTGTGGGATTCTCTTATAGCTTAGGAACTGTACATCTCCAAGTTCCTACCCACTAACTTATTGACTTTTCTGGATCCCTTGATGTCGGAAGTCCCCAAAGAGTGGGACTGGAATCATGCCCAGTGGGTCACAGGACCTCCAACTTTGCTGTCCTTTGCAGGACAAGGTGTTGGTCCCAGCAGTGTGGCTGTTGAGAGGTGGTTAGGGACTTGCCCACCAGACTCCCCACAGACTGGCCTCCAGAACTAGACTGGGGGTGAGGCTGAGGGGCAAAACCGAGACGTTGGGAGGTTCAAGGAGCTGAGGTCCAATTCCTGCTTGGCCTCTCTGCCCCTCAGGCAGCTTTCTCTGTGCCTCAGTGTCCTCAGGTGTCTCAAGGGGAGAAAACCCTGTTCTCTCCAACCTGCTAGGAGAGACTGGTGGATAGAGAAGATTCGTGGAGCAGAGGTCGGGGTCACCATTCATAATCAACCAGCCCTCTGCTGTTACCCTCCACCCACACACATCGTCTCTTCCGTTCATGGTCCTACATCCTCCAGGAAGCCTCCCCAGCGACCTCATTGGTGACTTCCTTCTCTGACTCCCACAAACAGTGCTAGGAGTCGGCACCCAGTTTTTCCTTCATGGGTTTCACATACACTGATTTCATCTTTCTCGCATAGTGGGAGGCCTGTGAGGGGAGTGGCCATCCCCAAGACAACTCTGCATCCGGTGGGGGGTGCCCAGGGGTCCAGGGGAAGCTGCCCTTGGACATCACAGACGAAGCAACTAGCCACGTCCTCGCCTTGCCCCAGTGACACCAGCAATGCCTCTAGAGGCAACCCCGGCAGCAATGGTTGTAGGGCATTTTTCACCGTGTCTGACTTCTGACCTTTGCACCCCCAGGTATCAGCACACGGTTCGTGTCTGTGCCCTCCAGGAGGACCTGAGCAGCCTCCCTTATGGAGACCTGACCGAGGTGAGCAGAGCTGGGAGCTCAGCCCCACTGCAGTGGCATGGCAGCCCGACCGCCCAGGTCCAGCTGGCTGAGGCTCAGCAGGCCCCAGTTTCATCCACATCTGGATGCCCGGAGGACAGATAGGTCCAAGGAAATGTGGGGCAGTCAGGTTCCACCATCCCGAATTCTCCATCTGGCCTGTTCCTGGGGGATATCAGAATGGATGTGGCACCAACTCCACTTGTGTTGGCTTTAGTGTGGTCACTCCTGGGCCACTCTCAATTTGCTTGTCATCTCAGGGAAGGTTTCTGGCAAAATCTGCTTCCTCACCTCACGGGTCAGCTCTGCCCTGCAAAGACAGAGGTCCAGGGGTGCTGCATTGTGGCTGGAGTCTCAAGGGTCCTTTCTTGCTTCAGTGGCTTTGCCCAGCTCAGGAATATAAGGGTCACCTCCAAACACTGCCCCCGGGATGCTTGTCCAAAGAACTGGCTGGGTCCTAGGCTGAGCCTGCCAACTCAGGTGACCCAGGAGAGTCACTGTGCCGCCTTCCTGTCTCCCCATCCCAGTGCACCCCTGCACGGTCTCCCACTCTGCCCAGGAGCCCCAAAGGAGACCCAAGGGCTAAAGCGTCCTGAAGAAAGACCAGTTCAGAGCACAGTGCCTTTCTCTGCTGGTGCCCTCCATGTGCCTGTGTCAAGGAAATGGCCACCACAGCCTTCCCGGCCTGGCCTTTGTGCCCCCCTACTGCAGCCCCAGCCCACCCTTCCAGGGTTGACTTCTACCTACCCCTACCTGCCCACCTAAGTGCCCGCTCACCTCCCAGCCTCGAGGCCTCTGCTCCTTCTATCGTTACCAGTCGTCAAGTTCCAACCTCAAATCCACGCCCTTGAGGAAGACTTTCCCAAGTCCCATGGTCTGAAGTACTTGTCCCAAAGTACCCAATTATGCTTCTCACTTGTCGCTTGCTAAATTCTGCTTTGTGCCATTATTGTGTGTATAACTAACCACACACCCTGCTAACATGCGAGCTCCCAGTAGAGAGGGGACTTTGCTAGCCCAGCTCCATGTGTCCCGCCCCATTGCTCAGCCCAGCACCCGGCTGAACATAATAGGGGCTCACTTTGGGGTCAGTGGATAGAACTACCTGAAGGAGGCAACTCAGGATTTTCATCCTTTCAACAAATACTTACTGAGCCCCTGCTCTGGGCCAGGTGTGTGCCAGGCCTCAGGGATGCAGTGAGGAACAGGCAGACATGCCTCCCATCTTCATAGAGCTTAGGGTTACCTAGTGGGGGTGGGAGCTGATCCACAAGGAAGCAAATAGAGAGCCCTCTTGTACCTCTGCTCCCAGACTCTTCTCCCTTCTGTTCACGCGTCCATTCTCCCAAATTGTCGAGTTTTTCCCTCAACAATTCCCTTTGGTTTTAATGGTCAAGACATAGTCCCTCCCTATGGAATATGCACTGAGACGGGCTGTTGTGAGCCGGGTACCCCTCACTCAACACTGGAAAGAGCTTTTCCCTAGTTGCCACTGCCCATCGGGCTCCCTGCAAAAGTGGAGTCTTCCACTTCCCAGGGAAACTGATGGGTTCAGGGGATCCCTGTAAGGGTTGGAGGAGCTAGGACATGGTGATGATCAGTCTGCAGAAGAGTCTTGAGAAGCTTCAGGAAGCTCCTGCTCCCCGAGGACAGCAGGGTGGTGAGTGGGGCCCCATGATGGACAGTAGCATTGCCCCTGTCTGCAGATCAGGGAGCGGGGCCTCAACCTCTCCGGGGGACAGAGGCAGAGGATCAGCCTGGCCCGCGCCATCTACTCAAACCACGAGGTCTATCTGCTGGATGATCCCCTGTCGGCCGTGGACGCCCACGTGGGGAAGCACGTCTTTGAGGAGTGCATTAAGAAGACACTCAGGGGGAAGACCGTGGTCCTGGTGACCCACCAGCTTCAGGTGACTGAGATCATGGGATGGGTGGCGCCTGAGTCTCCTGTTCTGCCTGAACCTGCATCACCCATATGAGGCTGTTGTCACCTGGACACGGTGGGGGAGGGAGCAGGGCACGCAGGAGACACTGGTGATTCTCCCCAGCCACGCTGGCTTCCACATAACCCTGCCTGCTCCTCTATCTGCATGGCCTCTGTGGGTCCTACCTCGAGCTCAGTGGGGCCAAGACCTTTCCTCCACCAGAGGGTAGATTCTCCAGGAGCAGTTGACCTCTGTTTGTGGGGTGGACATGGAGCATCTCCCCCAGCTTTGGGCCACTGGTGGTGAGGAGATGGGAAGCCAAGTCGAAACAATTCAGACCCCACTCTTCCTCTAGCAAGGGCTGGGTGGGCCTGAGGCCAGAGGTGCCTGGGCGCGGACGACAGAGGGTGATGGACTCCTTGGAGGAGGGAGCAGATAGCCCTGGCATCACTGCCCAGGGGAAAGGGACTGGAGGCTAGGACTTGGGGCTAAAGCAAGAAGCTTCTCCCTGCTCAGAGCCACTCGCTCAGGCTTAGGAACATGAATCTTGCCGAGGAAAGTGACTGGGTTTGCCCTGAATGAGCTTGAGAATTTGGCAGGATGAAGACAGTTGTCACTGTGTCAGCCTCACCTGGTGGGAATCCAAGCCCCCTCCACTCTGAAACAAACTAGATTTCCCCTGTCCTACACTGCCTCTATCTCCCCTCTCCACAACAAGTCCCCAGAAGTGTGTGGGTATATGTGTGTGTGTACGCGTGGGCATCTCCTGCTGGCGGTGAGACCCCAGAGGACTGACCTGCATTGAGAGGCCTGTTGGAGCAGAGGGAGCAGAAGTCCTGTCATCTCTGCTCTCCTGCTGCTTGTGGGGAAAATGTTAACCAGGGGCCTGGTCTAGGGGTTAGAGACAGGTCTCACTGCCTTTGCGAGGGTAAGTCAAGCTGGGGGAGAGAGGCAGCATATGACGCTGCCACGGAGCTGGGGGAGAGAGGCAGCATATGACGCTGCCACGGCTACAGGATGCTCTAGGCAGCATTTTTAGGATCTTCTGTCAGTGGCCAGAAGATCCAGCCTGAAGAGGGGGAAGTTTCTTAAAGACCCAGGAAAATCAGGCCCTCCCATCGCTGTGGCTTTGTGCCCAGCCTGTGCCTGTCTTTGCCAAGGGCTAGAGTTCTCAGAAAAAGCTCCAAGCATCGGAATTTTGCGTGTGGGACGGCGGGGGTTTCCTCTGAGAGGGCTCTGTCACCTCCAGGAAGCATCAAGCTGGGCTAGTGAGGACAGGAGCTCCGAGCTCCTCTGCTGGCCAGGGGCCGGGGCAGAGGAGAAGGTTGGATTTCTTCTGGACCCCCATGAGGTGACTGGGAAAGGGCTCTCGCCCAGTCAGGGTGCTAAACGTAGTGACCGCTCTGCACCCTGGAGACCACCTGCAGCAGAGAGAGCAGTCCTCCTGAGGGTCCTGGGGATCTGGAGGGGGGCTCCTGGCCCCCAACAAATGTGGGTCAGAGCCGTCCTTGCAGGAGTCCTCCAGGGGGAGAATCGTAATCTCAGCCCCAGTCCACTAACCGGCGGGGTGACCTCAGGCAAGAACCACCTCTTTCTCAGGCCTTGGCCTCCTCAAATATTCTACCTTTCACCAAGGTCATTTTATCTCCCTTTCTGCATCTTAAAAAAATGCAGGCAACCACCAGATGGCACTGGAAGCTCCATCTGGTTGTCCGTTGTTGGGGAGGAGAGGGATCAGAGCCCTGGAATTAGAGCCCCGGGGCCCGGGGCTTTTCCGGAACATTTCTCCGCTGCTTTTACTCTCAGGCCCACAGGCAATCCGGATGCTTCCCAGTACTTGGGCTGGACGATTGCTCTTCTGTTACTTGAGGAGACGAAGTGAGGCTGGTGGCGGCCGCTGAAATCCACCCAGGGTCAGATTTTGTGAGTTTAGAACTAAGCTGCTCAAATCACACCGTGTCTTACTGGAGTGAACTGGGGGCTCGCTGGCCAGAGGGGCTTCACCAGGAGCTTCTGAGGCTGGAATGTGTGTCCCCACGCAGGCAGAAAAGGCTGTGGGGCTGCCACAGTCCCCACAGTGCCTCGGTTTCCCCATCCAGAAACTGAGCCGATAATAAAGCTGCCTGCTTTCTTTACTGGGTGTAGGAGATTGAGAGATAAGAGACGAGATCCAGCTTTGAAAAGTTAGAAGGTGCTGTGCAAAGTTGAGAGGTTATTTCCAGGAAAAGGCTCTGTCAGAAAGTGTCTCAACTGGACATTAAAAGCCAGGCTGTTCCTGCTTGGTCTGTGCAGGAAAGTGGACAGACAGCTGGGCAGTTAGTCCAAGGGAAGCAGAAAGGCTGGAGCTGTCCAAAGCCATCCAAACTGGTCATTTGGCCTTTGGACACCCCCTACACCCCCATCAGGTGTACAATGAGCAAATGTCGCTATTTGTTCAGGCGTTTAATCAAGAGCATTGCTTTGCTTTGACCTTGGGTAGACCCTGAAGTACAGGGGAAGGCCTCTGGCCCGTATTGCACAGGCTTCTTTAGGTTGAACCGTTTTAGATCTCATAGCACCTTGCCCACTTCTAGGAGGGGACTTCCTGCCCTTAGATGGGTTGATCCTATGGGGAGAACTCTGGCTCGTTCCAAAATTAAAGGAAACCCCTCCTAGAAGAACTCTTTGATCTCAAGAAAGATATGGAAATGAAGAGAACTCAAATGAGAAAAACAGCAGGGCTTTAGGCTAAATGTGGGATGCCATCATTAAATGCAGCTAAAATTTTATTGTACAGATAAAGCTGGTGTAAACTCCTCAGGCCAGGGGGTGTGGCCTGGTGGCTAAGGACTGCACCATACTTTGCGTGTCCTGGGCTAGATGAAGACGATGAGGTGGGCTTATAATGTTATAATAGAGGGAGGCTATCACTGAGGTCATATTTCCCCTCGCCATCAAATCTTGGCTGCAATAACTGTCAATTTCATATTCCAAATCTCCATGATCAGATTTCTTAGCAGAGCAGCTCATGTAGGGAGCAATAGCAAGGGAGTGTTCAATGTGTTTCACTGTGACAGTCAAAGGCCCCCTTTTGTACCCATAAGATGTGTGGGTACCAGATCAGCACTTCTCAATGGGGCCATTTTGCCCCGTAGCAGGCATTTGGCAGTGTCTGGAGACTTTTTTGCTTGGGGAGGGAGTGCTATTGGCATCTAATGGGTAGAGGCCAAGGAGGCTACTAAACATCCTACAATGCACAAGACAGTCCCCACAGCAAAGAATGATCTGGCCCTCAATGTCAATAGTGCCAAGGTTGAGAACCCCTGTACTGGGTGAGCCGGGAAGCTGCTGGTTGGGAGGTTGGCATGGCGCTCTCCTCTCTTTTACCAAGGCAGAAGTTCATTGTGGATCACTTTAATATCTCTGCAGTTCTTGGAGTCTTGTGATGAAGTCATTTTGCTAGAAGACGGAGAGATTCGTGAAAAGGGAACACAAGGAGTTAATGGAGGAGAGAGGGCGCTATGCAAAACTGATTCACAACCTTGGAGGGTTGCAATTCAAGGTAACTCTGCACACCTAGGTGTGAGAAATTGGGTGCCTCCTCTCATGATTTCCCAGCCTGGGAGAGGTTCTGTCAGTTAGCTTTCAGAAGGAATTTCATTTTGTCTCCAGGATCCCGAGCACATTTACAATGCAGCAGTGGTGGAACGCCTTAAGGAGAACCCTGCTGAGAGAGATAAAGATGCTGGTACAATCAGAGTTCCAATCACACCTCTCTTATTGCCCAAGGCTCATGAGTGGACACAGATCTCTCTTTATTTCTCACCCTAGTTTTGGCTCCAACAGATGAGAAAGTTGAAGGAAACGAACCTGAAACAGACTCAGAATTTCTAGACGTAAAAGGTATTTACCATTCATCCCTCAATTTCGTACTCTTAAATATTTGCTGAGCATCTGCCACTTGGGATGGAGAAGTGTAGGCACAGGGTAGATCCTTTTGGGCAGCTAGAATTGTATGGTTTACTGTAGTGTGAACCTTGGAGTTCAACTGCCTGAGTCCAAATTCTGGCTTCACCACTTAGTAGTTTTGTGACTTTGATCAAGATACTCGGCCACTCTGAATCTTAGTTTCTTATTCCATAAAATGGGGAAATAATTGTACCGACCTCATAGGTTCTTGCAAAGATTACATAAGAAATTGTACATAAAATAGTTAGCACAGTTCCTGACGTATAGTAACTCTCAATAGTAGTTACTATTTTAGTTGGAAAGACCAAAGCAATGCACAGACAGGAATTAGAGGTGAAAGCACACAGACGTTTCTCACTCTTTCTGGGGAGTGTTCAGAAAGGATTGTGCAGCAGTGAAGAGATTGAGGTGGGATAAGGTTATTCATTCTTTCAACAAATAAGGACTAAGCATTCCACAGGCACTAAGCTAGGCTGGGAAGAGAAGGAAAATACGCCCCTGTCCTCAGGATCTTATGGTCTGGTGGGGGTCACAGACAAGTAGATAATCATGGGAAACTGTGCTAAGAGTAATGGGGAGTTGGGGTGGGAGTAACAAGTCAGGGAGGGCTTCACAGAGGTGGCGACCTGTGGACTGGTCCTTCCAGGATGTGTAAGAGTTTTCCCGGGACACTGGTGAGAACATGAAGAAAGGGGAAGATTTGGAGTTGAGGGCACAAGGGAATTCCAAGAAGGCAGGGAGGAGAGATGTGGGAGAGGAGCCTTGTGAGGGCCAGGCTGGTCAACCTGTCTCTTCTCCTTAGACTCTGTTACCTTCCATCCCTTCATCCAGTCCACATTTGCTGAGCCCCAACTCAGTGCCCAGCACAGGCCACTGAGAGGGGAGAGATCAAAATCCACAGTCTCTTTCCTCAAAGTGCCCACAGCGAGGTGGCTTTCCATGTTTGAGTTCTGTTCCTCAATAATGTAGACCCGAAAAAAAACACAGTATATTTCATCAAACTTAAGATGCCATTCGTTTTAAGATCACCCTCATTTTATGTACCACTTAGAAAGAAAAGTCTCTGCCAATTAGATGATATGGCATATTACTGAATGGAAAGCACATCCTGATTTCAGAGATGTTCAAATGTGAAAAAAAAAAAATGCGAGTCTTTGAACTGATGAAATCTGACACCATTAATAGTGCTTGTGACAAACACATGAACGTTTGGAAACACAACCTATTTTTATCGCTCTGGAGGCTGCCAAGGCTGAAGTGAGGTGCCCAGCCATCTCCTTCATGCTTCTCCAGGATAGCTCCCGGCTGCCCAGGATTTGAGGTCCTGTGAAGAGAGTAAACTCTGCTCCTCTTTTCCTCCTCACCCCCCTTCTCTGGAGAGGAAAGTGAAAGTGTGAAATTAAATGCTTTCAAAGGTTTGGAAGAGAACCAGTTGAACGTGGGACTGCCCGCCATGCCTGGCACCAGCGCATTTTCTAAAGTGCAGCAAAGTTGACCAGCATCAGCAATACTCCTCAGCCCACTGCGTTGGCGGGCTGCAAGGGGATCTAGCCAGTTCCTTTGCACTCCAGGATGTCATTCATTAGGCTCTGCCAACCTGCCAAGGTATCTCTCCTTTTGCAGTCCCAGAGGGAGATACAATGAGCGAAAGTCAAGATGAACATTTTCGAACATGTGCAAAGGTTCCCGGGTAGAGGGTATAATGGCAGCTGTATTCATGGAGGCGCCTTTCAGGTGTGACAGCTTTAGAGCCCATGTGCAGGGATGCCCCCTTGTCTAGCTGTATTTATCTCTGTCTATAAAAGTCAAGTATGGTTTAGAATTCTGCTTTGGAGCTGACATTTACGTGCCTCTCTCTGGAGGAGAGGGCAGAGATGTGTGTTCAGTTCTGGCTGCTGGGAGCTGCTTCAGCCAGCATCCCTGAACCTCTGAATATTGTTTCATGAGAACTTAATGGTCATTTTCCATTCCCCTTTGGAAAATGGCAACGACTGGGGACAGCCACGTGGAGGGAACCAGGAATCCAGGCAGCAGGTGACCTGGGAGGATGCCCTGGGTTTCTTCTACATGGTGTGAGCTCCGAGAAGACAGACATCACCTCCTTCTTGTTCACCCTGTAGTAGCAGCTGCTGTGGGTGCCCTTAGCACCACAGTGCACATAGCCCAACTCCCAACCGCCACATCTGCACTCCGTTGCCTGGGCCCTCTCTGGCAGCTGCCACTACAGGTCCAGCAGTGGCCCCTGTGAGTTGGCATAGAAATATCTCACATCCGTCTGATCCTGTGAAAAACCTCTGAAGTGTATGCTCTACCCTGGCTCTAGATTTCTCTGTGTTGGGCTAAGCTCTAGTCGCTCACGGGGGTCACTGACATGACAAGATGCCTTTTATTGTTGCCATCTCTTCGCCCTTTAGCTCTGGAATAAACTGCACATATTCCTATCCTCTTCTTAGGATCTGCTTCTGGAGAACTAAACTAAGACAACCCCTGACTCCCCAGGGCTGAGCACACTGGAGGTGCTTAATGAATATTTCTCAAAAGACCAAATGCCACCTGCCTCTCAGGGCTGTAATGAGGATCAAATAAAATAAAATGAGTGAAAGTGTGTTGGGAATTTTAAAGCATAGGGCAAATGGAAGGAAGGATGATAACTGCCCTTAGTGGGGGCATGGAGTGTGCACAGGGGGGCACCCGCCCACTGGACTCCCACCCTGCCCGCGGGTGCCCCAGGACATGTGTTTGTCTCCACAGTTCCTCTGCACCAGCTTGTTCAGACTGAATCCTCCCGGGAAGGAACTGTGACCTGGAAAACGTATCACACGTACATTAAGGCTTCTGGAGGTTCGGTATAAAACAACGGGTTTCTTGATTTAATTTGCATTAAAAAAAATCCTTTCTTAAACTGTTGAGTTCATGTTCTATGGTTTCTTTAACAATTACTCTCTTTACGCTAGGGCTGTTTATCAATGCTTTTATTTTTTCCCCCTAAAAATCAAGTCTGATAAGACAGCCTTTTAAATGGAATCATCCTGTATCCCCACTAAAGCTGCCAGCCTCTGTTTATTGAAGCTGGAGGAGCAGCAGCATGAACCAGCTCTGGTTCTTCTGTAACCGGGCTCTCTAGTCACCAAGTACCACAGTAGTCAGCTCATCGCTTGCCTTCAGTGCGAGATTCCCATCTCGGTGTGCAAAACGTACCTTGTAGTTTCACTCCCTGTCTCTCCTCAGCAAGTATTAAGGAATATTGAGTCGCTTCTATTAAAGTGCATAGTGGTTTTTCCAATATGTTGACAATTTGGACCAATTTTTCAACCAAGTGGAACAGATGTCACCACTGGGTTTCAGGGATCCAATACCCGGACTTGTCACATTAGCCTAGAAGGTGGTTCCCAGGGGCAGGGACCATTTTGCTGCAGACTTTGAACTTCCCATCATGGTTGGGCCCTGAGGAAGATAAGCCTCCTGCAGCCCCTTGCCCCTGTAACCCCGGGGACCTCTACCTCCTCTTGCAGGGTACCTCCTGTCTCTCTCCACAGTGTCGCTCTTCCTGCTGATGATTGGCAGCTCCGCCTTTGGCAACTGGTGGCTGAGTCTCTGGTTGGACAAGCGTTCGTGGGTGAGTTTCCCTTTGGCATTGGAAAGTGTTGGGTCAGTTGCTGACAGAGTCTGAATGTGCCCAACACCACACAATGAGCTCATTTGCCTCCTGCAGCCCCTTTTCCCGAAGTTGAGGTAAGTTGCTTACAACACACGATTCAACTCCCGAAATCCCCTTGGATTTTTCAAAACAAACAGGGCCTCTGGGTCTTTGTGTGCCAGCTTCAGATTTTTAAAGGATTGGCTAAAAAGATTGTGCCAGGCAAGTGCAACATGTCTATGGGGTCTTGCCTGTGCAGATTAGGGTCAGTTTTGCTGCCTCTGTTGCTAGGTGCCTCTGAGGAAGGGCTGGGAGGGGCTAGGGAAGCCTGACACAGATTTCTGTCTTCCTGCCTCTGAAGAGAGACTGGCCTCTTGTCATCGACATTGCCTGGTGTCAGAGTCACCTGGCTCTGCTCCTCAAAGTCCTTCTACAGAAAGGAGACATGCAAGAGACTCGGTCCCTGGATCTGCTGCAAGGCCACTGGGTGTCTCTCTCTGCCTCCCAAGGCTCTCCTTTAAGCCAGAGCCCCTCCTGAGAAGGACTGATAAGTCTGCTCTCACTAGAGTTTGCTGGAAGCCCTCCCAGCTTTTAGCCAATGGTTTCAAAGCTTTCCTGGAGCCCCAGGGAATGCTGTGGGGTTGCCTGCCCATCCTCCAAGATTACATTTTGATATAATTCTGTTGCTATGACAACCAAAATGAGAAGGCATTGGGGAGGTATGGGCAGGGGAGAGACCACTACAGCCCTCCTAGAGTTTGGTACAGCTTCCTGAGACCATTCCCGAGGGAAGAAGCCAACAGGTGGCCTGCTCTAAACAGGAAGAGAGCCATCTCTGGAATGTATGTGTTCCCCCAGATGCTCACTCGCTCATGAAGAGCGCTTTCCTTAAACAGCCTAAGGTTTTGGGTCAGGGTGGAGCCTCCTCACAGGCGTGGCGCTTCCCCAGAAGGCCAGTGCCATTGGCTAACCGAGCATGCAGCAATGATGGCAGACCCCTGTGTTTGCCCGCCCCCCAGACACTGTGGGCACAGCCTAAAGCACAGCGAAGCCTCCTCTTCTGCTGAGTCTTTCATCGATTAGCTCTCCAGGGAGGGCTTTGCTTTTGTGGATGTTCATCCATCAGCTGCCACCTCTGGTTTACATTTCTGCTATTGCTATAATCAGCAAAGTGGCATTTAGAAGAAAGATGCTTGTTTGCTCCCCAAAGGCAGTCTTGACTTTTAGCACACAGCTCAGAGAAAAATGAAACTGCCAATGTCTCAAGAGGCAGAGATGGCCTCTCCCCAGAAATGGTGGGAAAAATGGGCAGGACGAAGCTGCGGACGGTCTCTTTGAATCCTGCCAGAGCCCCTTGGCTCACCAGGCTCCCTCCTTCCCACCTGGGGCTCCAGGGCAGTGGACTAGTCCCTCCCAGGTGCTCTCTGAGAGGAGGAAAGGAAGGGGGCTGTGGGGCTTGAACATCATACAAAGAAGCCCCCAAGTCTCCCCAAAGGCCTGGTGGCTTCCAGCAGGCAGTTCAGCAGGTTGGAGGCGGGTCCCTGATCCCTGTCCTGTCTGGGCTGCCTGAGAGTTGCTTTTGTGCAAATTTCTTTTGCTTCTGTGATCTTCCTGGCCCAGTGTCACCTCTGGTCTCCTGAGGCACAGGTAGCTTCTGGGATGGCTGCCCTGTGCCTGCCTGGTGTGTCCCTTTGCTGTGCTGAGCCTCGTTAAGTCAGGTGGCCCTTGGGGTCACAGCAGCCCAGCAGGAGGACCCATGCAAAGCTCAGAGGCCTGCAAAGGAAACTGACTTGATTTTACCTCCTGACTCATTCTTAATAATTGTGCACCTCTTGTTAGTTTCTTCTTTCTGTGGAAAGATTCTCTGGAAAATTCCCATTCGCTTGATAGTACCAATTCTTGGTGCTTCTTCTCGTTTTCCTCCAAAGATGACCTGTGGGCCCCAGGGCACTAACAGCACGTGTGAGGTCGGCGCGGTGCTGGCAGACGCTGGGCAGCACATGTACCAGTGGGTGTACGTGGGGAGCATGGTGTCCATGCTGGCGTTTGGCATCACCAAAGGCTTCGCCTTCACCAAGACCACACTGATGGCATCCTCCTTGCTACATGACCAAGCACTTGACAAGGTACAGCCCCGGGGGCTGCATGCACATGCGGTTCATCAGTCATCAGGGTTTCTTGAGCACCTGTGATGCACCAGGTGCTGTGCAGGGCTCCGGGGACAGACACAGCCCTCCTGGAGCTTACAGTCGAGTCTGGGAAGAGTCGCCCGATATCTAATTGCAACAGTGAAAGCAAACTTCAGGGAGCTGTGGGGGTGTCCCGGGCCCTCGGGCTAGGCTGGGGTGGTCAGGAAGCTTTCCCTGGAGAAACTGGAGCAGATGCGTGTAGGCAAAGAGGGCATCTCCTGCTCTAAAGAGCCCCAAGTACATCGAGGGCCTCAAGAAGTGCTTCTGGGTTCCTCCTCATCCCACTACTGCTGCGGGTGGCAGACCCTGGCTGTGAGACCCTGGCTGTGAGGCCCTGGCCAGAGTGCACAGGTGTGGCTCATACTTCAGGGGCAGACAGATGCAGCGGAACTTGGCTTTTTATTGCCCTGGGCACAAAATCCCTCCCTCCTCCAATGGCACCACAGGCTGCCTCCCCACATTCACTCTCACTCATGGTGGCCACAAGGATGGGGAGCATTCTTACTTTCCCAGGACCACCTGGCATGTTGTGTGGGGCCCTGGGAAAAAGCTCAGGCCCTGCTGTTACAATCCAGCCCTGGTGGAGCAGCCAGGGTTTACCAAGCACACACCTTGACGCCGACTCTCTGATTTTACCCACAGATCTTAAAGAGCCCAATGAGCTTCTTTGACACGACTCCCACTGGCAGGCTCATGAACCGTTTTTCCAAGGATATGGACGAGCTGGATGTGAGGCTGCCGTTTCACGCGGAGAACTTTCTCCAGCAGCTTTTTATGGTGGTATTTATTCTTGTGATATTGGCCGCTGTGTTTCCTGCTGTCCTTTTAGTCCTGGCCAGCCTTGCTGTAGGCGTCTTCATCCTTTTATGGTAGGTTGATGCACTATTTAAAAAGAAGCAAACAAAGCCTATAGATATCTGGTTAACTCTGCACAATGACCGGGTAGCACCAGGTGATATTGAAACCTTGCTGTCTTCTCTGAATAGTGGAGCACATTGATTTTTAGGGCTGATGAAATGCCAGGGGCTATGCTAAGCACTTTGCATACATCTGGCATTTGAGCCTCGGAGCAACCCTGGGAGGTGGATATTATTGGGAGATTAAGTCACTGGTCCCAGGCTAGGAAACTGGTAACTGGGGTTTGACTGTGGTTGCTGTATGCCTGCTGTTATGTTCTTAACCCTGCTGCTCTGCCATCCCTGCTGCTGGAGAAGAGAGAGGAGGACAGCTCTCTGTCTCTGAGCTTTGAGAAATAGCCTCACCCGAACCACTGATGTAGTTAGAGAACGGACTCAGGCTGCTCTTCAGTGGGGAGTCCCTGTGCCCACCTTCACACCCACCCTGGGGGAGAGCAAGAGGGCAGCATGCATCCCAGCCTTCTGGGAGACCCAGCTCCTTCCTGTTCCTGGGGCAAGCTGGAGTTCTCAGCAGGTAGCATGGTGGGTATTGCACGAGGGCAAAGGGTTGGAAATCAGAGAAATTTGCACCAGAGCCCCAGCTCTGCTGCAAAACTAGCTGGAGGACCTTGGAGAGGTCAGAGGAATGATGCAAGCCTCAGTTTCCTCATCTCTAAAATGGTCATCATTAAAACATATGCCACACGTGTTCTGGAGGGGTTAAAATTCTGATGAGGATCAAATGACACTATAGGACTATAAGTGCCTTGTAAATTAGAAATGGAATACAATGTTATATAAACTTAGAATTTCCATAAAACTCAACCAAGTGTTTATTATGCTCCTAGATGTGCTCAGCCCTGAGCACATTGTAAAGGATTAAGCCCACACACCTTGGCCTGACTCCACTTGTAAACGGGGCTGTTTGTTTTCATCAAGGGACACCACACTCAGAGCCGAGTTTTAGAAATATTGCTTTGGCCACAGTGTAGAGGGTGGATGGAGCTATGGAAAGATCAGGACAGGGCTACGGGATGGGAGGCTCTTGAAATGTAGTCTGAGTGAGAGGTGATGAGGACCAGACACAGGCAGCAGCAGTGGGGACAGAAAAGAGAGGTGGATTTAGGAGCCATTTTCAAGATAGTCATTGGGGTTGGGGGATAGGAGAGGCCAAGGATGAGTCCAAGATGGAGAGTGATGTAAAGAGATACAGGTGATACTGGAGGAGAAGCAGCATGGGTCATCAAGATTACAGGTTTGGTTTTGGATGTTTCAAGTTTGTGGATCAAGTCTGCAGATGGTGCCAGCAGACAGTGGGAACGGTGGGTGTAGGGACGTGTCAGGGCTGGAGAGTCAGGCTCAGCATCCTCGGCATCTGTGCAGGAGCCTGTGTGGCTGTGGGAACGAGCACTGGTGCCCTGGAGTTGGAGGAGCTGGGCTCTCACTTCACGCTCCCACTGCCTCCTTGGTGTCTCTGAGAAAGGACACATGGCTTCAGCGTCCAGCTTCAAGGGTTTATTGAGATGACCAAATAATATAATTTCTGAAAGCCCTTTACAAAAATAAAGCATGTCTCAGATGCCACTTCCTAAAATGACTCCTTGGGCTCGTGTTCATTTTCATAAGCCCTGTGTTCATCAGACCATTGTTCTTGTCTGTTCTCCTAGCAAAAGGTTTTTCTCTGCCCTGCACCCCCCACTTCTTGCTACAAAGACAGGCCAGATCGGGGCTGGCCCTGACTGAATTACCCAAATGTTTCCAACTAACTCACTTGAGTTCTGAACAAACGAGGTTTTCCCTTCCTCTCCCCTGGGTTAGTTTTAGCTGAGAGTCTGGAGGGCAGATGAGATTTGCCATCGTGGGCCAGCCTGCAATGCGCGTGCCAAGGGCAGTGGTCTTGCTCACCGGTGTCCTGGAGCACCAACACCCTGGGAGTTGCCTCCTGGGGAGGGTTCTTTCTAAAGTCAGCTCCTGAGGCTTTGACGACGTTTGTTCAAAATTACCTTTGAACGTGAGGTTAGAAGACCACGCATTGGCAGTTGACACACCAGATTTTCCTCCAGAATTGGAATAGATCATTGTTTCTTTGGTTGGGCACCAAAAAGTGGTTGGTCTGTATTTAGGGGCTACACTGTGAACAATTAGACAATTCTGTATAAACAAGTGAACAACTCTGTTCTTCAAAGACTGGAATCACACCTCGTGCAGTGAGGACGCTCACGCTGCAGGAAGCACTCAGAATGGAGACCCTGGGAAGGAGTGGCTCATGTTTCTGAGACCCAGATTTAAGAGACCGTCACCTCTCACACAAATGGGATGGCCACTCCTAGAGGAGAATGTTGTGAGAAGGGGAGAACCCCTTCTCCCTAGTTAGACAGCACCCATCTGACCTAAACTTTGTCTTGAGTGTATAGTTGGATCTGCATGTGCTGAGGGTGAGCCCTCTGAGACTCCACTTTGCAGCCCTCTTAACACCTGGTGATTTCCCCACAGCGTTTTCCACAGAGGAGTCCAGGAGCTCAATAAGCTGGAGAACATCAGCCGGTCACCCTGGTTCTCGCACATCACCTCATCCATGCAGGGCCTGGGCATCATCCACGCTTATGACAGGAAGGAGGACTGCATCAACAAGTGAGTCCTGTGCTGAGCGCCTGCTCCAGGGCTCCCCACTTCACGCCTGACCCTGAACGGGAGGTCACAGAAACAGATGGCTTCTCTGGCTCTGAGAAGGGAAGTCTGGGCTGCTGGGGACAGACCATAGATGAAGAGCTGGCAGAATCAAGGAGGAACTCTCTCAGACAAGTGTCCTTTCTTCCCAGTGTCTGGGGCCCCAAAAGATGTGAGATCATTCAGTGACAACCTTGGTATGGGGTTTTACATGTTTTATCTTTCACTCTAAAAGTGAAATGTGTTCAATCAGAAAATGCGTTATTACATATTCCTTGTAAAAGGAAATTTTAAAGGCCATATTACATTTCACTTAGTGGATAGACCAGTTTCCTTCTTTTTAAAATGTGGAGATTAGCTTTAGTAAATTTCTCTGGAGTCTTCCAGCTCCAAACTTCTAACGTATCATATAAATTATATCAGTCACAGTAGGCTTATTATGCTTACAAACAATAACAAATTTTAGGGGCTTAACACAATACATGTTTATTCTTCATCAAGTCACAATTTAATAAGGGTCCATGGGACAGGGATAGGGGATTCTGCTCCACACTTAGGTACACAGTCTCTTTCTAGCTGGAGGACCCCCTGGGACATTTTTATGTGTCGACCACGATGAAGATACCCATCATTTCTGCACATTCATTGGCCAGATTTCAGTCCCATGGCTCACCTAACTGCAAAGGAGTCTGGGAAATGTAGTCCAGCTGTGTCCATAGGAAGAAAAGAAAACTGAGTTTGGTGAATCTGTAGCATTCTCTGCCACATAGATGTTCTTTTTTTTTTTTTCCTATCTTTTTCTTCCTTAAAAACCTAACACACACTTCAGAGTTTGCATCTAATTTTATCTCTCTCTCTTCCCGCACCGCCACCCAGGATCTCAGTGTTGGCCTGCCATCACATCTTGTCTTTGGTTCAGTCAGCAGCTAGTCCTGTTATAGTTTGACCCGAACACCGGCTGTCAAGAGTCCTGCATCACACATAGACCCTTCCAATGTCTGGGCATGAGGAAAGGCTCCTGTGTATGGAGCCATTCATCGACTATCTCATGACAAACAAAACAGATTCAAGCTTTGTCTTCCTGTAGATTCTCTTCCAAGAGAATCCCACAAGATTGATGGGGTCTCCCCTCTTTTAATATTTTCTTTCCTATCCTGGACTTTCCCAAGTGCTTAGGCTTCTGATGTGTATTGCTTTTGCCACCAGACAAAAATGCTACAGCATTAACAAAAGGTTTTAGGTCCCAATTTGATCCCAGCCAGTGATTTTGCTTCTGCGTAATCTAACCCACCACACAGATAAGACCACAGATGACTTCTAAGTCACTTACGCTGTCAGTTGAATTTGTAGGCTTTATAACTATGTGATAGAAACACCACAGTGTTTGGAAGAATATTTTAACTAAGCTCTGGGGAAAATAAGTTACAGTGGAAAAAGAAAGGAGGAAGGTCCTACAGAGGCCAGCGTGGCAGGTCAAAGGTGCTTCTGGACAGAACTCTTTCAGGAATTTAGAACAGAATGAAGCAGCAATGCCTAAGGATGTTCATGACTATACCAGTGGAGGAATCTTAACTCTTTAGCGGTTTAAACATCGAAAGGTTTTCACTTTTTTCCAATAATTTCTACTAGTTGTTCTGATGAACCCCCTTTCCCAGTAGGACAGGAGAACCTTCAGGGGCAATGGAATCTGATGTCTCTTGTGGTCAATGGTTAATGGTCTGTTTTGTCTAATTTCTTAATTTTAGGTTTAAGATGCTAAATGATGAAAACTCCAGCCACTTCCTATACTTAAACTGTGCTCTCAGGTGGTTTGCTCTAAGAATGGACGTCCTCATGAACATTGTCACCTTCATTGTGGCCTTGTTGGTGACCCTGAGTTTCTCCTCAATCAGTGCTTCATCCAAAGGCTTGTCATTGTCTTACATCATCCAGGTAACACTTAGTGTAAAGTTGTGCTTGGCCTGGAGGCTCTGGCATAGAGTATATAAGGGAGGATGGATGTAACAGAAAACCCGACTTGAATGGGTTTAAACAACAAAGAGAGCTTAGTGGCTCACAAAATTAAAAGGTCTAGTGGTTGTGTGGGCTTCAGGCATGGTTGGATCATAGCCCTTGGCTTTGTCCTCCTCCTGTGATGACTTCCTTCACGATTGGTGACTGGCGGACTCTGGGGGCTATAGCAGGAGGAAAGCTTTTCCTACCCTAGCCTCTGAACTGTACTCTCACTGGATTAACTTAGGCAGGCCAGAACTGATTAGTGGCTTGATGGGCTTGGGATGATTGGCTTAGGCCAAAGGATGGAGTCCCATCCCATCCTACCTTGAAGTCACACAGCTGCCCCACAATGGGGAGAGGGAAAAGAGTGCTGGAGAGGCAACCACAATGCCCATGACAAATACTTACTGACTTGTTTTTTTGGTTGTTTTGCTGTTTTTCTTTTGAAAATAACAATAATATGAAAATAATAATAATAATAACAGTAGGGAATAATAATAGGGAAACACATGCTATTTCAGGCACTGTTGTAAGTCCTTTACCTAAATTAATTCATTTATCCCCACAACAACCCTATGAGATAGGTACTGCCATAATCCCCATTTTACAGATGAGGAGACTGAGGCCCACCACACACCTGTCATGTGTGAGAGCAGAATTTGAACCCCGGCCAGGTGGGTCTGATACCTATCTGAGTCTGAATCTCCTTCCTTTGTATATGCCTCACATTTACTCTTTGGAAGCTTTTCCGATGCAGTCCTTATCCTTGGTGCTCTGAAATTCCAGGACAATGTGTCTATGTGTGGGTATTTTTTCATTTATTCTGTGCAAGGCTGTGGGTCCTTTTATATTAAAGTCAAATCTCTCTACAGCTTGGAAAAATTTCTCCTTTTTTCCTTTCTCTTCTCTTAACAATTTCCTCCTCTCCTTTCCCTCTGTTTCCTCTGTCTGTGACTCACGTTGGTTGAATACTGGATTTCTTTGATCCATCCTCTATATTTCCTTTCCTTTATCTCAAAGTTTACCATGTTCTTGTGTTTTTATCTTTATTCTGAGAATTTTCCTTAACTTTGTCATTCAACCATTCTTTTGAATTTTAAGTCTGGCAATCATATATTCATATTCTTAATTTCTACAAACTCTTAGTCTCTGGGTTTTTAAAAGAATCATTTTTAAATGGACACAATATATTTTTTAATCTCTGTGAGGATATTAATTAGAGGTCTCCCTTCCTTAAACTCTCCTCTCTCCTTTGACTGATATCTGTTTTATCTTTTTGTTTATCTGATTCTTGCTGTTTCATGCCACTGGTTTTGTTCATATGTCTCTTGATCCATTTGTGTTTAAGGATGAGGGACTGGGTTGGGTTTTCAGGGTTTCCTCTGCCTTTGTATATGCCTTGCCAGGTCTCTCCTGGTGGGAAGTTTTATAACTCTGGGCGGGTAGGTCGGACTTTTCCTTGGGCTGGCTTCACTTCAGAAAAGCAGCCAGGGAGCTGGTCTTCAGGCACCCAAACACTGGATTGAAAGGGGTTTTTATCTGAAGCCCCATTTATCCCCAGGTAGTTCATTCAGTTTCTGCAGAGAAGTTTGTGTGTGTGTGCACGCATGTGTGTGTGTGCCTGTGTTTAGGCCTAGGGAGTATGTGTCCACTACCTCTGGTTGGGAGAAAGAATAGGGGAGGCAGGTAAACTGTCCCACCGGACAACAGACTACCTCTTATTCAGCCTCTCTGTGGGCCCCTCCTCACACCTGGAGCCTCTCTGAGTCCTGCTGCACAGAAGGCTCTGTAGGCCCCTGCAGCACATTCTGCCTCCATTTTTTCAAAAGGCTTTCATCTTCTTTTCATCTTCCAGAGATTTATAACTCTCTTATTCAATGACATTTCTTCCCAACTCCCTTGCCATTAAAGGTATATTCCTTTTTGAAAATCTCTCTGATATCATTTTAATGGTATTTTGGGAAGGAAGAGGAATAAAAGTATATTCTCGGGACTCTATCTTAAGTGGGAAAAATAAATTTTCCTTGCATAGCCAGTTTCCCTCGTTAAAGAATGTTTTCATTTGTTGTTGCCTAGTAAAATATAAAACAGATGATGTTGAATAGATTCCCTTACTTTGTCCAAGAGAAACAGCTTTCCTCAACTGAGGTCATGCTTTGGGGGGATACCATCAGCTTTCCATGAGATTGTTTTCAAACATTTCTGTGAGGCTGGAGAATTTGCACACACTGGGATCTGGGGAACGCTTCTTCTCCAGCTGGCTTTGTGGCTTTATTGAGCATTAGCCCCCTTTGGAGAAGACAGACCTTGAATGACAGAGCTTCCCCTGAGAACAGAGGAGGCTCTCTAGATGGACGAGAAATTGGTGTGAAGTCCCACAGAGCAGGAAGTGAGTGCAAAGTAACACCACATGACATCACAGAGGAGAATGAGTGCTGACTAGAGCCAGCACTGTGCTGACGTGGGAATTCTAAACCTGGTAGGGCTGCCCCGGGCCTTGACGAGCTGAGACCCTTGAATTTAACGAAATATGTGTATGCTCTTTTCAAGGGCAAGGTTCATTCATTCACTCACCAGATATCCACTGAGAACCTGCCATGAGCCAGAACCATGCCAGCTGCCGTGGATTCAGCAGTGAACAAGCTGGACAGGTCCCCGCCCTCAGAGAGCTTATATTTCAGTGGGATATAAAGTGGGATGGAATAAATAAGTGCACAAGTACATAAATGAGAAAACTTCACAACGCTTCAGAAGTGTTGTGAAGATAATAAAGCAGAGTAATGGGACTGTCAGGGGAAGCAACGTTAGCTCTGACAGTCAGAGAAGGCCTCTCTGGGAGGTGACCTCCAAGCTGATACCTGAATGGTGAAGAGGCAGCCAAGGAAGAAGGAAGCAAGAGTGCTTTCAGGCCAAGGGGCCGGGGAAAGGCTCAAGGGTAGGACGAGCTTGGCACATGTGAGGGACTCAGAATGTGGCTTCAGCAGAGTAGGAGAGAGTTAGGTCTGAGGAGCTGGCAGGGATAGACTGTGCAGGGCCTTGTCAGGCATGAGCAGGGGTATTGTCTACCTTCTAAGAAGGGTTTCTCTGCTGCAGCACTGTCAACATTTGGGCCAGATAATCCTTTCTGTGAGGGGCTGTCCTATGCATTGTAGGATGTTAGCAGCCTCCCTGATCTCTAACCAGGAGATGCCAGTAGAACTTCCCTCCTCCTTTGGTGGTGACAACCAAAAATGTCTCTAGACACTGCCAAATGTCCTCTGGGGCCATAATCACCCAGATTGAGAGCCATTGCTCTAAGAGAAATGGGAAGCCAGTGACATATTAAGCAGGGAGGCAGCAAGGGAGGCCTGCTGAGTGGGGTTCTCTGAGGGTCTGGACCCACATCGCTCTCTACCTGCTCGGGCCACACTGCCTCCTTCTTGTTAAGGCCCCTCGCTGCTACCCAGAGCTTTCTTACTCCAAGTTTGCCTGGCGGATTTCCTATCATAAATGCCTCAGTGCGTCTTCCCTAACCATCCTAACTAAGGTAGCTCACCAGCCCCAGCCCCTCTTTCACATCATCCTGTTTTATTGACATTCTTACATCCCTTGGAATTGCCTGTGTCTCATCCTGCCAGCCCGCAGTCACTGCTTACCTAGTGACAGAAGACCTGGTCCTGTCTCTAGCCCACTTTGTGACCGAGGCAGGTGCTGCTGGTGCCCTACCCTCCCTGGGCCAGCCAGTTGGCCTCCTACTGTTGTGGGAAGGTGCTCAGTCCAAGCCCAAGGCCAGCTGCAGGTGCGGGGAGTTCTCCCAGCTGGGAGCGGCCCCAGCAATGACTGAAGGGAGTTCATGGAGATGTAGCCCAGCTTCCTTGGGACAACTCGAGTGTGTCCCAGGCAGTCTCCCAGAGCCCCCAGCGGGACTGCGCTGAACCTCTCATGACTCACTTTCTCTTCCGTGCCTCCCTCCTCCCAGCCCTTACTGGTACTTTTTGGGTCCACCTTCTGGATTAGTTTCCTAGGGCTTCTCTAACAAATTACCATACATTAGTGGTTTAAACCAGAGAAATTTATTCCCTTGCAGTTCTGGAAGTCAGAAGTCCAAAATCAAGGTGTTGGCAGGGCCATGTTCCCTCTGAAGGCTCTAGGGGAGAATCCATTCCTTGTCTCTCCCAGCTTCTTGTGGCTGTTGGCATTCCTTGGCGTTCCTTGGCTTGGAGCTGCATCATTGCAATCTCTGCCTCTGCCTTCACATCCCCTCTTCCTCTTCGCTGCATCTTCCTCTCCTCTGTCTCTTATAAGGACACTTGTCATTGGATTTAGGACCCACCCAGGTAATCCAGGATGATCTCAAGATCCTTAATTACACCTGCAAAGATCCTTTTCCCAAATGAGGCACCATTCACAGGTCACAGGGATTTGGATGTGGACGTATCCTTTGGGAGGACTATGGTTCAACCTATCCTAATACACTGCTTGCACTCAGATCTCAGGGTTGGCTTCTGGGGGATCCAGGCCTAAGGTGGGGGACCTTAGCAAGCCATATGCCCCCATCTGAGCCGAGATCTTCTCATGTCTGAAGCAAGCTGATGGGCTTGATGGTCTTCTCCCACCTCCAATGATCTGTGGTGATTGGAGTCCAGTCGCTTCTTGGCTGCGGGTGGGGGAAGCGGGGAGGGTATAGAAGTACAGGACCTCACCAGGTGGCAGCAAGGGGCCGATACCCAGCAGTTCTGCAGCCCTGGGAGAATTCCCACTCCACGGTGGTTCCCCACAGCTCAAACCCAGAGGTGTGTGATGGAGTGGTGCTGTGGTGGGATGATTCTCACCATCTGGTGTGCCAGGGAAAAATGTAATTACCATTTGTTTCTAAATACAAAGGAAGTATTTAAAGGCAAAACACCCCAACAGGAGCATCCTTACTTCTGGGCACTTGGCTGGGAACGCAGCCTACTTTTTGTGTGGTCCTGAGAGAGGCGGGGATGGATAACTCCCAAGGGCTGCCTGGGCGGGCCGGGGCTCTAACTGCGGCTGCTTGTCCCTCTTCAATAGCTAAGTGGGCTGCTCCAAGTGTGCGTGCGGACAGGAACCGAGACCCAGGCCAAGTTCACCTCCGTGGAGCTGCTCAGGGAGTATATTTCGGTAAGAAATTAATGCGCGCAAGAGGAGGGACAGTTAACTCTTGCAGAACTTGTGCCAGCATTTGATCTTTTTATGTTTGACCTTTTTTCTTTTAAAAAGAAAGGGATCTTTTTAAAAACTGAAATCAGACCACAACCCCTCTTCTTAAAACCCATATTTACAATACAATCTAAAGCCCTTGAATTGAGGGAGAGGTTCTTTTGAAAAAAAGATTTCCTCCAGGGCAGTTTCCATACACAGAAAAGAGAATTCAGTGCCTTACTTTAGTTTCTAAAAATTAATATTTGATGAAAATTGTAAATTGAAAAAAAAGCAGTCTAACTCTTCTTTAAGAGCTTTTACGTTCAACTTACAAATTCTGCTATTCTTTGAAAAGAGGTCTAGCCAATTCAAGCAATCAGTTTTAAGGGCCTTTGAATAGCACTGGGCCCCATTTACAAACTTAATTAAACACTTTAAAACATTTTAAACTGCATTTTAAAATTTAATACATTCTATTTCCTTTTTAAGTACCTCGATTATCTGATTTAAAAACAAACCTTCCTGAGGTTATATAAATCTAATAAATTAAACTTGTAAATACAGTGAGCTTTAAGTTTGCATAACAATCACAGTGCTATACATAAACAGTAAGCTTTTAACTTAAAATCATGTTTAAATAAATTATTCAATTATACATTTTAAATTAGAATCACAAACCTGAATGTTATTAATATTATGAATACTTAGATCACCAAATACACAGACTCCTTAAACTAAAAATATTACTGTTGCTGTTTTACTTCTCTTAAATATTTTTAGTATTAATTTTAAATCTTTTAAGGGTTAAAAATACTCACCATCTAGGAATACAATTATTTTCTCAGCTAATTGTGTTGTCTATCAATCAGATTTGGGCTGGTCAACCACCCTAGCTGGGTACATGCAAGCCCTATTTCTTGTCACTAACAGGGACTTCATAACTTCAGAGAAGGGGTTGGTCTTGTAATGCAGCCAAGTAGCTCTACTCCTTAATCAGACATTGCGTTTCTTGGGCTCTTAGGAAGGTTAAATGTCTTTTCCATGGAAATCTAAAGGCCTTTGAACTTGACAACCTGCGTTCTTGTTATCTTCCTATTTCTAACACCATGATGACTCTTTCAGATGTTGAAATTGTATCTGATTGAATTCTGCAAATCTGAAGGATTGGTCTGGGTTTGTCACACAGCTTCAAGGTCATGTGCTGACACTTGCCCAGGCCCACGAGGCCTGGTATGAGCTGTCCCTTATAGTTGTCCATCTCTCAGTTCACTAAGTTCTAGCTACATGAATTTTCTTTCTGTTCCTCAAAGGGCCTGAGCTTGTTCTGGCCTTGTTATCGAGCAAAAGGGCCTTCTGCCCGACATGTGTAGAAGTTAATACTATGGCACCAGCTTTTGAGAAAAGAAAAGGCTTTATTGCAAAGTCAACTGGCAAGGAGACAGGAGGCAAGGCTCTCAAATCTGTCTCCCTGATCCAGGGTTTGGGGTAAAATTTAAGAGATTAGGGAGGGCAGGCCGGTGTGTGGAAGCACTGACAGGACAGGTCTTTATTGGAAGGATTCCAGACAAGACCATTTATGGTAAGGTACAGAAAGGGGCTTTAACACCAGATCTTCCTGGATGATGGACCCCTTGCTTCTGAAAAGGGTCCATCTTTCAAGTTCTGATTATGTCCCAGTCCTTTTGGTTCCATGGGGGGCAGAATCTTTGGTTCTAGGTATTAGTTCAGGTCAAAATTTTCTCCGCTGCACATGCTCCAGCTACATGACTTGCAGTTTTGGCCTGCTGCCCTTACAAGACAGCTTTAGCATTCTGTTATTGGTAAGATGGGGTCAGTTTAAACTGACAGTTTATCCTGTGGGTAAAGCCTCAGGGCCTTTGCACTAGCAGTCCACTCTGCCTGGAAGGCTCTGGACTCAAATTTTCTTATAGTTGGCATCTTCTCATCATTCCACATCACAGCTTGAATGTCACATCCCCATAGATGCCTTCCTCAACCCTTAAGTTACTTTTACTCCTCCTACCCCCTTCTACCACACACGTTCTAGATTCTATTTCAATACTCTGTTCTGTTTTCATTTCTGATTTCTTTTCTTGTCTATTATCTGATTTCCCCACTGGAATGTGAGTTTCTTGCATGCAGGGTCCTTATTGGTCTAGTTCATCACCATGAACACCAGTACCTAGAATTGTGTGCATGAATGAATAAATTAAATGAATGGAAAAGCAAATGACTATTAACCTATCATTGGTTATTCTGCTTTTCAGACCTGTGTTCCTGAATGCACTCACCCCCTGAAAGTGGAGACCTGTCCCCATGACTGGCCCAGCTGTGGGGAGATAACATTCAGAGACTATCAGATGAGATACAGAGACAACACTCCCCTCGTTCTCGTTGGGCTGAACTTGAACATCCAAAGTGGGCAGACAGTTGGGATTCTCGGAAGAACAGGGTCTGGTGAGGACCAGCTCTGATTGTGTTTCTTTCAGGTTGTTTTATTTGCATTTCCACTGAGTGTGGTAGTTAAGCCAAACAAGAGGGCAATGACTATGTGTGGCAGATTGGCTGGCTCTTTCCCTCAATCCTCTTTACTGTAAATTAGGATTTCAGATTGAATGGGTGTGTGGAGTTGGAAGCAAACACACAACAGTTTTTGAATTAATTAAATGAGGATCATTCTGGTGAAATGAGGCCCAGAGGATGAGTCTTGTACTAACAGCCCTGCCGGGATGGGCAGGTGAACTGTGTTAGGGCAGCCGATGGCCCCTGAAGAGTGAGGAATTCCTGTCTGCACAGTCATCTGCACAGAGCCATTCTCATTGCATTAAAAATTCCCTTGATTAGACACTTGGACAGACTGATGTGTGATTTACTCTTATTGCTTTTATTGTTCCCAGGAAAGTCATCATTAGGAATGGCTTTGTTTCGTCTGGTGGAGCCAGCCGGCGGCACCATCTTCATCGATGAGGTGGATATCTGCACTATTGGTTTGGAAGACCTCAGAACCAAGCTGACTGTGATACCCCAGGACCCTGTCCTGTTTGTAGGTACAGTAAGGTAGCTGTTTTTGATCATTCTGCCTTCCTATTTTTGGATAGTGAAATCGGACCAACCAGGAACTTTGTGAAGCCGGGCAGCGTGGCTGGCCTGGGGCTGTTCTATCTGAGGGAATCACTGCTAGTGCCTGTTCCCAAGTGAAGCCTTCCTTGGGAGGAGCCGAGGACTAGGTCCTTGAACATGACTTGTATTTTATAAACTACATGACTAATAAGCGAAGTGCTTATCCATCAGGTGAGCAGATGTCCCTGTTGGCCCTGGAGAGTCCTGCGTCTTGGCATCCTATCAGGTTTAGCAATGGCCACTTTCAAAACACCCCAGTTTTCTCAACTAAATAGTTATCCTTCGCATGTAGCCATCTGTTGGGAAGTGTGTCAATTCATTCCCACTAAGGAGTGAACAGAGGCTGTTCAAGCACAAGAACAGTAGGGTTGCAATTTCTGCAAGCCTCAAGATCTGACGGCAAGGCACACGGAGAAAACTAGTTTCTCACTTAGTCCAGTGCAGTGGCTGCCCCTCTGTTGAGATGGACGTTTCCTCCATTGAGCACAGGTTGAAGTAGAGAGCTGTATGTAGAGTTTTATGAAAAATGCATTCCATGTCTTGAAACGCTAGACTCCCACCCCGCAAATGAGCTGCTCACCCTCTGCAAGGCCCTGGGAGCTGCAGCTGCACCTCCTGCTTCTGAAGGCAGAGTGAATGCGATGGAAGATTGAATTGCTTGCTCTCCCTCTCTCTGCCAAGAATTTGCGTAAGGTCCAGTCCACTCTGCTGCTCATAGCTGCTGAGAGGGCCAAATGTGTCTTCCTGAGGGCCTGGCTCTGGCTATCTCTTGGCAGCATTTCACATATTCCTGCCTGTCTTGGTGGTCTCTGGGCCATCACACAGTGGTGGATCCTTGGTCTCTTGGCCTGAGGTTGGTGTTTTATTAAGCGTTGCTCTTGGAGCCACAGGGTCATTACACCCACCTCCTAGTCTCCCCCACATGCTGCAGAAAACATGCTCCCCCATCTTCTCCTCCTTGGAAATCCAGCTGCCTCTCTTTTCCTTCATTGCAGGTACAACTTGGATCCCTTTGAGAGTCACACGGATGAGATGCTCTGGCAGGTTCTGGAGAGAACATTCATGAGAGACACAGTAGGTTCCTGGGGCTGTCCAGGATGAGTCCGTTTCCCGGCACCAGTGCCCCAGATGCCTGGCCCAGGTTTAAATTCGACAAGCACTGGGCCAGCATTTGGCCAGGTTTATTTGTTGGCACCACGTATATCAGTAGACTACAATCCTTATTTACTCTCTACTATTAAAAGCAACAGTAGATAATATTTCCAGGCCTTTGCAATGATCCAGTCAAGAGCTCTACATGCATTATTTCACATGCTCCTGACTACAACCCTCTGAGGTTGGTACTCCTACTCCCATTTTTAGAGATGCAGAAATTAAGACTCAAGGAAGTAACATGCACAGGCTAATGTTGGAGAATGGAGAATGGAGACTGGACCCCAAGTCTATCTGACTCTAGAGCAGATGGAGCACCCTACTGCCCTGCCAATAGCCTCGTTTTCTTACCAGAACAGAGAAGCCACAGGAAGGTGAGGGGGTGTGGCCTGCTTCAGGAATGGCAAGTATGGCTGGTTTTGAGTGGACTGAGCCATCTGTGAGATGGAGTCCTGTCCTGTAAGTGCTGCAGCTGGGGTCAGCAGGTGAGCATGGCCCACTCTGCAGTCCAGAGGGGATTTTTTCCCCAGGACTTGGCACCCAGGTGAGCATCTCCCACAGCCACTTTGACTTGTCATGCTGGATAAATCAGACCCTGTCTTAGCTTTCCTTGATGACTAGAAAACTCTCCTGCCCCGTCTCTAGTTTGTCTGTGGAGACAGGGACCCTGGAAGCCGGTTATACTTGTTTTTGTTTCTCTGGAGACATATATGCATTATCTGTACTCTTTTGGCAAGGTGTCCATGGGCTTCTATGACTCATACTGTGATTTTAGGTTATTAATGTCTGCCTACTCCCTGGTCTTTCCCTGGGGCCTGTTTGTGATGTTGAAATGATTGTTGTTTTGCACTTTCTTTTCCACAGTAAAATAAAGCCAGCTGATGAATGCAAGAGAAGGGGGCCATCAATACAGCTGATGCAAGACCATTTTATAGATCATCAGCATAAATGTGGCATTTTCTGTGTTTTATAGATAATGAAACTCCCGGAAAAATTACAGGCAGAAGTCACAGAAAATGAAGAAAACTTCTCAGTAGGGGAACGTCAGCTGCTTTGTATAGCCCGAGCACTTCTCCGTAATTCAAAAGTAAGGAAACAGCACGGAAAATGGATTGGTCAAATTTTCGATATTTCCTGCAGTGCCATTCAGTCCAGGAGGTAGAGCCACGCATTTGTCTTTCAGCAAAGAGAGAGCAATTGAGACATTTAAAAACCGATCACTTTCTCTTACGACAAAGTTGTGAGGGGTAAAAATTGAAAAACAGCCATTTACAGCACTAACATCTGCCTCCGCTGGGCCTCCCCTTGGGCGGTCTTGTTTAGGTATTCTCTCTGTCCTCCTAAGGGGTTTGAGTTTGATAAATCTGCCTCTCAACTTTTTCCCTTTGTCCCTGAACAATGCTGAGGCCTGAAAAACAGTACCCAGGACACTAAAGAAGGCCTTCAGAATGCTAGGACAGGAGAACTGTAAAATTTAGACGCATTTTCCTTAGTGACTTAGCCATCCTTGCTTACTGATTTCAAGGAAGGGATTGCTGTTGCTTTAGAAATCCCATTCTCTGAATCTCGATCAAAGTGTAATCCATAGTGTGTGTTCTTTAGGTGTGCTAATAGCAGGAAAAGGAGCCAGCACACACTCAGTGCTGACTGTGGCACTGCACACTGCTAAGTGGTTTATGTGTTGTCTTTGCATTTCACACTCATGAGGTATAACCCCTTTACAGACAAGGAAACGGAGCTTTGGGGAAGTTAAGTAATTTAGTCAAAGTCAAGCAGAGTTAGAGCTGAGCTCAAGCCCTGTGACTTGCCATCAGCACTGCGGTAGACAGAATAATGGCCCCCCCGAAGATGTCCATGTCCTGGTATCTGGAACCTGTGAATGTGCTACCTTACCTGGGATAAAGGGGCTTTGCAGATATGATTAGGTCAAGGACTTTGAGATGGGGAGATTATCCTAGATTACCTGGGTGAGCCCAGTGTAATCATACAGGTCTTTATGAGAGGGAGGCAGGAGAGTCAGAAAGAGAGAAGAAGATGTGACAATGGAAGTAGAAGTTAGAGCAATGCCAGGAACGGGCCACGAGCCAAGGAATGCAGGAGCATCTAGAAGCTGGAAAAGGCAAGGAAAAAGATTCTCCTCTAGTGCCTCCAGAAGGAATGCAGCTCTGACCACCCGTTGGCTTTAGGACTTCTGACTTCCAGAACTGTAAGATAATAAATTTGTGTTGCTGTAAGCCTCTAAATTTGTGCTAATTTGTGATAACAGCAATAGGAAACTAATACAAGTGCTGTCATTATACCTCATACTGACTCATGTTAGCACAGTAGATAAAGCCTGTGGAGTGTTGATCCTACCAGTTTGTAGGATTAGAATAAACCACTTAAAAAGAGGGGTAAAGAATATACAACCTTGTTTCTCCAGCCAGTCCTTCTGAAGAAGATGAAAGTGATGTGACGTGACTTTATTTTGTTGCTGTTTTTCTAACTTTTTGAGATGGAGAATTAGCTCATTACTTTTCAGCTCCTCTTTTCTTTTTTCATAGATAGAACTAAGAGTATAAATTTCCCTCTAGATACAGCTTTGGCTTAATGTGACTTTTACAATTCTCCTTCCTCAACAGATCATTCCCCTTGATGAAGCCACTGCCTCCATGGACTCCAAGACTGACACCCTTGTTCAGAGTACCATCAAAGATGCCTTCAAAGGCTGCACAGTGTTGACCATCGCCCACCACCTCAACACGATCCTCAACTGTGACCTGGTCCTGGTCATGGAAAATGGGAAGGTGCAGGAAGTTGTCGGTGTTACCTCCCCAGAGGCTTCAATGGTTTTGTCTCTATGGTGGGTAGATAGTCTTCTGACAATTTCAGCTTTTCTTCTCTTTCAGGTGGTCGAGTTTGATAAGCCTGAAGTTCTTGCTGAGAAGCCAGATTCTGCATTTGCAATGTTACTAGCAGCAGAAAACAAAGTTCTATTATAAAGGTCCCTCCGGGGGCCACATTAGCTGGTTTTAGGGGAGGAGGAGGATGCATGAGATGAGTGGATGAGCCTGCAGGAGGAGGGGCTGTCATCTCAGCAGGCAGCCCTGGTCTACCGTCCCTCCCACCCCTGATGTACCAGTTGAGCTGGGGCAAAGGTTGCTTCCCCACCTCACCCAGCCCATGTCTCCGGACCTCACTTAGTGAACTTGGGGTTGGTTCTGGGTGGTGAACAGAAGCAGAAAAAGCTAGTGGATTAAAAAACTGTCCCTCACCTCATAAAACTCTAAAGGTCCCTCATGTGCCCCACCAATACCACCTCCGTGCCTGAGAATGGAAACATTGTAACCTTCTGTTAAAAACTGGTCAAAGTAAACAGAATGGGAAAATGCCTAGGGATGGAGTTGGTAAAGATTTCCCGCCGTGTTATCAGAAGGGAAAAGAGCAGAGTTTTCTTCCTGTTTAACTCCTACTCACATCTATTTTGAGTATGTGACAAGCAATAACTACACAGATCTGTACATGAAAGATTGATTACAGTGTTTTGTGGAAAAAAAGTTTTTTTTAAATCATATTGCATGTTCCATTTGATCTATTAGAATAACCAAGAAAACAAAATGTTGGAGTTTCTCTATAAATGACATTTTTATATCTTCTATATTGGTCATTAAAATGCAGTAGGAAATTAAACCACCCTGAAATGTAGCCATGCAATTATTTTACTGAAGATATTCCAATTTCTGTATTATTTCCTCTCACAGACCCTTATTGCTTTCTCTATTGACTCAATAATAAACCTTCACAACGTTTTCCAAATAAAAGCCTTTCTTTCCAACCTCAAGATTTGCTCGGACAGAGGCAGTGAAGACATATTCCAGTAGCCCAGGAGTGAGTGCTGCTAATTCATGGTGACATCTGGGGAAAAAAATAGAAAATCTGACAGACTCCTGTGTAGTATCTGCCAAGAGCACACCCACAGTCTGGCTGTTCCTCATTCCTTAGGATTGAAGGCCCAGGGTGTTTCAGGGATGTTTCCTGGACTCACCTCCCAACCCCCAGGCTGAGCTCTATTTGTGGCCCAGGGCAGCGATGGCCACCAAAGCTTCCACTCGACGTCTCCCACCCACCTCCCCTTCTTAGTCTTGGTCACATACTTCTCCCCATCCTTCCAAACATGGAGGAAGGCAGTGCCTGGCACATATGAGCACTCAGGAATGGGTGGCATGAGTGCATGACACCATGATGAACTCATTCAACCACAGGCCAGAGCCTGGCAGGTGTATTTGCATGTTGAGGGCTTAATCTGGAGACGTTGAGATTTACAGCAGACAAGCCATCAACCAGCATCTCAAGGGCTGGGCTGGTGGGGTTTGCCTCTAACAAATCATTCTCTAGCTCTCCTCTGGCCAGGCCTGGGCAAGTGTCTGCAGGACCAGAGATGAAGCAGGCACCACTGGCCGCAGGTAGAGCTCCCAGTCTGGTGAGCGTTAAGGCCCTGGCTAAGGCAGCTAGGTAGTGATTCTGCCATCAGAAGAGCGTACACTACAAAGGACATGGTTGAAAAGGACATGAGTGAGGGGCTCCTTTCACAGGCAGCTCCATGCCAAGTTCGGATCTCCCTGTGAAGGGACACAGTGCATCTTTAAATGGTCCACCACCCTGACTGGAGCCTTCCCCCATCATGGCATGTGACCCTGATCTGCGGTCCTCAAACCCACATCCAATGGGCTCCAGAGCAGCTGCCCTAAGCTGAGTGTGGCCATGTCCTCAATGGATATCAATGACTCCCCGATGTGGCAACCAGATCTGAGAGTCCTTGCTGGCCATGGGAATCCATGCCAGCTGTGTGATGGGGGAAGGGGTGCTTTATTTTCCGTCAACTTGGCACCAACCAGACAATCAGTCTATGATTTCAGGAAGGTGTTTCCATGATGGCAGGGGAGAGCTGAGGCTACGTGATTCCTGTGGGTCATTCAGATGCACTGAAAGATGAATCACCGCCTACCACTTGTTTCTGCCCACACTCCCTTTGGCTTGTACTGTCCAGAAAAGAATACCCATCCTGCTCTCTGGTGAGCCCTTGTGATGTGCCAGGCACCGTGATAAGCATTTTTCATGAATAATTTCATTGACTCTTCACCTCACCCCATGAGATGGACACTTCATTATTCCTATTTTACAGAGGTGGAAACTGAGGCTTACTGAAGTTAGTAACTTAGCTGCAGACGCACAGGAAGGAAAGGACAGAGACAGGATTTGAACCCTAACCAGTCTGACTGTAGGGCCCCTGCTCCTAACCCCTCCGCAACAGTGTTCCTCATGCCCCTTGCCCTCTGCCTGTAGCAGATCAGTGATGTGATGGTGGTCAGCATCGCATGGGGGGAGAGCGGCTTCTGAAGGGATGGCTGAAACAGTCTCAGTGAGCCCCCCACCCCCACCCCATACTGTCACTGAAATGTCAGCGGGGGAGAGACTATGTTGAATAATAATAACCAACGTTTAGCCAGTATTCCTCAAAACACAGCCATAGTTCATTGAATCCTCACCATCTCCCTGTGGGGTGGGTACCGTTTTATCTTCGTATTACTGATGAGGAAACTGAGGCACTGAGAGTAACCTGACCAACGTCACACTGCTGGGGAAATCTGAGCCCAGGCAGGCTGACTCTATGGTGTGTGCTCTTCAGTTCCAGGTAATGCTGCTGCATACCAGAGATGCCCCAGGCGAGAAAGAGCCCAGTGTTCAGAGTCGTACAGCCTGTGCATTGGTCAGGACAGACTCAGTTGTGTGGTGGTAACAAACAGCCCAAAATCTCAGTGGTTTATTTCCTGTTCATGTGACATGTCCTTCACGAGTCAGCTGTGCCTGTGCTTCTTCTCTTCACTCTGCAGCCCTGGCTGGCAGAGCAGTCTCTGTCTAGAACATCACCAGCCTTGTGGCAGATGGCAGGCAGACATGGCAATGAGAAGTGACATGTGCCACTTCTCCCATGTTTCATGGGCAAAACAAGTCACATGGCCGCACCTGAGTTCAACAGGGAGGGGGCTACACACTCTGCCTGCGGGAAGAGGCACCCCTAGGCACACGGTCAAGCTTGTCCCTGCAAGAAGCTGTATAATCCACCTCCTGGGAGGGGCAGCAGATATTTTGAACAACACTACAACCTGCCACAGTCTGTGTTTGGGTCTTGGCTTTGCCACTGAGTGGCTGTGTGGTCTAGGGAAGGTAGCATGCCCTCTTTAAGCCTCCATTCCCTCAACTCTGAAATTTGGGGTTTGGACTGAGTGCTAAGGCTCTTTTCAGTCCTGACTTTCAGTACAGGAGAAACAAAAAGGAGATATGAAGACAGTTTCTAAAGCATCAAGAATGGAATGTAGACTTTCAAGGGGATTATAATGACCCCTAAATGTAACTAAATATTTTCATAAATGTTAAATTTGTAAAGTAAGTTGAACAAAGTTTAACCAATTTCTGAGTCTTCCCTCAGTGTCTACTTTGATACTCATTA
Organism: Diceros bicornis minor; assembly: GCF_020826845.1. NCBI lineage: Eukaryota > Metazoa > Chordata > Mammalia > Perissodactyla > Rhinocerotidae > Diceros > Diceros bicornis. Next base: position 1,861,229 of record NC_080771.1, on the reverse strand, counting down.
GGGCATAAGAACTTCTTTGAAATTTTATTCTGATTTTATTGTGATGCCCCAGTTTTGCTGCGCCCTGCTCATCTGCCTGCCTATTGGGGGATCTTATGTTCAACGTTATGAATTAGAACCTCTTGAGTATCCTTTGTTAGATGCCAGCACAGCATAGAATAAGCCACTTACAAGCATTGTTATTATAAATTAATAACAAATTGCCTGTGACATGTTTCACAGTCAATTGTGTCCTGAAGCTGATTGTGAATGGTGGCTGATCTAGAGCAGGGGTGGGCAAACCACAGCCCACGGGCCATATCCAGCCGGCCACCTGTTTTTATAAATAAAGTTTTATTGGAATACAGCCATTCTCATTTGTTAATGCATTACCTACGGCTACTTTCACACTCCAACGGCAGAGTTGAGTAGTTGCAACCAAACGTATGTCCTCAAAGCCAAAAATATTTACTATCCTGGCCCTTTACAGAAAAAATTCTCCGACTCCTGGTTTAGGCATTGGTATGTGATGCAGTTCAGGTCAATGAGACATGAGAGGAGTTGGCTAGAGGTTGGGGGTGGGTTCTGGAAAGCATTCTCTCCCATTGCCTGGTGTGTATGTGGTGGTGTCTGAAGCTGTGGCAGCCATCCTGTGACCACGGAGGAAGTAGAGAGATGGACAGAGCACAGGTCCTTGCTTGTGACATTGAGCTACTGGTTTACCAACCCTGCTGTCACCCCACCTCTTGTCATGTGAGAGGATGCATTTTCTTTATTGATGAAGCCAGCTTGAGTTGGCTTGCTGTTACTTGCAGCCAAAAACATTATAAACAATGCAGAAGACAGTGATGTCCTTCTTCCTGGGAAGGTGCTGATCCTGACCTGAGGAAAAGAGAACCCGGGTCCCTGCCCTGGGAGTTATACCCACCTTCCTCTACCTGAGATGTGGCCCAAATGAGCATTAGTTCACATCTGAGCAAGGAGGCGTTTCCAACTCTCATCTCCCTGCAAAGATGCATGCCGTTTATCAATATTTCCCTCACCTTCCCTCCTTGCTGCCTGAGATCAGAAGGACTCAGAAAGAATTCACAGATTTTATTCTTGCTATTCAAGTAAACAGATCTGAAACTGGCCCAAAATGTTGCTAAAAATGTGAAATATTCTTTGCTAAGAGTTGGAATCACTTTGGCCAGAACAGCATGATTTAAAATGAATTGAAAAGCGCAGGAGGTCAGATTGGGGTCAGATGGACGATCAAAGAAATCACTTTTCTTTTGGCCCTGTGTAGAAGGTCACCTCCGGGTGAGGCTCAATAAGGCATTAAAACCTTCGAATAAATGCTGATTTCCATGGAGAGGGTCTGCCTGACCTCACGATGTTCATGTTCACAGCTCCTGCTGAAAAGCTTTCCCTCTGGTGGGACTGGCATTAAAGGGCCAGACCGAGTCTGTGTCTATGATATCAGTACAAAACACGGCAACAGCCAGGTTGATCTTTACCCTCAGCTCCAGGAGCCTCTGGAGCTCTGGGCCTCCTTCACCTGACAAAAATCACACACAAAGAGACCTAAATTTGGTGTATGAAAATTGTTTTACATTTCTTTAAAAAAAAATTTATTGTGTTAAAATGTATATAACATAAAGTTTACCATCTTAATCATTTTCAAGTGTATAATTCAGCAGCATTAAGGACATTTACATTGTTGTGCCACCATCATTATCACCCATCTCCAGATCTTTTTCATCATCCCAAATTGAAACTCTGTCCCCATTGAACAATAGCTCTCCATTCCACCCTCCCCGCAGCCCCTGGTAACCCCATTCTAGGTACTTCATATAAGTGGAATCATATAGTATTTGTCTTTTGGTGACTGGATCATTTCTCTTAGCAGAATGTCTTCAAGGCATATGTCAGAACTTTATTTCTTTTTGAAGGCCATCCTAGTAAGTGTGAAGTGGTATCTCGTTGTGGTTTTTGTCTGTCCCTAATGTTTAGTGACACAGCATCTTTTCATGTGCTTATTGGCCTTGCATTTCTTTTAAAGAGAAATTTGCAGAGCATGTAAGAATATTAACAGAAGAGATAGCATTTTACCATCTTGTCAAGTTCCTTCTCTAGTATAGCATCCTGAATGAATATTCTCTGCCAGAATACGGACAGGAACTTAGAGACTATAATTATTAGCTATAGGCTAATCACCTGACATACATCATATTAAGTCTTTAAAACAACTCATGAGGTAGAAACGGTTCTTCCTGTTTGCTCAGGGAGATTATGTAACATGCCCAAGGTTACCCAGATGGTAGGTAAGGAAACAGGATTTGCGTCCCAGAGGTCACTCTCTTAGTCCAATCCTTTCACTTTACATGTTAGGAAACTGACGCCCAGAAAGCCTAAATCTGGTCTACATTCATCCAAAGAGTGGCAGGGGGAGGATTAGGATCCTGAATTCCAGCTTAGTGCTATGTCCATAACGCCCCATTGATTGATGCACAGACTGTTCTCGAAAAGGCTGGCAGTGGCCCAGTTCTGTGACCCGAGCCATAAAGGAAATAAAAAATAATAGTTCTTTCCTCCAGGGAGCTTATAATATTACTGGTATATGACTTAAAAGTGCCAAAGAGCATAACAGTGAAATGCTGGAGGCTGGAGTGTAAGGTTAGAGGTGAGCTCATTCATTCATTCTTTCATTTATTCATTCACTCATTCAGTATTTCACCTCCTCGTTCACTCTTTTGATCCTTCCTTCCATTTAAAAAAGAGAGAGATGAATGAAGGTTGGAAGAGGTGAGAACAATTCTGGAAACAACCGACAGTCCTTGTAGGACAAGTAAGGGTCACAAAGGTGATAAGGACTGGGAAGGGTGTTCCTGGTTGGGGAAATCGTCCAAAGACCTGGAGGTGAGGATGAGCCTGGTTGAGGGCTACAGCAAGTGACTTCATAACTAGGGCTGAGGATGGTTGGAAAATTGTCAGGTACTTCATTGTCTGCATCTCCAAACACACTTAGAGACCACCAATGGCTCTCAGATACGATTGGTGATGAGAGAACAGTTTGTTGTAGAAACAATTAGGACAGGCGCTGGGAAGAGCTCATTAGCAATCAAGGGAGTTGGGCCAAGAAAAAGCAGGGCCTCTAACAATCCCACTGCAGCGGCGCCAACAAGGTACTGGGGACAGAAAGGGGTTGGTTCTGCCACATTACCCCCTCTCCCCAGGGCAGGGTGGGCATCCTGAGGACAAACTGCCAGTGACATGCAAGGGTCACATTTGCCAGTCTGTAACGTGCATGCTGCCCCTGCCAGCAGGAAGCTCTCTCCCGGGCATGAGGTGGAAGAGACTGGAGAGCCAAGTTCTCTCCAGTGCATCCGTTTCAACTGTGTGCCTCTTTGCTTCTGCAATTGGTAAATCAGAGATCATCTGCGTAGCAGGATCATTTAGGAAATGATGAGGCCACTCTCTGCAGAGAGCTCGCTCAGCTTGGCAACCAAAGGAGTTCTTTGGGAAGTGGTCGTGACAGCGCCACAGCACTAATCCAATTCCTCAGTTTTCTCTGATGAGGGAATTTTAGAGCCAAGGGTCCTCACTTTGAGCAAAAGCAGCATGTTAACATCTGGATTGACAAACTGCAGGACAGGGACATGTGGCGTAGAGAAATAAGCCTGGCTCTGGGGTTCTAGGAAACTCTGTTGGTACCCTGCCCAGATCCCTCTGGTCACTTGTACGTTTCAGTGTGCTTTTCATCTGTACCTTTAACTCTTCTTCCCAGGACCACCTTGGGCGACTGGAGTCACTCTGCTCACACAAGGAAAGGCAGAGGGGCCTCGAAGTTGACATTCCTCCAGGGCACCACTGAGCTGATATGCCCAGCTCCCCAGCCTCAGGGTGGGACCATTCTGAAGGTTCCATGTGGGATCAGGCTGAAGGCAGCCCTGCAGGACTTTGCCAGAATCTATATACCCTTTCAGGGCTTCTCTCCTTCCTTGTCCTGCTTTCCTCTGGCCCTTACAGATTTTCCTTGATAAATTACTAGCATACAAATCCTTGTCTTGGGGTCTATTTCTGGGTAATCCTACCTTCACCAGATGGCCACACTCCAGCCATATGGCCAGGTTGGGAACTTGATGCTCTTTCAAGCCTAGGCCTTCCCTGCACAAAACCTCCTCCTGCAAATCAGTCTCTGAATCATATCTTAGGCCCACGGGGCTCCCCTGCTCTGCTACATTGTCCTACCAGCATCTTGAAGCACATAAATAATAAAACGTTTATTTAGTGCTTGTCATGTGCCAGACCCTGTTTTACGAGTTTTACCAGAACGGCCTCATTTACTTCTCATAAAAGCTCGATGAGCACACGTGGTTGTTATCCACATTTTCCTGAGGCACAGGCAAGTGAAGTTACTTGCCCAAGGATCTTGGACTTTTAACCATGAGCCCTCTAGGACCAGTTCAACTAACCCCATCTTATCACAGAGTAATTAAGAGTTGTTTTCCAGGAAATGAGACCTCTTGTCCAGTTCAAGCCAGTTGAGACCACCAACCCATCAAGTGGGTCTGTGCAAATGCCCAATAAGTGACCCTTTTGACGTCAAGGGCCTGAAAAATCCACCCTCAGATCATGCTACCACCACCATTTTGTGAACATGAGTCCTCTGAAGAGCCACAAAGTTTGACCATGCTTGCGCGGATCATCAGTTACCTCACTTCTCCTTACCTCCAATCATCCATCTCCACACTTCAGACCACCCTGCCCTTCATCCCATAAGTTTTGCCCCCAGCCCTGGATCAGGGAGACAGATCTGAGAGCTGATGCCTCCTGTCTCCTTGCAGATTGATCTCACAAATAAAGCTATTTTTCTTTTCCCAAAAGCTGATGCCATAATAATATTGGCTCTTTATGCGCATTGGGTGGCGAGCCCTTGCTCAATAACAGTACCATTAAGTTTTTTCAATGATTTTACATCTCTAATCTCCTTTTATCATCACAAGAGTTTCTTGAATTGGGATTATTACCCCTCATTTAAAATCAAACAAAAACCCCAACCCAAAGCACAAAAAGTGGAAATAAATTGTCCATGGTCAAAAACAGCTTTCAAGTCAGCATTCACTCACAAAACCGTAGAAGCCCAGAGTTGGAAGAAACTTCAGAGACCACACAGTTCCAACTGCTCACTAACTGGAAGGAAGACAGAGGCTCAAAGGAGAGAGAGGTTTGCCTAAAAGCAACTTGGGGTCTGGAGTCTTAATCTTCTTAGTTCTTTTATTCTGCCATGCTCCTTGGAGAGTGTGTGACTCTCTGTCTTTGTCTCTCTGCCTCTCTCTCTCTCTCTCTTCTTTCACATACACACACACACTGCACCTGCCCATCCTCTCAGAAACTACTCATTTCCACCCTCAACCCCTCAACTCCCCAACCAGGACGACATCCCTCTAAGTTCAGAAGGAGCAGAGGGTCTGGGCTAGCCACGGTCCTCTGATGTGTTTCAGCTCAAACACAAATGGCTTCATTTCCCCTCAGGAAGTGTCCTCAGTGCCTAAAGGACTTTCAAGTTTCCCTGAATTTCTAGGGGAAGACAAACTGAGAGGGGAGGCGAGAACATGATGAAGGGACCAGCACCCCTGAGGGATGGTCAGGGCTCCCTGTGTGACAGGGCTGCTGTGAGCACTACCGTCTTCTTCCACTGCTATAGACTGAGTGTCTGTGAGAGCGGAGCAGGAGGAGGGTGGCAGAGTGCTTCGCCAGTCAGACAGGCAGACCATTGCGCAGCCACACCAGCAGGCCTGTGGGCTGTCACGAGCGCAGAGAAGACACGGAAGGAGACTTCAGCCATGGGGAGTTCATGGTCAGAAACAGAAACCCACGCAAATAAAAGCCATCAACTGTGCTAGAGAGGTAATGAAGAAAGTGAATCAGCAGAGGCAATGCAAACTCCAACCGCTGAGCCAAGCCTCTCCCATCTCCCTTCCGAAAAGCTAACCCATGCAGATTGATGTACTATGTCTCTTGAGTTGAAGTCGGCAGCACAGGTAGAATTAATGAAGGCGATACCATGGGAAGGCATTGTGTTAATAGACCCAAGCAGAAAACAAATTAAAATGACTTTCATAAATGAGTCCCAGCTAGGAACAAAAAGAAGATGCAGAGGACAACAGAAGGTGTTGAGGGAGGGGAAGGGGTGTTGAGGATGGGTGGGAAGACATTGAAAATGATTATCAAAAGTTATTTATTTGAAGCCCTTGGTGACAGCAACACTAGAGATGAGCTATCTGATTAAACTAAAACATGAAAACATGGCAGTAATTCAACAGATTGGCACCAGAGAGGAGAAGGACGATGAGAGCAGAGGAGAATTTGAAAATCAAGAAAGTGAAGAGCATGACTCTATAAAATTGCGTTTTGCAACTGTGTGCAAAGTGGAGTCCCTGGAGGCAGAGTTCCGCTGGACATTGGTGGATGCAGCACCAGAGAAGCACTGCTCAGTGGGCTTCTGGCATCTGCATTAGGATGGAAAGCTCCTGATCGTGCTGGTAACCACACTGGGGAAGAAGGCCAGCGACCAGTCAGATCTGGGCAGCGTTTAGCATTTCCAAGGAAACATGAACATAACACGAGTGTTTCCTAAGGCTTCAGGCTTCACAATTTCCAGAGAATTAATTGGAGCCAGGGCAATGGGATCTCAGGCCAGGCAGTGTGGGTTGGTGACTTTCCCACAATGGTGCCTGTTTTCCTCATCTTGTAAAGAAAAGGGGTGGGAATTTTAGTTCCCACCTGTGGCGGAATCAGTGGTCTCACCAAACATTCCGTCGGCTCCTCCCTCGCCCCCACCATGCCCAGCCCCTTGCTGTTAGGGGAGGGATTTTTGCAATTCCCCTGCAGTTTTGGCTACTAGGCTTCACGGACTGATTCATGGAAGAGCCAGTGCAGAACCCTCTAGAGGTCTCTTCCGCTATTTTGGCTACAGATGGCGTTCCAAATGGTGGAGCCTCTGTCATCCGGGGTTCCTGAGAAAGTGTGCAAAGAAGAATTATCCCTTCGCCTCCCTGCTTCTCCTACCAGCTGACCTGAATAGAAGATGCGGTACAAGTAGGAAATAAACTTCTGGCATGTTAAGTAAAAGATAAATCTTTGTTGGGTTGAGATTTTGTTACAGCATGGCCTGGCATACTCGGGCTAATACGCTACCTAATAGGCACCAAGCACTATCCAAATGGACACTTGCAAAAGCACTATAACATCAGTAAGCTGTTTTAAGATTTGATTATTTAAATTCAGCAAGCATTTATTGTGTACCTACTAAGTTCCATCTATCTTCGGAGACAGGTTCATGGGTACATAATAGTGATGCAGTGGGAAAAGTTTTATTGTTTTGGGTTCAAAAGTATCATGGGGAAGCCAGAGAGCTGGATCCCAGGAGCTCAGGTGGGGCTGGGGGTCAGGAAGACCCTACAGAGGTGATGTCCTTTGAGCTGGGCTTTGGAGGAAGTGTACAGATGTACTGGTAAAGAAGGCTCGAAGAGCACTCAAGTCAAAGAATTGAGGAAGACCAGAATATCTACCTTCCTTTTGCTTCTCTATTGGACTAACTTACCTGCTACCTATCCCTTAAAATCTTCTCAGGCATTGCCCCTTCCTGAGAGCCATTCTCACCTCTACTCCCCCTCTCTCATCACCCACCAGCACACATAGAACCCCAACCCCAGGCTAGATTGGGTGGCCCTCCTCTCTGCCTCTGCAACACTCCAAACCCATCATAACAGTATTTTGTAATTCTCCAATTGTCTTATCTGTGTTCCCCATTGTGTTGGAACCTCTTGATGTCAGGCACTGTGACTACATTTCTAGAGACCAGTAGAGGGCTTAACCCATAGCAGATACTCAAAAAATTTGTGAAAAAAGTAAATAAAAACAGGAAAAGCAAACAATCCAATCAGAAAACTCTCAAGATTTAATCACAAACCTAAGGAAATCTGGGTTCAATCTGGCTCCAGGTTCTAGGTGTAATGAGGAGGAGGAGGATGGAGGGGAGAGGCTACACAAGGCAGGAGTCTAGCGGCCTCGCAAAAGTGCAGTCCAGCTGGGAAAAATCGGCAGAGCCTGGAGAGGACCGACCTTTAAAAGCAAAACGACGGGAAGCAATTCAATGTGGTAGGGTCATGGAGGTGCCATGAGCTATTGACTTTGCTAAATCATTAGTGGATTGACTGTTAACCAGAAAAGAGTATCTCTCTTGCCTATGATTTCTAATTTATCCATGAGCCTCTCTGACTTTCTGGAATTTCTGTTAACACATGTGAGCATCTCAATGATAAATTCCAAGTGTCACAGTTCTTATTGACATTTCTCCCAGGCTGAGACCTAAAGGTGATTCTGTGTCTGGAAATCAACAAACACTTGATGACCCCTTGCTCTGGATGAGATACAGGGCTATGAGTGAGGAGGACACCATGCTAGGACATAACTCAGCCCTTGAGTAGTTACAGTCTATCAGGGGAAACAGACATGCTGTATCCTGTCTAAGGACCCTTCAAGGTGAGGGTGGGGTGCAGAGCAAGCCCAGCCAGCATGGGGGTCCAGGTCCAGGTCCACCTCACCCTGAAGGCTTAGGACAGGAGAGAGCCAGAAGGGGAAAAAAGCTGTTTCCTAAGATTAGTAAGAATCAATAGCAGGAAGCCAACTTCTGTACTCAAGTGTAAGAGGAAGCACAGGGACAAAATGGGAGAACTATTGAGAAGTCAGAAGTCAAGCAAAGACTGGAGTAGAGTAGACAGTGAGGAACAGAGTGGGAACAGAGAGAAGATCTAAGACACTTTGCTGTGAACTGGGCTGGAGGTCCCAATGCCCACTTTTATTGGTCATTAGCCACACCTTTTGTAGGTGGTTGGACTTGTTTAAAGGCTCAGGTTCTGAACGTACATCTATGTAGTGCTTTAAGCCATGACCCACAAACCTGGTCCCAAGGTAGGTTTGAGGTCAAGAGAATCCAGCAATCCAGAGTAATTTCAAAGGAAGCATTCCTGTCCTTGACTTCTATTTTTCACACACCAAGGAGGGCACACACAGACCTCAGCCATTCTTAACACATTCCTGTTTTCTTTTCAATCCACCTTGCTCACGGGCTGCTGAAGCTCCAAACTTATTTTTCATTCCCCAAACCACCCTGAAAAACTCCATCCTCTAAGCCCTGCCTCTCAGATCTTGTATTTCCCTCTCTCCTTTTTCCCAATTATGTGCTACTGAGGTCTGCCGAGCAGCGCCCTTCCCGGAGGGTAGGCGGCAGGCTTAGCCAGAATGCTCACTGGTGGGAAGGGGGTCAGAAAAGACTGGAAACATTTCTCTTGTAAACATTATATCCCATCACATATATAACAGATCACCAAAAGCCGAATGTGAAGCAAATGCCTAGCAGAGCCCTGAGGATCTGTGTGTGCAGGCTCAGGCAGCATTCCCTGAGTCTGCTATGGAACATCAGCGATTTCCTGGGGCAGTGCTGCCAGGTGGCCCAGAGAGAACATTCTGACTCCTTCTAGGGCAAGACACAGTCTCTGGGTCCATACTGACATTTAGAGGACGTCTCCCTGTGCCTCTGTGATGGTCTGCACCCAAATGCAGCGTTGGCCCAGCGTTTCACGGCCGATTTTCCTCCTCACTGCTTCCACATCCTCAGCCAACATTATTAAATGCCTGTGCTTTGACGGTAGGGCACACCTTAGATTTTCCCACTATAAAATGATCCTATTTTATAACACTGCAGGCACTGCGTTGCTCGAATGCTTCTCAGTCCTGGAATCAATCCCGCTCAAGCCAAGTTGTTGAAAAAAACTCCCCAGCCATTTTCCATTCATCTCAAATGTTGAATTTCCTGACATAATTGCCCAATCCTGGGGTGTCTCTGCCTTTCCGTCTCACAGCTGGAGGAGATTGGTACCATTTCCTCACAGGGAGAAGCAGAGAAGGAGGGATAGTCTCACAGGCCTGCAAAAATATAATTATTTTGTGAAGTGTAAGTCCTCTAAGAATTAGCCTAATCCATACACTGCACTTGAAGTGTGCGAATGGGAATTCAAAGCAGGTCCTGTAACAGCAGGTAAACCCATTTAAGGCCCACATCAGCCACTTCCTGGCAGACTGGGCCTCTGAGGGGGCTCTGTCCTTGAGGAGTCCTAACCCCAGCTATCTAGGGGGCCGAATATTCCCTAGCCAACATCTTTCCTGCCTCACACCCTGATCATCCATCCTTTCCTTGACCTCTTCCCTCTCAACAACTCTGCAACAAGTCTGCATCCTTCCCAGGAATTAGAACAGTGCTTCCCAAAGAGCATTCTCTGGAACCCCAGTCCCTCAAGATGAACTGTGAGAAAAGGGTTCCTTGGTCATATACATTTGGGAAAGGCCTCAGAGGAGAACCCTCGCTTGGAGGTTTACAGTGCAAGTTGGCTGTGTCTTAGTTTGGGTTTCCCAAGAGAATTTCTGAGATAAAAATTCCTGTTTCCTGTAAGATGTAGAATAAGAGCAGGGAAGTGAGACAGGGAAAGAAAAGCAGCCAATAAAGAACGAGTCAGAGAGCCAGTTTACCACTGGGAACTGAAGCTTAATCCCACTGGGCGACTTGGCAGTCAGTCAGAACACGGGCCTGTCTTCCCACCCAAGGGCGGTTCGGGAGAGCTGGTGTGATTCCACGCCGCCCCCTGTTGCTCTCTGGTTGAGGGCTGCTCCTGGGAGTGTTCATCCTCGGCAGTTCTTGCTTGCCTTGGGTGGGCAAAGTGGGCTCCAAGGGTCAAACAACGCCCTCAGGAACTGCAGTGCAGGTGCCGACCGTCGAAGCCGGCTGCGTGTGCTGAAGTGCGAGGAGCGAGGGGTGTGGTGGACACTGACAGCCACTGCCCATTTATTTACCCAGCATTGTCAAAACTTAATTGATCGCAGAACTTTGTCCCCAACTCACCCCCCTAAAGAACATCAATTTCTATACTGTGACAAATTTTGGATAAACCTGGCTCAAATACTTAGCAGGCAGACGTATAAAACTAAAAGCTGAATGTGGTACTTCCGTTATGAGTAACAGGCTTTTTGGCCAGGAGAGCAGAAGACACCTAAGGGACGGGGGAGTGCATGAAGAGTTATCAGCCAGGGAGCCGAGCAAGCCTCTCTTTCCTCGGAAGCCAGTGGACAGATTTGGCTCAGTGCAAGGAAGAAGTGTAATGACCTGCCAGCTACCAAATGGGTGGAGGGACAGTGGCCTTGCCAGCCCTGGATGTATGCTCACAGCATCAGACTTCTGTGTGTTGGTGGGGGGGTGTATTAAGGGATATTTGTTTGAAGGCTGGACATTCCGGCTCTGAGGTTGTGTCGTTTTAAAGTCTTCATTTTGGTTCTTCCTCCAGCATCGAAGGGCAGGAAGAGGGGAAAGCCAGGGTATTTTTCCCCAGTCTCTCTGCTCACTTGGCATCTCTAGCACTAGCTCTGACTCCCTGTGCCCCCTGGGCAGCCTCTGCCGTGATTTAGTTTCTGCGGTAGGCCTCGGCTTCTGAACTTCAGATCGAAGATGGAAGATTTGCTTCTGCTCACAGCAGAAGCTTCCCCCGACCCATTATGCATTTACCCACTGGATGAGGGGAAACCTGCCCTTTTCGCAGAACCAGGGTGGGAGGAGGGTAAGGGAGGGCAGTGGCCCAGGGTCTTGTGTGGCAAAGGCCGTTCTCTTTCTTCCCTCTTTTACCATGTTGTTAAAAGTCCCACAAGAAACTCAGACTGTGCTGAGATTCCAACCCTGCCTCAAGCCTCCAAATTGCCAAGGAAGCAGGGAAACTTTTGGGTTCTTAATTCAAAAAGTTGTGCCTTTCTGTTGATAAGAAATAATAGTTGTCCTTTGTTCAAAGAGTCAGAAAAATGGATTAGCCCCTTGGGAACCGACAGATTTGGTTTAAAACAAACTCCCAAAGATGTATGGAGAACGTGAAAGAAAAATCACAGATTAATAAGAAGAAGAACTGAGGCACTTGCCAGACAAAAATTAAAGAAAACAAGCAGATTTTATTCCCTAATCCCAGCAGCATTTCCCTGTCTGCTCTCCAGAGTATTCTATATCCCGACAGAGTGGCCCTGGGGATGTAGTGTGGTTCCAGGACTCTCTCACTCAATTTACCCAGGACCTTCTGACACTTCCCAGATGAGAAATGCCCTTTTGCATTTTAATTCACCCAAAGAGACAAAGTTCTGTGCTGGGTCCAGGGGAGACAAGTGCATTAGGAAGTGGAGAGAAGGCTATGCTTGTCTACCACCTGTTTCTCTCAGATCCATTTCCTGCATTCTCTCTCCCGCTCGGTGTCATGGGAAAATGCACCTCACAGACTTCCTTGCTCCCTAGGTGGGGTGAGAGGAAGAGAAAAGCCAGGGTGTTTCTTCCCGGCTCCCTCTGCTTACTGTGGCATCTCTGGCAATGGCTGTGTCTCCTCCATGGCTTCAGCTTCCAGCAGACGATCCCTCCTTTCACTGTCCCAGGTCCTTCCCAGCAGCCCTGCCGTGGTTTTAGCTCCTACCAGAGGCCTGGCTTCTGGACTCTGTAGACCTGTCTCTTCCCATTGTCCTTCCAGCCGTCAGGTGATAGTGACTTCCTGCCCTCCCTGATTTCAGGCTCACCTCACTGTCCTCGGGTTGGCTTCTTGGCTCTTGCATTACCTGTGTCACCAATTCCCCATGTTAAACTGTTTCTGTTTGGAAGACCTAGAGTGACTTCTGCTTCTCTGACTTGATCCTAATTTATATAGTGGTCTGTCCTGTGGGTTGGGGACAAAAAAGTCCCTATTACCCTCCATCGATCAATGAGATGAAAAGCTGACTCCACTAAATGAAGAGTGTTCTAAACAGCAGCTAGGCTGCAGGGAGCCAGGATTTGGGCCAACAACATTATTACACAACAGCTGCAGAGGCCCCTCAATGCCATAGTCCCCACAATTTCCCTCTGCCCTGACCCGGAACATTCTAGGATTGTTACTATTACTTACTATTATTATCCTATTTTACAAATATGGAAATTGAAGGCTGAAGAGGTGAAATCGATTGGCAAAGGTCAGCGTGGGTTTGAACATGGGCAGTCTGTCTCCAGAGCTGTGCCCCTGCCGCCACACTACTCTGATCCCCAGACATGTCGTCCACATGGTCCCCTAAGTGAGCACTGCCCAAGGCTCTCTGTCTCTGATCCGCTCAGACCTGCCCTAGTTTCTTCTGGCTCTAAAGGAAGTTGGACTAAACGCAAAGTAAAAACATGCCCAATTTTTGCACCTGAGATCTCAGTCAACTTCTAACCAACTTAAGTGCTTAATCAATTCTGCCACAAAATGGCAAAAAGAGCCCCCAGGTCCTGAATGCTTAGACTATAGTTATGGGGGCTGCTTCACGGATAAAGATGCTCTCTCTAATCCAGCAGTAGTGAGCCAGCCATCCTCCACACTGACCATCTACGTGAACGCTCTGAGGGCATTTGCAAGACGCTGGGTGAGGTTAGGGTAGGCTCCACTCACAGAATGGAACAAAGCTCTTTAATCCAGGAGGGGATGGAGCCATGACACCATCCTCAGTAGCAAACGTCTCTAAACAATTGGTGACAACCGTTGACGCAAACTCCTTTTCTTCCAAGAACGTTTTAGGCCAAAGACTAACAGGCTGTGTCCCTACCCATTCCCTGGGAGCCCGGCCTCATTAAGAAAAGAACTTAGTTGTGTCCAAAAGTTCCTCAGAATGACAAATTAACTAAGCTTTTTATAAACTGTAGCCTTGGGAATGAAGAGGAACTGGGTTATTCCCAGTGACTCTGCTCCACTGATGCAGGAAGCCTGTTGTCTTGCAAAGAGCCCTGTACGGAGTGACTGGGAAGGCACAAGGCACCTATTAAGGAAGAAAAGAATTTGCAGAGATGGAACTGAGGCTGGCCTGATTTCTCACTGGGGAACTGTTGCCTGAGTTGAGACTGGTAGCACCAGAGGGAATTTGTTTCAGGTTTTTATCATCATCATCAAAGACAGTATCATCTTCAGCCCCACACAATATTTATTAAGTCTGTTGAGTTAGGCACCTTGTTATAGCAGCCAAATAAATTTGGGGTAATTAATTGTGAAATTTGAGCCCACATTTGGACTCAAGTCAATCAATCAAATATACATCAACTATTTTCTGAGCATCTGTGACATACTGAACCACTAGTTCTCAAGTCTGGTTGCACATTAGGATCACCTAGAAAGATTTAAAATAAAACCTGGGCCTGGGTCTCACATCAGGCCAGTTACATCCGAATCCCTTTGTGGGACCTGGTATTTGTATTTTGTAAAAGCTCCTCTGCAGACTCCAATGTGCAGCCAACATTGAGAAGAGCTGTAAGAAGAAATGTGGTAGGAACTGTGGAGAGATTTACAAAACCCTGACCTCTGGGTACTTACTACCTAGTTAGGGAAATAAGATGCAGTGAAAGAACAATGTATGGGTTAGCTCATGAAATAAGATGACAACTCACAAAGGGCCAAACAAGTTCAGAGGTGTGGAGATGAGAGTAGATTCAAGTATTCAGGAGTGCTTCATGGAAGAATTGAAAATTGAGAAGGGACTTAAGGAGAGTCTGATGGCAATTGGATCATCCAAGCTGAGGCGGTCCGATAGTTCTAGAAAAGAAGATTAAGTTTGTTATTTTCTAAAAGTAGTGGCTAGATCAAGACTACATTAAATGGTGAGTCAGTAAGAGAGAAGATTAAAAAGGCTGGTCATGGGCTGGATTGAAAATGGCCATGACTATGTTGCACAGCAGATTTCTAGACCTTATTCATTGTGTATAAGTGAACTTCATACCAGTTGAACCCAGTGCCTATGGTTAACAGCGCTGTGTTGTACCTGAAAATTTGAAATTTGGTAAGTGGGTAGATCTCATGTTAAACGTTTTTACCACACAAAAAAAAGACACAAGGAAACTTTTAGAAGTCATGTCTATTATCTTGATTGTGGTGATGGTTTCACAGGTGTATGCATATGTCCAAACTCATCAAATTGTATACATTAAATATCTGCAGGTTTTTTAATGTCAATTATACCTCAATAAAGCTGTTTAAAAAAAGAAAAGAAAATGGTCTTGACTGCAAACTAAGATGCTCGGCTTTTACCCTGTAGGTAATGGAGGAACTGTTGACTTCTGAGCAGGCAAGTGGCAAGATGCAGACACTTTTTATTTTTCCTTATTGGTGGTTTGCATTTAAAATGTAAAGAAATGTAGTATGGACTGGAGCGGAAGGGAAGGACCTGGGGAAAGAGAGGGCATTTAGAAGGCTATTGGATTATCTCAGGAATGAGAACTTTGACCAGCACAAAGGCTATGCAGAGAGAGGAAGATAGAAGAGATGCTCTGGAGGAAGAGTCAATGGGCCCCAGTGACCAGTGGATATTGGAGTTCTTGCCTTGGGTGACTGGGTGGTGGTGCTATTAACCAAACTGAGAGGCAGCCAGCTGGAATAGTAGAGGATTAAGGCTTTGGGACAGCTGGCTGGAAGTTAAACTGTGGCTCAGTCACTTACTAATCAAATGAGCCTAGACTCTTGGAAATTCAGTTTCCTCCTCTGTATAGTGGGCCTTATAATATCTGCCTTGCATCTTAGTTGGGAAGATTACAAATAATGTATAAGTAATGCCTACTATAGGGCCTTGCACAGAGTAATAGCTTAATTGGTGTTATTATTTCTAGTATTATTATGAAACATAGGAAAAGATGTTTGGGGGGATGAGGTTACATAATGAGTTGCTTTTTAGACATGCTATACTTTCAGGATATCTCAGCAGAAATGTCCAGAAGGCAGTAGGTAATACGGGCCCAGTGCTAAAGTTTGGGCCTGAAGTAAAGATAGGAGGATCATCTACATAGTGGTGACAGCAGAAACTCAAGGAGGTTGATGAGAATGCCCAGGGAAGGTATGTAGAGTAAAGAGAAAGAGGGTTCAGGAATAGGATAGGACAGTATGGAGTTTCCTCAAAAAAGTTAAAAAGAGACTACTGTATGATTAAGTAATTCCACTTCGGGGTGTTTATCCAAAGAAAATGAAAACACTAACTTGAAAAGACATATGCACCCCTATGTTCATAGCAGCATTATTTACAATAGCCAAGACATGGAAACGACATAAGTGCCCATCCATGGATGAATGGATAAAGAAACATGGTATATATACAGTGAAATATTATTCATCCATAAAAAAAGAACTCTTGCTGTTTGTGATAACATGGATGGACCTCTTGAGGGTTATGTGAAACAAGCCAGACAGAGAAAGACAAATACCATATGATCTCACTTATATATGGAATCTAAAAAAAAAAAGAAAATCAAAACCAAAAAACAAAAACCAAGCCAGAGATACAGAGAACAGACTGGAGGTTGCCAGATGTGGAGGGTGAGGGGTGGGCAAAATGGGTGAAAGGGGTCAAAAGAGACAAACTTCCAGTTATACGTAAGTCCTGGGGATGTAATGTGCAGCATGGTGACTATGGTTAATAATACTATATTGCTTATTTAAAAGTTGCTAAGAGAGTAGATCTTAAAATTTCTCATCACAAGAGGAAACTGTTGTAACTATGTGTGGTGACAGATGCTAACTTGACTTACTGTGGTGATCTTTTTGCAATATATAGACACATCAAATCATTATGTCGTACACCTGAAATTAATAAAAGAAAATCTGCTACTGAAAAAAAACAATGAGTTTGGGTTTTGTATCAGTCAGGACTCTGGTTACAGGTGACAAAACCCTAGCTCAACTGGTTTAAGAAAAAAAATCTAGAAGGGAGGAACATTTAGCCACTTCAATAACCAAAGATGTAGGAGAGGTATGTAGGGCTTCATACATGGTTGCATGGTTGAATCCAGGTGCTCAAAGATGTCATGGATATCATGAAGACTCTTCCTTCTGCTTTCCTTCAGGATGGCTTCATTCTCAGGCATGTTCTCCCTGTGTTATGGTAAAGATGGCCCCAAGAAAAGCTACTTTGTTCTATTAGCTTAGAATCCCAACAGAAAGAGGGTATGTCATTCTCAACAGTTAGAGCAAAAGAACCAAGGCTGTTTCTCATCAGCTCATTGGTCTTGGGCCCATCCCTGAGACAATCACTATAACTTTGTCCAAGCCTGGGTCACATGACCACCCTCAGGCCTGAGGAGTGGGCTCAGGCCCCCCCAAACGTGAATTGAGAGTAGAGAAGGGTTTCTGTCCAAAGAAAAATTGGAGGTGCTGTTAATCCACTAGAACTGGGGTCTGCAAGCCATAATCCCTCTCTCCTACAACTTGTTTTTGTAAATAAAGTTTTATTGGAACAGAGCCACATGCGTTTGTTTATGCATTGTCTACGGTTGCTTTGAGCTACAGCAACAGAGCTGGGTAGTTACTACAGAGACCATCTGGTCTGCAAAGCCTAAAATATTTACTATCTGGTCCTTTACGCAAAAAGTTGGCCAACCCCTGCCCTAGAATTGAAGTCCCAGTGCCTTCTTTTTTTATGGATGAATAATAGTTCATTTGTCTGTTTTATTCACTGTTGTATCCCCAGTGCAGGAAGAGTGCCTGGTAGATGATAGACACTTAATGAATATTTGTGGAATGAGTGGGTGAAGGGAAAGTGGGTACTGGGTTGGTATATAGACTGGATGTCCACTACTGAGTCATAGAGAGCATCAGCACCTAATGGGGGCTGGCTTGAGGGAGATGAGGAAGGACAGAGGAGGAGAGGAGACTCACTCAGGAGCCGTGTCTCCGGAGGTCCATGAGAACAGCTCAGAGAGGAAGGTCAACTGTAGGAAGGCCCGAGTGGAGGTTCATGGACCCGGATGGTGAGAGGGCATTCAACATGCTGAGCTTCCCCAACACCGGTCAGTGGATGCAGCCTGCTGAAGGGCGGGTGAGGAGGTGGAAACAGTTCACGTGTGCTACCTTTGGGAACTTGGGAGGAACAAATGGTCAGCAACCAAAGGTCATGTGGGAAGGGGGACAGTCTTTCACATTCAGGTTGATAGGAGGGGTGAGGGCAGGCCATGATGGGGAGCGGGCTCAGGTTCATAAAATGCCTAGGTCCCTTGGGAAGGTCTCCTCTCTTTATCTTGGCTTGGAAGTTAACCCCTGAGAGCCCAGCATGCCTGCTCCGACATCCATCCTTCAAACGCCTGAGATGCATGCCATACCAAGTCCACTATCACACAGGGCGAAAAGGACCTACTGTCCCTTCCTGACTAACTCACATTTTCCTCTAAGACCCAGAGCTCTGGGCTTTTCCGTGGGTTAACATCTTCTGAGTCTTTGTAATAAGCCCTGGAGGAATTGTCCTGTATGCGATGTTAAAATTTATAGCAGGAAGTATAAGGGCTGGTTTTTCTTCTTTTATTTTTTCTTGAGCTTAATTCAAAGACGTCTTCTGCTAACTTTATTGGAGTATATGAACTGACGTCAAAATCACCCAACTCAGTTTCAGTTGTATTTGAATCAATTTTAACATTTGCAGAGACCATTAAAGGCAGGAGCAAGAGTGACAGTTCGATTCCTCCAAGTGTCAATTCTCTCCCAGAGAAATTCCTCACATGCTGGTTTTCTCTGTGCATGTCGGAAGTGAGCTAAGGTTAGTGAAAGAAGCATCCAGCAGAATCTCAGCACTCAGTAGGCATTCACAAATCCATTTTCCCCTCCCTTCCCAGCCCTTTAAAATGCACTGGGAAGAGGCTGGTTCTTCCCACCGGCCTTTGACTCCAGGAAGGGGAGTCGAGGGGTGACTTGACTATTTAGACTCTCTGAAAAGAAAGGAGTCTTTGCATTAGTTCACTACCTGGGGTTGGGTACCTAAGGCCTCCTTTGGGTTGCTGTTTCAAATAAGCTTCTGCATTTAGGTTTTCTTTAGGAAGTTGTTCAATCTGTCATCCCAGGTAGGAGTCTGAGGTTTTGTTAAGTCATTCCTTGGGAAGAGAGGAGACATTCTGCTGCTTAATGAAGGGCTCTGTCTCAAGGGCGCCATTGTGCTTGTCTCCTGTGGCCGGTGGCAGCTGCTGGTGGGGATCTGAGGATAAAAGCAGGGATGGCGAGCCCCTGGGTGGGGCCTGGTCTGCCCACCCCTCACTCTTTGACAGTTGATTCTTCTGGACAAAAATCAAGTCAGAGCCGGGCCCCAGGTTCACAGGACACGTTGGACAAGTGAATTTTCTGCCAATCACACCCTCTTCTTACCAATCTCCAGCTCTGCATCTCTCACCCAGGGGCTCACTGACCTGGACGCCTCCCCGACCCCACACAGTGTCGAGGTGAGCATATATTTGTGTGCATATTTGCATGTGTTGAAAAACCAAAAAGCTAACTTCATCCGCTAAGAAATAAAAATTAGATCAATTCAGGGGAGGAGGGAGGGTGGGATGGGGATGTTTAGTTTCCTATTAGCGTCTGGAGACAAATATTTAGAACAGTCGAAACTCAAAAGCACTTCCTTTTGGGATCCTTTTCCAGTCCCGCGTGTTCCAGCTTGCGGCCACTAGGGGCTGCTGTGGTCAGGGAGTAGAACCAAGAACAGAGAGCTGTTTACCAAGAGGGAAAAAGAAAAAGACAAAGCAACGATTATTTCGGTTCGTGAATATTTTTGTGATTTCAGAGGCCTTGGGGAGTGTGCTTGCCCCCTGCTCCCATTTTGCAAGTGTGTGACTTCTTTCTTGCAGAGTGGCCCTGCCAGGTCGGCCCCATCAGAAGGTCCCCTGCGTTTGATCCGCAGGCCTTGTGTTGACAGGCTCAGGCTGCCACGGCTGACACGGGTGGGCTGGACCCCGTGCTTCATCTCCAACGCGGTACTTAGGGAGAAAAAGCTCTTCTGAGGATACAGAGTGGAGTTGGATTCTCAACTGCAAGTTGGGGAATGAACGCGGAAGAGAACAAACTAGACGGGGGGGTGAGGGGGCGGTATGATCAGCACATCTCCCCAGATTCTGTAATTCTCCACAGGTCTACGACCAAGATAAGGAGCTGTCGGGGCTTCAGTTTAATCCCGTGCAGCATTTATTGAGCACCTATTACGTACAGGACACCTTACTCTAGTTTAATAGTACTTACATGAGCCCTCTTTGGGAGAGCCGAATTAGAAATTTGAAGGGACAGGTAGGGGAGGAGTTGAGAGGCTTTTGAAAACAGAGCTCACAGGAGCAAGGAAAGTAAGAAAAGCCTGTAAATTGTATCTATTTAATTTACCAGGAAATAGAAACTGGATGGGGGAAACGGTGAATTAAAGGGCAGGGTGTGATGCTTCCTTTATTTCCTGAGGCTAAAAAACGTGAAAGCTGGAACAATGAACCCCTGCTGAAGAGTGGTTTCCTCCGTGTTGCTAAAAGGTCATGGTGGCATTGTTATTATTATTATTTTGTCATTCTTATCTTGGACATTTTTTGCCAGTGTGAGCAATTGTCCAGAAAGGACACGCATTGTTGCTTATCAATTTAGCCCTTTTCAATTCGAAAAAAACAAAACGAAAACCCATTTCTCCCCTGTTGGAAATAGACCCGAAATCAGACAGTCTTCAGTCACAGCATTTTGGTCTGGGCTCCGTTGCTCATGGTTTCGCACTTCAGGCTGCAGGAGAGGATCTGTAATTTCTGTGAGGGCAGCATCCGTGCAGGACTTCCGTGTTGGCTCTCTGCAGCCCTCCCCTGGGAGCAGACGGCGCTGGAGGGAAGTAACACAACTTGGAGCCATCATCCCTAAATTCTCCTCATGCAGCCAGGCAGCCTTGATCTGGGCATGCTGTGGTGTCTGGCCGGGGGCCCCCAGAGTCAGTGGGAGATTTCTGGGCATAGTCAAAGTAGGGACCTGTGTGTAGGGGGGTGGGGAGCAGTGTGGGAAATGCTCACTCACCCCCTGATGCCCACGCATATCAGGAAACTTCTGTTTCTGTCTTTACTCTCCATTGTCCTCTGACGATGGTGCAATGAGCATTAGGGAAGAGGTGTGCAATGGGCCTGGTCCATGGTCCAGCAGGTAGTAGGTGCTCAACTATGTGATTTGCTCCTATTTTTCTCCCTTCCCTGTCAGTTTGCACCTTCCCTAATCAGAAGCTGTCAACCCAGTGATTGCTGGTGGAGAAGGACTGGCCTCCTACCTGTTGGTTCAGGAACAGCCAGTGTGGTCAGCTCAAGGGACCAGAAGGCAATTTTCTCGGGCTCTCCAGGGCCAAGTGGAGGAACAGCAACAGCATGAAAATCTGGATGAGAGGCTGATAACTCAGAGAAACAAACCTAATGGAGACACTGGGGGAGTATGAGAGACCTCCTTTTGCTGAGAGCAAAGGGCTTTAAGTGTCGTCTGGGCTCTGCTTGAGTTATGCATTTTCTGCTTGTAAAGCATTTGACAGGTTTAAACGCACCAGACTGGGCAGATTTGTTGTGAAAGGCGATACACGCATGCTGAGTATTTTAGTAGAATCATAGCCACCGGGAATGCTTTTCTTCTGGTGTGAAAATACAAATACCTCCTCCTTCCTTTGATCACAAGTCCCAGCAAAGAGATATCTAGATTTACATAAATATAAAGATGAATTTATATGTCTGGAAATCACTACCAGATTTCTCAATTTTGTCTTTTTTGTGGAAGGTTCAGCACTCAGGGACTCTTTGAGATGCAATGACCTAAACTGATTATTGACACTAACACTGAGGAATTTCATCTACATCCTCCCTGCCCAAAGGGTGACCCATGAACAGCAGCATCAGCGTTGCTGGAAGCTTGTTGACAACACAGAATCTCCACTCCACCCCAGACCTCATGAATCAGAATCTGCATTTTAGTAAGACCCCCAGCTGATTCATGAGCACAGGGAAGTTTGAGAAGCACTGTTCTTCAGCTCTGACAGATGCCACCCACGTCCCCCAAAGGCAGCCAGCTCTTCAAACTTGTCTCCTCATTAGCTATCACTGAGCTTTTTGAAGCAGCGTGTTGTAAGTCAGCCCCTTCTTTCCCACGTAAGGCAGTTACTTCACTCACCCAATAAATACGTGTGGCGTGCCCCCTCTGTGCTGTGCTTGCGGGGGAGGAAAGATATATATGTGAAGAAGCAGCTCTGCATCCCATTGCTCTCCCTTCTCCAGACTCTCAAATGATATGGCTTTCAGACTCCTTTGTCATTCTTCTTCAGCTCATCCAGTTGTCAAAGTAATTCTTTCAACATTAATTCATTCAAAAAACATTTATTAAATCTCTCTTAAAATCTGGCACTTAATCAAGACCATATAATTCATTTTTCTTTTTTTCTTAACCATGAGATCCTGCAATCCCACATCGGGGTATTTATCAAAAAGAATTGAAATCAGGATCTTGAAGAGATACTAGCATCTCATGTTTATTGTAGCACTGTTGACAACAGCCAAGATGTGGAAACAACCTAAATATCCATCAGCAGATGAAATTGCGGTACATACATGCAATGGAATATCATTCAACCTTAAAGATGAGGAAAGTTCTACAGATTAACCTTGAGGACAGTATGCTAAATGAAATAAGCTAGTCACAGAAGGACAACTACTGCGTGATTTGACTTACGTGAAGTATCTCAAATAGTCAAATTTATAGAATCAAAGAGTGGAATGTGATTTCCAGGGGCTGGGGGGATGGGAGGGGTGCGGGAGTGGGAGAAGGAAATGGGGAGTTACTAATCAACAGGTGTAAAGTTTCAGTTAAGCAAGATGAATAAGTTCTAGAGATCTGCTGTACACCGTTGCAGCTATCATTAGCAATACTGTACTGTACACTTAAAAATTTGTTCAGAGGGTAGATCTCATGTTAAGTGTTCTTGCCACAAAAAATTAGATTTAAAAACCATATGTTTCTAATGTAGCCTGAAGAATTAATAATTTAGAGGGACTTCTACTTCTGTGGTCTGGACAGAATTATCTGGGAGTCTCTAGTTTGAGCACCATCTCTACCACTAACTAGCTGTGTGACTCAGCGGATGGGGAGGGGGCAATTCTTTTACTTCTCTGGTCATCTTCATCATAAAACGAAGCCATTGAAGTACGTCACTAAAGTCCCTCCACGTTCTACGTTTCATTCCAGATGCTAGGAAAGGCAGGAAAAGAGGCACCTTGCCACATGGCACCACTTGGAGCACACCACTTCCTTTCCACCATATTTGTTGAGCCCCGTTGTCAGGCCCATTTCCAGTCCCCGGAGATGCAGCAGTGAGTGGAGCAAACAGCCTCCACCCTCATGGAGCTTCCGTTCTAGGAAGGAAAGACTGAAAACAGAGGGACCCATAAATGAGCCTCTCTGGTCTGGCAGCCCTCTGCCCCGCATACTGCAGCTCAGACCGAGAGTTGCTGGCAAGGCAACAAGAGGGGGAGTCAGGAGAGAAGGATTTGCTTCTTTTGTTGCTGTAGACCTAGCAGTGGTTTCTCGTCTCTGTTTTGCAAGCAGCCTTCTTAAGAATGAAAGAATAAAGTCAACAAAAGCCTTTTGTTTTTGGCCAAATCGGCTCTTTCATTTAACACTGACTCCCACAAGGAGAACTGTGTTGCTTTTCCTGTGCAGTAAGAGGAGGAAAAGAGGAGAGAGGCAGAAAACCTGCAGCGTCCGGGAAGCGGTCGTCATTCACCCCGTGGGCAGCAGGAAAGCTGGAGTGACGTGGGCTCCTGGGCGTGATTTACAGAGGCTCGCTGGCCCGGCCACTCCACTGAGCACTCTGCAAACAAAGCTCTGCCGTAAAATGGAAAATGCGTGTCTACGGGCAGCCCAAAGAGAGGACGCTGCCCCTGTGCAGGGTCAGAGTGAGTGCTTCAGACTCGATTCATTGGCACTTCCCGGGCAGTCTCTTTCAAGCATCTCTGCCGCACACAGCAGTGACACTTGGAGGATAGCCTTTCTACAGGATGCCTGCCATTCTGCCCGTGCAGGGAACCATTTCCAGGAGGAAATGACACCTTGAACAAGCTTTGTGATGGAGAGGCAACTCTGGAATGTTCCCGTACAAAGCCTGTGTACTTTTCCTCAGGCAACCTCAGCTTAATGCAATCTGTAGTCCCAGAATCCCCCGGGAACTGCTCTGCTTGGCCATGAATCCACCATCCTGGAAGCTCCAGCGGCTCCTCACTCTGATTCACCAATGACTGCTGAATGTCTGCCAGACTCAGCATCTGCTCATCCGTAGCTGCATGGTCCGAGGAGGCTCTAGGCCTCTCTACTCCCTTTCCAATCCCTTGGCTGTCCATCTAGGACCTCAGTGACCAAGTAGGGGGCCAGAGCTTTGGAGAGATCATAAGCCCTGCCAACCCCTTTGTTTCAGTTGGGGTTCTGGGCTGCATGCAACAGAAAGCAACTGTGGCCTCTTGATACAAATGGAGATTTATGGGAAGGACATAACAGGCAGGAGCTGTTCTATCTCAAGCGTAGACGCCGTGGCCACTAGCACCTCCACCACTGCCATGATGAATGACCTCTAACCATTTACACTTTTCCTTTCAGTACTTTTCCAGATTCAAGGTCTGGGGAGAGAGCATCTGCCCTAGCTATCCTGAAGTGGATTTGGCTCCCTTAGTTTTTGTAGTGAAAGGTGATCATCTGGAATTATTTTTCATCAGGACTATCTCCAATGGGGAGGGGCAGAGGGTAATTCCGCAGTAGGAAAGTGGTGGGCCATTACAGAAAGGGATGGATGGAAGGTAGCCAAAGCTGATGAACGTCCACTGCAAAGCTGGCCCAGCCTTCAGCTTGCAAAAGACACAAGAAAAGAAAAATACAGTGGAAGGTGTCTAAACCTCTCCCAGTTTTATCCCCTTTGTCTTTTGAATATACCAGAGGCAGCACATGGGAATCCCCACCTGGATTAGTATGTAGGGACCTCGTTCCACCACCGCCATCTCCTGGCTTGGTGTCCTAGTCTGTAAAATGGAGCTAGTCCTGCCAACCTTGCAAGGTTGCTGTGAGCACTAAAGGAGAAAATGGGTGTGGGCGTCCTTGAAGAGCAGAGCTCATCCTGTAACTGAGAGAGAGTGAGCCTGCTGTGAATGGACCAGCTGTGCCTGATCACCGGCTTTCCATTCCCTCCTGTCCTCTCGGCCCCATTTCATTTGCTTTCGCTCTATTTAGTTAGCTTGTTTTACTCGGCTTTATTCCTAAGAGCGTTTGGCTTTCAGGTGGCAGAATTTCCTCCTTCGTTCCCCGGCAGGCTGGTTTTTGCTCACATCCTGTCCTCTGATTTCAGGGGGGCTTTTGCCCTCCTCTTTTGGGTTCCACATGCAGCTGATGGAAGAGCTGGAACAAGTATCGGGACCACCCTCTGACGGGCAGTCTTTCCTCAGCACCCACAAAGGACCAGGCTACCTTTTCCTCATCCAGGCTCCCGTGGAATCATTCCAACCCCCACCTCAACACGTTTTCCTCTTCTTCCTCCTTTTCTTTCTGCTTCTGTGTCTGACTGCATTGGGACCACCGAGACCCAACAGTCCGAGTAAGATGCTGCCAGCATCTCTGTCCAAGGCTTTCAGGGTCTGGATTTAACACACCTTCCTAGTCTATTCTACTCCAGCAAGGGGTCATTTGGCTGTAACCGTAACAGACCGAGATTCTCACTGAAAAGCACCACGGAAAAAGAACACCCTGAGTCCTCTTGGAAAGAACACCCAACGACAAATTACAGCCAGTTAAGAGAAGTCGAAATAAAGAACTAGGGGTGGAGAAGCCATGGAAAAGGGCAGGTTCTGAACCTGAGGGTCATGTCAATATAAACCGGGTCTAAATAAATTGGGAGTTATAATTATAGAATAACCTGCAAATGTCATAAACCTTGAAAAAAAAATAGTACCAAAATATTATTACAAATTATAATGTATAGGGAAAAATATATTATAAAGTAACAAAAATAGGGGAAGGGTAGTACTGATTTCCAAATCTTCCACAGAATGGAGTAAATAAATAGTATTTAAAATTGATATCAATAACTAAAAAATGACTTAAACATTTTCAAGTTTTAATTATCATTATTATTTTAATCTAAGAAAACTCTTAGAAATTAATACCTGTACTAGTACAGTAACTTTTACTTGAAATTCATAAACTCTTTTAATTTAATGTCATTTTTTTGGTAAAATTAAATTAAATTTCTTTTTTAAAAATAACATGTATAGGGGCCGGCCCGGTGGCGCAAGCGGTTAAGTGCGCACGCTCCGCTGCAGCGGCCCGGGGTTCGCTGGTTCGGATCCCGCGCGCTCACCGACGCACTGCTTGGTAAGCCATGCTGTGGCGGCGTCACATATAAAGTGGAGGAAGATGGGCACTGATGTTAGCCCAGGGCCGTCTTCCTCAGCAAAAAAAAAAAAGAGGAGGATTGGCGGATGTTAGCTCAAGGCTGATCTCCTCACAAAAAAAAAAAAAAAAAAAAAAACATGTATAGTATCATCCACTTCATAGAAATGTAGTTTACTTGATTTATCTGGCCTCCCATCTGTGTATATACAAAAAAAAGAGGTATTTGGTATGATATTCTTGTAATTTTAAAAATATTCACATTATTTTAATGATATCTATTTCTAGGGGTTAGATCTGGGGTAATTCTTTTACTGTCTTCTCTATAGATTTGGCATTGCTTCAGTTCTTTATAATAAACACAGACTGTTAAAAAAAGAAAAAGCCCAATACAATCATTACTCTCAAAAAAAGCATCTTGAAGAAAAGGACTCTGGGTTAATTGGAAAATCTGCTGTAGAGAAGAATAATTTAATGCAGATTCTTAGGATAACATGCATGATTACTCATGTTTACATAGACTTTTTGAATATATCTATAAATCCTGCTGATTTATAACTCAGATACTTTTTTTTTTTTTGCGAGGAAGATCGGCCCTGAGCTAACATCTGCCAGTCCTCCTCTTTTTGCTGAGGAAGACTGACCCTGGGCTAACATCCATGCCCATCTTCCTCCGCTTTATATGGGACGCCGCCACAGCATGGCTTGACAGGCTGTGCGTCGGTGCACTCCTGGGATCCGTACCGGCGAACCCCAGGCTGCCGCAGCACAGCACGTGCACTTAACCGCTTGCGCCACCGGGCCAACCCCTCAGATATTTTTCAAGTTTAAAGACTTCCAATTTGGAAATTTCTGTGTATGTCAATATATGGCTATGTTGTTGTTGACACCCATGCTTTCTTAATCCACGTTGGGGTGCAGAGCTGGTGATAGCATTGGGGCAGAGGGTGAAGAATGAGCTCCTGCATTAAAGGCAAATGAATTTATGATGCTCTGTGCTACCAGAGCAAAGCCAAAAGTGAATACAGAATAAATTAGTGATGTGAAGGAAGAGCTGAAAGACTCCTGTCTGTGACAGCAAGTTTAACACTGTCACTTAAGACCCTGTTTTCGTGTCTCTACCACCTCCAGTTAGGGCTTGTTATAGTGACAGCCCCGTGCCTTAAGACCTTCTCTAGTTCAAGTTATTTTTCCCTGGGTGGCAATTTTTCTGCTCTCAGTGCAGGGAGAGTGAGCTCAGAACAAGTGTGTCGTTGGTGAAGGCCAGCCTGTGGCAATCAGGGTGGTGGTGGGCTGCTTTTCCTGACCCCCAGCCCCTCCTAAGGAAAAGCCCTGGGGAAAGTTGATCAGGTAGTACCCTCTGCAAAGGTGGGTGGTTTTAAATTTTAATTGATCTGGGCAAATTACATTTCTCCAAATTTATGCCAACATTCTGACCCAAGCCCAGACACTGCTGCCACCTGAAACACTGATATTTAACATTGACCTTCCAAATTTATGCCAAAAACCAAGGAATAAAAGACCCGAGTAATGTCCATTTCTACTGAAACGGTGGGAAATTTCTGAAATTGCTTGCCATAAAAAAAATCAGGGAATGCATGTATTTTTATCTACCCGTGGAGAAATATGTGGCATTATTTTGTGTGTATTTATATAAATTCCTCTAAAAGGGTTTGTAAATCTCATCTCATAACAATGATGGCCTTTAGGGAGAAGGGAGGAGACCCATGTTGGGCATGGAGAGCAAAGGGGCCTTAGCACAGGAATGTCAGTAGTGTCCTCATGTCTCTCTTCTTCCCTATCTTCTTCTCCCTCCTTTTGTTTTCCTTTTTAAGAAATCTAGTCACACTTTACTTCCATGGCTAAAAATTACTTTTAAATATTTGGGAATAATACTCTCCAGAAAAGTCCAGTTATACATTTAATGATTGCCTTGTCAAATTTCTTGTTTAGTTGTTTTAAAAACTGATATCTGCATAGTAACTATGCTTTGTGTTGCAATCGATTCCGTGTGGTCACTGGGATGAATTAAAATATAAAAGAAATGGTTTTTTGATCTGATGTTTTTATCTGAAGAAGTATTATTTGCAGCTGGAAAGAGCAATGAACCTGTTCCTAAGTGGCACACTGTATTCACTCAACAAAGTATTTGTTAAGTGGCTGGTTGGCCGACCAGCTGGCTAGCTGGATGGATGGATGAATGACTAATCTGATATGAGAGAGAATCACTTTTTAGATTGAGCATGACCTTGAGCACAGGTTAGAAATTTGAAGAAAGTGAAAGTTAAAACACATTCTCATTTACTTTTAGTCAGTAGCTGAATTTGATAAAGGCAGTATTTCTTGACTTAAAACAATCAGCAAAATGGGGAGTGTGATAAGATGATCTAAATGTAATACTAAGCTGAAGCTGAGACTTAGTGGGGATGCAACTAGGGAGCGACAAACTGTTTCTTCTCTCCTAGTGAAATGAGAGGAAAACATACAAATGAACACCAACATCATTTAGGAATGTAGCGGGGTGATTACACAAGTTACAGGGAGGACAATAGTGCCCAGAGGTGCAGCAAAGCAGTCAGGAAAACTGAATCCGCTCCACAAACATGGATTTTATTCCAGAAGGGACGGCAGAAGGAGACAGTCAGTCACTGGCAGCCGAGTTTGCTCTCCGCCCCAAATATGATAATAGAACCAATAATCCCCTAAAAGGAAGCAAGAGACTCCTCTGCTCATGGCGCTCAGTGAGACGGGACTAGAAAGAGCCATTTTTGCTTGACCAGTGTGATGTCTTTTCCTAAATGATTACCTCCTACGCCCTCGCTTTCCACGTCCCAGCTCAGGATCACTGCCTCTCCTCCCCACCGAGGCTCTTTATATTTTTGCAGCTTCTAATGTGGAGAAAAATGAAGACTGAATGTGAAGCATAAAACTTTCATCCTGTGTTTCCACTACTAGCCCACTCCGTCCCAGCCTCTCAGGGAAAACAAAATCTTTTCTCTAAGCTCTCAAAGGTTTTCAGTAGGCGTCTTGCCAGAAAACACCTCCCGGTTCATGCAGCAAAGAATCTCCAGAGCTACACTTTGAAAAGCTCCTTGTTGTATGATGCCCTGGGGCCCATGGCTTCCAGGAGCTTCTGGGCATTTTCACAAAGGGAACACCAAGTCAGAAAGTGCCCTGGAAATTGGTGGGAATGAGAGGGAAATGGGTTTGCCTATTTCATACAACCATCTAAAGAGGGCAGACTAAGGCTCCGGGTGGAAAGAAGAAAAGAGAGAGAAATGAAGTCTCCCTCCCTCCTAGCTCCCACCCCACACAAAGATTGGCAGTGATTGACTTTCGAAGTGTCATAGATGCATCTCTGCTTAAGACGCACGCTGTCAAACTTGTTTTTCTGCGCCTTGAAAAATTCTGTCAAATGCCATAAGCCATTCTGTCAAGAAAACTCTTGTTTTTAACGCCAGATCCTTTGCCTCGCCTCTTTATTCTTAAAGGATTAACTTTCTTCATGGGCTGTTGGCCAAATATGATGGAGGAAATGGCTGCTCTCCTTGGTCATCCCAGTGATTGAATGTGCTATTTGGTGATACACTAAGCTACCCGCCTCAAACTCAAATGCCTACAGGGGCCAGGCAGGCCACATAAGTGAGCAAGCAGTCCTGACGGCAGCTCTGGCAAAGTGGACTGTCCTCATCCCGCCTAAAGGGAGCACCTGGTCCTCAGCTCCAGCTGACTGTTGACCTGCAAGTCTGGTGTTGCCAGATCTGCAGATCTGTTCTGCTTCAGGAAAAAGAAAACCCAGAGAAATATAAAGGGTAAGATAATTGCTGTTCCTGAAGCTGTTCAGCTTGCGGTGATTATTCCAGTGGCAAAACTCTACTATCCCCCTTTTAGGGAATTGTTTCATTTTTCTCTTATTCCGTGACTCTAAAATGTGATTTGCCAGAAGCTACTTTATCTCCCCCTCCATAATAACTTCTCCAAGGATGGGCACCAAGGATGGGCTGAATGATCCTGGTACCTCACCATCCTGGCCACAATGATTGGTCCAGGGGCTGGGCATGTGGCCCAAGTTGGCCAATCAATATCCTTTCCTGTTTCTTTTGCCTTTTTTAAATTGGAGCTTGGGGGCAAGAGCCTTCTTTTCACTGTGAAGCTGGGACAGTGTCAGCTAAGATATAATCCATGGTCCTGACTCCAGCCTTGTGGAAGAAATCAGCCTGAAGGAATTATGGAAACACCTGGAGATCAGAAATAGAGTCCTGAGGGCAAAGTTTGCAGCCTCAGTTGTCTCAGAGAGAGACTCCCTTCCTGTTCTTTTCAAAGATTGGTTTTGTGAGGATGTTTCCTGATAAACTCTCCCTTTTCGTCTTGCTAATTTGAGTTGAGCTTCTGTCACTTGTAACTCAAAAAACCCTGACAGATATGTGGACTCTGAGGCCAGACTGCTTGGGTTCAATCTGACACCTGCCAGCTGTGTGATCTTGAGAAAGTTCATTAACATCTTTGCCTCAGTTTCCTTGTCTGTAAAATGGGAACACAGGGTTGTTGTGAGGATAAAAAGAGTTAATAAAACATCCAGAACATATGTTGTCATCAAAGTGTGATCAAGTGGCAAAAAATAATTAAATATTTGAGAGGGAGGGACCCAATCTTTCTGCAACTGGACCCAAACTGTCTGTACTTCTGCTCAAAGAAAAATATGAAAACTGCGAGGTGGTTCCTCTTCCATCAGGTTCTTGCCCTTCAAAGAAGGATAGTAACTCTGCATAACAAAGATATTTCTCTTTTCCTTTCCCAAAAAGAAGGAAAAAGGGACTTTATAAAATCAAATTCATGTTACATCAAGAAATTAGAAGGCAAACTAGGCAGGAACTCTATAACAAGGTGAGATTCGTTAACATTCTGAGAGGGATGGAAGGTTGAAGAGAGAGTAGAGTCATTATAAGACATTTAAACACCCACTACAAAGAGAAGTTACTAATGGGTGAGTGTAGGTATAATTTAATGCCTGCATTTATGAGAAAATCCAGGAAATGACAGGCCTGTAATTTTTACTTCAGTAGAGGAGGTAATGGAAATGCTGTTCAGGCTTAGAGCAGCAGAGTGCTGTGAAAGTTGTTATTTAATTAGGAACTGTAAGCACAGATTCAAACAAGGGAAGAATTCTCCTTTTGCATGCAGGAGGTTCAGGCATCCTGAAGAAATGAAGAGGTAGCAGAGAAGTGAGCTACCAACTTTCCTAAGAGGGCCTGTCGGAAACGCAGCCCAGGGCCAGCATCTGGGGTCATGAGTCTAAGGATAGCTCCTCTGCAGGCTGACTTTACCCTCCAGAGCCCTTGGTGCCGGTGGCAACAGAAACAGTGGTCACCTGCAAGAATACAAAGGAGGAGAACAGAGCTGAGCAGGGATTTCCTTGTTTTAGGGACTGAACGGAGAAAGAAAGAGTAAACCAATGTGCGAGGGACTACAGTTTTGATAGGAGAGTCAACTCTGTGAAGGTCTAATGATAAATCATCAAGTTGAGGCCGCAGAGTCAGGGCATGGCATCTCCCCTCCTGGAGATCTTCAGGAAGGGAGGTGATGGCCTTCTGAAGACAGTTCCAGAAGAGTGAGCGAGACTGGTCCATTTAGGGTGGTTTGATGGCTGTTTTGCTCACCTCCACTGCCTCCTCAACACAACACATCACCAACGGTGATGTTGACATTAACAGACTGTCAAGGAAAGTTTCAGCGCGAAATCTCTTTTAAAGACAAATGAGGATTACATGCAAAGTTCATGATGCCGGGGAAGCCCTCTCTGTTAAAGGGTTGGGGAGGCAGGTTAGAAGACTGAGGATGCTCGTGGCTATGTCTGACGTCACTATTTCGCCAAGGAGGGACAGCCTTAAAAAAATGGTTATTTCCAGGTCAGACATTTCCTCTCGGAGGATCAGAAACAGGGAGGCTTGTCAGTCCCAACACTTGTGTCATTCACTTTTATTCGAAAAGGTTTAAAAAAGAAAGTAAATCAGAGACTGACTTGGAGAATCCATGGAGAGTGCATTCCATGGGTCAGTCTAATTGACCCCAAGACAACTTCGTCTGGTCACAAACCCAAGGGCCCCATGACCAAAAGTGTTTCTAGATTGTCTCAGAAGACATCAATCTTAACTCAGAGAGCAGCTGTGTCTCTTAGTGTCTGAAAGCTCGTGCTGCTGTATAGTTGTCAGCTTAATCTGCAGGTTACGCCCACAGGAGGTAGCCAGGTGCAGAGAAGCAAGCTTATTGGAAGCAGATGACACAGATTCTTGTCCCAACTTTGGCTCTGATTCTGGTGACTGTAGGCAAGTCACTTTTCCTGTCTAAGTCAGTTTCCTTTACTATAAACTTGAAGGAATGAAGAGTGGTTGGCTTCTAATGTCCCTTTCAGCATCAAAGTTCTATAAAATAAGTTCTTTCTATGGTAGAAAGAGAAGCTATAGTATGAACCATTGGAAAATGTGTTTTGAGAGAAGCAAATTTAATAATGAAAGACATGTTGACTGAGAAGGACAGATATTGCTGGGGACCAAGGGGAGGAGGAGAAGCCATTGCAGGGAACATGGCGGCAGGGAAAGGAGGCGAGGAGCCTTAAAAAGCAATGTGACAAGAAGGAATTAAGCAAAACAGGGTGCAGAGTCAGTGCAGAGAGCAAGTGAGTTCTACACCAAGCTCTGCTCTGAGGTTCATTCTTCAAAGTCGAGTTGTAGATTCACCTCCTTGAAGCTTGCCCAGGCCAGTCCCACCTACAGCCCTCTGGATGGGTCACACTTCCCCCAGAAACCGTCAGCAGCTCTTCACGGCCTGGAGAATAGAGTCTAAAATCCACAGTCTGTCTCCAAAATTCATTTCCTAACTATGTTTCCAGACCTCTCTCTAACCTGCCTCTGGCAAGGGCTGAATACTGTATCCTTTCTAGGCTGTTCCTGAGCATCCTCCCACTGTTTCCTCCTTCTGGAAAGCCCTTCAGCCCCCTCTCTGCTGGTGGAAATGCCCTTCTCTTTCGAGACCTATGACACCATCCCTGACCCCAGGAGTGTTTGTATCTATCAGGCCCTCCAGGGTTTTCATGAGCCTGTGACACTGCTCGAGACCTGCAGTGGAGGGGAAAAAATAATGAGCTCCAAAATATGAAAACTGAAACACCAAAATATTTTAAAAATGAATTTTGACAACAAAATATCATATTTAATGTGAGAACTGGATGCGTTTTAATATGATTACCATGTCTTAGGGTGGGGCCTTCAAAGGAAAGAGGGCCTGCAGCTTACAGACGTCTCACGAGAGAAGAGCCCTGCTGAAACCCAGGCTTGGAGGGCTCCACTCGCCGTCTTGCTCCTCCAGTACTTTGGAGATAGCCCTATCACACCACTAACCTCACTCTGCTCTGTGTCCGAGTGACCTGTGTCCACTGCTGCCTCCTCTGCTCCTTGAGGGCAGGAATCCTGTCTCCAATGGGGGGTCCCAATTAGCAGCCCATAGGCCAATCAACACGTTTTCCAAATCAGGAGATTGCACCGAATGTCCAGGTTTCTAGCCTCTTTTAAAAATTTAGATGATCTGGCCACCCGCCATCATCTTACCAGGTGGCCGGTGACTGGAGCTGAGCCGGTGGGGCCTGCGGCCTCCTGTTGGCCGAGCCCGCTGGCGCTCACTTCGGCTGTTCCTGTCAGCAGCCCAGCAACTGCAGGTTCTGAGGCTGGGGCCCTCCTGTCTTACTCCTTGTTGTGTTACTCCTCTTTCTTCTCTTCATACCCAGTCCAGTGTCTTGCATTGTGCAGGGGATTCGTATGTATTTGTTCAGCAAATAAGTGATTACCGGCTTTGGGGCTTGATGTCCCCAGAATTCACCATCAAAATCAGACTTCGAGGTACACAAAGCAAACTTTAGCCGTTTACTAATAAAATGACATTATCTTTCCTTTTTCAGCTGGTCGAGGGAAGGAGCCTAATAATAAGCTACGTGGAGTATAATTGGATCATTTTACCGAAAATGATCACAGCAGTAGCAAATTATATCTGTATGATGGATCTCCAGCATTACTGAATTTTTTGTCAAATTTGCAGGCAAATTATTATCTTAACTCCAAAATGATGTATCCAAAGATTTGTTAATGCAAGAGTGTCAGATGCAATGGAAATTCGTAATGAAACATAAACTGGAAGCAAGATGAATGCCTCCCATCTAGAGTTTCTATTTTTCTTTTATCAAACAAAATTAGTCTTTTCCTGTAAATTGGTAAAAATATCCTTTACAAGGTGAGAAATTCAGCTGAAAGGAATGCCAGAGAAGCCTAAGCACTGCTGATCAGAGCTTTAAAACCATCGTTTCAGAAAACTGAAATGTTTTCAAAATTTCAAATTTGCCTCTGAGACCTACAGAGGTCAGGTTTGAAAAACATGTTCAAAAACATTCTGTTCCATAGTCTCAGCTGTGGAATGTAAGGTGTATTTTCCATGATAGTTTGACCTGAATCACACATACACTGTAGACTGGCAAGGCTGGTCTATGTCAATATAGGTGAGCATCTCAGCTTTCCAGCCAGACTCTAAGCTCCTTGAGGGTAGGGACTGTCTCTCACCACTTAGTCTATCTTTACTTCCCTGCCACAGTGCTCTGTGTGTAAGTGGTACCTAAATATTTATGATTACTTGGCTAATAAACACGCCCAACCCATTTGCCATTAAATGCAACAAACCTTCATGCAACACTTTTAGAAAAGTATCAAGCTCTAAAACCTGTGAAGGCCATGGAAAAGTGAGTAGATTTATAAGGAGAACCTTTGCCACAAATAATTCATGCAGGGAGAAAACTAACAGTGGAGAAGAGTACTCACCCCCAATCCTACGGCTGTGTTTCTTTACTATGGTAGTGGAAATGTTACCACCTTGGTAATGGGAAATGAGACTTATGTATTGGCCGATTGCATCAAATCAAATGTAGTTGTTCAGTTTCAGAGATGGGATTTGACCTGTGAAATACTCAAATCAAAGAAATAATGAACAGAATGTAATAGAAATCTGTTGTAGTATTATTTCACAAATCAAGAATATACCCAGTTATTATCCCTTAAGCATGATGTGTATTTCTAACCTTGACCAAAGAGTCACTGAAACCAATAATCGTTGAGGCCCAGCTAGATAAAGGAACACAGTAGATTAGATTATTCTTAAAAAAAATATTTCCTCCTACCCACCTCATCCAATCTCTATGGGAGGAGCGAACTTCCCTGCCCCTTGACTTTAAGTTGGGCCATGCAACTTGCTTTGGCCAATGAGATGTTAGTAGATGGGACTATAAGCAGAGACTTGAGGTGTGATTGAGTGATTGGTTTTACCCACTTGCACTTCTGCCATTGACATGAGAAGAATATGCCATGGGTGGCCAAGGCCCCTCAGTCTGGGCCCTGAGCTGAGATCCGTGAAGCAGAAGGACCTCAGAGATTTTCGTTCACTGAGTGAGCATCCATTTGGGGAGCTTTGTAATGCAGCAGCAACTGACTGATACAGGTGCTCTACCCGCCCAAGGTCGAACAGCTAGTAGATGGTGCTTTATGTGTGTGCCCCAGGAAACCTGACGAATTACAACATCTCAGCTCTCCATCTACAGAGGGGCACACTGGGAAATATTGCCCTTGGGGACTCAGAAGGCCAGTGGTTGGACGGAGAGCGAAGTAGCTATGGGTGTTGATTCTAGAATTCCAGACCTGGGCTGCTGTCACATAGCTGTGCTCTGAGAGAGTCCACGTAGCCTGTTTTGAAAAATTCTAATGTCAAAAAGCTACATGAACAAACCAACGAATTACAGACCCCAAAACTCTCTCTCTGTCTCCCTCCCCACGTCTGTCTCTCTCTTTCCCTCTCCCTCTCTCCCTCTCTTTCAATTTAGGGATGGAGAAAGTGTGGTACAGTTGACAGTACACTGTATACAGAGTCAAGAAAACTACGTTCTGGTGGCTGGCTCTGCCACCATCTCTCTGAGACATTGGCTAAGTTACTTCGCCTCTTGGAGCTTCATTTTCCTCATTGGTAAAGCAGGGTTGGTAATACCACCTGCCTCACAGGGGAATTGAAGGGATTTATGAAATAACAATTCTAAAGTGTTCATGACAGTGTCTGGCTCAAGCTCTGCCTCTGGGGAGAGGCAGATATCTCTTCCTTTTACAACCTCCTGCAGCAGAAAAGGTGACATATTTCCCCACTCTGTCAGGTAAAAATGTGCAGAGCCAGTGGATCCTAGCATCTTCCTGTCAAGAAAATTGGCACATCGCAACCTCCCTGGCTGAGCAAAGCAGGTCACTAGGGTTCTGCTCTTCTCCTGTAAAGGTCCTGTGTTCTTCTAAAACCTCCTGTGAGTTATTCTTAGTAGAAGGGTAAGGGCACTTATCCTCCAATCGGCCTTTTGACTTTGCTTCCTGTTTCACACATCAGGCCTGCCAGGTTTTATGTCTGGAGCCTCAGTCAGGTTTGAACCTCCCTGATCCCCTTCATTCAGCAAACGGGAGCCGTAGGCCGCTGTCACTCTGAGAGTTGCATACCCTCACTACCTGTGAGGCAGACAGAGGCTCCCCACCTTGTCTTCCAGGAGCTCATGATCCCCTGGGGAAAAGACCTCTAATAGGAAGTTATTCTTTATTCAACAGGTATTTATTGAGCACCTACTACCTACCTGGCTCCGCGCCAGGCCCTGGGAATGCTGTGGCAAATGAAATGATGTTTGTGGAGACATTTAGTCTGGAGCAGCTCTGTCCAATGGAAATCTAATGTGAGCCACATATGTCATTCTAAATTTTCTAGTAGCTATAATAAAAACCAACAGGTGAAATTAATTAATTAACAGTGCTCACCAGCGCTGTTAACACTGTTTCCTCCTCTTGCCCCTCCAAGCCAGGGCTTGGTAATGGTCCCTGTCTGGCTTTTCCTCAGTGCTTCACTCTTCCTTCATGGTTCCCATAAGCCCCTCCGCACCTCTGTAAAATGCACCTTCCATAACCTCTCTTCATTCACCCCTCTGAGTGTTCCTGCCTCTTCACATGTGGTCAGGGAGCTCTTTTTGAGCTTTGGCTTGAAGGACAAGGAATCAGCCAAGATGACACCTGGGCAAGCATGCACCAGGCAGAGGGGATGCAGGAGCAAAGGGCTTGCAGAGAGCACTCTAAGTGTGTCACAGGAACAAGAGGAAAGCCAGAGGAACTCGAGGTCAGCAAGAGACAAGAGAGCAGGGAAAGTGAGAGTGGAGGTGTGCGGGGCTCACATGCTGGAGGAAGACTCTGGGGTTTATTCTAAGTATAGTGGGAACCCACTGGAGGATTTGGAGCTGGAGAGCAACATGTATAATTGATGCTTTTAAAATCCATGACCTGTGCCAAGAAAGAAATAAAACAGAGCAGAACAAAACCAAAAACAAATGCCAAAAGGAGGGGGATGCAGAGGAGGAAGAGAATTCCTCTACCCGATCTAGGTCCTTCTGGCTGGCCTAAAAATTAAATTGACATGAGACAGAATAACAGGAGAAAATCAAACAAAGCTTTATAACATGTACACATGGGAGAAACCCAGGAAAACTGAGTAACTCAGCCAGAATGGCGGAGGTTGTCATCTTAAATAGCGCCTTCAGTTAAGACCAAGGAGGGTGTTGGGGCTGGTGTTTTGGGACTTCAAAGGGGAGGAAGGCAATTCACATGGAGATGGAAAAGCAAATGTTTAGTGAACAGAACTTTGATAAGAATGGACTTAGCAAGGACCCTCCTAGTCTGTTTGATGCCCAGAGTTATCTATGGTGATGGCCTGTCCTGGGGACAGGCCTTTTATCTTAAATTCTTTTATGCAGTTGGGGGAAGGTCAAAGTTTCTTTCAGAGTCTTTTGTTCTTAAAAATAATCAAGGCAAGGCAAAGAGATACAGTTTGGGATGGCCAATTCTGATCTCTCACAGGGACATATTAAAAAGTCACAGAAGCCAACCTGAAAGAACTCTCAATCACCAAACTGGAACATTTTCAGCAATAAAATAAATAATGATAGTGTTGGATTATAACCAAAGAGAAAAATACATATTCATGAATCCATACTGACATTAAATAAATGATGAATAAATAAAGGAACAGAGTGGAAAGGCTAACTCTTCTTTACAGAAGAATTCCAATTAATAAACGGAAAAGGAATGAGGGAAATAGAAAATCACAAGAATCCTTGCTGCAGGTGAGATCCCCTGATGAATGCTAACATTAGTGAGGGAAAGTTGAAGAAGAAATAAGATATTTGCATAGCCTCAAAGTATCTCCCTCCAAATATTTACTAATCATTAATTACTAATAATTTACTAATAATTAATTGATAAAGATTATTAATATTTATTAATTGTTTATGTATTAGTCAATTATATGTGGCTTTAACATATCTCTACAAGTCCTTTGACATGTCTTCCTCCAGGAGGAGGAGCTTACCTCCTCTCTTCTTGATTGTGGGCTGGATTCTGTGACTCTCTTCTAATGCACAGAGTGTGGATGGGGGAAACAGTAACTGTACAGTGGGGAAACATCATCAACACCACATTAACCAAGTGATGGAAGTTAGCAACAGCAGTAATAAGACATGTTGATCTCACCTACCCCCTGATATGATGGCATAAGATGGTCTCCTCTTTTGTGGTGTACTTCCCCAAATCTATAACCTCTGTCTAATCATCAGAAATCATCAGCCAAATTCAAATTGAGGGGCAGCCTACAAAATACCTGACTGGTACTCTTCAAAGTGTCAAAGTCATGCAGGACAAGAAAAGACTGAGGAAGTGTCACAGATTAGCAGAGATTAAGGAGACATGATGACTAAATGCCGTGTAGTGTCCTGAATTGGATTCTGGAACAGAAAAAAGAAATCCGAATAAAGTCTGTAATTTAGTCAATAGCATTGCATCAATACTAATTTTTTAGTTTTGATCATTGTACTCTGGTTATGTAACATTAATATTGGGGGAGGCTGGATGAAAAGTATATGTAAACTCTGCTATCTTTGGAACTCTTCTATAAGTCTACAATCATTTCAAATAAAAAGTTAAGTTAAAAAAAAATACATGGGGGCCGGCCCCATGGCTTAGCAGTTAAGTGCGCGCCCTCCGCTACTGGCGGCCCAGGTTTGGATCCCGGGCGCGCACTGACACACCGCTGCTCCGGCCATGCTAAGGCCGTGTCCCACATACAGCAACTAGAAGGATGTGCAACTATGACATACAACTATCTACTGGGGCTTTGGGGAAAAAAAAGGAGGAGGATTGGCAATAGATGTTAGCTCAGAGCCGGTCTTCCTCAGCAAAAAGAGGAGGATTAGCACGGATGTTAGCTCAGG
This sequence comes from Diceros bicornis minor, assembly GCF_020826845.1. Taxonomy (NCBI): domain Eukaryota; kingdom Metazoa; phylum Chordata; class Mammalia; order Perissodactyla; family Rhinocerotidae; genus Diceros; species Diceros bicornis. Next base: position 1,821,629 of record NC_080771.1, on the reverse strand, counting down.
GCTGATCTTCCTCACAAAAAATTAATTAATTAATTAATTAAATAAAATAAAAAATACATGGTTGTATTAGCCAGGGTTCTCCAGAGAAACAGAACAAATAGTATATATATATATACACACACGCATACTATCATATATATGTATATATAGAGAGAGAGACTATGAAGAATTGGCTCAACAATGATAGAGGCTGAGCCGTCCCAGGCCTGTAAATCGGAGACTTAGGGAAGCCATTGGTGTAATTTAGTTTGAGTCCAAAGGCCTGAGAACCAGGGGAGCTGGTGGTGTAATCCCTAGTCCAAAGGCAGGAGAAAACCAATGTGTCAGCTCAGCAGCCAGGCAGAGAAGGGTCAAATTCTCCCTTCCTCTTCCTTTTGTTCTGTTCAGGCCCTCAATGGGTTGGATGAGGCCCCTCCACATTGGGGAGGGCAATCTACTTTACTGAGTCCACTGATTCAAATGCTAATCTCATCTGGAAACCCAGAAATGATGTTTAGCCAAATATCTGGGCGCCCTGTAATCCACTCAAGTTGAGATATAAAACTAACTGTGACAATAGTCCAAGATAAAAATACATTAACAGCAAGAAATTTACATTTAGTCATATCCACAAGAGAATCACAGGGAAATTTTAGTAGCATTATTTTTACACCACAGGCACAGGTTATGGTGCTTAAAACCCAACCGTCCCACCAAGGCTGCTTTGGTGCAGAAATCAAGTCAGCACATCCTCAGATCTCTCCTCTCTACCCACACACTCTTCAACACAGGGGCAGAGGGTTGAATCCATCTACATGCACATTCCTCACTCTATACCCCAGCGAGCTGCAGAGGCTCAGGTTTGGCCTCTTTGGGCCTCAGTGGTCCCACCTGTAAAGTGGGAAGTTGGCTTGTGGATCTCTAAGGCCTTTTGTGTTTGAGTACCCAACTCTGTGGGCAGATATACTGGATGATAATCATCTCAAGCCACTGGGGCCAAGCGAAAAGAGCCAGAAAACTTGTTCTACTTCTTGCGTGGTAGGATCACTGTGGTTGGAGGCAGTTATAACAACAGCTGTGAAAATAACTAACACTTGCTAAACTCTGGCTGTGGGCTGGGCCCTATTCTAAGCATTTTACATATATTAATGTACTAAATCCTCAGCACAACTATCATTATCATCAACTCCATTCTATAGATGAGAAAGCTGAGGCACACACAGGCGAACAGAGTGGCGCATTAGTGGTACAGCGAGCCCTTGAGCTCTGTGTTATTATACAGGGGCACAAGTTGTGCTGTGCTGGAAGGAGCAGGATGCGGGCACTGGAAAAGATGATGAAGTCCTGGTGAAGGCAGGGAGAGAGACTGCCTCCTACCCCAACGCCGGGACAGTGCATGCCAGCAGGTGTCTGCCGCTGCTGGACCCAGGACTCCGAGGGGCCACGTTCTCAGGCCAGGCCTGGGTCCCGGCACAGGAGCACACGGAGGAAGGAACGCCTTAACAGCTTGCTCCCTGCAGAAGCAATTTTCTTTCAGCTGCCTCCCCCAGGGACCTTGGGAATATCCATCTCTCACATGATTCTCGCCTACCTCCTCTGTGTCTCCTCCCAGCCTGGCTCCATCTAGATGGGGTGTGCTTAAGCATGCATGCAGCTCACTTATTTTGCTTCCTCTGTTGGTTTTCCAAAAATTACAAAGTGATAAATACTCACTGTAAAAATATTCTAATAGCACAGACATCTACAATGGAGGAAGTGAAAACACCCTCCTTCCCCTGAGCCTCTGTGCCCACCCCCAGATCCCACTCTCTGGGGGCAGTTGCTATAAGCAGGCATTTTGTGAGGATGTGGCACCAAAGTTTTTTTTCTTTTTTTTTTTAATTGATGTTTTAATGGTTTCTAACATTGTGAAATTTTGAGTTGTACATTTTTGTTTGTCCATCACCCCATATATGACTCCCTTCACCCCTTCCCCCCCCCCCCCCCACTGCCCGGGTAACCACAGTCCAGTTTTCTCTGTCCATGTGTTGGTTTATATTCCACATATGAGTGAGATCATACAGTGTTTGTCTTTCTCTTTCTGGCTTATTTCACTTAACATAATACGCTCCAGGCCCATCCATGTTGTTGCAAATGGGACGATTTTGTCTTTTTTTATGGCTGAGTAGTACTCCATTGTATATATATACCACATTTTCTTAATCCAATCGTCAGTCGAGGGACACTTAGGTTGCTTCCACTTCTTGGCTATGGTGAATAATGCTGCAATGAACATAGGGGTGCATAAGCCTCTTTGGATTGTTGATTTCAGGTGCGTTGGATAGATTCCCAGTAGTGGGATGGCTGGATCATAGGGCATCTCTATTTTTAATTCTTTGAGGAATCTCCATACCATTTTCCATAGAGGCTGCACCAGTTTGCATTCCCACCAGCTGTGTATGAGGGTTCCTGTTTCTCCACATCCTCTCCAACATTTGTTGTTTTTTGTCTTGGTGATTATAGCCATTCTAACGGGCGTGAGGTGGTATCTTAGTGTTGTTTTGATTTGCATTTCCCTGATGATTAGTGATGTTGAGCATCTTTTCATGTGGCACCAAAGTTTTTTATGCCCAAAATAGGCCCCATGAGAACCAGGACTGTGTCTGTCTTGCTCACTGTTGTGTTCCCAGGAGAGGGCCTGGGGAGGTGGCCAATCATATTTGTTGAATCTTGGATGAATAAGTGATTTTTTTCTGCAACTTGCTTTTTTTTTTCAAGAAACAGAGCTATCAACCTACTTCATTCTTTTTAAGGACCGCCAAGCATTCCACAATCCAGGTGTACCTGAATGTATTTACTATCTCCTTACGAACAAACACTGGGGTATTTGGCAGTGTTGCTAATGCAAGCATGGTACAGTGAGCCCTCTTTTATATGTGCTAAGGTATGAACGAATGAGCACTTCAGTAACGGAGAGTCCCTGCAGTGGAATTGCTGAGTCAAAGGGTGCTCAGAGTTCAAATCCTGTCCTAGAGATGTCAAAGGACCCCATGGAAGTTGGTCAGAGGGTGCAGGAGGGCTGCAGTGTTTTCAAGGCCACAGCCACTCCTGGCGGGGTTAAATCAGCATCTCCCTGCTCAGGCTTGGGTTTGGGCTCAAAGGAGAGCCAGTTTCTCCTCCAGGGCCGCAGCCAAGGAAACTCACTCTGGCGACCTGCAGGTGGCTGCATAGGGCAGACAAGTGTCTCTCTACCTGGACATTTAGGAGTGGTTCTTGTAACTCTTACTCTAAGTGTTTGTGATTTTCAAAATACCTTCACCTGATTAGCTTCCCTGATCTTACCATCCCCATGAGGCAGACTGGAAAGCCAACGTCATCCCCATTTTACAGGGGAGGTGACTGACAACCCCAGGTCACAACTCATCAGCAGGAGTAAAAGCAACTGTGCTCAGGGACTAGCAGGGGGACAACTGGAACCTATTGTTTTCCTAGAGCAACTCTTTAAGGGTGAAAATATCTTCAGGGTATTTAATAGGCACCTTGTCTTAGGAAGAAAAGAGAGTATTTGACATCTATGTGGTGTCAAATTTGTAATAACTTCTGTTGGCCCCAAATGAGGAGGCCTCCAAACAGCTTCTCGAAAGGTATCGCACAGTTGGAGAAGCGACTTCAGAAAATAGAAAGAAGGCTGCAGAGATCCCAATAAGAAGTGAATGTCCTATGGGTCTTCTCAGCTTGGGGCTTAGGGCAGTTAAAGTATCGCCTCATATAAAGGGACCACTGATGGTTCAAAAATTATTTAATTTTGTCGGGTTGGTTCTCCATTCAGTTAAATCAATTCATTTAAGTGTCCTTAAATGAAGATGAAAACCAGATGGTCTCATGACAAGACCCACAGCAACAACAAGAAACGTGCTTGCAATGGACATCGTTTTGGATTGATGTCTGGGGAGCTCTCCCTCATTCTTCATCCGGGAGAACTCCTCAGAGTCAACCCCAGGGTTTTTGCAGGAGCGATCAGCAAAGAGGCCACCCCCTGCCCAGGGTCGCTGACAGTTGGTAAGTCTGGAGCTGCTAGCAGCCCTCTGGCTACCATGTGGTGACAGGCTCCCCGAGAAGGAAGTTGGTGTGGTAGGAAGCCACCTGAAAGGTGAAGAGACGTAGCCTCCGAATCCAGCTGTTCCTGAAGCCAAACTATTCCTGGACTTTCCAGCTAAGAGAGTCAATAAATCCCCTTTGTGTTTAATCTAGTTTGGTCTGCGTGACTGAAGGACTCCTCACTAAGATTTATCTTAGGACACAACATGTTAAGTGCAAGTAGAGTAATAATTACGATTTTTACTGGTAATTTTTAAATGAGGTATAGTTTATACACAGCGAAATTCAGATCCTAAGTATTCAGTTCAGTGAGTTCTGACAAATGCACGCACACCCCATCAAGACACAGAACAATTCCATCACCCTCAGAAGGTCCCTTGCACCCTTTCCCAGTCCATCTGTCCCCGTCTCCCACCTCAGGGGCAGATATCATCCTGAGGAGATTGCATGTTTTAGAACTTCATCTCAACGCAGTCGTGCGGTATGTGCTGTCTTGTGCCTGGCTTCTTTCACTCAGTCTAACGTTTTCAGGTTTATCTACATGCTTACAAACACCACCCAAGCTTTCTGAGCCCTTCCGGTCAGCCAGGCGCTGTGCTCAGCAGCTTACATTCCTGTCTTTGTAAATAGTCCCGTGGCGGGTGGTTCTTACCCCCGTTTTGCAGTTGAGGAAACTGAGGCTGGGAGAGGTAAAGAAACTGGCTCGGATCGCATTGCCAGTCAGTGGACCAGGAGGAATTCGCGCTCCTGTGTCTGCTCCAGAGCCCGAGGCCACAGAACCTGGCTGTCTGTCTCCTGCCTGGGCAGGTCAAACAGGCCAGAAACAGGCCGTTCACCACCGCACACACGGCCCCGTCGGCCACGACCTGCTCCTTCCCCTTCTGTTTTCACTCCCCGTTCGCGGGCTGAGTCTCATCTTCTGCTGCCCTCCGGACGGGGTCACGGTCGCCCACCCTCCAGGCGCGCGAGCTCCGGGAGAGGCGCGAGCGTGCGAAGGAGCCACGGCTGTCCCGTGACTTACTGCTCCCCCGTGGTCCTCTGAGTGACGACCGGGTGCGCAGCCTGACCCATAAATACGGTTACATTTCTGGGCCTGTCTACGGAAAGAAAGATTATCTACAGCTCTAACAGGGTAAGGCGACATTAAAAAAACAACCGCCACCCAGATAACCCAAATGAAACAAAAACCTTTTTCGTCTAAGGTGACACCTGATTCAAAAACAGGAGTTTTGGGAAGGGTGTGAAGCTCTTAGTCCTGACTTACAGATAACTCCTAGAGCTGGGCCCAGCTGCGCAGTGGGCCTGTCAGACCAGCCCACGCCCCCTGCACAGCGGCCGTGAGGTCAGCGCGTGGCTGGGCACTCCTCAGCGAGATGAGAAACGGGGACAACAGCAGCCCTGCAGGAAGCCCTCAGTTCAGAAGAGCAAAACCCCCGCGCCTGGTCCTGCAAAGCGGGCTTCCTACCGCACGCACCCTCTCCAGACCCTTCCCCCTGAACTCCTCGAGATCACAGCTGGGAAAACATCATCTGGGTTCTCTGGGGAGGGGCTGGGGTAGAGGAGAGAGCAGGCAGCTGGGGGCAAATGAAATTGGGGGGAACTGGGCTACTTAAATTGAGCAAATGAAACAGGGAAGGACAACAACTCCTTTGTCTGGCCTTGAAGGACACAGAGCATTTCCTGGCTGCGTGCTCTTGAGCAAGTTGCTTAACCTCCCGGTGCCACTGCTTTCTCAGCTGCGACATGGGGATAAGAATCGTATGTGCCTCATCAAGCTGTGCTGAGGCGTAACTGAGTTAACACGTATAGCATACTTAGCACAGTTTCTGGTGGGTAACAGGTACTCCACAAACGCTATTATACTGCCATTACCTTTATTGTCGTTGGAACTGTGGAAAGAGCATGTGGACTGGGAGTTTGTCAATGTCGATTCTCATCTTGGCTCTGCCACTAACTTGCTGTGGCCTTGAGCAAGTCACTCTGTTCTGGGTCTCAGTTTCCCTATCTGCAAAGCCAAAGGGCCATTCCAGCTGACATAATTTACAGTCTGTACTTCTTGGAAGGACAGCATTCAAGCAAAGCTTTCGAACTCTCCTCCCCGCTCCTCCCCATTCGTCCCCAACACCTGAACCTGTCTGAAGATGTCGCCTCCCCCTGCATCTCGAGATGGAAAGGCTAGGACAGCTCCAAGCCCAGTTTGGAAGACTACCTGTTGGCTGCTTTCCTAAGGATGATGCTGTAGGCCGAACTGTCCAAGTCCTAGCTCGGCCACTAGCCAGCTGCTTGACCTCTGGCTGGTTGCTTGACATCTCTGAGCCCCAGATTCCTCTTCTGTAAAGTAGGGGTAACGGTCACAGCTGTCTCGCACGGTTATTGTGAAGAGTACACAATTAAAAGAGCTCAGCACTATGCCTGGTGCAAAAAAGTGCTCCACAGGGGCTGACCCCGTGGCTTGGTGGTTAAGTGCGTGTGCTCCGCTGCTGGCGGCCCGGGTTCAGATCCGGGCGCGCACCGACGAACCGCTTCTCCGGCAATGCTAAGGCCGCGTCCCACGTACAGCAACTAGAAGGATGTGCAACTATGACATACAACTATCTACTGGGGCTTTTGGGGGAAAAAAAAAAGGAGGAGGATTGGCAATAGATGTCAGCTCAGAGCCGGTCTTCCTCAGCAAAAAGAGGAGGATTAGCATGGATGTTAGCTCAGGGCTGATCTTCCTCACAAAAAAAAAAAAAGTGCTCCACAAATATTAGTCATTTTTCCCTTACTATGAGCATCTTCATGGTTTTCTCTTCCTTTCCAGTGCTGGTTCTCAGGTTCAAGCAACAATCTGGGAAGATAACCTCCTCCTTCACTGCTCCTGGGAGCCATCTGTTTCTGCTGCCCTCTGCTTGGACACACGGGCACACGCATTCACACTTACATGTGCACATCATGTGCACACCCCCACACATGTCCCTCCCTGGACCGCCTGGCTCTAGGAACACGTGGACTGGCTGTCCTGCGGGGTGAGGGCAAAGGTAAGGAGCTGGCATGCAGCTTCTGGCCTGAACACAACGATTTGCAGGCCGAACTGGGCTATTTCTGTAGGTTCCCCAGCAATTTTGGCTGCTCAGTAAACACAGCCTGTGAGTCAGGAGTTGGGTAGACTGTGCGCTCAGACTCATGTTTAAGATCATCCTTGGACAGCAGTTGGCAGTCAGAAAACCAAGCGTGTAATTTTCTATTAGTGCATGACCAGCTTCCAGGTTTGCCTAGGCCGCAGCAATCTCTGCTGGAATTTGTTTTGCAATTCACTATAGTCTAAAAAGCAAATGAGGCCTGGACTTCTGCAAGGAAGGAAAAATGTTTTGTATGTGAGGATTTCTGAGGCTAACCTCCTCCCCGCCCCCGATACACACACACACAAATGTGCGCGCGCACCCAGCCTTATCATGGGAATAGCACCCCCTTCCAATCCACACTGGGATTCCTTACCTCTTCCTCTCTGTCTGGGTGCCCCCTTCTTCTTACGTCACTGGGGCATGCCCTCCTCTCACTTGGGGCCTGGCTTCGTTTCCACTGCTGCTTTATCCAGCCTTGAACTCCCAAATGCCCACAATTTGGTGCACATGCCTCCTTCTACGTTCTCTAAAAGCAACAACCACCACCACCACGACAGTAATAATGATGATGATTATCATTTAGTGGCCATGTTCTGTATGTCAAGCACTGCGCTAAGTGCCCTATAAGCATTATTTCCCTTAATTTCAAAGCAGTCTTGGGGGCCGGGTACCACAAACCTCCCCACCTTGCTAATAAGGAAATGAGGATTAGAGAAGTGAAGTAACTCGGCTGAAATCTCCATGGCAGTGACGGGTAAGCTCGGAGCAGACCGCAGGAGGCTGACTCCAGAATCCAGGTTCTGAACTCCTATGTGTCACTGTCTTAAAGAGTGACACCTGGTCGTCGACGGTGTTCAAATCTTGGCTTGAGACCCATGAAGTCATCTCAGTGAATCATGCCCCCTTTAATACAGACGACACCGGGCTACAGTAGGGGATATAGGAGTGCACTGTCTGGGTTAAGGACAAGGATTATTTCTGATGCTTGTATTTCAGTTTGACGCTTACATGTGTGCACGTACCTGTTGACAACATGAAGTGTGTCTCCTAAGTTTAGTCACAACCAAAGTCAGTTTGAAGGTCTCTGGTTGACAGGGTCCCTCTGGGAAAAGCTGGATGTTTCGAGTTGAAGTCCTGCCCTCTCTCTTTCCTGTCTTTCCTCATTATGATGATGCTAAGGCAGTGATTTTTCATGGCTCTGACAGATGTGAAATTGCTGAGCAAATCATAATACACTGCACATAAGTAGGTTCCTGATTTGTACTTTTGCCAAGTGGTTTTGTTCACATATCTGGGGGTGGTCGGAGGGGGGCAGGTGCTCTGGGGACTCTCCCTCTCACGGCCCTGTGGCTGCTGCAGCCTGGCAGCCCTCGGGGTACCATTTCTTCTGATTAGAAGCTCAATGCCCAGAGGTTAGCTGCTTAGGCGACAGGGATGGAAAGGCTTCCAGTCCTCTGGGAAGTGTTTCCAGGAGGATTTACCTCTGTGAGCCTTTTCCTAGGCGTCCGAGGGCTAGCCAGGGCCTAAACCCACCCATACCAGCAGCTGGCTCTCAGCTTCCCAGTGAGAGCTGGGGCAGGCGTCTTCTGCTGGCTCTGCCACCTGAGGCCTTTGCTGGCTGTCCTTTCACAGGTCAAAGAAGAGCTTTGGGACTTGATTCCCACGGCAATCTCAGACTTCACGATCAGTGCTAAGAATCGCAGTAATCCTACAGGTTTATGCAGGGCCCTTCTAACAAGTCCAAAGTAATTTCTTGGATGTTGGCCTCATTCTTCCAAGGTCACTGTGGAAGGTGTGGTTTTTTCTGCCAATCTTGATCCGGAGTGGGGTGAAAGGATGACACTTTGGAAGTTCTGGCCTTGACCACCTGTAGAGGGTGTGGGCCAGAGTTGGATTTGCCTGTAGTTTAGCTTCCCAGATCTCCACACTGATTTCTGATTTCTCAACCCTGTTTTCATTATCACCTCCCTAAAGAGCCTTTTTAGACAGTTTTCCCTGCTTACCCTCCACCCTCCCCCCACTCATGGAATGTTAATTCCACAGATACACTGGCCGTACGTGCTCTACGTGCCTCTGTGTCCCCTTGGGGGTGGCTTTGCCCTGTTGGGAATGAATGCTCTAGGGAGATGGTACTGACAAGACCTCGCATCTCGAGGCCTCAGCTCCTCGTCTCTACACTAGTACAGGATGACCATAGGACCTCCTCGTGGGGTTATCGTAAGGACTCAGGCCATACTGCAAGTAAAGAGCTTAATACCATGCTGGGCACCATCTAGGCACTCATAAGTGCCATCTCATCGTTATTAGTGATAATCATAACAGTCAACATTTACTGGGGGATTATTGTATGATGGGATTTAGAGCTTTTCAGAAATTCAGTGACTTAGTTCTCATGGCAACCCAGTGAAGTAGGGACTATTATTGTCGTTTTCCAGGTAAGAAAATTGAGACACAGACCAGTTGACTTATCCAAGGGCACACAGCCAGAAAATGACAAAGCCAGTGTTTGATTCTAGGCAGTCTGGGTCCTGAGTTTACTCTTAATCACGATGCTGTGTGTATTAGCAGTATAAGTACAATGTTAGTAGAAACATCAGGATTAATCCTTTAACTTTTTCAACAGTGGCAAGTGTCCTCAGTGGTACTATGGCTTCAAGTGGATTCTGGCCCACGTGGTCATCTTAGGCTTTTGAAATGAACTTTTCTGATTGTTCCATCCCGGGCAGAGCTGCCTGAATTAGTGATAAGGATCAGTTGTTTGAGTTCCCACTTCCCAGCCTGGGGAAACTACCCAGGCATCCCCTACAACCACTCCTCCCTCTTTGGGATCAAGATGGCACCGAGCGTGGGCTGCTGCTGTAGAGATGTGTGTTGCTATGGCAGCACTCATGCCTCCTTCCTACCCTCTCAGAGGTGCTCTGACACAAGCAGCGGTTTCTATGGTAACAAGCTGAGTGGAGAGTCCATGAAGAAAGGACTGTGTGTGTTCTGACATGGGGAGAATTGAAAATGAATCCTGGGCATTTGGAGGGCTATCCCACCATATGCCAAAGGCAAACAGCATCCTCACGCAGGAATGGTCCTAGCAAATGGAGTGTTAAAGATATCAGGTTTTCTTAGCTTATTCTTCCCTATCAGTTCACCTTTTGTCTTTCTTTATAAGGATAATTTAAGACTTCAGAAAATAAGATGGAGAGAAGGAAATTGTAGGTGAGAGTGAATTCTCAGGGGTGCATAATTCAATTACTATGCAGGCAATAGGCCCACAAATAAACTTTTAAACATAGTTCCAAACCCCTTGGAGAAGCTTCAAAGGGGGAAGGGACCGATGATCTGTCCTATTTGAAGCTGTTCAGTGCCCAGACGCAGAAAACCTTTCCCACCGACTGATAGCCTTCACCCTCTAGGCTGCTGTGCCCCTTCAGAGCCCACACCATTCCTGCTGCCAGGAAGGCTGGGCTGCTCCACTCCCCTCCCTGGACCATGGCTGGCTGGACCCTGGGATCCGGGCTACACATCAACACTCACTTTGTCCTTTGCATGCTTTCAAGGTAAAGAGAGGTATGGGAGGAAAGCCAAGTTTGTGTCAGTCTGGTATTCTAAGAGCAGGCTCAGCAAGGAGAGACCATTTGGCAGTGGCAACTGTTTGGCATCTCTTCCTGGGTCAGCATACAGGATAAGATATGGGACGAGCAAGCTAGTGCTTATTGAGTGCTTACTATGTGCTAGGCACGATTCTAAGCAGTTGACATCTATTGACTCATTTAATTTTCCCCAAAATCTGAGGAAATAAGCACAGAGAGCTTGAGGAACTTACTCAAGGTCTCCCACTTAGTAAATAGCAGAGCTGGGATTCAAACCACCCTTTAGGACCCTGGATTTGGGGTGTAGCCATGGGAAGAAGCCAAATTAGCATACTCAGGGAAAGCTGGGCAGAAAGTGAGCTTGCTCCCAGAAGAGGTGGAAGCCGTATTAGGGCCCTTTCAGTGACAGAAATCCAACTCAGGCAGTCTTCAGGAACAAAAGGAATTTAGAGGCTCACAATGCAGAGATGCCCAAGGATGACAAGCTTCAAGCACACCTGAATCTAGGTGCTCAATCCTTCAGCCCAACCCAGCCCAGGTTCCTCTCTGTTGCTTCATTCTCAGACTCTCCCCATCCACAGATGGCTGCTGGTAGCTTCAGACTGACATCCTACCAGCTTAGTAGCCCCAGGAGAAAAAGGGAACCTATCCCCCCAGCATTCCAGCCAAGTCTTTGAGTTGATAATGTTGGTGTGATTGGTCCAGTTTGGGCCACATGCCAACCTCCAAACTGATCATTTGGTTGATGCTGTATTCACTTTAGCTAAACCTGGCTCATGTGCCCATAGTTGGCACAATGTAATGGTGGGAAGAAGCTAAGCATTGGTAAGGGGAGTCCCCAAATGAAAATCAAGGTGCTGTAAGCAGAAGAAGAGGGGATGGAGGCTGGATTGGCAAGAACAGCAGCTGTCCTTAACCCTTGCTCTCTGGCATATACCGAGAAATGGTGACCAGACACTCATCAGCCAAATCCTCACCCGGTGCATCTGCCCTCTGAGTCCCCAGCTTCATAAGGCACAGAGGTGAACCAATCTCTCCTCTCCCCAAGGAGGGAGTGGCCAGCCAGCGGCAGCTGTGCCAAGCTCTGCTCTGCCTGGCACTCCCCCTTAGCACTTGATGGGACACCTGCTCTCCCCTCACCTGCACTTGCACTGCTCCACTACCTTCACTTTCTGCGTCTCTCATCCACCTCTTTTCACATTCATCTCAGGCTCTCTCATCAGAAATGCTTCAAATCTTTCCTCTTCCACTTTCTGTCCATCCTTCTCCTGGCATTTTCCCACTATTATTAAAAACCCAAAGCCCCAGCTTTTCCACTGCCTTCTGAGCTCTCTTAGTGGCCCCAGCCCGGGCACATAAGAACTCAGAAGCTTTTGTCGGTGGATCTCTGAGCATTTTGAAGCATGTTTTCAGAGAACTGAGATTCAGAGAGAGGAAGCATCTTTTGCCGAGTTTTTGCTACTAAGGGAGGGCAGTAGCTGAGAGGTCTGTGATGCCAAGTTTGTCTCTTTCCTCTCATACACCAAACACTTCCTTTAGGCTCAGGCCAAACCATTCCTGCATCCCGTGTGGATACCTTGTTTCTCTGAACTTTCATGCAATCTTGCAGTTACTTTGGATCCCAAGAACTGTCTCCGCCTGTGGCACCTAGGACCCTAAGGTAACAGAAATTAAGGCACATTTGATTGGCTGCAGACTCTTTGGGGATTTTATTGTCTACAGTATCCTTCCCTTCAGGGGAATTAGAGAGTGTTCAGAAATAAAGCTGGCTCTGGAAGGCCACATGACAGGAGGGCTGTGATGGACTGAATGTTTGTGTCTCCCCCAAGTTCATATGTTGATGCCCTCACGCCTAATGTGATGGTATTTGGGAGGTAATTAGGTTTATGTGATTAGTGCCTCTTATAAGAAGAGAAGAGAACAAGAGCTCTTTCTCTCTCCATGAGTATGCACCAAGGAAAGGCCATGTGAGCACACAGTGAGAAGGAGGCCACCTGCAAGCCAGGATCTTGGACGTCCAGCCTCTCGAACTGGGAGAGATAAGTTTCTGTTGTTCAAGCCACCCAGGCTATGATATTTTGTTATAGCAGCCTGAGCAGCCTAAGACAGGGAGGTAGGTTATCAGCAGAAGCAGAACAGAGTCTTGCTCCTTTGTTCAGAGAGCTCAGATGTACTATGAGCAAACTTCTTGGAGCTAACATCAAACTTCCACATCTTAAATTCTTGATTTCATGTATCAGATATGGGAGAAAGGTAAATTCTTCCACTTTCCCATGTGAGGTAGTCATTGGTGCTGTTCAGTAAACACTTCTCATTCCCCTGCTACAATGTAGGACTGCACTGCACCATCCACTTGGATTAAGTGTGCACGTGCGTCCGTCTTCGGCCAAGAGAATGTGTGCAGTCTCTTCCAGGTGGAAGCTATAAGAGCTAGTATGTGATTCATGGTGTTCTCTCTTCCTCTCGTTCCCTCTGCCACAAAAAGCAGCATTAAGATATGGGCTGCTCCATCGGCCTGGGTCCTGGGATGAGGAAACATGAAGCAGACCCTCCGCCCCTCCAATCTGCTAGGGACATAGCATAGCAGATAGACGTACAGACATGTTCCATGAACACAACGTAAGCCTACGTTGCTATAAATCACTGAGATTTGGAATCACTTATTATTGTAGCATAACCCAGTCTGTCCTGACTGATGGTCAAATCCTTTTTACATGGGAGCTACAAGTGGGTCAAGGCCTGAAGGCACATTTATTTAATGGAGGTTTCCCAACTCCACTAGCCTAAAAGGTTCTCTTCTCCACCCACTAACTCTCCATATGGCTCAGCCCTTATCTTTTAGGTCTCGGCTCAAATCTCACCTTTTCAGGGGACTTTCTTGACCAGAATGCATTAAGAAGCTCCTCCCAATCACTTTGTACCTTCATCCTTCACAGCACTTGTCAAAACTGGTATAATCTTGTTTATTTGCTTTTCCACCAGAATAAAGGCTCCTCAAAGGCAGGGACCTGATCTTGTGCACCACTGTATCCTCAGTCCTTAGAATCCTGCCTGGTACCTAGGACTTCAATAAAGTTTGCTGAATAAATAAATAAATAAGTGAATGGGAAAGAAAGCAACAAAGAAAAACTTGTATGTAGACCTGTGTCCTTCAGAGCCATTTTGGCTTAAGACATAGCCTGCAAGTGAATGGGGGCTTGGCAAAGTTTGAAACTCTTCTCCCTCCTTCAAACTCACTGTTAGTACTATTTTGATGTCAGACCCCAATGTAATTAGAATATCTCATGCAAATACCCTGATAGCAGTTAATTGCCCCGGCTTCTCCCCAGTGAACTCACTCCTCCCGTATCACCCCCTCTGAAAAGCTGCTAGCTCTCCAGTGGGTTCATTATTTGCTTCATTAGGCAACCGCGATCTCCACTGCTAAAGTTTATCACACGCTTGTGGTAAGTTATGTGTATACGGCCCTCACACCATGAGCCCCTGGATGACAGGGACTGAACCTTTGTATTTTTTTTTGCCGAGACAGATTCACCCTGAGCTAACATCTATTGCCAATCTTCCTCTTTTTTTTTTTTCTCCCCAAAGCCCCAGTGCGTGGTTGTATAACCTAGTTGTAAGTCCTTCTAGTTCTTCTATGTGAGCCCCTGCCACAGGATAGCAACTGACAGATGGGTGGTGTTGTTCCACGACCGGGAAACGAACCCGGGCCACCAAAGCAGAGCACGCCAAACTTGAACTACCAGGCCATCAGCGCTGGCTCTGGGACCAAATCTTTATACTTGCATTTCCCAGGACCCCACAGCACTGGTCTTACAGAAGGAGTTTAGCAGATCTTGTCGAGGGCATGAACTGTCTTCTGTTGTCTGTAATTATTTCCCAGGTGTTAGTCTTGTGACTCCAGCAAGATTGAGGTAAGTACTTGGTTTTCTCCTTGTGTCTTCTTTGTGTGGAGCATGCAGTAAATGTTTGATAAACATTGACTGCTGTTCTCTTCCCTTGTCAGGGCCCACTGTGTTTTGCCTTTCTCACCGCACGGAGAGACAGGAGCTCACAGGAGCTGGTAAGCTTTCTGTAAACTTCATGAGCAGGGTCTCTGGGCTTCTTAGAGGAAAGAGTAAGTTGGAGAGGGGAAGCAGCTATCACAGATAGATAATACAATGGCTTTATTTCTAAAATTTCTAAATCCCACATTACAACACTCCGTCTGAATAAAGATTTTTGTCATGTTCATGTTCATGACATGTTTTGAACATGTCATGTTCAGGTGTGTGAGGTAATTTTGGAGTTGAATTTCAGATGCCCAATAAACATTAGCGAAGTAAGTAAATGAATGAATGACAAAAACCAAGATGAGCTGCAAAATTAAAATTTTCTGTCTCATATGCAAATGGCATCAAGGAAATCAATTATATCCGGACAAGAATCTCCTCATTTCTGAAAACTCTTCTGGAACATCAAAATATTCTTCAAAAGAAATCTGAAACAAACTGATTCTCTCCATTGGTTTGAGATCTTGCTGTGAAGCCCTTAGAAATTTTCATAAGATGCCAGAAAGATCCTGGTCACTTCTGTCATGATATTACAGTCAAACACTCAATGCACACAAATTGCACCCCACAGATGGGTGCCTGGGGTCAGTTGCCATCCTGCGTTAGTGTTTTCCTCACAGCTGAGTGCTTCATGCCCTGCACAGTGCAGACTTGTGGCCATGGGAGGGCCTCTCATCTGACGTAATCCTTGCTCTCACTCAGCCAGCGGGGAAAGGAAACATGGAAATAAATACCGGTTAAGAGTTTGATGTTCTATTAGAGGAAGCTACAAGGTACAGTGGGCGCCAAGGAGGCAATGGTTAACTCTCTGCTTACAGTCAAGGAAGGCTTGAAGGAGACGCTTAAGCTGAGCCGTGAATGATAAATAGAAGAGGACATTCCAGCTAGTTGAGACTTGGCAAAACCAGAGGAGTATGGAACAGCATGTGCCTTGGAGCCTTTCTGAGAACAGCAAGTGGTTCAGCATTGCTGGGGGAGCAGGGCATTTCTATGCTGCCTTCAATCTGCTTTCATCAAGTTTTTACAGTCTTGCCAACACACAGCATCAAGTGTACACATTCACACACACAAGCACACACACACACTAATGTGCACACAAACACGCTTGATGGCATTGACCTAAAATACACTTTGTGTGCTTCCAGTGGTCCATGAAGTCTACTTCAAAGGTGTAAGACTCACATACAAATGCACACACGAACCTAGCACATGCCCCTCTCAGTATAAGTTGGCACCTGCATTCTGCCTGTGTAATCATAGGAAATAGACCTGGATCTTGGTCCAGAGAAGTACTAGAGAATTATCTCCACAAATATAGCAGATACGTAATTCCCTGAATAATACTCTGGGTTTTGTTGTTAAATTTAACAATCTGCTCTCCTCCACATAGTCTTGTTATATCAAATAATGTAGCAATGTCAGCTGCCAATCCCAGACCTTCCCAGCTGCCTGGAAGCCAGTGAAGAGCTAACTCCATCAACCTCTTCTTGGAACTAGTGATTGCAAGAACCATCACAGCACATGCTTTACCTGACCAGTGATCAGGGGTCATTTTGAATGACAGCTTGATGGCGTTTCATATAAACTCACACCCTCTAAAAAGATTACAATTGTCAGGCTCAGTGATGCAGATCTATATGTCACCTCATCATCAAAACAACAGGCTCTGAACTCCTTTCCCTCAGCTTCTATCTGGCAGGCTGGCTCCACACCAGCAGTCTAGAGGTATACAGTGGGAAGATGGCAGTGAGGCCCACAAGCTGGAAGCCATCTCGGTTGATGGGCACGGTGTTCCTGCTGCAGTGCTATCGTTTTGGTTAGAGGCAATAACGCTTGCCTTGTTTAAAATATCAGGCAGTTACTTTTGTCTTCAGCAAACCTGTAAGCAGAAAAGTGAACCGGCATGGTCTGGAGAAAAGGAAGTTAGTCAAATATGCAGATTTAAACCTAGTGGCCGCCCGGACAGAAACAGTGCCACAACACCCAATGCGTCCCAATCTCCTTTCTCACTGGATGCCTATTGTGTTTTAAATACCCTCCAATGTGACCAGTTGGACTGTAAGGACTTCCTGAAAATGTGCGTTCTAACTAAATTATGGATTTCTTCCCTTGAAAGGTAACCAAGTAGGGTTTGTTATCTGGTAACTAGACCATTATTATCTGTTATTCCATAGAAAAAAGAGGGATCTGAGGCATGGAATACAAGTTTGGGAGAAGGTCCAGAGGTCAAAAGGTGCCAGAATGGGCTGTAGGAAAGAATACCAGGGTGCTCATAGGAGGGCGATCCCGATGGGAGTGACGGCAAATATGACCGAGAGGTGCCTTGTTTGTTTCATAACTTTGTCTAAGTCCATTTGTAAGGATTTTGTAAAGAGCCGAATAAATATTTCTATCAATTTTTATGAGCCTTAAAAAAGTTCTTACAGAGGAATTGGCTCTCTCAAAAAGGTGACTCACATTTTCCTAGAAGTTACAGATAAATTCCAGGGTGTATGTGTGTCCTTTGAAATAGAAGAAACACAGAGAGAGAGAGGAGCAAGGGCAGGTGAGAGCTGGTCTAGACCCCGCAGCGCTGAGAGGGCTGAGCAAAGGCGACTGCGGCAGGACAGCCGGTTCCAGCAGAGGGAGCTGGCAGTCTTGCTGCAGCAGCCCGCTGGAGTGCTCAGAAGGGAACTGTTTTAATTCTTTTTCACGCTGCACAGTCTCACGAGTCTCGCCTTCCCTCAAAGTCCAGCAGCTAGCATCCACATGATGCTGATGTATTTCAGTTCTGCTTTTGTTAATAGCCTCTCGTAGTCGGTAAAATCGAATCATCTTGCTGCCACCCAGAACGTTAACGGGCAGCATAGGCAGCGGAGCTCGCCTGTCAGGGCATTCTCCCGGCTACACACGTGCATATCTTTAAAGCCAAAGCACTTGATAAAATTTACACTTTGCACTTTAAAACATCTTCTGCATTTAGCTCAGAAACAAAATGTGTTTCGGTAGGCGGCTCTGTTACCCGCCGCCCCCATTGCTTCTTCCATGTCTTGTGACACTTAAACTCACCTTCTCCGCAATATTCTATAAAAATCTTTTCTATTTTCACCTCTTTTTGGAGATTTTCATCTCTACAAGTCAATTCTCTTTAAACGAGTTTTGAAGATTTTTATATTTTTAATAGCATATTTCGAAGAGAAAGGGATTTCTCAGGTTGTGGATAAGAATATTATATACACAAATACTCGCAAAATATTTTGAGATCTGCAGGACAAAGCTATGCATTTGTGTTTGATAGAGCTTTTCAAGAGGCAAAGGGAAATCAGCTCTCCAGTTTTCTTTATTGAATCCTGTCTTTGTTGATTGCTTTGCCCCTGGCTGAGCCCTTGGTGAAAAGCTCCTCAAAGCAGAAGATGCATTGCCCTTCTCCCTTATCATCCTCGTTCAGCAGACTTGTTCAGGAGGCTGCAGCTGGGAAGGAGCGTGTTGCGTGGATTGGGGACCAGATTGTGTCCATTAGAAGTCACTCCCCACAATTTCAGCCACACAAAAGGATTTTAAAATCTAGCTGTGGTCAAAGCCTCTTTCTCTTGCTCTTTGTGAGACCCACGTCCCGACTGAAGACCCCTCCCACACGTGAGCATCTGCACAGGGGGCTGTCAGTCATCTGTGTCAACAGAGGGTGGCAGCAGCGCTGTGGCCCCTACGTCATTCCTACAAGGCTTTGGAAGGAATTGAAAGAGCTTGGTTCTGAGGGAGCCAACGTATTTTCTGGATTACTTGTTATAGCTTGGCCTCATAGACTCCATGTTATTAAAATGAGGTCACACATAGCAGGGGTGACCAGTGATGAGATCTAGAAAGGGGCGAGGAAGGGTCAGACTGGGGTTCAAAGAGTTTCAAGCTCAGTTGCAAAGCTGATATCAAGAAAATAACCGGCACTCTGAATCCTCAGCAAGGCTGACCCTAGACTCATTTTGGGGAGGTGTGTTTTTGTTTTGTTTTTTTTAATTGTGATAAAAGACACATAACATGGAATCTACTTTTCTAACCATTTTTAAGTGTACAGTTCAGTAGTGTTAAGTACATTCACATTGTTGTGCAACCATCTCCAGAACTCTTTTCATTTTGCAAAACAACTTCCCATTCCCCTCCCCCCAGCCCCTGGCTACCACCATTCTACTTTCTGTCTTCTCGGGACCATTTTAAGTGCCTGTGTTGTTAGGGCTCGTTTAGCCATAAGTAATAGAAGCCACTGGAAACTGCCAAAGCAATAAAGGATATTTATAGGCTCAAGAGAATCCAAGGAAAGGTTGGGCAGTCAGCCACAGAAAGGCAGGGATGGGCCTCAGCAGAAAATGGAGTCCAGGCCTCAAATGCCACCAAACTCCTGCTTCCCTGCTTCCTTCTACACATCAGCTCCATCTCCCCGTCTCTGCAGAGGGGCTTTCTCTGCATGGCAGAGAACGTGGCTACCAGCAGCTCCATATTAACTTCATTCTCTAGAGAGACATTGGATTGATAACTCTGTGGTTCCAATATAAATTCCTAGGGAAGAGGCTTATTGAATCAAGTGGATCAGAGGCCCATTCAGGGATCAATCAGCCGTGGCCAGGATGGTCAGGATGCTATCATTGGCCCACCTTAGGTCAGGTGCCCTCCTTTGACAATCAACCATGGCTAAGGGAGGGGCATGTAAGATCATGACAGATCCTATGGGTAAGGGGAGGGGCTGAAGCAGTTCCCAGCAGAAAATGCCAGTGGTGCTGGGCTGATATAGCAGAAGGTGTTCGCTAGCATGCCCTTCACTTCTCTTCTTCCACCAGATGTCCATGTATTTCAAAGCCACTCATGCACTGCCTTGCTCCCACCCACTCACTGTGATGAGCCTTTCCCAGGAGGTACCCCCTTCTCCAGATCTTCCTTTCTTAGTAGAAACAAGATATAATGAGCTAATCATCTGCCTAGTGCTTGGCACACATGCAGATATGTTCCCTCTCTGTCTCTCTCTTTCTTTCCAACAAAAGATTACCTGTTAGGATCTTAAAATGTGATTCTTCCCAATGGTATTCTTGTACCTTAAAAAAACAGGACTAAAGACCAAAATCTTTTAAAGTGCATTGCCCCAAATTCATACCTCATGATGGAATCCAAGACCACGTAGTGGAATCATGGCGGCATCTGGTCACCTAATCTCCTCTCCCTGAGCCTGCCCAGCAGTGCTCCCTAGTGGGAACAGCCTTGGAGCAGCTGGCAAGAAGACAAAGGGAGGATTTCTCCTCATTCTTGTTATTATCCTAATTCCCTTATTTTGTAACATTTAACCAGGCGGGCTCCATCTGTGTTTTTATATTGGTCATATTATCCTTCCCTTTAAAGAATTGTCTCGGCATTTGGCTTGAGCAGATTTATAGGCAGGCAAATATTTCCTCTCCACGGCATATTAGCTGAAGAGCAAAACCCGACCGTGTCCCTAGAGGCCTCCATCCCAGGCTGGCCAGGGCCATAAATTCACTGTGACAGTGCCCCCACAAGGATCCCCAGAGAAACCTAGTGCCCACTGGCCCCTCAAGGTAGATCAAAGACCCTACATGGTGTGGGTCTATTTAAAGTAACACCACTGGGCCTGGTCAGTCCCTGATGTATTTAAAAGATCATTAGCCCCTTCTGAGAGTTCCCAAAGACCACTTTCGAGGTCTGCTGCTCAGTCTGAGGCTGTTGAGCACCATTCACAACTTTGAACAAAGTCAAAGAAAGATTTTTTAAAATGTTTATGCTATATTTCTGGCCACAAGTATTTCCCCAGGCTTTTCTGCCTAAAAACCAAGATGGAATCATAGCATTTAGCGTCAAGGAGTTTTGTTTTTTGTTTTTTGTTTTTTTTATGAGGAAGATCAGCCCTGAGCTAACATTCACGCCAATCCTCTTTTTGCTGAGGAAGACTGGCCCTGGGCTAACATCCTTGCCCATCTTCCTCTACTTTATATGGGACGCCGCCACAGCATGGCCTGATGAGCAATGCATCAGTGCGCACCCAGGATCCGAACCCAGGTCACCAGCAGCAGAGCACGCACACTTAGCCGCTACACCACGGGGCCAGCCCCGTGTCAAGGAGTTTTTAATATGAGCCAGGCTTGATGACAGCCAAGGTAAAGGAAAAATTATTTCTTGATCATCTACTATGTGCTCATAGTGCCTAAGATTGTGCTCAGATAAACATGAGTTGTGATCTCTACCCTCAGGAGGCTCACAGTCTACCACAGGGGAGCTGTGTCCATTTTCCTTTATGCTACTCAAGGAAACCTGATTTCTTTTGGGAAACCATCTGTATCCCACTCTCAGATTGTGTGGTTTTTTTGGCACTGCCCCTTCTCAAATTTCACAGACGGTCACATGACTCAGGGCTAACCAATCAGATTGTTGCATCTCTCTGATTGGTTCATAAAAGGGCATATGACCCAAGGCTAACCCATCAGACTCACTTCTGGGACTTTTACTGGAATTATTGGGAAAGAGCCTTGATCTTTCTCTTTGTTCTTTAGCTGATAAGATGGTGGTCTGGAGTGTCTGGTGGTTATATGCTTCCTCATTTTTACAGATGAGGGAACTAGGGCACAGAGAAACTAAGTAACTTGTCTAAGGTTATAGAGTCAGTTTTAGGAAGAGCTGGGATTCAAATCCAGAAAGCCTGGTTCTAGAATCCATGCTCTGCTAGGGTGCCTGTCATACAATCCCTGTACCTCTTATTACCAGCCAACAGGGAACTCTTTACACTCTCCATAGCTCCTTCTTCCAGGAAGAGGCCCCTTCTAGAACGTTCTTCCGGATCTACCAGAAACGATGATCTCTGACTTTGGTGCATACCATGGGTTACTAGGACTGATCTCTTGGTGAAGAACCCAAGAATCACAAATGGTGCAAGCTAAGGCAAATAGCCCATTAGAGAGCCTAGAATAATCGTTCTTAACCTGCGTTGGGTCCCTGACCCCTTTGAGAATTTGACTCCCCCAAAAATTTTGTATGCACTTGTAGAGTTGTATACGATGAGGTTCTTCTGATTGCAAGTGACAGAAACCCAATTTGAATCAGCTTGGTTAAAAAGAGGAAAATATTGGGCCAGCCCAGTGGCACAAGCAGTTAAGTGCGTGCGCTCTGCTGCAGTGGCCTGGGGTTTGCCGGTTTGGATCCTGGGCACGCACTGAGGCACTGCTTTTCAGGCCATGCTGTGGCCGCATCCCATATAAAGTAGAGGAAGATGGGCACAGATGTTAGCTCAGGGCCAATGTTCCTCAGCAAAAAGAGGAGGATTGGCATCAGATCTTAGCTCAGGGTTGATCTTCCTCACAAAAAAAAAAAAAAAAAAGAGGAAAATATTGGTTCATATAACTGTGGTAAGAACAAGGATGCAGCCAGGCCCAAGGGACAAGTGGAATGAGGGATAAGGCTTTTGTTTTTTTGTTTTTATTCTTTTCTCTGCCTCTTTCTATCTGTTGGTTTCATTCTCTCTGACCCAAACTAAGCAACATGGTTGAAATTGAGTCTCGTTTCACATTGAGAAGCCACATCTTTGCCCCAGCTCCAGTTGGCCATGGGTTGTGGACCCACCCCTGCAGCCATGGAAGCAGAGAACTGGGATCACCATCATCTGGGGTTATCACCCCAGAAAAAAGGGTAGTATCTTCAGAAGAAGAGAGAGTGTAGGGCAGACAAAACAAAGATGACCTTGATAAAGAATCCAGTGGGACCTTGGGCCTACAGCCAGGAGCTATGCCTAAAAAATAAAGTGGAGAACTGAATATATTATATGAATAATTCAGAGAAATAGTCATCTCAGGCTCAATTATCTGAATAGTTCAAGGGAAATCTTTTGACCAACATCATTCAGAATGTGGCCTCCAAATTTTCCTTTCTTGGGCTAAGAATTCATAGCACAGCCCATATTCCTATGCCCCACCAAAGGGAAAATTACTTTAGAAAACAACAAGAAGATAAGGTCTTTCTGCTGGGAAATATAGTGCTCTGTGAGCATGAAGTTCCATCTGTATCCACATTTTAAAAAAGAAATAAGGCATATTAGATCAGATTGGTCTTGACTAGGGCTGTCTGTATCCAATATTAATTGTGCAAGATAGTTAGGAAATGCTCAAGTGGGCTTTTAAAAGTCATCCTCAAGTCCAATTTAAGCCCCTTTCAATCTGTCCTCTGTACAGATGTCAGGCTAATTTACTTAAAACACTGTTTCATTATGATTCCCCTTAAATGTCTAGTGTTCAAAACTATACATGATAGGGATACACCCTCCTAAACCAATCTCATTGCCAACCACTCCATCTTGGATTGCCTCCTCAATTCTCCAAACCAATCTCATTGCCAACCACTCCATCTTGGATTGCCTCCTCAATTCTCCAAACCTTTATGCTTATTTTCACCTGTGACATCCTCATCTCTTCCTGTCAACTTATCCCAAACATCCTTCATTGTTTAAAGCTTGGTTTGATTTCCACTCTTTTAGAGGACTACCATGTGTCGTAGAATATGCTAGTCCTTCACCTCTTGTTCTTTAATTCATTGCCACCTTTCCCTTGTTCTGCTCTGTATGCATGGAGCTGAACCCTGCAAACTCTGTTTCCCAGGCTCCCTTGCTAACTGGCTTCCAGGTAGGTTCATCTGATAGGAGGTGAGAAGCCAGAGGACATCTTTGAGGAGTGGCATCTGGTAGTGACTAGTCTCCTCTATGGTCAGCCCTAGCTTCTGCTTTTGCTAATCTTTAGGTTTCCTCACTAACCCTGTTTGACTTCTCAGATCTTCCAAACACCTTTGCACATTTGTAATAAGTCCTCCATATTAAATTCTCTTTATTTGGAAACCTGATGTGGCTTTATTCTTCATGACTAGACCTTTTCTGCAACAGAGGACCACCTCTCTAATCTCTCTCTTCTCTGATTTCGCATAGTAGACATTGTATATATTGCTTGTTTCAATGATATTTTTTAACTTTTAAAAAGTAGTACAGTTTGAACTATTTCAAATAGTACAAAATAATAAACAATGAAGAGTTTCTTTCTCATTAGAGATTCCTAGTTCTTTATTTAAAGCACATCAGAATTAGAGCATGATGGCAGACTAGGAAGCTCCAGGCCCTTCATCCCCCACAGAAACAGTGAGTTAACAATAATATATGGACCATAATACCTCTGTGAAAACTATAGAGACAGGTGAGAAGCTACAGACTCAGGCAAATGTAAAACCAAAAAAAAAACATTCCAGAAAAAGAGGTAGAAAAATTCATGGCATTTTGCATAACCATTCATGCCCCCCCCCCCCCACACACACAGCATAACAAGGCACAAGACTCCCCCCCACACCTGACTACCAGGGGTCCTTCCCTGGGTCTGAAACAAAATAGTAGACTGTGCATCCAATGTTCTGTCTTGTCTGGAGGCTGCCTGAGGCACTGGTTTCTGTTTTGCCTGACTTGGAACACTGACAGGACTGGAGCAAGAGTTTGGAAGCTGCTGAAAACAAAAGCAAACATTGCAAGACATTACAGCCACAGTACTGCAGGCAAACATCATGGAGAATAAGAAGTCAGAAAAGGTTTTAAAGGTCCTCAAATGTCTAGCCAGGCTGATTGTGAAGGTCTTCTCCTTCATGAAGCCAATCCATAAACACTGGGAGAGGTGGCTACTTATCAAATGCCCAAGGCTCAAGAAAAGATCACAAGGCATACAAAGAAACAGGGAAACATGGCCCAATCAAAGGAACAAAATAAAACTCCAGAAACAGACCCTGAAGAAATGCAGATCTATACAAGCTTCCTGACAAAGAAATTAAAATAACTGTCATAAAGATGCTCAATGAGCTAAAAGAGAACACAGAAAGACAACTAAATTAAATCAAGAAAATAACACATGAACAAAATGGGAATATCAACTAGAGAAAGAAAATATTAAGAAGAACCAAACAGAAATTATGGAGCTGAAAATTACAATAACTGAACTGAAAATTTTATTAGAGGGGTTCAACATGGGCTTGATTTGACAGAAGAAAGAATCAGTGAACCTGAAGGTAGGTCATTGGAAATCATCCATTTAGAGGAGGAAAAAAACGAAGAAAAGTGAAGAGAGCCTAAGGGACTTGTGGGATATAGAAAGTAGATCAATATATGCACTATGGGAATCTCAGAAGGAGAATAGAGAGAGAAAGAGCCAGAAAGCTTATTTGAAGAAATAATGGCTGAAAACTCCCCAAATCTTGGGAAAGATATGGTCACACATATTTAAGAAAGTCAAAGAACTCCAACTAGGATAAGCCCAAAGAGACTCATTTAATGAGACACATTATAGTCAAACTGTCAAAAGTCAACAACAAAGAGAGAATTTTGAAAGCAGCAAGAGAAAAAAATTGACTCATCATGTACAAGGGAGTCTCTGTAAGATTATCAGCAGATTTATCAGCAAAAACCTTACAGGCCAGAAGGCAGTGCGATGATATATTCAGAGTGTTGAAAGAAAAAAACTGTCAACCAAGGATGCTGTATTTGGCAAAACTATCCTTCAAATGAAGGAGAAATTAAGACTTTCCCAGATAAACAAAAGCTGAGGTAGGTCATTACCACTAAACCTGTTCTACAAGAAATGCTAAAGGGATTCCTTCAAGTTGTAACAAAAAGATGGTAGACATCAACACAAAGCTGTACAAAAATGTAAGGTTATCCAGTAAAAGTAAATACATGGATAAATATAGTAAATTGTATTATTGTAATTTTGGTGCATAGAATTAGAGACAAAAACAGAACAAAAAATATAAATCTATGTTAATGTGTACAGAACATATAAAGATGTAATTTGTGACATCAATAACATAAAGTAGGGAGGAGGAGGTGGAGCTATAAAGGAGTAGAGTTGTTGTATGTAATTGAAGATAAGTTGTTATCAGTTTAAAGTAGAATGCTGTAACTTTAAGATGTTTTATATGACTGCAATGGTAACCACAATGAAAATATCTATAGGATATACACAAAAGAAAATGAGAAGAAAATCAATGCATGTCACTACAAAAAGTCAATGAAACACAAAGGAAGGCCATAAGACAGGAAGGGAGGAACAGAAAAGTTATAAGATATACAGAACACAGTTAACAAAATGGCAATAGTAAGTCCTTCCCTATCAGTAATTACTTTAAATGTAAATGAATTAAACTCCCCAATGAAAATACATAGACTGGCTGAATGGATTGAAAAAGAGTATCCAACAATATGCTGTCTCCAAGTGACTCACTTTAGATCTAAGGACACATAGGCTGAACTCTCAGAGCTCATGGAGAGCTCATAGAGAGCCAATGGGGGAACATGAGACCCAGGGGACCCTTGAAGCAGCAGAGCTGCTCACAGCCTGGTGACTCCAGTGGCAAAACCTGCGACTGCAGGAAAATTGTAAGCAGCAAGGGACCAGCAAACTTGGAGGCACAAGCAGGAACAAGGAGGGCACTGAGGATGCCTCTAGCAGAGGCAGCGGAGGATGAAAAGTTCAAGCTCTCAAATACAACCAGAAGCAGCTCAGAACCAAAGTCACCTAAGCCTTACCCCAATAAGAAAGGTAACAGTTACTACCACAAGTGTGCCAGCAGAGGATCAACTCATCAAATACCATGAAGATCTACAGTAACACGGCAGAACAGAATGAAAATGACAACTCTCCAAAAACCAAACTTGAAGTCACAGAAGAGTATAATCTAACTGACAGAGAATTCAAAATAGCTGTCATGAAGAAACCCAAATGAGTTACAAGAAAACTCAGAAAACAGTTCAATGAGCTCAGGCGTAAAATTAATGAACAGAAGGAGTACTTCACCAAAGAGATGGAAACCCTAAAAAAAAAAAAAAAAACAAACAGAAATTCTGGAGATGAAGAACACAATTAATAGATGAAAAATAAAGTAGAAAGCTTTGAAAATAGAGCATACCATATGGAAGAGATAATTAGTGAGCTCGAAGATAGAAATCTAGAAATGATTCAGATGGAAGAGGGGAAGAACTAAGATTTTTAAAAAAGGAAGAAATTCTATATATAAATTACAAAGGAGCCCCCATCAGGCTTTCAGTGGATTTCTCAGCAGAAACTCTACAGGATAGGAGAGAGTGGAATGATATATTCAAAATATTGAAAGGTAAAAACTATCAGCCAAGAACTCCACAAGCAAAGTTAGCCTTTAGATATGAAGGAGAAATAAAGCCTTCCCCAGACAAACAAAAGCTGAGGGAGTTAATTGCCACTAGACCCACCTTACAAGAAAGGTTGAAAGGAGTCCTCCTACCTGAAAAAAAAAAAGGCAAAGTTTACAAAGCCTTGAGCAAGGTGATAAATAGACAGAATCAGAAAATTGCAACTCTATATCAGAATACGTTAGTAAACAGTTAATTATAACATCAAGGCTAAAGCGAAATAAAACATCAAAATAACATAACTACATCAATTAGGTA
This sequence comes from Diceros bicornis minor, assembly GCF_020826845.1. Classification (NCBI taxonomy): domain Eukaryota; kingdom Metazoa; phylum Chordata; class Mammalia; order Perissodactyla; family Rhinocerotidae; genus Diceros; species Diceros bicornis. The sequence goes on along the minus strand of NC_080771.1, from coordinate 1,794,373 downwards.
ACAAATCCACAACACACAACAAAAGGATAATTTGTGACAACAAAAACATAGTAGGGGAAGAGGAAAAGGACAGAACCTGCATAGGCAAATGGAAATAAAACACTATCAGTAGAAAAAGGACTACCTCATCTACAACCTCTGTCGTACAAACCTCATGGTAAGCACAAAACAAAAAAATCAGAGCAGAGTCACAAAACATAAATAAAGAGGAAACTGAGAAAACATCATAGAAAACTACCAAACTGAAATGGCAGACAGAAATACAATGAAAAAGAAACAATGGAAATATAGAGCAACTAAAAACAAAAGATTAAATGGCAATATTAAGCTCTCATATATCAATAATCACTCTGAATGTAAATGGATTGAATTGACCAATCAAAAGGCACAGAGTGGCTGGATGGATTAAAAAACAAGACCCAAAAATACACTGCCTCCAGGAAACACATCTCAGCTCTAAAGACATAGGCTCAGAGCAAAGGAATGGAAGATGATGCTCCAATCAAATGGCAACCAAAAGAAAGTGGGTGTAGGCATACTTCTATCAGACAAAACAGAATTTAAGGCAAAAAAGATAATAAGAGACAAATATGGACATTATAAAATGATAAGAGGGACATTCCACCAAGAAGACATAGCAACTATTAATATATATGCACCTAACATAGGCAAACCAAAGTAAATAAAGCAAGTATTAACAGACCTAAAGGGAGAAATTGACAGCAACACAATAATAGCAGGGGACTTTAACACCCACTTGCATCAATGGATACATCATCTGAACAGAAAGTCAACAAGGAAACAGTGGCCTTAAATAAAATACTAGACCAGACGGACTTAATAGATATATATAGACTATTCCATCCAAAAGCAGCAGAATACACATTCTTCTCAAATGCACGGGGAACATTCTCAAAGATAGACCAGATGTTGGGAAACAAAACAAGCCTTAATAAATTTAAGAAGACTGAAATCATATCAAGCCATCTTTTCCAACCACAAGGGTATGAAACTAGAAATCGATCACAAGGAAAAAACTGGAAAAGTCACAAATACATGGAGACTAAACAACATGCTACTGATCAACTAATGGATCAATTAAGAAATTAAAGGATAAATTAAAAAAAACTTGGAGACAAATGAAAGTGAAAACACAACATACCAAAACTTATGGGATGCAGCAAAAGGAGCACTGAGAGGGAAGTATATAGCAATACAGGCCTACCCCAAGAAACAAGAAAAATCTCCAAAAACAATCTAACACTACATCTAAAATAACTAGAAAAAGAAGAACAAATGAAGCCCAAAGTCAGTAGAAGGAAGGAAATCATAAAAATTAGAACAGAAATAAATGAAATAGAGACTAAAAAAAAAAATAGAAAAGATCAATGAAACTAAAAGCTTGTTCTTTGAAAAGATAATCAAAATTGACAAACCTCTAGCTAAACTCACTAAGAACAAAAGAGAGAAGGCTCAGATAAGTAAAATCAGAAATGACAGGAGAAATTACAATGGATACTCCAGAAATACAAAGGATTATAAGAGAATACTATGAAAAGCTATACATCAACAAATTGGATAACCTGGAAAAAATGGATAAATTCTTAGAATCGTACAATCTCCCAAAACTGAACCAAGAAGAAATAGAGAATTTGAGTAGATCAATCACAAGTAAAGAGATTGAAACAGTAATCAAAACCTCCCCAAAAACAAAAATCCAGGACCAGATGGGTTCTGTTGTGAATTCTACCATATATTCAAAGATTTTATAGCTATCCTTCTCAAACTCTTCCAAAAAAATCAGAGAGGAAGGGATGCTTCTTAACTCATTTTACAAGGCCAACATTACCCTGATACAAAAACCAGACAAGGATCACACAAAAAAGGAAAATTACAGGCCAATATCATTGATGAACATATATGAAAAAACCTTCAACAAAATATTAGCAAATCGAATACAATAATACATTAAAAGGATCATACATCACAATCAAGTAGGATTTATTCCAAGGATGCAGGGGTGGCTTAACATCCACAAATCAATCAATGTGATACAGCACATTAACAAAATGAAGAATAAAAATCACATGATCATCTCAAAAAGTACAGAGAAAGCATTTGACAAGATCCAACATCCATTTATGATAAAAACTCTCAATAAAATGGGTATAGAAGGAAAGTACCTCAACATAACAAAGGCCATATATGACACACCCACAGTCAACATCATACTCAACAGTGAAAAAACGAAAGCTATTCTCTAAGAACAGGAACACGACAAGGATGCCTACTCTCACCATTCTTATTCAACATAGCATTGGAAGTCCTAGCCAGAGAAATTGGGCAAGAAAAAGAAATAAAACTTATGCAAATTGGAAAGAAACAAGTAAAACTATCACTATTTGCAGATGATATAATTCTATATATAGAAAATGTTAAAGAATCCACCAAAAACCTGTTAGAAATAATTAACAAATACAGTAAAGTTGCAGGGTACAAAATCAATATACAAAAATCTGTCACATTTCTATACATTAACAACAAAGCAGCAGGAAAAAAATACAATACCATTTACAATTGAAACAAAAAGAACAAAATACCTAGGAATAAATTTAACCAACAAGGTGAAAGGCCTAAACACTGAAAACTATAAGACATTGTTGGAAGAAATTGAAAAAGACATAAAGAAATGGAAAGATATTCCATGCCCCTGGATTTGAAGAATAAACATATTTAAAATGTGCATGTTACGTAAAGCAATATACAGATTCAATGAAATCTCAACCAGAATCCCAACAACGTTTTTCACGGAAAAGGAACAAAGAATCCTAAAATGTATATGGAACAGCAAAAGACCCTGAATAGCCAAAGTTATCCTGAGAAAAAAGAACAGAGCTGGAGGTATCACATTCCCTTATTTCAAAATACACTACAAAGCTATAGTAATCAAAACAGCATGGTACTGGCAGGAAAACAGACACACAAAACAGTGGAACAGAATTGAAAGCCCAGAAATTAACCCACACATCTATGGACAGCTAATTTTCAGCAAAGGAGCCAAGAACATAAAATGGAGAAAGGAAAGTCTCTTCAATAAATAGTGTTGGGAAAACTGGACAGCCACATGCAAAAGAATAAAAGGAGACCATTATCTTACACCATACACAAAAATTAACTCAAAATGGATTAAAGACTTAAATGGAATACTACTCAGCCATAAAAAAGACTAAGCCATGCCATTTGCAACAACAAGGATGGACCTTGAGGGTATTATGCTAAGTGAAATAAATCAAAGACAAATACCATACGATTTCACTCATGTGTGGAAGATGAACAGACAGACATGCAGATATGGAGAACAATTTGGTGGTTACCAGAGGAGAACCAGGTGAGGGGAGGGTGAAAGGGGTAAAGGGGCACATAGGTGTGACGACAGATGGAAACCAGACCTTTGGTGGTGAGCACGAAGCCATCTATACAGAAGCCAAAATATAGTGATTTACACCTGAAATTTATATAATGTTATAAACCAATGTGACCTCAATAAAATATATTAAAAATAAAATAAAAAGAGATAAGACTCAAATAACTAAAATCGGAAATGAAAAATGGGACATTATAACCAATGCCACAGAAATAAAAAAATATTAAAAGAGACTACTACGAATAATTGTATGCCAGCAAGTTGGATAATCTCTAAGAAATGGATAAATTCCTAGAAACACACAACTTACCAAGACTGAATCATGAAATTTTATTTGATCACCTGCTGAAAGGTTCTTTAAGAAGGCAATATTTATGTAGAAATTGGATGAATGAAATGTGAATGAAAGGAAACAGCCTGGCAAAGGTTTAGAGCTGCACTGTCCAAAGTGTAGCGACTAGCTAACCAAATTTAATTAATTAAATTAAATTTTAATAAGTTAACATTATTAAATTAAATTTAAAATCCAGCTCTTCAGGTGCTCTGGTCACATTTCAAGTGCACAATAACCACATGTGGCCCGTGGCCACTATATTGGACAGCACAGATATAAAACATTTCCATCATCACAGAATGTTCTGTTGGATAGCACTGATCTGAAGAAGCAATTTTCAGACAGAAGAAAAAGTGAAAGCGAAAGCTAAGCTGAGAATTACCTTGGCACTCTGCTGGATAAAAAGAAAGGTAGTGTGTCTGAAGGGGGCTGACAGAAGGGAGAGAGGTAAGCGGTGAGGCTATAGAGTCAGGCAGAAACAAGTTATGGAAGCTCTTGAAGGCCATGGAGAGAAGTCTGGATTTTTATTCTAGTTGCCAAAGAAACCCACTGAGGTGTTTTTAGCAAAGGGGTGACATGTTCTGATTGTACCTTAGAAAGATCATTCTGAACGTCTTGAGACGTTAATTGAGGATAATTTAAGTATCCTTCATCCCAAATAAATTTTAATTTCAGTTGTGATTTTTTTCTTTGAAGAAAAATTATATTAAAGATAACTTTCTTTTTAAATTTCAAAGTGGGATTTTTTTGGGTAAGGAGATTGTCATTTTATTGATTTTTCTTTTTACTTTACTGTGGTCCAAAAATGTGGCCTAAAATGTTTATAGTTGGAGAATTTATTAAGGCTTTTGTTTATTTGTTTGTTTGTAACCAAGAAAAGGGCCAATTTTTATAAGTGATTTGTGGGAATAAGGCCAAAAAAAAAAAAGTAGGAATATATGTTCTCTATTTGTAGTATAGCCAACGTATTTCAAGTTTAATTGTGTTATTCATATCATTTATACCCTTCTTGTGTTTTGTTTAATTGATCTGTCAAATTCCAAAAGATCTGGACCAAAGTCTCCCAATACTAATACAGTTTTATCAAATTCTTCATACATTTCTATTATATATATTTCTTTGCTTGTTGTTTGTTGCATAAAGATTTATATCTATTATTTTCTTCTTTGTGTATTATAATTTTTGCTAACAAAAAATTCTTCTCTCCCTTTAATGCTTTTGACCCACTGCATTCTCTCTAATGACTGTATATTCATAGCATGGGCTACTATATTTATGTAACCAATTCTCTATAGATAGATATTTGAATTATTTCAAATATTTGCTATCTTCAACAATATTCTTTATCCTACACCTACTTAGGCATATTACTTTCAATTCTGTTCTGTTGATGGAGATGAAGAAAAAACATAAACCAATGTGTTTTAAGACATTATGAGATATTTTTATTAGTTAGTACCCTAGGGATATGTGTGATGATTTTTAAAATCGCTTCCTTCCCTGTTGAACTGCCTGTATAGTTCTTGACACTTGGGAATCAATTTTACTACCATATTATTAAAAGTAGAGGCAACAAAATAAATTATGTTGAACAGCTTCCTTTAAGTTAGAAATTTAATACTAGTGAAAAATGTACGGAATGATTCACCAGATGAGTGAGAGCAAACTAAGAGTATTCAGAACAGAAGAAATCTTGCAGATGGTACAAAGACAACTTTGACATTTAATCCAACAGCATAAAACTGAATGAGATCAGAGGGACTTTGAAATTATAGTTCCATATGGCTGCTGTTATAGAAACTCACCAGGGACTGTTATTGAGTTTGTTGAACACCACTTATAATAAAAAATTATCATCATCCAAAGAAGGAAGAAAAAATCATTGATTGCAAAGGTAGATACTCCATTGCTGTAATTCAAATGAAATCACCGGCATATTTGTCACACTGTGGGGAACACCATCTCCAGGCTTTCCCCACTGAATTACTAATGGGGTATTGGAGATTATTTCATAAAAGGCCAAAATGGAGTTACTTTAAGAAAAAACAAGTGTCAGTGACACTCAGAAGCAGGTGCTGATGAATAAAATGTGGAGGCAGTGGAGTACAATGAGGTGTGCCAATGACCTGGACATGCAGCGAGAGTGCACTGGTTTGCGTGACACAGCCCATTCTGGGTGAAGAAAATAAAACAATCACAGCCTTCAAAAGGAGATTTCCTACCAAGGAATCTATAAATGAGGTTTTTTTAAAGTATGACATTTCTTTTATAGTGATTCCTGCCTTTGAGATGCAACTCAAGTCAACAAAGGATTTAAGATGAGAATAGAAGTGGTCCTGGAGAAAGTATCTTCCATCCTTGTATTCTGGGATAAAATTCGATTAAACTCTCCCCTTGGATCTGAAATCTCCATGGGTCTCCACACTGAAAGCCTACCATGCCTGTAGCACATCTGTCAGGTGGGAGGAACAGTCTCAAAGAACTATTATAAAAACACACTAAAACTCACCTGCCCACCAAATTGTTCAATGTCCAGTGCCTTTGGTGGGGAGATTTCTCCGAGTTAGTGAAATCCATGTCATTTTCTCCTTAATGGATGTAAGTTGGCTCTTTTTCTTACATAGTTGAGTTAGGAGCAATTTATTTGCAAAGCTTATGTGGCGGTGATACACACTTAAACGGTGGACTATCACAGTGCAGGTACCACCCCAATGCTAAGGCAGTCCCACTGTGCTCCGAAGCCAAAGCTCCCCACATAAGAAGGATGGGTGAGCTGGGTGGACTCTTAAGGGCTCTTGTGCCTTTTACAGTCAACAAAAACAAGAGGCTCCACACTGCATAAACATCTATTTTCTCTTAAACTCTGAAATGTGGGTAACAAGCTCTTTTTTCTCTGTCCACTTTCAATGTTGAAAAATCTTGAGATACTTTGGTCAAAACACCTGAACTTAGATTTAGTACCAAATGTCCAGTTAACTAGTTCTTTTCAGCAATGTTAACATTGTTATATTTCCTAACAGAAATAATAAAAAGAGTGTGAACAGTAGCTGACCACTCACTTTCCTGTATACATTATCTCACTTGAGCCTTAGAAAACTCCTATGACCCCCATTTTTTTGCACTGACAACTTAGAACTTTTATTAATTTATTTAGTGTGGTAATTTAACATTTAACAATTTAACATCTCATTTAACATGAGATCTACCCTCTTAGCAGATTTTTAGGTGTACAGTACAGTATTGTTATCTATAGGCACAGTGTTGTACAGCAGATCTCTAAAACGTATACATCTTACATAACTGAAATTTTATACCTGTTGATTTGCAAGTCTCCATTTCCCCCTCCCCTCAGCCCCTAGCAACCACCATTCTATTCTTTGCTTCTATGAGTTTACCCCATTTTACATATGAAGAAACTAAGGCTCTAAGATGTAACTAATTTGTCCAGACCATACAACCAACAAGTGGAGAAGCTGGAGTTTGAACCCATATTGACTCCAAAGGCCAGTATTTCCATGACACCTCACTGCTTACTAAGGGAGGGGGGCTGTTGTAAAAATACTAATGGCTAACTTTTAGTGAGCAGTTTCTATGTGCCAGAAACTATGCTAACAGCCATAACATGTCAATTCCTTACCAAAAACTTGTTAAGAAAGTAGTATAATTGGCTCCATTTTACAGAAGAGGAAGCACACTTGGAGAGGTAGAACTTCAGAGCTGGGGATCAAATCCGGCAAGTTGGCTCCTAAAGTACAGTCACAAAACCACTGAGCACGCTGCCTCCTTCCCCAGGTGAGGAGAAAGCAGGGAGCTTTACTTGCTCCCACAGCACCCGAAGGCATAGTGTTTTCCTTAAACTATCCCCAAAAGAAAACTGGTCTTCTCCCCTCTGACAGTGTCCTAAAGCGACGCTACTTTGGTACTGACCCTGAGGACACAAGGCTCCATCGAGGCTGCAGTGCCCATCTTGGACCACTTGGAGCCACGGCTCTCCCTTCTGAATACAATGCACAGCTGAGTTCACCTCAAGGGAAAAAAACATGGTGGAGTTTGCGAAGTTCTAGGGAACAGCAGAAACGGAAATTCAGATATCACGGCTCATGGAAGGAGCCTGGTGTGGAATGGCCTGTTCAGTCAGGAACAGTGACGACTGAGCTGGGTAGTGGAGGTGGTCCTGGTCACCAAATCCTGCTACAAGATTTAGGGGATCTCCAAGGCCTTGAAAGGTGTCTTATTGTACAATCTCTCCACTTTGGAGGTATGTGCCTTCTAGCTGCAACACTCTCCGTACCATTTACCACTCCATTTCTCAGTCACTTCCAGCCTTATTCACTGATGACTATGGTATTTGGCTCAAGTGAGCCATCCTTTCCCACAGTCCATTCTATCGGATCAAAGGTTCAAAGAGCTCTCTATACTCCCATGAAATTCTATCATCTGAGCCAGTTCACTCAACAACACCCTAAACCCCCACCAGACCTAAATCTTCAACCTCATGGAAACCTTCAGCCATTGACTCATCTTTTTTCTCCCTCTCCACCAGTCTCTTCCTCTTCTCCCTATGCCAGCTAGACCCTAAGGAACATAAATAACACCTAAACTTCCCTTCTTGTCCGTCTTTTCAAAGCACCTGCTGTGACTCCAGCCCCAGCTGAATCTAACTGCTTTCTCCATGGCTGCATCCGGACTGCTGGGCACCGCTGGAGAAAATTACACAAGTCGGCTCATTGGTACCACTGGAAACTCATGGTCACTGACCCCAACTTTGCAGGCGCCCTACTATGTTTTCCTGGTCAGTTCATACTCCTATTATTTTCAATATTTTCTCATCTTAAATCTCAGATCCCCTTGCCTCCTCACTTACTGTTTATCCTTGAAACAAAATATGCAAATATTCCTGCACTAGCACTATAGCTCTGTTATTGGGGCTCCTCCCAGGTCTCCTTTACAGGTGGGTGCACCCGTTCCTCAGCTGCTATGGAAGTTGGCTGCTAATGGCTCACACCTGCACCCTTCTGCGGACGATTGCCCTTGGATTATGGAAGCTGCTTCACTCAAAGATGCCTGGGAAGTTATGCATCCCATTCCACTTCCAAGAGGGCAGCCGATGGCTAAGGACTGATGCAGGGATATAGAAGTTCAGCCCCCTTGCCTCAAAGACAGACAAACTCAGTGGGAGCAGTTCACATGCCGGAGCTCCCTGAGGGATCAGGCTAAGGCTGGATTTCTGAAACCACACCTTGCCTAGCCTTTGCCCTCCAACATTCTGCTTCCCACACTCCCTTACACTTTCTTCTTGAGAACACTCCCTCAATAAATCACTTGTACAAAAATCTCCACATCAGGCTCTGCCTCTACGGAACTTGACTTGATACCCATCAACTTTTTTTTCTCCTTTCCTCCTATTGGAACTGAGTGATCCCTGCTCCTATTCCAGGCCAGTACCTCCTCCTGTGTTCTAGACCCTGTGCTGTTCTGTCTTCCCCAGAACCTTGCATGATCAATAACCCTTTTGCTTTTTCTTGGCTCCTTCCCATCAGGACAGACACAAGCTCAGGCCTTTCTCATCTTAAAAAGTAAAACTCCCCTCAACACCACCCCTTTTTCAGCTACTGCCCCCTCTCTCTTCTCTTTCATAGCCAAACTTCAGCATTAAGTGGTTGGAGTTTTTAAAGAATTTTCTTCATGGTAACATTTCTCCCTCATAGGTAGAATATAAAGGGTCCACATTATGGAAAGATTAGAGATTTTGGAGGACTCAAGATATTGACAGAGGGGAACCCTTTAAGCATGTGCCTATTACCCTTATTGTTATTTTGAGCTTTTCTGGAATATGAGCTGGTGAATGCTGCCCCATGGTGCTGTTTACATGTATCTCCTCCATTCCCTCACTTCCTACTCTTTTTTCAACCCACTCCAATCTGCTTTCTTCCCCTGCCACTTTACCTCTGACCTCCATGTTGCTAAATCTAACGGACACCTTTCAGTTCCCGTGCTACTTGACTGCTCTCCCTCATTTTTTGGTGCATTCTCTTTTCTTGGCTTCTCTCTCTTTGTATTCCCCCTGCCTGTCCAGATGCTCCTTTTTGGCTCCTTCTTCAGTTCCTCTTCCTTTCAACACCCATTAAATGATGGTGTCTCTCAGAGATCTGCCTGGAACCTAATTTGTTTTCACTCTGCATGTGCCCTAAGCAACTATATGCATTGCTAAAGCTTTAATCAGCATCTCTATACAATAGATTCCCAAATATCCAGCCCAGGCCTTTCCTCTGAGCGCCGCACTCGTATATTCTATAGCCTTTGCCACATCTCCCTGAGGATACTTTAAATATGCCTTAAACAGAATATGTCCAGAATTAAATGCATAATTTTTCCACCCAAACTGCTCCAACTCCAATCTTGATAGCCTTAAGAAATAGCACCACCACCCACATAATTTCTCAAGTCAATAATTCATGAGTCAGTTGTTATTCCTCCCTAACTTCGTAGTCAATCACTGAGTCCTATTAATTCAATCTCTTAAATATCTCTCAAATATATCCCCTTCTGCACATTCCCCCATGACAGTATGCTAGTTTAGCCGTCGTTTCTCGTCTGAAGTATTGCAATAATCTGTCTATCTATTATCTCCATACCAAGTGGGGGTTGGTTGCAGGAAGTAGAAATAGCTTTAGCTCTTAAGTATAAAGGGATTTAATATAGGAAACAAGGAGCTTGCACAATCCTGGAAGGACTGGAAGGCTTTGGGCCAGGCTTCCAGAAACAACATCCAGAACAATGTGACAGAATGAGCCTGGCAGAGGAACTGCTCTCCTACCACAGTCAGGAAGGTGGAGAATCAGCGAGCCATCACTAGAACTATTGGCTTTAAGAACATCACCTTAGATGAAATCCAGGGATCACAAAGCAACTGATGCTGTCTCTTGTCACCATTTTGCTGGTGACTGACACTGGACTGCTGCTTCAGAAAAACCCAATGGCCATGACCAATCTTGCCAGTTGAGACCATCTTCTGAATCTCCAAGATTCCTGTAATTCGTGGAATCTTATCTGCTCCAGAAACTGAGCTCTAACCTGATCTTGTGCAGCCTCTGCAGTACAAGAGGGCATGTTCCCGGGAGAAAGAATTAGACACTGAACAAGCCAACCTCCCATATCTGCCACAATCTTCCCACTGGCCCCTCAGATCTCCTCTTCTCCTCTAGCCCCTTTTCATCTCAGCTGCCAAAACAACACTTTTAAAAGCCCAAGACAGACCATAGAATCCTTCTTAAAATTCACTGCTGGTTTCCCATTGCCTTGAAAATATAACCCAAATTCCTCATTGTGGCCTACAAGGCAGTGCATAGTGTTTATTTGTGCTTGTTATGTGCCAGGCACTGTGCTAAGTGATTTTTGTGGATTATGTCATTTAATTCTCAAAATAAGGCCATGAGTCAGGTACTTTGTCCTGGTTTTACAGATGAGCCAACCTTAGAGAGGCTAACTTCTCAAGGTCACCCATTCGGGAGGCGGGCACTCAGACTTTCTGACTCCATCCTATGCACTTAGCTCTGTGCTGTACTGTCTTCAAGACAGGCCCTGGCAGTATCTCCAGCCTCATTTCTTACCACTGCCTCCCTCACTCCCTATGCTCTGCCCATGCTGGCCACCCGCAGTCCTAGAAGATGTTGTGCTCTCTCTTGCCTCCAAACTTTTGAACTTATTGGTCCCTTTTCTGAAATGTTCTTCCTCCTCTTTTTCCCTAGCTCACATCTGCTCATCCTTCAGAACAACTCAGGCAAACACCCCTTCCTCTGAGAAGCCTCTCCTGACCCCTTGGAGGATGCTAAGTCTCCTGATTACTCCTGTCTAGGGTGCCCCCCACATCTCCTCTCCTGCAGCACTTCACACATATGGAATTATCCACTAAATTGTCTAATAATTCTCTATTTAATGTTTGTCTTCCTCACAAAACTACACGGTGACAGCCACCATGCCAGTCATGTTCGTTGCCCTCTCCTAGGCTACATGCTACAAAATGGGCACTCAGTAAATATTATAAACTGGCTGATTGGTAAAGGGAAAGAACTTTTTCAGATTCATTATCTGAAATAAGGGTGACAAAAATAAAAACAGCTCAGGAAACAGTAAGGACAGATTCCCCCTGAAAAAAGAAAGAGGATTGAGTAAGGGAAGCAGGAATGTTTGCAGACCGCATCAATCTCCTGAGTTATTTAGGTGCAGAACGCAGGGGCGGGGGAAATGGGACTGCAATGTAAATGGATCCCTAGGCGCAGCCCCGGTTCTCACCCCATGCCCACCTTGAAGCAGAGCTCAGCAGTCCAGAATTAGACCCAAATCCACAATGCTGTACCATTGGATCCAAATCCACAATGTTATAGTTCCAGGAGGTGGAGGGGGCAGTTTATGTTTCACACCACGGAGTCACACATCATAAATACTCCCTTTAAACATCTCTGCTCTGCCCTCTGAGTCCTCTCCTGATGCCAGCCAATTGATCTCCCCTTTCTCCTCCAGATTAACCCTTCCCACGGCCTTGCAACCATGCCAGACCTGGCCTCCTTCCCACCAGAGGCTACTCATATTCTGTGTGTCCCTGTCTTCCTTTCCTTGGGAAGGGCAGTGAGATTCACACTCTCAGCTTCCCCAGGGAGCATCCTTACACTCAGCCCCTGTTCAATAACAAAGCTTCCTCCTTGGGATTCACTTCCCCTTGGAGGTAGGGTGGATTGTAAATAAAGTGAGGATGTCCCTATGGGGAGTCATGGGCGCCCACACCAAGAACCACATTCAACATGCTCAGATCACAGAATTTCTTCCATGATGTAGCAAGGATGTTTCCCCTTCTGTTATTAAGTCTGAGCCATGAGACTCAGCGCCTGGGAAATAGGAAAAGGGCCTTTCAAAGAGAAACCGTGAGATGAAACACTGCTTCCACATAGTGAAGTGTGGGAAGAAGAGTCAAGATATCAAACATGTGTCCCCACTATCTTCCTCATCACGTGGAAGCTTTGCTGGGGTTGATAGAAATACCTTGATAGGCAAGGAGGAGCCAAGATCATCATGGGGCTGGAGGTTGGAAGGTAGCATACTTTAGTGGGCATTGCCTGGGGAAAATTTACCCAATGTGGCACAGGTGGGATGCAGTATCTCAGAGTGAGGGGTCAGACAGGACACCCTGCGGTAGCATTCCTGGCTCTTTCAGGCCTGAGCATGGGCTGCAGGGAACCCAGAAGTTTCTACATATTCCTTGAAGGAGACAAAAGTACAGAGAGGACTGTTGGTGTAGCAGAGACCTGGGTCAGGAAAAGGAGGCCATCAAGGGTGGGACCTCAATGACCAGAGGCAATGACATTGGTACCTTAGTAAACACCTGTTTAGCCATCAGACCAGCTCAGCCACCCAACAGCAAAGATCAGAGAAGGTGGACAGCATGTGGGCCCAGTGTCATGACCTCCATTCCAGGAGGGCTCAAAGCTTTCTCTATACCCAGAAGTAAGGCAGCAGGAGGAAGAAAGAGGAAATGGCCTTGAACTGACCAAATATTTACCCAATAGAGACTGTTGCAAACTAAAGAGATTCTTTAAATGACTTGAGTTGGAGAAACCATTATTTGGCAAGTTTAAAGTTTGTTACCTGCCTTTTACTCTCTCCCCACTATCTAGCCCATTCTCAGCAGAGAGGGCTGGAGAGCTGTGGGGTACTTAGAGAGACCTCATACTTCAGGCCTGAGCCATAAGCCATTGGGATAAATCCCAGCACCCACACGGTCTCAACAGGGATTCTGAAGGAAGCTGTGATGGAACACACCTCCTGACTTGACCTGAACGATCTGGTTGTGAATGAAACAGCGTGCCCTCAGATCTCTCAGTGTAGTGGCTGCCTGTAGCTGGGAGGCTGTAAAAAAGAAGCCCAATTACATCTTGAAACCCATATAATTGTTTTTAGTAGCGAGCCCTCCATCCCAGGAAATGATGAGGGATGCAGCCAGCTGCTATTTCCATGGAGGACACAGCCACCCAAAGACACCCAGCACAATGGGACAAGCATTTTGGAAGGCCATGAGGCGGGATCCCATCTGCACACCATCCAGTGAAGACAGTAAGGCAAAAGTGAGGAAGCCAGGTATGGGCTTAGTTTTAATGCAATTGCCGTGGTCTCTTGTTGTGGTCTTTAATAAAAGGTAGGTGATGGCGGGGAGGGAGAGGGTACAGGTAGGAAGGGCTGAGCTGTTGGGAGGACAAAACTGCCAGGAACAGCAGCTTTGGAAAAAACCGCTTCAGCCATTTACATGCTATGGTTGGTTGTACAGAATGATTGTTATCTCGAGGCCTAAATTCTGCTGATTCAATTGCTCTTATTTGGACCTTCGAATTATTCCTGATGAGATAATAAGTCTTTTTCAAAACATTAAATCAGATAAATCTCCCGGCTGGAGGTCTCCAGTTCAATTTAATTTTCTGCAGATATTCTAAGGATCTAATGAGAAATCAAAATGAAAGGGCTTAATTGGAATTCTTCTAATTCCCCAACATGAGGTCCCGTGTTAAAGAACTTGGAAGCGGCCGTGCAGCAAGACCTTTCCTTTCTCTCTCTCTGGGTTTAGCCGGGTGAACCCCACTCCTGACCTTTAAACCATCTTGTTAAACCTCACCGTCTACAGAAGGCTGAGTATTAATTACAGAGCTTGATTTTTTGCTTGTTTTTGTGGCTAATTCTAATATACTCCCCAATTTTCTCTAGATCTATTTAAGGCTGCATGTTATGTCTTCAGCTGAGCCACATGGACATAGCATATAGGATGTGAATTTCCAGAGCTGCTATTCTGCAGAACTTGGAGGGCTGAGAACTAAGCTTGTAAAGTCCCCTGGAAAGTAGTTTCCCAAAATTCATTTCCTTGATTCTCAGGATCTTCCTGGAGAAGTGCCTGTGGGTGATGTTACCATCCATGCTAGGTAATAACCACTGCCCTTTATCAAGCACTTTCTTTGGGCCAGGAACTTTGCTAAGCTTTGTGCATGCGTGTTTCATTCCATCCATCTCCACACAACATCCCAATGAGGTGGATGCTATGATTATTCACAGGTGAGGAAGAAGCTCAGAGAGGAGAAGTCATTTATCTGAGGCCACACGCTTGGTAAACAGTATGTGTACTGGGGGATGGGTGGAGGGCACAGATTTGAGTCTAGATCTGTCTGCCTCCCAGACTCACACTCTCCTTACCCCAAGAATAGACCATCTAAGTCGCATAAAAATCGCTTTTAATGAGGTTCCAGGAGAGCAAGATATGCCTTTAGATAACAGGGCACAATCCTTGTCATACGTCCATCAACACATCCATCTGTGAGACTAACTCTTCAATTGCTTTTAGGACTTTTACAGAGATGGACGCTGAGGCAGGTGGAGGGAGAGGAGTGATGTTCTTTCCTGGAGAATGGGGTACAACTTCCTCACTGAAGAAGCTGCTGTCACTCTGATTGGGAGAGAGACTAAGGTGACAGTAACTACCTTCATGTTCACAGCATTATGAGAGAAGACAGAGAAGACACGTTAGGTGTTCTTGGCAAAGCTCCCACCTCATTAAAGATGCCTTTGGCCACTTTAATGGTCCTGGGACAAACATGGAGAGAGCATCTCACTAGACAACCAAGTCAACAGACAAAAGAACACCTACCCACAGGCTTTATTTTCTCCCCTGCTTGCTAGCTTGGCTGACAACTCCACCTCCGCAGATGACAGATGCTCCTGTAGCCTGATATTAATGACCATCCCAGATTAATGGAACCAGGAGGGTAAAGACCCGCCAGCAATCGCTTTGAATGGTAATTTTCAGTGTGGAGTTTGCACTTGCCCTATCACTTCTCAACTTTTATCACCAGCCATGATGATACTGCAAAAAAGGATGCTCTGGCCAGGATGCTCTAGCCAGGACACTCTTTTCAGACTGGCCTTGCTCACAAAACTTCACTATAAATATAAAATGGCCTGTGCCCCTTGCTTTTAAATCCACAGCGAAGGTGTGCAGTGATAAAAAGTGGAAGGAGCTTACTTTGGCTTAATCAACACAAAAACTTTCAAAAAGAGGAAAGTTGTAAGGGACTTCAACGTGGGGGACAGTGGCTTCCTCATAAAGTGGCGCCTGAGACCTGGAGGACCTGGCATCAGTACTAGAGCTGCAACGGCAGCACTCTCCCTGGTACCTCCCATCCATCTACAGCTCCTTCCCTCTCTGCCCTCTGCCCTGTGCCCCTGATTTTCACCCTCCACTGGCTACTAAGGCATTTGAGATGCATGTAAGGTTAAGGGAAATCCCCTTTGAAAAGTTTGACCTCAGGGCCTAGAATGTAAGCTCTTCGGTGGAGACAACAGTTTCTCCTAGTTTTGTTTACCTATCCAAGGAGCAATCAGACAATGAATAATTCAAACAGTAACCTCACAGCTAGCAAGGAGTTCTGAGGGAAGGCACTGTCACTTACTAGGTGCTATGATGCTGTGCGTTGGGGCTTGATATTGTTGGCATTCAGGCGGTGCTGGGTCAAACTCCTTATGAACCATTTATTATTTATACCCCTGACTACTTTCCAAAAGACATGAGATAGCTTACACCAAAAAGACACATCCATTAAGCCTGTAAAACCAAGACTCAAGGATAAGAAACAGACATTGAAAGAGACAAAACAGAAAATATTATTGTAGAAGCCTAGACTACAATAAGTATAAATTGTTACTTTGAGCTTCCTGACATCCAAGGTGAAAAAAGAACCATGTGAAGTTGCGTACTTTGCAACATCTGATTTTGAAAGCACACCGCATCAGGGTATAAAGACTACTTAGTTTTACTCTGTTCCACAGCTGCCCGCCATACCTCAAGCAAAGGCCAAACAAAACGAGACCTGGCAGATGGGTTAGGCAAACCCTCTGCCTTAAACAAAACAACATGGCCACAACAATATCCTTTCTCAAACTGTGACGTTCTCTAGTCATTTCTCTTATTTCTGGGGAAGAAAGAGTATTCGTTCATTTCTTGATAAACCCTCAGTAGGATTCTGGATCAGAATTAATTTCATTAAAATACCCCATGCAGGAGTGGATAAACAGTTGTCTGGTAGCAATAGCTGAAGTTCATTTCTTCTGAGCCTTGTGAGAAGGAGTAAGAAGAGGTTAGTTACTATTGCCAAAGATCTGGTTACAATAGGGCTTGACGCTCTTCCAGAGAACATTGACATGGGAGTCAGAACCCCTGTGTTCTCGTCCCAACTGGACAACTAACGTAACTGTATGACACTGGGTAAGCTCTTTCTCCTCTCTGAGCTGCACGTGCCCCATCTGTACCAGGAGAGACTTGACATAGTTCAGAGGTTCTCAACTCTGCTGCACATAGAATCACCTGGGGGAGTTTTAAAACATGCACATGCACGGCCCCCTCCACAGATAAACTAATAATCTCTAATTTCCTAGGGTAGAGCCCAGGCATCGGTGTTGTTAAAAACACCTCAGGAGATTCCCATGTGTAGCCAGGACTGTGGACACTGGATGGGATCTCTAACAGACCTCTCCAGGTCCATGCTTCCATGGAGACAGGCCTATTTTGAGGAATATCTCAATTAATGATTCCCCTGGGCATGGAGCTCTTTCTCACAGAGTCAGCTAGGCTAAAAGAACAAACAGAAAGGTCCTTACAAATCATGCAAAATCAGCTGCCTGCTTATTATGCAGCTGCACGACAAAAATACCTCCGTGCACAACGTCTATTTCTCCCTTCTTGTTGATGATAAACGGCAGCCCTCTAACGAAGAGCACAAGTCCCATCATCTATGACCTCAGTCTACCTTTCTGGCTTCCTCGTCTCCCCACGTGGGCCCTCTCACCCCACTTCACACTCCAGGTCCTTCCTCCAGCATATACTGAGAAGGATCTGATAGCAGGCACTAACCCTCAAGGATCTGCTGATTAACGTGGATAAAACACTCAATTGTTACTTCAACTTGCATTTTGAGCAAACGTTAACTCAGCACCTGTGGCCAAGGCTGGGTTAGGCAAGTTCACTGCCTCATTTTAAATATTTTATTGGCATTTGTAGACAAGAGGGGATATCCCCCTCCCCTCTGACCATCACCATTAAAAGAATAGGAAGCATCAGGCAAGCAATAAGCTTAGGAGTGGATTAGATAAGGACACACAGGGGGGCCACTCAGCTGACCTCGAAGAATAGCCTCTTCCAAGGGACTTGGTGAAGTAGGTTGAGGATGGAGTATACCAGATGGTCCCCTCCGGGGAATGTGGCAGCCAATGGCTTCTCCCAGGACCTGGAGCCCAACTTGCCATAGCTGTGGTTGACCAGTAGGCCTGTGCTCCTGCCCTTCACCTGCGTTCCTCAAACAATTTGGTCAGATTACATCCTAACCTCCCATGCATTGGTTTAAGACTTTGTGTTAATATTTTGCATCCCCTGGACCACTTTAAAAGAATGTAATTAGTATCTATATCCTGACACTCCCATCTACTATCTCTTCCCCAAACTGACTTCCGATAAAAGAGAATAAATACTATAAAAAACTTCGCACAAGAGTTCACTAATATGGAATACACATTAAGTTATGGAGGGGATTATGGTTCCAGTATAGAATATAAGCATACAACACCCTGACAGACTGAAGATAATATAACCAACAAAAATTGAGTTGTGAAGGGAGGAAGGGGACAAAAATATAAGCAGAATGATCAGTTCATTTTCCATAGTCAAGAACAAATGCCACTTCTAAATCGAATTAACAATACAGTTAACCCTTAAAGTTTTTATAGTATATTTTCTTTACCATCAAGAAATCTTTTGGAAATTAATGATACCTGTAATAAAAAGCATTTAATAGAAGTTTTGAAATTCCATCAATTTTGCATCTTTCCCTTCTATTAAATTTATACAAAATTAAATATAAATATTCTTATTTTCTAAAAAGCATGTATTCTACAGATTTCTCTCTCTTGCTACATATATATATATATATATATATATATATATATATATTCATACAGAGATGTCTGGAAACATGTTCACCAAGTGTTAATATCTGTTATTTCTAGGCAGTGGGAGTTTAGTTAATTTGTTGCTTCAATATTTGTTCTTTTCTGTCTTGTTTGCATTTTTTACCATGATCATGTACTTATGTTCAAAAAACGAAATCATGACTTGGAAAGAGTCAGTGACTATGGGTCCAGGGATAGCTTCAAGATGAACTCTGAAATTATAATGCAACTTTTATGTATAATATGTAAGTGTGTGCTTTTTTTTTTCTGGAAACTGCGTCATGTTCTCTTCAAACAATCAGAGGTGTTTATGAACTCCAGAATGTAGTTCTGTGCCCTCTGCATTTCTTATACTTTCAGTTTTTTAAACTTCTGGCTAATAATATACCTGCTCTCAACTATCAACTAAATGCCAGTCACTGTAGCAAGCACTTTATACGTATTATCTCTTGGGTTTTGCACAACTTTCTAAGATAGATATTCTAATTTCCATACTCTGGAGGAGAAATGAGGATCAGGGATGCTCAGTAACTTGCCCAAGGTCACACAGCAATCAGAGATAGAGCTTGTAGTCTGAACCAAGCTCTGCCTGGGCCTAAACTCTACACTTGCTCCACTACATTCATCTACCTCATCAGATAAGTCACTAGAAGTCATTCAACTGCCATTACTTGAGGGCCTGCAATGAGCTGGCACTGTCCCAGGTGCAGGAGACACAGCAGTGAACATTGGACTCTGCTTTCCTGGAGCTGATATTTTAGAATAGCTCAACACAGTTCTAAAATATGTTTATATTATTTCATTGAATCATTATAACAATCCTCTGAGGCAGCAAAGGATTGCCAATTTTTATAGACAAGCCAACTAAATCTGAAAGAAGTTAAAGATTTATCCAATTTATGTAGCTATTGGGTGATGGAGTCAGAATACCAAACGTGATAGGACTCTAAATCTCATCTTTAAGTTTAAAATATGCGTGCATTTTATAATTAGACCATACCCTAGTACGTAGTACCACAATAGTGGTAGTGATAGGAATATAAAAAATAAAGGCAAGGTTTCTCCTCAATTGTGCCCAGTCTCACTTGATAAAGGTTATTGGACACTGTGGAACAGATTAAGTTTTTCCTTACCTCACTCCAACTTTCCTTTTCAGGATACTTCTCTCCACTCCTGATACTCCTAATTTGTCACCCATAGTCCTCTACTTGCTCTCAATTGTTTAAACACAACTATCCATCTTACCCCCTCTGCTCCTATTCCCAGAGCTTAGGGGTCACCCTGGCAATACTTGGCACACAGCCGTTGATCACCAAATACCTAGAGGACGCTGAGCATGGTGCGAGTATGGGGAGGTAAATAGGTAAAGATATGGCACAAACTCTCTTCCACCAGAGGCCTGCATTTGCATTTTAAGTTGGGATTTGTTAAGCCTAAAAAGAGTTTAAAACCTAAGACCTAAGAATGTATCTCAAATGTAAGATTTTGGGGTATATTTTAAATGGTATATTCATTGGAATCATTTGTAAACTATCTAGGAGCTTGCTATAAATGCATTTTCCCAAGCTCCATCCTCAGAGTTCTGGGTGGTGGCCAGGAATGTGCACACTCAGCAAGCTTCTCAGGGTCCATGCGCCACAGTTTTTAAAAGCATTGGTGTGTGGGGAAAGAGTGGATGGAACACCCACCCCAAGAATTTCCACATCGTGGCTGCACCCATGGTATTTCTGTCACAGCATTTATCACACTCCATTGCCGTTGTCTGTCTGTGTCTGTCACCAGATATGGAACCCACTCCTATTCATCTTTGCAGCCCAAGCCCCGGGCTCACGGTGCTCTACCCAGAGACACTCAGTAAATGTTTATCAAATATGTGAAAATGGGCCCAACCCCTCATTAGTCATACACGCACACGCACCATCATCCACTGTATTTCCATGGAAAAAGCTGGTCCTAGCTCTGCACCACTACACGGTGCCTGGGATGAACATCTGCTTTGGCAATATGCTAAGAAGGAAGGTTTCATAAAGCCATAGTTGATTTGGCAGCTGGAGAAAAGTAACAAGTCATATTGCAAGAAGAGAGTTAAACTCTTGATGCATTCCCATGCCCATCTAGCAAACAAAGGCTTGAAACCTGCAATAATGAAATTGAGAGTCTTGGTGAAGATCGCAGAGCAAGTTGCTCAGATCTAGGACTAGAACTACAATTTTTTTTCTATATCAAGTCCTTATTGCTCTGATCAGACCTGAGAAATCCAAACATCTTTGATCTTTTACCACTATCAGTAAAAATGTAATGATATATTAGTAAAACATAATTTTTCATATTGTCGATACAATAAATAGAACTAGTACGTCTGGGTGCTGCACAGCCATGGGTCCTCTTGCAATCACTCCACTCAGGGAGCCCCTAGATGCCTCAGCACTCTTCACTAAAAGAGGGAAATCTAGTTCGGGGCCAAAAGGGGAGGAAGCCCAGCACAATATGCAGGAAGGAAAAAAGGAAAGATAGAAAAGAGAGACGATGGGGGAGCAAAAAGCAAGGGGGAAAGTGGGGAGAGAGAGAGAAGAGATAAGGAAGGATGAATGGAAGAAGGGAAGGAGGGGAGGAACAAGAAGGAAGGAAAGGGAGAAGGGAAGGAGAGAGTTCTGAAGCTGCACACAGGTTTTTATTTGAAGCCAGCATTACATGTACACGGGGTAATTTTGTGCTATTGTTATTCTAACTCGCAAGCCACAAGCTTGGATTAGTCAGAGGGACATCAAGATCAGATTTGCTATTTCCCACACTTTCCTCCTTCCAATTTATAATTTAGTGACTTTGGTAAGGCAGAGAGTAACCATGTCCCTCTTCATGGCTTCCCTGACGCTTGTGAGCGCCCATGAATGCGTTTACGGCCGCTCTCTCTCTATTCTGGAATGCAGTCCTGTAGCACTGTTTGCTTGTTTGTTTCAGGTTCCAGGTGCTTCACTGAGACTTCAGCACAATGCAGCCCTGGTAATAGAACAGATAAGGTACTTATTATGGCTAAACTGAGACAATCTATTTGTGCACGGGCCAGAATTTGACTTAATACAACTAAATAAGGTCAATGCTGTGTGAGTCCAGAGAAGCCCTACAAGTGCTGGAACTGTGTAAAATACTTTGCTCTAAATTTCATATACTTGGAAAGAACTTTAGATGTCATCTAAGTCAATCTCTAAACTATGAATTAAGTACTAAAAAGTAAAGTCACTTTATCCTTTGGGGGGCCTTGGTTTCTTCATCTGCGAAACGAGAGGGCTGGACAAGTTGAAGTCTAAGATTCACTCTGGTTCCAACATCTTGTAAATCAACAGGAATATCCAGGAGCAGCGAGCAGTCGCAGACCCTCTGGTGAGTGGTCAAACATACTGATTAAGAAATGAGAATTATGGCTCTCTTCTTTGCTTCCAAATAGCAGCTTATAAATACTAACTTTAATTTGAAGAAAGACAAGTATCATTTAAAGGAAAACTGGTCTAGTCTAGAAGATACGTGGAGATACATCTAGTAATGTAAACACTTTCATTTCTTTCAGGATGGTGAAGGATTAATTGTAGGCATTGATTGATAACCTTTTATTTCCATGTTTTTATCTCACCTCTTACCAAATGTGCAACCTCAATGAAGTGTCAAAAGGGTAGTAAAGTTCCCAAAGCTAAAAAAGGGCAGGTCTTCTCAGACTTCCGCAAATGCTAATTACTCATAATGACAAGTTATTACCCAAATCCATTTCTGGAAAATCACAAGGACTCGACAGGTCAAAGCAAAAATGTCATTTCAGGCTCCAGCAAGAGACTCTGCCAAATTAACCCTCAGCATACTCATATTTACCCTGTCTTTTCCCAAGGAGGGAGAAACACAATATAAATGTACCTTGAGTACTTTGGAGAGAGGAAACCAATTCAAGGTATACACTTGGGGGATGAGGGCAGCTGTTGAGCCCAGGGCTAGGGGCTTGTATCAAGGACACCCTGCAGCACAACTGTCACTACAGGGCATACCTGTGGGCTTCTATAGGGGAAAGGACTCACAACAGAACACAACAGAAACGCAGCTATCTGGAATTCGGAGGTGGGGATACGGGAAGGTCAGAGCTCTTTGAGAAGGAACAGGGAGAGGCTAAGGGACTTGGCTGCCCATGGCAATGGATCTTGTAAACAAATGCTTGTTCCATCCGGGTTCTTATTAATACTTTTATTCATTATTTCATTTATGCATTCAAGCATGTATTCAGCCAACAAATATTTCCTGAATATCTACTTTTTGCCAATACTGTTCTAGGTTCTAGGGATACAATGATGAACAAGATAGATAATACTTGGAAAATAGTATAGAGGTTCCTCAAAAAATTAAAAATAGAACTACCATATGATCCAGCAATTCCACTCCTGGGTATTTATCTAAAAAAAACCCCAAAAACACTAATTCTAAAAGACATATGCACCTCTGTGCTCATTGCAGCATTATTTACAATAAGCCAAGATGTGGAAACAACCTAAGTTTATTGATGGATGAATGGATAAAGAAAATATGATACATATATATATACAATGCAGTATAACTCAGCCATAAAAAAAGAAAGAAATCTTGCCATTTGTGACAACATGAATGGACCTTCAGGGTATCATGTTAACTGAAATAAGCCAGACAGAGAAAGACAAATACTGTATGATTTCACTCATATGTGGAATCTAAAAAAACAAAACAAACGAACAAACAGACTCATAGATACAGAGAATAGATTAGTGGTTGCCAGAAGGGAGGGGTGTTGGGGGCTGGGCAAAATAGGGAAGGGGATCAAGAGGTACAAACTTCCAGTTATAAAACAAGTCCTGGGGATGCGAGGTACAGTATGGGGACGATAGTCGATAATATTGTATTAACTTTGTATGGTGACAGAGGGTAACTAGACTCATTGTGGTGATCACTGCACAACGGAGACAAATGTCAAATCATGATGTTGTACACCTGAAACCAATAGAATATTGTACGTCGATTACACTTCAATAAAAAACAATAGATAGTGCTTGACCTCACTGAATTTCCAAAAGGAAGATGAACCGTACCTAAATAATCACACAAATAATTAAATATAATTAAAGTTCACACTTTATTGAGTACGATGAAGAGAATGAACAGGGCAAGACGAGAGATTTCAGCAGGGCCACTTGATCTAGTCAGCAGACAGGGGCTGCGGACAAGAAGGCAGAGCGGATAGGAGAGAAAAAGATCAATAGTGGCATTCCAGATGGAAGGCACATTGTGTGCAAAGGCTGTGAGATGGGCATACAGGAACTGAAAAGAAAGGGCAGTATGGGTGAACATAAGACAAGTCTAGGAGTGGGGAGAGCAGAGACTGGAGAGGTAGGAGGGAGCCTCTGAATTACCAAGGCCACTTAGAGACAGGAGAGAGGTAGCAGGAGAAGGTAGGAAACAGCACGTTCCAAAATTCACAGGCAACAAGAGGCCAAGACTGGTACAGAGAAGCAGATCCCTAGAATAAAGAAGGCTGCCTGTGGACTGTAAATACCTGAATAAATCCTGGATAGCCTTGCAGTGGAGGGACGGAGTTTGGGATTTGCCCTAAATTCAGTGGTAGGCCGCTGAAGTATTTTAGTTGGAGAGAGAGATGATTTTCATAATTTTTTAAAGATCGCACTGGGTATACAGTGGTAAAAATGACAGAACAAAAACTACACACAACCACATGGAGCATCTTTAAAAGATGATGAATTTACAAAGCAACCTCAGAAGACTACATACGGTGAGATGCCATCTTCATAAAGCTCAGAAACAAGCAAACTAAGCAATACATTTGAGGATACAGAAGGGATGAAAGAATATTTTTTAAAGGGAACTATAGACATGACATTCAGGATGGTAGTTGCCTCTGGGGAGAGGAAAGCGCGAGATAGGGGACACACAGGTAGTTACCAGGTTTGTGTTCTAGTCCGTAAGTGAGATGGCTGGTTTTGAGTGTTCATTTAATTATGTTTTAACACACACACATATATACACACACACACACACATTATATATATAATATACAGGTTACATATAATGTATATGTTAGATATATAATGTATCAAATATTATATTTAGGAGAAAAATAGATCATTCTGGCTACTGCATGGAGAATGGATTTGAGGGAAGCATGAGTGAGAAGAAGCAGTGGGACTAGTTATGGGCTGTTTCAGTCCCCCAGACAAGACACTTCAAACCTTCCATTGCGCACACTCCAGGAGGTCCAAGAGAGGGCTCACAGCCCCCCAGTCATACCTATCCAGCACCTGCCACCACTCTGTGTACACACTAGAGACTCAGTAAAATTCTCCTTAATAAAATCGTCAATAAGTACAAAGAGGGGCTAGATATGTTGAAATTGAAGACACGGACTCACGACCGTTACTGAACTGTCGACTCCATGGCAATTACATGTTCACAAATTGCTTTCGCATTCGTTATCTGTTTTCACCCAACTGCAGGAAATTCCAACATCACATAGGAGGTAAAGTGACGAGTCCCAGTTCACACGGCAAGGTGAGGGTTGAGCTGGGACTGGACCCCTCTGAGTTGGCATGCTCTTCCCACTATATTTTGATTCCTCTCAAACACCAAACATAAACAGCTACCTTGAATAGTGTGCCACCTCACCTCCAAACCATTCTGTTCCAGCTCTGTCACATTTGGTCAAGTATCTTTCAAACTCTGCAGCCTTTAGAGTTTGTTATTCATATACATATACATATATACACTGCATACATATTCTTTATATAATCATCAGATTCTATTTGCCCATCCCCAACAATTTCATCAGCTTATTGAGGGTGATATGTAAGCTTTTGCTTTTTTTGCAACCCATAAAGTACTGGGGCTGTGAGCATGTTGAGGCACTCCCACCTGTCACCCCATGTGTCACCAAAATTGATCCTGTTACTCTAGTGGCTAGGTGGGTCCCCTTCTCTCCTCACTGCTCTAGTCTGAATGCTCTGTTAATGATAAAGACTTTCTATATATGAGGAGACTGTTATTCAGACAAAGCTATTCAAGACTAGCTATACATTCTTGCTAGAAACATGCAAAATTCTAAGCCCTGACACCAGACACACAGTAGTTGATTAATAAATTTTCCTCTGCATTCTAGGGCAGCAATTCCCATTTACCTGATGCTCAGACATCTGATTTCTTCCTACAAGGGCCTTAGATACCTTCCGTAATCTTGTTAATTATAATCCAGGATACAGTTCACCATCAAGAATATCAGAAATTTATGGCTGAGCAAGGTAACAACTAAGATACAGGATCCAGTCTTGGGTCCAGGAGCAGAACCACAAACATCGAGATGTAGAACATTAAAGTGGGTGGATGCAGGGATTGCGCAGGGTCAGAAGACTGAGAACTCAGAGTCTGAATTAGCAAATCCGGGTCGGATCCGAGAAGAGAAGCTATAGGAAGAGTTGGGAAATACCATATTCCAAAGTCTACATGCTGAAATGGACTAAGACTGACAGAAAGAAGTCAACCTCTAAAGGAGAGGAGGTTTTTTGAAGACCTTAAACGTCTAGTGGGCTCCTTTTTTCAAGAATAAAAACTGTTAATATCTGCTATGCTATGTTTTGCGTTATGTGCCAGGCACCACTGTAAACTCTTTACATGCATAGTCTCATTTTATCTGCACAAAAGTGATTTACCATTTTTCTTCCGGTTTTGCAGATGAGAAAACTGAGGCTCAAGAAAATGAAGTGACTTGCCCAAGGTCACACAGCTATCGGGAGATAGGAGAGCTATTGGGAGAGGGAGAGAGAGAAAGAGACAGAGAGACAGAAAGAGGTTGAGCTGGATTCAAATCTAGACAGTCTCACTCACAAACCACCATCTTAGCCAACAATCGATACTCCCCTCAGATGAAACTTTGCCTCAATTCCCTCTAAGATTTCCTGACAATATACATATATATATAATAAAAATAAAAGCAAGTTAATATTCATTTCGCCTTGATGGTTGAGCATTTTGGTTTTGTCTTTTGAGGCGACTGGAGAGAGCTCAGGACTGAGAACCACTGCTTTGGGCTTAATAAGCCCTCACTGACGGGGCGTCAGGATGCTTCACCCTGGAGTTCCCCAGGGAGAATTCAGCATCTCCACCACAGCTCTGCATGGGGTCTGCAGCCTGCTGTCCATGGCTGTCATGCCCTGGAGGGTTAAAGGCAGAGAGTGGGGGCAAGTCAGAGGATACACAAGGATGAGTCTGTGTTATAATTCAGATAAAAAAAAAATCAAGACACCATAAAAATTCTATTGCTGAAGATTTATACTCCCCTTAATGCCATGAGGACTTGGGGTGGCTAAACAATATCTGCTTGGAAAGCAAATAGAATAATTGGATTGTGAAAATGAGAGCCATAAAATTTAAAACTTTTTTATATAAAACTTCAATCATTTTGTATTTCAAAGTAAAAGAGCCAGACAGTATCAAGTAAATTTGAATCTCATAAGGCTTGAGGACATGAGGAACAAGGAGAGATGTGAAAGGTTTCCCTTTGCTGAGCAGCTGAAAGGCTGCCATCAGCGGGAGGTGACTGACGTTAAACGCCTGCTCTGGGCTGGAGCCTGAACTTGACCCTGATTCTTGCCGTATAAGATTTGCTCCTGGATCTCTCATTGTGTCTGCAGGATCCTCCCTTTTCTTTTTCCCTACGGAAAGTCTGTTATGACTCTGTGCCTACTCCAGCCTCTTGGTGAACATGGCACCTGAACTTCACATTTAATCACACCCTGTAAGGTATTATCTTCTCATTTTTCCCCTTTGTGTTAAATTTCTTTTTCCAGTTGAAGAGTAAGCTCTTTTGGTACAAGAACACTCTCTGATGCTTCTCTTGTTCTCGAGTGGCAGCTTAGTGCAGTGACTAAGATTTGAGTTTGAATTCTGAATCTGTGTGATATTGGATAGGTTACTTTTTTTCCTTCTGTAAATTATGGATTAAATGGGCATAAAGGGCTCAACCCCGTGCCTAGCACATATTCATTACCCAGTAAGCTTTATTTATGATCATTATCCCTTACTGATTGGGAGAAATGGCTTCAGCCCCTGACACACAGCTGAGGCCCTCTAACGGATGATCTCCCCATTCCCGCCTCTCTGAGTTGTTAGATACCATTCCTCCCTTTTCAAGATTAGGAGCTGAAGCCTTCTTTCGCCACAATAAGGAACCTCCCCACCCCACTCCCACAGCTGCCACTACAGCTCCTCTCCATCTGATTTGAGTGTCTATTATCATTTCGCTGACATGCCAGTTAGACAAGGCCTTAACATGTGGCGCTGGGGACAAGGGCCGGGTGTAGGCTGGGATGGAGCACTGCCCCATTAACATTCAATCCACAATAGAGACTATTATCTTGGCAGCAAAATACCCCAGCGGTATTGATGTGAGGAAATGGGGGTGAGTTACCAAAGCAACAGAGACTCGAGCTGCACTGTTTCTATGGCAACAGAGAGCAGGCACGAGCATTTTCCTAGTTGGAATGATGGTTAGTTAAACTCTTGCCAACAGTATGGGTGACTCATCAGGTGGATTGCATTGCGAAGGGTGGATTAGCACAGGGTTTCTCTTAGAATTTTGGCCAGAATGAAGGTCACAGTAGAGATCCTAACTCTTTAAGCTGGAGCCCAGACTCCTCTCTTAGGAATTGGTGTTATCGCTTTGGCTGCTGACCAATCAATTACCTCCCCAATATATCATCAATTCTTGTTTACGACCTGCAAGCTCCATGAGTGGCCTGCTTGAACAAAATCCATTTTTGGAAGTCCAACTCATAAGGTACGTAAATGAAGTAGTAGACAAGTAAGTGCCCAAGCAATTTTTCCCTTTTTCCTCAACTTTAATTTATCAAAGAAATACACTCACATCATTAAAAAGTCAATTAGTGCGTAAAAGCTTATGAGAAAAAACAGCAGTCCCCGCACGTATAACACCCCTCCCTCACCCAGGTTCCTAGAGGCAGCCATTTTTAACAATTCTAGCTGTATATCCTTTATTTCCCTCAACATTTCCAAATATTTTCATATTGAATACAACTCCCTATTAAAGTAAATAGATAAAGCTCTCTCCCACCCTACCTCTCTTCAACTCAACCTCCTGATATGATTACATCACAATTTTTGAATAAATCCACATGAAGTGTTTTCAACATTAAGGACACATAAATATTGGTTCACTGCTCAGTCAATTAGGGAACCACAATGACATGATTTCGCCTGGCCAAGGAGTTGGAGGCCTGCCCATTGGAGATACAGACCTTCACCCAATCCCCTGGATCTGGTCTTGTACACCTGCCCTCTCCTGCACCTGGTGTCCTCATATCTAGAGGCTGTCTGTTCAGTTTCACTAGAGAATTACCTGCTGCTTCTTGGCAATAGGAGTAGAGATCTGGAGGCTCTCCTGTCCCTTACCCAGACTTTCAGATAACTCCCTGCCTTCAGCTGCTGCCTTTTGCTCACGTTCAGCAGTAGCTGGTGCCTCAGATTGCTGAGTCTGTCTTCAGGTACCTGGGTTTGACCTTCCTCCCAGGCCATCTGATGATATGTTGGGGGTTCTGAGTTACAGATGTCTTCTGCTATTGTCCAAAATGAAGTTGAGTTTTTAGTTCTTATTCCCTTGTTGTTTGGGGGGGATTATAATAGAAGAGGGCAGAAACATCTTTTTGCCATCAGAAATCTGGAAGTTTTCTTGAAGTACTTGGCTGCCTGGGAAGTAGCCTTCACTGGAGTGATTTTGGGACGGGGCTAGATTATATGGAATAACTTCCTAAACATTTTGTTACAGTACTGTTATTTTAAATGTATAACTATCTAAACCCATCCAGAGAATGATTTGGTTTAAGAAAATTTGGTTTGAAGAAAAATGTTTTCTGCTCTGGTTCATTGTAATCAAAGCTAGGTGATTTTACCTTTTAACTGACTGAGACTTTATCCTAAGAAAATAATTTAAGACGAGTACTAAATGGAATTGATCCTTGTTGTGGTAACTATAATTGTGAAAAATGGAAATCACCTAAATATCCAATGAGAAGAAAACCCTGATCCATGAATGCGATGGGACAGTACGTACAAGACGGAAAATATGCCACTGTACCAAGAAGCTGGCTTTATGCTCTGCTTACAAGTCTGTAAAATATCCACTACAATCTGCTTGTGTTGCAAACTCCTCACCTGTAAGATGGGATAGTAAAGCAGCTGCCTCATAGGGTTGCCAGGAGGATGGAAGGAAAGAATGCCCCTCAAGTTTTAGCTCATGCCTGAGGCATAGTAAGTGTGCAGTAAGTTACCTGCTGCTGCTGCTGTTACACAACACGATGGCATGTGTGTAAAGGTTGTGGGATTATGTGTGTTCCATTCCCATTTTTTTCTAGTATTACTTGTTCAATAAATTTAAAAAAATCGAGACAAAAATTTACCTCCATAACAATAAACTTATAAATAAACATTTATGTTATAATGGAATTTTGTAAGCATTGAGGTCTTTTGGGTAAATCGCTGATTTAGGGCAGTGGTTCTCAAAGTGTGGTACCAGGATCAGCAACATCAGCATCACCTACATTGTTGTTGGAAATGCAGATTCTCAGGCCCCACCCCAGAACTTCTGGATCAGAAACGCGGGGGGGTGGGGGGTGTCCAGCAATCTGTGTTTTAACAAGCCCTACAGGGGATTCTGATGCATGCTAAATGGTTCTCCACATTGTCTGCATATTAGAATCATTATAGGGGCTTAAAAAATAATGATGCCTGGCCCCTCTCAGATCAATTAACTCAGAAGCGCCATGGATGGTGCTCGGGCATTGGTAATTTTTAAAAGCTGCGAGGTGATTCCAGCGTGCAGCTAAAGCTGAGAACCACGGATGTAGAGTGATTACTATACAGAGAGGCTATATTAGATGGAAGGGGCAGGTAGCCTTACTGGCAACATCTTAACTTTATTCCATCATCCTTGGTTTCCACAGGACCCTGTTGTGCCTATTCTTAAATGATTCCAAGTCCAGGAGAGGAGAGGGGTGATTAATAAGCCTCTTCCAAGCCTTCCAGATACATGTCGATAGATTTTGGAGATCAGGTTGAAATAGGGATGAGGGAGATTAGATGTGGTAATGTAAGCCAGTAGGACATGATTCTCTCTACCTTTGAGAAAACTTCCTCTTTATAAAGTGTGGTCTGGGTGCATTGAACAAGGAAAACCTGATATTTTCTTAGGAACTAGACCAGAGAGTCCAGATTCCCTCAATTTTCAACGCATACCTCCCTCTGCCTTGAGATTCCAGCTGGGTCTCATCAGAGGCCAAAGAACATGCTACAGGAATAAGTTTCAGTTCTTGGCAAATTTTCTGGGTTCACCTTGGCTATTTGCTGACAAATTTCTATCAAGAAATGACAAAGAGGGGCTGGCCCGGTGGCGTAGTGGTTAACATCGTGCGCTCCGCTTCAGCCGCCCAGGGTTCGCAGGTTTGGATCCCGGGCATGGACAGATGCACTGCTTGTCAAGCCATGCTGTGGCGGCATCCTCTGTAATGTAGAGGGAGATTGGCACGGATGTTAGCCCAGGGCCAGTCTTCCTCAGCAAAAAGACAAGGATTGGCATCGGATGTTAGCTCAAGGCTAATCGTCCTCACACAAAAAAAAGAAAGAAAGCAATGACAAAGAAATAAACACCCCTGATTTGATTTCATTTTCCCTTCACTCTAATTTTCTCACTTGCTTGCTTTTATCCTGTTGAATCTTTCATATTTTTATAATCCTCCTCAAATCCTCTTTTAGGATTCAGTGGGGTAAAATAAATAAGTTATAAAAGCCAATCAGTCATGTTCCACATTTGTTTTTTTAATTGAATCCTTCATTTATTCAACCAGTAAGCATTTATTCTGTTCATTTCAGGAAATTTCTACTGAGAACCTATAGGTGCGCTCTGAAAGCTACAAAAGAAACACACGCGATAACGCCCTTCCTTTCTTTAAGAAATTTAGTTACCATTGTTATTAGATGAAAAGAGAAACACCTGAAACAAATAAGGAACAGTGTGTGATAAAGTACTGAGCTGAATACAACCAAATGTGAGGGAACGAACGTGTGTTGAGCTCTTACTACAGACCGTGCAGTGGGCTCGGTGTTTTCCGTACACCATCCCACATGTTCCTGGTGCGACCCCAAGAGGGGTAATTACGGCCGTCCAGCTTCTCGGGTCAGAGCCTCAGCTCCGGAGTCCACCTGGGCAATTGACTTAACCTCTCATGCAGCCCAGGTCAGGGCTTGTAACTACAGCAAACCTTGGCTTACTGTGCACAGCACCACCCGTATTATCTCATTTAATGCTCAACCGCACCTTGATTTTGTGATCCTCACTTTGTAGATGAAGAAACTTGGCCTCAGAGGGGTTAAGAAATGTGTTGGAGGTCCCACATCTAGAAACTGGAAGCGCTGACCCTAAACCTGGTTCTCTTACCTTGTGCTGCAATACTCGTGTTTCACGTTCATTTGTCCTGGCCCTCCCACTAGACTTGGATCCTTGAATTGAGTGAGCACAGGAGTGGGACACAGCAGAACTACACATTTAGCGAGCAACAGAGCAGGCCCTCAGACAGAGGTCTACACTCTGATGGAACAGTCTTTCCCATCACAAACCCAGCTTGCACAATTGAAGAAAGCCCACTGGGCACAGACTGACATTGGGAATGCTACAAGACCTTCATGATAAAGACCAGAGACCAGTGTCCCCCAGCCCCAAGCCAGCCTTCTGACTAAGTTGCCCTCTTTCCTCCCTACTTCTATCCAGAATCTGAGATCCCATGGAGGCTTATCTGGTTTAGTTCTTGAGTGGCATGAGTTTATTCTGGACTTCCTTTAGTTAGTTATTTATTTAAAAGTATTTAATGAGCACCTACTATGTGTGTGGTCACTGTACTAGATGCTACAACATAACGATAAGCAAGAAGAGATGCGGTCCTTGCCTTCATGGACTAGAGCCACGTGATCAGAGAATCCCACAAATCCATCATGATAACTGCTGTGATCGAGAGGCATGAGGTGCTCTGAGAGTGCTCACAAGAGGCACTTGACCTGTCTGGGAGGTAAGGGAGAGCCTTCCTTGAGGGAGTGATAATTGAGCAGAGACCTGAACAAGAGTAAACATTATCTAAAATAAGGCAAGTGGTGCGGAATGCAGAGCAAACAACATGTGCAAAAGCCTTGATGTGACAGTCACATAAACGGGCTAAGGGAAGACACGGCGGGAGGTGTGGCTGGAGATGGGTCAGACCAGGAATGGCCTTGTGGACATGTTAAGGATTTGGATTCTTTTCTTAAAATCAATTGGAAAACCCTGAAGATTTTTAGGCAGAGGGTGACATAATTAGATTTATGTTTCAGAAAGCTTGCAAAATGGAAAACCGATTGGGGCCATGCACCAGTAGTCTCAGCCAGAAAAGCGATGTGGTGCAGGGTGCTGGTGGTGGGGTGCGAACAAGTGGACCAGAGTGAGATATTTAAGTGATATAACTGCAGTGATTAATGATAGAGTAGATAGGAGAGGGTGGGAGACAGACTTGTCAAAGAAGATACCTGGGTTTTTTGTTTGAAGGTTGGTGGGTGGGACCACCATTCATGGAGATGGGAATCTTGGAAGAAGACAAGCTTCTAAGGGGAAATACTGAGTTCAGATTTTAACAGGCTGAGTTTGAGGTGCCTTTGACACATCCACATGGAGATATCAGAAGGCCAGTTAGGCATATGAGTTTGAGATTCACAGGAGAGGTTTAGGGCCTTCAAACTAGAGTTTGGGAGTCATCTGCCATTAGGAGGTAACTGAAGTCATAGGCATAGATGAAATTCATAAGAAGAGATTAAAGACTGAGAATGGAGGGGCTGGCCTGGGGGCGTAGTGCTTAAGTTCGTGCTATCTGCTTTGGCAGCCCAGGGTTCAAAGATTTGGATCCCAGGCACAGACCTACACACCACTTATCAAGCCATGCTGTGGCAGGCGTCCCACATATAAAGTAGAGGAAGATGGGCACAGATGTTAGCCGAGGCCCAATCTTCCTCAGCAAAATAGGAGGATTGGCAACAGATGTTAGCTCAGGGCTAATCTTCCTCACAAAAAAAAAAAAAAAAGACTGAGAATGGAAAATGGGTTGGTCTAAGCCTGATCTTCCTCAATATCTAATGGCCAAGAGAAACCTGTAAAAAGAGACATAATGCTTAGAGTGGTAGGAAGAAAATGAAGATGAGGATGGGAGCGGATTTTTATGGATGATTTCACAACGTGGAGGTCACTGGGGCCTTAACCTGAGCGTTGCAGTGGAGTAAGGCCAAGAGCGATAGAAATGGCCTCTGCTGTCGTCAGTGATTTTTGTGGGTATGAAGGCCAGAAACCCCATGTTGCAGCCCCAGCCAAACGCCGATAACCGTGGTCTTGGTATCTGCCTCCAAGCCAAGCTGTTTGAGAGAAAGCTGGTTTCATCCATCCTATTTCTAGCATTTCAATCCAGCCAAAGAGAAAAAGACAGAAGCATTCGAATTTGTTGATAATCTTTGACCTAAGGGTCAAGACAAGAAAGGGAGTAATTATCTACATCTGAAATCAACTCTCTCTCTAAAGCAAAGGTGGTGAATTCCCAGGTGGATGCAATGTGCACACCTAATGAAGAGTCCATCTGTTACAAGATGAATTGTGGCAAAGCTCTGAGAGCATCACAGCAGCCTGTGACAAGACCACTTTGTCCCTTCAAGCATGTTACAAAGACTTGGGAAAGGCTTCGTTTTGCACCTGACGTTAAAGCACCATTAAAGGATCCTGAATACAGTCTCAAAACCAGGGAATTCTGAGGATGGCAGGAGTCATTAACTCATCCCATTCCTCTTAAAGGGACAGAAAACATGAGAAAAAAGAACAAAGGTCTGTTTAAAGAACAGAAAAGCCCAGGAATGAAAGAGGAAGAATGTAACTGTATGTGGAATCTCAGCTTAAAATAGCACACAGTGTGCCTGGCGCCTGTGAAGCAGCAACAGCTGCTTGAGCATCTGTGCTCAGACATGCTGTCTGTCACATGGATGTGAGGATTGAGCCCGTCTTTCAAAACTCTGGGGGCAGGCAATTACCACCCTACTGGGGTGGGCAGGGGGCTCTCTGTCAGCCATACTCCCTTCTTGGTGCATTGTGAGGCTCCACAGTTCACAACCAATTCATATAACAATTGGGCCTAAGTGCCTCTCCCTTTTGGATAATTAGTAAGTTCATCACCCATCATGGAGGAAGGGCAGAGGTCTCATGGTGGTGGTGGGAGAGAGAGAGGAGCAGGTCCATTGCTGCTCCATCATTAAGAATGATGCCATGGTTGCCATTTATTACGGGTCTACTGTGGGTCAGAAACTGTGCCAAGCACTTTATTTGGGTTATCTCTAATCCTCACAAGAACTCTGAAGGTTAAGCACTATTTACCTCCATTTTACAGATAAGGAAACTGAGTCCAGGTAAGATTAAGAGATTGTTCATGTCTGGCTTTAAGGTCCATCCTCCTTGGATTGCACCCCAGATTCATATCTGGTTGTGGATGCAGTGTGTGACATCAAAAGGAGGCATTAGAAAGTAAACTCAGTAGAGGGGATATCCATTACTGTCTGTTAATTCAGCATCCATTGTCCCTTTTTGGATATTGCCTCTCCCCCACAGCGTTAAATCAGGCTGGAATGGAAATCTAGGCACCTGCCCTCCACCATGGAAGCTGTAGGAGTCTGTAGAATCTGCCAGATCTCTCCTCCACTCCCCACAGACAAGGATTTGGCTCATGACCTAAACTCGGCCAACCAAGGTCTTTTCTCTGGGATATTGACCCCTGAGCCAAGGAGCAAGGACAGAATTAATCACAGAGTTCATTCATTCCAGCAATAGAGCGCAAGCAATGCTACTGAGCACTTCCTTCCTGTTCCAAGCCGGATTTCTCAACCACTCCCCTTCCAATAATTTATCTACTGCTTGCAACCAGTTTCCATTGCTTAGAGTCCAAGAAACCTAACTGAAACAAACTAAGTATGTAAAAGAGTTTTGATACTTTATAAAACAAGAAGGAGAATTTGGGAAAACATTTCAAAGAACATATTAAGGGAGTGGGGTCATATAGGCCCTTGGTGGGAGGGTGGACCCAGTGAGTGCTGTGACCAATAGAATATGGCAGAAGTGACACTGTGCCAGTTCTGGGCATTGCCCTTAACTGGCCTGCAATCTTCCATTTTTTGCCTTTTGGAACACTTACTCGTGAGATACTCCCTCTTGGAACCCAGCCACCATCTTACGAAAAGCCAATTCACGTGAAGAGGCCATGTGAAGCAGTCCAGTCAACAGCCCCAACGGAGCACTCAGTTGCCAGCCAACACCAACTGCCAGCCTATGGAAATGTGCCGTCATGGATGTCTAGCCCTGTTGAGCCTTCAGATGGCCAGCCTCCATCTGACTGCAACCACGTGAGAGATCCTAAGTGAGATTCGCCTGGACAACCTATAGAAGTGTGAGCAATAATAACAAATTATTGTTTTAGGCCAATAAGTTTTGGGAGGTTTGTTATGCAGCAATAGATAACCAGACAGAATGCTTAGAATTAGAGTTGCTGGATGGAAGGAAAGGTAATCTTATGGTTTGATAGATACTGTCAAATCTCCTCCCTGAAGGTTGTACCAACTCACATATCCATCAAGGGTAGCTGACAGTGAAGACAGATTCTTTAGCCAAGCTCCTTATATTTTTCATATCTATAAGAAATAAAGGGCACTCATGTGTCCCCTACTAGCACTCATTATTTCAAAACTCTTGTCAAGAATAAAGAATGGAAGAAAAGATATTTGAAAAGAAAAGCAGGCTGTTCTGAATTCCATTTTTTTTTTTTTTTTTGAGGACGATCAGCCCTGAGCTAACATCCATGCCAATCTTTCTCTTTTTGCTGAGGAAGACCGGCCCTGAACTAACATCTATTGCCAATCCTCCTCCTCTTTTTTTTCCCCCTTTTCTCCCCAAAGCCCCAGTAGGTAGTTGTATGTCATAGTTGCTCATCCCTCTAGTTGCTGTATGTGGGACGCTGCCTCAGCATGGCCAGACAAGCGGTGAGTCGGTGCACACCAGGGATCCAAACCTGGGCCACCAGTAGCAGAGCACGCACATTTAAGCACTAAGCCACAGGGCCGGCCCCGTGAATTCCTTTTAACACCTACAATATATTTTTGGTCCATCTCTCAATTTACTTTGGGTGCTGACAGTAAATTATGCTATCATTTGTGACTAAGATAACTAAGCAGTGGCTTCTAACTAAATTTCATCTGATGTGACACGAGCTTACTGAGGGGCCAGAGAGATGACTGAGATAGGAACAGAGCAGAGTCTACAGTGCCTCATGTGCACAAATCAGGCCTGCTTCTTCTTTTCTGCAAAATTAGAGAAGCCCAACATGGCCTCCACACATTTATCCTAAAGTTGAACCATTCCCGCATGTGGGTTTCTTTACTTACGGCCTTTGTCTATTCCAGGAGACTGCTTCCATTCCTGTTAGCTTCAATTCCTAGTTCCTTTATAAGATGACTCTGCAGGAAGTAGGGTTTTTTCCCCCTCCTTCTTTACATCTCAACACACTACCCAGATGGTTTCACTACCATAGTGTGTGTGGGTGTGATTTCCAGATGCTGAGATTCCTAGATCTCTGAAAGAAAACTGGAAATTGAAGTAGTTGAGGCAAGGAAGAGGGTGAAGTGGGGGGCTGGGGGTGGGGAGGAAAGGGAGTGAAGAGAAGAGAGATGACCCCCATATCAAGAAGCAGACAGTTCCTTCACCCTAAACCAGTGACTGGGACAGTTAAGGAGAGAAGTCTTTCCTATACATAATAATTAGATAATGATGAGCCAGCCGTAATGGCCCAGCGGTTAAAGTTTGGCACGCTCCACTTCCACGGCCCAAGTTCAGTTCCCAGGTGCGGAACCACATCACTTGTCTGTCAGTAGCCATACTGTGGCAGCGGCTCACGTAGAAGAACCAGAAGAATTTACAGCTATACACAAGTATGTACTGGGGCTGTGGAGGGGGGCAGAAGGAAGAAAAAAGGAGGAAGGTGGGCAACAGATGTTAGCTGAAGGCAAATCTTCCCCTGCAACAAAAATTAGATAATGTTGTAGGACCTGGCCTACGATGAAGACTCTCTCCTTGACCAAACTTTAGACAGGCTCCTCTGAGCCCTCTTTTCCACTAGCCTCAACCTGACCCCATCCTGTGTTTGGCCTGCCCAGACCAATCTAAGCAAAGAATCCTGCTAAGTCATGGCCTTACTCTTGAAATCTGACCAAGTTCTTCATCCCCCACCTTTGATGTCTAAGTCCTTGGCCTGCTTTTAGCAAGAATCCTGTTAAGTCAGTTTAGCAAGAGTCTCCCTAAGCTTGATGTCTCCTCTTAACAATTTTCTATCCACTGACCCCTCACCCTGCTCCTTGGTTATAAATCCCTACTTGTCCTTGTTGTCTTTGGAGTTGAGCCCAATCTCTCTCCCCTATTGCAACAGTCTTAAATAAAGTCTTCCTTACTGTTTTAACAAGAGTCAGAATAATTTTTTCTTGAACTACACATGAAGAGTGTGGAAGGTCCTGTGCCCCCTTGTGCACCTGGCAAAATTTCATTCCTCCTTCAATTTCAATGTCACCTTGTTTTCCACCTTTCCCTGAGACCCCCACGTCTCCCCCAGCAGAAGAAAAGGCTCTCATTTTAGCACTTGTCACATGGCCTTATGGTTGGTTTTTTCACAGGTCTGCTTCCTCTGCTGTGAGCTCCTGGAGGAAGAATGTGTCTCCATGTCTCTGCGTCCCCAGCACCCGGCACAGGCCTGGCACAGAGAGTAAGCTCACTTCAAGATTGTTAACTGAACCGCTTCACTGTGGAGTCAAGTCCTTAGGCTCTGCTATGGACTGAATGTTTGTGTCCCCCTAAATTCACGCATTGAAGCCCAGTCCTCAATGTAATGGCATTTGGAGGCAGGGCCTTTGGAAGATAATTAGGTTATGAGGGTGGAACCCTCATGAATGGTATTAGTGCCCTTATAATAAGAGACACGTGAGAGGGATGACCTCTCTCTCTGCCTTGGAAGAACATAGCAAGAAGGCAGCTGTCTGAAAACCAGAAAGAGAGTCCTCCCCAGGAACCAAATTAGCCAGCACCTCGATCTTGGACTTCCCAGCCTTCAGAACTATGAGGAATAAATTTCTGTTGTTTAAGCCATGTAGTCTGTGGTGTTTCTGGTATAGTAACCAGGACTGACTAAGACAGTCTCAAAGCACAGGGAGCCCTTTCTGGGTTGAAGGAGTCAGGGAGGGCTTCACGGAGGATGAAGAATGCTCAGGTAGCCAAGAGCAGCAAGGAGGACACCACTGAAGTGGGGGCAGCATAAACAAGTGGGAGACAGTGAAACAGTCATCACGTGGGGAAATGGTTCATCACACATCATTTGGTATCTAGAAACAGCAACCCACTCAAGATTTGAGCAATTTACGGTATATAAATTATAACCTAATTAAAAGTGGACCTATTATAAGATTATTTCCTGATATCCAAGTTAGGGAAACATGGCGTTTGTCAAGATGGACAGAAACAAGGAGCTGGAATGTTGGCAAGATTGTGGACAAATGCCACATGGTCACTTATTTCTGCACATGGTCCAGTCTGGACATCCTCAATTCACCCCCATGGCCCCTCAAGTCCATAAGACATTCCAGTCTAGCTCTGAAACTAAGTAGAGTCACCAAGGCTCCAGTCGGCTATGATGTGGGAAGGGACACCTGGGGCTGCAGGGACCCACTCCCATGGTGGTGGGAGGCAGTTCTCAGGGAAGGAGGCCTAGGCAAGACAGGCACTCCCACAGGTGTGTCAACTACAGCACATGCTAAGGAAATCAGGTGGACTAGAATAAAGGGTTTGCATGAAAAGAATTGAGGATGAGGTTAGATCCCTGAGGTTGACCAGATGAAGGCCCAGCAGGGTTATGTACAGTATCTTTTAGGCAGGAGAGATCCTGAATTGTAGAAATACTTTAACATTGGGCTCCAGGTTCCCTAGGGGTGTATCCTGCACTTCTCCCAGAAATGACTTCCCAAGGAAGAGGATTAGAGAAAGCAAGTCCAAGCAATCTGGGGCTCAGTTGCGGAGCTCTTTTCTATGCAAGTGCTGTTGTGAGCTGTTTAATGACCTGCCTCCTCTCATTACAGAGGCTGCCCTTCCTCACCACCCAGAGGAGCAGAAGCCTCTGCATCTCCTGACTGCAGGGGCAGGTGCACATCGAGATTTCCAGGCCTCCAGGTGGGGCTGTGCCGACTG
Organism: Diceros bicornis minor; assembly: GCF_020826845.1. Taxonomy (NCBI): domain Eukaryota; kingdom Metazoa; phylum Chordata; class Mammalia; order Perissodactyla; family Rhinocerotidae; genus Diceros; species Diceros bicornis. The sequence continues at coordinate 1,754,191 of NC_080771.1, read as the reverse complement.
GCCCTAATTGCCATTTTGAGAAGCGGAACAGACCTGTCTCATCTCAAAGGGCCTATGCCGGGAGATGGAACATGTGCCCCCGCTGCGTCTCCTGGCAATAAGGTATTAGAACAGCACCCAGGAGGGGGAATGAAGGGGAGCTGGCCAAGGTGCGTGTTTGGCAGTCATGCCAATCTCAGAGTACCTTTGTACAGGTTACAACTCTTCTGGCTGCAATTACTGATCCTCACTGGAGTGGGTATTGGCAAAAAGAAGTGATGGGAAGAACACAGAAGTGACTTAGGAAGCCCACTGGATTTCGGGGACAGAACAGAGCCAGGAACTGGAGCCCTGTAGGGATCTCAGGGGGCCATCTCTCTGCACCTCATCTCTGCTTCTCTCAACATGCCTACTTCATTCTGTTTTCCCCCAACAGAGTAGCCAACTCCACTTTTCCGCCTACAAGGCAGAACGGCAGTCACCTACAGCTCCTCAGTTCACATGGCCTCCTTCCCACAGAGCAATCCAACTGAGCCTGCCATCTCTTAGTTCCAATCTCTATTTATTGGGACGTGACCAATTGGTCCAGCTAGCTTTGGCCACTGAGGACCAACCACCTACTGTGGCCGGTGGGGCATGGACATGCTGTATGAACATGGCTCCTCTCACTGTAAAAAGAAGCCAGGAGCAGGGAGGGGACAGTTATCAAAGAAGGGTAATTACACGGTCAACTGGGACACACCCCAAGGTTGTCCTCTGTGACCTCACCGTGTAGGCACCCAGTACACGAAATCCCCTTCTTTAATGTCACTGGATGATTATTCTGTATTTCCCAAGCTTCAGTCATTCAGAAACCATCTTGACAATTCTTGCCATCTCTGAGTACCACCTCTCCTGTTATCTACATAATTTTTAAAAATCAACTCACTTGTTTTACTTAAGTAAATTTTGGCCTTGGCCTAAGCAATAATAGTCATAAAATTGCGTGTTCAGTATGTTTTAAAATATTTTCTAGCATAGATTACAATAAGTGCACACCATTAAAATAAAAAGTGTTTGTCCATGAATTCCTGAAATGGTTTCACAAACACCCAGTGACATGAATACCACGCTTTGGGACAGTGCCCTCAGAAGTTCTCAGTAAGAGACTAGCAAAGGATGGTGGTTCTTGGAGCCAGGCGGGTCTGAGTTCAAATTCCCCTTCTAGGCTATTCAATCTTTGGCAAGTCACAAAAACTCTGTGAGTCTCAATTTTTGCATTTTTTAAAATTCTTTTCAATTGAGTTGTAATTGTGTAAGTTTAAGGTGTACACAATGTTGATTTGATACATTTATACAATGCAACATGATTACTACCACAGCATTGGCTAACGCTTCCATCACATCACATAATTATCTTTTTTTTTTAATGTGGTGAGAACACTTAAGTTCTAGTCTTTTAGCAACTTTGAAGTATAATGGATGAATGGGTAAAGAAGATGTGGTATATATATATAATGGAATATTATTCAGCCGTGAGAAAGAAGGAAATCGTGCCATTTTCAACAACATAAATGGACCCTGAGGACATCATGCTAACTGAGGTAAGTCAGACAGAGAAAGACAAAGACTGTGCCATGTCACTTATACGTAGAACCTAAAAAAGCCAAACTCGTGGCAACAGGGAGAAAAAAAGGTGGTTTCTGGGGCCTGGGAGGAAGGGAATTGGGGAGCTGTCGTTGAAGGGTACAAACTTGCAATTGGAAGATGAATATGTTCTGGAGGCTTCACGCACAGCACGGTGATTATAGTTTTTGCATTTGTAAAGCGAGGACAGACTATACCCACCTCACAAGGGCGTTAAAAGGCTTAGATGGGATGAAGTGTAGGAAGTGCTGGGTGTGCTCCCAATGCTGCAGGGGCTGAAAGCCGCAGATGCTTTCCAGTGTATGCGTGGCCCCAAGAAGATCACCACTGCTGGCTTCACCTTGGCGCCGTCTTGTGCCCACACCTCAGAAATCATCCCCCATCCCTCGAGGTGAACCAAGGCTCTAGGATTTGGGGGTTAATTAACAGGAAGGGTGCAGTTGACCCTTATTAAGATGGAGAAGACTGTAGGAGGAGCAGGGTTTTATGGTCTAATACAATCATGTATGCAAAATGCTTAGCACATGCCTGAAACACAGGCATGAAATCCCCCAATGAAATCCCCCCAAGGAAAACACAGGAACGGCAGCCCAGTATGGTGGTTAAAGTGTTGGGAGTTGGCAGAGCCAGATATAAATACCAGTTCTGCCATTTACTGGTTGAGTGACCTTGGGAAAGTAGCTTAAATTCTCTGAGCTTCTGTTTCTTCATCTGTAAAAGCAATGATAACAATACCTACTCCCAGAAGGTCTTTGTGAGGCTCAAATGAGAGAGAGCCGGCCCTCTATAGCCTCACATCTGCCTTTCTGCCACGCCAGCAGGGTACCCACAGCAGTCACCTACCTTTAGCCACCGTGACTGTGACATTCCTATACATGCCTTGACAAGAGCCGCTATTTTAGGGACATGACAAGATGAGCTGGCTGCTGGAGAGGGACTCCGTGAGAAAACAGGCCTGACCATCAGCTTCACGAGTTCTGACAGTAACGTGTCTAGCAATGAAAACAGTCATCATTTCCACAGCAAAAAAAGGAAGGAAGAAAAGCGTCTCCCAAACCTTTGTAAATGAGAGATAATTCATGCGTGAAGAAAGTCATTCCAGGGAGATATTATTAAAATTCTACCCTTTCTGGCTATTAGAAGATGAAAATAGACAGAGAGAACTGGGGGACGAGGGGGGATTCTCCTCCTGCATCTACAGCTTCAAAATAAATATGAAATGAGTTATCTTTAAATTTTGAAACTGTGTCCCTTCTCTTTCAGGACCAGATAGGAAGGGAAAGGGAGGCGAAGTCTCTGATCTGCTCATGGGGACCCTTTTTAATATTTTATTTTTATTTGTAAAACCACAGGGGTGGAGGGATTCTTTTTCTATCAGATGCAAAGCTGACGCTCATGGGTGTGCCTTGGTGGTGTGGGGGCCGGGGGAGAAACTGCACAAGCAAGGGGCTGCTGGGAGGGCTCCTTCAAAGAACTCGGGATTGGGACCCCAGATTTAAGTCAGGACTGCAAACTTGAATGCCAACAGGGCCAGGCAGTAATTAAAATAAGTGAGTGAAGAACATAACCAACTGGAGGGTCCATTCTCCAACTAAATGGGGGCAGCTCTGGCTCAGCTCAGCCAACTCCCTATGTTGGAAAATGGGCCTAGAATTATCAGATCTTGCAATCTTTCCAGAAAAGTAAAAAATCTGCATTTTTATTTGCAACTTTCTTTTAGATCACAATTCAAATATTTTTTTAAACACTAAGCTGGCCAAAATAAAAAAAAGCATCCATGGGCCACATTTGATTCAGGGGAAACCGGTTTGCCACCTCTGATTTAAACATTTTGCCCTTGGCCTACTCTTTCGTTCACTGGGGTGTTTCCAGACTGTTCTGCTGGTGCGGAGTCACAGGGTGTTTTTCAAGATGCCCTGTCTTGTGACCAACACACACAGCACTGAAGGACACCTGCCCCGTGTCATTAATGGAGGAAAATTTGCATCCACTCCTGCCTACCAATCCTCTCCAGAGCACTTGTTCCTCAAAAACACTCCATTTTTTAAGGAGGGATATTTTTCAATCTCAGATGTGTTTTCAGCCAGGATGTTCTTTTTGACACCAGCATAATCTACTGTGCCATCCCCTGTTTGCCTGACAAACGACAAGACAGGGACTTGACAAGCGGGATGGATTCCCAGCCGCAGGCCTGGCCCTCCGCTACCTGCAGGGTCCTCCGGGGCCCCGGGCAGTGCCGGCCTCCTCCTCCCGCCCCTCGCAGGTTGCCTGATAGATGGCTCTTCCCAAGACGAAAGCTTCCGGCTTTTTGTCATAAATCCGAGAGCTGTGTTTTTCTGTTTTAGTCATTTAAGCATGCAATCCTGAGAGGGCTGCAGCCTCCCCAGAGGGCGATGTGTTTTGACAACCATATTTAAGGCTGACATTAGAAGGCTCCTGAGAAATAGCCCTGCCGTGATCTCCCTCCAAATGGATGGTACGTGGGGCACAATCTGCTCCCGGCTCGGCTTTTCACCAAGGCTGTTCCACTGAGTGAGGGACTCAGGCGTCTTATAGAACGGAAGTGATTTGAGGACCACAAGAGCCTCCATAACCATCCAGTGAGATGGGGATGATAATGCTGATTCTTGGGGTCCTCACTGGGGCTAACTGGGAACATCTATGTATAATATGTGGTTTTACAAGAGGATATCAAACATCGGTTCCATTCTGTTTCTTATCTAGGAAATTTTATCCCCAAATCATGAGACAAATGGAGAAGGAAGAATTGTATTTATCACATTTTAAACTTTAGACATTTTACACTTTATTATTAGAGTTTACATAACATAAATATCATCTGATAAAATCAGAATATCTTGGGGGCCAGCCTAGTAGCGTAGTGGTTAAGTTCGCGCACTCTGCTTTGGCGGCCCAGAGTTCACAGGTTCGGATTCCGGGCACGGACCTACATACCACTCATCAAGCCATGCTGTGATGGCGTCCCATGTACAAAATGGAGGAAGATGGCTACAGATGTTAATTCAGGGCTAATCTTCCTCAGGCAAAAAGAGGAAGATTGGCAACAGATGTTAGCTCAGGGCCAATCTTCCTCACCAAAAAAAAATCGAATATCTTGGATTTATCCAACACCTTCCTTCATTAGGAACTCAAAGTTTCCATGTTGCCATTTCATTTATCCTCACATAGTAATGGCTAAGTATATGCCCTTGAGTGTCGCTTGTCTTCTCCAGGTTTCAGTTTGCTTATCCATGAAATGGGATAATTTAGTGCTCTATCTAATGCCCGGGGTTGGCCTTGGAAGAAAACTGTGGTAGGCTCTGTGAAAGCACTTTAAAGGATATGAGAAACAATATACAAAGTCAAGCTGTTGTCAGTTTGGTTCCCTGAGTCCATTGGAGATTCGGCACAGCATCCTGACCTCTTACACGACTGGCGTGACTCGGGCCCTGCTTATCAGAAGCTGAGGTTGAATGCTTCTGGGTAACAAAGCCGACAATAGGGCAGGGGCTGTGAGTGCTGGGCCAGGTGCAGAGGTGTGTGAGTGCTTGGCTATGCCAGGGCCTGGCAGGGTGAGCGCTCATCATGATTGTCCATCCCTTAACCTACCCTTGGCTCCTCTCCTTCTCTCCAGTCCCCAGCTCTCAGCAAACTCTGTTGGCTTACCCTTCAAAATGAATCCCCCCATGACCACCTCACTAGTCCTAGCCACCGCCGTCTTTCACGACAGCCTCCTCACAGGTCCCTGCTTCTGCGTTTGCCTCCTACAGTCTGCTCTCCACACAACAACTAGAGGCATTTTTGACAAAGGAAGTCAGACCAGGGCCCGTTCTCTGTTCTGCTCACAGCACTCCAGTGGTCCTCCACCTCCCTGAGGATCAAGCCAGGTCCTACTGTGGACCTCACGGACTTGCCTGAGCTGACCCCCAGCTCCCTCTCCACCTTCTCTCACCCCAGCCACGCAGACCACCTAAGCACTTTACATTTAACCTTCACAGCAGCCCTGCCAGGAGTGGACTCTGCTATCATTTTACAGATGAGGAAATTGGAGCTCAGAGAGGTAAATTAACATGCCCGAAGTCACGCAGTTAGGAAGTGATGGAGGCAGGATTTGGATTCAAGTATCCGTTTACACTGATAGTATTTATTTTTACCCTGTTGTATATATTTTCTAAGCCCCTTCAAATCCATTTTGGAATAGGCAGGGAAGAAAGGAAGAAAGGCATTGAGGCAGGCACAGTTTGGGGCCTAGGACTAGCCGTGTCTCTAGACCAAGATTCTTGGAGGCCAGAGAAACCATTAGCTTGGTAAAAATCGGTCTAAATGTCACCTGGGTTTGTCCATCGCTTCAGGAATGTCTGCAGACACAAAGAGCCATTTCATATTTCGACCAGCAGAGAAATCCTGACTAACCAGGCTGGCATTCAAGTTAACGGCACAGAAAATGTAGTTGAGCCATCAGAAAATTGTTTTAATGTGCAGAGTTTCTGCTATTGTGCACCATTAACATGATGCTAATGAAATGTAATAAAATGTGGCTTGAAAAGGAAACCCATCTGCTCTGAAACTTCAATTAATACGATTAAGATATAGCTTTTACACAATGAACTTGCATCTGATGCACATTCTGTGCTTCACGGATTGTTCCAGCAGTGCTAACGCAGTCACATGAAGTTCAGTTGTGCCCATTTAACACTTGCAGTTGGCTCTGCAGCCTGCGGCCTCGCCGAGGACAGGGGCTGGCAGTGCCTTGGACTTGACCCCTCCCTGCACGGCGCACCAGCTCTCCTCTCAGTTCCTCAGGATGGAGCAGCACCCAGTCTCCTCCAGCTTCTGCTCCCTTCCATTCCGTAGTGTCCAACGCAGTCTGGCCCAAGAAAGTGCAGGGCTCTGGGCCTGAGAGAGGGGCATCCTTCTGCTCTGACTACAAGGGGCTGGCATTTTGTTGACAAGGACTGCCTTTCTCTGCTTTTTCTCTCAATATTCTACCATCAAATTCAACGAGTTTTTCTAAGCATCTCCTATGTGCAAGTCTTTGGGGGAGAGGGGAAAAGATGCAAAGAGAAAAATGACGGCCCCCGTCCTCAGAATACATGGAGAGTCTCCAGGAGTACAAATGGGCCACTATGAAAAACGTACTATGGTTTCCTGCACTCCTTCTCCGTTGCTCCAAATCCCAGCGGAGTTCAGCTGGGAGCGAGTAAGACAGCTGATAGAGGAAGCAGTGAGGGAAGGCCAGAACTTCTTTTCCTCCAGCGGTGGGAAGGCACTCACCCCAAAGCCGGAGGCGGTAAAGACATCTGCCCCAGGTTGAGTCCTTACCATCTATGTGGGGCTGACCTCGCTCTGCCCTCTCTCTTTCCCAGGCGTGGCCAGGCAGGACAGTCCACACCTCTGACCACAGTCATTGGCCCAGGGGCGTGCACGTGAGCAGATCAGACCAGTAAGAATGAGGCCCAGGACTTGCTCTGGGAACTGTTGGAGAAGAAGTGCTCTCCTTGGCTGTGACTGCTCAGCTGGAGAAAGCAGGCTTGGAGCTCCTGGGGGCTACATTTGCCATCATGGGGGATGAGGGGAAGGAGGCCACCAGAGGACAGCAAAGCCAAGTTACAGGGAAGACAGAGTGTGGATGACATGGTTTGCACATCAAGATCCAGTTGTGCCTGGATCCATTTAATCCCCTGCCTGCCCGGTTGCCAGCCTCACAGAGTCCACCCTCTCCCTCTCTCCCTCCCCACCCACTCCTTCCTCCTCCCCACTCTCCCACGGAAACAGCCTATCGCCCTTCCAAACTGTCGCGGGGGCGTTGCTCCAGTCGACTCACACTTTGTGAATCATTTTGGCCTACACTCTCTCACTTGAGTCACATTTTCAAGAGGCTCAGAGCTTGTGAGCCCCAAGGCAACACTGGCTGCCTTCCTGGGCTGAATTTGGCCCCAGCTCACAGCCTAACGTTCAGGAGATATTTCAGGCAGGAGAGCGAGGAAAGCAGGGCCCACTCAGCATACCAGGTTGTGACTCTCAAAGTTAGCAGAGGTCGTGCCCAGTTCTGCATCTTACAATAGGGTGGCCTTGGCAAGTTACCTAACTTCCCCAAGCATCAGTTTCTACCTCAGCAAAATGGTAATCCCTTCATGGGGTCATTGTGAGGATTCCATGAGCTACGGTTGTGTATTGCTCATCTCAGGACTTGACACATACTAAGCTCTCTGTAAACTTAGTTTTTATATTCCAGCATGGAGCAGGAGTGTCGGCATATTTTCTCATTTACTTGTCACAAAATCCCTATTAGGTAAGTATTATTATTCTTGTCTTACAAGCAGGGGCTCTGCCAGTCAGACTGTTGGTTGCAAAAAAACAGAAACAGACTGGCTCTCTCAGGCAGAAAGGGAATGTAATGAAAGGATATTGGGGATTCAAAGAATCACTGGGAGGTCAGAGGACCAGGCCTGGGAGTGAGTGGGAACCAAGGTCATGTGGGAGGACCGGTCTGGCCCACACTCCCTACCAGCATGGGCAAGGATCCGACCTCCAGAGGGTCCCTGAATGTGACCATTCAGCAAGGTCCCAGAGGGGAGGGGCTGATTGACTAAGCCTCCACCAGCTGCCTGTCTCCTGGCTGGGATGGGAGATAGATGGAAGGAACAGAAAAGATTTATGCCCCTCAGCTTCCACAGTAAGAGAGGTGAGCATAGGAGCTGCCCTTCTTCAAAAGTGTACAATGGGCCGTTTCCCACATGGAGATCAGGGTGTTAATAGATGAAGGGCGTTTCATTCAGGATGGCCTACATGTCCAGAGGCACACTCAAGGGAAATGGACTCGGAGATGTTTAATGACTTGCTCAAGCTCTCCCTCAAGCCACCCTCACCACACACATTACCACATTAGTAGCAGAGAATGAGGACTTGAACCCGTGTCTTTTGACTCCTGGTCCTCCTTTTTTTCCACCCCTCTGGGACAGACTCCTGCAAAGTGAGGGAGGTACAGTGGGCAGAGGCACCAAAAGGAAAGTGGATATGGAATTGGGTGCTCAGATGAGCCTCACAATTGTACAGAGGAGACCTGAGGCAGGGGAGACTAGCTCAGCTGAGAGGAGGTAGGGACATTATGTGGGATGGCCTGGGAGGGGAGTGTGTCTCCTCCAGAAAGAGCTGGGAAAAGCGGGGAAATTCTGGAGGTGAAGTGGGCAAGGAGTGAGAAGCAGAGCATTCCTGGGGTTCTGTATCTGGACAGCGACTACACAGTCACGTGTTCCACAGGAGAGGATAAAACCACAGGAGAGTCTGCCCTTGGGGTTCTGAGTCAGCACAACCTGGACCAGCCACTCCTCCAAACACAGGAGCTCATAAATCACAGCTGACGGGCTGAGGGCTTTTTGCTGTGCACACCTTTTGTTTCAGGGACAGATGGCCACTGGAGCACACGTGTGGATTTTGTGTGGTTGGAGAACTGCATATGCATCCTGGAGCGGTTATTAGGCCAGAGAGCTGAAATAAACAAAGAAAGAGATTGCTTCTGTCCCCACCTACTGTGGGCAACGGAAGTGTCTCCCAAACTCAAACTGTTGAATACCAATTGTACTATTTTTAATACTATTGTTCTTTTATTTAGACTCACTTTTTAATGCAAATATATATATATATATTTTAAAGAAATCCTAGATTTCCAGTTTCTGGTCCAGCATGTAAGGAGCTTGAAAGTTGTCACTGCTTTCCAATGACAAGTAAAAAGCTGAGCAAACTGAAAAAGCAACAACTCTTCTTAGATCTGTCAGAGAAATGAGGTCTCAGGGCAAATTGAAGCCCCCAAAATTGGAGAGACAGATATGTGAATACAAGGAGTCACAGCTTACTAGAGCAGAAACCTCCCTTGAAACCAGTACAAGGGTAGGAAAACTTAACCTGTAACTGACAAATCGCTGGAGGCTAAGTGTGGACAAGTCTGAGAGTAAAAAGCTCCTGGGGAACCCAGGCATGGGGGGTCTGCATACTTTTGTGAGTTTTACCTCCAGGAGCTTAACCAGATTCTCACAGTAAATATCAGAGAAAAATGTCATGCTTCCAGCAGTGGGAGGGGAAAAGGAATCTTTTTAAAATAAGTCAAAGCACTCTGTTCTTCCCAACAAGGCCCGCCCTCAAGAGAAACCATTTTACCAGAGCCTAAACTATTGGGTTTTTTGAGTCTAATCAACCTGGGGCAAGGGAAATACTCAACTCCAGACCACTCTAGCCGTCGTGTCCCCCCAAAGGGGACAAATGACTAAGAAGCATTTGTAAAGTTCACAGTCCAGCGGCACAAGCTCACCAAAAGACTGAGACCTAACCACAGGACTATACAAAGGACTATACAAAGGAGTATACAGGACTATACTTACTATCACACTACTAAAGACCTCTTTACAGTGGTCCCTTTTACTGAGTGCAACATGTCTGGCTATTGAGAGAAAATTAAAAGGCATATTAAAAGACAAAAAACACTGCTTGAAGAGACAGAGCAAGCATCAGAACCAGACTCAGATATGACAGAGATGTTGGAATTAACAGTCCAGGAATTTAAAACAACTGTGATTAATATGATAAGGGTTCTAACAGGAAAAGTAGAAAACAAGCAAGAACAGATTGTTAATGTAAGCAGAGAGATGGAAACTCTAAGAAATAATCAAAAAGAAATGCTAGGGATCAAAAACATTGTAACAGAAATCAAGAATGCTTTGATGAGTGCATTGGTAGGCTGGACATGGCTGAGGAAAGAATCTCTGAGTTTGAGGATATGTCAATGGAAATTTCCAAAACTGAAAAGCAAAGAGAAAAAAAGACTGAAGAAAATGCAACAGAATATCCAAGAACTATGGAACAACTACAAAAGGTGTAACATATGCATAATGGGAATGCCAGAAGGAGAAGAAAGAGAAAAGAGAACATTTGAAACAATAATGCCTGAAAATTTCCCCCAAATTATCCCTTTATCAAGGATAAAGAGGGGCATTACATAATGATAAAGTAGTCAACTCTCTAAGAAGACATAAAAATCCTTAATGTGTATGCACATAACAACACAGCATCAAAATACATTAGGCAAAAATTGATAGAACTGCAAGACAATTAGATAAATCCAATATTATAGGTGGAGACTTTAACACCCCTCTATCAGAAATGGACACATCCAGCAAGCAGAAAATCAGTAAGGACATATTTGAACTCAACAACATCATCAATCAACTGGATATAATTAATATCTATAGAGTACTTAATCAAACAACAGCAGAACACATATTCTTCTCAAGTTCACATGGAACATTCACCAAAATAGACCACATTCTGGCCATAAAGCAAGCTTAACAAATTTAAAAGAATAGACATCATAAAATGTCTGTTTTCAGACCTCAATGGGATTAAACTGGAAATCAATAACAGAAAGATAGCTGGAAAAATCTAAAAGTACTTGGAGATTAAACGCTGCACTTCTAAATAACACATGTGTCAAAGAAGAAATCTCAAAATAAATGTAAATATATCTTGAACTACATGAAAATGAAAATAAACCTTATCAAAATTTTGGGGATGCAGCAAAAGCAGTGCTGAGAGGAAAATTTATAGCATTTAATGCATATGTAAGATAAGAAAAAGATCTAAAATCAATAATCTAAGCTTCCTCCTTAAGAAATTAGAGAAATAAGAGCAAATTAAATTCAAAATAACAATAAAGGAAATCAATACATATTATTATTAATACATGAATAAAATAAATCAATGAAACTGAAAACAAGAAATCAGTAGAGAAAATCAACAAAACCAAAAGACCATTCTGTGAAAAGATCAATAAAATCAATAAGCCTCTATCTAGGCTAACTAAGAAAATAGAGAGAGAGAAGATACAAGTTACTGATATCAGAAATAAAAGAAGGGACATCACTACAGATCCCATGGACAAAGGATAATAAAGGAATACTGTGAACAATTCTATACCCTCAGTTTTGATAATCTAGATAAAATGGACCAATTCCTTGAAAGGCACAGTCTGCCAAAACTCATACAAGAAAAAATAGACAACAGGAATAGGATTATATCTATTAAAGAAATTTAATCAATAATTAATAACCTTCCAACACAGAATGCACCAGGCCTAGATGAGTTCACTGGTGAATTCTACCAAACACTTAAGGAAGAAATTATACCAATTCTCTACAATCTCTTCCAGAAGACAGAAGCAAAGGAAATACTTCCTAACCCACTCTATGAAGCCGGCATTACCCCAATACCAAAACCAGACAAACACATTACAAGAAAAGAAAACTACACACCAATATCTCTCATGAACATAGATGTAAAAATCCTTAACAAAATATTAGCAAATTGAATCCAACAATGTGTAAAAACAATATACACAACAACCAAGTGAGATTTATCCCAGATATGCAAGGCTGGTTGCATTGGAAATTCCAAGGCAACAATTGGAAATCAATTAATGTTATCCATCATGTCAACAGCCTAGAAAAGAAATATCACATGATTATATCAATAGATGCAGGAAAAGCATTTGAAAAAATCCAATACCCATTCATGATAAAAACTCTCAGTAAACTAGCAATAGAGAGGGACTTCCTCAACTTGATAAAGAACATCTACAAAAACCTACAGATAACATTATACTTAATGGTGAGAAACTAGAAGCTCTCCCACTGAAATCAAGATCAAGGATGTCCCCTCTCATCATTCCTCTTCAACATCATACTGGAAGTCCTAGCTGATGCAAGGAGAAAAGAAAAGGAGATAAACCGTATACTGATTGGGAAGGAAGAAATAAAACACTTTGTTCACAGATGACATGATCATCTACATAGAAAACCCAAAATAATTGACCAAAAAAAAACCCTTCTGGGACTAATAAGCAATTATAGCAAGGTTGCAGGATACAAGGTTAGCATTTAAAAGTCAATCACTTTTCTATATTCTAGCAATGAGCAAGAGGAATCTGAAATTAAGAACACTTTACCATTTATATTAACACTCCCCAAAATGAAATATTTGGAGATAAACCTAACAAAATATATACAAAGAAAACTACAAACTCCAATGGAAGAAATCAAAGAAGAATTAAACAAAGAGAGATATTCCATGTTCATGGAGAGGAAGACTCAACATCACCAAGATGTCAGTTCTTCCCAACTTGATCTATAAATTCAATGTAATCACAGGAAAACCCCATCAAGTTTTGTTGATATCAGCAAACTGATTCTAAAGTTTATATGGAAAGGCAAAAAACCCATAATAGCCAACACAATATTGAAGGAGAAGAACAAAGTCAGAGAACTGACACTACCTGACTTCAAGACTTACTATAAAGGTACATAATCAAGACAGTGTGGTATTAGTGAAAGAATAGACAAATAGTCAATAGAACAGAATGGAGAGCCCAGAAATAGAACCATATAAATATAGTCAACTAATCCTTGACAAAAGTGTAAATGCATTGGAAAAAAGATAGTCTTTTCAACAGGTAGTGCTTGAACAACTGCACATCCACATGCAAAAAACTGAATCTAGACACAGACCTTATGCCCTTCACAAAAATTAACTCAAAATGGATCCTAGAACTAAATGTAAAATGCAAAATTATAAAACTCCTAGAGGATAACAGGAGAATATATAGATGACCTTGAGTTTGGCATGACTTTTTGGATACAACACCAAAGGCATGATCTGTGAAAGAAATAATTGATAAGCTAGACTTCATTATAATTAAAAACTTCTGCTCTGTGAAAAACAATGCCAGGAGAATGAGAAGAGAAGCCACAGACCAGGAGAGAATATTTGCAAAAGACACATCTGATAAAGGAGTTTTATCCAAACCATAGAGAACTCTCCAAACTTGACAATTAAGAAAATGAACACCCCAGTTTAAAAACGGGCAAAGGACCTGAACAGACACCTTACCAAAGAAGATATATAGATGGTAAGCAAGCATATGAAAAGATGTTCCACATCATATGTCATTAGGAAAATGCAAATTAAAGCAATGAAATTCCACCACACACCTATTGGAATAGCCACAATCCAAAACACTGACAACAACAAATGCTGGCGAGGATATGGAGCAACAGGAACTCTCATTCATTGCTGGTGGGAATTCAAAATGGCACAGCCACTATGGAAGACGTTTTGGCAGTTTTTTTGTGTGTGTGTGAAATTTTTGTTGTACATTATTGTTTATTAGTCACTATGTAAGTGCATCCCTCCACCCCTTGTACCCACCCCCACCCCCTTGCCCCTGGTAATCACCAAACAGTTCTATCTGTCTGTGTGTTGGTTTATCTTCCACATCTGAGTGAAATTATGCCCTGTTTGTCTTTCTCTTTCTGGCTTATTTCACTTAACATAATACTGTCCAGGTCCATCCATGTTGTTGCATATGAGATGATTTTGTATTTTTTTATGGCTGAGTAGTATTCCATGGTATATATATATCACATCTTCTTTATCCAATCATCAGTCGAGGGACACTTGGGTTGCTTTTGGCAGTTTTTTACAAAACTTACGTACTCTTACCATATGATCCAGTAATCGAGCTCCTTGATATTTACTCAAATTACTTGAAAACTTCTGTCCACACAACTTGCACACTGATGTTTATAGCAGCTTTATTCATAATTGCCAAAATTTGGAAGTGACCAAGATGTCCTTTAGTAGGTGAACAGATACATAAACTGTGGTACATTCAGCAACTGAGTGTTATTCAATGCTAAAAAGAAATAAGCTATCAAGCCTTGAAAAGACATGGAGGAATCTTAAATGCATATTTCTAAGAGAAAGAAGCCAATCTGAAAAGGCTATACACTGTATGATTCCAACTATATGATATTCTAGAAAAGGCAAAACTACAGAGACAATAAAAAGATCAGTGGTTGCCAGGGGTTAAAGGAAAAAAAGGGATGAACAGGTGGAACATGGAGGATTTTTAGGCAAGTGAAATTATTCTGGATGATACTATAATGGTGGATACATGTCATTATACATTTGTGAAAATCCATAGAATGTACAACACTAACAATGAACCCTAATGTAAACTATGGACTTGGGGTGATAATATGTTGATGCAGTTTCATCAGTTGTAACAAATATACCATTCTGTTGCAGGATTTTGATATTGGGGGAGGCTATGCACATGTAGGGGTAGGCTATATATGTGAAATCTATGTACCTTTCACTTAATTTTCTCTGAACCTAAAACTGCTCTAAAAGATAAAATCTATTTTAAAAAAAGAAATTTTATTCTATATATTCTATAAATGTAAAATCAATGTTAGCCATGACTAGAAAGTAACTCTAGATTCCTGCTTTCCTTCCTTCCTTCCTTCCTTCCTTCCTTCCTTCCTTCCTTCCTTCCATCCTGAAAAACTCAATCCAAAAGTCATCAGGTGGTTCCAAGCAAGATAAGTCTGTGTGGGTCGTGAAGCAGCCTAGTGTAAGGTGTCACAGTGAGACGAAGAGGACATCCCAGCAGCATGGGCAGGATGTAAGAGTGTGTGCATGGGGGTGGGGGACAGTGGTGGCGATGACCCAGTGCAAGATACTGAAGCCTGAGAAGAATGAAGAATGCATCCACACATAGTGAAGGGGGCAGTAATGGCAGACACGGTGAGGTATTGGGTCACAAGTGGGAAGAAGGTGGCAACCCTGTGACCCTATGTAGAGCGTTGGAATTCCAGTTGGGTAAGGAGGGCATCCATGGGGTGGGGTGGCAGCAGCCAGCACAGGGTGTCAGGTCCAAGAGGAGTGAGGAAGGCAGCTGTGTGTGTTGGGGGGAATGACAACAGCAGCTGGTGTGGGGTGTTAGAGCCTGAGTAGGGTGAGAAGCACAAGTGCAATGGGGATGAAGGAGGTATGACCCAGTGTAAGACATGAAAGCCCAAGTAGGATGAGAAGGGCGTCTGTGCATGGAGCAGTCATGGTGATGGGAGACTGGCTATATAAAGGAGGGATTGCTCCAGAAAATAAATAGATTGATGCTAATGGGAGTCAGTTTTCTCACTGTTGGAGAAGGGAGTTATGCATATGAAAATGGAAAAAACTAGAATGAAACCTGTGGTATTGGGTTGGAATTAGTATAAACTCATGATAGGTAGAGAGATAGGGAGCAGTTAAAAACAAATACAGATATTGAGAGGGCCTGGAAACAGTGATACTCCAATAGCAATGGGCACATTTAACACCCAGATCTTGGTTTCTAAATACCATTCTCCACAAAAGTAAACAGAATTCCTCAGAGAAATGGCTGATTCCAGGACTATGGCTGAAGAACCTGGAGAAACTTGTGTCAGGAAGCAAGGAAGTGCTCAGAGAATGATCGGGACATGTTAAAAGGAGAGAGGACAGACAAGAGGCTCTTACAGTCCAAACCTGGGACAATACGAATATCAAAATAATAATGATAGTAAGAGATTATAACCAGTTGAATAAAATAAGAATCTGTGAGTCCACACAGACATAAATAAATAAATGGGGGAAAAGAAAGCTTTTCCTCTCGGCAGAAGGAATGATAGAATGAGAAATTCACTGTTCGGCAGCCATCAGGGTAATTATTAATTCATTCAAGAAACATCAGTGGATGCTAAAACTGGTCCTTAAAATTTAATGAGGAATAGAATATTTACATAGTATCAAAGTACCTCCCTACAAAATGCTTACAAATTACAAAGGATAAATGAGTAGCTTTCTTTACAGTGGTGAAACCTGGCAGACATCAGCTTAATCAAGTAATCAGAGTTCACATTAGCAGTAATGGGACAAATCAATATTATGTGCCATTTGATAGGATGCAATGAGAGGAACACAGCATCACTTCTGTTCTATTTTGCCAAAGATGCATAATCTGGATCTAATAATGAAGAAATGTCAGACAAATGCAAATTGGAGGACATTCTACAAAATAACTGACCTGAGATCTTTAAAAGTGTCAAAGTCGTGAAAGTCAAGAGAACTGTTCCATGTTAAAGAAAATTAAAGAAATATGACAACTAAACACAGTCATCATGGAATGGATTATTTTGCTACAAAGGGCGTTCTTGGTGCAATTAGTGGAATAGGAATGGGTCTGTAGCTTATCTGGTAGTTAAGTATCAGTGTTAATTTCCTGATTTGGCTGGTTGTATCATGGTTGTGAAGAGCATTTCCTTGCAGTCAAGCGTTTAAGGGTGATGGGCACCATATCAGCAACTTCCTCTAAAATGATTCAGGAAAAATGTTATATAAGTTCCTTAAGCTTTTCTGTAAGTTTGAGGTTGTTTCAAAATAAAAATTATCCTTAGTATTTAAAAAGAAAGTAACTGTAAAATAAATACAATGAAAACAAAATAATGCTGTTAAATAGCTAGATTCTGTTGCCTGTTGAGGGCTGGAAGCCTGAGGTTTCCTCTGTTTGGAATGGAGATTAGCAAGTGTTCAACATTAAGGACATGCTTATAACAAACTGAGACTTTCTTCTGTCATCAGAAGACTGAACGAAACTAGAAAAGCAAATAACCTTCTCATGA
Source organism: Diceros bicornis minor (assembly GCF_020826845.1). Taxonomy (NCBI): domain Eukaryota; kingdom Metazoa; phylum Chordata; class Mammalia; order Perissodactyla; family Rhinocerotidae; genus Diceros; species Diceros bicornis. The sequence goes on along the minus strand of NC_080771.1, from coordinate 1,737,056 downwards.
TATGTCTTCCTGTTATTTAATGCGCTTTTTGTGTTTACCTAAAATCATCCTCTGTACCAGTAGAAGTGTTTGGTCTACACTTTGGGAAACACAGGAATGCAGTGGCGCAAATCCATTCTTAATAAATGCTTATGCCTGAGTAGATGTATGAGGATAACTTACTTCTTCTTTTATTAAAGAAGCACTAAATACTTCAAAATAGACAAACATGAGCAGAAAGAATGTTGTTAATTGAAAGCCTCAACTTATCTTAGACTTGACCCTGTTTCTCTCAAATCTGTTCATACCCAACCAATGTCATGTTTAGCCTCCTTCTCTTAATGCTCAGTCTTTGAGGCCCAGCGTGTCCATAGAACATTTCCTGAGCTCCAGGGTCCAGTATTCAGCAGTCTATTGACATCTCCTTGTACATCCTACCAGCATCACAGTGTTTAAATATTCAAAACTAAACATTTCTGGGGCTGGCCCAGTGGCACAGCAGTTAAATCCACGCGCTCCACTTCGGCAGCCCAGGGTTCGCAGGCTCACATCCCGGGTGTGCAGCAACGCACTGCTTGTCAAGCCATGCTGCGGCAGCACCCCATATAAAGTAGAGGAAGATGGGCACGGATGTCAGCCAAGGGCGAATCTTCCTCGGCAAAAAAGAGGAGGATTGGCATCAGATGTTAGCTCAGGGCTGACCTTCCTCACAAAAAAATAAATAAAAACAAGTAAACATTTCCTCCCGATCTCAACTCTCAAATCTGCCCCCCTTCCTCCCATCCCTGTCTTGGTGAATAGCAGCACTCTTCCACTAGTTTTCAAACTAGAACATTGGACTTCATTCTTGACACTTCTCTACCTTCCTTTTCCTTACCGTCTAGACCCTCTCCATAACTGAGTCCTGTGAGTTTACCACAGAATATATCACAGATGTTTCCACATTTCCCCATATTCACTGCCTCCATCCAGCCCAAACTCCTGACTGGCCACTCTACTTCCATTCCTGCCCTCTCCAATTCATTCCCTGCCTTGCAGCTAGAGTGATTTTTTTAAAAGATAAATCTGATCTTGTAGCTCTCTTTCATAAAACTCTTCAAAGCTGCACTAATGTAATAGCCATTAGCCACATGTGACTATTTAAATTTAAGTTAATTAAAGTTAAATAAAATTAAACATTCAGTTCCTTGGTTGCACTAGCCACATTTCGAGTGCTCAATTGCCACATTTGGCTAGTGGCTGCCATATTGGACAGCACAGACTATAAAACGTAGAAACATTCGATTGGATAATGCTGCTTCAAAGGCTCCCCACCATTTTTGGATAAAGTCCAAACTTCTTGTGGGGGTCCACAAGGCCCCTCTTGACTGGATCTGAGCACCTTTTCCAACCTTCTCACGTGCTTCTCCCCCCACCAATCACCACACTCCAGCCACATGGCCCTTCTTCTCATTTCTTCAAATGGACCAAGCCCTTTGCCACCTCAGGGATCTACTTATGGTGTTCCCCTGCCTGGAACATTCCCCCATTCTCTGTCTCACTAAGTCCTACTCAGCATTCAGACTTTCTTAAATCCCCAACCTAAATAATTAAGTTACTATTATGTACTCTTTTTGCACCCTGCCTTTTAAAAATCATTTATTCTTTATTAGATTTTACATTATCACAGGGCCTATGAAATCATAGACAGTCAAGAAACATTTTTTAGAGAAGTTTTAGGTTTACAACAAAATTGAGAGGAAGGTACACAGATTTCCCATATACCCCCTGCCCTCACACATGCATAGCCTCCCCCATCATTAACATCACTTGATACAATTTTTACCAAGGATGAACCTACACTGACACATCATAATCACCCAAAGTCCATAGTTAACCTTAGGGTTCACTCTTGGTGGTGTATATTGTATGGGTTTAGACAAGTGTAAAATGACATAATCCATCATTGTAATATCATATAGAGTATTTCCACTGCCCTAAAATTCTCTGTGCTCTGCCTATTCATTTAACCCCCACACCCTGGTTCTGATCTTTTTACTGTCTCCATAGTTTTGCCTTTTCCAGAATGTTATATAGTTGGAATCATACAGTATGAAGCCTTTTCAGATTGGCTTCTTTCACTTAGTATATGCATTTAAGGTTCTTCCATGATTCATGGCTTGATAGCTCAGTTCTTTTTAGCATTGAATAATATTCTAGGTCTAGAAGTACCACAGTTTGTTTATCCACTCACTTACTGAGGAACATCTTGGTTGCTTCCAAGTTTTGGCAATTGTGACTAAAGCTGCTGCAAACATCTGCGTGCAGGTTTCTGTGTGGACATAAGTTTTCAACTCCTTTGGGTAAATACTGAGGAGCATGATTGCTGGATCGTGTGGTAAGAGTATGTTTAGTTTTGTAAGAAACTGCCAAACTGCCTTCAGTGTGACTGTACGCACTTACTCTTCTTCTGTGTTATTTACCATGTTCACAAAGGCAGTATGTTTATTTCTGTGTTTATTTAATACCTATCTCCCTAACTCAGTAAGGAAAGATATCCTAAATTTTGGTTCACTACTCTATTTCCATTTCATAGCACAGTGAGAGTGGCGCATAAAATCCACTCAAAGATTGTTTGCTGAAGGAGAAAAGAGTGATTTGATAGGGATGTAATACTCTAATCTACAGGTCTCTGGGAGTTAGGCTGGGTATGGAGTGGGTAGCAGAAATCAGGAACACACAATTCTCCACCCATGTTCCTACCTTGTCACTTCATATCCATGGGTTCCTTGTCTTCAAGACAAATCTTTCTGCTGAGGCAATCCAAGAAAGACACTTTCTCTCTTCTGTTGGCTTCGTAATCCAGTATTAATTCCTCACCTGAGAAATGGGGATGCATCCTCTCTGCCTGATATCTGGGGTCACACTAGCAGATCTCGTGAGAGACATTCCTGCCCCAGACTGTAACCGTAATTCTCTGTCCAGAAGGCTGGTTTCTCCTAGGGCAAATTTGTAACTAAGTAGCTTACTACAGAGGTTAATTGCACAGAAAATGTGATTTGCGGACCATCAAGGTTTTTTTCCCCCTCTTATGTTTCTGCTATTAGGCTGCCATGAATGCTTGACTTAAAAATATCATCAAAATATCGAGAAGGAAAGGAAAACAAGGAGAAATCTACTACCTGAAACACTCATGATCTGGATCATTCGCCATGTAAAAGGGGGAGTTGAAGTTGCCCTAGAAAGAGAGTGCCTGCTAATTGGAACCATTGCCACACAGCCTGACAGTGGGACAAACCATCTCTCCAGCAGCGGTTCCTGCCCCACAGCAGGAGAGAGATGAGAGACAGATAGGTCTCCTGCTTAGGTTCCTCAAACAGGAGTCCTCAAGTCCAAGCACAAACGTTTGCATTTGCAAAAGGAAGCCCAACCTATGAGGACTTGAACTCAGGTCTCCACACTTGTAGTCCAGAGCCCCTTTAGGGCAGCATTGCCACAGCACTAGATAACAGGGCATTGGAGCTGATTTTTCATGTTGTTTCTTTATTCCCAGCCATACCCAAAGTTGCCCCAACAGGAGCGACAGGTGAGGTATATATGATCACAATGCTGTCATTAGGGGAAAGCATCGATCCACACCCTCCCTGAGGGCCTGACATTTGACTCTTGCTTTGAATCAGATCAGAGATTCAGAGGTGCTCCATTTTTAAACCACACGCCTACATCATGTCCTGAGTCAGCAAGACCTCTCTCTCGTACTCCGGGACTACTTCTTCCCGTTCCAAATGAGCGAGAGTGCAGGCTCCCCACTGGGTCACAAATCTCCTCCATCATGACATATTTAATGCAGGGACAAACTCCTTCCCTCTGTACTCTCAGGACTCTAACTTGATGCAAGGCTTAGGGCAGGAAAGTGGCTCTGTCTTATCATCATCCATCCAACAGGATGATTGCAATTTACCTGGTCTCCACTTAGAGACAGAAGATAGCCAAAGAAAAGACATTTCCTTCTTTTCCTTCCTCCTCTGGGAGAATTGAGTTAGGCACTGAGGCTGGGGAAAGGAGTGACTGGAGCGTGAGGAAGTAAATATTGGGATAACTTCTCTACTGACATCTCATTCCATCTTCAAATAATTCTGATACAAAGTGGAAAATTACTAAAGTTCCAAAAATATGGTTTGGAAATCATGGTCAAAAAAAGTCCCTGATTGAAGGATCACAGATCCGCGTATCTAGAGGTGAAAAGTCACTGATGAGCCAGTCTCTCCTCTCTCCCTCTATTCCTCTCTCTCTGTCTCTGTCTATCTGTATGTCTGTCTGACTCTGCCTTTGTCTCTGTCTCTGTCTGTCTCTCTTTGTCACACACACACACACACACACACACACACACACATCAAGTTATTCTCAGAATATGTTACAACCTAGGAAATGGCTGCTCCATTGAAGAAATCTAACTATTTTTCTCAAAAGCGATATACTAGGATGCATGAGCCATTCAGAAGGAATAAAGGTATCCTAAGTTAAGCACAGTGTGGGCAGCATGAATTCAATTCTATCTGCCAGAGTCACTGGTTATAGACAGACAACTAGAATCCTTTATTCTGCTACATAAACCTCGGCTTTTCATTGGATTTCCTGCTGCTGTTTTGTGAAAACCACTGCCCAAGCCACCAACAGGGCTGCTAATTGAAGAGCTGAGCAAGTTTTTCCCCAAAAGTCAGGATGACGTGGTGAAAGTGGGCACATTGCCTCTGCTCCCCAAGCATCCTTTTGAAAAGCGTGCTCTTCTTCGCAGAAATGAAACTTGCAAGACACAGCAGACAGAAGGCTGAAGGTCAAGTGATAAATTCCAAGTGCTAAGACATGCTTTACTAACTAAACTTCTGTGTTCCACCGTGCCTCTGCTTATGTGAGGCAAAGCTCCAGGAGTAAAGAGCAGAAATTCACAGACTCAGGAAAAGCTGAAGAATTTGGGTCAGGATTGAGGGAAGGATGCTTCCTGGCTGGAAATTATGCAGTATTTGTTGAGCACCTACAATGTACCAGATAGATAGATAGATAGATAGATAGATAGATAGATAGATAGATAGGAGATAGATAGATGTTTAATTTCACATAGTAATGTGTATATATACAGATGTATGTGTAGGTGTATGTGTATATGTGTGTGTATGTATAATATATATCGATAGGTAGATAGATAGATAGATAGATAGATAGATAGATAGATAGATAGATAGATATGTATATCTTTCCCTTACTGATGAGAAAAATCAAAGCTCAGATAAGTTGAGTAAGTATATTGGCTTGTCCCTAAATCAGAACTTGAAGCAAAGACTTGAGTGCAGGTAGTTTATTTCAAGGTGATCCCAGTAAACAAGAGTGAGGGAGTGGGGAAGGTGATACAAGGAAGGAAGAAAGAGCCAACACAAAGCACATTATTGAGCTGATTACTGCTATGGGCAACTGGGCTCAATCCCACTGGAGATACTTTGAGGAACCACGTAGAATGTGCCTCAGAATTGACCCTTCAAAGGATGAGAGGGTAAGCATTAATTCCCTGCACATCTGGGCTGTACCTGCAAGTGAGCTGAGAGAGGGCCCCTAGCTTTGGAGTAGACCCTTGTAGCAAAGCGGAAGGACTGATTAGGCTGGACTTTGAGGGAAATGTTGTCTATGTGTATGGACCTGTCCACCATAATTATAGCTGAAATCAAACGCGGGCTGAGTGGAAATGATGCCAAGCGCAAACCACCTGTTAGAGTGACCGACCTGCTCGGCTTCAAAGCCCAAGCTCTCTGCATCTATCACATTATTTTTCTAGGACTGGGCATCAGCAGTGTAAAGACACCCTGTCGTTCCTAGGTATCCATCCTCTAGCTCATTCCTGAAGCTCAGGTCCTTCCTCTTGGGTAGATGTCAAGCCTTAGTTAAAGAACTACTCAACATTTGCCCCATGCCAGGAGTTCTCAAGTTTTAAGGGAGGACTCTGGCACAGCTCTTTTGAGATACACTAAGTACACAGGTAATGAGCTCTCCATCAGTAAGATGTTCCATAAGCCCAGGGTGAATGACAGAAAGCCATAACGTTAATGTCTACACCAGATGGTGAATTAGACTTAGATACATGCCTAATGTATCTAAGGAAATGTTAAAGGAATATGAAAGGAAATTTCAGGATTAAATTCCAATTCCAGGATTCTACTCCACCATATCATGGGTAGATTCATATTTATGCTTGTATGTGTACAGTCATGTGTCACTTAACGGGCATATGTTCTGAGAAATGCATTGTTAAGTGATTTCATTGTTATATGAACATCATAGAGTGTACTTATGCAAACCTTTATGGTATAGCCTACTATACATCGAGGCTACAATCTTATGGGACCACCATCATACAGGCAGTCTGTTGTTAACTGAAATGTTGTTATGTGGCTCATGACTGTATATGTGAATGTTGACTTATATGGGAGCAAAATATAGTGTTCAACTTGTTTTTCATCCAACAATATACTTTACAGATTGCCTTAGTCAGTTTGGGCTGCTGTAAAAAATATACCATAGACTAGATGGCTTAAGCAACAAACATTTATTTCTCATAGTTCTGGAGATTGGGAAGTCCAAGATCAAGGTACCAGCAGATCTGGTGTCTGGTAAGAGCCTACTTCCTGGTTTGAAGATGGCTGTCTTCTCATTGTATCCTCACATGGCAGAGTGCAGAGAAAGAGGAAGCAAACTCTGTCTCTTCTTATAAGGGCATTAACAGCCTCACGTGGGCTTCACTCTTGTGACCTAATTACCTCCCAAAGGCCTCACCTCCAAATAATGGGGACTAGACATCAACATATGAATTCTGGGGGGACACAAACATTCAGTCCATAACATAGATTAATCATTTTCATAGCAGCATGTACCTATTTTAACATTATTTCACTGTATAAATAGTGCATGATTTATTTAATCAGATCCCTCTTAAAATTACATTGTTTCCATTTTTTTGCTTCAGTGAACATGCTTACACATATATCACTTGTGATGTATGCCTGTAAGATAAATTCTGAGTAATTGCTGGGAAAATTGGTATATGCATTTAAACTGATGAATACTGGCAAATTATCATCCAAAGACGTCATACCAATTGATAATCCCCACATAAATCTATAAGTATGTATTTTATCATCCCCTCACAAAAAAAGTCTCATCAATCTTTTGCTCTTTAGGGAGCCTTCTTTTTATTCTGACATATTTCTACTTAATAATAAATGTTAGGAATTGGACAAAGGCATTGCTATTCTTTGCACTGAAAATCGTAGAATATGACCTTCACCCAGTGTTTTAACACTATTTCTATTTGTCTGTATATCTCCCATTGTACCAGTTAGCTTTTGCTGTGTAACAAACCACCCTGAACTCTGTGGCTGAAAACAACAATCATTTATTTAACTCAGTCCTGCAGGCTGATCATTTAAGATAGGCTCAGTGGGTGGTTCTCCTATCCTGGGTGAGCTCACTCAAGTGGGTCATGCCAGGTTGGCTCATCTCTGCTCCACATGATCTCTCATCCTCATCCTGGAGGCTAGCTTGGTCTTGTTCTCATAAAAGCTAGCAGGGTTCCAAAAACAAGAGTGGAAACATGCAAGATTTCTTGAAGCTTAGGCTTAGAACTGGCACAATGTCACTTCCATCACATTCTATTGGATAAAGCAAGTCCCAAGGCCAGCCCAGACTTGAGAAATGGGAAAAGACCTTTCGCACTGACATTTCTATGGGAGAAGCTACAAATTCTTAACTTTAAAATGAAGACATGCATGATTCTCTTGAGCAAGTCCTTCATTTTATAAATGAGGAAATGAGACTCAGAGTGAAGGGATGACTTATTCAAGGTCTCATAGCTTGGTAGTGCATATAGCCCATTGCGTGTAGTGGGCTGATCCAACTAGACAATATGGTAAAGGAATAAAACCAACAAGACAACCCATTGAGGAGAGCGAGGTAAGTCACTGGTGCTGAGAATAATGAAAATTTGTGTTTCACCTGCTTGCCCTGGGTAAGTCATGAAAAACTGCCCAGCTACACTTCAAGGCACATTACTGCCGCACTCCCTCAGTAAGCCTATTCTTTATTGAGAATTAAATGATTAATAGCACAAAGTCTGTAATTATAGGCATATTTTAAAAACCTCTTCAAGACGAATGGCACAGGTATTGAAACACTCTGCTATGAGCAAATTTGGGTTTTTCAACACAGAAAAAAGAGACAAGAGACAGAAATTTTCAGTAGAATTGTCATTTTTCATTAAAGTACCAAGAAGAATGTGGCAGTTCATTGCATGCAATTCATCTTTGTTCTTTTGTGTACATTTTGATGAGCTTTCTTAAATTCCCTTGGTAAATAGCAAATATTATGGGCTCTCTATTAAAACTTGGAAGCAACTAACCATAAAATGAAATATGACTAGTTTCCAACAAGCCCAACATTACCATTAATAGGGATGTTTCACCAACACAGGTTGCTCTTGTAGATTTTGCTGAGTTATATTTTATACTTCATAGTTCTGTTTTGAGATAAAAAGAACAAGCTACCCATTAGGCAGAGTACATAATTCATAACAAGAAATAACAAAGATCCTTTGTATTAGCTATTCTGCAGAAACTACAGCCTTCAGCCACTTTAGCTAGCCTCGGGGTTGAAAAGGAGTGTGCGAGCAGTTTACTATACATGTTTTGCCTTTTTTAATTTAAAAATTTGCCCAACATCTGAATTCTCATGATAAAAATTAACCCAATGTAGAAGTAAGAATAAATATTAAAAGTGACCCTCACCCGTACATTTCCACCCCATCCACTTCAAATGCCACTTACCTCCTAAAAGGTAACCACTATTCACAATTTAGCATATAACTTTCTAGATATTTTTCTATGCCTTCACATTTGTAATATTAACATAAAGGAGGGGGCTTTTTTTTTTATGTAAACAGCATTCTTCTCTTCATTTTTGTGCTTAAATTCACTTTTTACATTTAGTCATATGTCGTAGAGATCTTTCCACAGTATTATATATAGATATACATTATTTTCTTTACTGATACATAGCATTTCATAGTGTGGAAATACCGTAATTTTACAATCCTCCTATTGATGGAACTGTAGATTGTTTCTGATTATTTTTACTATTACAAGCAATGCTACAGTGAATATTCATGTGTTTGTATGTGTGTGTGTCTTTGGGTTAATGCTTAAGTATTTCTGTAGTATAGCTCTTTGAAATGGAATTGCTGGGTAAAGGGGATAGGCATGTTGAATTAAATAGATTTTGAGGCATGTTGAATTAAATAGATTTTGTCAAATTGTGTTCCAAAAAGGCTGAATAAATTATGTTCTGTGTTTAGTGCACATGAGCTGGGGCTCAGAAAGCCCTGGAGTCAGATAGGCAAAGTTCTCATCCGGTCTCCACCACTTCCTAGGTGGTGAATTGGGAAGTTAATCAAGCTCTTTGTGCCTCAGTTTCCCCATTGCAAACACAGGACTAATGCACATCTTTAAAGGGTCTTTGAGAGTTTTAAATCAGAGCGAATTGAAATGGAAATTCCTAGTCTATGACAGGTTTTCCACTTTCCCAAAGAGTAGTAGTCTAGTTTTCTAGTTTTCAAACTTGAGCATGAATAAAAACCCCCCGGGGAGCTTGTTTGCAAAACAGATTCTAGGGCACCACCCCCAGTGACGTGACTGGGGTGACCTGAAATGTAGCCCAGCAAGTCACACTTGTATTTTTCTGAGTAAGATTAGCGCTGAGCTAACATGTGCCAATCTTCCTCTATTTATATGTGGGCCACCGCCACAGCATAGCTGATAGTGGTGTCCATGCCCAGGATCTGAACCCACATTGCCAAAGCAGAGTGCACCAAACTTAACCACTAGGCCATGGGGCCAGCCCCAAAAGTCATGCTTTTAAACAAGCCTGTTAGCTAGTCTTTGGAGCACACTTTAAGCATCACCTCTTTACTAGATAAGTCCCAATTCCACTAATGACTTCTTCCTGCTGAACAGAATCCCACTTAATAAAAATAAATAGACAATTTCCTGTCCTCATTTCTAGCTGCCTGTCCCTGTCCTTTCCAGTAAGAAACAATGAATGAATCAGGAGCAGGGATGGGTGTATCTGTGTACATAATTTGTTAACCAGGCCTTGGAACCCCATGGACTTTGAGATATTTTTTGTTTTGAAAAATTTTACAGAAATTTTAGAGAAAAAAATTTTAGAGAAAACTTTACATAATAAGTTTATAATAGCAATAACAGCTCTTGGAGAGAAATAGCCCTATATTCAGCTGGAGGAAATGCCATGTTTAATCAAATCTGAAACACTAAGAAAGAAAAATGTTGTCATTTATAATTGTAAGATGTCTTCTATTGTAAGTAGTGTTCCAATTTCAGAGATGCTAAAATATGAGACAATCTCAGTCTTAGAACTGATAGAATATGGAGATTTGTATAAGCTATTTGACATGCAAGGAGGAAAACACCAAATCGTGTGCAATTACAAAAAATGATCATCAAGCCATCTTCTGATTGAGAGAGTCCTATGGAGGCCATTTGGTTTGCTGAGCACCTGGATGAGTCTGGGTATAAAAGTTGGGGAATAAGCAGAATTGCTATGCTTGTTGGAGGACAGAGAAGAATGAAGTTCTGCTAGGAACACCAGGAGGAGGAAGAGAAGTGAGGATTCTGGGTAGCGCAAGAAGGAAGAGCAAGAATCTCTAAACACACACACGTGCAAGCATACACATAGTCACACACATACTCACTCAAATATTCACAGTCCCTTTGGAATATTCCTTAGGTGTGGGAAGTGCAATGAAACCTCTTCTTCTCCTTACCAGGTCTTCCGCAAGGTTGGCATGGCTCATTTATACTCTTCATGAGAGTGGGTTCTTTGGCTATACTTAGGTTTTATTTCCGCTTTGGCAGTAAGCAAAGACAGAGGAATCTCACAATGAGGGAACTGAAGGATGAGGAAATAGCTAGTTATCAGCATCAGGTTTTTAAGTTAATTCGTAAGTATGGAAACCTCATCAGAAGAGCTAAATGGCTTGTCTGACGTCATTGGATGGATCTGAACCCCAGGTGGAACTCAGGACCTCTTGAGCTCCTTCCAAATCAGCGAGTGGACTCTTCTGTGGGCTACATCTAATGTTTCGTTCATTGAAATTAACTATGGGGTGGAAATTTCCGGACTCCAAGAGATGCAGTACATTCTATGGGTGATTCTGCTGCCCCTTTCTCTGCTCAAACAATATCACGCAACTTTCAGTCACTGATGGTAAGTGCAGTCCTCAGTGAGATTTCTCCACTTTTTCCCAAATGTCACCCACAGCTATGCTACCCCTGACCCTGGCATAAAGGCATGTGTGGTCATGGAAACAGAGTTTTGCTCACAATTGAGTATCTGCCACAAAGAAGGAGTGGCATGTGGAACTTTCTTACGACACCTCTTAGAGGTGAAATGACCGGTCACGGTGAGGGTCAAGCATCAGTCCAGTGGCTACATCTCTGTGAGTGGACATATCGCTCTAAATGAGATGTGCTGCAACTCCTGGTACTCTGGGTGCCGCGACTTTAAGACTCAAACTGTCTTAATAGAGAGGACCAGACCTGTAGGTACTAATATTGAGTGTGCTTCTCAGCATTCATCCCAAAGGAGCCACGTCAAGAAAACCTGTTCTGCCTTTGCAAATTAAATGGAATGCTTAATAGTTCACACGAGGAAGACACAAAGTGTGTAAACAGCTCTTTGAGGTTTAACAAGCTGAAGACTTAGCTGAATGTTTTCTGCCACTTGACAATGAGAAATGACATCCACACAATAGAGCGTCACTCTTCTTAGCAGAGCCATTGTTTCTCTGCTAATAAATCCAAGTGTCACATGGAATCCACTTCTTGTTTCATTTTCTGCAGCATAATGTAGAATGGAATCACCAGCCCTCCAGCAGACCTCTGACATGCTCCCACAGGATGCGTGGAGTCTCAACAAAGGATGCCTGCCTGCGCTCACTGAGCCCCTTTCCCCACTGGGAAGACGGTGGAGGAAAGGGCCCCTTTCCGGTGGTCGGCACCGGTGAGTCTGTGCCTGTTTGCTTGCTTTGATCAGCGTGGTTAAGGTATAGTGTGCATTCAAAAGATCGCGTCCGCCTCAAGTGTCCAGATCAACAACTTGGACAAATGTACACACCCACGTAACCACACAATCAAAATGTAGGACATTCACATCACCCCAGAAAGTTCCCACCCACCTCTTTGCAGTTAACCTCCCACAATTCATAGCCTCAGAAAATCACTGATCTGTTTCTGCTGCTGTAAGTTAGGTTTCCCTTTTTTATAGTCTCATATGAATGAAACCGTGTCACATGTATTCTTTTGTGCCTCTCTTTTTCATTTGGCACAATGTCTGTGAAGTTTGTTCCTTTTTGTTGTTAAGTAGTGTCCCTTCATGGTGTGAATGTATCACAGTTTGTTTATCTGTTCAGTGGGTGATGGTCACGCGGATTGTTTTCATTTGGGGCCATTATAAATAAAGCTGCTATGAGCATTCATGTACAGGTCTTTGTGGGAACATGTGTTTTCATTTCTCTTGAGTAGTTATCTGAGAACAGAATTGCTGGGTCATACTGTAAGTGCATGTTTAACTTTACAAAAAAATTGCCCAACTGTTTTTCAACGTGTTTGCACTACTCTATTGTTCTATATCCTCACTAACCCTTGAGATTTTCATTATTTCCACTTCTTCTAGTGGATGTGAAAAGGTATATCACTGCAGTTTTAATTTGCATTTCCCTGAAGATTAATGATATTGAGCATATTTTATGTGCTTTTTCATCAGTCTTATATAACATTCATTAAAATATTTTGCCCTTTTATTTTTTAATTGTATCTCCTTATTATTGAGTTTTAAGAGTTCCTTGTGTATTCTGGATGCAACTACTTTTCTGAATACATCTCACATAGACTTTCTTCTGCTCTGTGACTTGCCTTTTTAAATTCCTAAGGTTTTTTTTTTTGAACAGTAGACATTTTTAATTTTGATGAAGTCCAATTTGTGAGGTTTTTAAAAAACATTTTGTGTAAAAGCATAAATGCCTAAGAAATCTTTGTCCCAAGGTCATGAAGACTTTCTCCTGTTTTCTTTTAGACTTCTTATAGTTTTAGCTCTTATGTTTAAGTCTATGACTCATTTGGAAAACACTTTGGTAGTTTCTTATAAAGTTAAACATACACTTTCCATATAACCCAACAGTTCCACTCCTACGTATTTATTCAAGAGTAATAAAAATATATGCCACAGAAAGATTTGAGTACAAATATTCATAGCAGCTTTATTCATAAGAGCCAAAAGCTATAAATAATTCAAATGTCCACTAACAAGTGAATAGATAAATAAAATTACTTGTATATCCCCATGTCTATTCAGCAATATAAAGGAGCAAATTACTTGTAAACACAACATTGAAGAATCTCACAGATATTAGGCCGAGTGAAAGAAGATAGACACAAAAGAGGACATGCTATATTATTCCATTTATATGAAATTCTAGAGAAGGTAGAAACAACTCACAGTGACAGAAGTCAGATCGGTTGCAGCAGGCAAGCAGGCAGATGTGGGCAGAGGGAGATTGACTGGGAAGAGGCATCAGGAAACTTTTGGGGAGACAGAAATATTTATATCTTAATCAGGATGCTGGGTACATTTTCAAAAAGCATTGACCTGTACACCTAAAATGTGTGGATTTTATTGTGTAAAATTATATCTCAATAACATTGACTTAAGTTTGACAAGTTAAAATTTGTAATTGTATTAGTTGGGGTTTTCCAGAGAAACAAAACCAATAGGATAGATAGATACATAGATACATAGATAATAGATAGATGAATAGATAGATGATTGATAGATACATAGATAATAGATAGACAGATAGATGATTGCTATATAGATAGATAGATACATAGATAATAGATAGATGATTGATAGATATATACATAGATCATAGATAGATGATTGATACATACATAGATAGATACATAGATAGATAATAGATAGATAGATAAATAGATGATTGATAGATACATAGATAATAGACAGATATATAAATAGATGATAGATAGATAGATAGATAGATAGATAGATAGATAGATAGATAGATAGATAGAGAAATATAGAAGAGGAGATTTTATATAGAAATTGGCTCATGTGGTTATGGAGGCGGAGAAGTCCCACTATCTCTGTCTGCAAGCTGGAGAACCAGGGAAGCTGGCGTGTAATTCAGTTGGAGTCCAAAGTCCTGAGAATTGGGGAGCAGATGGTGTAAGTCCCAATCTGAATCTGAAAGCCTGAGAACCAGGTGCAGGAAAGTCCCAGAACAGGAGAAGATGGACGTCTCAGCTTAAGCAAAGACGAAGGAGAATTCGCTCTTCCTCTACCTTTTTGTTCTCTTTGGGCCTCAACGAACTGGATAATGCCCACCCACATTGGGAAGGGCGATATGCTTTACTCAGGTCGCCAATTCAAATGCTAACCTCTTCCAGAAACACTCTCACAGACACACCCAGAAGTAATGTTTTGCCAGCTGTCTGGGCATCCCTTAGCCCAGTCAAGTTGACACGTAAAATTAACCATCACAGTAATTATTTATTTGGGTGAATACTATTTAACATGTCTTCCTTATTAGCCCTCAAGCTCCAAGAGGCCAAGTACGTGTCTATTTTGCTCACCATTGAATCCCCAATGGCTACAAAGCCTAGTAACTAGCAAATGGAAGGTATTCAACAAATATTTGTTAAAGGAAGGAAAGAGAAGGAACTTACACTCATATTCAGAAGAAACAATGCAGGGCACTGAAACTGAGCACAGTCAATTTCACCAAGTCAAAGGGCAGCAGGAGTTCAGGGAGAAGAGATAAATCTGTGTGTTCCAAAGCAGTTGAAGAAGACACTTTGAAATAAGTGAGTTTTAAAAAGTAATCAAATTTGAAGAATAGGAGTATAGGAGAGAAGCAATTCCTGGTGGAGAAACCTTTATGAATAAAAACATGGAGGTAAATGAGTGGTAAATGAGGAGGGAGCAGAGTTTCGTGAATTTTCGTCTCACTCCCGGAGTATGCAGATGAAGAGACCCATCCTGCTACTCCAGCCCCACACCCCAAATCCAGACCACTATCCTTCTCTGCCAACCTCTGCCATGCAACCCCACCCCCACCGCGGCGGCTTGCGTGACACAACTTCCCACCCACGCTGAAAGCAAGATGATTTTGAACCTTCTTGCTGATACTTCGCAAGGATCTGGTGCTTAATGGCGGTCCCGGGCCCGGGGCATGCAGCAAATGGGCTTCAGAGAGAGCATCTCAGGTCTTCTCCCGCACACTGGAGACAGCAAATTACAAGCTGAAAATTCATTACATTTGTGAAAAACCTGAATTTATTTAGACAAAAGCAGATGGAGAGGATGGATAATCTCGTTACATTTCAGCACACTACACTTTATTCAGAAGAAATGAAACATAATACATTATACCTTCCTGTCTTTCCATCTGCTTTCCCTTCCTGAAGTTCGGGTTTATTGTTAATATGATAAATTCGTCTTGTCTCCCTCTCAATTCCATTAGTCCATACTCCTAGTTAAGTTTTGTTCACATTGTCCTTTTCAACAGCTCAGAAACTCTCTTTCAATGTAGCTATTTTGCCCAGACCTCAAATCATTTCTACAGATGAACTGCTGCTATCAGCGTATGAAATGTCTTAATGAAATTATAAGGTTTCTCAAATGTTAAGAAATTATCTAGGCCCTTCTGTTCCCTGAAACAGGTCTGACTGACTGAAGGAAAGTTTCTTCAGAGGACTGGGACCAATTCTTGACTTGGGTTTTTGGGAAGAGGAGGTGGAGTCATCTTCCTTGGATTTCAAGTGTCTTGACCTTCATCAGCTCACTGTGAGGCAGAATGGTAGTTTCCTCACTGCCCCTTGACCAAAGCACTTTTTTCCCAGAACAAATGTAATTGGGTACAGAAGAAAAGTCTAAGCTTCAGAGACAGTAAGGACAGAGGAAGAGTTTGTAGAGCAGTGCTGAGAAAGATGCAGTGACTCAGAGACAAATCCCAGCGCTCCCTTCACTCAAGTCCGTGTTCCAACAGTGTAAGATTTCTAACGTTTCTGTTCCCAACCAAGGCAGATTGTTTGTGTGGTGTTGCCACCAGCTGCTCTGGCCTGGGGAGTTAGGCACTTTCCAGACCCCGGTGGTACTTTCCCAGTCAGGCCACCATCTGATTCCAGTGATCCTCAGCCAACATTCCTTTAGGTCAGGAGGGTCTGCCCGAGAGTAAGTAGAGCCTGGGGGCTAAAAGACCACTCCTTAGAATCAAACTCCCGGCTCTGCCCCCAGCTACTAGGGTGAACCTGGTCAAGTTAGTTTGTGTCTCAGTTTCCTCATCTATAAAACAGAGATAATGATTCAAATCTCCTTTATAGAGTTATTGTGAAGATTAGATGTAAGAAAGTATGAAAAGCACTCAGCACAGTGCCTGGCATGTGAGTGCTCAATAAATATTGGCAGTCACAACTATGGCAACCACGATGACTCTGCTACTCTTCAGAGAAATCTTCAGGTCTCCAGAATTTGACCCCAACTGGTGCCTGCATTCTTACTTCTGCACCCAAAGACTTAGGAAATCAACCTATAACTAAAAACCACGGCAGCTGACACCAAACATTAAGGACACTAGCATTTCTCTCTTGGGTCAGTTCCATCGTCCATTCAACTGAGGAACTGTCCCTCTGATGGGGTTCCAGAGGGAGACTCGAGTCTTATCATGATTCCCCTCCTGGAAGCCAAATCACAAACACTCCTCATTACCTATTTCAACCCTCCTAGGGGTTATTTATGGTTTTCAACAGAACCCACTTCTTGGGGCACTGCATTCCTTAGCTGATAAAACTGGGTAAGGTTGGTTTTCTTTTTCCTTTTTGTTCTAAAGCTTTAAGCATGGGTCAAGGAAGTCTGCTGTTGGTATTCCGAAAATCGGCAAGTAAGATCCGTTCACCTCTCTTCACAAAGCTAGGACCTGCATCACAGAGAAGCCAACTCGGCCTCTGGCCTTTCATTCTAATTGACTCTGGGTTCCCCCATCGCCAACCTCTAAAGACAGCAAGCTGAGGCAGCCCTGACCTTGCAGACTTGATTAACAAGCTTTCTGGAGGTCTTCAGTGGCTACCTGTCTTGTGGTTTGAGCAAGACACCTCTCTGACCAGGTGCTGTTCTTCCTCAAAGCAGGGGCAGAGCAAGCTGCCTCGCTGACCCCTGAGGCCAGTCAACCCTACAGGCTGGAACAGTAGTCACCCTGCCTTTATTACACCCGTTGAAAGCTTCCAGAATGAACCCACATAAACCACTGCTTGTGGGACTGGAGAGCGAGTTTTTTATGACTCTGTTCCAGGGCTCTTAGGAAAGAGCACATTTTCCCAAACTTAAATCTTCTAAATTGGAGTTGCCACCTTTAAAGGGTGAGCTGACCCAGCCTCCTCGCTGGTGGAAGAAACTTACAAGTGCAGAGGGAAAATGAACACCTTCTTTTTCAGATACTGAATGAGAGGCCACACATAGGTCAGAACATTGGCTCAAATCAAATTGTTGAAGCAGTTTGAGTTTATTTTTATAGATAGAAAAGTTGCAAAACATCTGTCTCTCTACTCCTCCCTCTGCCTAGGTCCCTCGCTCGTCCATCACGTGTCTGTGCGTTGCTACCTCAGAGTCCTCCAGGACGGGCTGCCCTCGTCCCCAAGCAGACACGGTCTGGCCACATTGATCCAGACAAACCGTGTGCCTGCAGGAATGTCAGATCTAGAGAGGACGGGGAGCAGCGACTAAGTCAGGACCAAATGTCACATCACCTCTCCAGCACCTGTACGTCTCTGCGCCCAGGCTGTGCACTCACACAGGCGGCCCCACCGCTCAGGCAGCAGCAGGTGTGAGCGGCACTGGGGGCTGTAGGAGGGCGAAAGAAAACAAGAATGCCTCTGACCTGGAAGAGCATGCGGTCAGGTGGGGACACAGGGCACATCCTAGGGAAACGGCTGGAGGACACGGAAGGCAGACTAGCCAGACTCTCTGGGTCCAGATCCTGCCTCAGCATGATAATTATGTGACCTTGGGGAAGTCGCCTACCTCCCATCCCTAAAATGTCATGGGGTTGTTATAAGGACTAAAAATTAGAATATATACAATATTTGCTACCCACTCAATTAAAAAACTCTTATTGAAGAGCTTAATCAGCTCACATCACTGCCCCGACAGCTTCCTGTCACAGAGGGAACAAGATCCAACCAGGCCTCAGAACTGCAGGCCCGCACCACCTCGCCCTGCCTGTCTCTCCAGCCTCAGCTCCCCCACTCTCCCCTTCCTCCCCCTTGCTCAGCCCCAGGCCCCCTGGCCTCCTTGTTTTCCTTCCTCCCACCTCAGGGCCCTTGCGTGGCTGCTTTTCCATCTAGATTGCTCTCACTATCCACCCCAGCCCACCTTCTCTGGGGTAATTGTATTGTGTTGCCCTTCCCTGATCACTCTATCTGAAATAAAAACATTCTATGCCCTTAACCTGCTCTATCTTTTTTCATAGAATATCCCTACCTGAAATTTATTTATTTTATACCATTCACTGTAGTATTCTCAGAGCCTGAAGAGTATCTGACACATAATAGGCTCTCGATAAGTGTTTGTTCATGTGCTAGTGAATGACTGATACATAAGTGCTCAACAAGTGTTCTTTTCCCTTATGACCTCTGTGGCAGGTGCCTTGGGCGACCCACTCCTCGCTGCCCGCCACCTCTGACTGCAGCCGCAGCCGGGCGTGCTGTCCCACGGCCCCCCTGACTTGCCCCTTGCTGGCTCTCACCTCAAGCATTCACAGATTTTCATTCTGCCCCAGGGTCTTCTCCCGTGCCCTGGGATTCCACTGGGTCAGAACCCAAGTGTTGCCACGAGTGGGAGGTTAGAGCACCCAGTGGCAACTTACAACCGTCTGAGGCAGGAGCCTTCACTGCTCACTCCACCTCCCCTTCAGGCAGACATGTGGAAGGTGTTCTGCAGGCTTCTCCGGAGGTCCTGGTGGAATTGAGGCCCACTGTACACGACTGTGACCTCAGTAGCCCATCCTCATCTCCTGTCGCGCTCTCCCCAGCCCCTCACTTCTGCTCCCTGGAATCACCTCCCAAATGAAGCACCCACTCCCAAGTCCTTGCCTCAGGCTCTGTTTCAGGGGAAACACCTGACGCTGAGTCTAAAAGTGGCTTGAAGGGGCGTGCACAGAGCATGACCAGACTGCAGTAGACAAGCAGAGAGGGCTTCCTGGAGGAAGCAAGCACTCAATTTAGTTTCAGAGCAGAGGAATGTGCTTTTGGGCTGCAGTGTTCCACCTCCCAAAGACTTAGCAGCAAAGAGCGGAGAAGCGAGTCCACACGGACCACATGGGTTATCACCCTAGGAAGATGGTGACCGTCGCTGCCAGGTTTTCCACTTTTCTGGCATAGGAAGGCCTTCAGCCCTTCTTTACAGAGACAGAATTTATAAGACTGCTTTTGCCTTCCTAATGAAAATTTAGCCTTTCAAGTCTTATTAACTGTAATAGGGAAAAAAATACCTCAATCTCTTTTTTTCTGGAGGTAAAAGCAATGATATTAAATGATCCAATTCACCCATTTCTAATACCGCTCTGGTCACTAATGAAGATGCATCTGCGATGTACTGTGTGGTTCTCACACAGGGCAGCACTGCTTGCACGGAGAGCGTGCAGGTGGATTGTGCCATAAGGAAATGTTGGATGCAAATTAAATGTTTGTGAATCAAATATTGCTCTCCTCTGGATTCACGTGATTGTTTAAGCATCATCGTGTCTAACCGGCAGGTTCCCCATACTCCACCTCTCCTCACGGCCAGGCGCTGACGGCCAATCAGGAAAACCGTGCGCGGGGAGAGCTCCTCTGTCAAGGAGCCGCATGGAGTGGACTTTGGGCAGTGGAACTTCTGCTGTGTAGATAATTGCTAAATTTAATGATAATCACAAACATGCTCCGTGCTTTGCTGGTAGTACCTCATCGCAACAGTCCTATGAGGTAGATATACTATTACTTTCATTTTTATAGCTGGAAACCTAAGGCTGAGAGGTTAAGTAAATTGCCCGGGGTCACAGAGTTGCGCCAGCTGAACCCAGCACATGGACTGCACACACGTGGTGTAGGTTCACTCCATTCTCACAATTAAGCACTAAAGGAGTTTATGTTATCTTCCATTTCCTGTTCATTAATTCATTCACCCAACATTTCTTGAACAACTACGAAATGCCAAGTACTGGTATATAATTGTTACCTTTGACTAGCATTCTTTAGGTGCCCCTTTATGTTATATGCCTTGTCTCATTTAATTCTCACAATCACCGTATTCTCATCTCCACTTTACAGATGAGGAAACAGATGTAGAGAGGTTAAGTTCACAATCAAAGTCACATGGCTGGTAGCTGAGGAGCTGGGATTTAAAACCAGCCACATAGACCCCAGAGCACCTTCTTTACCTTAACTCTAAATTCTCACCTAAAGAAGGGAATTAAAATTCAAACCTGAGTCTTATGATTCTGAAACCTATGTTTTTGTTACTATGTTACACTGTGACATAAGATTCACAAATGTTATTATACTCTTTGATCTGTTTATACTGACATATGCAGTCGTGGCTGCATTGGTGGATGCTCAGGACATATTAAAATGGCAGCCACAATGTTCACAATTGAAGTTTTCTATCTGGTCTAGCGCCCATCAGAATTCTGACCCCATGTTCTTTATGCCCCTTTGTTCCACTCATCCTGGAGGCATGCTGAATACAAATGAAAGTAATAGCATAAGCAAAATTCTGGGAGAAAAGCCCAAACCACACCAACTAGGGGTATATTCCAAAACTCCAAGAGCAAGGCAAGAGAAATGAGGCAGCTTCTTGAATTCAGGCGCTATGCATTTGTTCCTGCCTCAGACAAATCTTGCTCCCACGAGGCGTCCAGCTGCCTTTGTGGTTCTGGCTTGGGTGGGAGCTCTGCACGTATTCCTCTCAAATCGAGCATCTATGTAACAGACCCCAAGTGAGCACTGTCGGGGGAAGAGGGAGACTCTCCCTCTGCCCTTTCCCTTAAGGTTCTTCTGGCTGGCCAAATAATCAACAAGACAGGTTAGCAGGAGAAAATAATACCAAGTTTAATAACATGTATACATGGGAGAAAGCAGGGACACTGCGTTTCTCAACACAATAGCAGAAATTCTCGTCTTAAATATCATTTTCAGCCAATAACAAAGGAGGATTTTGGGGGTGGGGGAGTCAGTTACAGGAGATTACCACTAAAGCACTGTAAACAAGGGTAAGGTTATTATGCAGATTTAAGACCTCACCTTCCACATTGATAAGTTTCTAGAAATGAGGTCATCCCCCCTCTTCCCAAGACAGAGAGGGAGATACCTTTACAAATGGAGATTTCCCTTATAAATGTAAATGTCTGTCTGGCAACTCCTTGCAGGGCCATCCAAAGAATGTGGCCAGAGACAGAATTTCTGATAAGATGGGCTTGTTGGTGCCTTTCCTATTGTAACATCTATTTTACATTATATTACAGCCATCAGATGGAAGATCTGTTCCAGGAAGGAGCCACCATGTCAAATTCTTTAGGCAGTTAGTGGGGGAGGTCAAATGTCCTTCAGAGAAAACAATCAAGGTAAAGAGATATATTTCAGGGTGGCCAAATTTTGATCTCCCACAGTCCCGCCTTTGAAACTAAAAGTTTCACAGTCCTTTTGAAACTTAAAGAAGTTTCATAGTCCAGAAGCTGAGTTGGTAGATTGTTTCATCTCACTGAACACATTTCTTAGTCCTGATAATAGATCAGTTCAATTAAGTTCCTTTTGGAAGGTAGGTGGTGATGCAGGTGGGCTCTCAAGGTCACGCCTATATTGTGGAAGCAAGCAATCAAATATTTAATAGAAGCATTTCTATAAAAGAAAAACAAGGTTAATGGTTGGAGCAAGTTGTAAAGCAGTTTTTGAGTTCAGAGGACAGCCAGTGAAGAAGAATTTTAGATGTCAGCGTCAAAGTATCTTTTGCAGTTTAAAATGTCTCAGATGGTGTCGTCAGGTCATCTCAAGTTTATATCAAGTCCATCAGCTTCAGTTTGTAAGGCTTTAGGAAAAAGGGCAGGTTCAGTTTTCAGTGATTTCAAATGAAAATGATGGAAAAAAATCAAAAACGTTAGTTTGGACATCTGTAGCCAGATATTTCAGGAGACTAGAAGAAATCAGGATCCAGTCCAGTCAACAGATATAAAACAAAAACCTCAAAAGACAACAAAACTAGGATCTAATATCCGCAAACTTATACTTAAATAGTTTTTACTGAAATATAATTTTTCTCTCTAATATCACCCTCATTTTTATTAAGATAGCCAAATTAAAACTAACTAGTTTGCAAAATAAGTCTAGATCCAATAGAGTTGGCCCAATTATTTACATAAGTACAGCAAGAATAGCAATTAATCATATAAGCTCTTTTAAATCTGCTTTGCTGAAACTTTTTATAAGGAATCTCAGATTGAACTTTAAAGGTCTCTCGAGGCCAGGAAAGCCAAGCCAAGGATTTTATCATCAGACGTTGCCTGCAATACCTACAGATTTGGGTGAATTCCTCTCTTCCGAGGTTCCCCCAAAATATTTTGAGGTTCCTTGTACCTGCCAGATAAGTGACATTCTTTACTTATCCTGGTAAGTGCTGCTTGGAACATAAAGGTACCAGGCCAACATTTCCACGTGGCTTTATTCCATAAAGTCCAATCTTCATTCCTCAAAAGCTGTATGGTTATATTGCAAATATGATGTTCCAGTCACAACCTTGGTAATAGACCCAGTGTTTCCAATTGTGTCCTGTTATAAGGAGAACAGATTCTTATTGAACTTATGCAAATAACTATATTGCCATGAAAACAACAATATTCACTCACTAAGAGTTTCCAAATCCTGGAGGGATCAGATAGAGAGAAAAAGAAAAATATTTTAATTTTACTTAAAAAAAATATCATTTACCAAATTGCTATAAGTCATAGCTATCTCGGGAGAAAAGAGAAAAAGTTTTCCTTAAATCTGAAAAAACAAAACATTAAAAATTCAGCAATACTTCAAATGAAAAATCATAAAAATTAAAAGCATCCTTATCAGTTTATTCAGTCCTGTGTAATCCATTCTTGATACCACTCTTTTTGTTAGCAGCTTTATGAAGTTATCAGTCTCTCCATCAGATTTCTATAATTTTTTTTACCCAGTTCAGTTTTATGATCAGAAAGTTTGTCAGAAACCTGTATTCTAGAGTAAGTGTTAAAGTCTTTTTTATGAACTTCTCTGAAGATGAAACATATTTTGCAAAAGCATTAGTGCAAAGAAATAAGTCTGTAAACAACAAGACCTCAAAATGGCAATTGACAAGGAAATTTGGTTAATTTTGTGACATACAACACTTTAAAATAATAATAACCAGAATTATGACTGATAACCAGGACAGATCAGAATTTCAGTAATGTTATACAATTTTAAAACACCTATATCAATAACATTTGCCCACATAATAGCACCTAAGCAGGCTTGTCATCACTTGTCTGACAATGCTTTCCATGTAATTGAACATATTGAATAAGCCTAATAAGTCTAGTATCTTTCCCCTTATAGGAAGAGAGCAAATTTCTTTGAGAAGTTCCAGGGCCCTTTGAAAATTCTCAAAGAAATAAAAGTTAAAAAAAGACTTTAAGATATGAATTTTGGGGGAGCTTGTCAAAAATATAAACAGTCAAAGCAAACATAGCATTAACAGTCCAAAAAGCCTTAATAGAGAGACTTCAGTCTTTTGAACATAGGAAATTATTTTAACAGGTTTTTTTTTTTTTTCTGTCTTTTAGGTAGACTTACTCAAAGGGAAAGAAAAATCTTTTATAACCTCTTTATCAAGTTTAAGCAAATTATCGTTTTATGAGAAATTTCAATTTTGCACCAGCTTACTTCTGCTATTAAAACTCATTTACTTAATTAAACTCATTTCAATCTTAGCCAACTTGACCATGCAAAAACTCCTTTTCCAGAATTCCTCTTCCACAAACCTTCTATAACTTTCTTTTTACATTCAGAATTTGTCCCATGTCTTTCTTTTCTCTTCTAGTACTTGAGGATTATCTTTCTTAACCAACCAAACAAAATATTTTCATTCTTTGTTCCTTCTTTATATATCTTACTTTCCTTGTACACAGACATATTTTTCTTAATTTTTAATCACATATACTAGTTAGAAATTTTAACCTTTAGAAACCTTAATTTGTGAGTAAAAACTAAGTAAACCATTATAAACTTTCTTTTACATTAGTATCTTGTGGCTTGGAAAATTTATAAACACTTCATAACTTCTAGAAACATGTTACTTTATAGTACAATCTTTTAATAAAACACGTTTACCAATAGACCCAAAATATCTTTTAGTTTTCCTGTAATGAAAAGCCAAAAGAAGACAAATGTACATTTAGCAATCAATGTCTAATATCTTATCTTATTTGGAAATGATGATACTCAGAGAATTTTTATCATAAAACTTAGCAAAACTCTCAAGTTTTAAGTCACCAAAAAGAGTTTGGAAGCTGTAACCAACATAACACATAATTATTGTTTAAAGTTCATCTAACATTTATCTTTATCACAACTATTTAGTTACTTATTCCCAATAATTATTTAGATTGCCTACAAGACTTCATAAGACTTTGGATAAAATTAGCCATCATTTAAATTACTATTTTTGTTAACCAGTTCTGTAATAGAAATAACATCAGTTTTTTTCCTACAAAATTTCATGCAATTTTCATCACTTTTTATACCTTTAAACATAGTTATCATTAAGATTTTTATCAATAGGTCTTGGTCTTCTAACTTTGGACAAGAGAAGCATTCCCAGTCAGACATTTTAAAACATACTCAGGCAAAGTTGATGTAACCTATTCGTATAAAATTAGCTCAAACATTCCATCCTTTATAATCTTATCAACACTTACACTTTTACATGTTCTCAATTTAATTGTAACCTGAGTCAAGGTCTTAAGACTAGTCAAATTTTTTCCCTTCCTTTTTCTGGCCTTAATTCTTAGGTACCAATTAAGCAATTATGTGAGAGCTCTCAAAACATTTTTTTTCCCCAATTTAGAAGTTTTTCCAATTCAAAGGATCCGTCGTCTGGCCATTGACGAGTAGGATCTTCATTTGTATATTTATTCCAATAGTGACTCGAACCAATAAGCCTTTTTAAGGAAAGACCCGGAGGTAACTTTCCACGCTTAAAATAAATCTTTCCCATGGACGCAAGAGGCGTCCCTGGTGAGGGCGCAGATGATGTAGCCCCCATGATCCACAGAATTCACTCCCAAAGATATTCAGAGAAAGTAAAGACCTTCGTTGCACAGGCGGTAAGGATAAAAGGGTGTCTCCGGTCTCCCACAATAGTGTGGGACGCCTCCAGTCACAGACCCGCTAATCTGTGACACCGGGCGGGCGATACTGGAATGGGATTTTTCCAGCACTAACAAGCAACGAAGGTAAAGACGACAAAAGCCCTTATGGACTGGGCCTTTTATGACAAACTCCCCTGAGAACTTGGCACAGCCGGACAAAGAGACAGTTTGGAACCCCAGTCTACTCGACTGGCCACCAAGGTGCACCCCGGTAAATGCACCTTCCGTATGGTGGAGACCAAGGAGAATATTCTCACTGGTCACAAAGCCAAGTTCTCAGGACACAGAACAAGACAGAGACTACTCTGGGAGGAAAAGGGATCAAGATCAAAACCAAGAGTACTCTACCAAATTTAAACCAAGAGTCACTAAAAGCCCAAGAAACTAGTTTCCCAAATATTTTCTCCTGCCAATCTAAATTTAGAAAGAGAAAAAAATTCTCACCATTTCCTTCCGCCGGGCTCCGCAGATAGAGATTCCGGGAGGCTGACGTGGTAAGAAGTCTTACCTTTTGCCGGCTTTCGTCAGGCGTTCCCGTATCTCATCATCTGCAGTAGTCCAGGGAGAAGGCAGGTCTTCCAACCAGAGAAGGCAACTTACCAGCCAGTGCTTCTCCTGGCTGGCTCGCCAAAACTGTCGGGGGAAGAGGGAGACTCTCCCTCTGCCCTTTCCCTTAAGGTTCTTCTGGCTGGCCAAATAATCAACAAGACAGGTTAGCAGGAGAAAATAATACCAAGTTTAATAACATGTATACATGGGAGAAAGCAGGGACACTGCGTTTCTCAACACAATAGCAGAAATTCTCGTCTTAAATATCATTTTCAGCCAATAACAAAGGAGGATTTTGGGGGTGGGGGAGTCAGTTACAGGAGATTACCACTAAAGCACTGTAAACAAGGGTAAGGTTATTATGCAGATTTAAGACCTCACCTTCCACATTGATAAGTTTCTAGAAATGAGGTCATCCCCCCTCTTCCCAAGACAGAGAGGGAGATACCTTTACAAATGGAGATTTCCCTTATAAATGTAAATGTCTGTCTGGCAACTCCTTGCAGGGCCATCCAAAGAATGTGGCCAGAGACAGAATTTCTGATAAGATGGGCTTGTTGGTGCCTTTCCTATTGTAACATCTATTTTACATTATATTACAGCCATCAGATGGAAGATCTGTTCCAGGAAGGAGCCACCATGTCAAATTCTTTAGGCAGTTAGTGGGGGAGGTCAAATGTCCTTCAGAGAAAACAATCAAGGTAAAGAGATATATTTCAGGGTGGCCAAATTTTGATCTCCCACAGCACCATTTCAAATGCTAACATGTGAGGTGAACAAACGAAATAATTCATCTGAATATATTTATTTGTAATGATACATGAAGTGTGGTGTTTAAGGGAAACAATTCTCTGAAAAGAATGCTCCTCATCACAATGTGAGTTGTTGGGAGGCCAACTCAAAAGCAGGAGAGGCATAGGATATTTCTGAATATTAGATTCACAATCAAAGAGCCATCTGCCCCAGATGATAATGATTGAAATTGACAGTGTCAGGGGAAGAGGGAGAATCTCCCTCTGCCCTTTTCCTTAAGGTTCTTAAGGCTGGCCAAATAATCAACAAGACAGGTTAGCAGGAGAAAATAACACCAAGTTTAATAGCATGTATACATGGGAGAAAGCAGGGACACTGCGTTTCTCAACACAATAGCAGAAATTCTCGTCTTAAATAACATGTTCAGCCAATGACAAAGGAGGATGTTGGGGGTGGGGGGAGTCAGTTACAGGAGATTACCACTAAAGCACAGTAAACAAGAGTAAGGTTATTATGCAGACTTAAGGCCTCACCTTTCACATTGATAAGCCTCTAGAAATGAGGCCATCCCCGCCTCCTCCCAAAACAGAGAGGGAGATACCTTTACAAATGGAGATTTCCCTTATAAATGTAAATGATTGTCTGGCAACTCCTTGCAGGGCCATCCAGAGAATGTGGCCAGAGAGACAGAACTTCCGATAAGATGGGCTTGTTGGTGCCTTTTCTATTGTAACCTCTATCCTACATTATCTTTACAGCCATCATGATAGATCTGTTCCAGGAAGGAGCCACCATGTCAAATTCTTTAGGAAGTTAGTGGGGGAGGTCAAATATCCCTCAGAGAAAACAATCAAGGTAAAGAGATAGATTTTAGGATGGCCAAATCTTGATCTCCCACAACAGACAATTCCATTAAGTGTAATCTTCAAATTGAGACTTTCAGGAACAGCATGCAAGAAGAGGGTATGTTAAAGATGTGTTATGCTTATGAAGTATTTTTGTACAATTATTCAAGACAGACTGAGAGTAAATTATCTTATAAAATGTACTTGAAATGAGTGTGTACATTAGGCCTTTAGAGTGTATGCATTTATTAAAGAGCTCTTAACATCCTGCTATTTTATTTGGCATGCAGTTTGTGTTTTAAAACCCAGTTAAGTATTTCTCTGTTTAGGGATATTTTTCAAGTGTTTCTATGAGAAATGGAAAATGAAATAAGGCTGTTAATTCAGTAAAATTGTATCTGGAGGGGCACTGAACTCCGGATGTGTGCTCGACCCGTTTTGTAAGTGGTGCTATATGAAACAGTGGAGGCGGTTGGTATATTTCAAATATGGATGGGAAATAAGTAAGACAGGCACTAATATCTTTATATGTTATTTATAATGCCCTAATCTCATGCTTTCAGAGACTTTTATCCACACTCCTGTGCCATAGTTCAAGCTACACTTCATTCCCTTTCACATCTGTCCTCCTAGTGATCTTTCTTATCCCTTTGTTCCTCCAGGCAGATTCCGACACTTCCCATTGCCTCCTTCACTCCATCACTTTGATCCTGTAGGACTTGAGGGTAAGGGAGGCTATTTCTCCTTCCTCTGAAGAGCCAGCCCTACAACAGGTGGATTTGATATATACAATTATACTCTTGAGTCTGGTCCATTGCATACCTTCTGAGAGTATGTCTCTTTCATAAGGGAAGGCCAGTGCCAAGGAGAGAGAAGGGCTGCATACTGTTTCTCCTCTCATGGCCAAGCAATATTCAAGACTCTCTCTTACCCCCCGCCCTCCTCAGCTCCCGCATTGTCAAGGAAAGGAGGAACGGTTCTTATGAGTCTACCTTTTGGCAAACCTTATGGAGGCTTACCACTAGCTAGAAAATAAATTCTCCTAGAATCAAATATCAGCTTAACTAAGAGAGAATGAAAAGCAAAAGTGAATTAAGGGTTGTTGTACCATCAGAGACAGACATGAAGAATGAGCCAGATTATTAATATGTTTTGTTTAATATTTAACAAACCAAGGATCTCCCCTTGCCAAAACTACTCCCCGCGTATAAATCTGGCCCAGATGGAATGGGAGATTTCTTTTCCCCACTGCAAAATCTGATTTTTATTGTTCTCTTTGCAGTCCTGGAAATTGTCATGTGCTTTAAATTTATGCTCTTCTCTATCTAAACCAGTATACCAAAACTCAACCTGTCCTTCACTTTGTCCTTGAGTTAAATACATTCCCAGTCACTGACATAGTTTGGAGCAGTTCCCATAGAGCTAGCAAGTCTCCTGCTGTTTTTTCCTCCTTTGTCTCATAGTGACTTCAGAGGCAGGGAAAGAACAGGGGCTTGTGACCAAATCAGAAAGTCAGAGCTGGTGGAGACTTTGTGGACATTAACTGGGGAAACTGAGGTCCAGAGAAGAAGTGACTGAGCCAGGATCACGTGGTCAGCACACGGCAGATCTGGGGCCGACAAGCCACTGTAGGGTAGGGGTACGTGAACCCTGAGATCTGGCTCCCAGAGGTCTACGCCTGGTTCTACCACCCGCTAGTTGAGTGTCCTTGTCACCACTGGGTGCCTCGGGAGACTCAAAGGTGGGTTGGGGAGCAATTGACTGTTTTTCCGAGTTGTTTTTTTTTTCCTTTTGTATGTTAAGGAGATGTAACCACCAGCCATCCTGAAACTGACCAAGCCTCACCACAAGAGCTACGCCCAGGACCTTTGCCTTATTTTTAATGCAAAGATCTCTCCAGGAAGAGCTTAGGCCTCGTTATGTGGAAGCATGTTCTCCAGCTGAGCCTGTGCAAGTGAATACCCACCTCGCCCTTTTGAATATTCATTCCCTAACCAAATAAAAGTTCTTGCTTCCCTTTGTTCAGGGACGCCATGACTTTGGAAATGATTCCTCATGGCCTACTATTTGCTGCAAATACACTTTACTTTGTGAGACAACTTCCACTGGTATCGAGTCTTGTTTAACTCACCGGGAGGCAAGCCCACTTGGTTCAGTAACATCCTCTTGGAGCCTCAGTTTTCCCACCCATAAATTGCGGGTAAGTATTGATATCTACCTGCTGGGAGAGTTCTGTGGGATAATACAGGAATATAGGAAGAGATCAACCAGTGTTAGTGATTAACATTCAATACAGAGTGACTACTCATTCTGTAAAAGAATTCTCCCTTTACCCAAATATTGCTACTCTAGAACTCAATTTTCCTTTTTACCACCATGGGATTTAGTGAACCCACTTACTATTCTGGCTGGAAAATTTGGGAATAAATGCTAGAGAGGCAGTCTGCCATTCCTTCTGCCCCAAGTATTCTCAAAGACACTAAATAATGTTCTCTGTTGCCCTTGATGACTTGACAAGTAAGGGATAAAAGGGACAGCGTCAAAGAAAAAAGGGAAAGGGAAGTGAACTTCATAAGAGAGGAGGGGCACGGGATGGGGAGGGAAAGAAAAAGAGGGCTCCGTAGGAGCAGACAGAATTCCTTCCTGGATAGACCTTAAGAAACCATCTAATCCAACCCCTTGCATTACATTTTGGGAAACTGAGGCACGGAGAGGATATGGGTCTCCATGGTGGCAGAGATGGGATAAGAACCCAGAATCCAATTTTCCCTCTGCCTAGAATGCTTTTCCTCCTGCACCCCACTCCCATACTACCTTCTTGCCCAGTTAATGCCTATTAATTTTGAAACCTCAGCTCAGACATCCCCTCCTCTGGCAATTCTTCCCTGACCTTCCCCCCAACCCAGCCCCACATGATCCAGGCCCAGTTACGCACCCTCATAGCACCTGCCATTGTGTTTCTTCCCCATTCTGCACCTACCACACAGGGCTTGTAATTGGCACCCCATAAATATAGGAGCCATTAGGGAGCAGGAAACACGGAGCATGTGCTGCACGTGGGATGCTTTTCACTACAGCAAAGAAACATCTCCATACAACTCATTCATAAAGCAGCAGACAGAAATAGTTTCCACTGATGCATCTCTCAATAGCAAGGTTCACCAGAATTCGTTAAAGGAGACTTTGTTAATTGTGATGTTCCCTCCCACAGAGGCGATGCGACCCTTCTTCTGGCTCTCTCCTCTTTTCAAGGCAAGCAATGCTAGAAAGGACAAGAACTAAGAAGCAAATTCCGTCAATTGTTCTAGTGCTTTGTTTTTTTCTAACATTTGCTCTTATCACCCAGACATACTTTATGTGGAACAAATTGATTAAAACATAAAACGAGGATTCACTTTCTGTTAGGCTCTGCAGCGTGTAGTTATTGGGATGTAAAAAGATCCAAGTGGCTTAACTAAATCCAAAAAAATCCATCTCCTACTGTCTTATCTTCAGCTGTAAAGCTTAAGCTCCTTGCTGAGAAGGGCAGAGGAAGAGAACTGACATTTATTTATTGAGTTCCTACTGTGTACCAAGCACAGTGTGAAACGACTCTCATCATTTACTCATTCAGCAAATGTTTGAGTACCAGGCACTGTTCTAGGAACTGGGGAGTCAGCAGTGAAAAAGCTCAAGTCCCTGCCATCCTGGAGTTTCCATTCCAAAGAGAGAGACAGACAGTAAGCAAATAAGAAGACCACATGATGTCAGATAGGAATTATGGCTATGTGGAAAAATAGAGCAAGTTAAAGAAATAGGAGTGATGGGAGATATTTTAGGTCAGGGGTCAGGAGAGAGCTTTCTGGGGAGGTGGCCCTGGAACAGAGACCTGAATGATGTGAGCAGCAAGGCTTGTGACTTTTGGGAGGAAGAGTATTCCAGTCAGAGGTAGCAGCCAGCACAGGGGTCCTGAGGCGGGGATGTGCCTGAGCTGCTGGGGAAACAGGGAGGAGGCCAGCGTAGTGAGAGCACAAGGAGCCAGGCAGTGAGGATCGGGAGGTGTGGACAGGGAGGTGGACAAGGGCCAGATCACGTGGACATCCAAAGGATTAGAACTCTATTCCAAACTTCACAACCACCCTGCAGAGGGTTTTGAGTGAGGGTGTGCCATGATCTGATTTTCTTTTAAAGTGATTGTCTCACTTAATCCTGAAAACGACTTTAATAGATGCTCACTTTGTAGATGTAGGTATTGGGGGAGATGCACTGTCTTGCCCAAGTTGCTGCTGCTTGTAAATGGTGGCTCTGCAGTTCTGGCTCAGGACTGCGTGATTCCAAACCCAAGGCTCCTCACGCCTCCCCTGCTGTCTGGGACAGGACCTGTGACCTGTGCCCTGCACGATCCTGAAGCACGGTCACAGCACCCGGCTCGTGGCTGGCGCCTGGTGGGTATTTTCTAAATGAACGCATAAGACTCAAACTCTGCCAAATTCCTGGGATGCCTGGGTGTTTGGGTCGTTGAGGAGGTGGATATGGAGAATAATGGGATCTTTACAATCAGAAAAGAGAATGAAAAAAATTAAGATGTTTTGATCTGTGCTCTGTTTTGGGCAACACCCTTCCGTGGAAACACATGATTTTATTTTCAGTGTTTCAATTTTTACTTCATTTGATATTTAAAATTCTATTTTCTACATAAACAATTCTGTGCTGCACACACATCAACTTCAAAAGGGACAATTTGCTCACCGTTCGGTCCAAGGGTCTATGGGAAACGACATCCATTAAAATTTAGCTGTTTTGAGTTTACTCCTAACGGTTATTCTCACACATAGATCATGTCAAGACGAGGAAACTGTTACTGGATCACGTGCTTTTTCTTCCTTCTACGCCCATATAACCCACCATGAAGAGGCTCCTTTCTCAATGCTTTTCCCAGGGGTGAACTGAAAGAGAAAAGACCATTTTCAGGTACATACGCATTACGTACCCCACCTCTGACTCAGAACCCTTCACTGACTGCCCCAAGGCTGGTCCCTCGCAGTCGTTCCTGCAATAAAGATTAGTAAGTCAAGTAACGCTAGAGTATAAAGCCTTCTCCTTGGCGCTGGGGTGCTAGTGAGCCAAGCCAGGCCGCCCTGGCTCTCGGGAGCCCCGCAGGCTCGGCGGGGGGATGAGGCCAAACACATTCTCACACAAACAGCACATGGGAAACGTGGAAAGGCACTGAAGGAAACAAACCAGAAATTCTGCGAGCTTCCAGCAGGGGTCTCACCTGTGCTTACCTGTCCACCAGAGAACCAGAGGGTTCTCTGATGATTGACTGCAGAGGATGGACAGGTTAAGAAGAGGAAGAGAAGAAGAGAGGAGTAGTCTAGGCTAGGAGCTTTCCCGGGGCTCTGAAAAGGGCAGAATCGAGGGATGCTCCAGGACCTGAAGACGGGTCATGTGATGAGGGCCCAGAGAGAGCACCGGAGGACTATGGGAGGGAGGCACGGACTTTTAGGGTCTGATCTCAGCATCTCCTTTGCCCCCATCCCTCACCACACTGAGTGTTGGCACTCTCCCTGTGAGACAGCACAATAAACAGGCAAAAGCAGGCTAAGGACACAGTAAGAGCTCCCGGGGCATCTAGACATAGTTGTTCTACAGTCCTGCAAGGAGACAAAGGGTGGGGAGGGACTTGTAAGGAAAGCCATTAGCATCTCCTCCCCAGGGAGAGGAACTCCAGATGAGGCTCTCAGGGAACCTGGCCATGAACAGTCCTTTACATCCCCAGACTCCCGATGAAATGAGAAGCAGTCATTAGCACAGCAAGCAGCCCTCATCCTTCCTCCTCTGTAATAACACTATCACCAGAGGACGGAAAATTACCCTGATGTCTCTGTATTTCCAAATTGCACCTTGGAGACAGGCTGCAAAAGGCAAACAAACCCCAAGTGGAAACCTCCTGGCTAGACTTCCAAGCCAAGGACTGATAAATAACCCTGACATATACAATCTGACTGTGGCTTTGCTCTGTGGCTCGTGGCTTCTGCCCTAGAGAGGACTATGAATCTCAGGGCCTGACAGACAGTCAGAAAAGTGGTGTCTGCCAGGTGGGTTGAGGACCCCCCATGCTTTCAGGACAAGTCAGCCTGCTGAGGCAAAGACTCACCTCTAAGGTGTAGACCTGGAGGAAAGGCCTCCTGGGCAGGAAAGGATCAACGCCAGCACACAAAGTGCAGAGATGAGACATCCTGCCTGAAGGAGGGAGCCCTGTGCATCACAGGATCGGATAAGGCAAACGAGATTTCTAGGGGTGATTGAAAATGCTCGTTAGGAGAGAGCATGTATGGCATTAAGTAAACCCAATTGAAAGGTGCGAAATTTTCATACTCTGTGTTTTTCTTTCTGGGTCAAAATCACTCTTGATTTGCCAAAGCACTTTTGGAATCATTTGTAAATTGGTCTGCCAAAGTATCCACGAGAATGTTAAATGGCAAGAAGAAGAATCAATATCTCATCGCCGACGCAGGGACAGGCATCCATGTGAAAAACAGGATTCAAAGCACCGATAGAAGGATGCAGAGATGTCAGTCTCCTGGGATGAAAAATAGATCAGCAAAAGGTGCCAAATGCCAAGCCAGACGGCTGATCTAAATAACTAATGCAAGTAAATCCAACATAAGGCAGCTATAGATGTGGAAGCTTTTTTTAAAATTTGCTTTTGTCAGGGACTACTGATAAGAATTACATCAAATAAGATTATCAAGAATAAATTGACTCGAGCTTAAGCAATGGCTGCCAAAAAAAGTTGTAATGTGAATTATAAGGAAATCATGTGACATGAATAATAAAGAAAACACATGAACAATTTCGGGAATGGGAAATTTACAGAGTTTAGAACAAATTCTGTATCTTGGAAGAGACACTGCATTTGGGGGTGAGGGACTGCTATTTGGGAGCCAATAATTGTTAGCATTTATCAGGTATTAACTACATACCAAGTACTATTGTGGGGTTTTTGCGTGTGAATAAGTGGTTTTTGTGAACATCCAACAAGCCCTGTGAAGTATGAAGATTATTATTCCCATTTTGTAGATGAGGAAACTGTGGCACAGAAAAGTTAACTCTCTTATCCAAGATAACACAGCAAATTACAGCTGGGATTCCAGTCTCAGTCTCAGAACAGTTGCTATTTGATTCTACTTTTTATAATTATCTACCCATTAGACTGAGAAGGAAGGGAATTTGGGGGCGGGGCGGGGGGACTACCTGATATTCCCACAAGAACAAGAAAGAATTAGCTAGATAGCTTTACCCAAGCAAACTGTTTTTCTGAGAAGAGACTGAAATGGCAACAAGAAGAGAGAAGACAGACCTCGTTTAGGTTATGGCCATCGCCCGGGCTGTTTTCTTTCCCCTCAACGCCATTCCAGATGCTTCAAGCTTCTGGCTGGGACTACAGAGAGAAGTATTACTCTCACATGTTTTTCTCAAGCTCCTACAGGAAAAGGAAATTCAGCAAAGTAATTATTTGAAATATTTTTAGATAATTACACAACAAGAAGCCAAAAAGCCAAAACATTCTCTTCTTTTTCAAGATATCCTGACTCCTTTTGTGTTTCTACTTCTTAGAATAACAAACCATTCTCTTTTTATTTCTTTTCTGTTTTAGAAAAGCTACACAAACTCCTCTCACGCTCATGTCTTACCCCTTCCAGCAAATTATCAGTGTCTCCTGAAGTATTTTCCTCAAACATTGCAAGGCTGGTAATCAGATCCTTCGAGAGAAAACAGAACTTTTTTTTTTTTTTTTGGCTTGTGGTCTTATACCACCAGTATCTTCTTTTTCCTCCCAAATAAATATATGAACAACATTCTCTTCCCAAATAACAAATGAACCATTTTCTTGTTTTATTTTAGAAGGAAGGTCTGGAGTTATTGTCGATGCAGTTCAAGACAACAGCTTCCACCAGAAGATGCCAACGGTCCTGTTTTCCGTGTACTTAATAGCCACATGACTTTTTTTGCGGCTCTTTTGTTGTCCACATCTGCTTGGCAGTGGATGAGGGCATTAAGTCAATTAATTGTGTTTGGATGCTGCCGGCCATGTATTCTGTGAGCCAGCAGAGGACCGCAAGCTTGGCTGTGAGAAAAGGGTCTCAGAGAGAGGGAAAGAGGATGAGGTGGTTTTGCGGGGAGGTACTGAAAGAGACCCCACTGCCCAAGTGGCCCAGGTGTGGACTGAGTGGTGACACGGAGAAACTGAGCAGACTTGGCTCGGTGGGTTTCTTCCAGCCAGCAGCTCAGTGCCTCCCTCATGAGATCATGGAGCTCTCTCTCCTCAGAGCCTCTCTGTCTCTTTCTCTTTCATTCCCTTAGCCATCCAGAAAACCTTTTCCTTCACTCCCTCCTCCCCTTTTGCTCACTTTCCCGCCTCCTCTATCTCTGTCTCCTTCTCCCATCTTCCTTTTGTCACTAATGTTTTATAGGAGACACTCCATTTGGCTGGCATTTTTCCCCCAGGGAATTGATGTGCAATCTTTTGTTCTTTCAAGCTGTTTTTGTTTCCAAGAGACAAAATACCTACTTTGTGTCATGTTCTCTTGTGTGTGACTAATGAGAACAGAACAGTTATGAGCTGTACATTTGTATTCTTAGAAAGCTTAAATTAGTACCATTTTTTAATATAACAATTATATTAGCATAAGTTGTTTGCTTCTAAAACAAAACATGTGAAAGCAAGTTAAATGGCTTAAATTATAGATGTCCATTGACTACTAAACCATTAGAAAGTAGAGACTAGTAATTCTCAGTCCAAAATGCTGCCTTATTTTTGTTGCCCTAATGCTTATAAGATGACTTCCCTTCTAAGAAAAGCCTTCTAAGAAAAGAGAATATCTAGGGAGGAGGAAACAGCATATGTCATCAAGGCCAATCATCTGAACCTGCTCCCATTTCTGATACCCACTGTCTATGCCAATGCTCTGTCTTGACATTTTTGATACAGCAATTAATATTAGTCATAATATAAAAGGATTTTAAAACTATGGATTTTGACATAATTGAACTAACTTTTTTTTGTGTGTGTGAGGAAGATCAGCCCTGAGCTAACATCCATGCCAATCCTCCTCTTTTTGCTGAGGAAGACTGGCCCTGGGCCAACATCCGTCCCCATCTTCCTCCACTTTGTACGGGACGCCGCCACAGCATGGCCTGACAAGTGGTGCATCAGTGCGCGCCTGGGATCTCCCAGGATCCGAACCCAGGCCGCCTGCAGCAAAGCGCGCACACTTAACCGCTATGCCATGGGGCCAGCGCCTAATTGAACTAACTTTTAATAAACTTTTCCTGGGGAATGAATGAGTGGATGAATGGTGGACGAGTAGATGGATGGATGGTAGATGGAAAGATGAATGGATGATGGAAAGATGGATGGATGGTGAATAGATAGAGGGATGAATGGTAGGTGGATAGATGGATGATGGTAGGTAGATGGATGGATGGTATGTGGATGGATGGATGGATGGATGGTAGATAGATAGATGGATGAGGATGTATAGATGGAGGGATGGATGATGGATGTAAGTGGACTCTGGTAGTTAAATCAGATCATCTTAGGAACATTAGGTTTGCTTATTTCCAAGTAAATATGTGCCTGTTCTATGCAAAATGTGAAGGTGGTAGATGTTTTGAGGCAAAAAAGTAGAAGACATGGTCCAAGCCCTCCAAAAAGTTGCCCTCTAATTCAGAAACAAGACAATATATAATTAAACATAAAATTATGTAGTACAGATTGTTCAGAAAAAACTTAGATGGAAAAAACAAAAAAGCAATTCCAAGTAAGCAATGGAGTATTTAGTGAAGGCCTTATGGAGGAGACCTGATCTGAGCGAGAGTTTAAAGGACAGATTAGGCATGGACAAGTGGGGAGGAGGGGCCATTTCTAGGAAGTAACAAATGAAATTTGGTGGCTCCAAGTCATTTCTCTTTTATTGATAGTTTTCCACTGTTCAAGGACTTTCAGCATGAGGAATTATAATTTTATATTTTCTTTAATTGTACACTCAGCTCCTAGCACAATATCTTGCACAAATTAGGATCTCAATTAACATGAAGTGAATGAACAAGTATAACAAATAAACGAAGAGTTATACCTAAAGTTCCCACCCAGACTACGGTCTCTCCTTGAGATTCTTGGCATCAAATGAAGTTCAGTTACACTCTAGTATGGATTATATTTGATTAGACTTTCCTGCATAAAACAGCCCTCATAGCAAGTTTACAATATGGATTGGGAATAGGTTGATTAAATAAAACTTGTACTTTAGCAATAATGGAGACAAACCAGTTTCTTTACATTTTTTCCAAGAGGAATCCTCTCATATTTGAAATGAAAAGAAAAAGGCCAAAGGGAAAATGGACCCATGCTTTGACACAGTCTTAATTAAATAACTTCACTCCCAGCTTTTTAGAAAAATCAAATCTAATAATATTTTGCCCATGGATTGTTCTTCAAGAGGATAATAACAAATCACTCCACCAGCTTTAGTCTTGCAACCAGCAACATGCTGTAATTTAATTACAATATGTGCCGTATCAGCAGTTTAGAGAGTGCAACTGACTACTCTCTGAACTTAACAGGAAGCTTGGTTGGGAAGTGGGAGATCCCTCTAAAAGTCCAGGGCAGCAAGTGACATGGGGAGTTTGCTGATGACTTCAAGTCTTCTTAAGTAGCTGAGCCCTGGATTCCCTAAAGGCCATCTCTTCCATAAGTCCTATGTTTTTGGGACCTTCTAACTCCAACGCTGGAGAGGAAATTGAGACAATAATGGAGAAAAAGAAAGGAATGTTATAGTCTCCAAGAAGATCCTACCTGCCTCAGGGCCTTTGCATTTACTGTTCTCTCTGTTTAGAAGGCTCTGCCCATAGTGGCCCAGCTTCCCCTCACTTCCTGACTTCCCTCTGGCCCCTGCTCAAATGTTACCCCAACCGAGAGACTTTTCCAGGTCACGCCATCTATTCTAACACCCCCTCCTCTCCTGACCTCTTTTACTCTCCATTCCCTTACACTCCCTTATTTTTTCCTTAGCCCTTATTACCACATGGTATAGATATTTGCCCGTTTGTTGTCAGTTACCTCCCACCAGAATAGATGGGGTAAGAATCTCATCACTTGTCAATCGTATTCAATACTTTATCTTCACTGGAGGCTAGAAGGTGCCCGACACACAGAAGGCACTAATATTTGTTTCACAAATAAGGGAAGGAATTTATTGGGGTTTTGCTTTGCATATTTAAACTCCTTACAGAGCTAAGCTGAAAGCAAGAGCTCTAGTAAGACTCAGAGTTGGCGTTTCCTGAATACCTGTGTGTAAGGCATCATGTTACTTACCTCACATTCGTTAACTCATCCCATCCTCACAAAAACACTGTGAATCAAGTACCATTATTACCCCTTTACAGGTGAGCAAACTGAGGCAGCCATTGCCTGCCATGCTTTGGGTTGCTGTGGAGGGATTCCATAGGAGGGGAATTGTATTGAAGATCATCCCTTTGGCAGCCTGTGTGTGTTGAAAGTAAGGAACCACTTGAGGGGTGAGGATGATAGCTGTCATAGAAAGTACTTACAGTGAGTTGGGTACTCTTCTGAGTACATTACGTGTGTTAATTCATTTAATCCTCACCACAGCCCTATGAAGTAGATCCTGATAGTATCTTCATTTTACAGATCAGGAAAATAAGCCAGAGAGAAGTAACTGGTTCAAGGTCACACATTCAAGTTAAATGTCAGAGTCTGGCTCCAGGGTCATGTGGAAACGCCATTAAAGCAAAAAAATTGGAAGCCCGAAGAAGAGAGCTGCTCAGGACTGGAGTCTGCATAGCTCCACAGATCCACAGGCTGGGGTTCAGTAGGCGCTGTCATCAGCGGGGTTAGGAAGGATCCAGAGACAAGAGCATTACTTTTCCCTAAATAAGCATATGTATTATTTACAAAAAACTGCTCATTGAAGAGACTGTTAAATGTGGAATCTCTTACCAAAGGGGATTTTGATACCCAATAATCACCAGATAAGTGAAAAATTCATGCTCCATGGAGCTAAAAACTCTCTCCCAAGGGGGATGGAAAAAGCAGTCTCTAAAATAAAAAAGGACATGTAGGATAATCATTATGCTAGACAACATACATGAAAAGCAAAAGTCGGCCAGTCCTTTGCATTTAGCTGAAGACATTTTTTGTTGAATGAGGTTCTTTTACTCACATCTAAGCTATTTCTTTTTCCACTTGAACTGCCTCAAAAAGAACGAGTTAGAAAAGTTACTGGGAATGGAATTCAATAATACTTAGGGAAAAATGAAATTAAATATTATTTGATGCCGCAATTCCTGGTTGGCCATACATAGTTTCTGGCAGGAGCTCACTCAGCTAAGCTTCAGAAAGCATGTTCAATGGGCTGTGATTCTACACACATGCACATACAAACACACATACACACACACACACACACACACACACACACACACACACACTAGGGACGTGGGGGAACAGAAGGGAAAAAACCAAACAGTCTGAGTTCTCTGGTAGCACCCAGAGTGCAGCCCACAGACTCTAACACAGATTTTGTGTCTGTATTCTTACCACTTTTCTTCAGCCAATGAGAATCTCAATAATTTAAATATTAATAGTTATTGTTTGTTGAGCACTTTCAGTGAGCCCAGAACTATGCTAAGTGCTTTCTGGTTATTACATCATTTAAATTCTCACAACAAGCTCGAGAAAGAGAGGAAGGAATTAGGGCTCAGAAAGGTGACCAGGACTCACTCTCCCTCACAGCTGGGAAGAGGTGCGGCTGAGACGTGCACTGCGGCAGATCTCCCTCCAAAGCCACCCCATGGTAGTGGTGAAGAGCCCTTCGGGAGTAGCTTAGCTGGGTTTAAGTCCCACCTCCAAACATTACAGAATGAGGCCAGGTGAGAAACGGTTCCTCAAAATGAAGAGGTAGGCTCTTGGACCGGAAAAGACTCGGACTGCTGGGCAAGGTGACAGACCCGTCCAGTAGCTGTCGTTCACGCGTGGCATGGATGTGGTTAGCAGATCGCTTTCCTCCTCACCACTGGCGCTGAGCTGATTAAAAGGTAGTCAAAGGACACTGTCCAGATGTGATGGCCTCCTGAGAGTCCTGGCATTGGGGGGACCATCTTAAGACACAAGGACCCTAAAGACAAGCAGACTGCTTAGTGATGCCCCAGGCCACTTCTGCACTGGGAAGAGTGGTTTGTCACCTGCCCTTTTTGAGCGTCACCAGAGATGTGATCTTGGAGGACACTGGAATAGGAAATAGCAGGCAAGTCAAGGCCAGCTCCAGGGTCTTCTTTTCATTTCCTTTTGGGGATGAAGTTAAGCATACTGTTGGGATCTCCCAGAAGGAAATCCTGAGACAACAATTTAAGTGCAAGTCGCTTATTTGGGAGGTGATTCCAGGAAAACCAGGAGGATAGGGAAGAGAAGGGAGCCAATGCAGGGCACATTTGTGAGCAGGTTCCCCTGGGGGAAACTGGGGTTCTATTCTGCTGAGGACCTCAGGGACCATCTAGGCTGTGCCTCAGAGTCGGATACTTATCCACCAACTCCCATCCATCGTTTTCTGAGAGCTGCTCCCAGGAGCAGCTCCCTGACATTTCCAGCCAACCCTGTGGGTGGGCTGAGAATACTCTGGTAGGCAGAGAGAGCCCCAAGGGAAAGAAGAGCAGGCTGGGGTGTCTGGGGACTGGACGGCATCAGCAATGCCAGCCACACACACAGAAAACTAGCTCTCTACTATGACAAAGACAACAGCCTTCACGTTAGTGAGAAATCTCAGCAGGTGCTTAGCTCCAGCCAACTGGCCGTGCAAGAGTGTGGACCTCGTGTTCAAGAGAAACTACAAATCTAAGTTTTATTTGAAATCTCTTGATTTTCAAATGTGTTGGTAATGAATTCAAAAATTCAGAAACACTGCGCAGGCTAAACAATGCTCATCTGCCAGTCCTAGTTTATAGCTTCCGGTTCAACAATGAAGGGTGCCATTGCCTGGTATCCATAAAGCCCTCGATCCGTTCTTCCATCTGTCATCTCACGAGGCTTTTATCACGTCCTAGGGAAGAACCCACTTCTGAGAGAGGTTCCTGCGTGGAGCACATCTCAGAGTTTTCCCAGCTGAGGGGGAGAATTCAAGGTGAAGGTCTTTGCTGATACCAAGTCCTGCCAGCTGCATTGTCCTTTCTGCCAGGCCAACCATTGGTTTGTGACTCTACCCTGTCCTGCAGGTGTGCCCTCTTCTGGGGTGGCTGCCTCAGGTCAGGAGCTTCTGAAGAGACGGAGTTTTCCTCCTTTCTCTTCACCCACTGCACAGAGACGGGAGTTTCTCAAGGGCAGACGGCACCATCAGCAGGCACCGCTCTAACAGCTCTCACAGCCGTTCAACAGCATTCTGAAAGGAAGTGTTTAACAGTCGCCCTGTGAACAATAAAAAGGACAGCAGTAATAAAAATGATTCTCCAAACACCCACACACCACCTTGCACCTCCTTAAACTTCCGGAGAGCCTGTGGTCAGGGACAGACTCATTCACTCATTCGACAGACATCGCTAGTGCCCGCGGTGTGCCGGCACATTCTGGGTGCCAGGCCGAACAAGATGGACGAGCTCTCTTCTCGCATGGCGCCTACATCCTACTCAAGGAGACCACACCCACACTGGAGAAGATGAGAAAGCAGCCCCAGCTCAGCACTGACGATCTATGGGACCTCCTTGACCAGACGAGGGTAACACCCCCTGAGCTGCCCACATTACACCTCTGTGTCAAGGTCAGATGAGGCGGGAAAGAGTCGGGAAACTGAGGGAGCCTTCAAAGTAAGGCATGTTCGTCACCTGCCCTGTCCGGCTCCCCAGCCTCTCCCAGCTGGAGAAGAGCTGCCTCTTCTAAGTGCACAGTGAGAGGTGGTTGGGTAACATCGCCAGTGTTTACCTAGAAGTTAAACATGGGGGAGACAACTGCTGTGTCACTGTTTAACATTCAACAGGAAACAGACTTCCACCCACAAAGATTCACTGTTTCACAGCAAATTAAGGTGTTTTACCCTAAAAATTATCACTGGGGGATCTACATCAAAGCCTGAAGCCTTGTGTTTAGATGCTCCTTATGAAAGTGGGCTCAGTGAATATTAGTGGTGTTCAAAGAGGTGAGAGTTGGAAAGTGTTATCTTGACTACTCTTCATTTTATAGCTGGGAAAATTGAGGTCTGGAGAGAGGAGGTGACCTGTCACAGACTCCCCAGCTGGTGGGAGCAGAGCAGAACGAGATCAGGACTTAGTCCAAAGCACTCTCTGCAACAAATCACAGAAATGACCTTCCAAATGAATTGTCTAACTCACTCAATACATTTCTACTGAGCACCTCTCCACGCACCGTCTTTGGGTGAGCACTTGGGACAAGAATTTTCTTAAAATAAGCTTCCCAGGTGCTTTCAGGGCAATTCTGATTGGGGATCT
The DNA here is from genome assembly GCF_020826845.1 of Diceros bicornis minor. Taxonomy (NCBI): domain Eukaryota; kingdom Metazoa; phylum Chordata; class Mammalia; order Perissodactyla; family Rhinocerotidae; genus Diceros; species Diceros bicornis. The sequence goes on along the minus strand of NC_080771.1, from coordinate 1,693,865 downwards.
CCAAAGTGGGACCTGGAAACCTGTAATTCTAACAAGTGCCCCTGAGTTACTCTGGGAGCCAGGCAAGCTTGTGCAACACCAACCTGCCTGGCCTGGGGTGTGTTTCTGAACCAAAGCTGAGCACAACCGTCTTAGAGCGCACACCCCCGGGCTCCGCCTTCAGCGACACTTCATAATCATTTCACTGTATTTCAAAAGCTTTCCTGGGTGAGCCTGATGCACACTATGTACCTGGGAACTCCTGACATCATAGGTAAGACCCCTGCTACAGAGGTCCACACACCTGGGTTCAAATCCCAGCTCCCCAGTTACCAACTACCTGGGGTAGTTACCTTACCTGCTTCAAACCACAAGGGATAACGACAGTGGAACCTACCTCAGAGGGCTGTTGTGAGGATTAAGTGATTCATGTTGAGCCCTTAGCACAGTGCCCAGCACACAGGCACACAATGAAGGTTAGCTATTGACATTATTTTGTGTAGTCTGGCAAACATATACTTATCCAACAGCCTAAAACACCATGTGAAGCTACAGTCCCATAGCCTATGGAAGGTAAATAATGTTGGAAGAGAGCATGCCGCCAAATGTTTTGTATTAAAACAGAAAATAAATGCTAAAAAACCCATAAATATGGGCTTTTGGTATTGAACCTTAACAAGGAGAACCTATTCCACATTGTGAAAACTTCAGTCCCCTTCCCCACATCTAAACTCCATGTCTTCCTATATTACCCCAACCCAGGGATGTTTCCTAGCACAAGCATTCTGGTAAAGGACGAGTTTGGAGTTACCTTTGCACTCAAGGCAAGGCCCACATTGTGGATCTCTCAGAAAACCCCCAAATCTTCCAAGGCTACCCAAGAACACTCTTGAACTGACAGAGATGCTTTAAATCAGGCCACTTTTTTAGCAACTTCTCTGATTAGGCGTTACTGTGAACCACCAATTTTGGCATTCTGCAAAGAGATTATTCTATGTCAGGGAATAAGACTATGTCAAAGGAGGTAAGAAAATAAGTGCACTTTCTCCATATTGAAGCCTCTGCCTTCTTTGAGCTTCTCATTTTTAGAATATCGTCACTGATAAGGACAAATGCAATTTTCACCATCAGTGGATCTGAACAGCCAATTACATTAAGGCAAATAAGACAGGGTGAAGCCAATGATGTAAATCACATTGTGTGCATCTAATGTGCAAACAAAACCCTCGGATGAAAATGAACCCTCAAAAAGCAGTCAACAATTATTATCTTTTTTTTTCCATCTAATCAGGACACCATTTGCATAAACTATTCCTCTACCTACCACCTCCGCAGAATCACTTGCTGGCATTTGGAGGTCTGGGTGGAGGGGAGAATCCAGCCGATTTTTAAAACATTTTCCCTAGGGGAACTGCTCGACCCCCTTGGAAAGGGCTTCCAGGTGCCTAACAAAAAGAACGCCCTCATTGTTACCGCAGTTCAGGATTACAAGGCTCCTTCCCATCTGGTCCTCACCACAACCCTATGAGCTTACAAAAGCAAAGGTTCTTCTCTCTATGATGGAGATAAACCCGAGGTTACAGGTGGTCTCAGTAAGCGGAAGGACTGGAATTGGAGTCTCACTGGACCAGGCTCGGTTTGCCTCTCAAGTGTTTGCCCAGGTAATGAGTATTCGCCCCATCAGTGGATTCTCCAAGGCCTGATCTGCTCTGACCCTGAGCTGGACGATGGTTTAGAGTGAGCAGGAACTTGGAAAGGGGTAGCAGAAACTGCACTCAGCCTAGCTGAGATTTGCATTTTTGCAAGTGGCGTTTGAGCCAGCCAAGCGGAGGAAGCAAAAGGTCAAACTCACAGAATGAACTCTGCATTGAGCCTTTGTGTGCAAGAGAAAGGGAAAGAAATGATATTCAGGAAAGGAGTGTCAGGGAGACCATGGGGAGGCTTAGATGGAGCGAGGCATGAATGCACATGCAGAGAAAAGCAACAGCCTGCTCTTTAAAACCTCCCCGGTGCTTGGCATCAAAGAGAACAGAGACCCAAACTGATGAGCCTCTGAAAGGAAGCTGGCGGCTCCTAGGGTGTTATTTGCAGGCTCCTCACACATAGCTGTCAACGTTTGATGAAGGCCTGGGGTGCTTCCAACATTGGGGTGCACTGGTGTCACAGAGAAGAGGAGGCTTTCCATAGCCCACCCCACTGCTTGGCTTTTGACGTGCGTCTGCCTCCCCCTGGCTGCCAACGGGGCTGACGGGGGACACTCATGCTGCTTCTTTGTGGAAGGGGCCAGCACGGGCCAGCACAGGACGGAGGTAGGAAGGGACTCGAGGAGAGGTTTCCAGATGGGGTGTCTGGGGAGATGTGGTTTCCTTAGAGGAATGAGGGAGAATCCATGAAAGGGTTCAGACAGAGCAACCCTGTTTTTTGCTGCTTTATGTATCATTTCCAGCTAAAAAAATAAAGGGTGGCGAGATGACAAAAGGGCATCACTGGTGGGAAAAAATAGCTTGCAAACCACTGCCTAGGTACTTACTAAGGCCCCTTCTGGCTCTAAGGTTCTAAGATTCTCCCCTTTCCAGCAAAAATGGGTCTGCTTCATTCTCTAACCTGATGTTTTCCTGAAGGGGGATAAACATATTGGCAGGGATTTTACGTGGTACTTAGAAAGCATTGTTTAACAATTATGCATTTATTTTAAAGTGGTATCTCATGTTTATAGCAACTGATGCCAGTTTTGCATCAGTTAGTGACATGAAATGTCTTTTTAAAGTCAACGTGTTTGCACCTTTAAAAAGTGAGTTGCTTTCATTATTGAGTAATTTCTAAGTAATAGTACGTGTTGCACATGGAGATGGCAAAGAGCATACAGTCGGATTCCCAGCACTCCGGGTCTTGTGTTGACCCAGTCGGTGGAGTCAGCCCAGCACTGGCAGGGAAGCGAGTGGAGCACCCAGCAGGCTGCCCAGACCCATCAAGTCCTAGACCAAGTCACTGTCAAACAGTGGCCACCGCACGAGAATTCACAGTTGGCACTGCACACCTCCCATTTTAGGGGCAAGGACGGGCTAAAGACACAAGTCAGAAGAGGAGATGGCCAAGTCCAAGATCCTGCCCACAAAGGGCGGAGTGGGGGAGGCACCCTGGGGAGAAGAAAGGGAGACCGACCTTTTGTGCAGAGTCCAACACACCCTGCCCTCTAGCCAGGCCAGTCTATCACTGTCCCATAATCCTGCTATTAACTTTCACCCTCATATTTTTATGTTTTCCTGCCAGAAATGACCTCTGCTCTCCTCTCTATCTTTTCAGAGCTCAAATTCTACTTTCTCCATGAAACCTCCCCTGGTCACTCCAATAGCACAAACGTTCTGGTGCCCCTTTGGCATTTTCCATACACTGACCCATATTGCTTCACCCTGCTTTCTCCATTGCAGGAAATGTACCCCGTTGACGATGTGTGAGATGGTGCAAGGGTAAGCTGACTCAACTTTAAGTCACACTAAATCACAGAGTGAGAAAGTCACTCTCTTCTTGCTTCTACTTCAGTGCATCTGACCAAGTCAAGAAGAAAGTTTCAGTTTGCTACTAAAATGTCTTTAACAACTAGGACACTTGCTAATCTCCCTTGTTAACAGAGTTCTGGATGAGAACATTCATCGTGCAATAATATCCAGCTAGAATTTAATAACATTATTTTGGTTTTTTATATCTATTTTTAACTGAAGTAAATTATTCTGGGTTTTCACTTGAAATCATGATTTTTAAATCAATGTATTTAAACAAAAATCTAATCAATTTAAAGAAAACATCATGTGGCGGCACAGAATAATGCATTTATACATAAGGTGCTGGGTGGACACGGCAAATATTGAGAAGGTGGAATCTGATTGACTGAAGTTTGGAAAACACTGGTCAAACTTTGCTTGTGGGTATGGTTAATCTGTTCAGCTCCACACGGCAGAAGTCAACCAAGATGACCAGGAGTCAGAGTCTGGCACCAGCCTCTCCCGGCTCTTGATCCTATCCCTCACCAGCTAGCCTCCCTGCTCCACAGAACACTGCCTCCCCAGGCCCAGCACCTCACTCCTCATTCTTCTTTTAGGAATAGTTAGAGTGCAGGTAACAGAAATGGGTACTATCTTAAGCAAAAATAACAAACAACAGCAACAAAAGACAAACAAACAGAGGGCAAAACAAATTTACAGAAAGGAGAATGAGGACTCACAGAACCAAGAGTTAGCTTCTAATTAGGGCAGCCCCAGAGGACCGAAAAGAGGAAGTGCAAGGTTTCTGGCAGGAAGGAGCCATCACTGTGTGAAAGAGTCCTCTTGGACCACCCATCTGTGCGTCCCTCTGTCAAGATTCAAAGTCTGCTGGGGATCTAACTGGCTGAGTCCAAGTCACCAGCCAGCGTGCTGGCTGCCTGGGGGAGGGAAGAGGGAAAGCATGGCCCTGAGCCTCCAAAGCCAGAGGCAGGGCACTGCCTCCTGCAAGACCACACTCAGTGGGGATCTCTTTCAGCACAGGAGGGTAGAAGCTAAACAGCTCAAACATGGAGAATGTTCCTAAACACACACACCGCTGCCTATGCTCTGCATCTCCCCCGCCCCACTTCCTAAAGTGCCTCCCTCTCTCAATCACCCTCTCTCTCCTAGCTGTATTCGATCCTGCCCTCTCTGCTAGCCTTCTGCCTTAGCCTGTAAACATGTTTGAATCTCTCCCATCATTAAAAACCAGCCTTTGTCCATATACTGCTTATGACCTAGGCCCTAATCTTTCCTACCAAGAGTCAAAAAAAGGTTCTTCACTCACCACCTACGCTTCCTCGCCACCCACTCACCGCTCAACGCACTGCAGCCTGACTTCTGCCTCCCTCACCCAGCACTTCCCTGAAACTACCTTCCAAAGTCAGCAATGAACTTCTACTTGTTCAGTTTAAAGAGCACTTTCTAGTCTTGCGTCTCTCAGGTGTTGATCACTGTGCTTTCCTGAAACACCGCCATCTTGGCTCTGGGGTCCCTTCATCCAATTTTCCTTCAGTAACTGTTAGTGAGTCATCACCATACACCAGAGTTCTGCAGTCAGAACTGGGGATGAATAATAAGCAGGATGGCCCAAGTCGTGCCCTGAAAGCCCTAAGAACCTGTGGGAAGACAGGTAAACAGGCCAACGCCGTAACGTTTGACACTGACGTGGGGGGCGGATTGTTGTCCCCAGCTCTTCACTCCCTTCCTATAATGGAATTGCATGTCCACGCCCTCTGCCCTGTGAATTTGTGCGGCGGAGTATGCTTCCCGGCCCCTCTGACTTTGGGCTTGGCCATGTGACTTGCTTTGGCCAATGGAACGTGAGCAGACGTGAGCAAGCAGAGGCTTTAACGTGCTGACACAGCTCGGCTCGGCCTCTTGCACTTCCGCCACCTGCAATGAGAAGAACATGTGCTAGAATGAGAGACGTGAGGAACGGACCTCGCCAACCACAGCCTGCAGCAGAGGTGCCCCAGGTGATGCACCTACACGTGAACGAGGAAATTCAATATATGTTGCTGTGAGCTATGAGATCTGGCAGTAATTGTTTCCACAGCTTTGTAGCAGACGCCTGACTTACTGTGGGGATCACGGACCCTATGGGAGCACAGAGAGTGGGACCTGATCTTCCTGTGGTTGATCAGAGGAGTATTGATAACCAAGATGAATCATGAAGGATAAGTAAGAGTTGGCCAAGGGAAAGAGGAATGGGGGAGGGGGCATGGAGTGGGGGGGGAAAGTCCTCAGTGGAGGCAGCAAACCGCACTGAGATGAGAGAATGCAACAGGCTTGGAACAGGCCCATTGTTCCCTCTTGCTGGAGCATGGATGCTGTATCCTTTTCATCTGCTTCTCTGGGCAATGTCAGCTACTCCTGTGGCTTCCTTGATCCTCTTTGTCCTGACTTATCCTCAATCTACATCTTCAACTGAGACTTCTCTCAAGCTTCGGGATGTCTTCTCCTACTGTCACCTCAGTGAGGCTCTCGTAGTCAACGCAGTCAATACAGTCCTGTATTTACTTTCTTAGTCCCCTCAGACTTGCTTTACCTGTGCTCCTGATCTCGATAACAAGCCCCCGCCCCACACCTGCCGGTTGCCCAGACCAGAAAGTTTCCCCTCATCTCAGTGTCACTTATCTCTCACTTGGCCCACATCCAACAGGTGATAAGCCTCTGTTTAGCCCACCTCCAATCTCCTGAATTTGCTCCCGACTTTCCACACCTCTTTCCACTGCAAATAGTCACTGTGTTAGTGGGCATTTTTACCTTGTTCCTGATTTTAGTGAGAATCCTCTAACATATCACCGTTAAGGAGGATACATGTTAGAGGTTTGTGATGGTTACACTTGATCAAATCGACAAATTTTCCTTCTATTCCTAGCTTACTGAGAGTTCTTTTTTTTTAAGACATGGATATTAATTTTATAAATTGGTTTTTTCCTGAATTAATTGAAATAATCACATAGTGTTTATTTCTTAGTCAGTTACTGAAGGAGATGTCCTGAGGCATTCGTAATCCATACTTGGTCATTCAAAACCCATACTTGATGTAGTATTCCTTTAACTCAATGCTTAATCTCATAGAGGAGTGGGCTTTGTTAGAGGAGTGGGCTCTGTTATCATTCTTGCATTGATCTCTCCCAGTCAACATTTCCAACTCAGACATTCTGCATCTATGTCATGACTGACACTGACTTAGGCCTTTCGTTCTCTGTAGTATTATATATAGGATTACATGAAATACTTCAGTAATAGTGTGATAGAGTCATACAATAAGTTAGAACTCTTTACATCGTTTTCTATAATACTGAAAGTGTCTGTGTACATACACTGGATAATGATCATTGTGTATACACAATGGATAATGAAAACCTTAATGGTTTAGTAGAACTTACTTATTAAATCAACTTTTTCTTAAACTGCTTTTCGAGTTATATCTTTTACTGCCTTTTCACTTTCTTGTATGATTGTTGGTCTTCCCAGGTATTTTTTTGACCTTTAGTCAATTTGATTTTATTAATCAAATTTAATTAGTTTATTTTCTATTTCATTAATAGAAATTAGTTTTCATTAATTTTATTTAGCTTTTTTACTTTTAGTTTGTCCTTTTTTTATAGCTTCCTATGTTAAAGATGAGTTCATTAATTTTTAATATTTCTTGGCTTTCAGTGCATGCACTTAAAGCTATATGTTTTCCTCTGGGTGCCATATTGGCCATCTCCCATTGGTTTTGATTCGTAGTGCTTTTATTGTCATTCATTAAAAATGGCTCGTATCATCAATTTGGCTATCTTATATGGCAAGCCATATCTCCTTGATTTTTGACTAGTTTTGAACATATTCCTCTTCCACATATGCAATATGCAGACCATTTTAAGCTTCCTATTGGGATTTTAATTGGGATTTTATAATTGAGAGTTTACAGTCTAATGGGGAAGAATTAATATTAGATTTCCTAAGAACGTGGTGTGTGTTTCAATTTGTTTAGACGTCCTTTTGTGTCTATCAGTAAACTTTAGTTTTCTTTTACATAGGTCTTATGTATCTTATCAGGTTTGTTATTGCTATCGTGAGTAGGATCCTTTCCCCTTTATGTTTTATAACTGGTTATTAATGATACATAAGGTAACTAACAATTTTTATTTTTAGTTTTTATATTTGACCACATTACTAAACACTTATGGGAATTAATAATTATTTGGCTTATTCTCTTGAATTTTCTAGGTAGGCAATCAAATCATCTGCAAAATAAGTGCTCAATAAATGTTTGTTGAATGAATATTTGTTGAATTTCTGAGCTTATCTTCCAGGAAGTATAGACAATCTTGTGTAATTTGGATGTCCCTCAAGAATCTTGCCCTACATGAGTCTCTCAACTTTTCTGAATACGCTCTGAATTTTCTCTACAAATTCTTGTACCTCTGTGATGTATTTCATCACATTACATGAGCTATACTCTGATCTTAAATAATTTAGAAGAACCAGAATGTAAAAAATTCAAAGAGCATTCTCACAAATATTCGGGCCTCAATGGCAAATATTCTCATATTTCCGAGCGACCTTCCACATCAAACCTAAGCATCAAGGGTGGAGGAGCCCTATCCTTCCCCATTGCAAAAGGACGTTGTGCAGAAATGCCCTGCCTCCTCTTGAAAAGCACAGACTGGCCTTTTGGCTCTACCTGCCCTTTTACACACAGGCTCTTTCCACAGAGAACGAGCAGAGAAAAGAAATGCTGAAACTTGCCCTAGTGGCAACCCCAGTCCAGGAGGACTTGAAAGATTTGAGAAATGCAAACTGTCCTTCAAGAGACAAATTTGCTCTTTCTATATTTGATTTAAGCAATCCAAACTTTAAAAAAAAAAAAAAATGAATGAGGGCTCGGGAGGAGAAGGAGGCTGGAAAATGAGTCCTTTGAAAATTCCTCTAGAGAGCCAACCGCCGCCTATTAATATTAACACACGGTACCTCTACCCTTGGAAGCGTTTGGAGATTCGCAGGCTGGCTCTCGGGAACCCTGCTGTGCGTGGTTCTTTTTGAATGTTAGGAATAAAACCCACAGCCTCTGAGTTAGGCAGAAAAATGTCCATTTGCCTTTGTGCACACACTTTCATAGGAAGCTGCCTCAGGTATAGAAAAGAAGAAGGAAAATGACGAGAATTCTTAACCACAGGCTGCTCCTTGGCAAGGAAAATCCTTATTTAAGAATCTTACAAAGTGCAAGATGAACGGGAGACAATGAAATGAAGCTCAGATTCATCTTGGAAAATTATTTCTTTCTGAGATGGACTCAATTACTGATACTGCTTGGTGACTTGCGACTACTTATACCCAAAGTAGTAAAGTGAAAGCAGCACAGAACCTCGGGCTCTAAACAGAAAATGGCTGGGGGGAAGGAAGACTTAAAAAAATTAGAAGAAAGGAAAATAAGTGCCTCAGCCCTTCTCTTAGATACATAAGGTTTCTTGCTAGAAATTCAGACTTGACCTTGAACACAGATCGATTCTCACCACCAGGCTGTGAGGATGGGACAGGACCTGGTGAGCATTGCCACACTCGGCCACACGGCTCCATCCTGAGTTCTCTGAACAAGGCTGCTTCTTTGCACCTCTCTGTCTGCCATGCTTTCCCATTCCCTCTTAACCTGCTGGCTCCTGCCAGTCCTCAAGGTCAGCTTAGATGTCACTTCCTCCAGGAATTCTCCCATAACCTTCCAGACCCTGTGACTACCTCTGTTGTAGCACCTGCCACACGGGGTTATAATTGTCCAGTTAGTCATCTATCTTTTTCCTGTAGATTCCATGTCAGCTGGCAATGACTATCGCCCACCTGATACAGTGCCTGGCACATGTGAAGAGCTCAATAAATACTTGTTGAATGAATGAACAGAGGATAGACCAGCACAGCATTTCTGAGGGCAAAAAGTCACCCTCTCACCCCAGGGCTGCATTTCTGTTTGAAATGAAAGCAGTTTCAAGGTTAAATATATTCTTAGAGTCACGTTTAATTGGCCAGCATCCCAAACACTAAATCATTCAGTCCCAGGAGGAAGATTTTTTTCTCCCTCGGCAAACATTTCCCAAAGAAAAGTATAGATGAGGCGACTGCTGGAAGGAAATAAAACCTTACTGTGGAGCTGCAAAGATGTCCAAACACTGCCAAAAATGTCCCACAGGCTTGCCCACTCAGAGAATATCTATAAATATTTTCCTCAGTTAGGCTATTAAGACAAAATTATCTTGAAAACGCTTTCTAAACGTTGTCACAACCATTTCCTAATAATCTGTTGCCCTTCCTTACTCTCCAACACAGCTGGATATCAAGGGTGTCCTGCATCTTAGGACCACATTAGAAATCTTTGCCCTTCCATATCATCTCTCATAAGAAAAGGCAAAACAGTTAAACTTTAGAGTTTGACCAAAAGAATCTTCAACCCTTAAATCAGGTATATTAGTTTGCTAGGCCTGCCATAACAGAGTGCCACAGACAAGTGGCTTAAACAACAGAAATGTATTTTCTTAGAATTCTGGAAGCTAGAAGTCCGACATCAAGGTGTCGGCAGGGTGGTTTCCTCCGAGACCTCTCTCGGTGGCTTGCAGATGGCCGTCTTCTCCCTGTGTCTTCATGTGGTCTTCTCTCAGTGCATGTCTGTGCACAAATTTCCTCTTCTTATAAGGACATCAGGCATATTGGAATAGTACCCACCCTAATGACCTCGTTTTACTTTAATTGCCTCTCTAAAGACCCTATCTTTGAATACAGTCACATTCTGAGGTACTGGGGGTTAGGGCTTCAACATATGAATGGGGGTGGGGAGACACAATTCAGCCCATAACATCAGGATAGAGTTTATTTCCTCAGATATTTGTGGGCGGAAATGGAAGACACAGAAGCGTAGACTCATTGGCTACTTTTCTTCAAGAGTATAACGGGAACTGGGACCTCCGTTCAACATAGGATGGTCTCCAGTGGGAAGTCCCAAGATCGGAAAACAATGATTTGATTCTTCTGTGGTTTAAATGTTCCCCCTCCCCATCAGAGTAGGAATAAGACAACTATAAATTTTCTTGGACTTCTATTTTGGTAGCCCTTTCTTTTCCATTTCCAAAGTAGCAGAACAGTGAGGACTATGGGTAGAGTCGGCAGAGATGTATGAGGGGTGGACTCTTCCAGTCTGTTCCCCATGACTTAGATGCCCCTGTTATTAGCACATCACTTTCCTCTAGGATTCAGCATGAGTGTGGGTTGTTTCTCTCTGAGAGAGAGAAAGCAGAATGAAAAGTGACTTTTGGGGTTTTCAAATCACATCTGCCCTGGCTTTGATTAAACACACTGCTGCCTGCTTTTAGGAGATAAACAGCATTTAATAAGATAGCCCAAACATGCCACCACTCTTCACCCAGACATGGAGATTTTTCTCAGCAGATGGGAAAGCAGACTGACAGGCACATCACTCACCCTCGTTTGACGATAGCGGGAAGACTTGGGAAGAAATGTCAGAACGTGACCCTGTAGTGAACATCTCTGGTTATTCCTTGTGCCCTGTCTCATTTCTACCTCATATGTTCAGAACACCTCGATTTTCCTTTGGGGGAAAACTCCTGATGTTCCTACTACTGTGAAATTGCCAGAGTTCCTGTCTTTTCCAAAAAAAAAATTTTCAGAATTATCTTGGATTCTGTGAACTATTTATATCTCCCACCCAGACCTTTCTCTCAAACTTCACTCATATATCCAACTGCTATTTGACACCTCCATTTAAATATTTGGCAGATACCCCAAACTCTAATGTAGCTCCTGACTCCCAAGCTTGCTCTAGCCATGGCCTTCCTCATCTCATCAGATGGCAAGAGACAAGAAGGACTCTTTTCTTTCCCTCACATTCCACATGCAACACGTGAGGACATCCTGCTGGCTCTGCCTTCAAAGTATATTCAGAATCCAGCTCCTCGCCGCCTCCTTGCCACCGTCATCGCTTGCAGGATTTACTGCAACTGCCTCATAACTGGCCTCCTTGCTTCTACAGTCTGCTCCTCCCAGCAGCCAGAGTGTATCTTCCGAAATGAAAATCAGAGCATGTCACTCCCCTGTTCAGACCCTTCAGGCTCACCATTTAACTCAGAGTAAAATCCAAAGTCCCTGCCACGGGTGACAAGAGCCCACAGGATGTGGGGCCCCTGTACCTCTCTGACTTCCTCTGTTGCCACTCTCCCCCAGTTGCTCCTGGAACACACAGGCTCGTGTCTGCCCTCAGGAGCTCTAGCTAGCACAGCTAACCCCTCACCAACTTCAAGTCTCCCCTTGTCAACATGGCTTGCCCTGATCACACTATTAAAAGTGCCACCTCTGGCGCTCCTGATCCCTTTGCCTTGCTCTGTTCTCATTTGTTCCATATAACTTATCACTTCTCATATATCCTATAGCTTACTTATTTATCTTTATTGTTTACTGTCTGTCTGCCCACCGGCCCTTCCTCTTCTCCAAAAAGAGACTAAGTTCTACAAGCTCAGGGATCTTTGTTTTTTCTCTGAACTTATCCCAACACCTAGAATAGTGCCTGGCACATATTAGGTGCTTAATAAATAGTTTTTCAATGAACAATAATACAGCACATATCCTTCCAATGAATCCTTTTTAATTCAACTAGCTCAAATCTGTTACTGTTGCTTCAAGCAAAGCAGCCCAACAGAGAGAATGCCCTGCTCTGAGCACCATGGCCCACAAGGAGAACCTGATATACTTTTCTGCATTTAAGAAAAAGCGTCAAAACCAGAAAGAAACAGAAAAGATACAGACTTTCTGCTTGTCTCTATATTGAATTCAACTTTGACCCGAACAACTGGTCCTTTCTGCCCTCCATGTTGGTAAGTCAGTGGAAAAGTACTGGACTTGGAGCCGGAAACTCAGCTGGGTGCCTTGACCCTGCTGTTTTTGGATGGCGTGAGTTTGGGCGTTACTCAACCTTCCTGGTCCTCAGTTTCCTTACCTGTAAAGCAGAGCTAATAATCCCTACACCTCAGGTCGTGGTGAAGCTTAAATGAGACAATGAGTGTGACTCACCCAGCACAGGGCCTGGGACTGGGAGGAGAGGCCTCTGCTCCTGATAGTCAGAGCCGCTTGGCACTGCGAGCACCGGCATGCGCTCTGGGCCAGGTGAACCAGTTCAAATCCCACCTCCACCACTTACTGCGGTGAGCCTCGTGCACAGCACCTGGCTCCTCAAGCCTCCACAGCCTCATCCTTAAAATGGGATCACGAGAGTCACCTGCCTCAGAGCAGGAGCAGAGGAATCACTAAGTTCATGCCTGGGCAGTGTTGAGCACAGGGCCTGGCACATGCCAAGTGCTGGGTAAATATTTGTTGTTGCTGTCACTGGGGCTCAGTAAATGTTCCTTTCCCTTCCCGTGACGAGAGCTTCAGCACCTGAGCCAGACCAGTTATTTCTTTTTCTCCTCTGATGCCAATAGTGACATATAACTTGCTCCAACAACCTCGATCCCCTGGAATATTTTGATGAGATAACAAAAAATGCATTTCTTGTGCTTTCTACAGCTACAGTCTATGACTCCTGGCCTGGACTGTCAAAATAAGCCAGAAGCACAGTCTTGATGCCAAGTCCTCTTTGAGAGAGAGAGTTTTGCATGCAACCCTTCCTTTCTCCCTGCACTGTCCCCCTGCCCCGCCCCAAACCAATTCTTCTGCTGCAGGACCCTGTGTCAGCCGTGCTCGAGCGGGTTGGTAAAACAAGGGTTTTTTTTAGCTCCCTGTAGCAGAGCACAGGGCTGTGTGTGGAGAAGGCCTGAGGGTAGAGGCACATGGGAATGCCTCAGAAATGCCTGTGAAATGGCGCTGGACTGCATGATACGCTGCAGGCAAAGGTTATGGCTGCTGTGCCCTCATGGCTGACTTGGAGTCACAGCCGTGACACCCTGCATGTTGATGAGGAATCAGAGCAGCTGAGGACAGACGAGGACCCCTGTTCACCTTGGCTTAGGTCTTTCAGGGTGATGCGAGATGCCAGAGGCAGCGGTTGGCTGCCAAACCTTGTGGGGCATCATAGCTCCTTTGTCACTTCTGGTTTTGATAAGAATCTTGTAAAACAGAGATCCTCCTGCTTCCTAAGGTCTTGGAGTCAGGAATTTATAAAAAGAATTTTACCTCAAGCTCAAACACACACACCATTTCCACAGCCTCTGACCCCCTGTTCTGACAGGAAGGCTGGTCTCTCATGGTTTAGCCCTCCATGTGTACAAATTGGACTTCTTTGAAAACCACTGTGTTTCATCCATAAATTGTCAACCATGCAAATGTTGATCTCTGATTGACACAGAAATCATTCGTTCAAATCTCCATCAAGCACATACATTAAAAAATAACTCATTGTCTTCCTCGGGCCCCCTTTCTCACTTAGAGAGGTTTATATTGTCAGGACTCTTGGGTGCAGGTGACAGAAACCCAACAGAAATTGAGTTAAGCAAAAAAGAAGACACAGTGGTTCCCGTGACTAAAAAGCTGAGTGGTAGTCCAGCTTCAGGCATAGCTGCATTCAGATGTCCAAAAATATTGTCAGACATTGGTTTTTCTATTTAGGCTCTTTCTGCCACTCCCACTTCTTTCTCAGGTGGGCTATTTTCATGTGCTATGAGGAGGGGTCCCAGCAGCTCCCACTCCAAGCTTACATCTTTCCAGTTTAGTCTCCCCAAGATAGAGAGGTTTCCTTTGTCAGTATTTCTAGCAAAAATCCCAGCAAAGGATGGCCATGGCTCATGACCCTGAGTGGGTCACGCACTTACCCATGAACCAACCACTGTGGCTAGGGACACCTAATATTCTCAAGCAATCCACATTTTAATAGCTGTTATCAATTGTCTACTATGTGCCAAGACTTTAACTACATTATTTCTTTATTACCGCATTTTCAGATGATGAAACAGAATTAAAGAGATAAAATAACTTGCTAACTTTACATCCCAAAATGGAAAAACCAAAATTTTGGCCGAGTTCTCTTGTACTCCTTATCAGAGCACCAATCTCCCCGCTGCTCTAGAACAAATGAACTTGTTCATGGACTATGCATCCATTCCACAAACGTTTATTAGGCACCTATTGTGTGCCTGGCACTGAGCTAAGACACCAGTTATGACTGGAAGACCACGAGGGCAACTCAGCCCTCCAGGAACTCGCTTCCTGAAGCCCCACATGGGCCCCTCGGGCAAGTGACACGTCAGTACTCAGATTACACGCTCATCAGGTACGCCTGGGAGTAGAACTCTCCCAAAGAGGACTAATTCGCAGCTGGCAACTTGTGCTCTACCTGTTTGACTCACCCGCAAGGAGCTGGCCCTCTTAGGGAAGATAAAAATGAAAAAAGCTTCACAAACTGGTTTGGACCCAGCTCTATTTTTGTTGTCCTATATGGTATTTTTTTTCTAAATTGGATTTGTTGCCAATATTAAAAAGACAGGACATTTCATGTTCAATGCCACGTGTCTTGCTTCTCCTAAACGTATCAGATGTGTCAGTACTGAGCCCATATTCCCAAGTGGTGACAGTCAGTGAGAACTGAGAAGAGAACTGGCTGCTGCTTTGGGGCAGGGCATGTGCTCCCCAGTTTGCCCTAGTCCCCTTCATTCCCTATTGCCTTCCACCCAGCCTGCTTTACTCATCTACTTTACTTGCTGAGTAAGCAGAGTGAATTAAGTGGCTGAAGAGTACAAACATGAGTCTACGGGCATGCAGAGAATGAAGCAATGCATTCCCTGCGTGGAGAGGAAGGAGAAATCAAAAAGAGGCTCCAGGAAGAGTTTGAATTTGAGCCAGGCCTTAAAGGTTGAGTAGGATTTTAAATACAAAAGTCCTCTTCATATGTAAGGTGGGTCGTTATCATTAGAGTGGAACAGTGTGGGGAAGGGGTTTGCCAAGGTGATTGAAGGGCATTGCGAAAGACACAGGCAAAACGTCCCACCTAGGTTTTGGGGAGCCCTGCCGGCAGACGCAGACAAGCACGGTGCAGCCCAGGGGACTGAGCTCTGCAGCACGTCTGCCCAGCCTCTTGGGGGCTCAGAACAGTCGCAGGAGCCTGGGGGCCCGAGATGCAATTGAGCCCAGCTGGCCAGCCCACCCCGTGGGCCTCGGATGGGGCTCCAGGTGAGGGAGCTGAGGTGGGCGCTACCCCAGGCTCAGCAGCACCCCCTTTCTCCCCATAAACGTGACTGTCTCCTCAGCAGGCCTGACAAGCGTCTTGACCCGCATCCTGCCAGGAAGGGGGCCTCTTGCTGCTTCTCCCAGCTTCTTTCCCTGCTGTGCTGGCTGCTTCTGAACCCCTAAGGCTCAGACACCCCAGCCCAGCCGCTAGCCTCCTCTCAGAAGGGAGAGAAGGCCCCCGGCTGAATCTGGGTCCCCAGGGTTCTGTATTGCTGGGTGCGGGTCAGGGCTCAGTGAGGTGGATGAGGGAGGGCAGGGAAGCAAGTGACAATGTGCCCAGCACAGCTGGGTGCTCCCTCCAGCCCCTTTGAGGGGTGGAATGGTCATTCCCACTTCACAAAGGAGGAAGCTGGAGCTCGAGAGGTTAATGACCGTGACCCTGGGCAAGGCCTCTCAGCTTCCGTTTCATCCTCGTATAATGAGGATGATTTACAAATCTCCAAGGTTTTCTGAGAAATTTAGAATAGTGTGTAAAGTGCTGGCCCTGTGCCTTTTATGCACTCATTTGTTTAATATAATTAGGGAATGTCTTATACTCCAGGCACAGTGCTGGGCACAGAGTTATAACATCAACAAGATGGACTCAGTTCCTGCCTGTGGGGAGTTGTGGTTGGGGAGTGTGTGTGTGTGTGTGTGTGTGTGTGTGTGTTGGGGTGGGGGAGTAGGGAGAATGAGTAATAACCACCAACACAGTGCAGGAGTGACCGTCAAGGGGCATTCAAGAGGGCCTCAGGAGTTCAGGGAGGATGTGCCATTTCAACATGGGGTTTATAAAACAAGGAAACTCAGTGTGACTGGAAGAACAAGTGTGCCTGGGAGAGAGGTTAGTAAGGAGAATGGAGAGGAATGTGGGCCTAGAGGGAGGTCGGGTCAGGCAGGACTTTATAAATTGTGTTAAGAGGGTGTCCTCCATTCGAAAGGCACTGGGGAGTTAAGTGTGGTGGAAGGGAATGAGAGAAATGGGGGTTCCACGCAATAACCTTCCAGCTGGTCCTTTGGCCTACAATGCATCTCAACCCAGCAGGCAAAGCAATCTGTTCAAACATCGGTCGGAACACATGACGCCTCTGCTCAATACCCTCCAATGGCTGTGCTTTTACCTCTGCGGAAAAGGCAAAGTCCTCATGTGGCCCTCTGTGACCTGGCCTGTTGCCTCCCTGCTCGTTTCAGATGACCCCCCTGCCCGCCCGCTCCAGCCGCACTGGCCTCATTGTGCTGGAATGGTGTGCTTCCCCTTACGGCTTTCCCTCTGGCTGTCGCCTCTGCCTGGGGTGCCCTCTCCGCTTCCTCTCACCACCTCAAATCTTTGCTCAAATCTTGCCTTCCCAGGAAGACTTACCATGAGCACCTATTAATACCGAAACTTGCCCCCTACAGTCCCTACCTCTAATAGTCCCCTATTTTTCAGACCTTTCTTTGCTTTTTCTATAGCACTTATCTTTTAACAAACTGTCAGTGCCCTCTGGCCAAAGACCACCAGGAACACACCTGCAGTGGGACATGGTCAGTAGTACCGTTGCTATGACGGAGATGACATACCAGGGGAACCAAGGGGCATCTCCTTCGCTGCAATGAGCAATAACCCCAACTTGCTCAACTACACCTGTGTTCCTGGGGGTCTTTGCCTGGAGGACATTGACAACACTGTGGAAATTACTTCTTTGTTATGTTTATTTTCTGTCTCCCTCTTCTAGCTTCATGAAGGTAGGGATGCTGTGACTGTTCTGTTAACTGTTATATCCAAGTGCCTAGAACCATGTCTAATACATAGTAGAAGCCCAAAGCATATTTATTGAAGGAATTAGTTAGTTAATTAAGCCAAGAGCTGACAGGGTATGGTGCTCAGTTGGGAAAGGGAGGCAAAGAGAAGAGTTACAGCTGACCACCAGACTACTGGCTTTGGTAACGGGGTGGGTGGATGTGTCATTCGCTAAGATGGGGAAGACTGGAAGATGGGCAGGTTGGCAGGGTGGGGGTGGAAGTGGGGAGGAATTAACAAGCTTGAGTTAATTCCAGTCTCAGAATCATTAACTCATCTTCCTGTGTCAGCCTCACCCACCTCTCAGCTGCAGACACAACCCCCACCCCATCTACCCTCCAGGCCTGCCTCAGCCCTCAGTGAACTCCCCCTGCAGCAGGAGTAATAATACCATTATCACATATGCTGGGCACTGTGCTAAACACTGGACACAGGTGATCTTATGCAGTCAAAATCTTCATGCTTTTAAAGATGAGAAACTGAGGTACAGGGTAGATAAGTAAGTCGTGAGTGGCCAAGCTGGGATTTGAACGTAGGCTGTCCAACTCCAGAGTCTAATGCACTGCAGGCATTCCGCAGCCGTGAATTTAGACGCCAGGAAAAAAGGCGGGTTGAGGAGATGACATGGCACCAAGACACAATTGACTTTGGGGTGTAGCAAAGAAATCCCTTTTTTTGACTGTTGGGAGGGGACTGGTTGCAACGAACACTGCTCCGTGTCCCACAGGGAGCCCCAAAGACTGTTCAAAGCCCTCACAGCCACCAGGTCCCTTTCAGGCCCCTCATGCCCGTTGAGTCAGCCCTGCTGAGTTATGTGACAGGAAGGGACCGGCGCCTCTGACAAGACACATCAACTGGGAAATTCATAAAAATCTTAAGCAGATCCAAGCCCAGCCCTTCTCTCCCCTGCAAAGGAGAGCAGCTGAGACCTGAAAAACAGGGGTATTAACTCTGCCAGGCCCCCGAGTTGCCATGGATACCGCCAGCCTGGCATGACGCTTCTTCTGCCCTTTGGTCCTAAAACTGCTTTGCTCTTCGGCCCTGACTCATGCTGGCCAAGAGGATTCCTCTCTCTACCTCTCAAGAACTGGGTCTAAAAGTACAAAAGGCGTTTGAGGACTCAGAGCTGGGAGAGCTCATTCTGTTCCATGTCATCTTTTAATCACTGATTTCTTTCCAACTCTGCTGTGCGTCACGCTAGCTGCATTCACAGTAACACGAGCCTGTGTGTGTGAGTACAGTCGTGCTCTTAGAAGGTTTGTATCTCTGTGTCTATGCTACAACTGAAAATTAAATACCTTGGAGATCTGAAGAGAGGGAACTAAGAAGCAAATTCTAGTCTCTGTGTCTGTGCCTATTACAAAGACGGTCACTGGTGATCCTGAGGCTCTAATAGCACGGTAAAGTGAAGCCTGAAGTTTGTCCCCATCGTGAAGTCCCCAAGTTCCTTCAACACAAGGACAGTGATTGGTCTTTGTGTCCCTAAGACCTCACTCAAAACTGTGCCTGCCACTAGCATTCTCAATAAACGTTTATCAGATAAGCATATTTGGAGCTGCTTTTAACTTTTCGAGTATTCCTTATCTCATTTGAGCCTCACAACCACATGAAGTCAACAGTACAATTGTCTAACCCTGGCCAAAATGAGTAATATAAACAATAATCATTTAAAAATGCCACAGTAAGGGGCCGGCCTCTTGGCGTAGCGGTTAAGTGCGCACGCTCTGCTGCTGGCGGCCTAGGTTCGGATCCCAGGCGCGCACCGACACACTGCTTGTCAGGCCATGCTGTGGCGGCATCCCATATAAAGTAGAGGAAGATGTGCAAGGATGTTAGCTCAGGGCCAGTCTTCCTCAGCAAAAAGAGGAGGATTGGCATGGATGTTAGCTCAAGGCTGATCTTTCTCACCAAAAAAAAAAAAATGCCACAGTGGAAGTTGACCTGAAATGCAGCAGTCCTAAGTGGACTGATGGACGGACAGAGGGATGATAGATGGAGAGACATGAACAGAAAGTACAGCAGAATGTTAATGGTAAAATGCACGGGTTGGACAAACCTCAAAGGTCCTTTCCTTCTCCCAAACTCTATGTTTATATATTGACTTCCTAAGCACTTATCAGATACTTACCATAAAATGAAGAGAAGTTACCATTAGTCAGCTAAGATCTATTTAAGATTAAGCTTTGCAGCTACTCAGAGTTGACCCAAAGTGTGTCAGTCAGGGGCTACCTTATGCTGTGATAGCAAACATCACTAAAATCTCCAGGCTGAAAATTACGAAGGCTGTCTCTTGCTTACGCTGTACGTCCACCGCGGGTTGCTGGGGGCCTTGCTCCAGCATCACCATTGACGTTGTTATCTTTGTTGTTCTCACTCAGAGTCCAGTTGACAGAGAACCAATGTACTTGCTAGAGGGAAAGAAGAGTCCAGCAGACCTCAGATGTCCCTTAGGCTTCCTCCCATTTCATAACCACAGGCCCTCCAGGACAGCTTCAACTGACCCCATCTTATCAACAGAGTAATTAAGACTGGTTTTTCAGGAACTGAGACCTCTCGTCCAGTTCAGGCCAGTTGAGACCCCCAACCTATCAACTAGGCCTGTGCAAATGCTCAGTAAATGAGCTTTTTGACATCAAAGTGCTAAAAAGTCCACCCTCAGATCATGATATTGCCACCATTTTGTGAACATGTGTCCTACGAAGAGGCATGAAGCTTGACCAAGCTTGCACAGATCATCAATTACCTCACTTCTCCTTACCTTCAATAGTCTGTCTCCACACTTCAGACCACCCTGCCCTTCATCCCATAAATTGTGCCCCAAGCCCTGGATGGAGGAGACAGATCTGAGGGCACATGTCCCCTGACTCCATGCAGATCAATCTCACAGAATAAAGCTGATTTCTTTTCCCAAAATCTGATGCTGTAATTAATTGGCTTTTTTATGCACATTGGGTGGGAGAACCCCCTTTTTGTGCAGTAACAATTTCATCCACTGAGGTGGGTGCTATGGAGTCACACAGCCAAGGGAGGGGAAGCATGGACGTTGGACAGTAGTCAAGTCCTCAGGCAGAGTAATGTCTGTGCTATTTTGTCCTTTCCTTTTAGATTGTAAGCTCCTTGAGGTCAGTCTCCATGGGTTTTTTCCCCTAATTATACAAACTACAATGCCTAGGAAATTTCCCCCTCTCTGTCACTCAGTAAATGTTTGCCTTTGGTAATGACCGAATTTCTAGTGTCTTGACCCTCTGAGAACAGCAGCTCTTTTTTATGTGCAATACCCTGATTTTGCCAGCTCCAGGATGAAATCCCACGGACGGTGTTCAAGGTGGGTCTTAGAACCTGTGGAACAAAGGCCTTTCATGGTTTTCTTTGCCTGGTTGAGATTGGGGCTGAGCAGTGGGACAGTCTCTCTCTGGAAGCTCTCAACCTGACACTCTGCTGTTGTGCTATTGCAGCAGGGAGCAGGGAAAGAGGGAATCACTGAGGGACCTCAGGCTAGTGTGGAATTTCCAAAAGACAGAGGTGATAATAAAAGCTCAGTGGAGTGGGACAATTGGGAAGGAGATAACACTCTGGGTGGGAGGGGGAAACGGGCTTAAAAAGAACGCTGAGGCCTGTTTCCAAGGCAAAGACAGCATGTGCTCACTTGTGCAGCCTCTCACCCCCATACCCTCCCCTCCACAGACGTCTTTGAGTCTACTCCTTGGAGTACTGTACAAGGCCAGGGCCCCTCCCCAGAGGCCTTCCAGCTGTATGATTCGTGCTGTACAACCTGAGACATTCCGACACAGGCTTCTCTGAAAGCCAGCTCGGCTCTAAAGCTGCAAAGCACAAAGCCCTTACAGCAAAAGCCAAACAGGTACACAAACGAATCAATACTTGAGCACTCAGCACATTCACACGTTGGCTAAGGAAACACACTGGCCCAGGCCCAGCCTTGGCCCCTAACTGTGCTAGTCAATATCACTCGTCAATTAAAAGCTAAAGGAGTTTTATCACTCCCCCTGACACCCCAGGCTTCTGGCTCATAAAATGGATTTCCAGTCAGTGTAAATAGTTTCCTTTGCCCAGCAGCTGTGTTCCTGAAAAGTTTCTTGTAAATCAAATCCTCTTTTAAAATGCGTGAAACTTGCTGTTTAAAAGGAACCCTGTGATTAATTCTTTTGTAAGGCAAAGAATATTTCTGTAGTATAAAAATGCCACTACCACCTGCCCCTATCTCGTTCTTCCTC
The DNA here is from genome assembly GCF_020826845.1 of Diceros bicornis minor. Taxonomy (NCBI): domain Eukaryota; kingdom Metazoa; phylum Chordata; class Mammalia; order Perissodactyla; family Rhinocerotidae; genus Diceros; species Diceros bicornis. The sequence goes on along the minus strand of NC_080771.1, from coordinate 1,672,170 downwards.
TCCCCGGCCCCTCCACCCCTCCTGGTGGCCACCTGCCCCCACCCAGTCCATTCTGTATGGTCAGCTTTTAGGAGTAAATAACATTTTTGAAAGAGGACTTGTGTCTTTGTTACTTGGAAGCAAACCAAAGACCCATCTTTCTAACACGTGTCTTATAAACATCCTGATGGAGAAGGCTGGGGAATATATAACATGTGTTTGCAGATACCACAATGCACAATCACCAGAAACGCTGATGAGCTGGCTATGAAAGGAACCAGCTGATGTTCTCTGCGAGAATGGCTCATCATCCCTCACTCAGAACAAACCAAAGACAGCATTGCAGAAGACAGGTGGAGACACAGAGAGGATGCCTTTATTTCCCCCCAAGAGCTCATCCCGTCCCTTCCTGCTGGTGAAGACTGAAAAATAGAAGGAATCATGGAAAATATTCTTCTCCAAATGTCGTTGGGAACATCAGTCCATAATTTTGCCCAAGAGTGAGGCTAAAGACTAGCCCAGTGTTTGTCAATCTTTAGCCACTTGGGATTTTTACCAGGTCCGTGTACTACCTGCAGTTTAACTAAAACTCAGTAGTTTTCATTAAATTGACTCATTGCTTTTAACTTAGACTCATGAGAAGCAATGAGATTCATGAAAGCACAGGTTTGAGATGTAGTTATATTTTTTACACACATCAAAATAAATGTATAACTATTAAAAATATGTGCTCATCCAGGTGCCACCTAAAGTCATCCTGTGGGCCACTATTGATACACACACCACGCTTTGCCAAGACTGGACTAGGTGGCCTCACCAAATCTGAGTGGGTCATGATAGTCTCAATTCACTCACCATTGGTTACATACCTGTGCCTGTGTTCATTGAACAGACGTTACTGAGTAACCACTATACATGGGCATTGTGCTAGGCATGGGTGACAAGAGAGGAAGAGCTTTTGTGTCTTTGGGAGCTTACAATTTGTAGAGGGGGCAGGCCAAAAGAAAGAGAGTTGTAACATAGTGCATTGTACAAAGAACTAGGGGAGCACAGAAGAGGAGAAATGATGTCTCCCTCAGGAATAGGAGCCTTGAAGAGAGCATTTTGGGTGGGCTAGGAAGAGTGGATGAGATTCCATTCTTCCCCTCTGATGGTAAGAATGAAGGAAATACATTCCAGGAGAGTAAACAGCCACATGCAAAGGCCCAGGGGCATGTGACAGTACAGGATGTGGTTGGGAGGGGTGAGTGCTCTGGGTGGAAGGCAGGGGCAGGCTTTAAGATCAAATCATAGAAGTCTATTGTATGGGACCTTAGGTGATAATGTCCTCAAGGTTCATGCATATTGTAGCATGTGACAGGATTTCCTCCCTTTTTAAGGCTGAATAATATTCCATTCCACATTGTTATGGACTGAATTGTGTCCCCCCAAAATTCATATGTTGCAGCCCTAACCCCCATGTGACTTATTGGGAGATAGGGCCTTTAAAGAGACAATTAAGGTTAAATGAGGGCACGAGGATGGGGCCCTAATCTAATAGGACTGGTGTCCTTGCAGAAGAGGAAGAGACACTAGGTAGGCACAAGCACAGAGAAAAGGCCACGTGAGGACACGGCAAGCAGGTAGCCTTCTGAAAGCCAAAGAGAGAAGCCTCAGGAGAAACAAGCCCTGCTGGTACCTTGATCTTGGATTTCCAGCCTCCAGAACTGAGAGAAATTAAATTTCTGTGGTTTAAGTCACCCAGTTTGTGGTATTTTGTTATGGTATCCCTAACAAATTAATACATTCCACGTTTTGTTTATTCATTCATCTGTCAATGGACATTTGGGTTGCTTCTACCTCATGGCTATTGAGAATAATGCTATTATGAACATAGGGGTACAAATATCTCTTCAAGATCCCACTTTCAATTCTTTTGGATATATATCCAAAACTGGAATAGCTGAATCATATGGTAATTCTACTTTTAATTTTTTGAGAAACCTCCATACTGTTTTCCCTGGTGGGTGCACCATTCTACAATCCCATTAATGGTGCACAAGAGTTCCAATTTTTCCACATCCTCACCAACATTTATTTCCTGTTTTGTTTTGTTTTTTATAGTAGCCATCCTAATGGGTGTGAAATGACATCTCATTGTAGTTTTGATTTGCATTCTTCTAAAGATTAGTGATGTTTAGCATTGTATGGTTTTCATGTTTGTTGGCCATTTATATCTCATCTCTGGAGAAATGTCCACTGAAGTCCTTTGCCCATTTTTTAATGAGGTTATTTGGTTTTTGTTAAGTTGTAGGAGTTCTTTATATAGTTTGGATATTAATCCCTTATCAGATATATGATTTGCAAATATTTTCTCCCATTCCATATGTTGCCATCTCACCCTGTTGAATGTGTCCTCTGATGCAGATAAGTTTTTAAGTTTGAAGTAGTCCTAGTTGTCTATTTTTGCTTGTGTTGCCTGTGCTTGCGTTCCCCTATGTTTTCCTCTGGGAATGTTATAGTTTGGAGTCTATATTTGCATCTTTAATCCACTTTGAATTAATTTTTATATATGGAATAAGGTAAGAATCTGCCTTATTCCATTGTATGTGGATATAAGATTTTCCTGACACCATTTGTCCTTTCCCTATTTAGTGGCTTTAGTATCCTTGTCAAAAATCACTTGACTGTATGCACAAAGGTGGATTTCTGGGCTCTCCACTCTGTTTCTTTGGTCTATACGTCTGTCTTCATGCTAACACCACACTGTTTTTGATTACTATAACTTTGTAATATGTTTAGAAATCAGAAAGTGTGAGACCTCTGACTTTGTTCTTCCTTTTCAAGATTGTTTTGGCTATTCAGAGTCCTTTGAGATTCCATACGAATTTTAGGATGAATTTTTCTATTTCTGCAAAAAATGCCATTTAGATTTTGATAGAGATTGCAATGAATCTGTGGATTGCTCTGGGAAGCAAATATGAAGCCTCCCAATCCATGCACCAAGGATCTTTCCACTTATTTATGTTTTCTTTAATTTCTTTCTGAAATGTTTTGTTGTTTTCAGTGTACAAATTTTTATCTCCTTGGTTAAGTTTATTTGAGTATTTTATTCTTTTTCATGCTATTGTATATGGAATTGATCTCTTAATTTCCTTTTCTGATTGTTCACTGTTAGCATATAGAAATACAACTGATTTTTCTGGGTTGATTTTGTATCCTACAACATTGCTGAATTCATTTATTAGCTCTAACAACATTTTGTGGAATCTTGAGGGTTTTTTATGTATAATCTCATGTCATCTGTGAACAGAGATAATTTTACTTCTTCCTTACCAATGTGGATGACTTTTATTTCTTTTCTTTCCCTAATTTTTCTGGCTAAATCCTCCAATACTATGTTGAATAGAAGTGGTGAGAGTGGTCATCCTTGTCTTGTTCTTGATCTTAGAGGAAAGGCTTTCAGTATTTCACCATTGAGTATGGTGTTAGCTGTGGGCTTTTCATATATTGTCTTTATCATATGGAAGTTGTTTACTTTTATTCCTAATTTGTTGAGTGCTTTTATCATTAAAAGCTGTTGAATTTTGTCAACTGCTTTTTCTGCGCCAATTGAAAAGATCGTGTTTTTTTTCCTTCATTCTGTTAATGTGGTATATTAAATTGATTGATTTTTTGTATGTTGAACCATCCTTGCACTCCAGGAATAAGTCACACTTGGTCAGGGTGTATAATCCTTTTAATGTGCTGTTGAATTAGGCTTGCTAGTATTTTGTTGAGGATCTGTGAGTCAATATTCATCAAAGATATTTTTCTGTAGGGGTTATTTAGGGTTTGGGGAGGTTTTTCTTGTTTTTATTTATTTTTTTCTTGCAGTGTCTTTGTCTGACTTTGGTATCAGAGTAATGCTGGCCTCATAGAATGAGTTTGGAAGTGTTTTCTTGTCTTCAATTTTTTGCAAGAGTTTGAGGGGGATTGGTGTTAACTCTCCTTTAAGTATTTGACAGAATTTTCCATTGAAGTCATGTGGTCTATATTTCCTTGTTGGGAAGTTTTTGATTACTGCTTCAATCTCCTTATTAGTTATAAGCTATGCTGATTTTCTATTTCCTCATGATTCAGTCTTGGCAGGTTGTGTTTTTCTAGAAATTTATCCATTTCTTCTAGGTTATCCAATTTATTAACATTTGTTCATATTAGTCTCTTATAATCCTTTTTATTTCTATGGTATCAGTTGTAATGTCCTCTCTTTCATTTCTTATTTTATTTTAGTCTTCCCTCTATTTTTAGTTAATCCAGCTAAGAGTTTGTCAACACTGTTGATCTTTTCAGAAAACTAACTCTTAGTTTTTTTAATTTTTTCTATTGTTTTTCTATTCTCTATTTCATTTATCTCTACTCTAGTCTTTATTATTTCCTTTCTTCCACTAGCTTTTGGGTTAGTTTTTTTCTTATTTTTCTATTTCCTTGAGGTGTAAACTTAGGTTCTTGATTTGAAATCATTCCTCTTTTTTAGTGTAAGCATTTACAGCTACAAACTTCCCTCTTGGCACTACTTTCATGGCATCCATAAGTTTCAGTATGTTGTACTTTCATTTTCATTTGTCTTGAGATATTTTCTAATTTCTCTTGTTATTTCTTCTTTGACCCAGTGGTCATTTAGGAGCATGTTGTTATATTTTCACATATTTGTGGATTTTCAAGTTTTCTTTCTGCTGGTGATTTCTAATTTCATTCCACTGTGATTGGAAAAGATACTTCATATGATTTCAATATTTTAAAATAATTTAAGATATGAAGATGTTAATTAAGGGGCCAGCCCCATGGCCTAGTGGTTAAGTTTGGCTTGCTCCACTTCAGCGGCCTGGGTTTGGTTCCCAGGCACAGACCTACACCACTTGCCAGTGGCCATGCTGAGGTAGTGACCCACATACAAAATAGAGGAAGATTGGCACAGATATTAGCTCAGGGAAAATCTTCCTCAAGCAAAAAGAGGAAGATTGGCAACAGATGTTAGCTCAAGGTGAATCTTCCTCAGCCAATAAAGATGTTAATTAAATTTTTAAAATTCGTTTTGTGGCTTAGCAGATGGTCTATCCTGGAAAATGTTCCATATGCACCTGAGAAGAATGTGTATTCTGCTGTTGTTGAGTAGAGTGTTCTGTATATGTCTATTAGGTCCCATTGGTTCATAGTGTTTTTCAAGTCCTCTGTTGCCTAGTTGATATTCTGTCTTATTGTTCTATCTACTATTGAAAGTAGAGTATTGAAGTTTTCTATTATTATTGTAGAACTGTCTATTTCTCACTTCAATTCTGCCAAATTTGCTTCATATACTTAGGAGCTCTGATGTTTGGTGCATATATACTTATAATTGTTATATTTTCCTGATGAGTTGACCTTTTTATCATTATATTATGTCCTTCTTTGTCTCTTGTAACAGTTTGTTACTTAAATTCTATTTTGCCTGATATTAGTATAGCCACCCCTGCTCTCTTTTTGTTACTATTTGCAGGCAATATTTCTCTATCCCTTCACTTTCAGCCTATGTGTGTTCTTAGATCTAAAGTAAGTCTCTTGTATACAGCATATAGTTGAATCCTGTTTGTTTTCTTTTTAATCCATTAAGCCAATCTATGTTTTTTGTCTGGAAAGTTTAATCCATGTACATTTAAAGTAATCACTGATAAGGAATGACTGACTGTTGCCACTTTGTTAACTATCTTCTGTATGTCTTCTAGCTTTTATGCCCGTTCTTTCCTCTCTTACTGCCGTCCTTTGTGTTTTCTTGGGGTTTTTTGTAGTGACATGCTTTGATTCCCTTCTCATTTGCTTTTGTGTATATTCTATAGATATTTTCTTTGTGGTTATTATTGTAATTACATAAAACATCTTAAAGTTATAATAATCTATTTTTTAAACATTTTTGTGTGTGTGTGTGTGAGAAAGATCAGCCCTGAGCTAACATCCATGCCAATCCTCCTTTTTTTTTTTTTTTTGCTGAGGAAGACTGGCCCTGAGCTAACCTCTATTGCCAATCCTCTTTTTTTTTCTCTTTTTCTCCCCAAAGCCCCAGTAGATAGCTGTATGTCATAGTTGCACATCCTTCTAGTTGCTGTATGTGGGACACCACCTAAGCATGGCCAGACAAGTGGTGCATCGGTGCATGCCCGGGATCCGAACCCGGGCCGCCAGTAGCGGAGCACACGCGCTTAACCACTAAGCCACAGGGCCGGCCCTATAATAATCTATTTTAAATGATAACAACTTAACTTCAATCACACACAAAAACTCTACTCCTTTACAGCTCTACCCTTACTTCATTTCATGTTATTGATGTCACACATTACATCTTTATATATGGTGTACCCATTAATATAGATTTATAGTTATTTTTATGCTTTTATCTTTTAAATTCTATACACGAATTTAAATTATGCACCAAAATTACAGTAATGCAGATTTCTATATATGTACCTATATTTACCTTTATCAGAGAATTTTATATTCTCAAATGGCTTTACGCTGCTGTCTAGCATCCTTTCATTTCAACTTGAAGGACTTCTTTTAGCATTTTTTATAGGATAGTCTAGCAGTAATGAACTTCCTCAATTTTTGTTTATCTGGAAAAGTCTTCAGTTCTCTCATTTCTGAAGGACTGTTTTGCTGGATATAGTACTCTTGGTCAACAGTTTTTTTCTTTCAGCACTTTGAATATATCATCCCACTGCATTCTGGCTTGTAAGGTTTCTGCTGAGAAACCCCCTGATAATCTTACAGAGGCCCCCTTGTATATGATAAATCACTTTTCTCTTGCTACTTTCAAGATTGTCTCTTTATCATTGACTTGACAGTTTAATTATAATGTGTCTCAGTGTGGGTCTCTTTGGGTTTTTCCTAGTTGGAGTTCATTGAAAGTATTTATTTCCATGTCCATAAATGGACATGGAAATAAATGTCCATTTATTTCCTCAAATTTGAGAAATTTTCAGGCATTATATCTTCAAATAAGCTCTCTACTCCTTTTGGGACTCCCATATTGATCTGCTTGATGGTGCCCCATAAATCCCTTAGGCTCCCTTCGCTTTTTTTCATTCTTTTCTTTTTTGCTCCTCTGACTCAATAACTTCAAATGAACTGCCCTTAAGTTTGCTGATTCTTTCTTCAGTTTAATCAAGTCTAGTTGTTGGACTCCTCTAGCGAATTTTTTAATTCAGTTATTGTATTTTTCAGTTTCAGAATTTCTGTTTGGTTCTTTTTTATAGTTTCTCTCTTTTTTTTTGGTATTCTCATTCTGTTCCTGTATCCTTTTCCTGATTCTGTTTAGTTGTCTGTATTCTCTTTTATCTCACAGAGCATCTTTAGACAATTATTTTAAATTCTTTGTCAGATAATTCAGAGATCTGCATACCTTTAGGGTCAGTTTTTGAAGATTTATTCCATTTCTTTGATTGGGCTGTTTTTCCTTGTTTCTTTGTATGCCTTGTGATCTTTTATTGAGATTTGGACATTTGAATAAACAGCCACCTCTCCAGTCTTTATAGACTGAGTATGCAAGGGAAAACCTGCACTAATCAGCCTGTCTAGAGGTTCTGGGACCTCTCAAACCTTTTCTTGGCATGCATCTCCTCTGGGCTTGTGTGTGTGCTTTATTTCAGTATATGTAGCTCCTTTTGACTATCTTAATTTCCCTAAAAACCTCACCCCTGCTTTTTTTCAGGAGCTTTCAGTTTCTGCTTCTATTGTATTCCTCTGCCCATAATCTCTTGCTCTCCTGATGCCTGCCTACAGAGCTTCAGATTCCCTGCTGCTCTAACATACTGCAGTGCTTGCCTCTGTTTTCAGTGTGGCCTCTAACCTGGTATCTAAACTATGCCACTGTTGCCATCAGTGCTCCAAGTCACAAGACAGAAGCCAGTTCCTCAGGCAGCCACCAGACAAGCCAGCACTTTTCTTTCTCTCCCAAGGGAAGAGTGAGGAATTTGGAGGTTTTCTTCTGTGCCACACTGAGTAGGGAGAAGGGCGAGGGTGTGCAAAATGCCATTTTCCTACCGTTTTTAGTGTTTTTTTTCTTGGCTATGCATTCTCCTGGGTTCTCCACTTCCCAACTGATTTCTAAAATATTCACAGAGGTTTTGATCAATATACTGCTATTAATTTGGCGTCTCTGTAGGGAATGAGGGCATAGAGCTTCCTAGTCCTCCATCTTGCTGATATCATCCTCATCAATTGATTTTTGATAAAGGTAAAAAAGCAATTCAATGGAGAAATTATAGTCTTTTCATTAAATTGTCTGGAATACTTGGATATACATATGCAAAAAAATGGATCTTTACCCATACTTCATACCGTTTACACCAATTTGCAGCTTGGATTATAGGCCAAATTAGAAAACCTAACACTACGAAACTTCAAGAAGAAATCATAGGAGAAAAATATTTGTGATCTTTAGTCAAACAAAGATTTTTTGATATGATACAAAAAGCATGATCCATTAAAAAAATTAATAGGTTGGACTTCATCAAAATTTAAAACTTCTGTTCTTCAAAAGATTCTGTCAAAAAGAAAAAACATTTAAGATAGTAAATTTTATGTTATGTATATTTTACCACAATAAAACAATTGGAAATAAAAAGGAAAAGACAAGCCATGGACTGAGAGAAAATATGTGTGAAGCAAATATCTGATTAAAGACTTGTTTCATAGAATATATATATAAATAACTTTCAAAACTCAATAATAAGAAAATATAGAACCCAAAGAAATGGCAAAATATTCGAACATATACTTCACCAAAGAAGACAAATTGTTGACAAATAAACATGTGGGAAGATTCCCAATGTTATTAATCCTTAGGGAGATGCCATTTAAAACTACAATGAGATACCACTACACATGTATTAAAATGGCTAGAATTTTTTTTAAACATAATATCAAGTGCTGGCAGGGATGGGGAGCAAATGGAACTCTCAGACATTGCTGATGGGAATGAGGAATAGTTTAGTCAATTTGGAAAATAGTTGGACAGTTTCCTTAAAGTTAAAGCTTTACCTACCATATGACCCAGTACAACCATTCTTAGATATTTACACTAATAAAATTAAAATGCTTGTTTACACAAAAAGATGTACAGAAATGTTTATAATGACTTTATTCATAATCATCAAAAACTTGAAACAACCCAGAAGTCCTTCAACTGCTGAACAGATGACCAGAGTGATTGATCCACACAATAACTCAGCAATAAAAAGAGATGACAACTGAGTCCCACAAAACGGATCAATCAGAAATGCATTATGCTAAGTGAAAAAAACCCAAACCAAAGGATGTACAATTCTCTGTGTATGATTCCATTTATATGACAAAAAGTAGGTCAGTGGAAAATTGAGAAGTGGAATGGCATGAGTTTTGTTTTAGACAGAAGAAAGAGACTGGAGATAAGTAGACCACTTGAGAACATTCCCACAGGGGAATGGCATGTGCCAGCCGTTGAAGCCTGAGAAGGAATATGGGCGACATTTTGGGGGAACAGACCAGCACAGAGTACCAGAGCCTGACAGGAGGGTGAGAAGGACTTCCACGCGGGAGACATCCGAGCACAGTATGTTGGAGCCTATGAAGGATGCGGAAGGCTTCTGTGTGGTTTGGGGGAAAGGCAATTTGGCATGGAGTGCTTGAGTTTAGATAGGGTGAGGTGCATTTTCACATGAGATGGGAGCCCCGTGTAGGGCATCAGATCCTGGTGAGTGAAGAGAGGGTCACATCGGCTGCAGCAGGGCAGTAGCCCAGTGTGCAGGGTCAGAGATTGAATGGGGTGAGGAGATGCCCATGTTGGCGGGAAGGACAGCAGTAATGGGAGACTGGTTACGTTCAGAAGAACTGATCGAGTATGGTCAGAATAATGAGAGGCAGGTTTCTTTCTTAGGCTTTCCATCTCTCTGCTTACATTTCCCATCTGTTCTTGTAAAAGCTGTCTACTTTATCTATTAGAGCCCTTAGCATATTAATCATAGCTGTTTTAAATTCCTGGTCTGATAATTCCAACATCTCTGCCAGGTCCGGTTCTGATGCTTGCTTTGTTTCTTCAAATTGTGTTTTTTGCCTTTTGCTATGCCTTGTAATTTCTTCTTGATAGCCAGACATGATGTACAGGGTAAAAGGAACAGCTGTAAATAGGTCTTTGGTAATGTGGTGTGGGGGAGGGGAAGCATTCTGTAGTCCTATGTTTGGGTCTCCCTCTTGTAGTGAGCCTGCGCCTCTGGACTGTGTACTTCACGTGTATTTCTCAGTTTTTTCTCCCCCCTTAGGTGGGTTGGGATGGCTAGAGTGGGCTGGAGTTGGGTATTTCTCTTCCCCCATGTCAGTTAGGCTCTGATAATCCCCAGCAGGTTAGGCTCTAGCTAACTAGTTTCTCCTGAGGGCTGGCCCTGTTAAGAAGAACAGAGCGCTCTTGTGTATTTCAAAATGGTTCTTTTTTCCTCCCCCTTGCAGAAACACAAGGGAATTTTTCTCTGATATTTACTGTAAGAATCCAGTTGAGTTCCTAGAGGTAAATCTCACAATATTTTGAGGGTCACCCTATGATTGAGTCCCCCTGGAGCCTTTGGCTCTCAGGCTTGTCCACAACGAGCCTCCAGCAGGTCTTCAACTACAGTTTACGTTTTCTACCCCAGCTCTGCTTCCCGCGGTGAGTCCTGCTCAGGAGGCTCTGCTCCAGCAAGCCGCGCCTCCCTGTATTCACTCATCTATCTCTCCAGTCGTGGGGGCAGCAGTTTGTCCTGCGTCCTCCTCTCTCTTACAGATCCAAGAAGAGTTGTTGGTTTTTCAGTCTGTTCAGCTTTCTACCTGTCGTTAGGACAGAGTTGTGACTTCCAAGCTCTTTACATGTGAACCGGAAGCTGGAAATCCTCGAGGCAGTTTTCTTATTGTCAGAGAAGGGAGTCACAAATATGCAATGGGAGAAAATTAGAATGAATAGATGGTATTGGTGTGAACTTAAGGTTTTCAATATATATAGATAGATATGGAAATCAATTATAGACATAATGTATAGATATAAATATATATTTCCTAGTTCATCATTGCAAAGGCCTGGGAGCAGTGACACTCTAGTATCACACCAGATCTGGGTTTCTAACTACTGTGAAAATTAATAAACAGAAACCTCATTAAATCGGAGTCAGGAGGCCAAAAGGGGGCGCTCTCACATTCTATGTTGATAGCTCAGCCCAACAGGAAGAAGGATGACTTCCTCTTCTTGGCAAGCAAGAAGCTCAGCCAACGAGAGACTGTCACAACTCAACCAATGACACCACACCTGGAACCCTCTGTTTACAACAGTCCTTCCAACCTCCTCTTCCCCTATATCAAAGAGTTTCTCCTCTCTTTGCTGCTGAACTTGCACGTGGCTCACCATGGTTGCAGACTCCGAATTGCAATTCTTTACTGATCCCGAATAAACCCATTTTTGCTGGAGAAATAACTGGCTGCCTATATGTTTAAGGTCAACAATACCATTCTTCAATAAAAGGACTTCGTGGAGAAATGATTGATTTCAGGGCTAGGGCAGGACAAGTATAAGACAGGCCTAGGTCATATGCCAGAAAGTAAGTATAGGCTCAAATATTGATAGGGTCATGGCAAAAGGGCACAGAAGCCAGCTTCAAGGGGCTCCCACGATGCAAATCTAGGATAATTTGGGCATCAACATGAATGATAATAACAGGTTATAACTAATTGGCTAACATAGGAATCCATGAGTCCATACTGATAGATTTAATAAATTGAAAGTTTGAGGAGAAATAGAATATTTACATAGTCTCAAAGTACCCCCTCCAAGAAAATTTTGTCAACTGCAAAGAGAAGAATAACTTCATAAAGCCTGATTGACACCAATTTACTAAATGATCAAAGTTAATGTCACTGGTATTGGGGCAAGTCATAATAATCACATGGCACCTAATAAGATGCAATAAGAAGCATATCGTGTCACTTCTGTGATATTCCTGCGAAAGATGCATAACTTGTTTAATCATGAAGGAACAGCAAATAAAACCCAAGTTGAAGGACATTTTACAAAATAAGTGGCCTGTAATCTTCAAAAGTGTCAAGGTCACAAAAGTCAAGGAAAGACAAGCACTGTTACACACTGAAGAAGACTGCATAGACATGACAACGAAATACCACACGGAATCCTGAACTGGGTCCTTTTACCAAAAAGGACATTGAAATAACTGGGAAAACTTGAGTGGAGTCTGAGGAGTAGATTGTAGTCATGTACCAATTTTAATTTCCTGAATTTGATGGTTGTATTATGGGTTTTGTGGTAACTAAAGTATTTGAGGGTAACGGAACATCATATTAGCAACTTATTCTCAAATGGTTTGTATTGTTTTTACAACTTTCTGTAAGTTTGGGGTTGTTTCAAAACTGAAGGCTGCTTGACTGACTGTTACAGGTGTTCAGATGAGGCTCTATGAAGATCTGAACATGGACTCATCACAGCCCTTACCAGGAAGAGGACAAGGTGACAAGGATGAAATTGGCAAGACTGTTGTGGATGAGGGAGCAGCGATAGCATGTGGAGACTGAGAAGACTCAGTCTTCAGGCATGGAAGGTTGAGACTGGTGCCTTATTAGAAAACGAAGAGTAGAAATGCATGAGTCAGGAAGATTAAGGTTGAGGGAGGACAAGAATGAGTTTGTTTTTTGGAGTTGAGTTGAAAGAGTAGTTCACAGTCTGTCCGACTCCAGGTCACCCTGAGGATTTGGAAAAGAGAGATTCTAAACATAGTGGGGTGTGTGTGTGTGTGTGTGTGTGTGTGTGCGCGCGCGCGTGTGTGTGTGTGTGTGGTGGGGAAAGCCGATCAACACGGGGCCTGGCTTGCTCTGGGTCCACCCCCAATAGCCATCTGAATGTGCTGCATTCCTACCATGAATTATCCTTTTTACCAGCACCTTGATTGTCCACACCTGTGGGGAATAAGCCTTGGAATGTTGCCAAGAGGAAAAGCTACAGCCAGAAACTTCCAAAGCTGTCTCCAGAGCATAATGTATTTTCAGCTCACACAAATCCCTTGTTGACAAATGATCTCTCAATGGCCTGGACGTTAAAGAGACTGAATGCATTTTGGTTGCACAAATGTGTCCTTTGATTACCTTATTATTTGGTCCCCTCTATTAAGGTAACCTACAGCCCCAATACCTTATCTTAGCATTTGAGTCTATCTCCACATGTAATTTTTTTTTTTAGGAAGATTGGCCTTCAGCTAACATCTGTTGCCAATCTTCTTCCCTTTTTTCCTTTTCTCTCCCCAAAGTCCCAGTAGATAGTTGTATGTCATAGTTGTACATCCTTCTAGTTGCTGTATGTGGGACACAGCCTCAGCATGGCTTGATGAGTGGTACATAGGTCCATGCCCAGGATCCAAACCGGTGAACCCTGGGCCACCAAAGCAGAGCACACAAACTTAACCACTACACCACCGGGCTGGACCTATCTCCAAATGTAATTTTGCAGCCCCATTTCCTCTACTCTCCTGCCCGAGTCCCCACTCAAGCCAACCCTGTGGGCTTTTTATTGTCAAAGCTTGTCATGCTCTTTCCCACTTTTGAGACCACTCATCTGGCAAGTTGAAATTCAACTCACTTTGTGCAGAGACAGCACCATGCTAGGCGCTGTGGAGACACAGAGTTGATTAATACATGACCTCTATTCTCAAGGAATTTTCAGTCACAGTAGAAATAGAAGGTGCCTCTATGAGGGAGATGAGGATCTTCTTTATGAAGGCAGATGTGGGGAGAGGAGTAGGCACATGCAGCTCAAGATTGGACAGATGCTTACTTGTACAGTTATGAGGAAGACATCAAGCCAACCTGTCCTCAAACCTCCCATTTACAACTGGCTGCTCCCACTGCCTGTAGAGTACACGCCATGTTTTGCCATCCTCACTGTCCCTTATTCTTCAGGCCTCAACTAAAAATGAACATTTCCCTCAGAGTGGCCTTTTCTGATCCACCCTTGCCACCAACCACAGTACAATGAGACAGTGTACACTCACACTTTCTTTCTTTCTCATCAGAGAAACCAGCCAGATACATTACAAAGAATCAGAAGCACAAAGTCAGTCTCAGAATCTCAGAGCTTGAAGGAACCTTGGCCAGCCCAGATCCTTGTGTGGCAGATGAAGAAACCGAGGTTCAGATAGGGAAAGTCACTTACCAAACACCGCGCAGCGGTTCAGATGCTTTTGGTTGCAAGAAATAGAAATATCAATCCAAACTGACTTATACAGAAAGAGAATTTATTGGTTCAAGTAATTGAATAGTCAAGAGGTATATCTAGCTTTAGATAAAACTTAATCTAGGATCTCAATGATGAGATGGAGATTAGTGTGCTCTTGCTTTCTCTCTCTCTCTCTCTCTCTCTCTCTCTTCCTGTTTTTCCCATTGTGGTACCAAAATGGATCCTAAGACACCCCAGAGCTACATGTTTCCTCACTGGACTCCATTTCCCCAATAATTCAACCTAAGCTCCAGAGGTCGGTTTTCTTGGCCCTGATTCAACTGACTTGGTACATGGTACATCTCTGACCCATCACTGTGGCATTTGGAATGGGATATACAGACTGGCTTAAGGCAAACAGGGCCTAGCCCTAGAGATGGAAGCATGATCAATTCACCCATGGCTGAGAAATGTTTGATGCTATTGTGAAGGGAAGAGGACAACGGATGCTGGGAATAAGATCCACAGATGTTCACCACAGAAAGTCACTGGCAAAGTCAGGGCTAAAATCCAGGTCTCTTGGCTCTGGTTCAGTGGTTTCATTACATTCTGGAAAAGCCAGTGAAGGTTCTGTGACACCAAGACCTAGCCAATAGAGCTTTGCGTTCAAGCAGTTCTGTACTGACTCTGGAGTGGCAATGCTAAATTCACCATTCCTCACGCAGGGAGAGAGGAACTCCAGGATCTGAGTCCAGACAGAGATGGATTGATGTGATTACTGGAACAGTCTGTAGATCTAAATCAGGAATGAGACGTAGAGACCCTGGGTAATAATTGTCCCACATGTGCTGCCAATGAAATCGAATCAGCATAATTGATTTAATCTACACAAAGTGAAACAGGTCTTCTGGAAAACTGCCCATCAGCAGATCAGCAAAACCCATAATTGGCATATTAAATGAAAATAAAGTGAGAACTAAAGGTGGCGTTCTTCCAACCTGCAATACGCAGAGCAATGCACACTGGCTGGTTGGAGGAGAGCAAGACGAAGGATGGCAGGTGTGATTTATTCCAAGGGAGCCATAGTTCAGAGCTGGCTCCTTCAGGGATCTTTATTTGTTATTGTATTAAAAGTGAAACTCACACAGAATACATTTTATTCTCAATAATATACAATTTAAGATGTGCTTGATTCTTGATTTACCCACAAAAATATTGCATCTGCTAATCCTCTTGAGGTTTTCCCAGTTGCATAATGATAACCCCTGCTGGTACATAATACTGTCACCAGATAAGCAGGAATGACTTGAATCTTTTGCTAACTTTCACCTCCATCATTCTTAAAGTGATCTCTTAGAGAGAAGGGCTGGAGAGTTGCAGGACAATTCTGCTTTGTGAGGACCCGTTTATGGCACAATACTCTATAAGAAGGGAAATTCAAATTCCTTGGCAAGGTTCTCCATAATCTAGTCCTGGCCCACCTTTCAAATTCAGTCTCTCGTTTCTCCTTTTCAGTCTCTATTGCAACAAGCCTGGAACAAAGATTTTTTCTATACAATTTCCATGCCTTTTTGATGTGTCACCTTATACAGGCTGTACCCCTTGCCTTCCCACACATCTGGGGCTAGATTCAGATAGCGGTCTCCAGTTTGTGACCTCTAGATTAAAATTCCACCTTCTTGGTGAAACCTTCTTTGATTCTCAACAAGAGGAAATGATCACTCTTTCTTTTGGACCCCACATCAATTTGCTTCTCTCCATCTTAGACCACTCATTGCATGTCTTGCTTTGTATTATCCTGATTTGTGCATCTATCTTATCTTTCATGTTGATCTCTGGATTTCCAAGGCAGAAATCACAGAACATTCATCTCTGTAGTCCCATGATGTCTAGCCTGGACGGATTTCTTGAAGAAAATTCACAAGGCAGAAACTGTGTATTTTACTAGCTGCAGCACTTTGAACAAGTACAGTCAGATAATTCATGAAGGCTTTGAGGGTGGGAAAATTGGGAGGGATCCTGGGTTCATTCTCTGACGCGGCTCCCTAAAACTTCCCTTTCATTGCTCAGCCCCGAGTCTTTCACTGTAGAGGCTATTTTTCATCCTCAGCCCAGAAGAACCTTCACTTATTGAATTACTGTGACTTTGGGCAGTTACTAATCTGTGAGGCAATTTCAGGCCAACATTCTTGGTGGCACTAATCATCTATAAAAGTTATTGTGAGGTGACATCCAGCTGGTAACATGCCCTGAAGCGGGACGTTCCCAGGAAAGTTGTCTAGATTAGAAAAATAGACTCTGAAGCACCAGTCTTAGAATTAGATTCCAGTACTAGAAACTATTTGGGGTTTTATTTTGTTTCTTTCTCCCGTGCTGTTGCTACCAGCTTACCCCAGGAATCTAGCTACCAAAAGTGCCCTACCGCATCCAAGGTGATGGCGAATCTTCCAGGAGTCAATGGCACACAAGGAGATCTGAAGACAATTGACTCTCAGCTTTAGGCAAAACTAACCAGAAACCCATATGTGTCATTAAAATTAAAGTGGAATGCAGTGTAATGTTAACCAATAAAAATATGGGTTCTAGAGTTAAGATCCAAGGTTTGAAACTGGTTCCCGTAGTTGAGGGAACTTGAGAAAGTTATTTGACCTCTCTGAGCTTCAATGAACTTATCTATAAAGTGATGACAATAGTGCCTACCACCTAGGATTGTTTTGAAAATTAAGTGAGATTGTGCAAGGAAAGCTCCTAGCACGGTGCCTGGCACATAATGGCACTAAAACATGTCATCTATTATTTTTTCTACTTTATCGTCATTATTAGTAAAGTTTCTTGTCCTAAAATTCCCAGACTAACAGCTAAGAAGGGCTATAGGACAGGCTCTTAACCACCGTCTTTCCTGGAGCTGAAAACTCATAGGATATCCAGGCACCTCTTCTGCCTGCAGGAATGTCTGTTCTCACATATCTTTGGAAAAGTGTTCCTCATCCTTTTATCTTTCTTTCAAAGATTCCAAGAACCAGAGCTAGAACCATCAGTTGGAACATATGGGGAGGCTAGTTTCGGCTCAATGTAACAGAAGAACTTTCTCACAAATAGGACTGTCAAATATGACACTAGAGGTAATGAACTCCTCATCACAGGAGATATTCGGGTAAAAGCTGGATGAGCACTTGTTGGAAATACTGTGAAATAATTCAGGTGTCATACATAGGAATTGAACTAGAAGACCTTTGAGGACTTGACTAACCCTAGGATTCAATGCTGTCTCTTTTTTTATTCTTGGCACTTCCTTACAGAAAAATAATTTGATAACGTTGAAAAGCATTCAAAACAACCATTTCATCTGGAGACCTGCATTGTGGAGCAGAGCATTTTACAAAGCAAAGATCTCAAAACCGTTATCTTTGCATAATGGAAAAGAATTGCTAGTAAACATGCTACCAACACTTAGAAAACTTACACTTGAGAAGTCAAAGAAAATTCTATTTGGTAAATTCTTATTTGAAAAAGGCATTCACTGAATTACTTAGCTATGTGCACCTTGAGTTGAATTAAATTCAGGAGCAAAATGTATTTGAAGATATGCCTGCCTTCTATCTTTCACTACACCGCACCTTCTCGCTTCAAAATGTGTCTTTTATCTTCTGGGGAGGATAGAATCTCTCATCCTAATCAAAGAGCTCTTACTAGATGCTGTGCTATAATAAAGAATTTGTTTGATCTTTGTCCCAGGTTCCTGGCAGGGAGCTTCTAAAATCCTTGAAATTTCTTGAGTGATAGAAGTGTGTTTGTTACGCTAATAAAGCGACTCATAGTGGGTCCTTAAATAGCTTCAGGATGGGATCTGGTCCCCAGAAGGACCAACCACATGATTAAAGGGTAGCAACGCTGGGCCAGACCAACTACTGGAGAGAAAAGGAGGGCTGCAGATTGAGTTCAATCAGATGGCCAAGGATTTACTCAAGCATGCCTATGTAGTGAAACCCCAATAAAAACTCTAGATACCAAAGCTCAATGCAGCTTCCTGGTTGGTGAACACACTGATGTGCCAGAAGGTGACATGCCCTGACTCCATGGGAAGAGGGCATGGAAGTTCTGCATTCAGCACCCTCCCAGAGCTCACTCTATGTGTATTCTTTATAGTAAAATTGTAATTGTAAGTATAGTGCTTTCCTGAGTTCTGTGAGTCATTCTAGTGAATTATCAACCTGAGAGGTTTGTGGGAACCCTCAAATTTATAGCCAGCTGGTCAGAAGTGAAGCCTGGGGACCCCCAAAGTGTGGCTGGCATCTGAAGTAAGCACAGTCTTGTGGAAGACTGAGCCCTTAGACCTGTGGAATCTGAGGCTAATTCCAGGTGGTTAGTGTCAGAATTGAATTGCAGTACACAGGTTAGTGTTGAAGCAGAATAGATACCCTTAACGTAAAGTTATTTCACTAGACAGGCTGTGTCTTGGCTCTCCCTTCAAAGAAAGCTTGGAAGGGATCAGATGGGAAGAAACTGGGCCACTGGAGGATTGTGAGGAATTTGTAGGTTCTTGGAAGGACACTTCACAGGCCAGAGGACACAGGTAGAAAGACTAAGGCCTGGTCATGAAATTCAGGAAAAAGTGGGAACGTAGACCAAAAGGAATGTTTTTACAAGTTCTCATTTAATTCTCATACAAGCTTATAAGATAGTCATCATAACTTCCCTTTTGCAGATGAGAAAAATGAGACTCAAAGAGGTTAAGTAATAGGATCAAACTTGTACGTGTCAGAGCCAGGATTTTTAACTCACTTCTATTTGACTTTGAACCGCTTGCCCTGTGCAATATGCAGCACTGCCCTTCCCTCTAAGGGTGCAGGCCGTGTCTCAGCACCCTGTCTGTGATAGGAAGTCTCCAGTAGGAACCTGGGACGAGTTCACTCAGCCAAGACCTGAGGGAACAAGCCTTTAGTGGCAGGAGAGGGGAGACCTGAGGGAGGGTTTTTGAGAGACTGAGCATGTGGCGAGGTTATAATGACAGGGATTCTCACTTGAAAGTATGATACTGTACCTGGAGTGCAGGGAGGGACTCAGTCACAGAACCAAGGCAGAAAAGAAGCAAGGTCCACCCAGCAGCTTCTCAGTATCCTCGATGATGGACAACCTGGATTCCTCCTGTCAGAGTTCAGTATTAACCCCAAACCCCAGCTATAGGATTAGACATCTGTAGAAACAAGGATTGACCAGATGATGAGGTTGTTGGTCTAAAAGGAACAGGTAACATAAGTACAACAGGTAGAATGTGTTTGTATTTGCAATGAAGCCTAACACCAGCTTGATTTATAGGGAATCAAAACTCTTTTTAAAACACATGGTAGGCCTAAAAAATGTATCCATAGTTAACCAGTGTGTCATCCCAGGCCAAGTGAAAGGTACAATATTCATCTGGGGAAGAAAAGGGAAATTGAGTGAGCTGATTTCCCCCTTCAGAGATGTTACCAGGCAGATACAGACCAGTTTTTTTCTTAATTCAAATAAGAAGAAAATGTACCGATAGTAAGATAGAAAGAATTGCTTCACCGTCAAGGAGACAAAGAGGAATGGAAGCTATGTCAAGAAGACAACAGACAAGTCTACCTTTCTCTTGGTTACACTTTTAGGAGATTTGTCAAGTTCTAACATCACTTTATCCAGCCTTGCAAAAACTCTCATCATATCAAAAACTCTAAATTGACTTTATTTATCTGAATTTAAATTAAAGTTGTCACCTCTACCCTCTTAAATAATGTTGCATATCTGAGGTTTCATCAAATTGTAATCTAGATATTAATCTGTTCAAAGGCATGTAATAAAGCGACTGACTTAAACGGGTTCCCTTTCAGCTCTGTGATTCTTAACTTTACTCTATTTTAAATTTTTAACCTTTTTTCTTGTGACATACATCACATACACAGAAAACTACACTATTCAGATTTTATAATTTTTCTTGTGTTAGTTTTAGTGAGCTGCATTTTTCTAGAAATTTGTCTATTTATCTGTATTTTCAAATTATTGGCATAAAGTTGTTCATATTATCCACTTATTAACTTTTTTTGTATCTATGGAATTTGAAGTCATGCTCCTTTCTTCACACCTGGCGTTGGTTACTTGTGCATTCTCTCATTTTTTTCTTGCTCAGCCTCAATAGGGGTATCAAATATTATTAATCTTGTCAATAACAATATTATTTTATTAATTCTTATATTTATTTTTTTCTTTCTTCTACTTTCTTTGAGCTTAATTTGATAATTTCTTCCCACTTCGTGAAATGGATACTGACTTGATTAATTATCAGCCTTTCTTCTTTTTCATATGCATTTAAAGTTATAATATTCCTTCAGGCACAGCTTTACACTCCACAAGCAAGTTTTGAATGTAGAATTTTAATTTTCAGTCAGTTCAAAATATTTCCTTTTTTTCCCAGATGTTATAGTATGTTTTTTATTGATGCTTCTGGGCACCAAAGTTTTCTGCTAGTTAAATCAACACTTCAATGGGAAAGTCAGCTACGCAGTAAGTACGGCAGTGCCTCGGCAAAATTGTGAAGTAAAGCAAATACATCTTTGAACCTTTCGCACCTTTCACCTTTTCTTTCTTTATGCGTGTGTGTGTGTGATGAGAACTCTCAGGATTTACTCTCTTAACAACTTCGTATATGTCACACAGCAGTGTTAACTATAGTCATCATGCTGTACATTACATCTCTAGTGCTTATTTATCTTGTAACTGGAAGTTTGTACCTTCTGACCACCTTCCTCCAATTCCCCCTCCCCTCACCTCCTGTCTCTGGTAACCACAAATCTGATCTCTTTTTCTATGAGCAAAACACTTCTAATTTCAATTGAGATGTCTCCTTTGACCCATGGTCAATATTACCATGGTAAGATGGAAGTATATTTCTTAATTTTTACATATATAAGTTATATTTTTGCAATTGGTTTCCAGCTTAAGTACATTAACTCTGAGAAATACTCTGAATTATTTCAATCCTTTGAAATTTATTGAGACTTGCTTGAAGGCCCTTTAATGCAAGTGATTCATTGTAAATGGTGAATTATTGCAAGCGTTTCTTGTGTGGTTTGAAACACAAGTATTCACATTTGTTGTGTAGTATTTTTATTTTCATTTAAAAAAGAGTTAATCATATATTCTTATGACTTTTTGCCTGCCCTTTCAAACACTCACAGAAAAAGAGATGTCAAAAATTCCCCATTATGATTCTAGATTTTTTATATCTTGTAGTTCTGTAATTTTTGCTTTATACATTTTTAGGCTATGTTTTTGGGTGCATACAAATTGAGAACTATGAGATTTTTCTGGTGATTTGAAAATCTTATCATTTTGAGGTATATCTCTAATGGGCTTTTTTTTTTTTTTTTTACTATCTTGCATAGTTTTTCTAGTGGCTGCTCTTGAATTTACAATAAACATACAGTTAATCTTTATTATTCATGGATTTCATATTTGTGAATTTACCTATTCACTAAAATTTATATATAACCACAAAATCAATGCTTGTAGCACTTTCACTATCATTCACAGACATGTGCAGAACGGTGAAAATTCTGAGTCATCCAACACGCACGTTCCCAGCTGAGGTGGAATGAGGCGATGCTCTCCTTTCTTATTTCAGCTTTCATAATGTAACCAAATGTCCTTTTCATCATCTATTTAATGACACTTTTTTCACTTTTTGTACTTTTTTTGGTGAATTCAATGTTTGAAATGGCCCCCAGTTGTAGTCCTGAAGTGCTGTATAGTGTTCCTAAGTGTAAGAAAGTTGTGATGTACCTTACCAAAAAAAATGTGTAGTAGATAAGCTTCCTTCAGGAAAGAATTATAATGCTGTTGGTTGTGAGTTCAATGTCAATGAATCGACAATATAGATTAAATAAAATGTCTTTAAACAGAAACACACATAAAACAAGGTTATCTATTGGTCAGTTGATGTAAATATTGACCAGAGTCTCACAGGAACCTAATCCTGCATTTCCCCTAGAAGCAATGGTTCAATATTTGCTAATTCAGTATTCATGGAGATTTTATAGAACAAACTACTGTAAATAACAAGAATCAACTGTACTTGACTTTCACAGTCTACTTAGAATTAATATTTATCACTTAGTTGCAATATAGATATATAGAATGAAATTTAGAAGATATGGAATATAGAAACTTTGCCACCAAGGTCCTTTACTTTCTCTCCTTTATCCTGTAATTGTCATAAATAGTATATCTACGTACATTGAAAATCCTACTAGAAAATTGTACAATTTTTACTTTCAACCGTTATACATATCTCATCTTAAAAACTTAAAGGAGGAAAAACAGTCTGTTATATTTGTCAATATATTTACCACTTCTGTTACTCTTTCTTCAATCTTGAATCTCCAAATTCCCTCTGGTATCATTTCTCTTCCGCCTGAGAAACTTATTTTATCATTTCTTTTAGAGAAGGTATGATGGCAATGAATTATCTTAGTTTTCCTTCATCTAAGATTGTCCTTTTTCCATCTTTATTCCAGAAAGATAGTTTTGCTGGATGTAGAACTCTGGGTATTTGAGCATATTAAAAATGTCATTCCACTGCCTTCTGGCATCCATGGTTTCTTATCAGAAATCTGCAGTCATTCAAATTGTCGTTACTCTACAAGTAATGTCTGTTTTTCTCTGACTTCTTTCACAACTTTTTGTGTGTGTTTGGTTTTCAGCACTCTGATTATGATGTGTCTGTATGTGTATTTCTTTGAGTTTATTCCGTTTGAGGTTTGCTGAGGTTCTTGAATCTGTAAGTTTATGTCTTTTACCAAATTTGGGTATTTGTCAGTCATGATTTCTTCAAACATATTTTTTGCATACTCTTCTCTCCTTCAGAAATTCCAATGACGTAAACGTTAGACTTTTTGATATTGTCTTACAGGTAATTTTATTTTACAATCTTCTCACCCTCTGTTTATCAGATTGAATATTTTCTATTGATCTATCTTCAAGTTTACTGACTCTTTTCCCTGTCATCTCCATTCTGCTATTAAGGATATTAAGTGAATGTTTTATTTCAGTTATTATATTTTTCAGTTCTAAAACTTCCATTTGGTTCTTTTCTATAGTTTTTATTTCTTTATTGAAACTTTCCATTTATTTCAAGAAGTATTCACACTTTCTTCTTGGAGCATGGTTATAATAGCAGCTTTTAAAAATTTGTCTTATAATTCCAACATCTGGATCATCTTGGAGAAGACACCTGCTGATTGTCCTTCCTCTTGCCTGTTGTTTTAGTTTTTCTGGTACTTTGCATGTTGAATAGTTTCAGATTGTATCCTGGACATTTTGAATACTATGTTAAGATACTCTCAGTCCCATTTAAATCCTACTTATTAATTTATTTGTTTGCTTGTTTGTTTAGTTTTGTTTAGCAGGCAATAGACCCAGTTAGGAGCAGGCCACAAGTTTTGACTCACATTTTGTGGGCTGTGGTTTCAATGTCAGTGCTGTTTCCAAAGTTTTTGCAGTGTTATTCAGATGTATTCTGTGTATGTGCCACCCAGGGGCCAGTTGGGGACCTTGGTGGTGGTCTGCCCCCAAAGCTCAGTTCTCAAAGGAGTTGGTATGCTGTTTAGAATCAGATCCACACATGTGCAACTTGGAGGCTGACCTCAGGAGTTCATCCACAACAACTTCATGGGATCTTTCTCAAGCTTCCTCCTCTCCACAACCTCCATACTCTCTCCCAGGAGCCCCTTGCCTGTCCTCTGGCTAGAAATCCAGAGCTCTTGTGTCCCTAAAGTGCTGTGTACTTCTCACCATTGAGTCCATCTCAAAGGCCAAATAGTTTGGGAATAGAGAGAGAAAAAAGCAATGGGGATCTTCCCCACTCTTCAGCCAGCATTTATAGTTAGAGAGAAAGGTTCATCATCCTCAGAGTTTTAGATGCCTGTCTGGCCACTGCTGCCCCCATCGCCTGTGCCAGGTTTCACTTTCAGGACTGGGGAGAGAAAGAAAAAATATAGGAAATTTCTCCATTGTCTGACTGATAGGGGTTCCTCTTCCTACTCCTCTGACAAGAAAGGGAGGGCTTCTCTTGGAGCTCTTTCTCTCCACATTCAGTGACGTGTTTCAGGATTCTAGTGCCTTTGAATGAACACCAGAACATAGAGAGAGGAAAAAGCAGGGAAATCACTGACATATCAATCATACTTCAAGTTCAGGCTTTCCTGCCCAATCTGCCTGATACCATTTACTTTTCAGAGTTCTCAGATAGCTGCTTCACGTATTCTGTTCAGGGACTGTAGTTACATTCATTGGGAGAAACAAGATGGAGTGTACTTAATCCATCTTAATTGGAACTGGAAATGTTTTGTGTATTTCTAAATTTTATATAAATTATATAACTGTATTATTCACTTAGTTTAATATTTCATTTAATTTTTATTATCATATAGATCTCATATACATATATATTAACTGCTATGTCTATTTACCTACTGATGAATAGTTAGCTTGTTTCTAAATTTTTACTGTTACAAAAATGTTGCAATGAACATTCTTGTACATGTTTTCTTGTGTCTGTGTGTGAGAGTTTCTCTAGAACATATGCCTAGAAATGTCATTGCTGAGTAAAAAGATGTATCCTGTGTATTACAAAATACTCTCTAGTGTCAGTTAACACTCCTGTTGACAGTCAATGAGCATCCTCCACTCCTTCCTCACATCCTTGCAAACAGTGTTATTAGGTTTTTTAAATATTTTCCACTCTGATGGGTGTGAAATGGTGTTTTATGATTGTTTTATTTTGCATTTCTCTTTTAAACTGTTTTCTGACTACAAAAGTACGTATACACTATAAAAGTAACATATGCTAATATAGAAATATAGAAGAATTGGGGGGAAATAGAAGAGTATGAAAAAGATTGTTTTAAAAATCTACTACACCAAATTAATATGAGTGATTGTTGTAGAGGAGAAGGAAAGGTGTTTAGGACTGGGCACAGGGGTTAAAGGGCATTTAGCCTTAGTGTAATATTTTAAATTTTTAGGTAAAAAAATGTATTTATGCATTTCTTATAATTAAAATTTAATTTAAAAATAAATTATGATTCCCTTGGAATATTTCTTTCCATTTTATATGCTATTTGTTATTGTTTATATGTTATATGTTATTACATAGATATGAGTAGACTATATTTGAAATTTAAAATCTTGATTTTTTTTTTTTACTAATTATGCCATAATAATTTCTTTATTTAAAAAAACTTTGTAAATATCTTTAATGGTTGCACAAATGTTCATCTGTGTAAGAATGTCGTAATTTACTAAACCATTCACCCCTTACGGGTATTGGAGTCAGTTTCAGTTTTTCCTCCTTGGAAGGAAAAATAACACTTCAAGGGACATCTTTGTCAACATTCTGGATTATTTCCTCAGGTTAAATCCTCAGAAGAGAAACTGATATATTCAAGGGTATAAATACTGCTAAGGCTTTTGATATATTCTTCCTTATTGTTCTTCAGAAAGATGAGTCACTTCATCCGGCAATATATGAGAGCACCTTGCCAGTACTGGGAAGTTTTGTTTTTTAACAATTCTCTAATTTCTTTTTTATGTTTCTCAGAGAGAAATTCCATAAAACAATCCTTTAACTTGCCTAAAATGTAGTTTCACTAAGAGAGAGTAAGAATGTGTGTGTGTGTGAGAGAGAGAGAGAGAGAGAGAGAATGAGAGAGAAAAGGAGAGAGAACATTCCTTTCCCAGCTGGAATATGGTAGTGGGCAAACACTGAGTGAATCAGCTCCCAGGAAGGGCAAATAGAACAAAATTAACTTTATTTTTGATAGAAATCTGTGTTTTTCAACTACTTATTGCTGCAGTAGTCATGTTACTTCTCTTAATCCTAGGACCACCTTCTAAGCCCCAGCCACATGCAGGCAAGACAACAAACGTCCTTGGTAACAGCATGTGGACTTAGTCCAGCTGCTCAATCCTGCAGAGGAGTGGCGGACACTGGAGCTCCAGTCCTGCCCAGTGGGATCAACCCTTCCCCCAAATGACACAGAATGTTCATTTCACCTTACAATGAGACATTTTAGATACCTTGAGAAATGCTGTTATTAAGTGGTTGAATTAAAAACATCATTTTATATTGCAAAAAACACCTTTTTGCCCCCAGGAAACACACTTACAGATTCTTTTTGGAATACTCAAATCAAATGAAAATGAAGCACACATAAAAAGTAGTCACATAAAACAATTTATAATTCTAGAAGCTAGTGTTAAACACTGAACACAGACACACTTTGCAAAGATGAAAATAATCTGTGAGTTCACTAAGGAGAATTCTGTTTATGGTATTACTTCCAGTTTTTTCTATGCATATTTGTAAGTTATTGAGATAATAGCATATTGATCATTTTTATCTTGCTTCTTTACTTAACTTTTTTGTAAGCATTTTACCTGCCATTCATCCCTCTCCGTAGCACTGTTTTTTATAGCTGCACAATATACTACAATTTACTACTTGCCTTTGGTTATCTGGAGAGTTCCTGTGAGGCAGGTACTATGATCATCCCCATTTTACAGGTAAGACAGTTGCACAAAGTCTGGTATCCTACTTCAGGGATGAAAAAAATCACAGTCTAAGTAGTGATTTTTGTCTGCCAACCGTGCTTTCCATAGATACTGAGAGTCCAAATAATCACTGTTTTGTTTTGTTTTTATTATTATTGATGTTTTAATAGTTTATAACATTGTGAAATTTGGGGTTGTACATTTTTGTTTGTCCATCACCATATATATGTCTCCCTTCAGCCCTTGTGCCCACCCCCTACCCCCGTGTCCCCTGGTGACAGCAATACAGTTTTCTCTGTCCGTGTGTTGGTTTATATTCCACATAGGAGTGAGATCATACAGTGTTTGTCTTTTTCTTTCTGGCTTATTTCACTTAACATAATACCCTCCAGGCCCATCCATGCTGTTGCAAATGGGATGATTTTGTCTTTTTTTATGGCTGAGTAGTATTCTATTGCATATATGTATACCACATCTTCTTGATCCAATCATCAGTAGAGAGACATTTAGGTTGCTTCCACTTCTTGGCTATAGCGAATAATGCTGCAATGAACATAGGGGTGCATAAGCCTCTTTGGATTGTTGATTTCAGGTTCGTTGGATAGATTCCCAGTAATGAGATAGCTGGATCATAGGGTATTTCTATTTTTAATTCTTTGAGGAATCTCCATGCCGTTTTCCATAGAGACTGCACCAGTTTGCATTCCCACCAGCTGTGTATGAGGGTTCCTGTTTCTCCACATCCTCTCCAACATTTGTTGTTTTTTGTCTTGGTGATTATAGCCATTCTAACGGGTGTGAGGTGATATCTTAGTCTTGTTTTGACTTGCATTTCCCTGATGATTAGTGATGTTGAACATCTTTTCATGCGCCTGTTGGCCATCTGTATATCTTCTTTGGAGAAGTGTCTGTTCATTTCCTCGGCCCATTTTTTATGAGGTTGTTCGTTTTTTTGTTGTTCAGTTGTGTGAGTTCTTTATATATTATGGAGATTAACCCCTTGTCAGATATATGTTTTGCAAATATTTTCTCTCAGCTGGTGGGTTGTCTGTTCATCTTGATTCTGGTTTCATTTGTCTTGTAGAAGCTCTTTAATCTGATACAGTCCCACTTGCTTATTTTTTCTTTAGTTTCCCTAGTCTGGGTAGGCATGTCATCCAAAAAGATTCCTTTATGACCAATGTCAAATAGTGTGTTGCCTATATTTTCTTGTATGAGTTTTATAGTTTCAGGTCTCACCTTCAGGTCTTTGATCCATTTTGAGTTAATTTTTGTGAATGGCGATAGCAGATGGTCCACTTTCATTCTTTTGCATGTGGCTGTCCAGTTTTCCCAACATCATTTATTGAAGAGACTTTCCTTTCTCCATTGTATGTTCTTAGCTCCTTTGTCAAAAATTAGCTGTCCGTATATGTGTGCTTTTATTTCTGGGCTTTCAATTCTGTTCCATTGATCTGTGTGTCTGTTTTTGTACCAGTACCATGCCGTTTTGATTACTATTGCTTTGTAGTATGTTTTGAAGTCAGGGATTGTGATGCCTCCAGCTTTGTTCTTTTTTCTTAGGATTGCTTTAGCTATTCAGGGTCTTTTGTTGCCCCATATGACTTTTAGTATTCTTTCTTCTATTTCCGTGAAGAATGTCATTGGGATTCTGATTGGGATTGCATTGAATCTGTAGATTGCTTTAGGTAATATAGACATTTTAACTATGTTTATTCTTCCAATGCATGTGCATGGGATGCCTTTCCATTTCTTTATGTCATCATCAATTTCTTTCAATAATGTCTTGTAGTTCTCATTGTATAGGTCATTCACCTCCTTGGTAAGATTTATTCCTAGATATTTTATTCTTTTTGATGCAATTGTAAATGGTATTATCTTTTTGAGCTCTCTTTCTGTTAGTTCGTTATTAGCATACAGAAATGCAACTGATTTTTGTAGATTGATTTTGTACCCTGCAACTTTGCTGTAGTTGTTGATTATTTCTAATAGTTTTCCAATGGGTTCTTTAGGGTTTTCTACATATAAAATCATGTCATCTGCAAATAGTGAGAGTTTCACTTCTTCGTTGCCTATTTGGATTCCATTTATTCCTTTTTCTTGCCTAATTGCTCTGGCCAAATCCTCCAATACTATGTTGAATAGGAGTGGTGAGAGTGGGAAGCCCTGCCTCATTCCTGTTCTCAGAGAAATGGCTTTCAGTCTTTCCCCATTGAGTATGATGTTGGCTGTGAGTTTGTCATAAATAGCCTTTATTATGTTGAGGTACTTTCCTTCTATACCCATTTTGTTGAGAGTTTTTATCATAAATGGATGTTGTATCTTATCAAATGCCTTCTCTCTGTCTATTGAGATGACCATGTGGTTTTTATTCTTTGTTTTGTTGATGTGGTGTATCACGTTGATTGATTTGCAGATGTTGAACCATCCCTGCGTCCCTGGTATAAATCCCACTTGATCATGGTGTATGATCTTTTTAATATATTGCTGTATTCAGTTTGCCAATATTTTATTGAGGATTTTTGCATCTATATTCATCAGCGATATTGACCTGTAATTTTCCTTCTTTGTATTGTCTTTGTCTGGCTTTGGTATCAGGATGATGTTGGCCTCATAGAATGAGTTAGGAAGTGTTCCATCTTCCTCTATTTTATGGAATAGTTTGAGAAGGATGGGTCTTAAATCTCCTTTGAACGTGTGGTAAAATTCACCGGAGAAGCCATCTGGTTTTTGGTCCTGGACTTTTATTTTTTTTATTTATTTATTTTTTTCCCTCCAAAGCCCCAGTAGATTGTTGCATGTCATAGCTGCACATCCTTCTAGTTGCTGTATGTGGGACGTGGCCTCAGCATGGCCGGGGAAGCGGTGCTTCGGTGCGCGCCCGGGATCCAAACCCGGGCCGCCAGCAGCGGAGTGCGCGCACTTAACCGCTAAGCCACGGGGCCGGCCCTGGACTTTTATTTTTTGGGTAGTTTTTGATTACTATTTCAATCTCTTTACTTGTGATTGGTCTGATCAGGTTCTCCATTTCTTCTTGGTTCAGTTTTGGGAGGTTGTATGAGTCTAAGAATTTGTCCGTTTCGTCTAGATTGTCCAATTTGTTGGCATACGATTTCTCATAGTATTATCTTATAATCCTTCGTATTTCCATGGTATCCGTTGTAATTTCTCCTCTTTCATTTCTAATTTTATTTATTTGAGCCTTTTCTCTTTTTTTCTTAGTAAGTCTGGCTAAGTGTTTGTCAATTTTGTTTATCTTCTCAAAGAACCAACTCTTTGTTTCATTAACCCTTTCTACTATTTTTTTGGTCTCAATTTCATTTATTTCTGCTCTGATTTTTATTATTTCTCTCCTTCTGCTGACTTTGGGCTTTGTTTGTTCTTCTTTTTCTAGTTCTGTTAGGTGTAATTTAAGGTTGCTTATTTGGGCTTTTTCTTATTTGTTAAGGTGGGCTTGTATCACTATGAGTTTCCCTCTCAGGACCACTTTTGCTGCATCCCGTATGATTGGGTATGGCATATTTTCATTTTTGTTTGTTTCCAGATAGTTTTTGATTTCTCCTTTAATTTCATCAATGATCCATTTGTTGTTCAGTAGCATGTTGTTTAATCTCCACATTTTTGTCACTTTCCTGGGTTTTTTTCGTTGTTGATTTCCAGTTTCATAGCATTATGGCCTGAAAAGATGCTTGTTATGATTTCAATCTTCTTAAATTTATTGAGGCTTGCTTTGTTTGCCAACATATGGTCTATCTTTGAGAATGTTCCATGTGCGCTTGAGAAGAATGTGTAGTCAGATGTTTTTGGATGGAGTGCTCTGTATATGTCTACTAGGTCCATCTCATCCAGTTTTGCATTTAAGTCCACTATTTCTTTATTGACTTTTTGTCTGGATGATCTATCCATTGATGTAAGTGGGGTATTAAGATCCCCTACTATTATTGTGTTGCTGTTAATGTCTCCTTTTATGTTTGTTAATAGTTGCTTTATGTACTTTGGTGCTCCTATGTTGGGTGCATATATATTTATAAGTGATAAGTCTTCTTGGTGGAGTGTCCCTTTTATCATTATATATTTCCCTTCTTTGTCTCTCTTCACCTGTTTTATCTTGAAGTCTACTTTGTCTGATATGAATATGGCAACACCTGCTTTCTTTTGTTTGCCATTAGCTTGGAGTATTGTCTTCCATCCTTTCACTCTGAGCCTGTGCTTGTCTTTAGAGCTGAGATGTGTTTCCTGGAGGCAGCATATTGTTGGGTCTTGCTTTTTAATCCATCCTGCCACTCTGTATCTTTTGATTGGAGAGTTCAATCCATTTACATTTAGGGTAATTATTGTTATATGAGGGCTTAATGTTGCTGTTTTGTCACTTATTTTCTGGCTCTTTTGCAATTCCATTGTTTCTTGTCCCACTTGTTTCAAACTGCCAATTCAGTTTGGTTGTTCTGTCTTATGACTCTTCTAGTTTTCTCTTTGTTTATCATATGTGATTTTGTTTTGATTCAAATAATCACTGTTTTTTTTTTTATTTTTATTTATTTACTTTTATTTCCCCCAAAGCCCCAGCAGACAGCTGCATGTCATAGCTGCACATCCTTCCAGTTGCTGCATGTGGGACACGGCCCCAGCATGGCCGGAGAAGTGGTGCGCCGGTGCGCACCGGGGATCCGAACCCCGGGCCACCAGCAGCAGAGCACGCGCACCTAACCGCCAAGCCATGGAGCCGGCCCGTCAAATAATCACTGTTTTTAAACTTCGATTACCTTGTGTTAGCTGAGCTGGTGTCCATTTCCATGGAAACAGAAGTAAGAGCAGCAGAGGAGGGAGAATAGGCTTTGTGAGCATCAGAAACAATTGCTGCCCGAGAGCAGTACTGTCACCTCCTAAATCACACCTGCCCAGCCCAAGGCATAAGATACACAGCTGAGTTTGTAGATTATTGACTTTGGAAAGTGAAAAGATGAGTTCTGCTAGATTTGACACCCAGCTCCCCAGCTAAGCCTCACCAGTCAGTCTAAAAAATTCCGGCAAAATTAGATATTTTTTTTACCCAAAGTTTGCAGAATGACTACCTAGTTGTCTCCAACATTTTCTAGATAATTGCTGAATATTCTACTTTATTCATATAGAAAAGGCTTACTTTTACCAAAATGTGGTTGCTATTAAGTGGCCTGTGCTTTGCGCATGGCAATAGAAGGTAAGAATTTTGTAACTATGGCCTCACTCCTTAAGAAATTATCACATAACTTCGGGCACAAATATTTTAACATTTTACTATGGAAAATTTAAAACATCTACTAAACTAGACAGAATAAAACATGGGTTGGCAAATCTGGGCAATGGGCCAAATCTGGCCCGCCACCTGTTTTTGTAAAGTTGTGTTGGAACACAGCCACGTTTATCCATTTACATATTGTCTATGGCTGCTGTCACACTACAATGGCAGAGTTGGGTGGTTACAACAGAGACCATATGGCCTGGAAGCCTAAAATATTTACTATTTGTCCTTTTTAAAAAAAATGTGCTGGCCCCTGATCCAATGAACCCTCGTAGACCCATCACTCAGCTTCAGCAATTATCAAGTCATGAGAGGCATACATTAGCAGGTGAGCCTTAGTGTTTTAAGTCTCCCTTTGTGCCTCTTATAAAGCATTCAATGATTTATATAACATAAATATCAACAGTTAAACATAGTTGCAACTACAGGCCTGATAACTAAATCAAGCAAATGTGTAGATAGGCAAGAAGGTATTGCTGTCATTTCTTCCTCCCTCTCTTGACTGTCTCACTCTGACTTGGTGCTGAGGAAGAGAGAGGGGAACGGAGGTCAAGGCTGAGAAGATGAAGAGGGTGCTTCAGAAAGGTGTGTGGCAGCTTCGAAGAGAAGGAAGAACTGAAGGCTGATGAGGAAGTCTCCAGGATTCTTTACCCCTACCTCAAGCCCTGGGAGCTCGCCCAGCACACACTGCCAGCACAGATATCAAGATTCTCTTACACTAAAACTTTAGGTGCAGTGAGACTGCGGGGTATGTAGAAAGAACATGGAGCCAACGGATGGGGGCTCTGCTCTGCCGCCAGCTTGCTGTGCAACATTGGGCAGCTCATTCACCAGTTCTGGGCAGATGAGTCCACAGCAGACTCAGTTTACCCAGAAATCAAAGGATATCATCCCAGCTCTCAAAATTCTGAAACTCAGATGGGGGGATATGCGTGAATGTGCTTTTCAGAACATCAAAGTTCACCTACGTGGTGGGTATGAGAGAGAACTTGTTGAAACCATCCACGTGACAAGAATTTGGAGTAAAACAAAGTAACAAAAAAAAAAGACAAATGGGGATAAAAATCCTTCCTTTGTTTTCCCCACATCCTTTAGCTTTTTTCAACGTGCTTTCAGATTTATCCATTTATTTTATCCTCAGGACCTGCCTTTAAGATATGTAGGCAATTTATCTAAACCCACATTTTATAGACGAGAAGTACGAGGCCCAGAGAAGTAATTGCCGTTTCCCAAGGCCGGTGGAGGCGTGATAATGCTCACAGCACAGACGGTGCGAGCTGACCAGTAGGACTGAGATTGCTCATTTTAACACATGCATCTCTGTCTCCTTGAACAAATTTCTTAACCCTTTTTTACTTCTTTTTTCTTCTTTGTAAAATGTAGTAATACCTAAAGAGCGCTTAACAAATGTTTTTTCCCAGGCCGTGTCTCCTGGGGGGAGACAAGCTCAGCACAGTTTTTGTTTATTTGTTTGGGGCTTTTTATAGGAGAGGCATGTAAGAGTGAGAGGAAAGCAGAGTTCTGGCCTAACTCTAGGTGCATAGCAAACGTAGACCAGCACGGTGAACGGCAGAGAAGGGCAAGTGTTCAACACTGGAGAGAATGCTCTGGGTCTGTTCTCAGACACACTTCTCAAAACAGCAGCTCTAAACAATAAGACTGCTTAGCTTGAGCTGTTAGCCTTGGCTTGTGGAAACTTAATCTTCACCCAAACCTTGAGTGGCTTTTGGGTTGGCTGAGTAAGGTGACATCTCCATCCAAAAGTTACTAGGGCATTAGGAATCCAAGGATACTCCTTCTCACCGCTGCTGACAACTGCAGCTCCCCAGCCATGGAACCCTCCTTTTGTGAAGTAGCTTCTGCAGGTTTTACCACGAGGAACACCCAATGCAAGCAGAGGCTAAGGTGGACGCACAACCGCTGCGACACAAAACTAGCAGGGCTGCAGGCTGGCACATAAATGGCTAAGCACTCAAACCATCAAAATCACTCCCATCAGCTTTCTCAGAGCCATGCCTCTGCCTTCTGTTTGCCATGGTGAGATTTTCTCCTGTTCAGCCTATTATCCTAGCATTCGTCTGTCCTGTCAACACATCATAAATTGTTTATAATGCATCGCTCCAGAATAGCACTGGAGTTATGAGAATAAATAGATCCTGATAGACGTATTGCTACCCGCCGAGACTGAACCGTTAAACAGCTCATGAATATGTAATAGGCGTTGACTTGCTTCTCACCTCATAAGGCATTTGGGAAATGGTGCCACAAAGAGGGGTCTGTTGCTTGGGGAGCCATGGAGAAGCAATGAATAGAAAGAGTCCCTTAAACTCTCTGGGCTTTAATTTGCTTATCTGAAAAGTATCTCTAAGGTCTCTCCTAGGTTTGAAATTCTGTTTCGGGGGGAAATAGAGGCCTCTTGTATGTCACTTCATTCCTCTCAGCCTCCCCTGCCTCAGGGCTTTGAGCCGCTCATTCCAGCCTTAGTCAGCACTGTGATGACCAAGTCAGCTTGACTCAGCCTCAGCCTCCCCTGGATACAGCCTGACAGTGCTTTGCCTCAGGCCTGCACCACCCCCTGCAGCCTCTTGTCCTGGGACGTCCCCATTGGACACTGAGGTATGAACGCCCATGCTGGTGAAATGGAAGTACAAGGGCATTCAAGCCCTGTGGGTCAGACGTTTGACTGCTGGGAGATGGGATTGGGCAGAAATTATTCTCCCTTACTCAGCCAGATGGGCTGTTCCAAGAAGCATCTTTTGATTTGGCATTGCAGCAGATGGTCCCATGGGAAAGAGCAATCAGTCACACCTACCAAGTGGTGGCCAGCTTATCAGGCGCCCTCACATTGGCTTTCCCTCCGCTTCCCCACTCCCCTGGTGCCTCACTCCTGCCCCCTGGGACTTCACTCCCTAATAAAGAGGTAGCACAGGAGCTCGGCCTCAGGCCTGGCTTTCTGGGGAAACTGAGCTAAGACACTGGGAATATTCATGGATCCAATTAGACAATGTGAAATTTATAGTCCAAAAGAAACACCCAAGGTCCTATACTTTAGAAAGTAGAGCATCATTGGGCAATTATTTTTATCTATCTATCTATCCGCCTATCTACCTAGAAAAAGATATAAAAATGCCCTTCAGAAATGATCTTTAAGTGAGGCAAGAGAAAGGTAAGACGTGGATCTCCCCATCATGAAGACTTCTATCTGAGTGGAGGAAAACAGCCAACGTTCTTTTTTCCATGGCTACCTTGCTTATCTTGAACCCAACAAGACAACAACTCTTACCACTGGCTCCCTGAGGCTTTGCCTGTCCTCACATGTCTAGGGTTTCAATATCGGCTTTCTTCTGAAAATAATTCTGCCTGAAATTCTTCTGCATTTCCATGTGGCCTCACTAGGGTGCTGGTCATGAGAGAAAACACAGGTTCCAAGAATAGAAAGCTGAATTCTAAGATTCTACAATGATCTCACTTCAATATACTTCGGGTTATTTTCTTGAGCCCTGAAGATGCTCTCCGAGTTTGCACAAAGTCACATTTGTGTGCTTTGGCGCTGCTGTTGTCATATGCTTTCTCATATGTCATATGCTTTCTCCTGCCCCCATCCCCACCTTATTCTGGTTACAAACCTTGTTCCCTCCACCAGGTTGGGTAAATGACCCAGGCTGGGCCAATCTTAGTACCTTATCTTACCCCTCAAGCCAGAAATTGGTCCAGGGGAGGTACTTGACCATCTAGGTCAATCAGAGGCCTTCACTGTTGTTTTTTTTCTTAACAGAACTAACATAGAAGACTCCCTTTTTTCTTTGATAGAAGCTTCAAAGATGTGACCCCAGAGTCTCTAGTAGTGGTGATCACTGCCACATGGAGAAAATTCTCTGGTATACAAGAGAATGAAGCCAAGACAGAGAGAAAAACAGAGATAAGGGACGGACAGAGGGAGACAGTCTTGGTCTCAAGTCCCCAGTTCCAGGCTCTGAGCTTCACATTTTCCTGAAGCTCATGTTTACTCCCTGAGATGCCCCAGTATGATGTTACTAAATCCCTTCTTTGCTTAAGCTGCTGGAATTGGGTTTCTGTCACTTGTAATTAAAAGAAGCCTGGTTAATATAGATGTGTATAAAAAGCAAAGCCCTTTCTCTACTTTAATATGCCCCGCTATTCCTTTCTTCTCTGTGTAAAAGAATGAATTTGATGGAGAGATAAAGCAGGACGCTCCAGCTACCCTGTGCACTAGTTAGTTAAGCTGGATTTACGGATCGTCTTTGGACCCTGATGCATTGCTCTGTTTTTCCATGCCATGGAGAAGTTTTATTTGGATGTCTACAAAAACCAGAATAGGCAGCCATAGCTTAATATGACAAAATGTCAACCAAGCTAGTGTACTCTGCTGTGCTAATGTCAAATTTTATTCATGTGTACAACAGATGGAGGAAAACCCCAAAATGTTTAAATTTTGTTTTGTCTTATTCAGAAACACTGTCAGGTAGGTAGAAGGCCCAGGCTTATTCTTTGGTTGGAGGCTTTTCACCATGGACTTTCACAATCCTTTATTTTCCTATATTCTGGAAGCACAGAGAGCTGAGTAATTATGCAGCATGGGATACCTAATTGCATTCAATAATTATACGGGAAGCTGCGGTGTGGAAAATAAAGAGTTACCAAAATAACACATTGTTTCTGACAAAATGAGGGGAAAGTATAGATGTGGCTCCAGCAGGAACAGCTGCCTGCCACGAGGCCAGTGCCCTATCTCCTCATCGGGCAGCTCTGCCACCCATGTGCACGGATGTGAAAGGACCCAAGGAGTTCTGAGCGCTGACTCCTGTGGCTGGGATGCGTCATTCTCTGAAACAAACTATTTGGGTTCCTTTCAGACTTGAAAAGAGGCCGTGCTTCAAAAATTGATTCTCAGGCATCTTTCACTCTAGTTTCTG
Organism: Diceros bicornis minor; assembly: GCF_020826845.1. Taxonomy (NCBI): domain Eukaryota; kingdom Metazoa; phylum Chordata; class Mammalia; order Perissodactyla; family Rhinocerotidae; genus Diceros; species Diceros bicornis. Next base: position 1,635,206 of record NC_080771.1, on the reverse strand, counting down.
CAATATTTTCTTCAAAGCTGTAGGCACTTCAGTATGAGGCCTCGCAGCCACACATCCTGATGTCTCAGTTATCCAGCTCCGGAGAGCCTGCCAACCATTCGCTGTGCATCACTATGTGAGCCCATTTACTCTAATCAACAGCAGGAAGTCAGAATCCTTTGTATTTGCATAGCACTATCTTCTTCTCAAAGTCTTTCAATTTTAAATTTGACTTCCACCTTATTAGGTTTATAAGGCAGGGATTATTATCACCATTTCGTGGAAAAGAAACCTGTGGACCATAAAAAGGTCCAGGATGAGTTAGGACTGATGCCAACTCATATAGAGAGTATGACCTCCCTGTTGCTGTACACACACACACACACACACACACACACCAGTGGAAAGTGTGTCAGTTAGTAGTGATCATCTGCTGCCTGATTATTTCCCCTTGGAGATATGAGACTGTTCCTAGTCCTTCTTCATCTTTACCATGGCTAATCTACCACTGGATAAAAAGAGTTAACTGTATTAATCAAAGTACAGACCTATCTGTGATCTCCTTCCCTCCAGAAGTAACCAGCCAATTTAGAGTTGACTGTGTCAGTCCTCACATCTTGGCAAAAAAAAAAAAAAAATTTCATAGTGCTGTACTGCACCAGTCTACTTTGAGTCTCAGGGTTTCTAGCATCGGTGTGTTAATTCCACAAAAACTAAATACCAACAAAGACCTTTAGAAAATTCTTCAAGAGATGATACAGAGATAAGCAAAGATAATAGAGAAAAGACACTAAATGGTCACTGAAATAAGCAATTCCACTCAATCATTCTTAAAAGAACACCAGTAAAATATTGTCAAAAATTTTTGCAAAAAATATCACACAAAAAAATTGCAAAGCCCCCACTTATAAAATGTTTAAAGTCATTATGCTGAAATCTATCAGGGAGAAAACCAAGGCAGAGATGGCCATGGAAGGGCAGTGTCTGTGGTGAGGGAGGACCATATCCCAGAGGGGTCTTGATGCATACTTTTGATTTTGTACAATGCGAAATGTCACCACAATAAGAGCCCTGGAGAGGTGGTGTTCAGCGGTGTCCCTACCCCCTCTGATGAGGCATGGTGTCCACTAAGTGTCCATGGTGGGTCTACTGCATAAGGTCTGTGGGTCAGGGACGCTATGACAAACTAAAGCCTGAATTCATCACACAGTGTGTCAGCAGAGAGGAGTTGTTCCTGCTGCTCAGTGTTCTGTAACTTTCTAGCTAACCAGTTATTGCTCTTCTAGGTGCTTAGAGAACATTTCTGAGAGGCACTTAGTAACTCGCTAACCTTAGAAAAAAGGGAAAAGAGGCTCTGAGTGGTTTTGTGAAGAAAATGGAAAAACAGGTTTCTGCACACAGAAGCCAACTTAAACATGAGAGGGAAAGAAACTGCCTCTATTTTGTTTCTGTGTTTGGCATTATATTGTGTATATTCAGATTGTCATAGCCTGTGTTTCAAGTCAACCCACGTAGAGACACAAGTGGCAGGACCATGCATAGATGAAGTAGGTGGATAGCCACACAGTGTGGACTAAATTAAGGGGTGGGTGGGCTCCAGACCCGAAAATAGTTCTTCCTCTGACTCTACAGGTCACATTAAGTAGTGATTCCTTCAGGTTTCGCTATTTAAATACAAATAACTCTGGAATCAGTGTGATTAGCTTATCAGATCACTTTCCCACTAGATTCGTAAGAGATCCTTGTTCGAAATTTACCTTGACTTAAGTACTGGTTTGTGATCTTGGATAATTCCCATAGCCTCAATGTCCTCTGCCATACAGACACCATGGTTTGTACCGTCTGCTTCTCAGGACACTTATAAAAATTGAATGAGATTATGTATAAGTACTAAAACAACACAGACTCTAGCAAGACATCACAGTTAGAACTGGAACAGCACTTGGAGCCTGAGGGTCTAAAAGGCGAGACCACATTACAACCTCCCAGACACATACTTATTTTCATAACAGCTGTGCTTTATATTTCAAAGAAAGAGCATTGAATTTAGAGTCAGAAGACCTAGATTTCAAAATTGTCAAATGGGAAAGTAGGCAAAGATTATGAGAAGAAAGTTAAGTAAAGAAGGGTTCAAATGGCCAAAAATGCTTGAAACAATATCCCATCTCACTAATAACATAAGAAAGGCAAGTTAAAACAGCAAGATACCATTTTCACCCATACAATATTTTAAAATATGGTTTTAAATAATAATACTTTAAATAATGTATGAGTATAGAGGAAAACGAGCTGCTGATTGTTGTACAAATTGGACTATTTATTGACATGGATTAAAAGACCTCAAATTATGTGATCCAGTAATTCCAAATCCAGCAGTTTTCTTGAAGATTTAATAAGAATCTGCATAAACATTTAGGTACAAGTGTTCTTATTGCAATATTGCTTATAATAACAAAGACAATAGAAATTATCTAAATGACCAACAAAAAATTTAGTCAAAAATTATGGTGCAAACTCACAATTATATACTAGTCACCTATTTTTGAAATGCTGTAGAAGTATATTTATTAACATAGAAAAAAGTACCTGAAACTTTCTAAGTGAAAAATGTTGTTGTAAAACAGAATACACAGTGTTAGATCACGTATTTTCTCTCCATCCAGTCTATTCATCTATCTACATCAAGGAATATTTATCAAAATGTTAATAGCAATTCCCTCTGGGTGTGTGACCATAAAGTGTTTTCATTTTCTGCTTTGTTTATCTGTATATCTAAAACTTTCCATAATTAACATTTTTTACATATGTAAAAAATACTTGTTTTAAAAGATATCTATCAAAATGGGAGAAATTCTGATAGGAGTAGAGCTTTATTGATTTGAGCCAAGGATTCCCACTCTACAAAATGTAGGAAGAAGGAACCATCTTCCCTACAAAGTTTACAAAACTCTCAGGAAAAAAACACAAGATATGTGTGAAAAGAGTTTTGAAATCCGTAAATCTCACTGTAGCGTCAAAATGAAGATGGCAGAAATGTTACTTCCCCTCATTCTCCTGCCATAAGAAAGATTGTTTCAGCACCACAGACAGCGAAACTACCCAGTTGAAAAACTTGGCCCACCAAAGCAAAGGAAAGGAGTTTTAAACCAGCTTTTAAGTGCAGACGTGTGTCAGTTAATGCAAGAAATTATCATTTCATTAAAGTGGCTGCAGAGTGATTAGTCAATCCATTCAGTCACTAAAATAACTCTCCCCATAAGTATCTGATCCTTCTACCTCTGGTGAGTATAGGTGACAACTGGCAAGGAATCCTATTATACACGGCTTGCTGGGAGCCTCACAATAGAGAGGATGGGATGCTCACAAGAAACTTGTCTGCTCAGCAGCAACAACTACCCTTCCTGCTTTCTTTAACTTTCTTTACCTCCTCAACAAAATTTAGCTCATTACTTCACATGAACACAACACAATAATGAGTTCTAGAGTACAATGCAGCCACTGGTGTTGTACAACACCACCCACTGAGGGGCCCCCAAGCATCTTACAGGGAACATCCACACACACGTATCAGCTCTCAGACTCCAACCACAGCTCCAGGTCAGCAAGGGGTCAGGGACCAGAGCCGAGAGAGGGCCTGCACATCTAGAGATTGGGAAGAGGTGATGGGCTGCCTTCAGAGACGTTCTCTGACCTCCAAATCCCCCTCCCCCTCCTGCTTCTACAAAGATCTGAATTTCACCTTTGAAGACACTCCTTCATTTTACAGATATTTAATGGGCACCCACTCTGTGTCAGGCAGTGTTCTGGGCATGAGAGATACCACCAATGAAGAAGGAAGATAAGGTCCCTGCAATCAGGGAGTGCACATCCTGGTGGGAGTGACAGACAACACACAAATAAATAAGATAATGATAAGTTCTGTAAAGAAGTGAAAACAAGATCATGGGTTGGAGAGTGACTGGGAATGGGGGGAAACTTTGGATTAGGTGATAAAGAAAGGCTTCTCTAAGAAGATCTGAGAAATGAGAAGGAGGCAGCCATGGAAAATACCTGAGGGAAAAGCCTTCCAGGTAGAGGGAACAGTGAATGCAGAGGGAACGGTGAGGGCAGAGGCTCTGAGCTGTGAATGAGCTTGGCGTGTTCAAGGAACCAAAGAGTTTAGTAATAAAGGACAGAGTGGAGTAAGATGGAGTCAGGGAAGCAGGCAGAGGCCAGATCATGGTGAGTCTTGTAGGTCATGGGGTAGAACTTGAATTGTATTCCATGTGCAATGGGAGGCTAACTGGGAGATTTTAAGACAGAGAGTGACACTTGGATTGTTGAGTGAACATATTTCAGTGATATAAATGTCAATTTTTCCAGGTTCCTCATTTAAAATGCAAATATCCTTGGTGGAGGTAGCATCTTAATTGGAATCTATTGATCATGCCCCCTTCCCCATTCCAGTTGCAGTCCAGGCATGGTGAAAGCACTAGGTGTCTGACTAGAAGGCTCTGAATGCATGTAGAAGTGTTTCAAAAGGCAAAAACACACACACAACTGAGACCAAACAAAATTGCCCAGGACAGACCTTGAAAACAGATCCTCCAGCATGGTGAGAGGGGGAAATTGTAAACTTTGGTATCAGACAGTGCTAAATTCAAAATCTGGTTCCTCAGTTTCTCTACCTACTAACTTTGGGCAAGTCCCATTCTTAGAAAATTGGTTACAAAAGCACATGAAATGGGCATCACTTGGTTTTATGGACTGAATGTGTTTCTTCCAAAATTTATGTATTGAAACCCCACCCCTCAATATCATGGTATTAGGAAGTGGGCATTTGGGAGGTAATTAGGATTAGACGAGGTAATGAGGATTAGATGAGATAAAGAGGGTGCAGCCCTCATGAATAGGATTAGTGCACTTATATGAATCACAAGAGAGCTCGTTTCCCCTCTCTGTTCTCTGCCATGTGAGGATACAGCGAGAAGTTGGCAGCCTACAACAGAGAAGAGGGCTCTCATCAAAACCCAACCACGCTAGCACCCTGATCTCAGACTTCCAGCCTCCAGGACATAATAAATAAATTTCTGTTGTTTATAAGCCAACCAGTCTGTGATATTCTGTTATAGCAGCCTAAACTAAGACACTTGGAAATGTACTGAAATTTATCTCAGGCATCCCTGTGAGTTCCTGAATTGACTACTACACTATAGGAACACGTTAGGATTTAATTCAATATCACAACGACTATTTACAATATGCGCAGAACTATGTTAGGTACTGGGGTTTCAGAAATGAATCAGAGAGACAGCAATAATATCCACATGCTTCTATGCGCACTCTTTTTCTCAGAAAGCAATGAGATTTTGGAAACAGATTTTGGCAAAGAAATCTTCTTAAACTAAAAGTAACAGGATAGATATTCCAAGCATTTTTAAATGCCTATGGGACTCTCCACCGGTATGAAAGAGTACTGTTTTTGGGGACATCCTTTTGTTCTGAACTAATTAGCAAGGTGAGTTGGAACCCATATCTAATTCTTGTGGGATTTGGCAAGATGGCTGGAGTTCTGCAGTGTAAATTGTTTACAACTGATGCTAATGCCTGCTCATTTGATTTAATGTGTGGTGTGCTATTCAATTGCTCCAGGGGAGGAGGGAAGGGGGCAAGATTTCTCCTAATCATCAGTCTTGTCCATAATTGCAAGGTCTGCCTGCCAAATGAATTCACAAGTATTAAAAAACAAGTCTAATAAACAATGAATTGGGGAACCTGGAGAAAATTTGCCACAACATGAACGGAAATGTGGATGAAGAGGCAGAAGCTATAGAGACTGCTAGAGAGAAGGGGACCCGCTGGGGCTGAGGGTTCAAAGTGAAGACCAAGTCCTGGGTAGGAATGGAAACAAAGGAACTGAGGTTACATCCAAAGAGAAAGGAAGAGAGGAAGAGTGCCTGTCCTTCTAACAAGAACTCTCCCACAGGTTCTATCCACCTTCCAATGCACCGCCACAGCCATCCACATCCTCACAGCAAGGGAAGGATGTCGTTGGAAGGAACATTCAGAGGTAAACAGCACCACGGTTGGATGTCTGACTATCTCTGCCTTTGCTATTTCAAATAAACAATTGGCACCCCAGGCTATGAATTAAAAATCCCAACATGCTTTGGCCACCTCTCTCAAACCACAGCCTTGTCTTCAGGGACTTCCACTGATCTGAAGTAAACAGACTCATCCCTCTACCTCGACCAGCTAGGAACAAAAACAGGTCTGGTTAAAGCCATCTTTCCTTTAAAAGTTGGAGTTGTCCTTAAAAGTCAGCTAATAGAGAGAGGGATCAAAATTTCAAAGTGTTCTATCCCTTGCTAGTTCACTGCTAAATCTATTTCAATTTCAGACATTTATATGACAAAATATAATATGACTTAAAACACTAAAACCTTACCAATCATTACCCAAAAATCACTCGGGTCATAGGTGAGGAGGTGGGACAATTTGGCAGTAGCCCTGGGGCCGTTAACAAAAATGACAGAAGGATCTTCAAATATCTATGGAGCTAACCTTGGATGCTGTCTCTAAGGAATTATTTTCCAGTCTAGTGAAAACATTGGGATGAAAGTAAGCCCTTGAAGTATCATTTCTGTCAGGCCACTTCTCTGGGAAACAGACTCTAAGATGGAGATTTGCATGCTGGAAATGTACCAGAGAGTGACTTAGGAATCAACACCTATCTGGGAGTGAAGAAAGTGGAAATGGGTAAGGGGAGAAGTTGAACATTGTTACAGACACAAGAAAAGGCCCCATGTGGAGCTCTGGTGCTGGGATGGCCCTTTAGAGTTGTCCAGTCTGGAGGCAAGCAGGCTGGACCTTTATGCTCCCTCACTGACCAGTCATTGGACGGGGGATGCCCTCAGGAAGGGGCATGAACTTGGATGAGGGCATTCTGTGGCTGAAGGCGATTCCCAGAGAGTGACTCAATGGAGAGCCATTGGTTGCCACACTCCCAGCAGCTGGCGGAATGGACGTCTCAATCTTAAAGTGCAGATGTGGGCTGCAAGCCACAGCATTCATTATCACTGACGGCCAGCGGCGTGTCTGGTTAGTGGGGCTGGGAGTCTGCCCTCACAGATTGCCTTCATACCTTTGAAATTTCCATCTTGCCTTCTTTCCTTGGATTAGATTCTCTTCTAACAGTAGTCTCTGATTACTGACTCTACGTGTTATCCAAACTGAGTCACTTAGATGCCCCTCTGTCCTCACGTTCTCAAGTTTCCCTTGCAGAGGGAAAGGCATGTGATCCAGTGCACGTTGGCTCTCTCCTTATCCTCACTCCTCCATTCGAACAGCACTCACAGGGTTCCTGATGGTGCTGGCGCTGCACTCAGCTGGGACTTGCAAAGGTGAAGAGGACACCAGTCCCGTCCTTGAGTAGCTCACAGTCTGTTAGAAGAAAGAGTGAAAACAAATTTCAAAACAATGTGGTAAGAGAAATAACAAATGTCATAAACAAAATTTTTGAGAACCTAAAGGAAGGAATGACCAATCTCTGTTTGGGGAACATCATAGAGAGTTTCCCTCTGAAACTGATGTTTGATCTTGGCTTTGAAAATCAGTTGAGATCTGCCAATTAGGGATACGGAGGGTGGACACATGAGGTAGGGCACGTGCAGTGGTGTGAGTAGGGTCTAGAGTTTTTTAGGTTGTTTGGGGAACTATAAAGTTGAGCATGGCTTAGGCATAGGCTGTGGATGGTCTGCTGTGTTGAGCTAATAAGTCTGGATTTTATTCTGTAAGAAATGGGAAACTAATCTAATGGAAGTTTTCAAGTAGAGAATGACAGAATCGGATTTGTTTCTTATTAAAATATTTAGTGGAATTGTGGAGGAATGAAGGGGACAGGACAGGAATGAAGGGGAACTCCCAGAAAGGAGGTCAGACAAGAGACTTTAAACATTTTTATTATTAAATATTCCAAATACAGAAAATACACAGAGAAAGTAATGAACATCTGGTTCATACCACACAGATTCAATAAACCTTAACCTTTTAGAATATTTGCTTCAGATCTTTTAAAAAGTAAGAAATAAAAACTCAGAGACACTGTTGAAGCCTTTCTTGTATCCCTTTCCTCTCACTCGGCACCCCCAGGTGACTGGCCTGTGATGGGAGACTCTGGAGACAATTCAGGGGTGAGAATATAAAGGATGGAGTAAGGCAAAGGCAATTAGAAAGAAGATGAGAGAATGGATTCAAGAGACTGTCTGAGGTGTAAGTGCCAAAATTTGAGAATAGATGAAATGAAGGAGAGGAGGATTATCTGCGTCCGTTCAGGCCACCATAACAAAATACCACAGACTGGGCAGTTTACAAACAACAGAAATTTATTCGTCACAGTTTTAGAGGCCAGAAGTCCGGGATCATGGCACCCACAGATTCGGTGTTTGGTAAGGGCCTGCTTTCTGGTTCATAAGTGGTGCCTTCTCGCTGTGTTCTCACAAGGTGGAAGGGGCTGGGGATCTCTGTGAGGTCTCTTACAAGAGCACTAATCCATGTCACGAAGGCTCCACCTCATGACCTAAACACCTCCCAAAGGCCCACCTCCTAATACCGTCATGTGTGGGTGTGAGGATTTCAACTTATGAATTTGGGGGTCAGGGGGCAAGGGACACAAACATTCAGACCACAGCAAGGAGGAAAGGAGGAAAAGCCAACTCCCAGGTTTTAGCTTGGATTACAATTTAGCCAGTGACACCATTAATGAAACATGAAAATGGATGTGGCTAAGCAGATTCGGAGAAAACAATGAAGAGTTTGGCTTAGGGTGGTTCTGGAGCTCCGAAGAGAAGTCGGGGCTGGAGTAACCTCCCTGGTAGCCACACGTGAATGATGTCCTGAACGTTGGTCACCTGCACCCTCTGCCTTCTTTATTGTAAACAACATATAGATGTAACTTCTGGGTGAACTGATTGCCAGAACTGGAATTACAGAGTTACAGGGAAAGGAGCATTTGGCATCCGGGACTTGAACATACTAAGGATGTGCAGGAATTCCTCTTATCGCTCCCTCTTGCCAGAATTAGCTATTATCATTTTAACACAAATTTGCTAATCTGATAGGCAAAGAATGGTTCCCTTACTGTTGTTTAGATTTGCATGTCTTTGATTACACTGGAAGTTGCACATATTTCCGTATGTTTGTTTACTGCTTTGCATTTCTTATTATGTGAATCATCTGTTCACGTCCTTTGCCCATTTATCTAGTTTGGTTTAAATGTTTTCATAATCAATTTTAGGAGTTCTTTACGTAACAAAGCTTTTAACCCAACATCACGTGTCTACAAATATTTTTTCTCAGTGTGTTTGCATTTTCATTTGAGTTGTGGGTTTCATTTTTGTTTTACATGCACATATTTTTCATACTTATTCTTTTGCTTAAAATCTTTTTGCACTCAACTTCTGAGCAAGGTATTCAAGGCCCTTCGGGGTCTGGCTCCTTCCTCCTCTCCCCTGGTGATTCGTCCCACAAAAATGCAGACTGCAACTACCTCTCCCTGCATAAATGTAAAAGCTCTCTCATACCTCTAGGACTTAAGGCATCTGCCCAGAATGCCCTTCCTGCCCCCATCAACCAAGAGAACTTCCAGTCCTTCAGAATCCAGCTCAAGCATCGCCTCTAAGGCAACATGATGGGGGGTTCAGTGAACGGGCTCTGGAGCTGTCCTGGGCTGGAGTCCCAGCTCGGCAATTGACTAACTGCATTTGCCAGTTGACCCAAACTATCCTAACCTCCATTTCCTCACCTGTTAAGTTATAATAAAAGTAGTGGTTCCTCAAAATATTAAACATAGAGTTACCCCATGACCCAGAAATTTCAATCCTAGGCATATACCCAAGAGAATTAAAAACATACACTCAAACAAAGACTTATACATGAATGTTCATAGCAGCATTATTCATAATAGCCCAAAAATGGAAACAGTCCAAATGTCCATCAACTGATGAATGGATAAACAAAGGTGGTATATCAATAAAATGGAATATTATTCAGGCATAAAAAGGATTGTAGTATAGATAGATGCAACAACATGGATGACCCCTAAAAACATTGGTGTGTGCTTGGTCTATGGCATCAAGCTAACAGGGCCTTTGGCACAGGGAATGGCACAGAGCATGTGCCACCCCCACGTCACCCAGGAGGAGCAGTGCCCCCTTTAGGTGCCTTTTCCCCTCCTCTAACCCAGCACTTAGACACGTAGCAGCCTTTGCTTTACCTTTCTAGGGGATCCTTATGAGAAGGGCTGGGTTACGATCAGCCACATGTCCCTGTGCCCAGCACAGGGTCTGGAATATACATTTATTGTTAGATAAGTTGAGAGTTGTCCGAGGCTTCCAAGTCAACTGGGAATAGAGTTGGGTCTAGATCCCGGGAATATACACGTCTGGTGAGTATGAGTCTGGAGAATCAGCTGGGATCCCAGAATTGAGACAGATCATAAATGTCACTTTGTAATTCCACCTTTTATTACAGGAGGAAACCAAGACTGTATAGTATAGTCATTCAGGCCACATGGGGGATGGGAGGAGAGGATGGCTTCAAGACATCTTTCTGTGGGCCCCCTACTCAGTACCAATAACCCTATGATCACTGTTGATCACTGTTAGGGATGGAATTGTGTCCCCCCAAATTCCGTATGTTGAAGCCCTGACCCCTCAGTGTGACTGGTTGTGGAAACAAGACCTTTAAAGAGGTAATTAACATTAAATGAGGTCATATGGGTGGGGTCCCTAATCCCATAGGACTGGTGTCTTTATAAGAAGAGGAAGAGACCCCAGGGGTGTACACACACACAGGAAAGACCATGTGAGGACACAGTGAGAAGGTGGCCATCTGCAAGCAAAAGAGAGGGGCCTCAGGAGAAATGAAACCTGCCAATACCTTGAATCTTGGACCTCCAGCCTCCAGAACTGTGAGAAATAAATTCCTGTAGTTTAAGCCCCCCAGTCTTTGGTATTGGTTATGCCAGCTGGAGCAGACTAATACGGTCACCAAGTGGCTGTTGGATGCCTGCTCGGGATTGTCCTACCCACAAGAAGGAAGAAGCCCCCAGTGAAGGGTCACGGTGAAGGAGAATGCACAGGGAGCTGAGTCTCCAGGCCTTCTTCCTCTATCCTTTCTTCTCACCTCCTGCCTTTGCCTACACTGTGGCCTCTCTTGCTGCAGGAATGTTTCTCTGGTGTTGTTTAACAAAAGGAGAGCTGGTTCTGTGAGGAGCTAGGGAGGAGTAAGATCTGAAGGCCAAAATCAACATCTTGGCTTGTAATTCAGAGCCGCCTCCTCCTTATCCCACCCCCAGGGTGACCTTTTCCTGCAAATTAATCCCATGAATGGTTTAAGATACAAGCACTAAATTAAACGAATCATTTTCTCTTGCAAATTCTCCTTACTGTCTTAGTTTCTTTATATGTCTGAAATTATTTTATTTTTAGTTAACACATTTTTTAAAAAAACAGAATTAAATGCAAATCCTTGCAGAACTTGTCTGACTCCTGTAATGCTTAACTACATAAAAATTTCAATGTATTATTTATATCCAGATATGCTGCAGCTGAATTTCACATGTGAATGTTCAGAATTCCAAGTTCCTTAACGAAAAAAAAAAACCTCTTCACTGCTACTTGCTTTCTCCCATCTTTTATTAAAGAGTCTGTTAACACTTTAAAATGTGGCCCTCTTACCAGAGATCCCAAACCAAGTTAACATCTTGCTTTAATTCAGAAAAGAATGGAAATACAATACATCTGGAAAACGTTCAACCTGTTTGTAAACACTCTAAGAAAAATTTACAAGAAATGTCCTGGGTCCTGAATAAGTACTCTCCTTGCATTCAGGGGAGACAAGAAAAGCGTGGCTTCCTCTAATAGCATCTATAATCTTGAATTTGTACCCTTAAAATCAATTATTTAACTCTTTAGCATGTGGTAAGACTCAGAGAGAAATCAAAGGGATAGATCTGAGCCTCAAAATCTTCAGGCCAATTATAATCACAGGAGCAGTGATGCCCAGTGGAGGCTAACCCAACTCGTAAAGGAGTACCAGGATGCAGGGCAGGGAGCACACCGAGCTGCTGGCAGAGGCAGAGCCAGGTTCCAGCAACCAGGGAGCAGGGCTGGGGTTGTGGGGGATGAAGTCAGGACATTCCCACCCCCACCCCCACCCCCTTCTCTGTGGTTCTCTCCACTGGCCTGTTAAGGCTCCCATTGCATATTGGACAGAGTGACCCTTGCTTTCACAGGGCTGGAGAGAGAGAGAGAAAGACTCTGAGAGACAGAGAGAGGAAGTGTCAAAGACCTGCTACTTTTGGAGAACGGGCTCGCTCAGAGAGAAGGGCTCTTCTAGCAATGCTTCTGACCAGGAGGAAGAAGACTCAAGTCTAGTTCCTCTTTTGGCCCCAGCCATGTGACCTTGTGATGTCCACAGATAAACAATCTGAGTTTATCTTCGGTGAAAGCAGTGATTGTCGGATGTTCCCTGGAATTCTGAGTTCTAAGATTCTCAGAATTTGCATTAGGACCTTAGAACACCACAACAGGAAGGGGCCTGGGAGCCCCCCCCCCCCCTCCCCACAGGCTATGGCATCCGGATGGGCCCTAGGAGTTCCAGTCTCCTGAGGCAGTTTACTCCCCAGCCCATGAAGACAAGAAAAGCAAGTTGGGCTTGTGAGTAGGCTGCGGTTCTGGGGAGAATGCGACTGTGCTGTCAACTACTCGAGAGCATTTCCTGGAGGAAGTGGGTTGCAGGCAGGCAACTGGAGACTTTCAGTAGAATGTCACTGTGCTGTCAACTACTCGAGAGCATTTCCTGGAGGAAGTGGGTTGCAGGCAGGCAACTGGAGACTTTCAGTAGAATGTCACTGTGCTGTCAACTACTCGAGAGCATTTCCTGGAGGAAGTGGGTTGCAGGCAGGCAACTGGAGACTTTCAGTAGAATGTCACTGTGCTGTCAACTACTCGAGAGCATTTCCTGGAGGAAGTGGGTTGCAGGCAGGCAACTGGAGACTTTCAGTAGAATGTCACTGTGCTGTCAACTACTCGAGAGCATTTCCTGGAGGAAGTGGGTTGCAGGCAGGCAACTGGAGACTTTCAGTAGAATGTCACTGTGCTGTCAACTACTCGAGAGCATTTCCTGGAGGAAGTGGGTTGCAGGCAGGCAACTGGAGACTTTCAGTAGAATGTCACTGTGCTGTCAACTACTCGAGAGCATTTCCTGGAGGAAGCGGGTTGCAGGCAGGCAACTGGAGACTTTCAGTAGAATGTCACTGTGCTGTCAACTACTCGAGAGCATTTCCTGGAGGAAGTGGGTTGCAGGCAGGCAACTGGAGACTTTCAGTACGCGTGAATGAAAAAGCCCAGAAGCTGCAGGGAAGCCTGAAGTTCTCAGGGGCTAAAAGGAGGGGACTTTTTCACAGAAAGTGGAGAGGCTAAGAGGATAGACACCAGCTGCAGAGGGCAGCCCCTGAGGTCACCGTGCCCTACACCCAGTGCAGAGCACTCCAGAGGCCCATGGGTTCACACAGGAGCTGTCCATGTGCGGCCTGGCTGGTGCACAGAGGAGATATTCTGTGCCAGGTGGGAAATTATTCCCAAAGGGAGAGTGGAGACTCAGGCGTTTCACTCCCAAGGATCCAGGGAGGAAGGGCAAAGAGTGCTGGAAAGACACCTTCCTAAATCATCAAAGATCCTGGGTAAGGGGAAATGAAAGTTCAACTGCAAATACTACTCAAATGGTAATAATCACAGTCATATAATAGCTCGTATTTGTTAAGTGCTTATATGTGAAGCAACATACTCAGCACCTTACGTTTGTTATCTCATTTGATCTTCACAAAACTCCTAAAACGTAGATATTGTTATTGTGAATTTGAGATGACATCCTGGAGGCACAGACGATTCAGTAACTTCCCCGAGGCAACACAAGAAATTGCCCGACAGGAGTTTGAAAACTTGAGTTTTAGTCCTTTTGAAGATTCCTTAATCTTATTATTGTTGTTACCTCCTAATAATAAAAGTGTGTGCATATCTGTCTTAAGAAACCAGAAGGTGGGAGCTAGGCAGGTGCTACCTCCAGGCAGCCTTGGGTCAGTGTGAGCGGTAAGGAGACCACTGGGGAGAGAACGGGGACACTGGGGCAGGAGGAATGTTTGCACTGCCTGGAAGCTGTGTCCACAACACCCTTTCCTCGGAATAAGTCTTCAGCAAAATGGCAGAGAAACACTGTTTACTACTGGGCTGTGGGAACATACTAAGCCTGGGCATTTGGGGGTTGGATCAGTCTTGGTTTGTTATGGACTGAACATTTGTGTCCCCTCAAAATTCACATGTTGAAGCCCTAACCCCCAATGTGATGGTGTTAGGAGGCGGGGTCTTTGGAGGTAATTAGGTTTAGATGAGGTCATGAGGGTGGAGCCCTCCTGATGGAATTAGTGCCCTTAGAAGAAGAGGAGGAGACAAGAGTGCTCTCTTTCTCCACATGCACACAGGGATGAGGCCATGTGAGCACACAGCAAGCAGACAGGCTTGTGCAAACCAGGAAGAGGACCTCACCAGAGCCAACTCTGCGGGCACCTTGATCTTGGCCTTGCAGCGTCTGGAACTTGAGAAATAAATGTCTGTTGTTTAAGCCGCCCAGTCTGTGGTAGTTTGTTATGGCAGCCTGAGCAGACTAGGACAGGCTTCTTGGCAGCAAGCAACAAAAGCAAAGGGAATCTGCTGAGGACATCAAGGCACTCGTGGAACCTGTGGGGCAGTGGACTTGGGAAAGGGCAGGAAACAAGAGGGGGTCACGAGGTCAGCAGATTGGAATCGGGAAGCATCTCCTCACACCCGAACCACCTGCATGGGCACCAATCGTCCCCTCTTCGTGTGTCCCTCTGCTCGGAGTCTAACTCCCAAGAAGTCGTGTTCCATTGGCCAGTCCCCAGCAAGCCAGCAGGCGGGAGAGGAAGGCTTTGTCCTCAGTTTCTGCAGTGGGAAGCAGGGCCTGGAGCAGGCCTGCCCCTAAGGTAGCAAATGCTGAGAGAGAGGAAACTCCTGGAAGGAATCTGGGGGCTGCTGGGCAGGGAGATGAATTCTGGGCAGGCAAGAGAGAATGCACATTTAGGTGCAGATGCGAACGAGCCTGAGACAGAAGAGTCTGCAGGAAGTAGGGCACCAGCCTCCCTTGTCCACGCCCGCCAGGGAAGTCTCCCTCCCAGGTGCTCCGGGACCACAGGAAATCCCACCACCCGGGGGCACTGTTGTTTGTCCAGCGGACAGAAGGCTGGAGGAATGGAAGCGAGGGCCAGGGAGACTCTAGACTCCAGGAAGCAGCAGGCAGGTCAAAAGGAACCCAAGGAAGGTTCAGCAGGTGGAGTGAATAAACCTGCGCCAGAGACACAGGGGGTAAAAAGAAATCACCAGATTACCCTTTAGAGCGAGACCTTTTAGCTGCAGCTGGCAGGGTTCCAGGAAGCCAGAGGCATCACTTCTCAGGAAGAGACTTCCATCTTCTTCCATTTGCGTACATTTCTGTCCCCGCCTGCGGAAGCCGCTGATGCTTTTCTGAAGCTCATTACATCTCTGTTTTCACTTCCATTTGACCTCCCTTTGCATCAATTATTCCCTTCTCTCTCTAAGGCTGTTGGATTTAGAAGGCAGGGTGGGGGGTTGCAGGCAGAAACCGAGGATAAGTGGAGGTGGGTAGGGACAGAGGGCATGGACAGCGGGTGAGATAGATGAGCTGCGAGAGTGTGGAGACCTGGCCTCTCTTCTCAGTGACGCCACTGAGCCACCTCCCCACCCCGGGCACTGGGCTGCCCCAGCCCAAGGGCACCTTGTGCAAAACAGAAAAAGGCATCGCTTCCTCCAGGTCAACGCAGCCCATGGACAGCTTGGCTGTCAAGCACAGACTGTATTTCAGCTCTCCTCCTTTCTCTGCTGGTTTCCTTATACCGTGAAAACCCGCACAGCTGCACGTGGCAGCTCTGTGTAGTCAAATCACATAACTTCTGTGCCTCTTCTTCTCCATCTGCAAAAAGGGAATGATACCGGTTGCTGTGCTTGAGTTGTGTGTATTCTTTTACCTTTTCCTTGTGAAATACAATGTATAAACAGAAAAGTGGATGAAATAAATGTGTAATGTCCCAGGGCTATTTCAGGGGAAATGAAACAATGCCAGAGAAGGGACCTTGCGAGTTAAAAGTGCTAAGTAACCTGACCAGTTACTGAGTCAGGGCCAAGGGTTTTCACACCTTCAGAGGGACATCTAGGTTGAGCGTTTGCTTCCTGTTCTGAATTGAGTCCCTTCTGGGCTTTCTTAGGGAACTCCTGGGGCTCCTCTCAGCTTCAGTTGCTGCTCTGTGGTGCTGGGTTCAGGGCGGAGATGCTGCAAGTGTTGGCTGGCATCATGCCCTCCCCTCCTCCTCCCTTCACAACCAAGTGTGACTCACCCTGAGGTGGGGATCCTGAGTCACTCGCCCACTCACATACCCAGTACCTCTCAGCATTGCAGATAAGAGTTTATTTGACAGAGTCTCGTTGGCCTGACCCACTGCCTCCAAGCTGTGTGACCTGGGGCAAGTCACCTTACATCTCTGAGCCTCAGTGTCCATATCTGTAAAACAGGAATAATAGGACCTATCTCATGGGCCAGTGACAGTTTTACATGAGATAAGCAGTCAACAGGTGCCAGCTGCCATTGTGAATGTGCAGGACTAAAACTCAGATCTCTTGGCCACCAGGCTCACTGCTCTCCCTGACTCCATGTTCCTCATTCTCCACCCTCACTGGGGGGGTCATTCTAATGAAAGCTAGCTCCCCACCCTGCCCCTGGGAGGAAGCCACTGAGAGAACTTCTTCCCCCAGCCACAATGGTGATTTTTAATGGAAATCGTCAACATCTTGAGAGGGTAAGTAGCCATGTACTGAGCAAAGTCACTTCCTGGCTTCTCAGAAGAACCCTCTTCCCCTTCCAACACTGAATGTGGTTAGGGAGAGGCTTGGTCTTCTGGGGTTGTTGTTTTTTTTTTATGAGGACAGGAAACAGCTCAATAGCAATGCCTGAGTCCAGTGTTCATCTAGGGTCTGGCAGAAGTCAATCTTTTCCCAGGTCCCTGGGAAAAAGTGCCAAGGACCTCGGGGCTGCGGCCTCAGAGAGTCAACTCAACTCCCGTCACGCTTGCTCCACATGGGCTGTGACAGCCCCTTCTTTTGAAGATATGGGCACAGGGCCTTGCACATGACAACCACATGGGGTATTTACCCATGGACTGAGTGCGCTCCACTCCAGAGAGGTGGAGGATTACAAAGAACCCCCGAATCCAGTCTACCAACAGGGCTTCGAGATCATTTAGTTGAAGGAGTCCATGCACCTCTGGGAGGGGGTCACCCGTGAATGGATCCAGAGTGTTTCTAAGTACCCTGAAATCATATACAAAATTTTATCTATGTGAGTCATTGTAGGAACAGAGTAGAGAGTTTCCATTGAGTCTCAAGAGGATCCACCTCCCCCAAAATATTAAGAATAAATGAACAAGAATCAGGAGTCAAGAGCACATACCCATAGGGACCACAAAGCCGGTATGAATGCACGAGGCAGGCCGGGTTGAGTATGAAAGGGATCGGTAGGGACACAGTGAGCTGGAAAGCACCTTCACACCTAAGAGCATATATAGTAAAAATACTTTTTAGGACAACAGGTCATACTGAGCCAGATCTGGTCCATTGGTCACCGATGTGCAAACCCCACCAACTAAAAAAAGGACTTACCTGAAGCCAGAGCCAGCTGCGGCTACACCACACTCAACACTCCAACACCCATGGGGGGGTCTTTCCACAACCTCACACACTGCTCTTGTGTACATAGAAGAGGAACAAGAAGAAGACTGGGTTTGGATGGACTTTCACCAGAAAAGAAGCACGAATCAGGGTAGCCCAAGGAAGCCTGCATCAGGGATGAAGCTTCAGCTAGATTGTGAAGGGTGGAGAAAAACTGTGTTTCGACAAGAAGATATAACTGAAGCAGAGGCGTACAAGGCATTTCGCTAAAAGAGCTAAAAGTAAGGGTGAAAAATGCCATCAAAAGCTTTCACTGAAACCCGCTGGTGTCTAATGAACACGGAAGGACAGTTCGGCTTTTCTGGCCACTAACGCATTCGAGGGTGTTGGATGGAAGGTTTTGAGGCACATTGGGTTTGGAAAACAGTTCCACCCAAAGATGCCAATGCCTGACCCACACCTGTGCCAGACAGACAGCAGCCCAGCCCAGATGTTAGTTCCTACAGTCTGAGTTAGGAAAACAGAGGTGGATTTTATCCATCTCACCTTACAGCCAGGGGAGAATGACAGGCCAGTTAAAGCCTTCCACAGGGGAATATGGCCTTTTCATGCCCCTCCAGGTGACTGGACTGGCTTGGGACAGAAGGAGGGGTGGCCTGAGGAGCAAGTGGCTGACAGCTGGAGGACATTGGTGAAAAGATAATATCCCACTTAGCCCAGCCTTTGGAAGAAGGCAGGGATAGTGTACCTTATTCATGCCTGCAAGGAGTTGGTCACAGGTCACAGAGGGTATGGGTCACCCCTTCCCTGTGGAGGTGGTAGGGCAGGGGGTTAACATGAAGATATTGGTGCAGCTGCTCCATGAGTTACCCGGAGCAAGCAGGAGGAAGAGAGTGTGGTATCCACCCCTTCTGTGGCTACTTTTTATGCAGCGTCCACAAGCAGTGTTCGTGTCCCCTCTCTCCGGTCTCTCTGGGCTGGACAGACTCCTTTTGCCCTTCCAGGTCTCCTCTCTGCCCTGGGCTCTGTGCTGGGAGGCTGACCTGTATGCGCCACATCTACATGTCCTCTCAGCCAAAGGGGATCCCCAGCAGGAGATTAGCAGGAGCGGGGAAGTGAGGTCAAGGTGTTTCTTCTCCCTCTCCGAAGGTCACCATGCCTGGCTGCCAAGATCCAGTAGCCTAACTTTTATGTAAAAAACTCATAGATACACACATTTGTCAATGCCTAGGAAATGACCTGGAAGGATTAAAAAACTGGTGAGGGTTAACTATGAGGAGGTTGGTAAGATTTGGGTGGAGTAGGAGGCGAAGATAAACCTTCTTTTTCTTTAAATATTCATGTTTGAATTTTTTTGATTAGCATGCATTTGTGAATTCTTTTTATAACTTAAATGTTGTTAAGTAACTGCATTGGACATTGTCGTGCTTTGGGACACCAAGGATCAGTCCCCCTTTCCAAGCATCCTTCCAATTGCCTTTCAGGGCACTGTGGCTTGCTCAAACCATTCCAACTACATTCTAACATACCTTCTCCCTCCTATACTACAGAGGTTGGAAAGACCAAATCCACTCCTTGCAGCTTAGGGTTCTAGACATGGCTTAGGCTCTATGGGTTAGATGCATTTACTTGAGACCAATTCAGAACAGGGTTTATGTGGAGATGGAGTTTAAAGGAGCAAGGCAACCATTCTATTGGCATAGATTACAGCAGAGGAGGCTGCAGCTCTGGTGGCGGCTTCCTGATTGTGGCAGGGGTAACAACTTCTTGGTTGGCCAATACTACAATTTAGTTGTCAAGTCATTCCTGGAAGCCTAGATTCTTGTATTAGGGCTCTCCAGAGAAACAGAACGTAGATATAGATATAGATGATATAGGTATAGATATAGATATAGATATATGGAAACATGAGTATGGAGGCTGGCAATTTCCAAGATCTGCAGGGTGAGTTGTGAGCTAGAGACTCAGGAGAGATGATAATTTAGTTCAGTCCAAGTCCAGAAGCTGAGAACCAGGGGAGCTGATGATGTGGCTCCAATCTGAAGGCCATTGGACTGAAGACTCGGGAGGAGCCAATGTTTTACTTCAAGCCCAAAGGCAGAAAAAAGCTGATGTCCCAGTGTGAAGGCAATCAGACAGGAAAAATTCTCTCTTACTTGGGGGAAGGGTTAGCCTTTTTGTTCTATTTGGTCCTTCAACTGATTGAATGAGGCCTGCCTATGTTATGGAGGGCAATCTGCTTTACTCAGTCTACCAATTTAAATGTTACTCTCATCCAGAAGTACCCTCATAGAAACACCCAGAATAATGTTAGACGAATATCTGGGGACCTTGTGCCCAAGTCAAGTTGACACATAAAATTAACCATCACAATTCTGTTCATTAAGCCCTCTGAGATATTCTGTGATTTACCTACAGCTCTTACTAAATGTCCTTTCTTTAAACTACTTTAGTCAACTAAGAATTTCAACCATTAGAGTGAACCACAAAAGTGGTTGCTTCAAGACCAAAAAGTCCCCAAGGGAATGAGAATATGGAAGTGGCTAACTGACACAGTTGAGTTTGAAGACAGTGAAGATCTAATGACCATTAAAAGGCTACACCTGGGGCCGGCTGGGTGGTGTAGTGGTTAAGTTCGTGCACTCTGCTTCAGCTGCCCGGGGTCCCCATGTTCAGATCCTGGGGGCGGACCTACACACCACTGATAAAGCCATGTTGTGGTGGTGTCCCACATACAAAATAGAGGAAGACTGGCACAGATGTTAGCTCAGGGACAATCTTCCTCAAGCAAAAAGAGGAAGACTGGCAACAGATCTTAGCTCAGGGCCAATCTTCCTCCCAAAGGAAAAAAAAAAGGCTGCACCTAGTGGTCCTTGGCTCCAAAGTAAAAGCTATGTGGTCACTTGGAATGCAGGACCTACTGCAATCAGGACTTAGGTAGACAGAGTGGCTGATGGGATACATGAAGGCAAGGTCATTCTCACTTTAAGAAAACTTAAAAGAAAAAAATTATAGGCTCTAGAGCAGTTTTGATTCTTCTATCAAGGCATGACAGTTTTTATAACTGGTACAAAAGAAACTTTTTTTAATATCCACAGGCAGACATAAGCAAAAATGAGAAGCAAAGTCTGACCTTGTGGGCTGCTGAATTCATACTCTTTTCTAAGACTTTACGTGAAAATTAGGGCATTGAATGGGGGTGGAAATGGCACCTTGAGAATTGGATTTGCAATATTTGGGAGGAGTTAGTTGACTCTGAGTATTCTAAACCCTCAAACCCCAGTGGTACCCCTTCTGCAGCAGAAACAGCCATTCCTGTTCCCTCTGAAGGTTGTGATGCCTTAGTTGAAGAGTTCATCATGGCCTCACCTGAGGTATTTACATTGCAAGAGGACATTAATTCTCCTCATATCCCATACCCAACACCTCCCATTGTGTTCAGGCTGAACTCCAGACCTGTCAGGTCCAACTCAAAGTCAAACCCAGGAGAAAGCCCAAACACTAAAAATAATTGCAGGATTTTGCAAATTTATCATCAAAAACCTGGGGAAAATGTATGAAATAGATTCTGAAGGTGCTAAGCACAGAAGGCAGAAGCAGTTTTAGTTCAGGCTGCGTTTTTCCACGTGGATGTGCTTATCAGAGACTCTGGCTTCAGTGTGCTAGCTGCAGCTAATTGTGGTTGTAAGTGTTTGCCTATTTGGTGGCGTGAGACTCGACTAATGGTGACCTGCACTGAATGTAGTGTGAATGCCAGAAATCTCTTGTTGTAATATAGAAGAAGAAATCCACAGACATAGAAAGATGGGAGTATTGGAATAGATTTACCACTTGTGACCTGCTCACCCAACCCTTAACTGTATTTTTCAAGAGGGCTCAGAGGACACTTCCCTCACTAAGGCATTGAGAAATACACTCTACTTCCACACGCCAAATCTTGAGTCAAGCCCAACTCCTCTTTCTCCCCCATCTCACATCTAATCCATCAGCAAATCATGTTAGCTCTGCCTTCAAAAAACATCCATATTCCAAACACGTCTCATCACGGCCACGCTGTCTCTCTCCTGGCTTA
The DNA here is from genome assembly GCF_020826845.1 of Diceros bicornis minor. Taxonomy (NCBI): domain Eukaryota; kingdom Metazoa; phylum Chordata; class Mammalia; order Perissodactyla; family Rhinocerotidae; genus Diceros; species Diceros bicornis. Next base: position 1,613,363 of record NC_080771.1, on the reverse strand, counting down.
TGACACAAGGCTCTAATTGGTCTCCTTGTTGCTTCCACTGTTGATTCCCTTCATGCTGTCCTCCAAAAAGCCAAAATGATCCCATTTTGAGTCTTTTTTCTAACAATAACCAATTCTCCAATTCTTTGACACCAACTGGATGTCCTACAATTCTACTCAATTCTGACACTACCCAGCGTTAGCACAGACCCTATAAGTTGGGGGTTCAGTCCCACAAGACTGTCTCCACTTCAGAAGCCATCTACAAGTGGGATCCCTAGGCTACCTGCACTTCTGCCCAACAGACTACAAATTTGAGGGTTTCCATAACCCAACCACCCCCCTCAGGTTCGATAATTAGCTAGAATAACTCACAGAACTCTGGAAAGCGACGTACTTACTATTACAGTTTTATTATAAAGGATACAGCTCAAGAGCAGCCAAATGGAAGAGATACAGAGGGCAAGCTATAGGGGGTGAAAGGTGTGGTGGCACAGAGCTATCGTGCTCTCTCCAGGCACTCCACCTTCTCAGCACATTAATGTGATCACCAACTTGGAAGCTCCCCCAGCCTAATTATATCAGAGTTTTAATAAAAGTTTCATTATGTCGACATGATTGATTAAGTCATTGGCCATCAGTGAATGAACTCAATCTCCAACCCCACTCCCTCCCCAGACGTGGGGGCAGAGAGATGAGGTGAGACTGGAAGTTCTAACCCTCCAATCACATGGTACCACCAGCCCCCATCCTGAAGCTATCTAGCCCCCCTATTCTCAGCCCCCATTCCCCCCCCCCACCCCTGCCCCGTGCCATGAGTCATCTCATTATCATACAAAAGACACTTCTCTCACTCAGGAAATTCCAAAGAAGGCCTCATTAAGAGAGGAAGACCAAATATATTTTTTATTATACCACATTCTTCTAACTGCAAGCACATCCCATCACAACTCTGTTCAAAATCCTCATTTCTTTCATAAAAAAGCCAAAGTCCCCACAATGGCTCACAAAACAATACATTCTGGCCCTGCTGCCCTTCCCTTAACGAGCTCCCTTCCAGGCACAAAGACCTCAAATACACTAGGCAGCTTCCCACTACAGGCTTCTCCACAGCTGCTCCACAGTTGCTGTTTCTTTGACCTCCCTATTTGAACGTGACTCTCCCCCAACACTCCATGTTCATCTTCCCTGCTTTATTTTCTTCCAAAGCACATATCACCTACTTGCATACTGTATGTTCTATTTTGTTTATCTGACTCTGCCCGCTAGAATGGATCTATTTCTCCTTGCAGTTCTATCAGTTTTTGCCTCATGTATTTTGATGCTTTGTTGTTAGGCACATACACATTAAGAATTGTTATATAGGGACGGCCCCATGGCATAGCGGTTAAGTGCACACGCTCCACTGCTGGCGGCCTGGGTTTGGATCCTGGGCACGCACCGAGGCACTGCTTGTCAGGCCATGCTGTGGTGGCGTCCCATGTAAAGTGGAGGAAGATGAGCACGGATGTTAGCCCAGGGCCAGTTTTCCTCAGCAAAAAGAGGAGGATTGGCATGGATGTTAGCTCAGGGCTGATCTTCCTCGCAAAAAAAAAATGAATTGTTATATCTTCTTGGAGAATTTTTTCCTTTATGATTATATAATGTATCTCTTTATCTCTGATGATTTCTTGCTCTGAAATCTGCTTTCTCTGAAAATAATATAGCTGTCCCAGTTTTCTTTTGAATAGAGTGTTAGGTACATCTTTCTCCATCCCTTTACTTTTTTTCCCTTCTTTTTGATTGCGGTAAAAACCCTTAACTCTAAAATTTGCCATCTTAACCATTTTTAAGGTTATTAGCATTACAGCTCATTAGCATTAAATATATTCACATTGTTGTGCCACAGATCTTTCATCTTGAAAAACTGAAACTCTGTATCCATTAAACAACAACTCCCAGTTTCCCCCTCCCCCAATACTCTGGTAACCATCATTCTACTTTCTGTTTCTATGAATTTGACTCCTTTAGATACCTCATATAAGTGGGATCATACAGTATTTGTCATTTTGTGACTGGCTTATTTCACTTAGCATAATGTCCTCAAGGTTCATCTATGTTGCAGCATAAGACAGAATTTCCTTCCTTTTTAAGGCTGAATAATATTCCATTGTGTGTATATACCACATTTTTCTTATCCATTCATTATTTATGACTATTTTATTCTTTTTCACTCTATTGTAAATATAATTGATTTAATTTCCTTTTCTGATTGTTCATTATTAGTGTACAAAACACAACTGATTTTTATGCGTTGATTTTGTATCCTGCAACTTTGCTGAATTCATTTATTAGTTCTCACAGTTTTTTTGTAGAATCTTTAGATTTTCTACATATAAGATCATGTCATTCTCAAAGAGAGAGAATTTTACTTCTTTCTTTCTGATTTGGATGCCTTTCACTCTTTATTTTTTTTTTGACTAATTGCTCTGGCCAGGACTTATGGTACTATATTGAACAGATGTGGCAAGAGTGGGCATTATTGTCTTGTTCCTTATCTCAGAGGAAAAAAGTTTTCGGTCTTTCACCATTGAGTATTGTGGGAGATCAAAATTGGCCACCCTGAAATATATCTCTTTACCTTGATTATTTTCTCTGACGGACATTTGACTTCCCCCAAACTGCCTAAAGAATTTAACATAGAAGACCTTGTTTCAGGAAGGAGTTACTATCATATGATGGCTGTAATATAATGTAAAATAGATATTACAATAGGAAAGGCACCAACAAGCCCATCTTATCAAAAATTCTGTCTCACCCAGGCCACATTCTCTAGGTGGCCCTGCAAAGAGTTACCAGACAAACATTTACATTTATAAGGAAAATCTCTGTTTGTAAAAGTATCTCCCTCTCTGTATTGGGAAGGGGGAGGATGGCCTTATCTGTAGAAACTCTTATGAGTACGGAAGGAGAGAACTTAAATCTGCATACCCTTGATTACTGTGATTTCTGTCTCCATTCTGTCTCCCACCCCACCCTCAATATCCTCCTTTGTCTTTAGCTGAAGATAGTATTTAAGATAAGAATCTCTGCCATTGTGTTGAGAAACTCAGTTTCCCTGGTTTCTCCCACGTATACATGTTATTAAACTTGGTATTATTTTATCCTGCTAAACTGTCTTTTAATTATTTGACCAGCCATAAGAACCTTAAGGGAAAGGGTGGAGGGGGATTCTCCCTCCTCCCCAACAGTATGATGTTAGTTGTGGGTTTTTCATACATGGTCCATCCCTTTATTTTTAACTTATCTATGCCTTTGTATTTCAAACAGGTTTTTTGTAGATAACATATAGTTGAGTCTTGGTTTTTTTATCCACTCTGATAGGCTCTGTCTTTTAACTGGTTATTTAACTATTCACATTTAAAGTGATTATTGATATCATTTGAATAATATCTACTATATTTATAACTATTTTCTATTTGTTACCCTTAATTTTTCTTTTTTTTGTTGTTTTTTTGTTTTTTGTCTTCCAATATTTTCCTGCCTTTTGTGGTTTTAACTGAGCATTTTATATGATTCTATTTTATCTCCTCTACTAGCATATCAATGATACTTCTTGTTACATTTTTTTAGCGGTTGCTCTAGAGTTTGCAATGCACATTTTTGACTAATCGAAGTCCACTTTCAAATAACATTATACTACTTCATGGGTAGTGCAAGGACCTTATAATAGAGTATTCCCAATTCCTCTCTCCTATCTCGTATAACATTGCTGTCATTCATTTCACTTATCTATAAACTATAATCACCAAATGCATTGTTGCTATTATTATTCTGAACAAACTGTTATCAGTTAGATTAATTAAGAATCAGAAAAATAAAAGATTTTATTTTGCCTTTATTTATTCATTTTCTAGCACTCTTCCTCTCTTTACGTAGACCTATATCTTTTTCCTTCTCTCTGAAGAACTTCTTTTAACACTTTTTTTTTTTTGCAAGGAAGGTCTACTGGCAACAAATTTCCTCAATTTATATTGTCTAAGAAAGTGTTCACTTCTCCTTCACTTTTAAAGGATAATTTTGCTCATACAGAATTCTAGGTCTGTGAAGTTTTTTTTCTTTCAACACTTTATCTCACCTACTCTTTACTTGCTTGCATGGCTTCTGAAGAGATGTTCAATGTAATTCTTATCCCTGTTCCTCTATAGGTAAGATATATTTGTCCCTTTGCCTCTTTCAAGATTTTTTCTTTGTCTTTACTTTTCTGCAGTTTGAATATGATTTGCCTAGGTGTCATTTTTTTTGGTGCATATCCTGCCTGAGATTCCTGGATCTGTGGTTTGACATTTGTCATTAATTTTGTAAAACTCTCAACCATTATTGCTTCAAATATTTCTTTTGTTTCTTTCTCTTTTTCCTCTCCTTCTGGTATTCACATGTTATACCTTTTGTAATTGTCCCACAGTTCTTGGATATTCTGCTCCATCTTATGCATTCTTTTTTCCTTTCACATTTCACTTTTGGAAGTTTCTATTGATATATTTTCAATTTTTCCTTAATTCTGCTTGATTTGGGTTTATTTTGCCATTTTTTTTCCAGGTTATTGACGTAGGAGCTTAGATTATTGGTTTGAGACTTTTCCTCTTTTGTAATGTACACACTTAGTGCTATAAATTTCCCTCTCAGCACTTCTTTAGCTTTGTTACACAGATTTTGAAATGTTATATTTTCATTCAGTTCTATGTATTTTCTTTTTTTTTTTCTGGGAAACATTCGCTGTGAGCTAACATCTGTTTCCAATCTTCCTCTCTTTTTCTTTCCTTCTCCTCAAAGCCCCAGCACATAGTTGTATATTTTTAGTTGTAAGTCCTTCTGGTTATTCTGTGTGAACTGCCACCACAGCACGGCTACTGACAGAGGAGTGGTGTGGTACCACGACTGGGAACCAAACCCAGGCTGCCGAAGTGGAGTGCGCCGAACTTTAACTGCTAGGCCATCGGGGCTGGCTCCAGTTCTATGTAGTTTTTGATCTGCTTAAGGACTTCCTCTTTGACACATGAATTATTTAGAATTGTATTGCTTGGTTGCCAAGCATCTGGAGATTTTCCTGTTATCTTTCTCTTATTGATTTCTAGTTTGATTCTGTTGTGGTTGGAAACACACTCTGTATGACTTCAATTCTTTTAACTTTGTTGGAGTTTGTTTTATGTCTCAGGATATGGTTTATCTTGGTATATGTTACACAGGCACTTGAAAAGAATGTGTATTCTGTTGTTGTGGGTAGAGCCTTCTGTAAATATCTATTAGTTCCTATTGGTTAATGATGTTCTTTAGTTCTTTTATATGCTTATGTATTTTCTGTCTAGTTTTCTAGCAATTGTTGAGAAAGAGGCATTGAAATCTCCAATTCTAATTGCAGATTTATTCTTTCAGTTCTATCAGTTTTTGCTTCACATATTTTGAAACGCTGTTGTTTGGTGCAAACACAGTTAGGATTGCTATATTTTCTTGGTAAATTGACCCTTTTATCATTTTATAATGTCCTCCTCTGTCTCTGAAGTCTACTTTATCTGACATTAATATAGCTACCCCAGCTTTCTTTTGATTAATTTTTACATGGTGCATCTTTTACATCTTTTTACTTTTAACCTGCCTATATTTTTACATTTGAAGTGAATTTCTAGTAGACATCATATAGTTAGGTCATGTTTTTTATCCACTCTGCCAATTTCTGTCTTTTAATTGGTATTTAGTACATTTACTTTTAATGTAATTATTGATGTGTTAGGGCTTAAATCTTTTTGTTTTGTTTTGTTTTCTGTTTCTTCTCTCCATTTTTTGTTTCTCTGTTTTCTTTTCACTGCCTTCCCATGGGTTACTTAAACATTTTTTTAGAATTCCATTTGGATTTACTTATAGTGATTTTAAGTTTATAAGTGTATTAAGCTCTTAGTATAGCTTCTTTAGTGGTTGCTTTAGATATTACATTTTATATACATAATTTGTCACAGTCTATCAGTGTCTTTGTTTTATCAGTTTGTGTGACATATAGAAACCTCACTTCCTTTTACTTCCCTTAACCCCCCCATTTGTAATATAATTGTTTTAGATATTTCCCCTGTATACATTTAAATCCACATCAGACAGTGTTATACTTTTTGCTTCAAAAGTCAAATGTAATTTTGAAAACTCAAAAGCAGAAGGAAAGTCTATTATTTCTACTCATATTTTTCCTTCCTGGTGTTCCTATATTCCTGCTTATATCATTTCCTTTCTATTTGGAGACTTTCCTTTAGCCATTCTTTTAGGGCTGGTCTGCATGTGCAACAAATCCTCTTAGGTTTACTTTTTCTGAGAATATCTTGATTTCCCCTTCATTCTTGAAAAATATTTTCGTGGGATATAGGATTCTGGGTTGATCCTTCTTTCAGCTCTTGGAAAATATTGTGCCACTTCTTTCTGATCTTCAGTACTTCTTTTAGAAATCTGATGCCATTCTAATTTTTGTCCCTTACAGTTAAGGTGTTATTTTTCCTCTGACTTTCAAGATTTTTTCTGTCTTTAGTTTCAGAAGTTTAATTCTGGTGTGTCTTGGCATGGATTTCTTTGGGTTTATCCTGCTTGAGGTTTGCTTAGTTTCTGTAGGTTTATATCTCGTGCCAAATTTGGGGAGTTTTCAGTCATTATTTCTTGAGGAACTTTTTCAGCCAGGCTCTCTTTCTCCCTCCTGAGTCTCTGATGAAACAAATGTTAGGTCTTTTGTCATAGTCCCATAGACACCTGAGGCTCTGTTCAGTTGTTTTCAACCTATTTTCTCTCAATTTGTTGTTTAGATTGGGTATTTTCTAACGTTTGATCTTCACTTATTCTTTCCTCTGTTCCCTTGATTTTGCTGTTGATCTCATCCACCGATTTTTTTTCGGTTATTGCATTTTTCAGTTCTAAAATTTGCGTTTAGTTGTTTTTTATATTTTCTATTTCTTTGCTGATGCTTTCCATTTTCTCCCTTATTGAAAACATGTTCATAATTGCTCATTGAAGCATTTTCATCGTGGCTGCTTTAAAATCTTTGTCAGATAATTCTAAAATTTCTGTCATTTTGGTGTTGATATGTATTGATTATATTTTCATTCAGTTTGGGATTTTTCTGTTCTTCCTGGTATGATGAGTGATTTTTTATTGAAAATTGGACATTTTCGTATTGTGCTGTGAAACTCAGGGTATTATTTAAAAGTTTTTTTGGTTGGATTTTTCTGACACTGCTCCGGCAGGGGCAGTAGGAGCACTGCCTTGTTACTGGCGGATGGGAGTAGAAGTCCAGGTTCCCCACTCAGCCTCCACTGATACCTGTGCAGTGAGGGTTCCTCATTACTGCCGAGCAGGGTGGGAGTTCCAGCTCCACGTGTGGTCTCCACTGACACTGTGGTGGCGGTGGCCTCATTACCATCAGGCTATAGGGGAAGTCCTACAGTCCACCAATCCCCCTTTGACACCCATGAGTTATGAGGGGTGCCTCACAACTGCTGAGCAGGGTGGGAGTCTAGCCTCCCCACACGGTCTGCACTGATCCCACAGGGGTTGGGTCTCATTACCTGCTGGCAGGTGTGAAGGGCCACATTCCTACTTGGCCTTTCCTGACATCACCTCTTGGGGGATGGTGTTGGGGTTCCTCTTTACAGCCTCATAAGGGTGGAAGTCCAGGCCCCCTACTAGGCTTCCATGTCCTCTGATGGCATGGTGGGTATCAGGGCCACAGTTTTTCCTGTGGTGTTCAGCTGGAGTAGCGTAGTTATTACCTAAATGCTTTCTATCTTGCTGTCCCTTTCCTGGACCTTTGTTGTGACTTCTTTTTGGTCTGCACTCCTTATTATTTCCAGGTTGCCCACTTCTTCAGCTCCAAGTCTGGAATATATGAGACCAAAAGAAAACTCAGGGAATTCATTATTACATTGTTCCTTAGGTCCGGAGGTCCCTCGCTGGTCTGCCTTCTTCTCTGTGTTTCTGAGTCTTCTTGTGTTTGCTTTATATACAATGTTCAGAGATTTTAGTTGTACTTTGAAAGGAGAACAGAAAAAAAGCACGTTTACTCCATCTTCCCAGAAGTGGAAGAACCACTTTTGCCCATTTAAAAGATTGGGTTTGTCTTATTATTGAATAAGAGTTCTTTATATTTTCTGGATAATGGTTCTTTTTTTCATATTTTTTACTGAAAATTTTTTCTTTCAGTCTATAGCTTACCTTCTGGTTTTCTTAAGAGTATCTTTTGAAGAGTGGATGGTTTTACTTGTGATGAAGTTTAATTTATGATTTTAGAATTTTTTGTGCATCACACGTAAGAAATTTTCCCAAACTCAAGGTAACAAGGATTTCTTTTTACATTTTCTTCTACAATTTTCATCATTGTAAGTTTAACATTTAGGTCTATAACCCATTTTATGTTATAATTCAGTTTTCTGTATTTGTATACAGTGACGGGTAAGAGACAAGGGGTCTGCCCCACACCTCCATGAGGATATTTAATTCTTCCAGCACCATTTGTCAAAAATTAAAGGGTCATATATGCTTGGATCTATTTCTGGACTCTATTCTGTATCATTATTCTATATATATGTCTTTTATATATATATATATATCTTCTTTTGATATATATTCTATATATCTTCCTTTGATTCCTTTGATTTGGTTTGATTCCAAACCACACTATTTTGATTCCTGTAGCTTTATAATAAGTCTAGAAATCAGGTAATAAAATCCTTTCTCTTTGTTCTTTTTCTTCAAAATAATTCTGGTTATTTTAGGTCCTTTGCACTTTGACACATACTTTAAAATCAGTTTGTCAATTTCTACAAAAAATGCCTATAGGTTTTGATTGTGATTGCATTGACTCTATAGATCAATTTGGGAAGAATTGATATGTTAATAATGTTGAGTCTTCTAATACATAACTGTGGTGTATCATTCCATTTATTTCTGTTAGCAATGTTTTATAGTTTTCAGTACACAAGCCTTGCAAATCCTTTGTCAATTTTGTCCCTAAAGTTTTTCGTATATTTTGATATTGTAAGTCGTGTCATTTTTTAAATTTCTATTTTGATTGTTTGTTATAACTACAGAATTACAGTTGATTTTTCTATATAGACCTTGTATTATGCAACTTTGCTAAACTCACTTATTCTAATGGTTTTTTGGTAGATTCCTTAGGATTGTCTGCACAGACGATCACGCCATCTGCCAATAAAGACAGTTTACCTCTTCTTTTTCACTCTGGATGCTTTTTATTTCTTTTTCTTGCCTTTGTGATGGCTAAGACCACCAAGAAAATGTTCAATAGAAGGGATGAAAGTGGACATCCTTGTTTTGTTTCTTATCTTAGGGAGAAAGTATTCAATCTTTCACTATTAACTATGATATAAATTGTATGCTTTATTGTAGCTTCCCTTTATCAGGTTGAGAAAATTCCCTTTATTACAAGTTAGCTGAGAGGTTTTTTTTTTTTATCATAACTAGATGATGGATTCTGTCAACTGCTTTTTTATACATTTAGTGAAATGACTGTGTGGTTTTTCTGTTTTAGTCTGTTAATAAATCATACATTGTTTATTTTCAAATATTTGATAAGCTTTGCATTTTTGGCATAAGAATATATTCATTTTTGACAAAGGATATAGAAGCTATTCTTTGCAGGCAGAAGATTAAAAAGGAAAAGACCACCCTTCAAATGACATCTTCCTTTTTCAATTAGGATGATGCTATCCAGGAGTGACAGAAGAAAACTGGTAGCACTTACACACCTTCTGCAAGCTGAGCATAACTTCTTTAACAGGCAGCACAGCCCAAGTAGTAATTAGAAATAATATTTGATGGAAGTCAACTGATAATTGGGGTCTCTAGGACCAAAACAGACGAGAAAAACTATGGTCTTACTTGCTCTGTATGATTGATCATGCTATGGGTCTGGAAAACAGGACTTACTTAAAACACTGTAAAAAGAATCGCAACCCATTGCTCAGTTCCAAGGCCTGAATCAATTCATAGACCCAGAGCCTCTGGAATAAAGGGGAGTTCAGGTAAACATTGAGTAAGAATGTTGAGATAACACAAGTGTGTACTGGAAATCTCCCTCCCTGCCATGACCAATGGGACTAGAGGCCAAGGTAACTGATCATTATGGAAAAGAAAATACTAGGACCATTAAGAAATTACTGGACTCCAGCTGTGAGCCTGCACTAATTCCTGGGGACCCAGAATGTACTATGATCCACTGGTCAGAGAGTGGACTTATAAAATTTTCTTCCCATCTCTGTAACTTTGGACTTTGTTAATTTAGAGGTTTTAGAATTCAAGAGAAAAAGGCTTCTACCAGGGAGTTCCAACAACGTTTACACTGAACTGAAAGTTGAAAATTCCACGTGATTATTTGCCACTGGATAAACAACGAGAAAACAATTGTGTTGGTTGGGGTGACTGATCCTAATTGTCAAGAGGGAATGGGGTGCTGCTCCACAATAGGAACATGAAGGGACACGTAGAACCAGGGGATCCTTGAAGGAAACTGCTGACCAATACTGCACTATGAACAGTCCTGGTGGGAATGGAAGGCCAGGTGCACAAAGAGGTTCCACTATCCTTCTCCTGCCTCTCCAACCGCTACCAATGGGTGTACACATGGCCTAAGCCTAACTAATCAAAAAAATCTTCCTCTCTCTCTCTCATCTTTTAGTGGAAAGATACTTGGATGAAAGAAAGGAATTGTTGGAGCTCAGTCATTCCAGATATGCTACCCTGCAGAGGAAACCACTAGCTGCCCACTAATATCCATGAGCCCGTCTTCCATAGGAATGGAGTTGAATACAGGATGCAACAGCCCAGCTAGGAACCATATTTCCACATTTCCCAGCTTCTGTGGTGACAAGTGACTAAGCTCTCATAAATACAATAAGCAGAACAATTCCTGCCTCACATATTAAGAAAAAAAATCCCCAACCCTGAACTTCTATACTTTCTCCCTTCCTGATGACTAGAATGGCAGTGATAAGAGGAACCGTAGAAGCCACATATTGAAAACAGAAGCACCATCATGAACCTGGATCCTTGAATATCTGCATAGAGCAAAGCTTCACCAACATTTGAACATACATGGAACAAACATACATTTGAACATACAAGAGTCCAACATATCTTGGACTCTTAGGTGAAAAAGAAAGAAATTTATTTCTTCAAACAATCACTAAATTGGAGGGTCTCTGTTAGAATCCTAAGATATACTCTAATGGGCAATTAATTTCTGTCTTGATCTCAGGTCTGATGTTCAGTCTTTCTATCAATTTAGTGATCTCTGTAACTAATACAGTAATTACAGTTTTAAATACCCTTGGGGAAATAAATACCATAATCAATCTTCAGCCGTTGCACTAACTGAAACGAAATTAGTTGACAGTCCACTGAAAGCAACACTCTGTTGGAGAGGATGCAAGGTATGACAGAGACCACTGGTTGTTGCCAGTGTCTGTTCTCCCTTCTCCCATGATAATATTCACCCACTGTAGCTGATCACATGGCTACCCAGCTTCCCTTGAAACCAAGTGTGGCCATATGACTAATTTCTTGCCAAGGGGATGTAAACAGAAGTGAAATATGCAGCTTTCAGATTGTGCTCTTAAAAGGTGAGGGCATGCTCCCCCCTTACTCTGTCTGGAATGCAGGGGTGGTGTGCGACATCCTGTACTAGCAGATGAGGGCAGCACAGTAGAGAGAGCAGAAAAATAATACAGAAACAGCCTGGGTCCCTGACGCCATGGACTGCTTGAGAGACATGCAAACTTCTATCTTATTTAAACGCTTTTTTTCAGGAGGGATCTCATTAGAACGGCCAAAGCAATGTTCTAACTGTTGCCCAAATTATGTTCTTAAAGTAAAACTAAGATGCGTGGATTGGGAGTCAAGAGAAAGGCTCTGGCTTCAACAGGGCTGCTAACTTGCGAGGTGACTTGAGCAAGTCAGTTCCCTCCTAGGAGTCTCAGCTCCTGCATCTGAAAATGCAGCCCCTCCCAAGATGAACAGCCAATGAATAAGATGAGAACATGCTGCGCCAAACACAACAATGAAAGAAAAAGAATAGACAAAATCAAGTGCTGCCAGAGGTGAACAAATCCTTGGAAGACATCAAAAACAAAAAACAAATATAAAAAATATTATAGGGCAACTCCATGCCCTTTCTTTTTTGGGGGATTTTTGGGTTTTTTCTTTTTTTTTTTTTTTTCCTTGGTGTTATTCTCTAAGACATTTGTGTTTTTGAATAAATCTCACAGATTCAGTGCCAAAATTCCATCTGCCTCCTCCTGCTGAGAAGTCATAATGCCATGTTTATGACACCAGGCTCCGTTTCCATGGGGATGACTGTGTCAGTGTAATTCCAGCATTATGACTTCGGGGTATGTTTGAGAAGATGGGTGAAGGCAATGAAAAATCTTTGAATATACACATTTGTTGTTATTCTGATAACTCCCAGCTACAGGAGTGATGATGCTGATAATGGAGAGTAGGAACCAGACAGATGCCCATTAAGGGCTAAGATCATTTTTCTGACTGCTGAAAAGGACACTTAACTCTTCAGCCCTTGAAGTTTTTGGTCTGTTACATTTTTAATGTTTTGCTTAAGTTTTTAATACAAAATAATTTGCATGAGGCAACTGTAAGGCTTTCACGTGATCCATTTCATTGCCTGAATCTTTCATCTGGGTGGGGACTGCATTAAGCTCATCCTGAATAATAGCTTCTATTATTTAAATCCATTATTTAAATTCAATTTTGCCAAGAAGCTATCACTCCTACTCTATCTGCAAATATGGAAACTTAAATGTAGAATTTCCTCCTGAAATTTTCCATAGGGGAAAAAAAATGTCATCCATTTAAATGCATCCTTTGAGTAGTGCAAATTCTGTGAGCAAACAACTTTAAACAACCTATTTCTTTTTCATATCAAAATTGGGATTTTAAAAAATTTTGCTGATTATAAAAGTAATTTGTGTTTACTGTAAAAGAAAAAATGAAACACTGAAGAATCTAAAGTAGAAAGCAGTGTCTACTCAAAATGGCTATGCCCAATGGAAACATTGTGTTATCTCTATATTTTTTTCTAGATTTTTAAACATAAAGAAACATCAATATTTACCTAAGTTGCATCAAATGATACCACGCAGACTGCATTTTCCAAAGACAGCCACAACAATATTCCCATCCTGCACGCTCTTCTGCAAGTGTCCTTGGCATTCTCTCAACAAGAATTGTTATTTCTCCACCTCCTGGAATCTGAGCAGGCCGTTGGATAGCTTCAATAGATAGGATATGGCTGCCATAATGTGGCATAAAACTAATTCTGTGCATAGCCCTTAACTGGCCTGGCAACTTCCACTTTCTACTTCTTGGAAGCTGACCACCATGTAAGAAGTAGGACTATTCTGAGAGCACCATGCTGTGAGGAAGCCCAAGAAGGCCTGGAAGATGAAATTCCATGTTGAGAGGTGAAGAAATTAAAGTTCCCCAAAGCACCAGACATGTGAATGAAGAAGCCATCTTGGAAGTGGATTCTTCCATCCCAGCTGATCCAGGTGATTTACACGTGGGTCAAAGACAAACCACCCAGCTGAGCCCTTCCTGATTCCTGATCTACAAAATCAGCAACAGAGTAAAATAGTTGTGTTTTAAAAATTATTACCAATAATTTTTAATGAAATGGGAAAATACTAATTAGGGAATATTAAGTGAAAAAACTTAAGTACAAAACTATAAATACAACATGATGTTAGATGTGCCTTAGCTTGTCTCACCTGCTCACTGCAGCAGCCACCAAAATGGGCTCCCTCACCCAGACTTAACCCCCTTCAATGCATTCTCTACACTGAAGCCAGAGACATCGTCCTAAATTAAAATAGTTGTTTCAAACTCCAAAGTTCTGGGGTTATTTGTGATATAGCAACAGAAAACCAAAACATATTCCTTGAATATTTTTTATCGTAAAACAAATTAAATCCACCTCATCTCTTTTAGTGGTTCTCATATTATATGCATTTACCATATGCTAATTAACTCATCCCTTATAGATGTACGTTTAATTTTTTGTTATTGTAAATAATGCTGCAGTGAACATTTCTTTGCATATGCACCTATCTGATTGTTTTCAAGGGTGAATTCTTGTAAGTCATATTACTGATCCAAAAGATAATTCAAAAATTACATTTTGATATCTTCAGCGTGACTATATTTCAGAAATGTACAAATTTATTCTCACACCAGGAGTCTGTGAGAATGTCATTTCCATCATACTGGGCCTTATCAACTTTTATAGCCAATGTGGTAAAATATACATAATTTCATTTTTATTGGCCATTTCTTGTATTTTGTAAATTGCTTGTGCATAAAGTATAAACCATTTCAAAGCCATTTTAAAGCTTAGTTTCTTTATAAAAATAAATAATTTCATAAATCTATATACAGTAGACATTATTACTGCTCACCAATATTTCCATTCCTCCTCCCTTTCCAGAGGAGCACATGAGGAATAAATTTCCCTAATTCCATGAACTTATGTACAGCTATGTGCCTTGAATGGGGAAAAAAAAGAGGAACATGACATGCATCAAATTGCTGGTGCACCAATCTCCCATGTTCTTTCTTCCCCTGCTGCAGCAATCATGAAAACACAGGTTGATAGGAAGATTCCATGTGATCTAAATGGCCTGGAAGGCTAAGCCAACCTGTTGAGATAATTGCTCTGGAGAGTCTCCCAGACCCTCCCTCACCCTTTGTGTGAGAAAGTAAACGTTTTTTCATATTAATACATTGAGATGTCAAACTGTTTACCACTGAAGAATAACCTAACTTGTCCTGACTAGTAAAATACACATCTGGGGGCCGGCCAGGTGGCACAGTGGTTAAGTGTGCATGCTCTGCTTCGGCGGCCCAGGGTTCACAGGTTCGGATCCCGGGCGTGCACTGACACATCGCTTGTCAGGCCATGCTGTGGTGGCATCCCACATAAAGTAGAGGAAGATGGGCATGGATGTTAGCCCACGGCTAGTCTTCCTCACACACACACACACAAAAATACACATCTGGTCATATATATGCTTTCCAAATGCAGACCTTGTTGTTGGGTTTGTTGGTTCTTGGCTTTATCCCTGTCTACGCATATATCAACACACACAACATGGGTCACCTTGGTAGAAAGATTTAACAATCTGTTCTGTATCCTTCCATATTTTTCATTCATGCTCATAATATTATACAGATATATCCATATGCATATACACAGAAATGTATGTATGTATGTAAAGTGGGATTTTAGCCTTTGTTTTCCAAAAAAAGAAAGTGGATAATTATACCCCCTTTTCTGCCTCTTGCATTTCTTACTCAACAATAACTGGTGGAATGTAGTCACTTTCTATAGCTCTAATTCCCTCATTTTACCGATTGCTCAATAGAATGTAGTCTGCACGCAGTAGAATTCATTCAACCAGTCTCCTCTTGACCGGCATCCACTTTGATCTAGTTTTGTGCCATTAGAAACAATGCTGCAGTAAACACTTGAGTGCCCAAGTCCATTAATACATCTGCTTTTATTTCTATTGGCATTCTTGGGAGAAGCCCGGTGAGGTTAAATGATATATGTGTTTTTATTTTTAATAAATGCTGCTAGATTACTTCTGCCAAAAACTATAACACTGCACATTTCCACCAGGAATATGAGATATTATTTCCTTTAATTCCCCAGGAGTATTAAGTGTGTAGCTCTTTCTAATCAATGTAAACTGCTATCTCATCACTTCTTAAATTTGCATCCTCCTGGCTACCAGTGCATTTAAGCATCTTTTCATATATCTGTGACCATTTACATTTGCTCTTCTATGACTTTTCCTTAGTCAATTATTTAACAGTGTTTTTCTCTTGTCAGTTTGGAGAAGTACTTTGAATAACATGCACAACTTACCCCTTGTCTGCCATTTGCATTACACTATTTTTTCCTCATGTATTTTGTCTGTTGATTTTAATTGTTTCTATAGCCACACAAAGGTTATTATCATTTCTTTTATAGCATTTAAGTTTCTGATCTTAGTTAAGAAGTTCTCTCTGACCCCTAAGTTGTAAGATTTTCTTGCAAGGGTATTGATTGTGGGTTTTTTCTTACACTTGAGTATTTAAGTCATGAGGAACATACTGTTTTCTTTTTTGATTTTTGAAAAGCTAAGGTATTATTTCTATTTAAAAAATGCGCTTATTTTAAGTGTACAATTTGAGAAATTGTGGTAATTATATATGATAAAGTAATCACAGTCAAGATATAGAACAGTTCCATCACCATAAAGTATTTTCTTACGCTCCCTCACACCCTCAGTGCCAGTCCCCGGCAAACACTGATCTGCGCTCTGTTACTCTCGTTTTGAATTTTTCTATACTGTTGTATAAATAGAATCATCCAGTATAGACTTTCGTGCTTGACTTCTTTCAGTTAGCATAATGTTTTTGAGATTCATCCACGATGCTGAATGTATTAATCTTTTGTTACTTCTTATTGTAGTGTAGAATTCCATAATATAGATAAACCACAATTTCTTTATCCATTTACCAGTTTTTGCCTATTGTAGACTGTCCTGCTATAAATATTTGCATACATGTCTCTGTGCATATGTTTTTCTTTCACTTGAGTGAATATCTAGGAGTGGAACTTCTGGGTCACATGGTAAGTGTATGTCATACAGTTAGAGATACTACCCGACTGTTTTCCAAAGTGACTGTACCATTTTGCATTTCAATCAGCAACGAACAAGACTTACAATTGTTCTATATCCTCACCAATGCTTGTACTCAGTATCTTTCAATTCAGCCACTCTAGTAGGCATGTCATTGTGGTTTTTAATTGGCATTTCTCTGATGATCAGCGATGTTGAAAATCTGTTCATATGCTTATTAGCTACTCGTATATCTTCATTTGTAAAATATATAGTCATAAATTTGGTCCTTGTTTTAGAAAGACCTTCACTTTTATTGGGATGTTTGACTTACTCTTGAGCTATAAGTGTTCTTTATCTATTCTAGATACAAGTCCTTTGTCTGATGTATGCTTTGCAAAAAAACTTCCAGTCTATGGTTTGCATTTTTATTTTCTTAACTTTGTCTCTTAAAATCCAAAAGCTTATAATCTGAATGAAGTCCAGTTTATCATTTTTTTATTTATATTTTATGCTTTTTGTATCCTGTTTAAGAAATCCTAGTGTAACCAAAAGTCACAAAGATTTTCTTCAATGTTTTCTTCCAGAAATGTTATAGTTTTAGTTTTTACATTTAGACCTGTGATCCACTTGGAATTAACTTTTTTGCATAGTGTTAGGTAAGGGTATAAGTTCGTTTTTTTGCATATATCAGAATATATAAGTATTCCAGCACCCTTTGTTAAAAAGACTGTCCTTTCTCCATTGTTCTTGCCTTGGCACTCAATTGCCCATATAAGTGTGGGTCTATTTATGGACTCTAATCTGTTCCGTTGGTCTATGTGACTATCCTTAAGCCAATCTTGATTGTTATAGATTTATACTAAGTTTTGAAATCAGGTAGTGTAAGTCCTCCAAATTGACTCCTCTTTTCCAAAAACGTTTTAGGTATTCTAAGCCCATTGCCTTTTCATATAAACTTTTAAATCTGCTTGTCAATTTCTTCAAAAAGCCTTTTGTTTTTCACTTTCTCAGACCCTGGCATCCCGGATGCAGAACCCAGAACTGACAGGATGTGACTACTGAGGGGGCCGAGAGTATGCAGTAACAGGGAACAGATTAGCCTTCCTGCCTGAAACAACTAACAAATTGGAAAATACATTAAAGAAAGTCTCTCAAGACATTGGACATCAAGTAATGAAGGACAGTGACCCCTGAGAGTTGAGAAACAAATGAAGTGAGCCCTAAAATGCCCCGGCTATGACCTGCAGAGAGTTTCCAGGCAGCAGCACAGGGAGGGGAACCCAGGGGGAGCACAGCAGTCTCCCTAAGTTGATGAGAAGGAGCTGGGATCCAGGGGGCTAAGGCAGCTAGAATCAGCAGGGCAGAGCGTTGAAGAGGAGAGCACTGCAAGGAGAGAGAATTGCAGAGATCTACGAGAGTATTCTTCAGCATGTGTATGTGAGAAAACTGTCAAAAGCATTAGAGGGGAAAGTCTTCCAGGATAACGGAGGGCCAGAGCAGTGCCTGCTCACACCATCTGGAGTGGAAAATCCTCATAATTATAAGGACTGGTAGAATACTGAAAAGTTTTTCCTCAGTAGTGGAGAAAATTTTACCCTGGACTAGGCGTTACTCTGTTCCCTCCTAGCAAAGCTTAAAGCACAACCCAAAAGGATCAAATTGTTTCCAAGTAACTTAAATGCATCCCAAAACGAAGCTTAAGTATATTTATAGGAATGTTATAATGTATAGCACCCAAAAAGGAAAAAAACCACAAAGCCTGGTATTTTTCTCTTAGAGTGTTTTAGCAGATAATGTCCTTGCCTAGGCTTAAACTTCAAACTCGTCTCTTAAGCAGTGGCCCTAGTCATAGTTCAGATCTTTTGTCTTCAACTGAGCCGCTTTGAGTCCTCCGCATATGTGTAGTTTGTGAGTCAGAGATATGGGTACACCCATCCCTCCGCCCCCCGCCAACCCTCTTCAGTGGTCACAGCATTCCAGCTTCAATCTTCTGGTCCCCACATGCACCCCCACAGCTGCTGTGTGCACTGCCATGTGGAGGCAGAGACAACACTTGTAGAGCTTCTGATCTCCCCTCCTTCCTTCTATTCCTCAGACTGAATAATCTCAGTTGACCTATGTTCGATGTCACTGACTCTTTCTTCTGCCTGCTTACATTTGCATTACATCTTATATTGAGCCTATCTAGTGAATTTGTCATTTCAGTTATTATACTTCTAACTCCAGCTTTTCCATTTGGTTGCTTTTTATAATTTCTATCTTCTTATTGATATTCTCTATTTGGTGACACATTATTCTCCTGATTCCTTTTGTTCTTTGGACTTGGTTTTCTTTAGCTCTTTGAACATATTTAGAATAGCTGACTTAAAGTCTTAGTCTAGTAAGTCCAAGGTCCAGGCTTCCTCAGAGACAATTTCCAATGGATTCCTGTGTATGGACCATGTCTTCTTTTGTATTGTCTCATAATATTTTTTCTTGAAAACTAGACATTTCAAATAATATGTATGACAACTCTGAAAATCAGATTCTCTCCACTACCCAGGGTTTGCTCTTGCTGCTTGTTATAGTTTTTATTGTCTGTTTAGTGACTTCTCTTAATTCTTTAAGTCTGTATCTTTGTCATGTGTGGACACTGAAGTCACTACTTATTTAGCTTAGCAATCAGCTAATGATTAGACAGAAATTGGCTTAAATGTCTAGAACCCATAAGTCTATGGGTATTTGCCCAGCAGCTCTGTGTGCATGTTGGGGCGTGTCCTTGACACTCAGCCAGGTGATTTACAACTCTGCCTCCGTCTGCACTTGCTGCTTGCACAGAGCCTCGAAGTCAATCAGGGGTGAGGACTTGGGACTTTCCTCAAGTCCCAGGTGTCTCCTGAACACGTGTATAGCCCTATGCATGTGTGTGACATTTTAGCCTCTGTGGACATCTCATTTGTTCCTTTAATAGTCTTGTCTTTCTTCTTTAAAAGTTAAGACATTTAAAGCTTTAGATTTTGAAGAGTTCAGATGTTCTGTGTCATTTTATTTTGTTTGGGATTTCTTTTACATTTCTCCTATAATTCAAGGGTTTTCTAAAAATGTGTTTCTTGATTTTCAAGTGATTAAGATTTTTTAATCACTCTTTTATTATTTAGTTCCAATTTTTTTGGATTATAATCAGAGAATATGGTCAGAAAAATTTAATGTTTTCTTCATGGCCAAGTCCATTTTTTAAATATGTACATGAGCATAGAAAAATCCAGTTTTGCATTTGAAGTATGTAAAGTTCTATACACAGTTATAAAATCAAATTTGAGTATGACCAAATTCCACTATATCATTTCTTCAAAAAAAATTTTTTTCTCAAAGGGAGACTGAAGCCAACCGAAAGAGTGGCCAAAGCTGGAACAATTTGAGCAACAAAATAAATAAAATAGTATGGGGTTGTAACGTAAAATATAAAATAAATTTCTGTAAGTACATACTGATATAAATAAATGATTGAATACATAAATAATTAGGGAGAGAATAGACAAATTTGTCATGCAGAATTCCAAATAATTTATGAAGCAACTCTACACTCAAGGACATGGAGACTAACTCTCACTTCTTAAGTGTGGGCTGTGCATAGTGACTTCCTTCCAGAGAACAACATGGAAAGAGGAGGGGAAAATTAACCTTACAGTGGAAAAACACAAACACTACTTCATCCAGGTTAACACCTATGCGATAAGCCACTCTGATAGTATGTTCCCTTGATATGATGTAATGGGAAGGGCACTTTACCTCTGTGATATTTCTGCCAAAAATCATAACTTCAGTCTAGTCATGAGAAAAAAATCAGGCAAATCACACTTGAGGGACACTCTACAAAATATCTGACTAGCATGCAAAACTGTCAAGGTTGAGGTGTCAACAAAAATGTCAGAATAAGACCTGCCGAAGTTCTCCCTCCATAAAAGCAATGAGAAAATGGCAAAAATGATCACAATCAACTTTATTAAAGCTCTATAAATTAATTTAACATTTGTAGCAACTTTGAGACTATTCAGTGAAAAAAACCTTAAAAACAAACAAACAAAAAATCCCACTGAATCTCAGCAAAAACAACAAGGTTTGTGGCATTTTAACTTACCATTTTCCACTCCTCAGCTTTGGAGGCTTTGAAAAATAATAGCCTGCATTCCTAACGTAAGAGGGGGTAGACTGGGGCTGGAGCTCTCTCTCAAAGACTCGCTACCAAGATTGTTATTGGACCAATCTTATGGTTCCCTGGCAGACCTCATGCAAAAACTTGTCTTTATTTGACCTCATTCAAATTATCCCTGTGCTAAAGCTTCACCTTGGAAAGCATTTGTCCAATGTTTTAAAATCTTGGCTTCCTGAGGCAATAACAGTTGGGGCAAAGAACAGACTAACCAAAAAGCTTGAAAGGAAAAGCTGAGTAATGAGATTGCCACAGGGGCTAAAATGTCACACACATGCATAGGGCTATACACATGTTAGGGAGACACCTGGGACTTGAGGAAAGTCCCAAGTCCTCACCCCTGATTGACTTCGAGGCTCTGTGCAAGCAGCAAGTGCAGACGGAGGCAGAGTTCTAAATCACCTGGCTGAGTGTCAAGGACACGCCCCAAGGTGCACACAGAACTGCTGGGCAAATACCCATAGACTTAAGGGTTCTAGACATTTAAGCCAATTTCTGTCTAATCATTAGCTGATCGCTAAGCTAAATAAGGAGTGACTTCAGTGTCCACATATGACAAAGATACAGACTTAAAGAATTAAGAGAAGTCACTAAACAGACAATAAAAACTATAACAAGCAGCAAGAGCAAACCCTGGGTAGTGGAGAGAATCTGATTTTCAGAGTTGTCATACATATTATTTGAAATGTCTAGTTTTCAAGAAAAAATATTATGAGACAATACAAAAGAAGACATGGTCCATACACAGGAATCCAATGGAAATTGTCCCTCAGGAAGCCTAGACATTGGACTTACTAGACTAAGACTTTAAGTCAGCTATTTTAAATAGCTTCAGCAGCCCGGGGTATGCAGGTTCAGATCCTGGGCACACACTGATGCACCACTTGTCAAGCCATGCCCTGGCAGCATCCCATATAAAGTAGAGGAAGATGGGCACAGATGTTAGCCCAGGGTCAATCTTCCTCAGCAAAAAAGAGGAGGATTGGCAAAGCATGTTAGCTCAGGCTAATCTTCCTCACACACAAAAAAAAAAAGAACGATCTCAAATCAACAACCTAAATTTCCACCGTAAGAAACTAGAAGAAGGGGCCAGCCCATGGCTTAGCAGTTAAGTGCGTGCACTGTGCTACCGGAGGCCCGGGTTTGGATCCCGGGCACACACCGACGCACCGCTTGTCCGGCCATGCTGAGGCAGCGTCCCAGCAACTAGAAGGATGTGCAACTATGACATACAACTATCTACTGGGGCTTTGGGGAGAAAAAGGGGGGGGGAATAGGAGGAGGATTGGCAACAGATGTTAGGTCAGGGCTGGTCTTCCTCAGCAAAAAGAGGAGGATTGGCATGGATGTTAGCTCAGGGCTGATCTTCTTCACACAAAAATAAATAAGTAAATAAATAAAATAAGAAACTAGGGGAAAAAAGACCAAACTAAACCCAAAGCAAGCAGAAGGAAGGAAATAATAAAGTTTAGAGGGAAAATAAATGAAAGAATAGAAAAATAGAGAAAATCAATGAACTTCAAAAAACATCAACAAAATTGAAAACTTTTAGCTAGACTGACCAAGAAAAAGAGAAGACTCAAATTACTAAAATCAGGAATGAAAGAAAGGACATTACTACTGCCCATACAGAAACAAAAAAAATGATAAGGGAATACTATGAACAACTGTAAACCAACAAATTATATAATTTAGGCGAAGCAGACACATCTAGAAAGAGACAAACTACCAAAACTGACTCAAGATGAAATATAAAATCTGAATAGATCTACAATAAGTAAAGTGTTTGAGTTAGTAATCAAAATACTTCCCACAAAGAAAAGCCCAGAACCAGATGACTTCACTGGTGAATTCTACTAAACATTTAAAGGAGATTTAACACCAGTCCTCCACAGTCTCTTTCAAAAAATAGAACAGAAAAGAAGATTCATTAGTTTGATACCAATGCCAGACAAAGACACCACACACACCAAAAAAACTACATGAAAATCCTCAAACATTTGCAAAAATCCTCAACAAAGTACTAGCAAACAGAATCCAGCAGCATATAAAAAGGATTATACATCACAACCAAGATAACTTCATAACCAAGTAGAATTTATCCCAGGAATCCAAGGTTGTCTCAACATCTGAAAATTAATCAATACAATACACCATATCAATAGAATAATTTTTTAAAAAATGATCATATCACTAGATGCAGAAAAACATTTGACAAAATTCAACACTTTTTTGTGATAAATTAGGAATAGAAAGGACCTTCCTCAACCTTAAGGGACATAAGGGACAAGTGTCCCAACTCATAAGGGACATTTATGAAAAACACACAGCTAACATAATGTTCAATGGTGAAAGACTGAATGCTTTCCCAAAGATCAGGAACAAGACATGGATGTCTGCTCTACCACTTATACTCAACACTGTGCCGGAGGTTCCAGCTACGGCAACTGGTCCAAAAAATGAAATAAAAGGCAGATTGGAAAGGAAGAAGTAAAACTATTTCTATACACAGATGACATGACCTTATAGAAAATTCTAAACAATCCATGCACACTAAAAACTAGTAGGGCTAACAAATGAGTTTATTATGGTTGCAGAATATAAGATTAATATGCAAAAACAGTGGTATTTCTATATACTTTCAATGAACAATTTGCAAATGAAATTAAGAAAACAATTCTATTTACAATAGCATAAAAGAGAATAAAATGCTTAGGAATAAATTAAAGAAATGCAAGACTTGTACACAGAAAATTGTAAAATGTTGTTGAAAGAAATTAGCAGTAGTATTTATAATAGTCAAAAAAATAGAAACCACCCAAATGTTCATCAACTGATGAATGGATGAAGAAAATGTGGGATATCCATACAACGGAATGTTATTCAGGTGTAAAAATGAATGAAGTACTGACGCATGCTTCAACATGGATGAATCTTGAAAATAACATGCTAAGTGAGAAAAGCCAGTCACAAAAAGCCACATATTATATGATTCCAGCCGTAGGAAATGTCCGGGTTAGACAAATCTATAGAGACAGGAAGTAGACTAGCGGTTGCCTAGGGCTGAGGAGATGAGGACTCTGTGGGGTGATAAATAAAAGGAACTGGGTTTATTTTAAGGGTGATTTAAATGTTTTAAAATTCATTGTGGTGATGGTTTCACAACTCTGAGGATACACTAAAAAATATTGAATTGTACACTCCAAATGGGTGAATTGTATGGGATGTGAATTATATCTCAGTAAAGCTTCTACCTCCCAAAATGTAAACAACTGTCCAAGTCATCCAAAACAAGGAAAGTCTGAGAAACTGTCACATTTAAGAGGAGCCCGAGGACACAGTTGAATAAATATAATGTGGTATCCTAGATGGGATTCTGGAACAGAAAAAGGACATTAGGTTAAAAACTAAGAAAATATGAATAAATTATGTACAGCAGTCCCCCCTTATGCACAGGGGATACGTGCCTGAAACCACGGATAGTACCGAACCCTATATATACCATGTATTTTTTCTATACATAGATAGCCACGATAAAGTTTAATTTATAAAGAGACCAACAACAATATTATTAACATTATAAACTACATTCTATTATAAATTATTTTTATATTATATTGTAAATTAACAAAAACAGTGACATTAGCAATAACTAATAATAAAATAGAACAATTATAACAATAAATTGTAATAAAAATTACTGTAGATCTCAGCAACCTCAGCATACAATTTTTTTTCTTTATTAAGTTGAGCATTTTCACATTTTCACTTAAAGGAAGCACTTGACAGCTTCTCTTTGGCATACCCGAATCGCCAGTGTCACTACCCTTGTGCTCTGAGGCCGTTTCTGAGTAAAATAAGAGTTAGTGGAAATACAAGCACTGCAGATACCACGACAGTTCCTCTGATAACCCAGACTACCGACTAACGGGTGGGTAGCGTATACGGTGTTGATACTCTGGACAAAGGGACGATTCACATCCCTGGCGAGATGCAGCGGGATGCCATGAGATTTCATCACACTACTCAGAACGGTGCACATTTTAAAATTTATAAATTGTTTGTTTCTGGAATTTTTCATTTAATATTTTCAGACCACTGTTGACTGCAAGTAACTGAAACCCTGGAAAGCAAAACTGGATAAAGGGGAACTATTGTATTTGATTAATAATAATACGTCAATATTGGTGAATTAATTGTGACAAATGTACCATACTACTGTATCTTAATAATAGGAGAAACTGCATATGGGGTATATATAAACTCTCTGTACCGTTTTCACAATTTTTCTTTTATCTAAAACTATTCTAAAATTATAGCATATTTTAAAAACCATCTTCACAATTCTGAGAGAGTTGATTAAGGTGCCCACTTTAATTAAATTTTTATCAATTCTCCCTTACTTTATGTATTTAATCACTATTGCTTTTGGTGCACGCATGTTTGATTTGTCATCACACAATATTCCTTTCTATCTTGGTAGGCGCTTTTGCCCTTGAATCCCACTGTAATTTTAACAGGGCTATGTTCGCGGGCCCGTGGCGCACATGGTTTCCACATGACCACGTCTGGTGGGGTCTGTGAGGGACCTTCACTCACCACCTTCACTCCCTCTGCACAGTCTGTTCCATCGTCAACACCACTCTGTGGCTTCCAGAACTAGTGTCACCTGCGTCTCGCCTCCCAGCTCGTAAATTTGCTGAGTATTTATTAGAATCCCCCTACCATACCCTCTCTGTTTGAAGAATTTTTGCCTTTGTTGTCTCATTTCACAATGTCAATCTATCCATTTCCATTTATAGATATTCTGTTGTTCACCTCGTTTTCCTGGTTTTCCCCGACTTCAGTTCTCTACTCCTTTTTTGTGGTCAGTTATTTCCTTAGTATTTTCTTTAAATAAAGCATGTGAGTGATATACTCCAACTTGAATAAAAAGAAATATTTTTAGATCCATTTTTAAGGCATTCACAACTTCAGAAGCCACAGGGATTCTGAGGTTCATCAACAATATAAGAATCATCAAGGAAGTGAGAATGATTCAAACTGTCTCTCTATCCTTGATTTCTTCAGAAGGATAGGAAGACCGATTTCCTGTCAGGGAGAGGTTGAGGTTTTCTCTTCCGTGAAAGACTCTTAGAAATCATCAGGGGTGAAGGCAGAAATAGAAGGTTGCTGGAATTTACCTGCCTAGCAGCAAGAAAGTATTTGGTGTAAATGTTAGTGCAGTCAGCATAACTGAAAGGGCAGCTTGGCCTGTTGGAAAGGGAGTACTTAAGACAAGTAAAGCCGAGTCCCACACACTGGCTGAGGGAAGCAGCCAGCCGGCTGGCCCAGGTGCTCTCATTTCAGAGACCTCGCCAAGCAAGATTTGGTTTTTCAAATAGCCTTCCTCGTAGAAAGAAGTTATGCCTCAATAAAAATGAATTCTTCTTCCACTCGCACTCAGATTTATTTTAATGCGTTGTTCCAAGGGCCTGATTCCACACTAAAGGAAGGGGAAAGGAGAGGAGCGAAGAAAAGGAGCCAGGGAGAAGTTTCCGTGTCTGTCTCCGTGTGAATTCACTAGGCCTTGTAGGAACCACCTGACCTGAGGTTACGTGGGAGAACGCACCACTTGTAGTTTTCCAGAAAGAATGTCCAGAACCTACAGATTTAATAGAGCCGGAGAAAGACACACAGATAAACTTTAGGACCCCTGACAAGCTTAACTGAAGATTTTACCCCTGGACAAGGGGGTGAGTTACTTCAATATTTCCTTCCTACATACTGATGTGCATTGTCCCAGGCCTTTAATGCAACATTCGGGGACCACTGGACTGGGCCCCAAGGACTCCCTGTAATTATTAGTACAATCACATTTTTTCCGATTTCAAGGAAGAGCCTAGGGTATATTTTTGATTATAAGGTAGACTCAGCATTTGGCCCTATGTATTATGAAACATCTCGGCCAAAGTCAAACAGGTGAGTCCCAGGACCAGGGGGCAGTATTCATATGTTCTTATAGTAAGCACTTCAGCTCCTCTTAGCCTCAAATCTGCCCTCACCGCGTCCATTGAACACACATCTGTGCCATTGTTCTCACTTGCACGCTCTGACGGGAAGCCGTGTGACTTGATCTCTCACACATTATAGGTGTCTCATTAGGATTATCATTTAAAATGTGGGGAAAAACGCACACTCCAGGGTGCCACATATTAACATTTTATCTTTTCTCTTTAAAACAATCAGAGCTAAATGTTTTTACAGATAATCCCAGATCTCATTACAGAGGAGTAAATGCATACTCTAATGAACCACTTTTCAGATTCCTCAATAACCCGGCTTATTAACGTTTTCCTCTTCTCTTTTCCCATTTTCACATTTCACCTAGTTTCCTCACCTTTAGAAATGCAGCTGGAGCATCTCTGTCTTGTGTGCCCTTGGCTGTGTTCCCCTGACTTCGCTTCCAGAGATGATTTCTCTGCTATTTACTTAATGCCACCCACACAGTCACACTCATAACACAGAGTTTGCCTGGGGTGGGCTGTCAGCAGTTAAGGTCTTTATAATTTTCATGCTTTGCACTATGTTTTGGAGAGGGAAGAAATCAATGAAGCTAGTCACTGCTGCCCTTGCCTCCCCTTCAGGTATTATTATTATTATTATTATTATTATTATTATTATTATTATTAAGAAAGATTTGAGTCTGCAGTTGGACAGACTCTCCTGCTTTGGAGGGCAAAGATGCCACATGAGTGAAGGAGTCCATAGATTTTCTTGTCCATCCCCGTGCCTCTGGGAGAGATGGGATTGGTTCTAGAGTTCCAGAGCGTTAGTTCTCCCTCCCTGCATGAGAGAGTTCAACTTCATACTCAGCCTCATGCTTCAAGAGGAAGTTTTCTTAGTGTAGCAGAAACTCTTGGGTCCTCCGCCAGCCCCCAGGCTGAGCCAATCATAATCCTTCCTCAAGAATATGGATTGGGACTGCATAGCAAGACCCCCAGCATGTAAACCCAGGTATTGCTGGTGGCCGTGCCTTCTACCAGGTGAACTGGAGAACAGAGGAAGCAAGGACATGGAGTGAGGAAGACGTGCAGAGAGGAGTTGAAATGAAGGCAAAGAGGGGATCCTCTTTGGTGACATCCATGTCTTTGGTTCCATTCTTTTCTGAAACCCAGCTGCATGACGAATCCATGAGCTACTCTTATCCTTATAATGAACCGTCCTCACTTATTTTTCCCTTAAACAGCTCTAGCAGGCTTCTGATGCAAACAATAGGGTCTTTATTAATAAACATATCTAAGTTTTAAAGGATTATTATTATTCTCCTCATTTCGCCTTTTCCCACTTAATTGCTTGGCTTTTGCCTTTGTGGTTTTTGCTGAGCATGCGCACGTGCACTTGTGTGTTGTATGTAGATAGGTTAGTCCATATGGGAAAAAGATCCATTTATCCTCTTCATAGACTAGTGCGGGGAATAGCACTTCAGAGCCTCCCTTGGTGAGTCTCCTGCACCCCCTTCTCAGGGTAGTCGCTCTTCAGCACTGGTCTATGTGGAAATGCAAGGCTGGTGTCGAAGGATGTTTCATTTTTTTCCAAAAGAAATCAGAAATCTGAGTTTTTGTGAGAAATCTCTTGATTTTGAAATATTGACTCAATTTGCATTTAAAAATGTAATAGATCAACCAAAAAAAAAGAAAAAAAAAAACCACAAAACAGTCTGTGGGCTGCTGGAGATCTCTATGGTAGATCCTTGCTATTCATAGTATGGTCTGAAAATCAGAAGCGTTGGCATCACTCAGGAACTTACTAAAAGTGCAGAATCTCAGGCCCACCCCAGACCTGGTGTATCAGAATCTGCCTGTTAACAAGGTCTCCAGGCCATTTGTCTGTACGTTAAAGACTGAGAAGTCCTGGCTTCATTCACTTGTTCACAAACTGAGCAGCACAGTGAAATTACCTGAGCAGCTTCAAAAAGTACCGATGTCTGGGTCCCACTCCCAGAGATTCTGTGTTAATTAGTGAATGCAGCCTGGGCGTTTTTTTTAAAGCTCCGTAAGTGATTTTAACGTGCAGCAAATGTCAATATCCACCTTGGCCTGTGAGCCGGCGACCCCCCATCTGGAGTCTCAAGACCCTCACAGAAGTTGTAAATCAAAGGTCCACAGATATTTTCAGATTTATTATTTTTGGCACAGAAGAGTGTTTCAAAAAAATTTTTAATTTTATTGTCCTAAATTAGAAGATAGGACTTTCTTAAATGCTGCAAAGAAACATTAAGTATGAACATCTTAGAAAAATAAACTATTAGAGCCCAAAGTACTCAATTACACAGGACAAAGACCCCAAACACACAGCACTAGCCAAAGCCTGCATCCTAAATGATCTCAGACATCTGAAAATTCCTGTCCTTTGAAAATGTAGCCAAAGGAGGAGAGAGGGCGACAATAGCAAAACCACCACAGTTGAACCCTGAGACAAGGGACCCCCAAAGTCAGAGTACAGGAAACCATCTTCTTTTAAATGTCAACATCTAATCTTGCACTCTGATCATTATTCCCATATTCCAGCAGCTAAAACAATCTTTTCTGTTTGTGTCTGTGTGTATGTATAAAATTCTCCCAGTGTGACAAACTGCAAACAAAAAACAAACCCACAATTCTTTACCCTCCCCGTATCTGTGCTCTTTGCAATGTGACTCTGTGGCTCCTCCCCTCAATAGGTAGAGTCTATTACCCACCCTTTGAATCTGGTCTGGCTGAGTGAGGTCCAGGGCAGTTCTAGAATGGGCAGAAGTGATGTGCCAGTTCTGAGCCTAAGCGTCAAGAGACCTTGCTCACTGCTTCTCTCTCTTTTGGACCCCTGCTACTGCAATGTGAGCAAGCTGGATTAGCTGAACTTAGAGAAGACCCAAGGCCTTGCTAGACCAGCTGCCAGCCAGCTGACTCCCAACATTTGAGAAAACCCAGCCGGCATCAGTAGAGTGACCTACCTGGCCCACAGCTGACCAAAGATGCATGAGCAAGCCCAGTCAAGACCAAGGAATCACCCAACCAGCACACAGAATCATGAGATACATAAATGCTTGATTTGTTTTGGAGTGATTTGTTACACAGCAATAACTAACTGACATACCCAGCCTAGAGAATTTCACCTTAGACATTGAAGTTCTAAAGAAATAGAGTCTAAAAAAAAATAACTAGAAAACAGTTAAGCTGAACTAGAAAAGACTAAGAAAAGAATGACAAGGCCCTCTTCTCCACTTTGCTCCTGCCATTGGGCCGTCTTGGGAATGCTGTGTTACTTTGCTAGGTCAAGGAGCTGAGCAGAAATGAAGCCAGCGGGCTGGAGGTGGTGCATATTCAGAGGATGTCCCTAATGACCAGCATCTGACAGTGATTTCCTATCTACTTCCTAATTCTACCACCACTATTGCTCCTTTTATATTTCCCTCTCAATGTTATTGAGCATCTTAATCTGAAGACCAAATTTAAATGTGAACAATGGATCATGTTCTGAATAACACCAAGTATATGGATTCAGATTTAGATAATTCTTATGACTTAGTAAGAATTACCATCTGAACCACACCTGTTGGTGGTATTGATCTACACACCATTGTTCTCAGGTACGTCCATCTTGTAAAGTTAGTATGATTTCCAAAAGATAGTAGCATTACATGTCCTAAAGTTTTCTGCAACCTTGCTAAGAAAACTGAACTGTTTCAGAAAAACTGCTTTCAATGTTCTTGCTAGTTCTGAAAAAGAGTTTAAAATTTAGCTCAAATGGCAAAAGAAAATAGAAAAAGAAAGTCAGCATTTAAAAATACCACATGTACCGCAGACTCGGTCCTCTCCCTCCTCTAACAAATTAGGAGTGGTGTTCAGTCACTTTACAGTAGGTAGCTTTGTGAAAAAGAAAATTATTTGCATAGCTCCCTGTCACAGAGATTTCGGCAAATTCCTCCCAGCCTTCGTAGCTGACTTGAGCTTGCCAAGAAGGGAACAATAAGCTATCCATGGCTTTTGAGGAAGGTTGGTGGCTGCATATGGTAAGCAGCGGCCCAAAGATTAACAAGATCCATGTTGAGAAGCCAGATCTATAGCAGTCTCACCTCCAGGTAAATAGAAGACTAAGGAAATTGCTTTTTACTCCTAATAGCGAGGCCAGCAAACTAAGTATGTGACATACATATGGATCTTTGTCGTAGACATTATGAAGGATAGAGAAACCATTTCCGATGTAGTCCTGCTGTCAAGGAGCTACCAGTCTGACTACGGAGACAAGATGGACATACCTGAGAACAATGGTGCGCCAATCGACTCTGCCAGGAGGTGTGGTTCAGATAGAGAATGGTGCCAGAGTCACCAGATTAGAGGCAAAAGTGTCACCATGAGCTGGCCAGTAGGGGAAGGCTGTGGGAGAAATCCAGCAGCCCTCTGGAGAGATCAAGGACTGTTTATTTTTGACAGCATTATTGAGACATAATTGACAAATAAAAATTGTATATATTTAAGATGTACAATTTGATGTTTTGATACACACTGTGAACATTGTGAAATGACTGCCACACTCAATCTAACATATCCATCACCCTGCATAGTTACCATTTTTTTTCCCTTTTTTTGTGGTGAGAACTCTTAAGATCTATCCTCTTAGCAACTTTAAAGTGTACAATACAGTATTGTTAACTATAGTCACCATGCTGTACATCAGATCCCCAGAAGTTATTCACCTTGCATAACTGAAACTCTGTGCCCCTTGAACAATAGCTCCACCATTTCCTCCTCCCCCAACCACCATTCTACTCTCAGCTTCTATGAGTTTGACTGTTTTAGATTCCACATATAGGTGGAATTATGCAGATTGTGTCTTTTTGTGTCTGGTTTATTTCACTTAGCATAATGTCCTCCAGGTTCATCCATGTTGTCGAAGATGGCAGGATTTCCTTCTTTTTTAAAGCTGAATAATATTGCTGTGTGTGTGTAGGGGGGTTGTATACATATATATATCACATTTTCTTTATCCATTTATCTATTGACAGACATTTAGGTTGTTTCCATATCTTGGCTATTGTGAATAATGCTGCAATGAATATGGGAGGGCAGATATCTCTTTGAGATACTGATTTCATTTCCTTTGCATATATACCCAGAAGTGAGATCGCTGGATCACATGTTTTAATTCATTTGCAGAACCTCATACTATTTTCCATGATGGCTGTACCAATTTACATTCCCACCAATAGTGTACAAGAGTTCCCTTTTCTCCACATCCTTACCAACACTTGTTATCTCTTGCCTTTTGGATAATAGGCTTCTTAACAGGTGTGAGGTGATATCTCATTGTAGTTTTGATTTGCATTTCCCTGATGATTAGTAATGTTGAACATCTTTTCATGTATCTGTTGGCCATTTGTGTGGAAGAGCCTGTTTATTAAATACTCCTTTAGAAGTATGTCCTGGATATCTGTCCCTCTCTCTCTCTCTCTCTCTCTCTCACACACACACACACACACCCACACACACACGCTGTATTTGTCAAATTATCCCTGTCTCCTGAGAGTCTCAGGAGAGATAGCTGTGCAGTAGGTCACTGTTGTCATATCTTCACATTATCTTGAGCTAGACAACACCCAGGACAGGTGAGCTCCCAAAGAAATGGTCACAAGTGTTATCAATGAGACAAGAGCAACCCAGACACATGAACCAGGAACACACACAAAAGCATCTTTTGATAAGTTCCTGTGAATAGCAATTCTTAGAAAGCTTCTATGGGATGCCATCTGGATGCCCAACTATCACCATGATAAAATCGCACTTGCTTCCACTCTAGCCATGCACGTATCTTATAATTATCTATACTCCCAAGTTTTCTGAGCCTTTATTTTTAAAAATTAAGGGAAACTTCATCTTTGCACATTTGGTTTTCAATACAGTTGTAACGCATTTTCCAAAATGCCAAGTAATCTAAAAGTAATTTACATCTGAGCTAGGAATACGTTGGATTTTTAGGATATTTTCCTTCTTACTTCCCAAATTGTGCTCTGACTAATCTAGCAGTAAAATTAGTTAAATATTCAACTAGGCACAAACTGCATGATTAGAGAGGATAGCTGTGAGGTCTGGAAGGAAACCAGACTGATTTAAAATTTATCAAGAGATCATTTAATTCCATGCAATGAGCATTTCCTGCACTACCAGGGAACCGATCATCATTCAGACACACCTACGTGGAGCTAGATTAAGGGATGATCACTCAGAGGCCTCACTAGTTTTTACATCCAAATCCAACCCCATAGTCGTAACAGCACAGACCAGCCTGCAGACAGCAATTTCACCTCTCAGGTTATTAACATGAGCCTCTCCTTCCAGCTTCACCCAGCAGACAACTGCCTAGCCTTATTACAATCAACCTGAAACGTGCTGCATGCTGCATCTCACGGCCTTAATTAAAGTACACCAATCATCCAATTACACCGCATGACTTCTCAAGCCTCTCTTGAAGCAAGCCCCTAGAAAACCAGGAGGAAAAATCAAATTGAAGAAGGAAGCCCCAGGATCTCAACAGGCTCTAACCACAAGGGCTTCAATTTGCTCCTGGGTGTATAAGGGGTAGAAAGGAAACAAGATTCTTTATCTCCTGCATGGTCTTCACCAAGCAGGGGACTCGGCACAGCCAAAGAAGGTTAGTGTGAAGCTGCTCACCCACGCCTCATTGTGCGGTCACACCTGGCCTCTCATTGTCTCTCTCCCTCTGGGCTGACCAAGCTGGGTGCCCTCACCCGGGCTACTAAAACACAAATCTTTGAGAGGAAACAGCTCACTTCGCTGACTACGTCATTCACTAGCTAGACCATCCTTTACATTTGATAAAGGGACCTGCAAAAGAGATCTTCTGCAGAAGATGTACATCCAAATGTCCCTTTACCAATGAGCACCAGGTGTCCATGGCGAGACTCCTGGAGACACGTAACTAGGGCTTTCTGAATCCCTGCGCCGTGGCTGACACAACACAAAGCACTCAGTGCACGTGACCACATTTCATCTTAACCGCTCTACTGGGGACCTGGAAGTTCAGAGTGGGTCAGTAATTTGCTTACAGACAGGCAGGAGGTAAAGTGCAGAATCAGAAAATGCTGTTGGACAATTTGAGAAAACAAGTTCAGTTTCCAGTTCTTCCCAGAGGCCGGTGAGACACGGTTGGGAGTAGCGCCTCGGAAGCAGACCAACGTGGATCTGAATTCTGATTTTACCACTTTATAGCTCTATGACCTTGACAAAGCTATTGACCCCCCGAGCCTTGGTTTCTTCATCACTAAAATGGAGATACTCCCCTCTGCCTTATAAAGTTGCAATGAGGATTAGATGAAGTAATAACTCATGCAAAGTAGTTAGCACATTATCTGACACTCAAAGTATTCAGTTGGTGCTGGCTATTATTATTTATTACACTATTTTTCTTGGTTTAACCTTCTTTCAATCCTTACTGGGGTAGCTTGAGAGCTTTAGCTAAAGCAACTTCCAACAGATGGATGTAAGAAGAAACCGGAGATCATTTGCCACGATGGCGATACAGCAGCAGTTAAATCAGAATTACCACCCAAACTCAACCAGGCAGGAGGGATTGGGTAGGAAATCTGGTCTATTGTTTTCTCCTTATCGGAGGAAGAGCTGTGCTCCTGGTGATGCTGGAGCAGGAGGCAGAGGAATGTAGAGCTGAGAGGAAGTAGGGCCCTCCTCACTGTGGCTTTCACTTTGCTTAAGACTCCGTTCTTTGCACTGCACCCTTGAACAAGACAAACCTTGCACACAAGGGCATGTGGCAAGAGACCCCACTTTCATCGGCTGGCTCCCTGGGCCAGCCATCTGCCACATCTGATTGGGGAGCAGAGTTGAAATTAAATAGCTGTGGCATCACTTCCCCACTGCCCAAGAAACCCAGTGAAGTGTGAGGCTGCTGGCTGTGACCGTTTCCAGGCAGACCATTCTGCGCTAACAGAGCAGAAACAAGCGGGACAGCGAAACTGGGAGACGCATTTTCTGTTTCTTCGTGGAGGGACCTCAAGGAAAGACAACATCCCATAACAAAGGGAGTAAAAGAAATCAGAATCATGTTCATTTGATGACGTCTCTGTCAGCTCACAGTTTCCCAGACAGAGGAGCATGGAAAACTCTGAAAAGAGTTAGGAGAAGAGCAGCTGGAAATAAGGAAAAGGGCTTATGCGTGAGACCAACACCAAAACGCAACAGCAGCAGAATTCACCCACAGCGTGGAGATGCAATGGTCAGCTGGACCCAACAGCCTGCCTGGGACAGAAGGCATAGCTGGACCAGGAGCAAAGGAACCTTAGTTCTAGTCCTGCCCAGAACCAGAAGGGGGCAGGGGTAGAGACGGAGCATGCTCTACAAAAGTGGGGATTTTCAGCAGTTTCTTTCATATTCTGTGTTGATGTAGATGAAGAGACATGAGAGGGCGTCAGAGTGAAGGCAAGACCACAAGAGGCACAGAGAAAGCAGTCCAAAGGCAGCAAGGGCCCCCTCACCTCTCCCCCAACAGTGGGGCCAGCCCCTCCCCAACAGTGGGGCCTGTAAGGTAGCTGGGCAAGGTCTCAGAGAACACGAGCTGGGGTTGAAATTTTACCACCGTTTGGCCTCAAGCATAGAAATAAGAGTTTCCAATATGCAAGGTGCCCCTCTAGGCACTGCTAAGATGTCAGAAGGGGCAAGGAGGGGAATAACGCTGCGGTGTTGGGACCAGATCTGACGGAGTGTCACTTTCACGTACATTACCTCACAGCAAGCCACTGAGCTCAGTACGGCTTTCCTTGTCTTACAGAGGAGCCTCAAACAGTGGCGGAGAAGGAGTCAGTGTAATGTGTTTCTCATTCTCTTCCTACACCTCTCCTGAATTTAGCTGGAAATGGGTCAATATGCAGAGAAACTCAGGTGTGTTTCTTGAAGCTGACGTTTCAACAAATCTAAAGACTGTAACATGGAAAAAGGAAATAAACATACTCTGGTGTCTGCACACATCGCCATAGCCTAGGGGTGGACGTTGTCTTGACAGCTCCTTTGCTCTGCTTCTGGACCAAAGGGGCTGCATGACTCTCCCACTAGCAGAGAGCTGGTCAGTTGCAGAGTACAGATTTGGGACTTTTCCCGAAACACAGTTTAAGAAGTCTGGATTCTATTCTGTAAGCAGTGGGGAGTCAAGAAAAAAGCTTCTGAGCAGAAGAGGAACTGGATTGGATTCCCTGCCTGTAGGGGAGCTGGGCAGGAAGGACAGAACTCAGGTTTGGAAAGCCGGTGGGAAGAGGTACCTGGAGCAGTCAAGACGAGAGGTGATGAACAGGTGATGAAAGCAGAAAGGGACAATGGATAGAAATTTCCTTACAGCCCAGCCTTTAGACAGCCCACGTGATTAACCCGTGTAGATGTGCTTGCATGATATGGTCCCGTTAGTCGGAGCATGCATTTAGCAGGATTCTCCTAGAGATAATGGCTTCCAGCCAAAGGGCTACTCGAGGTGGACTATGTCCCCCAGGGGCAGCTGGGTGAGGAAATCTCTCTGGGAAGGGAGGCGCTGGAGGCTCCCCAGCCCTGATAAAGTGTCTCTGGCTTTCCTTAGCTGGGTGAGGCCCATCACCAGAGAGCACCTTTTCCACCCACGTCAACCAAAGTCTCCTGGGAAATGGAGAGAGGGATGTTCCTGCTGTTCCAGCATCTGAGTCCTGGTCCTTTCCCCTTGTGCCTGCCTTCCGATCCAGCGGTGGTGTTTAGCCAGCAAAGCCTTCCTTGCTGGTTCTCTGAAAAACAGGCAGAATCATGTCTTGCTTCTGAGGGACTGTTATAAAAGTACTTTGATGATTAACTTTTTTAATGTGCAGAATAGATTTTAAAATTGTCAGTCCTATCACCCAGCCCCATCCCTGGGCTTCACTCAAAGCTAACCCTGTGCCCTCCTTTCTCCATCTATCACAGACATAAAAGCTGGTCAAAGATCCACTCACTCCTCCCGCCCCCCATAATTATCACCATAGTTCTAGCTGTCAAGAGATCTTGCTAAAGAAAAGAAGGCTATAATTCAGTATTAGCTTACTGGAAAACACTAGTGGGAGTTGAAATCACAAGTAGGCAGAGAATAAAGTAGAACCAAAATTCATCATGAAGTCATTTTCGCCTCCCACATTCCACTGTGACCCAGACAATAACCTCTATTTGTGAAGAACATAAAGATTTGCTCCTGCACATCATAGGAAAAACATCGTGATGGTTGGTTGCTGTTATTTTTTGTGTACGTGTGTGAGGAGGACTAGCCCTGAGCTAACATCCAATGCCAATCCTCCTCTTTTTTGCTGAGGAAGACTGGCCCTGGGCTAACATCCATGCCCATCTTCCTCCACTTTATATGGGACGCCGCCACAGCATGGCTTAACAAGCGGTGCATTGGTGTGTGCCCGGGATCTGAACCAGCGAACCCTGGGCCACGGCAGCAGAGCGCACGCACTTAACCACTTGCGCCACCGGGCTGGCCCTGCTGCTACTTTTTTGAGTGTCAGGATTGTCATTCCTCCCCTGAAAAAGAGCAGTATATTTTTGAAACGCTCTGATCTCTTATCAGCATCTCATCAGAAATGCTCTGATCTCTTATAGCTCACTTTGAAGAAATGATGTTTGGACTGGATTCCAAAAGCAGGCGACATGGATAAGTGGCAATTCTCTGCCTCTAAGAACCGTGGCAAACGTTGCTGAAGAGCTTTGGCCGGAACTTCAACAAGAGGTTCCCCGGAAGCTGGTAGGTGCCTACCGGTCCCCTGACAGGGAGGCGTGGAGGGAAGCAGCTCCTGGAGGTGGCTGGCTGGCTTCGGGCACACAGAAATTCGGAGACAGCAGTTTTAAAAGTAGAAAGCTAAGTCTGCAAATGTGGCCAAGTCATCTTAATTAAGGCCTGAGCCTCTTCATTAAAAAGAAACAGCACCTGAGTTTGGAAATCCAATAGAAGTTGCCACAACCAACTGGAAAGAATGGAGGGCACTGGCTAGATATGCTGCTAAAGGCACATGTGATTTTTAGTTGCCTTTTCCTAAAGGTAGTCTCAGAGTCAGGCCAAGTGGCTGATGCCAAGGGAGGCAGTTTAGCGAGAGCCAGTGACTGGTGCACAAACCCCACTGGCCTTAGCCTTACCAGGGGCTCTCCCTCTTTGTTACCAACCCCGCAATGAGTCCCCCAAATTCTTCTTCCCCACTCCAAGCTTTCATATCACCCCTTGCTCAAAACCCTCCAATGGCTTCCTCCTGCACTTAGACCAGCAGCCAACCCACCCCCTTGCCAAGGCCTGCAGAGTTCCCACCCTCCAAACTCGCACCTACCCATTCCCCTGTGTTCCTTCCATTCCAGCAACTCTGGACTTTCTGTTCTATGAACACAGCAAACTTGCTCCTGCCTCAGGGCCTTTGCACTTGCAGTTTCCTTCTCCTGGATTGCTCTTCTCTCAAATCTTCATATTGCTGGTTCCTTCCCACCATTCAGTTCAAACATTAGCTGCTCGTAGAAGCCTGTCTGACATTCCCTATATAAAATATCCCTTCCTCCCTTCATAACTCTCTAATCACTATCTTGTTTTTGTTTCTTTTTCTCATCAATATCTGACATTGCTATATTTCTTTACTTGTTTATTTTTCTGTCTCTCCACAGTAGAATATCAGCTCCTTGAGAACAGAGACCTCACCTCTCTGGTTTACCACTTAATCCCTATCCCCTACAACAGTGCTTAATCAATACTTTTGAATGAATGAATGAATTTGTTAGGAGACTCACAATTATTAAAAATCTAAAAATAAATCTTTAAAAACCTCAGCAGTCAGGCGAGTACATGTGTACATATGCCAACCTGGCAATGCTCTACAGAGAATTCTGCACACATCTCCATCAGAGCCGTCACTGCACCTCTAGCCCCGCTGTGCTCCCGGCTGGCACCAGACAGAAGACAGAGATAACTTGTAGGATGTTGCTTTACAGCAAAACCAGAGGTTCTAGTTTCCACTCCCCAGAGCCCCTGACATTCATTCGCGGGCATTTTTACCCAGAGATGCATCCTGCAGTCAGCCCCATTAATATCTACATAAGCAAGCCACAAGGGGCATCCCTTGGAAAGTCTTTAAAAAAACATCTCAAGTAGTCTGTGCACAGCAGTAATCTCAAAGTCAGAGTGAGGCCACTGCTGGGGAGAGAGGAGTCCATGAGAAAAAGGAGAGGTTGGAACTGGGCTCTCGTTCAGAAGTCCCCTTACCTCACTATCACTCTTACACATCCATTTAGACGTTGTCCTAGGCTGTCACACAACCCAGCAAACACAAATGAGGTGGGTTTTCTAGTTATGACGCAGATTGTGAGCACGCTCCCTGGAGCGTATTCTGCTCCATCCTGAGTCAGTGATCCAGAAAGAAAAGTGGGAAGAGATGGAACCAAATGGGGCCAAACTCATGGATTGGGTGTGGCTCCCTTTAGAGTAATTCTAAAACAAATAAAAGTGGATGCTTTGTAGAAAGAAGGGCATGTGGTCTGTCTGTTCCTGTGGCTCCCTCCAAGACTAACTGATTTCTGTTGGTGACAGAATTTCCTCAGTGGTGATACAGATGTGTATGGTACCTCTGTGGAGCCGTACCAAACAACAAAGAAACTATTCAGGAGATGTAAAATGATAACGATAATGATAGTAATAATAACTCAGCTGTTTTCCCTAGGAACTGTTGGTAAGAACTCCAGGAGACAGCTGTGCACAGACCTCACCATGAGCACCGAGACCCTTGACGTCATTCGGCTATCTCTGCAGGCACAGAGCGGCCTGGTGCTTCAAGAGTCAGGCTTTCAGAGGGGAAACTAGAAAACTCCAGGGTCTGATGGTCGTGGAACCTCTAAATTCAGGGTCACTGCTTCCCCTCGCAGTGTGACAGAGGTCTAGGGGCATTTATATAGAAAGCATTAAAATTATCGGGGTGGAATGGATCAAAGTCAACATTTCTTTCCCAAATCTAAGAAAAAACAAAACATTTAGAAGGCCAGACCCACACAGAAGGGCAGCCCTGCCCTTTACTTGCCCTCTTCACCACCAGTCAACCAGCATTTAAGCACACGTCATGTGCAAGGCACCCTGTTGTGTGCTAGGTGCTCAATGATAGACACGACTGACAAGTTTCTGCCTCATCTACAGCTCTCATTCCAGTGGAAGCCTGTCGTTTTTTAAAGACAACTTTATTGAGATATAATCCACCTACCATACAATTCACCCATTTCGGGTGTACAATTCAATGGCTTTTCATATATTCATGGAATTGTTCAACCATCACCACAATCGATTTTAGAACATTTTCATTACCCTAAAAAGTAGTGTAAAACCTTAAGGAGCAAATCACTCAGTCGATTATTGAGTTACAATCGTGAGCATTGCTTCTACCTCTCTGAAAGAATGAAGCACATAACAAGAGGACCTCTCTGGTCTTGCGGCTCCAAGAAGGCTCCG
Organism: Diceros bicornis minor; assembly: GCF_020826845.1. Lineage (NCBI taxonomy): Eukaryota > Metazoa > Chordata > Mammalia > Perissodactyla > Rhinocerotidae > Diceros > Diceros bicornis. Next base: position 1,572,989 of record NC_080771.1, on the reverse strand, counting down.
TGCAAAGTGACATTTGAATTGTGAGCTGATGGATGAGGAGGAGAGAGTCAGGCAAAAGGAGTGGAGCGAGGAGGAGGCAGGCAAAGCAACAGCAAAGGCTCTGTGGTGAACCTGAGGAACTGAGGGAAGAATTTTGAATTTTATCTTAGAACAATTGGTTTTCTATTTTTCAAGACATTTAAGTCTCGCTGCTCTCTCTTCATCCCCACTCCTCACACTCATGCTCAGATTTTCATTTTGAAAGTGTATCTCCTGCTGATGGCTGGAGAATGGCTCGGAGGGAGGCAGGAGTGAAAGCAGGAAGACAGGAGCCCATCACAGGAGTCCAGCTAAGAGGTGATGGTGGCCTAAGTTGGGGAGTTGGCAGTAGAAGTGAGAGCAGAGAGTTGATTCAAGATTTGTTAGGACCTGAACTGAAAGACCTTCGTAATTGATTGACCGTGGGAGGGATAAATCCCAAATATGATGCCTCTGCAGCTGGGTATACGGGCTATGGAAGGAAAACTGGAAGAAAATTAGGATTTTAGGAGTTGAGAGATCATTACAGATTCAACACTGGATAACGACGATGAAGTGTCTACAGACTGAGCTGTCAGGTAGGTGTGAGTCTGGCGTCAGAGGTGAGATCTGGGGTGGAGACACAAACACTGGGGTCATTGTTGCACAGCAGGCTGTTGACCACTGGTGTCCTGCAAGTGGGTGACACCCACGGAGAGACAACAAAGTACAGAGGGGGCCTCAGGCGAAGCCAAGGGGAGGTCCAACATTTCAATGGTGGGTAGAAGAGGAGGAGCTGGTAAAAGAGGCTGAGAAGAGCTGCCAGCGAGGAGGTAAACCAGCAGTGTGGTGACCTGGAAACCAAGGGAAGATGGTGCTTTAAGGTGGGAGAGGCTATTTGTTTAAACACTGCTGAGACACGAGGCCTAAAATAATGTCCTTTGGACTTGGTGACTTGAAAATTATTGGTGACCTTAGCAAGAGTCATTTCAGTGACAGACAGGGAGGTCAAAAAATTGAACGTGTGTGAATTGTTTTGAGAAATTTGGCTGGGAATGGGAGGAGAAAGATGGTGTGATGAAGGGCCAGGGGGGTGAGGGAGGAAAGTCTGTTTTAACATGGGGGAGATGTAAGCAAATGTTAATGCTAACAGGAAGGGTTCAGTGAGGAGTAGAAAAGAGAGGAATGACTGATGGGTAAGGCACCTGAGAAGACGGGAGGGGGTGGGATCCCAGCATAGCTGCAGAGTGGGCCTCAGCAGGAAGGGAAACCTGCTTCTGCCCTGAGGAGCCTGAAGCAAACCCTGGTCTCAGTTATAGCCAGGAATGAACCCGAGCCACACTGGGAGCCGGGGCGTGTTCTCCAGAAGCCTCACTGGGCGTCGTGTGCTCTTTACTGTGCACTGGGTGTGGGATGAGCGTTCTTGTTCTGGCCTGCTGCCCCCGCCAAACACAAACACATGCACACACACACATGCACACGCACTCACTAAACATGTTCTGGAAACAGGAGCCTCATAGAAGGAACCCTACCTCTCCTTCCTGTCTGAAGCCCTTCTCCTTGCACAGCTGAGACCTCTGTTTATACTTCACACATCAGAACACCCTTTCTCCATCCCTCCTGCTCTCAGCGTTCATCCTTCACCTCCTCAGGACGATAATAAATGGCCAAGTTAATTGAGACATAATTAACAGCAAAAGGGAGGTCAGAAGTATAACATCACTCCAGGGATGGAGCCACCGCAAGACATTCTTTTCCCAGAGGCAACAAGACAGGCACGAAGAGGAACGGTGGCGACAGAGCAGAGCAGCAGCTGCCTGACGCCCTGCCCCTTCTGACCTAGGGAATTCATGGAGACTCAGGCCTGACTTGTGAGGGAGGTGGCTGTCCCCATCTCTTGTCACAGAGTTCAGATGGAGGGGCCTTGGACGCAGCTCCAGGGTGGTCAGCAGGGGTAAGGACTGGGCAGCATTGGGCCACCGCTCTAGGAGGAGGGGAACCGCCCCAGAGCAGGGCCTCAAAGGTGGTCAGGATAAAATGGGATGATGCTGGGAAAGGTGCTTGAACAGGTGACTAATATCGTCATGAGTCACTAATGTTGGAGGATCTGGCGAAGATTCACGTAGACCTCTGGCCTGTAAGGGAGCTTTGGACCAAAGGCCCATGCAGTCACTGTTGTCACACCACCATGGACATATTAAAGTCAGGCTCCCATATGTACAACGATACAAGGCCTGTATATAGTTAAAACTTCCTTTTTAATCATCACGTGATGGAATAACTACCACGCAGGCCTGTCGTTTTACACCAGGCCACCCTCAATAATGATATACTATATAGTGAACTGTTACACTTTTCAGTGACGTTTCTCACTTATTGCCCCAGTTTTTCTCCACAATGACCCTCTGAGATGTGGTGGGTAATTTTGGGTTCCCCTCATGCATCTGATGAGGAGAGGGGAGCCGGGAGACCTCTGGATGAGCATGTGTTTCCTCCAGTTACTAGTAACGCAGGGTGACTAAAGGCAACTGTTTGCTCCAGCCAACACTGCGCACTGCTGCCTTGGGCCTCTCCTTAGTTAAAGGATCTAAGGAAAATTTCACTGGCATCATGTATTTTAACCAAACAGTTGCCAACTAAGCTCCTGTCAAGGATTTGGGGCACTGGGCCAAAAGTAGAAGGAACTGTGTTGGGCTCATCCTCCACCTCCACAACAGAGAAGATTCACAGCTCTGCCCTTGACACGTTGCGAGAACCACTTAACTAACTGCTGACTCTGCTAGTTCTGGTTATTTACTTCCCTGTTCAATAGAAGTTGAAAAATCACTTGTGTTATTAATTTGCATAAAACCTTCCAGCTTCAGAAAATGACTCGAAAGCCATTTTTACAAAGCAAAGCTGGAATTCTCAGGTTTTGCTTTCAAATGACCAGTCATTCCTCAGCGGTTCTCATAAACACTGAGCTTACAATCTTTTTACCTTTCATTCTCTAGATGAGATAAACACATACAGGTTTACTGAATTTCTCTCTCACTACAAAGTCATATATAAAACTACCGAAACAGCCCTTAGTTCCTTTCCTGTTTTCAGACAACCAGACGATGACCTTTCCCTTTGGGAAAGTCCCCATTCCTGTCAAATGTTTGTTGTCCACTCCTCTTCTGTCCATCAACAGTCGTTTGTTCAGCTTCTGCTACATGCCCAGCCTGCGGTGGGTAGCAGGTGGAGACACCTGATTGATGTAGCCTTTCTTGAGTGCTGGGCCTCAGCAGGCTTATACTTCATCTAAAGAAAGCATTGGCCTCAAGAAATAATGAAGATATCAGTGGATAGCCTATATTCTATAACCGCATGGAATTACGTGGCGTCCGTGGGCATCCCGAGACAGGGACTAACAGGAGGAGGAGGGGACACGAGGATGGAAGTGCTGAATAAGAGAGAAGGATGGGAAGTACACTTCAGGCAAGGGGACCACATCTGTGGCTGTTTTGAAGACCATGAGTAGCCTGGACTGATTCAAAAAGGCAGATGATAGGGAGCCATTGAAGTTTCATCTGCAAGATGAACAAGGTGTTTACAGACATGGTTTTGCAAGGCTAGAAGGGAACAGATAATTAGACTTGAGTCCTGAACTGGATGGGAGGAGGGTATAGTCAAAGTATTTGGCAGTGGGATAGATCTAGGGACAGAAAGTGTCTCTCTCATCCCCTGCCAGTGGGGGAACTCAGGGAGAACAAGAGAACCCAAAAGGATGTCTGGAGTGTGAAAGGGAGGGGGAAGAAACATACTGATTCAGAGCAGTATACTGTGGAAGCAGTCCCACAGTATGATTACGATGTCCTTCAAGGATTCTTGACTCCCCAGGATAGCATCGTTTCTCTCCTAAGGCGGCAAGAAATATCTTGATAACCCCATCGAGGTCATATTCTTTTTAATGGGGGCCCAGGGCTGGTGGGAGGTGTACCATGGACTGTAATGTGAAAGTAAAATGTGCCCTCCCTCACGGAAGAGGTGCACTGCCAGGTAGTCCTGAGCTGTTAGAACCATTCTGCATGAGTACAACCCACCCTGTTTCAAAAAACGCCACTCCAGCCAGCTTCTCCTCTAATCTTGGGAGGTGGGCTAGAGACTCGGAGAGGCTCCCCCCCGGGATCCTTCCAGGGCCTGGCTACAGTCTCTGCTTCCCCCCTCCCCTGACCCCTCCACAGTGTCCGTCAGGAGTTACAGCTCCACGTGGGGCCTCACCAGGACCAGGGCAGGGGCACAGGTAGGAAAGCTTCTGTCTCATCACTTCCTGCTCATGGCATACAAACACCATGGTTTAAACCAAATCGAGGGTTTTGTTTTGAAACCATGGATATTAAAATATGTTAAGTCTCAGATGGGAGAGATGTTTACAAGCCCTGCTGTTCCTGTCAATCAAATGTACCATGCCCATGGGAATTGCAGCCTGGGAAGAATTTGCCCAGGAGACAACCCCCCAAGTCTTCTGGGTTCTAAAGAGAGCTGTCCTTAATCAAGCTGGGGATTCCATTAAAGGTGTAGGGGGAGGGATGCAACGGAGCAGAAGCAAAGCAACAGGAACAGAAGAAAGTTTCCATTCTTCCATGCCTACCACAGGGAGGACTCGCTCTCCACTAAGGGCACTATCTCAGACTTGCTTTTTCTCAGCCATTATTGTCATTAAATAAAAGATAGATAGACAATAGCTAGAAAGATAGATAGATGATAGATAGATAGATAGATAGGTGATAGATCAATAGATGATAGATAGAAGATAGATCAATAGATGATAGATAGATGACAGATGATAGATTGATAGATGATAGATAGATTATAGATAGATCAATAGATGATAGATAGAAGATAGATAGATAATAGATTGATATATAGATGATGATTGATAGATAGATAGATAGATAGATAGATAGATAGATAGATGGCTAAAAAGTAAAATAAACCAAAACCAGCTGTTTAGGAAGGAGAGGCACATTAGTGTCATGAGGTAAGAGCCCAGATCTGAGATCATGCAGACTTTCATTCTAACCCTAGCTCTGCCACTGACTTGGCACAGGCTGTTTAAGTTAGCTGTTCAGCTTCCTCATCTGTAAAATGGGAGCAATAATGGTGCCTTCCTTATAGAGCTGGGGTTAGGGTTAAACGAGATGCATCATGCAGAGAGCTCAGCATGTGGAGCCCACACTCTGGATGGACATTGTAGGGAGTCTCAGGCTTGGGGCAGCACCCCATGGGAAGGCTCTCCAGCCCACGGTCCCTGGTGTTTCAGTCATCTCCTAGGGCAGCAGGCACCCTTTCTTCTGGGCTGAGGCCTGAGTCCTACACCATATTCTCTCTTTGCCCCATTTGTGATTTCGTGATTACAGACAGTGAGACAGGCAGGGGAGCAGTCCCCACTCCCTGCTGAGGAAGTTTCTCCTAGATCAAGCCAGATATCAAGTGGGCCGTTACACAGAAGCAAGGCGATCTGGGCCCGGCAGTGGGAACAGAGAGGACATTCAGATTCTGAAGACAGAAGTAAGAAGACAATGGGAGCTGGCAACTGATGAAGAGGGTTGTCAAATATGACTGCAGGTCTGGGGAAAATGGGGATGCCATAGAGAAGAGAACTTGAAAGCAGAACTGGGAACTCTCTACGTTGGGAGGGAAAAACAAATTCTACAAAATTTGGATAAGAAAGGGGTTTGATGAAAGATAGTAGGACAGATAAGTGGAAATTTCCAGTGGGCAAATAGAGATACAAGATATATATATATCAAGATACAATAGAGATACAATATATTGTGTATATATATTGTAGATATATATATATATATATATGAGTTATGAGGAGAGAGGTGATATTTAAGGCAAGGGAACGGAGGTGTTCTTTGAAAAACAGCACCTAGCAACACAGAGGAGTGAAAGTTTAAAAGAAGGGGATGTGCACACACACATGATGGCAGATGAATTGACAAAATGGTGGAGTTGAAGGGACCCTTGCAAAAATCTCACCCAACTCTGTCACTTTAGGGATAAAAAAACTGGGGTTCAGAGAGTATCAGTGATTTGTCAAGTGATTCATAACATCCAGAGAGATCTGGGGCCTGAGACCAAGTTCTCAGATTCCCAGTTTTTGTCCTGTCCCACGGTTCTAAGGTAAAGACCAGGAAATGGCTGTGTGCAAGGTGAATACTAATTAATGTTGACCACCAGGGTGAAACTGGCCATCAGGAGCTTCTAAATCGGGGTAAAATAAACTTACAAGTCAAGGAATTATTAATACCAAAAAAGTGAATATCCTTTCTCTCTTAATAGATCAATAAAAAACAACAACAACCAGAAAAAGCCAAACCAGAAAGCTATCTTAAAATGAAACAGAATCTCTTTTATAGAGGGCAGATTAATTATTTCAAAGGCTGGAGATTCATTCCCCTATTTTGTTCAGGATAAGGAAGTGGCAGAAAAAATTGGATTCAAAACATTTTATTTCTGCTTGGATTCATCCTGAAGTTGACCAGAAAGAAAGCTTGATTGCGCTGCCAAACTTCTGGGTCATGAGCTGTGCTTATGTAATTTGCAATATCTCCATCAAAAAACAATTGAATCTGCAGAGATAGAAACACATGTTGCACGAAAGATTTCTGATTACAGCACCCACTCTCGGGCTCAGAAAAAAAACACTGCTCTAAATGATCCGAACCGCTTCTGAACCTCTCATCTTTACTGGTGGTTCAGCTGGTATTTGAACCAAAATTGCCACTTAAACCTGCCCCTGTAGTTCACTGCACTGAGAGCACAAGAGGGGAGAGTTAATTATCCACCACACATTGTATTTCTCTACCAAGCAGAGGAGTGTGGCAGGGTGGGCACTGGCTGGTGAGCAGCTGATGTTCTTGAGTTTCTTCATTTTCGTCTTACCGTGGGCTCAAAGAGAGTGAAACGCACTCACACTGTGAACTTGCGTGCTTATTTGGTATCTTCAGGGCTTTCAGCAAGATGGCACTGGCGCCTGCCTTTCCTCTCCGATGCATATGCCTCAGGTCATCTCTTGGCAAGGAGGGAGGAGGATTAAGCCAGGTTCCGGTCACTGTACTTCCCTCAGAGCGGCAGGGTTTCCAGCTCCTCATTTAGGAAAACTGCTCTCTTGTGTCCCCATTGTGCTGTTCGTAAGACGCCTTACACATCGCAGAGGAACCAATGCTGTGGTCAAGTGGGCACCGGTGCTGGAGTCCCTGAACTCTACCCCCAATTTCTCAGATCTTCAAAAATAGATGAGCTTGTTTCTTCATGAAGCGTCTTTGAACCCGTCACGTTACAAGTTTGAGAATTTTCTAATGGTAATACGTATCATTTAAATTTTAAATTTCCTCTGCATCTGTGAAATAACTATTTCATCTTTCTGAGCTCTAATTTGTGACCTGGAATCTGACTGTTCAGAATCTTACTATTTGTGGGATCTTGGATAAGACGCTTAAACTCTTCCTCAGTTTCCTCCTATGTAAAATGAGGATGCTGACAGTTCCGACCTCACAGGGCAGAGCTAACAGACATGAAGCATGAAGCCCCATGCCTGGTATATGAAGTGCTCATTCAATGTAAGCTACTCTTAGTCGCCATAATTACCTGATTAGACTGACTGGTGGTATAGCTATCTGACGTTTTCTTCAAAAAACCAGCTCTTGGATTTATTCTGATTTTCTGTTTTTGAATTAATTGTTTCACTTTATCATTTTCTTTCTTGTGCTTTCCTTATGCTTATTTTGTTGTAATTTTAAAATTTCTTGCAATGAGTATTTAATTCTATCTTGTTTAGCACTATGTTTGAAACTATGAATTTTTGTGTCAATTTGGCTTTAGCCATCTTATCCGTAGTAATTTGATTATAGTCTAGATATTCTGAAATTTCAGTCGTAGTTTCAATTGAGAAAGAAATTTCCAAATTTCCAAGAGGTTGGCTTTTTTTCTTTTCTATTTTGGTTATTCAACTGTAGGTTTTTTTTTTTTTTTTTCTTTTGCTTGACATAAGAGAATGCAGTCTTTACTATTTCTAATTTTGAAATGCACAGAGGCTTTCTTTGGCACCCAAATTACGGTCAGCTTCAAAATGTTTCAGGTGAACTAGAAGGTGTCATCTCGGTTGTTTGGATATGGAATTAAATATTTATATACTAGTGATTATATTATTCCCTGCAGTGTCATTATTTGTGTTTGTAGATTTCATTTGTCATAGTAAGTTACTCTGATCATGTTTTTGTTTTTCCTTGCATTTTCAGATACTTGCTTTACGTATCTCGATACTTACACGGGTTAGAGTAAATGCATAGGATAAACATAACGGCTCGTATACGCACACTCTCTGTTTCCTACTTTATATTTGGTTAAACAATTCTTTGTATTACATTCTTTCTGTCCAAATAACTGGGACAGTGCTGTCTCCTGATAGAACGCTGGCTCAGTAGTCAATGAGGGGAGTTTTAGTAAGCAGAGGGGGCGTGGAGGGGAGAGAGACCACCCCACAGTCACTCAGGAACCGAGACTGAAGCAGTTCAGCCATCTTCAACACATCCCTACCACCTCCACCTGCCCACTGTCATCCCAGCCCACGGGAAGGGGCAAGAGCGCAGAGGGGCAAGCAGGGGGGTTTATGCGCCAGGCCCAGAAGTGGCACTCACTACTTCTGCTCACATCCCATTGGAGCACATTCCATTGAAATCACAAGGCCACACTCTAAGAGAGAACAGAATGCACGGTATATCTGAGCAGCCACACACCCAGCTATAATCGTTACCATGGAGGTGGAGAACAGATTTTGATGGACAGCTAGCAATTTCTGTCACGATGCTGTTTTGTTTTGCATACAGATTTAGGCCACTTGTATTCTAGTTACAGATTTGATGCCTTTTCACTTTTAATTCAGTGTTGTCTGATATTAAAGTGGAAAGTCATAGTTATAATGGATGTGGAGGCTGTCATTTTTCTTTTGTCTTCTATCTTCTGCTATACGGTCAGTTTTCCTAACATCCTCCCCGCACCCTCCCACCCCTGGACCTTCCCGTAATTTAAAATTACTTTTGTATTTCAAATGGTAAACTTTAAAAAACTTTATTTCTTGATTTACTAACTTTAAAAAGTGAAGTGAATATTGACTTCTTGCGGTGAAAGACAAGGGAATTAGCTCACTTACACTTCCTTCTCAGCGCCCACCAAGCTTTGTCACCAAGCTCTAGGATTTTTGTCCCAGTCACTTACAGTATTTTAAATTGTAAAGTTTTCTTTCAAGTCATCTTCACATTCGTTTCTGTAACTGTAAATTGCATTGTTGTTACTATTAACTTTACATTTTAATGGACTAATCGTTCATAAATAGTTCTTATGTATTATGTTTTCTCCATTACTACATTCTTCACATTGATTCTCTTGGTTGACTGGATTTAGTGAAATATTATTTTCAAGAAAGGTTCACAGTTGTTATGATTCCTGAGTTGCTGCATATTTAAGAATTCTTCATTTACCTTTGTAACTGATTGGGAAAAAATCTTACGTCACACTTATTGTGTGACATTGAACTGGTGAGGAGCGTTGAGCCCTGGGAGATGATGGGTATCTTTGGTCCAAACTTCTCTAAGTAATTTCTCCAAAGTGTTTCAATGTTGCTCATTCTGTATCAAATTTTTCTGGAATATAATATGTTCTCTTTATCTGCAGATTTAGTTCTTTCTTATTTAGGGAGAACTTTTATCATATCTTTGAATTGTTTTTTCTATGCTAATCGTAGCCTTCTCTACCTATGGATACCAATTTTCTTTATGTTTTCTCTGTTCCTTTCCATCTACATTCACTGTGATTCTCTGATCAAATATCACCATATCAGAGGCCTTTCCACAACCACAGGAAACCCAATGACCTTTGTCACTCCTTGCCCCCCATCCTGTCTTATTTTTCTTCACAGCATTTATTACTACATGTCACCCCACGCCCCCAACCCAGCTAGAACATAAGCTCCAGGAGGAGAGGGAATTTGTCCTTTTTTCCCATTGCTGTGCCAGAACAGTGTCTGGCTTAGAGTGGACACTCAGTGTTTGACTGAATGATCTCAAGCTTTCCCTGTGTGTCAGCAGTTCAGTTTTTAGCTGTGTATATTTTGTTCTTTGCTGTTTCTAATTTATGAAACTTGTTTCCTTAGCTCTATTTTTCTATCTTATTGTATTGTCTTATCTTGTCTTTGATTTTTTCTTTATTGATTCCTTTTCTCTTTAATTTCTTTCAGAGTACAGGGCATTTGTTGTGGAGGATGTTCTATTTCCTAAAGTAAATTTATTTTCAGACCGAGTTCAGTATCTATTTTTTTTTTCCTGTGGTATTTTTACATAGTTTACAGGCAGTTTCTTTCCATCTTTCTCATGACTGGCACAGCCACTTTGTGGGCGCCCTGATACAGTGTGGGTGGTCTTCTGAACCTCTTCCCAATATGAACTCTTTTGTTCTCTCTTATCTGTTTCCAGCTGAGTCCCTCCCTCTCAGGCAATAAGTAAGTAAGTGCCAAAGTTTACCCTGTTTGGAAGAACAATATCATACTGTAAGGCACTGTCCTTGGAAACAGGACATGTCCTTGACTAGGCAGAGTGACTTCGGGTCTCATAGTATTAAAAGAAAACTACGTACAGGAAAAAAAAAGGGCAGGCATCTAATCCACTCATCACTGTCCATAAGGCCCCTCTCAGGCAAGGAAACAAAGGTCTGGGGTACCAGCTCCTAGACCATCTATTGTTGGAGATAACCGGTTCTGGGGGACCATGGTTACCCTTCCTCTTTATCTGCCTCCCTCCAGATGAAAGATCAAAATGCCCATTCCCAATAGCCGTTCCCTTCCTTGGGGAGCACCCCTGTGGCAGTCGTGCGGTTTCTGCACTGCACAAAAGTGCCCAGTTGAGCGGGCAACAGAAGGCTGAAATCCAGTTTATGCCTGGCTCTCTGAGCCATGTGTCCTGGTATGCGTTGTATCTGCTCAGAGAAAGGACTTTTTCTTTGCACAAAGGTGCTAAACCTTGTGCCCAGTGGGCTGAGTGTGCCCAGAAAGGAGGCCTTTTTCTACTTCACACCAACGTCATGTGGGCTGGCACAGCCCTGCTGGAGAATAGCGTGGAATGGTGGTATGTGTGGAGGGGGAAGAACACCCACTGTGGAAGGACATTTTCTCTTTTTCCCCTTGATGTTACCCAACGCTTACCTGATTCCCCGAGATGCATTAGGTTTTTCATAATTTATCTCCTGACCTTGTCCTCGCCCCGCACAGCTTCTGGGAGGTTAGAGCACAGGAGCCAAAGACAAAGTCCAACGAGTCTTTTGTCTTCCTGCTGCTCTTCTACGAGGCTGTGCCGCTTCCTTTGTGGGAATGCTGCTGGAGTTGTTTGCTGATCCTTCCTCTCTCATTTTTCATTTATGTTTCCAGTTTCCGAGACAGAGTAGTTTTATGATCTGGCTGCACACTACCCTGCTACTTCCAGCCTCTCCTTGATTTAAATGTGGTCTCTCTGTGCTGTTACAACTATGTTTTCACATTATGTTGACTCGTCCACTTTTATAGGACATCTACTTAATATGCATGATCATGAAGGGCTAAAAGCATGTCTCAATCTACTCAGAGTTCTGGGGAAAAGTTACATTTATTCAGATAGTCTATAAGCGTTATTTGGTGTCCATAAGGCATTGCAGGCTTATCACATATTGAAGATGACATCAAGATGATCCCACACTCTGATTTTTAAAAATTGAAATATGACTTTTTTCAGACTTAAATAAAATGAAAAGAAATCTGGAAAACACCATGTTTCTTAAAATGATGCTCTGGAAATGTAGTTGAATTTGATATTCAGTCAGGAGTTTCCAACAGATGTTGCTTGTACAATAAACTTACACAGTGAATCTGCCATCGTGATAGAGTAAGCTTTAAATCAGATTTAAATCTTGTCATGGCTGGATAAATGTGCTAATATTTTCAGTCAGTCTCCTGTACAGCTGTTAAAACATTTTGGCTCTGTAGGCCAAACGGGACTTCTAAAATTCATATGAGTTCTGTGTTCTAATTCTTATTATTTTTGCTTTTCTAATTAGAAAACAGACATCTACACCTTTTGTAGAGGTGAACATCAAGATTTACTGATCCTAATATATCTTTCAGAAAAATAAATTTTGAGTTTCATCAAAACACAAAGTCGATAAGTATGTCACAGACTCTGAATGCCTTTAGTAGCATGGGAAAACTTCAGAATTCTGTACATGTAACACTGAAGCAGGAAGCTAAAACTCATTCAGGAAATATACATTTGCAAATGAAGTCTGATTTCAACTAAGACAGTGGCAGATTTCTGGCAACTTTGCCCAGCTAATCAGACATTTTTTTTAAATTCTTAAATGTACAACACAGTTTACTTTCCTCTAGATTTCAGCAAATATTAACTATTTCAAGGATTTTCTTTTTTTCTTTCCAGTTTCCCCAGCTATGATGTGTTATCCTCAATTCTCTCTCCATGGGCTTCATGTTCAAGGTTTTTTCATGCTTGTTTTATAAACTGGCTTCATTATCATCTTTCCATAAACTCTCTAAATATTCCAAGTCAAGTAATTATCTTCTCTGTCATACTCCTCTCCTTAGGTCAGATTCTTCCCAATTTTGCCAACCAGTGTAAACACGATTTCCTACGCAGGATTTAAGCAGTGTGCCTCACAGTTGTGAGAAATATGCCCGAGTCTTCAGACTCTTCCCTGTGCTGATGCATGCATTTATTTGATGTCACTCTGACTTGTTACTGAAGCCACTGTCCTTTCTTTCTCAAACCCTTTCAAGACTCTGCAATGGGCTGCATTTTTTATGTGACAAGTCTAACTTCTCAGGTGAAACTCCATAATAAGATTGGCTAGAAAAATGACTCTCTTTGGGGCCAGGGCTCAAACTAATGGGTTGCACTGGAACATTCAGTAATGAAATAAATTAATAAAATTTAAATGTTTAATCTTTCTATTTTTATCATTTTATTTATTTATTTATTTTTCCCCCAAAGCCCCAGTGGATAGTTGTGTGTCATAGCTGCACATCCTTCTAGTTGCTGTATGTGGGACACGGCCTCAGCATGGCTGGAGAAGCGGTGCATCGGTGCGCGCCCGGGATCCGAACCCAGGCTGCCAGCAGTGGAGCGCGCGCACCTAACTGCTAAGCCACGGGGCTGGCCGTAAGCTACTTGCTATTTTTATTAAAGGTTGCTTAAGTAAATTTGATAGCAAAACACGTATAATGGTAGATATCATAGATTCTCTTCTATTCCATCTCCAGATCAATTAAATGAAAATATTCAGGAATAATAAACTCAATATTGTGAACAAGAGAACAAAGAAATGTGTCCAGATATATTTATTAATTCAGAAATAAAATTTAATGACTTTTAATTTTGTTTTTACTAGTATAAACTAGGTTACCCGTCCATACTTCTGAACAATCCTACAGATATCCTATTTTTATAAAAGCTCAAAGAAAATGTTTGATCAGGTATAGATTTATTACACTGTACTTTAGTCCAACCTCTACAGTAAGCACAAATACAAAACCACAGTCATGTTTACAAAGTAAAAATTGTACAATAGCCCTGTATACTAAAATATTATCAATAATGCAGTTTCTGAGAATAAAAATATCAGCTGGCTGATTTTGCTGTTATGATGTATATTAATATTTCTTCTAGCATGACAATGCCACTAGAAAAAGTTCACCATTCTTTCAATGTCTTTTCATTCCCAGTCTGCATTACTACTAGTAGTAGTAATTGGCAAATTTCATTTTAATGGCAGGTGGGAATTTAGTGCAAAGAGCAAAGATTCATTTTGATGAGCTATTTGATCATAAAACATGCAATATTGAATTTTCAATTAATAAACTATTTCTATCATTCAGTAAAGATTATTGGCATAATCCTGAGAACTTTTTTCACTTGATTAAAAGAATTTCTTACCATTAAATTGGCTACGGCATGCAAGAGGTCCAATAACTCTGCCAAGGGCGTGGCAACCACCTCACCAGCATGAGCAGTCCATACATTAATGGCTACCCTGATTAAGCTGCAACACAACACTTAACACACTTCTAAAGACTGTCTCAACAGAGCCTCTGACACCTCCTCACTAGCTAACCAGACATGGGTCGTCACTGCTCGGCTTCACTTCTCCTTCCAGCAGCAAAGTCATCACAACCTTTGTCAAGTAGCTGCATGTTCCTCTTTTTCCCAGTGGGGGAGTGTTGTAAAAGGAAGTCATGTCATCCTACAAAGGAAAACAGTAAGCAAGTTGTTTGATTTTTTTGTTTGTAAAGAGTTGACAAGTAAAATCAGTGTCAGCCTAGGGGGAAAAATAAATTCACAGGAAGATTTCCTCATAGAAAATATGAGCTTCTTGAGCTTTTCTTTCATTTTCCTGAGGCATCTTCTCAGCATATAAAACAAAGACAGGCATTTTTAGTATTCTCCTCTTTGCTGATAATTTTTTTTTTGTGTGAGGAAGATCAGCCCTGAGCTAACATCTATTGCCAATCCTCCTCCTTCCCCCCGCCCCCCGCCGCCAAAGCCCCAGCAGATAGTTGTATGTCATAGTTGCACATCCTTCTAGTTGCTGTATGTGGGACACGGCCTCAGCATGGCCGGAGAAGCGGTGCGTCGGTGCGCGCCCGGGATCCAAACCCAGGCCGCCAGCAGTGGAGTGAAGGCACTGTAACCGCTAAGCCACAGGACCGGCCCGTCTTTGCTGATAATTTTTATTTACTTAGGGACCCTTTACAGATGAGCATAAAATATTAAACAGAGAGCCTGGAAGGGACTACATTAGGTAGTACACAGCACCAATGTAGCCTGTTACGTATTCCTTTCCTCCCTAGAATTTAATTTTATAGCCTTCTGGAATTTATGGCTTCTCTCTGGTAAAACACATTTTAACTGCTAACTATATAAAGGAAATTTATCTCTTCCTAGATTTCTTTTTATTCAAAACTTTATAGCTGAATTGGCTAGTAATTAACTAAAAGAATAATTCTTCAAATAAGTCAGACTT
Organism: Diceros bicornis minor; assembly: GCF_020826845.1. NCBI lineage: Eukaryota > Metazoa > Chordata > Mammalia > Perissodactyla > Rhinocerotidae > Diceros > Diceros bicornis. The sequence goes on along the minus strand of NC_080771.1, from coordinate 1,557,905 downwards.
TGCCCTGCCCCTCAAGAACTCTATTTTGCACTCTGTAAATCTATTTTATAAGTTAAATGGTAAGAGACTAGGGATATTTTGAAGAATTGAGACAAAGAAAAAATTCTACAAAAAGCTATTTTCTCTACTTACTTGTTTTTCAATTTCCTTTAGTCGACTCTCATCTTTCTGAAACTCATGAAACGCTTCTTTCACCAGTTTGTCCAGATCTACTTTGTCTTGAAACTCTAGCTCAGGGTTCCTTTCCAGTACAATGGATACAACCATTAGTAACTAGAAGAGACAAACGTTGAAAGCAAACTATATGAACCATATGAGCCAGGACATGTTTCCATTCTTTATTCAGACTGATAGATGATCCTCGTATTCCATAGTGTGTTCTCTACGATAGTAGACTTCAGGATCAGCTATGGATGGAATCTTCCTCATCTTGCAAATTAGTAGCATAAGTTCTGCTTGGAAACTGCACTTTTTCATTGTGTGTATCCCAGCAGCTGTACAGAAGTGCTTTTGGTCACTTAAATAAAACTAATAACTTAGAAAAATGACTTCCCTACTCCTATCTATAGTACATAGTTGCCCTATTCACCCAAAGTGTCTGAACTCTTCCTGGCCTTTGGGCATTAATCCTTGTTGGCAAGACACCAAAAACCAGTGTCCAGTAGAGCAGAGGCTGCCCCAGAAGAGGTGGCAAACAACAAGCCAGGGAAGGAAGGTCAGTACAGTGGAGACTCTGGATTCAGGCTCACGATCAAATGACGTGGAGCCCAGCACCCCAAAATGGGTATAATCTGTGACATCATAGTAGTTTCTCAGGAGATGGTTATGCTTTAAAAAATACACTTAACTCTGATCTCTTTACGACATGAGTACTAATTGGTCTGTATAAACTATCTTAGTTTAATGCATCATCCTAGTGTCTGGCTATCCCATACATTTACCCTAGGTTGCAACAACGTTCATTTTAGGTGACAAACTGTTATATGCAAACATTGTGTCTGAGTATACAATGCTTGGTAAAGACTTTCTGATGATGATTATGGCTCCTACTTTGTACATGGAACATGTACAAAGACCTCCTAATTCCCAATTTGGGAATCTCCTTGACTGTACTTTATCGAAATGCTTCCAACAGAACCTGAAAGAACTAAAGGTAACAGTTTCAGAAAAATCCAAGAGTCACAATGTGGGATACCTTGGAGCAGGGCTTTAGCCAGGAGAATACAAAGTTTTGCTCTAGTTCTAAAGGAAAAGTTCTTCCACAAAGGGAATGACCTCATTTTGGTCAACAAGAAGAACTTCTATGTCCACTCTAGGTCCCAGATGCTGGGCACTAGACACCAAAAGGCTAAAAGCACAAGGAAGGCATTCACCTTTCTACTAACCCTATCTCTTCCTGACCCCAGTCTCTGCCTCACTCCCACATGTTATGAAACGGATTGGCTGATACTGTTTCCAAATCCTGGCATCTCAGAGATAAAGCTGACACTCATTCAGCTCTGACTGAAATTCAGACATGCTGGGTTTCAGATGATGCCACATCTAGTTCAGCAGGCACTGAGAGCTTCTGCATCTATGACACATTACCCACCCTCAGGAAAAACAAAGTCTGATGGAGACATTCTCAGAGAAAGACAAAGTGAAGATGAGCTATATGTTAAGTCCATTCATTTGGGGGATTCTCTATGCATTCGGTATAATGTTTTAAAATGGCAAAAGAGCACGTGCAAGCACGTGTGTGTATCTTATCATTTAACTTTATATAGAGCAATGACGATACAGCACAAAATTATGTGTCTTCTCTGTTCACAGAGAGATGTTTGGACAGACGTCCCTCAAAAGATCAACAGTGCAGACTTATTGCTAGTGGGTGTGGAGAAATTTTTTTGCTTTCTCTTCTACAATTTTCTGGACTACTAAAACCTTCTACAATAGTCATGCATTATTTATGTAAACAGAAAAAAAATTAGAATAAAACATAGAAAAAGGTCACTTCCTCTCTGTTACGGTGTTGTTGATGCACTCGCTGCTGAGGGGCGAGTGTGGAGCTGGAGCAGCTGGACAGCCGGCCGTTCCACCCTGGGGGATGTGAGATGCTGGAACTGCTCGTGGCCTTGATGTGGGTCAAGGACAGGCGTCTTCTCCAGGACTCAACTGGAGGAGATTCGGGTTAGGTGAGGAGGGGAATTTCTGGTCTCTCCTTTATACTAGCTTTCAGGGAGCAGACAGAAAGCACTTCTTCAGCATCTGAATTTCTAAATACAAACCTCCACAACGATCTGTCTGTACTTCGGCTGGTCAATATTTCCCAACATGTCTTCCACCAGGAGGGAGAAATTCATCTCATACATGGTCATATCCGACAGGGTTGGTTGCTGAAAAAAATAACTCAACATTAACATGCTGCACTGTTATACTCTGCTTCCCACTTAAAGGAATTTCATTTTCTAATCAATAAACTTTTTCAGTTTCTATAAAACCTTAGAGAGCATTTGCAGCTATATGCGTGGATTTTATATATGTCAAACTACTGAAGCCAACCAGCTGACTATTGTGATAAATTCAACCTCCTGTTTTTAGTAGTTATCTTCACTATACTAATGTTTTTCAGAGAAAGGGGCTATATTAGAAAGCCACTTCAATACACAAAGGGAAGAGCCAAAAATGGAGACAACAAAGAGAGTACATGTTGCTTTCAGAATTAATACAAGAAGTTATGCTTGCTGTCACTTTAGCATGTAAGTCATTTGCTATTGAATTTACATCATTTCTGTGGCAGGTCCTTTCTGAACTGGCAGCATTAAAATGCATACAAATAAGCAAAAACAACATTATGTGAAGAAATGGCAAGTAAACACAGAAAAAAGCAAAAGGAAGGGTGGATAACCCTCAAAGAATGGAAGACAAGGCTTGAAATGTGAGGCTTGTGTGGTGGAAAGCAGATGGAGTCACCAGGATTATTACCAGAGATGCAGAGGCGATGAGTCATGCCTATTTGCTTTTACCACAATGATGATTTATAGTGAACTTAATCATAGCCTCAGAACACTGTGTATCTACTTACTATTCAAAATGGGACCCAGCAGAAACATCCCTTTTCAATCAAATGACAGCAAAGTTAATCTGCCTGGTATAATAATGCCTCAGCCCTATATTCAATATGGTCCATCTACTGTATTCTATATTCAATACAATCCAACATATACTAATATAGGGAAAATGAAGCCCAGTTGCTGAACACAGTAATTATAATTATTTAGATGTCCAGCAATGGGATTAATGGGGTTACAGAAGGAAATAAGGACTCTTTCATGCTTTCACATCAATTTCCTTTTAACATATCTCATTTGAAAAGTCAACCTAGTTACTATGCAACTATGATAGTTAAACCTAGAGAAGAGACATCAAGCTTGCCTTAGTTCCCACCCTCAGAAAAGACTCAGGGTGGACAGTGTGGCGCAGAAGTTCAGAGAAAAGGCTCAGAAGTCAAATGGCTGGCGGGGGGGGGCCGGGCACGCTCGGGGTCAGCTACTCCTAGGTGTGTGACCTTGGGAAAATCACCCAGCTGTGCTTCAGTTTCCTCATCTGTCAAACAGGAATAATAAAGTCCCTACCTCAAAATTGTTGTGAGGATTAAAGGAGCACCTGGAAAAGCGCCTGGCCCATAAAAATACTTAACACATATTGTTGTTGTTAGCAAAGAGAGGATACCAAATGGAAGCGGCCCAGGCAATCAGACAATTAAATGAAAATCTGGTAGGGCCTACAGGGGGCTGGGAAAGAAGCTAACAAAAGGTTGCCCTAGTCTACTGTATGCAGAAGCAGCAGGACTTGAACCACGGAGGCCCGTTCTCCGCTGGCAGGAGACAGTGCTGCCCCGACAATGGTCACAGAGCCTCTGGGACAGGGCTGGAGCACCTACACGGGCAACGAAAGAAACCCACTCACAGTTTGTGAGCAGTATAAAGAACACTTTCAAAAAGTTCTTATTCCTTTTTTTGAATAAGCAATAGATTCACAAAGTTCAAAATTTGAAAAGTTAAAAGAGTTTTCAATGAAAAGCTCACCCTGCCCCCCAGACCACACTTCCTTGTCCCAATTTCTTGTGGGTCCTTCCAGAAACACTCCATGTACATATAAACAAAATGAGTATGGGTGTGTGTATTTAAGAATACTTTATTTGTATAAAGACCTTCAGCAAAAATAATTTTGTTGATGTTTCAACACTAGAGACAAATACAATACTCTATTTCCAAAAGGCCTAATTATTCATGTTTGTGTATAAGCAGAATGATTTAGATGTCAGGATTAAATAAAATAATCAAATCAAAGAAGCAGGTTAGTTTATATAACTTGGGAAACCATCTGAAGGAGGGAGCCCTAATTCAGTTGGACGAAAGGGAAGTTACATTTCAAGTAAAATAAGTGATTGTCTAATGACCTAAAAAGTTACTGCATTTTTCACATTCAGTGCAATTCATAAGTAGTATGAATCCTTATCCACAGCATTACTAAGTCACCTTGCTTCTTAGGCCTGATTTAGTTCCGTCGTTTGAATATCTATTTTACTGTCTGTGAGGTCCCCAGCACTGGCCCACTAGCACTTGGCGGTGAAGGAATACTACCATTCATGGTAACGCCAATATAAGAAACCCCAAATTCACTAATAAGTAAACAAAAGAAGGACAGCTTGCTTGGAAAAAGGTTTGGCCATGTGGTTCCTTTAAACAGAGAGCTTCCTTGAAATATCTGAATGTAATAATCCAAAAAAATTTTGATCAAATACAACTTTTAAGTAAAATACTCATTTGGTAAAGCAAGCCTTTGTATAGAGGGACATTAAAATTGGAAAATAAAAGTAACTGACATTGGGAAAAAATATTTCCAAGCCAATTGATTAGCGTTCTTATATTCTAGTATTTCCTCCTTCAGGTATCTGGACACCCCTTCTTTAAACACTCTTAGAAAATGGAATAAGCAGAAAGGTTATTTGCAACGCGGAGGGGGAAGAATTCTCTCCTCCCTTAGGTCCCTTTAGAAGTCTTTTCACTGAAGGAAACACGGTAAGGCTGTACCTGTGGCAAATGCTTTCCAGCTACGATGATGCCATTGGGTGTGCGCTCCAGGATCTGCCACACTCGGTCATAGAACCCAGGGGGAGTTCTATTCAAAGACCCATCGATCTGACGCCTGTTCATCCAACATCTGTAGACCAAAAGAACATGGCTCAGAGTTGAAAAAGAAGCTTGTTCTGGTAGAAAGCAGGGCTTTCAATATGGATTAATTGTTCCAACAGAGTGAGCAATAAAAGCCAAAATTCATCAATGATGCATATCTACCATGTGTTACAGAAATTACTAAATATTTCATAACGAAAACAGAGCTTGCAGGAAAGGAAAAATCCCCGAGGTTTTAAAAACTTTAATAGGCAAAACGTTATTCTCTAGCAACCTGTAAGACTGCTCACTATGTGATGAAATGCCTTTCTAACACACAAAGCAGCTCCATCTAAAATCACAGGAGCAGCCAACTTCAAAGTAAGTTTATGGGGTTCTTCCATACAATAAAACGTAAGCTCTGTGAAGGCATGGACATCATCACATAGGTTGATCCTCCTCTACACCTCTCCCAGAAAGGTGCTTAATAAACATTTGATAAGTGAATGAATGCTCAAAAAAGCATTACGTATCTAATGAAATTACCTTACAGCAGTCCCCTCTTATCTGTGGAGGATACGTTCCAAGACCCCCCAGTGGATGCCTGAAACCAGATAGCACTGAACCCTGTACATACTATGTTTTTTCCTAGACATACACACTTATGGTAAAGTTTAATTTATAAATTAGGCACAGTAAGAGATTAACAACAATAATTAATAATGAAATAGAACAATTACAACAACATACTGTAATAAACTGTCAGCATCACTACTCTTGAGCTTTGGGGCCATTATTAAGGTAAACAGGAATTACTGGAATATGAGCCCTGTGATATTTATGAACTGTTTATTTCCGGAATTTTCCATTTAATGTTTTTGGACCTCGGTTGAACATGGTAACTGAAACCATAAAAAGCAAAACTATGGATAAGGGGGGACTACTGCATTTTAAACTTTATATTTTAATTTTAAACCTTATATTTAGTTTTCTATTTAAATATGGTCAAAGTACCAACGCTAAAAAATCAGCTAAAAAATCTTTCAAGTCATAATAATCAGAACGTGATAAGCCAAAATTCTTGGCTCTTATTTTATCAATTACGTATTAAATCTTAAAGATATAATACTTACTTCATTCACAAACTGCTAAAGATGTAGAATTTGCATAATTTGAAAAGAACACACAAATGACATAGTAGTATATTCTTCCAAAAGCTGAAGGTAGGAACAAATACACATTTTTTTTATACTTGGTATTAAAACAGGCAGCAGAGTGAAATGTGTCATCAACCACAAAGTAGACATGTCGTGACCAACAATATTTCTAGGTATGAAAGTAGCTATGCAGGATACAGTAAACAAAAAAAGAAAATTTTTTTCCTTTTTTTAAATTGAGGTAACATTGTTTTTTTAACCGGGTAACATTATATGTTTCGGGTGTACAACATTGTAATTCAACCTCTGTATATACTACAGTGTGCCCACTACCAAAAGTCTAGATTCCATCCATCACCATACAATTGACCCCCTTTAGCTATTTTACCCTCCTCCCACTCCTCTTCCCTTCTGGTAACTACCAACCTGTCCTCTGTATCTATGTGTTTGTTTTTGTTTTGTTTGTTCATTTGTTTGTTTTTTTTATACTCCACATATGAGTGAGATCATATAGTATTTGTTTTTCTCCTTCTGACTTATATCACTCAGCATAATAGTGTCAAAGTCTATCCATATTGTTGCAAATGGCAAGACTTCATCTTTTTTCTATGGCTGAATAGTATTCCATTGTATACATACATACACCACATTTTCTTTATCCATTTGATTGTCCTTTAGGTTACTTCCTATAATTAATATATTAATAATTCCTATTTCCTACTTAGGTTGTTTCCACCTGGCTATTGTAAATAGTGCTGCAATGAACATAGGGTTGCATATATCTTTTCAAATTAGTGTCTTCATATTCTTTAGATAAATACTCAGAAGTAGAATAAGACATATCAAAATCTATGGGATGCAGCAAAAGTGGTACAAAGAAAGAAGTTTACAATAAGACAGGCCCATCTCAAGAAACAAGAAAAATCTCCAACAGCCTAACATCATACCTAAAGGAACTAGAAAAAGAAGAACAAATGAAGCTCAAAGTCAGTAGGAGAAAGGAAATAATAAAAATCAGATTGGAAATAAATGAAATAGACACTAAAAAACAACAGAAAAAAAAATCAATGAAACTAAGAGCTATCTCTTTGTAAAAAATTAACAAACCTTGAAAAAACCAACAACCTTTTGAAAAAACAACCCTTTGAAAAAAAATTAACAACTCTTTAGCTAGACACACTAAGACAAAAAGAGAGAAGGCTAAATAAATAAAATTAGAAATGAAAGAGAAGAAATTACAACGAATAAGACAGAAATGCAAAGGATTATAAGAGATTACTCTGAAAAGCTATAAGCCAACAAATTGGAAAACCTAGAAGAAATGGATAAATTCTTAGAACCATACAACCTTCCAAAACTGAATCAAGAAGAAATAGAGAATCTGAATAGACTGATCACTAGTAAAGATATTGAAACAGTAATCAAAAACCTACCCCCAAAAAAAAAAGTTCAGGACGAGATGGCTTCTCTGGTGAATTCTAGCAAACATTCAAAGAAGATTAAATACCTATTTTTCAAACTCTTCCAAAAATTGAAGAGGAGGGGACACTACCTAACTCATTTTATGAGGCCTACATTACCCTGATTCCAAAATCAGACAAGGACAATACAAAAAAAGAAAATTACAGGCCAATATCGCTGATGAACATAGATGCAAAAATCCTCAACAAAATATTAGCAAACTGAATACAACAATACATTAAAAGGATCATACACAATGATCAAGTGGGATTTATTCCAGCGATGGAGGAATGGTTCAACATCTGCAAATCAATCAACATGATACACCACATTAACAAAAGGAAGAATAAAAATCATATGATCATCTCAACAGATGCAGAGAAAGTATCTGACAAGATCCAACATCCATTTATGATAAAAACTCTAAAAAAAATGGGTATAGAATAGGCACATACCTCAGAAAAAGACATTTTTGTTCTTGTGAAAGAGGACCAATGATGTTTTAATGCTACATAAGAGACAGCGGCATCTTTTCTGGATGTACAGTTTCTTTGGTAGACCCAGACTCTCGTGGCTGGGTTCAGTGCTATGCTAAAGAGAAGAAGTCCAAAGGTGTACGGGTTCCTTGGTGATATTTTACTTTGAATAATGGGTGTGCAAACCAAATACCCTACACTCTGCATTTGATCTTTTTTCCTATTCCCTTCAAAAGATGTTTTCAGAGTTCTATGAAGTCATGGTTAATCCTATAAAAGGGAGATGTTTGCTTAGAACAACATAAAAAATAGAAATGTGTGAATACTCATAATGGAGGTGGAGAATTATTTTAGAAGACCTCTCTTTTATTTTTATTTTTTGGCTTTTTATTTTGAAAAATTTTAGACTTACAGAAATGTCAAAAAAATACCTCATAAAGTTCCTGCATACTCTTTACTCAGCTTCCTCTACTTTTGTCATCTTACAGAACCAATAGTAACTATTGAAACCAGGAAATGAACGTTGACACAATATTAATCTATGGACCTTAGTCAGATTTTTCCAATTTTACCACTAATGTCCTAGTTTTGGTCCCGAATCCAATCTAGTACCCTGCACTGAAGTTAGTTTCCATGTCTCCTTAGGCTCCTCTAATCTGTGACAGTTCCTCAATCTTTTTTTTTTTTTTTTTTTTGCTATTTTTCCTTTTGCAACCAGAAAGTATCTTGAGTGGAAATACTTGGAAATTGTGCAAATTTTTCATTTCTCATCATACTTTCACCCACTAAATTTAGCATCCATTGATGCTTTTTGCCTGCAACAATTATTACTGTTGTATTTGTCTAATGGAGATTTTTTATCATCACTATTGCATCTACACTTATTAATTAAAATTCTACTGTAAGGAGAGTCCCTTCTCTCCCATTTATCCATTTATATCAGCATGGACTCATGGATATTCATTCTATGGGTTATAATCCAATATTATCATTATTTAGTTTTCTGCTCAAATTGTCCCAGCTTTGACCATTGAGCCTCCTTCAAGTTGTCTCCAGTATCCTTCTAACACAACTCTGTAGTTTTTTGCAGCACTTTCTTACTTTCTGGTACCATAAGATACTCCAGGCTCATCTTGTATTTTTCCTGCCCCAGCTCTGGAATCAACCATTTTTCCAAGGAATGCTGGTTCCTTTTATTAGAAAATGGTATTTAGAAATCAATATCTGGGCACTAGGTTTGCTCATTGCTGTTGGGGTTTCATTGCTTCTAGGTCCTCTCAGTGGATAGAGCTAGGCAAGATATGGATGTACACTCATATATACATAGACATCCACATTTATTTATGTATCTTTCCATGTAAAAACCATGAATCCACACGGATATTTCCAATTCCAATCCAACACCACACAATAGTCTAGCCTTTCCCTTTTCCTTATTTATAAATACATTCTCTGACAAGGAGAAATCTGTCTCTCATTACCCACAATGTATTTACTTATTTATTCAATCTTAGTGTAAATATATATATATATATATATATATATATATACACACAGCAATTTCAGAATTGTTAATACCTACCTCTGTGAAAAAAATTGTTAACTAGAGTAGAGTATTTGTGTGTACTTCTTTTTTTCTTTAGCATTACAGTATCCAGTTGATGTCTTCCAAAGGTATTCTGGTTAATTCTTTTCTTCCCCATCCCCTTCAGTGTGAGAATACTACTCATTTGTAATACGGTTAGGTTCATTTGTTACTGTTTATATTCTACTTTGGTTTCCTTCCACATCTGGATTAATTTTAATTAATTATTTATTTTTTTTGGTATATAAAACATTACCATAGTTTAGCAGTCAGAGCTATACTAAAAGCTATACTCAGCGATAGTATACTGTATGCTCTCCTGCTCAATCTTATTGCCCTGTACCTATTTCTCCATTCTTTTCACTCTGTTCTCACCCACCCCCTGAAGGTAACCAATCTTATTAGTTTCTGATTTATCCTTCCTATAGTTCTTTGGCACAAATGAGCAGATATCCCTTTCTTTCTTACATGAAGAGTAGTACACTATAGATGTTTTTTTGTACTTTGCTGTCTTCATTTAACAAAACAGCCTAGAAATTACTCTATATCAGTTCATAGAGACCACACTCATCCTTTTTTAACAGCTGTACAGTACTCCATCACGTGGATGTACCACAGTTTAATCAAATAATCTCCTATGTATGGAGATTTAGGTTATGGGCATTCCAAAATGTGCAATTATAAACAACGATGCAACGAATAACCTTGTGTGTATATATTTTCATATTGTTGGAGGCACATCTCCAGGGCATATTCCTAAAAGTGGGATTGCTGAGTCAAAGTGTAAATGCACAAGTAGATTTTTTTTAGATGCTGCCAAATTCCCATCCAGACGGGTTATACCCATCAGCTTATGTAAGAACGTCAGTTTCCTCACAGCTCAGCAAACGTTTGTCATACTGTTTAACTTTTGCCAGTCTGACAGATAAGAAAGGTATCTCAACATGTTTCAATTTACATTTCTCTAATTATGAGTTAGTTTGAACATTTTTTCAAATATTTAAGGTCCTTTATTTTGTTTTAAATGAATTGATTAATCATCTTTTTTCCCCATTTTTCTCTTGGGTTTTTGGTTCTTTGTCTCTCAGTTTTTAAGAATTCTTGGATATTAGCTCTTTGAGGCATTTTGTTCCAGTTTCCCAGTTGCCTTTTGATATTGTCTACTTTTTGCAATGCAAAATGTTTTTAATTTTTATGTAGTCTTATTAATCTTTTATTGCCCCTGGGTTGAGTCATAGTCAGAAAGCCTTTCCCAAAGCAAGGTTGAAGAGGAATTTACCCATGTTTTCTTTTAGAGCTACTACAGTTTCATTTTTTACATTTAGATTGCTAATCTCTTTGGAGTTTATTTTTGTATATGGTATAAAGTATGGATTTGATTTTACCTTTTTCCAAATGGCTATCCAGCTGCCCCATCACTAGTCATTTAAAAAGTCCAGTGATTTGAGATGTCATCTTTATCATATATTAGATTTCTATATGTGCTTGGGGTTTGTTTCTGGACTTTCTACTCCATTCAACTGGTCTATCCATCTGTTCATGTACCAGCTCCACAATGTTTTAACTATAGAGGCTTTATAGTATGTTGTACTGTCTGTTGGGGCAAGTGCTTTTTTTATGTTTTTCTGGTTATTCCTGCATGTTTGTTTTTGCATACGAAGTCTAGTATTAACTTGTCTAACTCCATAAAACAGCTTGTTGGAATTTTAATCGAATTGCATTACATTTATAACTGACATCTTTATAATAAAAAATTGAGTTCTCCTATGTAAGAACAAGGATGAATTTCCATTTGCTCAAATCTACTTTTGTAGAAGACTTCTTTTCTAGGCATTTCTAAGCACATAACTATACTACCTTGGAAAATATCAGGCACACAAATAGTGCTCAATAAATGCTTGCCTACATAATTATATTAAAGCTTTTTCTGTAATAAAAAATATTCTTCAGTTCAAGGCAATCCACAAGTATTTGCCTTGTTCTCATTCTAAGGTTAGCGTAAGTTAAGTCTACAAAAGGGTTTCGCCCTGAAAAAGCTGACAGTCTATTTAGGGAGACAGAGTAACAGGCAACATATTTAAATAATGTTACTAAACCCAAACTTTTATGCCAAAATGTTAGGAGGAGATGGTGAGTGCTACAAAGGTTCAGAAAGAGAACTGAACAAAGTGGTATGAAGTGCTACATCAAGAAATGTTTGTAAACTATACCTGAAAAAAGTATAAAATTCAAATCAACACAAAATCACAACTGAAGACAGGTATTTTAATTAGTATCTCTGTGCACACTGTCCATCTAGTAGAGTGAACTCTGATACGCTGCTGTATTTTATTTCTTATTAATATCTTATTAATTTCATATATATATATGAGTTATGATGTTACAATAAATCCAGAGTGTCCTACAGGTAACAAAGGCCCTCATTACCTTCCATTCTGTTGAGGCTGGAGAATATCCAACAGAAGCTGTTTAACTTCACTAGGTGACAGCTGATATAAGTCTGTGGCTGGCTTGTTTCTGCCACGGATCTGTAGTTCATATTCCATAGCATGGATGATCCACCTGAAACAAAACAGGGGAAGCATGAATCAACAACTCTTGAAATAAAATCACCTTGTGCTTCTCCCAGCAACGCCCTTAACAGCACTGACCCATCCAAAGGGGAATGAAGAAAAGGCCATTTGAATTTCCTGAACCGTTGATATAATTATTTCCATCAAGGTTATGCGACACGATTAGACTCTTAAAAATGAGGCCTGCTCTTGCATATGAGGTTAGGTAGTAAACATGAAAATAGGTTAGTACTTAAGTTCTTATCAAATGAGATTCTACCAATTCGATATGATAGTATACTGCACACAAATAGCCGCCACACCATTATTTTCTTAATACTAGAATATGTGAAAAGCAAACAGGATAAAAACAAATTATTTTAAGAAATGGGCTGAGATATGCTATTATATAAATATTCCTTTCCCAGGAAGGATAAGAAATTTTCACCTCTTTCTTTTACTTTGCAGTCGTTCCCTTGCGATTGGAGGGGCTAGAGGAGAAGTACCTGCCTTGGAAATACAGGGGCACAGTTAGCTATAACTTAATTATACTAGTATGTTAGGGAACACACTTCAACCAACAGATTTCAGAAGAATCTTCTTTATAGATATTTAAATGCTGTTCACGTACCTATTCTTAATCTATTCTTTAATAGATATTTAATTGCTGTTCATAAAATAATTTTTTATTACAGAAAAAGCTTTAATATAATTATTTAGGCCAGCATTTATGGAACACTATTTGTGTGCCTGGTATTTTCCAAGGTGGTATAGTTATATGCCTAGAAATTTCTAAAATATTAATTATTTTATGTGCAAGTAATTTTATTTTTTGATCTGAGAAGCTTTCAATAAGTATTTTTACAGTTTCATCTCATTTCTTTCATTTACTCTATTCTGAAGACAGACTTAGATAAACTAGTTATGAAACCAAAGAAAACCCTGCAAATAATACTGTGCCTTAGGGAACCAGAACTCTGCACACCATTAGGGAAAGCTGGGGAATTAGCTGTACACAGCCGATTCCAATGCTCTATCCTTAAATCCTTGGGTGAACACTGAACAACAGACAGACAGTGTAGCTCAGCGTCTGGAAAGAATGTGCCTTCATTCATCCATGCTGCTTTGTCTCTCAAACAGGGGCTGTGTAGCCAGCCCACTGGTAGAAAAGTCTAGTTAACAGCAACTAAGATTTAAAGTGGCTAAGTTACTGCACTCAAATATATCACTATCTTCCTCTTGATACACTTATTTGAATGACAACGCACAAGGCTACTGCAGGTACAGAGATTAAAAAGGTAGGTGGATATAATCAAAAGATTAAAGTCCTTCTTTCTGCCAAGGCTAGTTTGCAGAACAACAGTGATGCATCTCATGGGATGACTTGAATGTCTCTCAGTGGAAAAGAAGGTAAGAAAAATGTTAAGCCTTCCCAGTTGAGCCAGAGGTGATATCAACCAGATACCCCTGCCTGCCGATTATGTGTTGAAGAACACTGAGATAGATTATAGAGGCATAAGAGAGACACAAGAATGGAACATAATTTTTAAAATGTATTATCGTTACTATTACCATTGATAGTACATACTAAATATTTAATAGTTGCTCATTGGCAAGAACATTAAGATGACAAAGTATTTGCAAACACCAAAATAAATGTTTGTGAGCTTCCTGATAACATGCAACAACAGAACACGTGACAGAATTAAGATTTACAATTTGCGTTTCTCTAATCAGTTGAAAAAGAAAAACTACACTAAACCTATGTTATTGCCAAAGACTAGAATTTCTTAATTGTTCATCCACATTATTATTAACTATATTTAGTCAGGATGTTATACACAAGCATAAAAATCACCAGGATACAGTTACCTTGGATGCTTTGATGTTAAAGCTGCTTATGAAATTAGCTGTTAAAGAAACATTTCAGTTATAATAAACTGCTCCACGGACCTCTCTTTAAATAAAAAAATTCTATTTTTAATTTTACAGGTTAGACAGAGTTGTCGTCTATTTATTATTTTCTTTCTTTAACATTTAAAATTAATATTCAAGGCAGCTTAGTATAATAGAAGGGATATCAAATTAAAAATCTAAAGAACTGCCTTTTGGTCTCCTCAACAAGCCAATGGCATGAAAAGAAAAGAGGGGGTAGGGAGTAATGTTCTAGATTAAAAGTGACTTAAGAGACATAACAACTAACACCATGTGTGGGCCTTGTTTGGGATCCTGATTGTTTTTAAAAAATCATTTTGAGACAACCAGAGAAATCTGAATAAGAATTGAATATCAGGTGTTATTAAGGAATTATTGCTAATTTTGTTGGGTGTAATAATGGTATTGTGATTATTAAGAAAAAGTCCCTTTTTAGAGACATATACTTACTAAAATATCGAGGGGTAAAAGTCATAATGTCTGGAATTTGCTTTATAATCTACAGCAAAAAACAATGAAGAAAATATGGCAAATGTAAATTACTAACCACTGCTTATACCCATTTACATAATGGGCATATGAGAATTTACCAAATTATTATATTATTACACATTTAAAAATTTTCATAATGAAAAGCAAAAACAATAAAAGACTTGAATACCAATTCAGTCACTTACCAACTATGCCCCATTGGCAAGTTATTTTTCAAATGGGAATGTTACTATTACTTGTTCAGCTCATTTTATGGAATTATTTTGAGGAACAAATAAGACAATGTATGTTAAAAGGCTTTTGAAACCATAGAGTCATTAAAATGTTAGCAAACTCCCTTTATTTGACTTCTCAGACTCAGGGTGGAGGAAGGTAATACAATTTTTTAACTCAAGTCTTGGAGTTAATTAATCAAGTGCCACATCTGTTTGACTTCAGGAGGCATCTTCTTCTAAAATAAGTCACTTTCTCATTTTTAAAATGCTTACTTTTTAAAGTCCTCCCAAACCTGAGTTATTAAAACTAAGCATCGTGTATTACATTTAGCTTTTAAAATCTTTAGTATCATAAAAAAAGATAGTGGGAGATTTAAAAATTTCCCCTCAGGCTTCTTCCTTCTGTCTATAAAATCTCAGCAATTCTTTGAGCAAATTATAGAAAACACTGTACTCAACAGCAACCCAAGAAATATAACTGTTTTTCATTCATTCAAGCACAAATGAATATAACTTATCAGATTATTAAAATACATTTATTCATTCAAAAATATTGCCAAACTAATCTTTTTAGCTTGGAATTCTTCAAAAGACTAAAGTAAAAACAGCAAAATAGCCTTAGACATAAACTATACTATACTATACAGCAGTCATAGAGACTTAGAGAAAGTAAGTTACGAAGTGTATTACCACAGTTAAGAAAGTCAAAGACATTTTATCCGTTTTTAGAACTACTAATACAAAAGGGCATTAATTCCTTTGCATGGGAAAATCTGACTCCTTACTCTCATTCCCAACGACAAAGTCACCAAACCTGGTTTGACAATTCCAATGGAAAAGCCCTTAATGCAAAATGGGGAAAGACAGAAAGCAAGCAAATGTGGAAGGTCAAAAGAATGAAGGTTATCCTTGGACCAGAGCCTTATAAATTCAGTCTGTCTAAAGAACCAGGGATGTGCTCGACTTGCCAATAAGCAAATGAGAAAGTGGCAGATACACAGGAATGACCAGATCAACCATCGTACGTATCATGGTTTGACTTCAGGACGATGAATTAATTCCTCAGCGCTGCTCAAAGAGTCTGAAGAGGGGGACTAGCATTCCTACACAGTCCTGGGAATAAGCTTATCCTTATGAGGTTAGGAAGCATATTGTGTAGGTACTGGCATTTTTCTTTCCAACATGCCCTAATCAAGCAGTCAAATATAAAATAAAGTACACCGAAATCTGACATCATTCATAAACCAGAACGGCTGTCATTTTCTGAAAAAATGCCATAAAGAATAACTGATCCATAGCAAGACACAATTTTTTTTAATAATCATTTTGAGGCTATTTCAAGGTACCAAGAAGTATTTGCCAAGTTTGCTGTTAAACAAGTGAATGAATAACTCGCTGTGGAAGCATTTTACTAAGCCATATAATAGGGGATGTGAAAGCTGCAAGAAGGGACTTTCTTGCTTGATTCATATTAATACAGAGAGGGAGACAATTTGATAAGGCAAACTGAGCTTCCTGTTTCGTAACCAGAGAACGAGTCCCCCACTCTACCTCTGATCTAATCACAACAGAATAGAGGTACGAGAGCCCCATCACCTCACTTCCTTACCTCACATCAAATGTCAAAAACAAAGACCTTTGAATGAGTATCAAACCACGCTCATGAACTCAGGGCTGCAGTGATCTCCTCTTTCCTTTACTGCACAAGCAATGTTATAGTCATAGTACCTGTAACACAGGCCTTCTCTGAGTATTGGATGTGTGATCCACAGATGAAGTTGTGGGTATTAGAAGACAAGACATGGCTGGATCATAATTCCTAACAGAGGATGTCCTGGAAGTATGGAAAGCAGAGATGAAAAAGGCTTGATACTATACCCTCAGGGGTTATCTCCCACTAAGGCCTGACTGACAGACCTAGGGCAGAAAACAGTTGATTGGCGGTCTTGACAGTAATGGGCCTGTCAGGAACTTGATCTATTTCAACATGCAAGCTGGAGCACAAATCAATAATGAGACGGAAAATCAAATCATTATCAGACTAGAATTCCATTCCTGTGAGCAGGCTAATTTCATTCGCTGGAGTGCCTGATAACAGGAATGTTGAAGAAATTGCATTGGCAGGATTAACCTTTGAAAAATCGAAAAGACACATGGTGGTATTGGTTTAAAGCAACTGAGGCAGTGGGTGATGTAAATAAATAAATTTTAAAAATCCAAAAACCTCAGAGAGAGAGGTTAAAACAGAGATAAAAGTATACATAGTGCAAGGGAATTCTGGGCAAGATGTACCACAACTAAGACAAAAGTTCTTACTTCTTATGTCCATTCAGCCTAGTGAATGTTGGCATTTCAGGAGGAACATAGTGTTAAAAGCTGACTGAGGTGGGGCCGGCCCGGTGGCGCAAGCGGTTAAGTGCGCGCGCTCCGCTGCGGCGGCCCGGGGTTCGCTGGTTCGGATCCCGGGCGCGCACCGACGCACTGCTTGGTAAGCCATGCTGTGGCGGCGTCCCATATAAAGTGGAGGAAGATGGGCACCGATGTTAGCCCAGGGCCGTCTTCCTCAGCAAAAAAAGAGGAGGATTGGCGGATGTTAGCTCAGGGCTGATCTCCTCACAAAAAAAAAAAAAAAAAAAAAAAAAAAAAAAAAAAAGCTGACTGAGGTATCAATCTCTTTACTCATAATCAACATTTAAAAGAGGGAAACAACAGTAAAAAGTCAGATATAAATAAGTCTAAAATGCTTTAACCAATAAGGAAGTAAAAAAAGAATGTTTTCTATAAATCCCCTCTCTCCTTTCTTTTAAAATCATGCTACAATCACTACAATACACAAAGGGGTAACTTTCTAGAGCAACAAGTTTAACAATTTATAAGAAATTTGACATTCAAGGACTCTATAAATGAATAATCTGCTCATCAATTTTAAGCAAACTAAAACCTTCCAGGGACTAATTCAAGGTAAATTTTGTAAAGAAACATACTGAGTATGTGTTTGCTGCTGGCAGTAGACTAACATGCAAAGAAGCCATTCACTTAAGGAGCTGAGGTCTGAGTAAAATTTATTAAGGATGAAATGCAATAAAAATACATTAAAAAGATACAAAAATATCTTTCTCCTTTTCAGAGGGACACTATCATAAGCCCCACGGACAGGATAATGGCACTTCTCTGAAACTGTCCAACATCTGTAGAGTAGAAACAGGGTTCCAACACCTCTTTGTTAGCGTGGTGGAGGAGCGCTGTGGGCACAGGTGTAAGGACATGCATCTTATGAGGTCCCACCAGGCGATGGAGGGGAAAGACCACGCCAGAGAATCCAAAAGGGTTTTGAATTAAGGTTTCTGTATGAAACGCTTGGGGATCATTCCACTGGGCCCTAAATGAGACACAACCACAGCAGAAAGAGATGCCTCCAGAATGAACGTCTCTTGCGGGAGCAGAGGGTCTTTGCAAGCCTAGGACTGGAAGACAAGAGTGACTGTGTGTGTGTTTGCTGGAACGGGGGAAGGTTCCTCCTTCTTGGGATTTGTGGTGTGGAAAAGAAATCCCCAGAGGGACTTGTTCTCCAAAAGCCACAAGACAGGAGCTCAAACTATTGAATGTCACAGCAATACAGCTGAAGCATTATCCTTTGGAAAACATCTTCACATTCCTTACCCAGAATCCCCATGCCCCAACGAGGAAGCCAGAGCAGGGAAAGCCTCCCAATTTGACAGAAGAGAGCTGAAAGGGGGGGTGGGGCAGCATGAACTCTAGAGTCATTCACCCTGGGTCTAAATCCTGGTTCTCAGTCTTGTGACCTTGGGCAAGTTACTTAACTTCACTGAATTTTCATAGTATCTTAATATATATCTTGCAGTGTGCAAGGGGCTAACTTAGAATCAGGTCCAAATTGTCCCCATTTCCGTGGTCTCATGATGAATAAAAGGGGCAAAATCTCATTTCCCTTTGTTTGTTAACTTGTAACTATTCAGGCTCCCCAGTGTGCCTTGCACCGTACAATGCTGATCCTAGACTGGAGGACTGACAAACACAAGACAAAAAAACACCGGGAGCCAATGCACATCATAGGTGCTACACGAATACTTGAATACAAAATGGGTTATAAGTTGACATCATGTAGAAGGCACCACAAAGGTCATGAAGTTTTAGAAATAAACAGTAAGGCCTGTTTACCTGAGAAAACAGCAGCAGTATACACAAGTGAACGGACACGTACAAAGTACTTAAGATCAAAGAACAAGAACTTTGGAGTCAGGCAGACCTGGTATAAACCCCAGTTCTTTCATTTACTGGTTTGACTAAGACAGGCCATCTGAGCTCTCTGAATCTCAGTTTGTTTACTTTAAAATGAGAGTCCTAGTGCCTACCTCAAAGCTGTTGTACAGAGTAAATGAGATAATATATGTGAAGTATTTTTAGCACATTGCCTAGCATATAATAGGTGTTCAATAAATAATAATTGTGGTTATGCTGATGGAGGAAAAGGAGGAGGAAATAGTCTCCCAGAGTAAACTTCTGAGTGTAATAACCATGTGTTCGTGGTTGTTCATATGTGTACCCCCTGAGATCCTTACTGGGAATGCTGCTCAGAGAGGTTCCATTTATAAGACAACTTGCATACTCTGATATGATTATCTGCACTATTCCATTAATAAACGAATGGAGAAAAGTGCCATATCCTTTTATCTTCTTCATGTATGACTGGATTTTCATATAAAGAAGGCCCTGTTTAACTCGATCATTTCCTGAAGGTCATGACTTGTACAAATCAAGTGCATTTATCAAAATTAAAAGTCCTTTATTTCTTTCTCTAATGAGTACAAGACATGCTGTCTTTTGTTTTTCCTAAATTCCCTATCACTAGCTCAAGGCAAGCTACCTGAACCTGCTTACAACCTATGTATTAAATAATCTGGCAAATTTTATTGAGCAACTCCTGTGAGCCAGACCCTGATACAGACAGGAAGATAAGATCTAGTCCCTATCCTTACCAGAAGTAAATTTCTTAAATAAATTACTCCTTATTAAAAAAAATTAGACTCTTCCCCAACCAAAAAGGTTCCAATGTTTACAGCTGACCTTCCTGCATAAGAGGAAATACACATAATGAGTTGGGCAGGGACACTGTTAATACTCACAATGGGAATATAATGCCACAATTACTTCCACGATAAGTTTCAGGACAGTGAATAATTCAAGTTTCATGGCAAATTTCTTCATCAGGAGGTTTTTGCTTTCGTTAAATAAAGTCACATGTTGCTGTCCTGGCATTTTTATTTTGGGTGAACACAGTTTAAGGAAAAGAGTTTATTATTTCTCATGGAAGGCACTGAACATATAGAGTAGCAGATACAAAAAAGGGAAGAAAACTATTTTTAGAAGAAACTAAACATACTTCATTCGAAGAGAAGGAAGCTTCAGGTCAGATTTGAATTCAAGAAACAAAATTACACTGGATTTTTGAGGGAACATAAATCAGCCTAAAATGCTGAATAAGTAGTAAAGGAAAAACTACAAGGGGCTGAAAAACACAGCATTGTAAAATCCTGGGAAACTGTTAACTTTTAATCTAAGGCTTTGTTTAAATCTCTGCAAGGATGACTATCACAAAGAGGCTCTCCTGAATAGAACGTTTACTACAAAGAATGTACTTTGGAAGAGTTATAACCTACACTTCTGAGTTAGCCTCAGAGAAATGCCTGAGTCTGTGACAACAGAGTACTTTTAATACCCTGGATGGATATGGAGAATCACATTCCTTTTCATTTAGAGACAAGTCACATGGAAGACCCATTTCTGTATCCTCATATGTAGTCAAGAGGCTGGAGTTGAAAATATTAGATCAGAGATCAAACAAATCACGGTACAATTCAAAGTTCTTATAATTGATTTGAATACTTCTAAATCTTTGAAAAGAGCAATTTTAAGGGATAAAAATGAAGGTAAAGTTCTATGCAGAGTGAATTCACTTCTCGATCAAAAGAAAGAGAAGATAAAGAATAGAAAATTCACCTGAAATATACGATACAGTCATGTGCCGCATAATGACATTTTGGTCAATGACGGATCTCATTTAGGACAGTGGTCCCATAAGATTAGTACCATACAGCCTAGATGTGTAGTAGGCTATACCATCCAGGTTTGTGTGAGTACACTCTATGTTTGCACAATGACCAAACTGCCTAATGATACGTTTCTCAGAACGTATCTCTGTCGTTAAGTGATGCATGACTGCCACTGAAATCAGGCAAATAGTTTAAAAAATAATCTCAACTAAAACTGAAAAATATAACTTATAAAGTAGAAATCTCCTAGAGAAAATAACTGATTCCATTTATGTATATTTTTCAGATATTTTTCCACACATATATTACACATATAGATGTACAGTATTATTATTGTTCTTTTATAAAAAATGGAACAACACATTTGCAACTCATTTTTTTCACTTAATTTATCTTGGATATTTATAACTGTCAGTATATAGACTTCATCTTGTTTCTTGTAATGGTTGCACAGCATTTTACTGTATGGCTATAACAATTTATTTAAACTGTTTCCTACTGATGGATATCTGGGTTGTTCCCAGTGTTTCACTATTTCAGACAATGCTGAAATGAAGATTGCTGTAAAACACATCCAAATTCCTAAAATGAGAGTTGTTGAAACAAGAGGTATGCAGATACTGCCAAATAAGCAACTAGTTTTGTATATGTAGTTTTTTGAAGGAAAAAAACGGGTAATCATTTTTCATAAAGTGCTTCATACTCACATGCAAAATTAAAACTAAGAAATGAAAAGAAAATCAATCCAACAATAAAGAAGAAAGGAAAAAAGTAACAACAAGAAAGCATGGTAAATAGGAAACATAAAATAAAATGGCAGGAATAAGTCAAAATAATAAGAAATGGCACAAATGTAAAATATATATTTCTATTAAAAGATAATCTGAGGGGGCCAGCCCAGTGGTGCAGCGATTAGGTGCGCGCGCTCCGCTGTGGCAGCCTGGGGTTTGCGCTTCGGATCCCAGCCATGCACCGAGGCACCGCTTGTCAAGCCATGCTGTGGCGGCGTCCCATATAAAGTAGAGGAAGATGGGCACGTATGTTAGCCCAGGGCCAATCTTCCTTAACAAAAACAGGAGGATTGGCGACAGATGTTAGCTCAGGGCTGGTCTTCCTCTAAAAAAAAAAAAAAAAGATAACCTCAGAGTGGATTGAAAATAAATACAGCATAAATGCTGAATATATAATATATACCTATACAAAATGAAAAAAGAACATTGAAGGTAAAGGGATGGAAGACAGTATACCAAGCTAATAATGACGGAATAAGAAAGCAGGCACGGCAGTAATATCAGACAGAAAATAATTCAGTTGTTATATTTTATGCATTGTAATGGTCTCATGGTTATATAAAAAGTCCTTAACTTTTAGACATACACACTGAACTATTTACAGATTAAATGACATGATGGGTTTGCTTTAAATCTAGAGGGTATGTGTGTGGGGGGAGGAGTGAAATAAGATTGTCATATGATGACAGTGGTGGAGCTGGGTGACAGTATGGGCACACAGGGCTTTACTACACTATTCTCTATATGCAGATATATCTCTATATCTCTATTCTGCAGATGTTTGAAATTAAAAAAAATTTTTTAAGAATTCAAGTTGCAAAGCAATAAATGACACACAGATATAGTGATAAAAACTATAAATTAACATGGATAAAAGTGAAGCTTTAAAATACATAAAGCAAAACTGACAAAAATGCAAAGAGAAACTAACATCTATAATTATAATGAGAAAATTTTAAGACTTGATCAGCAATCGAGGATCAGGCAGAACAGAAATAGTGAAGATACTGATGATCCCATTGTACAATTAGCAAGTGATACTTACTCACATTCACACACATTCACCCATATTTGTGCCCAACAGAGACTATATATTCTGTCCAAACACTTGAGGAACACCCCAATGACCACGTGTTAGTTTACTCTATATGCTCAGGTATCATTTCACTCTTTTACAATTAGAACATACTCACGTGACACTTGTACAATCAAAAATATATTTAAAAAAGAAAAGAAACATGTACACTTTGTTTGGTTGTGACGGGCTTTTTAGACAGGCTGTCTCATTTCATGTCACAGGAAACCGTGGGCTGGGATGAAAGCAAGGGCAGAGGGTCAGTCATCTGTCCCAGGCCACTGAGAGGAGAAGCTCTCCTGAATGCCCACGTCGGGTCAACTCGCCTGACCACATGGCCTCACAAAACTCTTGATTAAGAAAATTCAAGATCACAAGAGCCTTACTTTCAATTTCTTCTCCAAACAGAACACTTATGATTTTTATGATTAAAAATAGACTCTGGTAGAATATGGACACAGCAGACTATTCTTAAAAGGATCAAATTTTTATCTGAGTGTGTCCTCCTGACACTCTTTTTACTGAAAAATCATTCTTAAGGCTTATCCACTTTATTCATAGGAATTTTTACAAGTATTGTGCTTAGTGGCTTTTTTTTTCTTTTTTTTTTTTTTAACATGACACGGCTGTTTAAAATCCCTGGAGTTTGATTTTACCAGAGACAGAGTTACTTCACTACGTCTAACATGGGTGTTAAACAGACAGGAGGATTCTTTCAGGGCACTGGTATTCATTTCTTCATGTCTCCAGACACCACCTGTATGACTTGGGGAAAAGACACACTTTCCTAAATACCTACCAGACCTGGGGCAGCACTTCACCCGGAGAGGCTGAGACTGTTAGAGGACAGCTTGAACGGTTCTCTTTATGCAAACACAAAGTACTTTACTCACCCAATTCGTATTTTCAGCATGCCATTGAATAACTCAGGGTTATTGGAGATGATCCAACCAATATGGATGACCAGTTCTTGCTGAAGGACCGCTTCCCTCTCATCGTGGGTATTACACTTGTAATAGATGATGTTCTTAATCACTCTTGGAGACAAAGGATTAGAGATAACCTCTTCTTCATGCCCAAAGGCACCCAGAGTTACCTACAAGTGGCAGAATTTTATTGGAAAAATTTCCTAGCTACTAAAAGATAAAAGAAAGAAATTCAAGGCTCAGGATGACTGGCAGGCTGAAATTACTCTATGCAAGCTAGGGAATTAGGTAGAATAACTGTTCCTGCTATTTATTAAAATGGCTTTCAAAGCACAACTCCCACTGGAGTTCATGATGGTTCACAGTCTGGTCTAAAATATAAGGGCAGGTGAGGGTCCCAGTTAGGGGAGTGGAGGTGAGTAGATAAAAGCAGGAAAGGAATATAAATAACTATTAAGGTAAAATTATTCTGAATAACTTTAATAGTAGAAACTCCCCAGAGAAACCAGAATACATTACTTTACTGCACAGTCTACACAATTTAGTATTTGAGAGTATATTTTTTGCTTCTTTTATAGTTTCTCATGTGAAACTTTCTGTTCTTTAACAACACTGTGAGGTTTTCAAAGGCAAGCGTGAGGTCACATGGCGGTAGCGTAGCCCCACTTCTCCTGGCACAGTGCTAGGCACTAGGGGGTGCTAACATGCTTGTTGTGCCTCTCTCACCTGTGGAGGGGAGAAACGCACTGCCCGTGAGCCTGGGACACGAGAAAGCACAGAGGGAAATGGCAACGAACGTTCAAAGCAGCAAGTGCAGCTGAAGCTGGCAAGAGGAATACCCCGGTCTCTCCCTCTCCTCTATCCTTAGATTTTGCCTCCCAGAAGAGTCTGTGGCCCTTCCTTCCTCCTCATAATCTCTCTTCTCTCTCTCCCTCTCTCTTCCATGTACAGTACATGTTTATAAGAAGCAGGAAAAAGAAGAGCAGATCAAAGGGCCCTTGTGTTTTCAGAGATGAGGGGAGAGAGCAGAACATGGGGTCTTTTGCCCTCGTTTTGTGAAGGAGTGAAAATTGAGAACTACTGGTTTATTATATCACAAGTGGTACCAACCTGTTAGTCCAAGTGCAATTACTTTTATTAACATGTCAGTGTGTAAAGACGAAAACAAACAGAAGGCACATCATTGACTCTGAAAGCAATGATGACTAAACCACTCTTTCATTCCAGAGAGCTTGAGGTGATCTGAAAGTGCTTTGCAGGAACAATATCACTTCAATTCTCAGGGTTGCATTTCATTAATGAGCAAAGGCAAACTTTGAATGCTCCATTCTCATTTCTTTTTTGTAAAGGGGTAAGATGCAGTCAGTGAATGGACTTCATGCACCTGAAGCAGAGCTGTCAGCCTCCTAGGCTTACCCAGCTCCCTAAGTGACTGTGTTCTTGGGAGATGTGCTAGTCTGATGGGCAATTGTCCAGCCACAGCCTCAGGACAGGCTCCAAGGCTTCCGGGATGTGGGGAGCAGAGTCTCGAGATCACAGGCTGCAAGCCCCTCTAGATAGTGTACACAATGGACATGACAACTCTAACCTACTCCTTCCCCAAGTGGCAGGTGCCAGAGACCCCAAAGATCTCCAAAGCCTTCTCATATGATCATACGTGGTAGAATTCACTATATTTTCAAACATACTACAGGGGCCTAAAATCCAAGAAGCAACAGCTTCCTAGAGCCTATTTACTTTCTTTCAGAGGTGGCTCATCCAGGGCACCAATACAAGACTCGGCAGCTGGAGGTAAGGACTGCAGTGAGAAAAGGTACTGGGTAAGTGACCTCCTGTGCTCTGGTCTATTTAGCTGATGAATGAGGATGAAAATTCTACCTTTTAATAACTTGCAAAAAACAGAAAATAACATGTGAAAATGATTTAACTTTTTCTCAGGAGTTTTTTATTAGTATAATCATTTTTTCATTATAATTAAATATTACAGGATAAAATAAATAGCTTATTATTCTAACATTTCAAAAGCTGGATATCAGGATGAAATACTTTCCCTTTTAATGAATTAAGAGCCCTGAAATATGAGCAATGGGTTGATTCCATTAAAGAGGGTTAAAGTATTTCATATTATTAAAGCTTATTAGATCCCTAGCTTATCTGTCAGGAAGACACAGTAAAGCACACATATTCCTGAAGAAGAGAAAGAAAGCAAACAGGTTTTCATTCCAACCAAATGATGACTCAGCCAGGTAATTAGCGCTTATAGAAAACAAAACAAAAAATGACAGCCACACCCCACTCTGCATACACACATGCACAGGCTCAATCCAACACACATTCACCAAGTGCCTATTCCAAGGCCCCGTGCTGGGCATACTGGGACCGGTGCTGGACAAGACCTGGGCCCTGACTGCCAGGGGTCCACAGCGTACCCTGGGGTGAGAGACACACATCCAAATGAACTGGGACCCAGGGCAGATTGTGAGACGTGTCACAGGCCTGTTGGGAGAACCCAGAGGAGAGAAGAACTGCCAGGTGGAGATGGCTCTGCAAGGAGGAGCAGACAAGAGCTGGCCTTGGTGTGAGGGGAGGAGCGCGAGGGAGAGGCGGCCCAGGGGGTTAGGGATCTGGGGAGTCAGTGCATTTCTAAGGGGGTGAGGAATCTCATGTGGAGCAGGAGGGAAATGTGCCCTTCACTAGTGACTGGTCTTTGCTCCTATACATGTCTGGAGTACTTCAGTAAGTATTAGTCCATTTTCTTAATTAGCATCTTCACTGATCTCAAGTTAATAGAGGAGTTGAAAATTAAAGCTCTAAGGTCCAGCAGGAAAAAGGGATGGTCTATTTAGTATCTGCGCATCTTTAAGACTAAATTTTGCTTGGAAAAGGAGCCTTTTGTAGAAACGCCTGAGCCACTGCTAACGTGCCTGTGAGAGGCCAATACACTGAGGCTGCCAGATTTAAAGCCAGGGTCTTACCCAGAAACCTTTGTGACTGTGACCGAGTAAGAGTCTGAAAATCCGATACTTACCTGTTTGCCCTGCACTAAAACATTAGTAATGGATGGGGCCAGGCTGTCCACTACTTTACTTAAAAGACTTGCTGCACGGCGCACAACCGACCTGGGGGCAAAGAAGAAAGCAGGCCAGAGGGTGACAAATCTAAAAGACGATCAATGAATAGGGCCCCTGGATGGGGAGACTTAAAAACATACTCAATTAGGTCCTCATGTAATAATGTGGAGGAAACACTGAGCCGAAGACAGTGGACCCTGCAGCAGAAAACTCCAGAATTAGGGAGGGGTCCCTCATCCTCAGCTCTGCCACCAGCATTATTCATGCCATTATCAATTTATAAGGAAAGAAAATAGAGCCTAACTATCCCTTTCATGGGGAGTGGGACAGGAGGAGGAACTGAATATTCTGATTTTGCATTAAAAAATTCATTAAGTCTGTCACTGGTACATGACATCTATTTCTATAACCACTTTAAATCATGTCTCTTTTGGTGTCTAGATAACCAAATCCCTGGATTAGGGAACTCACTTAATATTCAATTTTAGGAAGTGATACAATGAAATACCAATTTTTTTTTTCTTGATAAACCCAAAATGTTGGAAGAAAGAATTCACACTGCTATTTTTACATTTCTGAAAGTCTCAGACTGTAGGGAGAACAGATTTTTTTGAAGCACAGCACATGCAACACATAAGACATTTTTTCCCCTCAAAAGTAAAAATTCATGTGGAACTTTTAGATGGAGAAAATACAATAAAAATGTAGGTTTAAAACTGTTTCCTTATATTTCAGGATATCCATGGAAGCTGACCTATAAAAAACATTTATATTCCTTAATCTCAACATAGACGGACTAGTAGAAAATTAAGTCAATATCTGGTAAAGTTAGTGAAACAAACACCTCCTTCTTTTAGAGAAGCTTTCACCCACACACTATGAGACCAAAAAACATGTTTAACCCTCAGAATGCAAATAAGCCCACACGTTTCAAGCAGCTTGAGTTTCCACATTCTGTGCATGTTACCTGTTTCCCATGTACCAGAAAAGTAGTAATGTGTGGGGCTATAGAGGAAGAAAATTTCTGGGTAAATGCAGCCCCGTAGCGCACCGCCAACCTGGGTGTGTCAGTGGAAAGCCATAAAAGGGAAAATACAGTGAATAAAACTTCCAGGAGTCTGTTCTTTTAAACATAACATCACTCTAAAAGTCTGCTCGTTAATGATTTATCTAAAATGCAAGTATAATACATAAAGCAAAAATAGGTTTGCTTAGACAAAAATATGATTATAGACGACATTTGAAATTTACTGGCTAAAAAACATCTATCAGCTTCCGTGCCTTACTGTGCTAAGAATTTACAGTGAAAATTTGAGATTTAACCACAGGATGATTACATTATTTCTTCTAGGTTGGAATGGTATATTTACTATAAATCTTAGAGTTGAAACAAAAATAAGAGATTATTTTGTCTAATCCTCTTACTTCAGAGATTAGAAACCTGAGGCTCACTGAGGTTAAGGGAGTTTCTTATTACACTGTTTCAGACTTTTTTTTTTCAAAATTAGATAATAATGGGTCATTTAAAAAATATATATACTCTTACTTTCAAAATATTAGATTCTGCTAGTAAAACTGTTAGAACTGCTTTCAAGTGCAGAAGACCATGCATTTAGGCATACCTATCCAATTGTGAATTTAAACAATTTTATCGCAACCTACATAATTTTTTTTCAATCTCTAGGAAGAGACTACCTTTGCGGAACATATCAGTTATTTATGAAGCAACTATAGTCACTGGGATTCAGTCAACTTAAGTGGTAAGAGAACTACCTTCTAAGTATATTATTTTTTGCTTATGATTAAATGAACCATTGGTCTCTTTTCATGGCCTTCTATAACAGAATAGGTTTCCTGAATACAAATTAGAACCTAAAGCACCTTGCTGGGACAGAGGGGGTGCAGGGTAGGAAAGAGTCATTAACATATGGTTCCAGTGAATACTCTCCAGGTTCTATTCCAATGGAAGTCTTTATTCCCAGACATTTTTTAAATATCTTGAGAGAGCCATGATAAGATCCTTAGAAAGTAGACAGAGTCACGGTGCCGTTACCTCGGAGTTTAAAAGTAAAAATTAGGAGGAATAATTATCTTTAAGATTGGTCCATCATCTTTAGGCTATTAAATATGACAACACAAAAAATAAAACATAATGACAAGGACACTAATACGAACCAAAGCTTTTTGCTGCCAGCTCTTCTATAGACTCTCTCAATGTGATCAGAAACGGTACCTAGACATTGGATAATAGAGTCTTTGTTGAAAAAAGCTTTTAATTAAATGCATAACATTTATTCTCCTTTAAAAAAAATCACCCTTGAATTTTCATTTTGTTCCACTAGAGCTGATACATCCATCCATTAACATTCTGAACTACCTGACATATTATGTAACCTGTATATATAATGTGAATGTCCCCAGCCCTAGTTACTATTTAGTTTGAGTATATGATTTTGGTGAGTACTCTACTTCTGGAAATTTATTCTTTTCTTAATTAATATGCAATCTAAGTTTTTAACAAATAAAAATGTTATTTTAATTTACTGCAGAAAATAAAAAACAGAATATAGCAAATTGAACAAATACTGTAGACTCTGAATATATATGATTCTTGATTTGTTTGTTCAACAAAATTTTATGGAGACTGTTACATGCATGATCATGCCAACATACCCCAGTGCTCAAAAGACATCACTGGGCTTCATTCTTTGGCAGCAATTTACATGCGACCTGGCCTCATGACTGGTTTGTTAATAAATTAACAATGTGACAGGACAAAGCACCAAAAAAGAAACAAGGGTAAAGAACAAGATCTTTATCACTTTCCCCTGAACTTATTTTTATAGCTTTATAACAAATTGGATAAAATTATATTCAGATTCTGTTAGATGTTTACGATTTTCAATGTATCATAAAGTTTTACAGATTTAAAACATTTAAAGTCTTTCAAATATCTAAGTAAAAGATGAGTATTATCCCCAAGTTTAGAAAAATGGTTTAAAAATAATTCTCTCAGCATTTTCATTGTAAAGTATTTTATATAAATTTTGTTTTATCTTAAAGCACTACTAAAATAACCATTCTGAATGCTAGGTTCCTAATGAAATGTTTGCTTTTAAAAATCCTATTGTTTTAGTTAAAGTATAAATTTCAATGAATGTCCTCAATATAATTGGGATTCTGCTTATACTTATAGTTTCAAGACTAATTACAAACATGAGAGATTCTATTGGAAATTTGCTTAGAGTTCTTCTGCCTTTAGTCAGTTAACAGAATTAAAACTATTCAATTCACATGTGTAATACACAAGAAGGTTATCTCTTAGCTATAATAATGCAAAAACTAAGTAGACCTTATTTGAATAAATAATATTGTTTAGTTTCCTATCAAAACTATAAATCTTATTAATTACATTGCTGTTTAGAATGCTGGCTCAATTTCCAATTCTAACCAAATCAACATGCCTCTCTGGACGGAAGACTTTCAGATGAGCCAAAAACTTCAAGTAGCTAGACGTTAAGTACTTGAAATGTATTCTACATTATTCTGTATTATAACATGCCAGAAGCAGACCATGATGTAGAATTCAAGAATTCCTTAGAGTAGTGACTCAATATACAAGTGTGGATTTCAGGAATAATTGGGTTTCATCCTTAATGCAGAGTGGACACGGATACGATTAGCAACAATTTATTTTTGTTAACAATCTTTAAAGCACTGTTCTATTAAATACCATGTTCCATTCCAAACGACTGCTGCAGACCATGAGGGAGCTAATCTTCATAGCTATAATGATTCAATACTGTTTTTGAAAACACACAGAAAATAAAACTAGAAACAGAAACTGGCAATAAACAACTATGGAGTTATCAGAGGTTAACAGTCACAAGCAGAATCCAGGCTCCAACTCCATTCAGACAATCAGAGAAACAATCAAGCATCACTGCACAAAGGCAATTAGGAGTTCAGACATCAGTCTATTCCACTCTAGGGGTATGAATGAACATTTTCCATTTAAAAGCAAAAAAAAAAAAAAAGGGTTTAATGAAGGAGAAAATAACTTGTAACATTTTAGTGGATGTTCATTATGCATATTTGATATATGTTCAAGAATAGAGAGGTCTTATTATTTAAGAAGGTTCTCTTAGACATGAACTCTTACCTTCCTTTGTGATGAAGTTGGGGCCTTCTCTTTTGAGTAGTATACCCAGCAGGATGGCTTGGCTAGCCAAACAATTGCAGTCCTGAAAAAATAAATCACTGTGAATAACTGGAATGAAATGGGTACAAAAGTTACTAATCAGAGCGGTAACTATTCATGAAACCACATGATGCAGAGAGGAAATATTCTGCTTTGGAACTGAGGAAAGATAAAATGTCACTGATATACTCAACAAGCATAAGATGACATTATACAAATATTTATCCTGGATATCTTGGAGACAGAGGGTAGACAAGCTGGCTTCCTGAGGTATATCAAATTTTCCAGGAAACAAGATAAGCAATGGATAGAAAATATGGTGTCTACAAGCCTTAATATTGATTCTGCCACTCTCTGAGAGATTTGGCCACTTCATTTAACCACTCCCTTCTTGACTTTACTTAATCATAAATGGGAGACCATGTTGCTATCCACCCATTGTGAAGAGATGGATGAAAGGAGGGGACATGTGTAGAGTGCTTATTATATATTAGGGCACTGTGCTACGTGCTTTATGCCTCTATATCATCTTTATGCTTATGCAGATCTATAGATAATATCGATCAATAACAAAGACTGAGGATGTCTGGCAGGATATATATTTAGCCTATATACTCAAATTTGTATGGCCCAACAAGACATCACCGTGCTTAGAATTTCATTTCCTTGGATAAGTACTACTACCCCTACCCCTCCTCTTCTAAAATGCAAATGACCTTAGGGAAGGTACACTATTAGGTTGCTAACATAATGTTCACATGGACGTGGTCATAGAATTGCTTTCCTCAGTGACTGCAGAGACTTAAAGCAAGTATTAGTCCTAAATACGGGTCAGGAGAGAGGATCCAGGCTGGGAAAAAGGCACTGAGCGAGAAATATGGAGATCCCAAAGGCAACTATCACTGATTTAACTTCTTTAATGGTCCATACAATACTTTCATACCCAAGACAACCCAACTCATCCCCACTCCTTCAGCATCTGTAAAACACCCTCGCTAATGTTAGAGAGAACAACCTCTCATTATTGCCCTGGGTATAGACAGGCCATCCACCTCCAGGCTGATTGCTACCTTCTCTGAGAGGACAAAAAGAAATACAGCTTGCCCCTGTGAGTTCCTGCTCTGCCAGCCTCACTCAGGGCCATGTGGGAATCGCATCTTCCTCACATTCAGCTTTTGAAGAATCTCATGGGTGGGTTTGTTTTTCCATTCAGTAACCACGACATCCGACTGCTGTTCCAGTTCAGGAGCACTGGCCGCGCTGCTTTGTCGTTTGACTTTTGAATGTTTGGGAAGTTCTAATTCCTCAAAACTCTTAAATTCCGGAAGCCTAGTATTTAAAAGAAAAAGTTTCAGATTTCCTGCATTTCTAATGTAATCTCAAGAAACATAGTAATAACTCAAAGGGACTTACTCTTCTGTGTCACTGATTCGTAGGAAGTCAAGCTGTTCCACCACAGCTCCAGATATCAGCGTCTGAAATGTGATTGAGAGAAGATTCACAACTCTTAAATTCATCAAGCCATACCCTTAGGATCTGTGCATCAACTTCTCTGTAAGTACTAATACTTCAAAAAGAAGAGTCTACTTATAAAATATACATAATTCTTAAGTAAGTTCTTAAACGAGCATTCTAAAATCAGACAGGTTTTCACATACAAAAAAACTCCCTGAAGTAGAACATACACATCAAGCTATAAGTTCATGAGTCATAATAAATAGGAAAGTCAATGTGAGATGAACTGTATTTTCTCTCTGTTCTTAGAATTGTGGGTATTTATTTTTAAGCTGGAATTAAAATTCAGTACCCATTAAAATGTTGAAAAATACTTTGAAATTCAAAAAATATGAAATACTAAAATTGTTTTGGGAAAAGACAATGTGAAATTGCACTTTCTATTCTGCTACTATAATATATTTCAGGGTCATCCAATGATGGGATACTGCCAAGTCTCCATCTTTCAGGATCATGAAGATGTTGACTATCTAGGCCAGGGCTTCTCTACATCCTGGCAACCAATATTTGGTCATTTTATTTTGCATTAGTTCCTGATTATAGGTTGATCGTACCAAATGAGGCCAAATTCAAACACACTTTTTGTTTGTTAGTGGTTTATGGTGAATAGTATAAATGAATGATAACCCACAATGATTTTTAGCAATATGTGTCACTTCCAATTATCTGATGAATTGTCAGATAAAATTGAGAAATGTACTACATGAAAAACAGGCCATGAATTATTATTTTAAAAATAAGGCAATTCTTCAATCAAAATTGCCTTACATATATTACTTTCTCTGTTTTCTCACTGTTCGTTTCAAATGTGAAGCAACAGGACACAGGGAATGCTGCTCTTGTCGGCTAACCACCAGAGCTGTGCTGCCTGCTCCTCGAGTGGAAACCCGTAAACCAAGTGGATCATCAACAAATACCCACTCCAAATGGCAGGATGGAAGTGTTACTAGCCATCATGCTAAAGCCTCCTTGCAGAGTCTGAGGGAGAAAGGCCAAACATGCAACTGACGCGCACATTCTTATGTGGCCCAGCCACAGCCAGGGTCTGAGTGCAGTCTGTGCCTGGGTGGAGAGCAGTGCTGAGCACGATAAAAGTCTGTTGAGTGATACTTCCTAAGATGGAGGCTCACATCTACACATCCTGCTTTCTAGTTAACTAATTTAGATGAATATTTAGACAAATATTTATTGAACACCTACCATATGCCAGGCACTATACTGGGTATTGAGGATACAGCGTGTACAAAATACACAAAATTCTTGCCCTCTTGAAATCGACCTTAGGTGTGTGTAGGAAGCAGACAATAAACAAACAAACAGAAACCTAAATATGTTATATCAGATGATGATAAGTGCAAGTAGAAATAGGAAAGGTAGGGGATGGGGAGTGCCAGGGCAGGGGAGTAGGAGGAGGCAGATTTGCCATTTTATATAGGTGATCAGAAAAGACTTCTCTAATAGGGAGAAATGTAAGTAGAGACTGAAGGAAGGACTGTAGTCAATGATATGGATCTGAGGGAAGAGTACGCAGGGCTGAGGAACAGCAAGTGCAAAGGCTCTGAGGCAGTAGCATGCTTGGTATGCTTTAGGAGCAGTAAGGAGGACAGTGTGGTTGAAGCAGGGTAGACAGGGAAAGTGGTAGAAAGATGAGGTCAGAGAAGAAGGTCCATGCCATGGACAGGACAAAGACCACTGGCTTATGGCCAGTAGGAATTTAGGCAACTAGTATAAAAATCTAGGTAAGAGATGACGGTAGCTTGGATCATGATGTTAGTGCTAGAAGTGATGGGAAATGGTTAGACTCTGGATATAATCTGAGGATAGAGAAAACCGGATTTGATAATAGAATTGTAATGTCGGGCATGAAAGAAAGAGAAGAATCAAGAATTATTTAATTCTCAAAGCCAATAGCTAATATCGAAAACATAAAAAATTTTTGATTTAATATTTTCTATTTTTATTAGCCTACCCACTTATATCCTAATTCAGTCCATAAAGTAAATGTTTAATCTGAGTTAATAGACAAATGCTAAATTCCATTAATAGTCTCTAGAGCTTTTGATAAAAAAAAAATTCAATTGGTTGCAGACGCTCCTAAATTAGTTTCATAAAAAAATTTGCTAGGCATTAATACCTTAGTCCGGATGGTAGTTAAATAACTTAATATTGTAATATATGTGGCAAATGCAATATAATATTCAAAAAGTTATCCTGCTCTGTGATACTCAATTATATCCCATCAGGTCCTTTCCAACTGAACATCCTACCTCCGACTGCACTCTATCCCATCATTCTGCATCCCTACCTGGCTTTGTTTTCGGTTTGGCTCCCCCACTAGAATAAGTCCCATGAGATCAAGTACCTTGCATATTTTTTTTACCACTATATCCCCAGTGCCTAGAGGGAGCTCAATAAATGTTTGTTGAGTCAATGAACCAATATTTACATATTGCCTACAGAGAGAATAGTAGTGAGCAGATTACTCTGGGAATACAGAGATGAATAAAGCTTGGCCTGAAAGAGTTTTCAATCCACAGAGAGAAGCAGACATAAGAAACTAGCTACACCTAAAATAAGAGCTACAGGGCCAGCCCTGTGGCTTAGCGGTTAAGTGCGCGCTCCGCTACTGGTGGCCTGGGTTCGGATCTCGGGCGTGCACCGACGCACCGCTTCTCCGGCCATGCTGAGGCCGCGTCCCACATACAGCAACTAGAAGGATGTGAAACTATGACATACAACTATCCACTGGGGCTTTGGAGAAAAAAAAAAAGGAGGATTGGCAATAGATGTTAGCTCAGAGCTGGTCTTCCTCAGCAAAAAGAGGAGGATTAGCACGGATGTTAGCTAAGGGCTGATCTTCCTCACAAAAAAAATAAATAAATAAAATAAAATAAGAGCTACAGCAAAGGTTCAAGTAAAATGCCATAGAAGGACAGTGGAAGGAGAAATTAATTTCAGTCTTGCAGACTTCACTAAAGGGGTGACACTGACCTAAGTTATAAAATTAAAGTATGACTTAGAGAGAAGGAAAAAAAAAAGAAAAAGTCAACTCTAGAAGGAAAAAAAAAAGAAAAAGGCAACTCTAGAATAGAGTAACAGCATCAGCAGGAAAAAAATTCCAATTACATTCCGATATTTTCAAGTATGCAGTATACTTGGGGAGGGGAGGGCAGGGCTGAGAATGACCTGCATGGAAAGACGTCCTGGCTGATGAAGCTGGAAAGTGAGGCTGATGCCCAGTGACGAGCGAGACTGTGGATCATGGGCCAAAGAAATTTGAAAGGGCTTGAAAGAAAATCCAAAAGAAACATATAGGTGCCGTTTTCATTGCTATATTAAGAGAAGATGGAGGCTGGGGTGGGAGGAGGAGGGGTTGTTGTTTGATGGGTGCAGAGTTTCAGTTTTGCAAGATGAAAAGAGGATTATTCTCTGATTAAAGATTCTGTACTCATGAGTATAGGGCACAGCAGAGAGCAGGAGATATAAAGATTAAACAATGGATTAAGTGAAAGACTGTAATACAGCACAGTGGGACCCCCTGGCTCCCTTCCTCCATCTTGTTCTCAGGACATGGAAGCAAAATGTATGCCCTTCAGGTTGGAGGTTAGATGTTCATTTTCTGGGGAAACTAAAGAGTCCAGGAGAAAAAAATCTCCAGATATTGGCACTGAGGTTTCCCCCAACAAAAAGGGCCCTTGCCACCAGACCACCTTATAATTATAAATGAATTCATGACAAGAATCCTTATTCCCAAACACACAACTTCCAATAAAATTTTTACTCTTTCACTCTTAAAAATGAATGGATAGCTAAAGATTACCACACATCTGACATATGCCTCCAACATGAAAGACTAACCCCCCAAAAATAGAGAAAATAAACCTGAAGGAGATAATGTGGAGAAGAAAATTTCAAAAACTGTCTAGTTAATATTCTCAGAAATATAAGATAAAATATATCTAGAAAATAAGAACACGATACTATGAAAAGGGAAAATTGAAAACATGATAGCCAAAATACAAAACTTAATAGAGGAGCTGCATGATAAATATCAAAGAAATTGCCCCAGGAAGCATTACAAAAAGGCAAAGCAATAGAAAATAAAGGGGAAAAGATAAAAAGCTTAGATAAAAATCAATCAAATATGCAAAATACAAGCACTAGTAAATGAGTATACAAACATGCCATTTATAACATCACTACGTAAGTCTCTCTATATAAATTTTCCTCTACCTTACTCAATACCAAACACCTACTACATGAAAGATTGTATGGGATGATCACAATTTTTTATAGGAAATAAGGCATTTAAGTCCATGATGGACTACAATCTGAGTAGTTTATGTTAAAGGTCATAAAAAGATGTTAAAGAAGAGAAGTGTCATGCCTGGTCTGGGTGATATTGTAGAACTGGCCCTTAAAGTTTGGTAAGACTTCAAAGCCCAGAGATCTTGAAAGAAGGAAACGGCGTGAGCAGAGGGGCAGAACCTCACAAAGTTCAGAATACAGTTAATTAATTTGTATTGGCAGAAGGACAAAGAGTGTTTAGTAGGAGATAACTGTGGGCAGAGAAGCTGTTATGGCTAACAGGGAACCACAAAGGGCTTCTGTTATTAGCAGCTGTGAAGATAACGCTGTGAGGTTCTAGACGTAAGAAGGATTATCTCCAGGTTGGATGTTACTACGGAGCAGGGACAAGAGCACTGGACCAGAGTCAGGCTACCTGATCTCTACCTACCAGCCCAAGATTATACAGCCGGTCACTTCACCACTCTGGACTCCAACTTCCTCAAATGCAAAACTGAGGTTAGAGATGAGCTATTAAAGTCTAAAATTCTGGTTAGGAAACCACTGCAATTGTTCAAGAATCTGACTGGAGGAATCAGGTAAACAGGGTGGTGACAACAGGAATAGGAAGGTAGGTACAGAATAAAACCTTACGACAAAAATCTTATATAGAACATATATTTAAAAACAGCTGTATCTGTAGATTAATTGTCCTGAAAACAGAAACACTGAAATTCAGAAGATTACCTGTAGACGATCAACATGAACTTTGACTCCTCCAACCATTCCTTTTTTGAAGGCTGCCAGCATATCTAATATGGGGTTGAATCGGCTACCTCTAAAAAATATAAACAGATAAACAAAACGTGCATATTAATAACAATGAGAAATAAATAAGCTAATACTAAGTGCCACTTTACATATGCAAAGCACTCTGCCACACACTGAGAGGGATACAAAAAATAGGAGGAGGTCCTGCTTCCAAAAGGTTCACAGTGTTAATGGCGGTGAGACCTCATTTCTTTCATCAACCTACCTTATATTGTCTTCCCGGATGAGAACAAGGAAAATGGGACGTCCATGCATTTTCCAATATTGTTTAATGAACTGTAGTGCATTCTATGAAAACATAAGAATGAAGTAGGATGTAATAGCACAGTACATGAGCTGATCAGGATACTTAACCACTAGTGGCAAAGAGCCAACAAAACTCATATATCAAGACAATTCACAATCAAACCCTGGATAATATAAACTACTTAGGGGCAGAAATGTTCTGATACATACAAGTATAAAGGTACGAATACATACAAGTTAAGATAGAAACCCTTCTGATCTTACACTTTGTTCTTAAAATTAATCAGATCATACATATTTTAAGGCTGCTTTTTTGTTGGTGGCCTAATAAATGATCCCAGGGAGGAAAAATCAACCCAGGGTTATTATTCAGAAGATTAATTCTCACTCCACATTACTGCAGATTTATATTACAGTGGGTAGAAGAGATTGGACTGAATCTATACAGACCATGAGAAATGTGCAGAGAGTTCTCGATTTGACTCAATTTCTATTGCTGTCATCATCATCATCATACCAAAGACTCACATAACACTTCACCATGTGCCAGGCACTACTCTGAGTGCTTTACATATCTTAACTCATTTAATCCTCAGAACAGCCCTATTATTATTCAGTTATACAGATAAGAAAACAGGGACACAGAGAAGTCAAGTAACTTGCCCAAGATCACACAGCTGGTAAATAGTGGAGCCAAGATTAAGCAAATGCAATCTGGCTCCAGACTTCATGCTCTGAACCATGACTCTAAGCTTCTCTACTCTGCAAACGGAAAAGGGGGTAGAGGAGATTTTAACTGACTGAGTGTTATGAGTTAGCTGAGGTTTTACTTGGCATTCTTCACAAATAAAATCATTTTGCTAACTCAATTTTTGTTCAAAAAGAGATATACTATTGCTGTCGTATGAACATGGTTTCCAAAACTGTTCCCTCTCGGCTTTTACAAACTAGATCCTTTCCTTCCATTTGTAGAAAGGTATATCAAGCAAAGTCATACAACTTTATATAAAACAGACTCCGTCTGTTATTATAATGCTACAAGTAATTTAACTCTTTCTCCCAAAGCAGATGTTTTACTTTCACATTTTACACTGTGTTAACCCAGTGTCACAGATGCCCAGGAGCACTCAAGTTAACAACATAAAATCAGTAGAAACAAAGTCATCCCATTTCAGCAAAAAGGTGCTCTGACCTTTATATCATCTATCAGCAGTAAAACATCTTGAGACATGTAGAAATCACTTAGGTCGAAGATGATAGGATAACAAACCACAGTCTTTCCTAAAATGCGATAAATCTGTAAGAGATAATTAAAAAAATAAATAAATACAAAACAGACCAAAGGCAAAGGTAAAGCTTAAGTCCTAATAAAAATTAAAACTGATGTTTAATCCTGAATAAGCAAATAATATCTTGTGAAATTCACATAATATTAAGAAAGTTTAAAGTTTCTTGATTGGATCACTATGCTAATAAACTTAAAGTAGTCCACCTCTACTATGATGGAAAAAGCCTCTGTTTGAGTAAATACTGTTATAGTCAAATATCTTACAACGCTTAAAAATAACATAGCAGTGAGATGCTTATTCATTCCTAGAAGACTTCTGTAATATCATACAAGACAAATAATAAGATTTACTTGTAGAAAATAATAATTCAGTTAATTAGCCCAAGTATATAATGAAATGTGAGCATGGATGCATAGCAGGTCAAACATCATTTCAGTCCGTGGTATTATAACCTGAACACTGCTCTACAAGGAAAATGGATGAGCACCTTTGATGTCCCGAGGCAGCCAATGGGCCTATCTGGCCTTCCGGAGAGTCCTAACTTTTCATTGATACCCAGATGGAAATAAGCCTGTAAGACATAAATTTGTGAACCAGAGTCAGGCAAGAATCCATGCTGTTCTTTTGTTGCCCCTTTCCCCCCTGACTATTGCCCTGCTAATTTCTGATCTTTCTAGAGAAAAAGAGGCCAGGGAAATCTTATTCGGTGAACTTGTAGGAAAACAAGCTAGCCAATGATGTCCACTTAGATTCTGGGGCCCTGAGAGATTTAAGAGCAAAGCTTCTGCAGATCCACTTAGCAACATCCTAAAATTTGATATTGTTCTTATGCTATCATAAATGTACAACTTGCACAGCTCTGTCTGATTCACAAAAGAATACAGAGACAAACGCTTTCTGTGTGATAAAAAATCTGGCTATTTCAAGTTTTAAAAAAACGGGGCCACACATCTCCTAATAGATTCCCACCCTCAAGTGTTTCCCACCAAAATGGAAATTGTCTTTATTGATTTTTCTGATCAGAGGAATTTTATGAAAAATTTAAGCCATATGCTACAGGTGAATGGTCCTATTTACTCTCACAATCCCTTAGGCAACTACTATTTCACTTCGGTGTATGTTGAAAGGAACGTAATTTATTGTGTGATCCCTAAGAAACACCAAAGTATAAGATAGGGTTACAGATTTTTTTTTTTGAGGAAGATCGGCCCTGAGCTAACATCTGCCAATCCTCCTCTTTTTGCTGAGGAAGACTGGCCCTGGGCTAACATCCATGCCCATCTTTCTCTACTTTATATGGGACGCCGCCACAGCATGGCTTGCCAAGTGGTGCGTTGGTGCGCGCCCGGGATCCGAACCGGCGAACCCTGGGCCGCCGCAGCGGAGTGCACACACTTAACCGCTTGCGCCACCGGGCCGGCCCCAGGGGTACAGATTTTTAAAAGTACATAGTAAATATTTACATGAATGGGTTAATATACTACATAATCTATTTGGTGTTCCATTTTTTTAAACTTAATACTGTGGTGTTTCAGTTTCAAGATGGTAAATTGAGCCTATGCATTTACTCTACATTTCAATGTTGAAATGATTGAAGAAATATAAAGACTGGAAAAATATCTGTAGAAGTATCAGAAAAAGGGAAAGGTACCACTGTGGAGCAGAAACTTAGAATTTCTGTAAGGTAAAAGCAGAAAGACTTGGAATGAACTACAAGTTATTCAGTGCCAAACCTGAGCACTTAATCCAGTCAAGAAGCCTCTTTATCCTGTTTAACACCTATTCCCCAGTGAAGGCAGCTCCCAATATTTTATTTCAAAACTAATTCAGTAAACACCTTTGAACAGTACAATATTATTTTTTCTCTTTGATATACATTCTCTTTGAAACATAATGCCAAGTTGGTCACCCTCTAGAAGTAATGGACGAATTTATACTGACATTAACAGTGCATAGGTCCTTTTTGTCACTCTCTTGGGTCAAAATGATACTTCATTTTAGTTTTAAACTACTGTATTCAAATATTTTGTGGTTGACTATTTTCCCGTATATTTAATGGCTATTTGTATGTTCTATAACTTTTTTCATTTGTTTCCTTCTCTACTGGGTATTTGTTATTCTTTTTGATTTGTAAGAGACCTTGGTATATTAAGAATATTATCCTTTGTATCAAATATTTTTCCCAGTTTGCTCATCTTCAACGCTGTTATGAAATGTGAGAAGAACTGCACAGTACGTCAAACATCATTTCAGCACATGGTATTTCAATCTAAACATTTTTCTACTAGGAAATTTCTAAAGTATCTTTGATGTGCTAGGTTGCTTATGCTGTCTTCAGCTATGTTTAGTTAAATTTGTCAATCATTTCCTTAATGATTTTTTGACACTGGTATTATTCTAAGAATGGACTTCCCCTCCCAACAGTTATAAACTGTTCTCCTATTTTTTCTTCTAGTGATTTTATATTTAAATCATTTTTTTTTAATATTTAAATTTTTAATCTATCTAGAATTTATTTTTGTATTTGATGACAGGTAGAAATCTAACCTAAATTTTCCTAAATGGAAAATCAAATCAACTGTCTCTACACAATCTACTGATTATGATTTGAGCTGGTTTCAAATATCAACCTGATCATATACAAAATTACTGTCATCACCAAAGCTCTCTGTTCATTCTGTGAAGGCGCACACATCTATGTCAGAGTTAGCTCTGTGCTTCCTTATCCTTCTGCAGTATATGTTCCTAGAGAACAGCATCCCCTGAGTTGGCACTGTGCCTACCATATAGCTTGATGGATGAATGAAGGAACTGAATGTCCTCCTGAGCCACATGTGCCGTGTGAATATTGATTCTGGAACAGCAGTAGTTTCAGACAAAGTCAACTGGCTAGAAAGAGTACTCTATAAGCATTATTTGTATAGCTTCCCTGAAACTACAGTACATAACACTAGATGGAACCCCCTTTCCCTCAAATATTTTCAATTTTTCAGAAATACATGTATGTCTTTAGACTTCTTTCAGACAAGTGATTGTATTAATCAACCATGTACAAGTTAAAATGTACTCATCTAGGTAGTTTTCCTTTAAATACCACTCTATTACAGTAAAAGGATTTTCCTTAAATTTCTGAACCATGGTGCAGCAAGTCTATGACAAACAAGTAATCAGATATGGAATGGCCCCTGCATTTCAGGGTGCAGATAATACTGTCCCCATGTTAAACACATTCACACCATTTAATGCACTGAAACATACAGTAGGGACCAAACCACCCAGAAGTACAGAAATACTTCATTCCAGATCTGCATTTATTCAGATCTCCCATGAGGCAGATCAGACCACAGTTACCACATCATGAAACATTAACCACACACAGTAAAAGCCCTGCTCTTAGCTGTTGGCCCTCACATTCTCTTCAGTGGGATGAAGACGGGTGCAGCTTCTCAGAACAGAATGAGCCACTGGCGTAAGAATATGTGATTAACTAAGATTTGAGGGAACACTTTTAAAAGGTAGACTTATGAGAAGCAGTATACTAGGCAGTATATCTTAGGGGATGACTCCCAAAGAGCAGCTAGCTTGGAACACAGAGACTGTAGCCACAGAGACTCTTC
This sequence comes from Diceros bicornis minor, assembly GCF_020826845.1. Lineage (NCBI taxonomy): Eukaryota > Metazoa > Chordata > Mammalia > Perissodactyla > Rhinocerotidae > Diceros > Diceros bicornis. The sequence goes on along the minus strand of NC_080771.1, from coordinate 1,514,956 downwards.
CGTCCTGACACATGTACCGGGAAGCTGAGCTCTTGGTCACAAATCTGTGTTTTTAGCCATGCCACACACCCAAACTGTAAATCATTGGTTAACACCATCTTTAAAACAACCAAATATAAAATAAATCAGGAACATGTTATAAGTCTTCACCTTACTCTGTAAAGAAATGCTTCCTACCGCCTCTGTGATTCCACAGAACCTTGTACAAATGTACATTATAGCATTTATCAAGGTGGACTGTAATAAACTATTTTTTCTGTCATACCACTAGACACCGAGAACAGGGACAGAGTCGTTTTATCTGAGTGCCCCACATAGTGCTCTGCACATAGGAGGTGTTCACTGATAAATGAATGAATAAAATGTCACATTCAAGTCATTTGGAGCCATATTGGTTTTTTTTTTTTTTTTTATTGATTGATTGATTGTGAGGAGATCAGCCGTGTGCTAACATCTGCCAATCCTCCTCTTTTTGCTGAGGAAGACTGGCTCTGGGCCATGCCCATCTTTCTCCACTTTATATGGGACGCCGCCACAACATGGCCTGACAAGCGGTGCGTCGGTGTGCGCCCGGGGTCTGAACCGGCAAACCCCGGGCCGCTGCAGCAGAGCGCACACACTTAACTGCTTGCGCCACCAGGCTGGCCCCATGTTGGTCTTTTAAATCTTGACTGCATGTTGTCTGGTAGAATACAAACTCACCAACAAAAAAGGTTGCTAAGGAGGAGGGGGTAGGGGGACGGCGAAAGGGATAAAGGAGCACACATGTATGACGACGGACAAAAACTAGACTATTGGTGGTGAGCATGACGCAGTCTATACAGAAAATGAAATATAATAATGTTCACCTGAAATTTACACAATGTTATAAGCCAGTAAGACCTCAATAATAATAATTAACAAAAGAATAAAAAAAGTTGCTACTATAAATTAGGCCTGAAAAAACAGATTTTTTCTGTTTTTTCATGAGAGCATGTTTATCAATAATAAGAATAAATAATAATAACCTTTGTTTTCATTTTCTGGAGCTTTCAGAGACCATAAAAGTATATCAGCAAATACAGCCTGCACCTGAAGGATAAGTGCTTAGTGTTAGAGCCTTAGATTTTTGCCCCTCCCATGCTGCCTCCTTTTCTTATCTTGTGGATCATCAGTTCCTTCTTGGTCTCATTTACCCTTTTCTACCACAAAAACCAGCTTTCCATCATTTATATCTTGGTGTGATTTTAAAGTGTTACACACTCCAGGGATTCTTGCATTTTTAGCCTTATCTCTCTAATTGGGGGAAAAAAAAGAGCTCTAAATTTGTTAGAGGAGGTTTAAGGGCTCTTGAAGAGCTGGTGCTCTGGGTGACCTGACACCCAGGTTCTGGTTTTGTTGCCAATGGGTAAGGTCCAGTGTGACTAGCAGCAACTCTAAGGCCCTGCACCTTCCCATGCAATGTGCACCTCACTTTTCTAAGCTTTCATTCTTTGTTGTAGCATCAGGGCTTTGACCACACACATTTATATCAATCTAATTGACTTAATCTTGATCAGTTGAGAGAGACGACTATAAACAACTCCACCAAACACTGCGGAGTTTGTTCCTGTATTGAATAATTACCAAATAAAAGTGGTACTTTATAAATAACCAGTGCAAGTCAACAATTTTCCATCCCTAATGAGCAGGAATATTCCTAACACAGGCACTTCTGCATCCACCTGCAGAGCAGTGCATGCAAAGGCCTCAAAAGTCACCTTTTAATCCACTCCAAATAGGTATGTAACTGCATCAAAGACAAACTCACATGTTACTTTATAAGTACTTTGAGACTCAGCAAACCGAAGGGGTAGAAATTACTTCAGACTCCAAATAGTAAGGCAAGGGACAAAGGGAAGCAGTTATTACCAATACATAAATATTTAGATAAGAAGGTTTCTTTAATAGTTAATAAAAGGGAAAATAATCAAATCAAATGGAAAGCTTAATTTTACACACAACTACTAAAATTAAGGCTAATTTGTTATTTAAGTGCTCAGTCTAGGTTAGCAATAGATTTTAGCAAGGAGTTAAAATCAATGAGACCTATGAATATAATGTATACACCACAATGCAGCTGTTTATTCAGTAAAAATGTCTGATAAAGTAGGTTTCTCAAGATAAGTAGAAAGACTTTTGGATTAGTGACCCTGTCTCAGCATCAGATGAACTATGCCTCCCGACTGTAAGCTAAGTCTAGTCATCACGCTCCAGGACTCCCACAAGTAGACAGAAAGAGGCAGAATCACTTACCTTCACGAGCTCCTGCTGAGCCCATATTTGAATAGGTTCTACCTGCTGAGGAGTTTGAGTCTGAATACCATACGTGTTGAGGAAAACTTGAAGGCTAAAGAACATGGGGAAAAAAAGAGAGAGACATTTTTAAGCAATGCATTTATAGTTTGGAAAATGGTGAAGGAGGAGGAGAAAATGGAAGAGACTATGCTAACTTGGAGCACATGATTAATTTGCTAATGTCAGCAATATGCCATCTGCCCTGGAATCCACAGGCCTGCTTGGGTTCTTCACAAAGCATCAGATGAGAGCTTTGGGGGCTGGCAGAGAGGGTAACCACTGATTGTGGGAATCCTCATACTTCGTTTGCACTAATTTCTCAGAACTACACCCCAGGCAACACTGGTACTGGTCATAGTCTTTAATATTTACATCAACTAAAACATAATTATTTGAAAAGAATGTTGTTCTGGCACTTAAAGTGACATTAATGACTTCCTTGAAACCCTGTCAAGGGGTTTATGAAATTAATCTCTACCACCATACTCAATATTGTAAGCATAAAGCAATCAGTCCCATTCCCTTCCCCACAAAAGAACACACCACCATCTAGATTTCATACCGTTGGCTTTCTGCTATGAGTGCTACATGAACTACCAAATCATTTTCCAGTGGGCCCTGTAATACAGAACAAGGGAGGGGAGAAAACATTTTAAAAGATCTGGTCATCATCAACTACAAAGAGAATCAAAGACAGTATTAACCATTCCTAAGCAGTTCATTAAAATGATGGACACCAGCTGGCTCTAAGCAGTCGCCTGTCTTTCCTTGCTCTCTACTGCCTACTAATCAATTTGACGGTGTAGACAGTAATGGAACACCAAGGAATGGAAAGCCATAAATCTCACCACTACCAGAGGGGCTAGCCTGTCAGGGCTATTTTGAATGATGCATAAGAGTAGTTTGGGGACTGAGAGTCATTTTCCATCATTTAACTCTGAAGGGAAGAGGAGGAACTAAAAATAAAAACCCAATTTATGTATTCTCTGTAAAAAATGATTGTGAGTTAAAATTGTCCATTTGACATCTTAACCACATATAAGGCTATTCCCTTTCTTGTTAGCCAATTTTCCTTTGGCACCTTATACATCAAAACAGCTTTATTCTGGGGCCAGCCTGATGGCATAGTGGTTAAGTTCATGTGCTCCGCTTCAGCAGCGGGGTTCGCAGGTTTGAATTCTGGGCGCCGACCGATGCATCGCTCATCAAGCCATGCTGTGGTGGCGACCCACATATAAAATGGAGGAAGATGGGCACAGATGTTAGCTCAGGGCCAATCTTCCTCAGCAAAAAGAGGAGAATTGGCAACAGATGTTAGCTCAGGGCCAGTCTGCCTCACAAAAAAAAAAATGAACGAAAAAACTCAGCTTTATTCTAATATATAGTTCCTATGGTAGAGGATGAACTACTCAGTTGACTATATAATTAACACTGTGTTCATTAAATACAAGCTTTGGGGTTAATAGTTCTAATCAAAGATAGTGTTGGATTTTTGCTACTCTTTTTTCGTGTGGAAAAGATTCACTATAGCATATATTACACATTGTTAAACTGAACCCAATTTTGAGCCTGTATATATAATTAACTGAGAACATTAATAAATTACAATATTAGGAAGCTCTGAAAATAGTGATGAAATATAATTTCTTTATAGTAATGAATCCAACATTCCCAATAGTACACTGTAAAATGTTTGATTTACCATCAGTCAGTTCCTCTCTATGGTATTCAATATGTCACTAGAATTTATGTATGATGGGAGGCAAGAAACACCAGAATACATATACCAGCAGTAAATATCACAGAATCAAAGGGATAGTTCCCAGAATTGTCGTAAAAATGCCATTTCAGGCAGACTTCCAAGTGATTTAAATGAATATATAGGAGAAAAGATGATATAACAACCCAACAAAAATAAATACACATTAAAAATACTATAAATTCTATTTTTATTTGATAAAGACTAAAAGTTTATGTTACTTGAAAGGATGAGAAAAATTTAATTATTCAGAGTCTCATCAAGATTTTTTAACAACAAATGAAAACATTAAGCTTTATTTCTCTTGGATGAAATCCAGTATTTACTTTGTCAAAAGGAGGAGTAACCTGAAAATTGGCCATTATCTACAATCTTCAGGACAATTAGAGATCTTTAAATAAAAGCAAGTGAATACGTATATTAGAATGCAGATGATATTTCAATAACAGTAAATGAGCAGCTTATAGATCCTAATGGGCAAAGTGGTATCTTCTTTTTGAATCATAGGCCTGTTCGGGATAATGATGTTTCATTTGTATGACAGAGTATTCAGATCTAAACTGCCCACTACACATGTTGAATCACAGTGAGCATCTGCTTAGGGGAGTATTAGATGGCTGAAGAACTCTTTTATTGTAAAAACTCAGCATTTCACCAAGTTCCAATTCACAAACCATCTACCATAATGAGCTTAGGCCTTCAACCCCAGCCCATTTCCACCCACAGAAAGATTTCAGCACAGGCAGTCGCACCCCAATAATTTTCTTCCTTTCACTGCCAAAGTCAGAACTAGCTTTTCCCTATTTTCACCATTTTCTTCAAACCACCAACAATGTCGTCAAAACCCATGAAGTCTCTCCAAAAACTTCCTAATAGTAATTAATACCTTCTATTTCTGAATGGTATTTTCCTAAATAATACTGCAATAATTTCTGCTTTTAGGTTCACAAAGTACACACACACACAAAGTACACACACACACACACACACATATATACATATACACAATAAAGCCCTGTGTGGTACTAGTACTCTCCATTTTATGCATTATGCACTCACACATTTGACCAACAGTTAAGGCATACTAATATACAAGGCTCCAGGCTAGACCCTGATGTTACAAGGTGAATACAGTCCAGTGGTCCTCCTTGAGGAGTTTAGGGTCTACTGGGACAGATGGACAACAGATAAGTTTTCAAATATGTGTTTATTATCATGTAAAAGTATTTCACTGATATCTTTCTTTGCCAGTATTGCTCTATTTCATTTAAAAAAATCGCTGCAGGGCATTACATTATATGGACATATAATTTATTTAAGGAATGTTTATTTTGATGGACATTTAGGTAGTTTCCAATATTTCACTTCTGCAGAGAATATAATTGTCCCTATAGCAAAGAATTGCTGAGGATTTAGGGAGAGAATAAAGTGCTAAGCACAATATTTGACACATAACAATAAAGGGCACTGATACTTGCTGAAGTTGTACTTACTATTTTTACACCTACCCTAGGACAGCTGCTCCTCTCTTCCTTGCTGAGATTTGCTGTAATACCTATGTTGTCCTAGATCCTAATGACTTCTACTGTTCTAAGACATTAGGACCATCCATTATCCCATCCCCCACCCCCCCAAAGCCCCAGTAGATAGTTGTACGTCATAGTCGCACATCCTTCTAGTTGCTGTATGTGGGACGCGGCCTCAGCATGGCCAGAGAGGCGGTGCATCGGTGCGTGTCCGGGATTGAACCCGGGCCACCAGCAGCAGAAGGCGCGCACTTAACCGCCAAGCCACGGGGCCGGCCCTATCCCATTTTTTATATGGCTAGTTCTTCTCCAAAGAATTTCAAACATCTTTTAAAAGAAATATTCAAGTGACTAACCACCTTCCCAATTTTCCCTCCTTTTATTTCTCAAACATAGACTATAACTATTTCCTCACCTTCCTTGCCTCTGTAACTCTGTACTCTGCCATCTAACATGCTCTGCCTTTAGAGATGGAAATCCTCACACTTAAGTCCTTGGTCTCCTATTCATCCCACTTATTTCTCTCACCAAACTCATTCACTCTGGTAGCTATAACCATCACCTCTAAGCAGATGATTCCATATTCATATTTCTAGTCTTGAACTTTCTCTTGAGTCCAGTTCCCAGATTTTTAACTGCTTTCTGGACATTTTCTCTTGGCTATTTCCAAAGTTAATAGTTCTAAAATTCAATTCTTCATCAGCCCCACCTCCACCTCAAACAGACTCACTCAAGCTCAGAACCTCAGAATCATCTTTGACTCTTCTCTTTTACCCTCCATATGCAATTTGTCACCAAAATCCTGTTAACCTTTCCTTCATAAAGTATCCTGAATCCTCTTTTCTTTTCATTTCTATAGCAACATTAAGGATTGAAAAGTAACAACAGCAGCAACAAACACTTTACATAACACCCTACGTTCTATGTGTGAGGCACTGTTCTAACTGCTTGAACAAACCATTATCACCATTTTACAGATAACAAAAGTGAGGCACAGAAAGCGTAAGTAACTTATCAAAGGTCATAGAGTTAGCAAACAACAGAGCTAGAATGCAGATCCAGGCAGTCTGACTGCAGAGTCTGTGCTCATAATCACTCACTTATTCTGCCTCTCAAAGAGCGGAAAGAGGGCAGGTTTTAGAACTGAAAGACCCATATACGAGTCCCACCTTGTCACTTCCTCCCATGTGATCCTGGTCATCTAATAGGCACCTTAAACTTATCATGGACAAAACTGAACTACTGATTTCTATCCTTAAACCCACTCACTCTCAACATATTTATTATCTCTTTAAGGCCCCACACTATGTACCCATGTGATCTGGCCATAAATCTGTAAGTCATCCTTATTCCTCTTTTTCCTTCAAATCTCATAACATAGCTAAAAAAATAGAGAGCACTTATTGAGCACCATAAAGCCATACTAAATTATTTACTCATCAAAACACTATTAGTAGCTTACTATAACTATTCTCATTTACTGATGAGAAAACTGAGGCATGGAGTGGTTAAAAAACTTACCCAATATCCTACAGCTAATAAGTGGCAAAGTTGAGATCCAAACCTGGGCAATCTAATCTCTCTCTTAAACATTATAGTATACTGTCTGCCTCTCTAACGTGCTGCTAACTCACCTCTACTTCCAAAGTACATCTCAAACACACCACTTCTCTCCATCTCCCCTGCTACCACTCTACTCAAAGTCACCATGATCTTGCATTTGGTCAACTAACTCAGTCTTACCCCACCATTCACAGCAGTCCATCCTGCAAACAGCAATGAGGATATTTTTACTGAGGTAACACTGGTTTATAACACTATATAAATTTCAGGTGTGCATCATGATATGTCAATCTCTGTGTAGACTACACCATGTTCACCACCCAAAGACTAACTACCATCCATCACTGTACACGTGTGCCCTGTCACCTCTTTCGCCCTTCTCCCTCCCCCCTTCCCCTCTGGTAACCACCAATCTAATCTCTGTATCTATGTGTTTGTTTGTTGTTGTTGTTGTTTTTATCTTCTATTTATGAGTGAGATCACACCGTATGTGAATTTCTCCATGTGACTTATTTCACTTAGCATAATACCCTCAAGGTCTACTCATGTTGTCACAAATTGATGGATTTCATCTTTTTTTTTTTAATAGCTGAGTAGTATTCCATTGTATATATATACTACATCTTCTTTATCCATTCATCCGTTAATGGGCACCTAGTTTGCTTCCAAGTCTCGGCTATTGTGAATAACGCTGCAATGAACAGAGTGGTGCATGTTTCTTTACGCATTTGTGTTTTCATGTTCTTTACAAATACCCAGAAGTGGAATAGCTGGATCATATGGTATTTGTTTTTAATTTTTTGAGAAATCTCCATACTGTTTTCCATAGTGGCTGCACCACTTTGCAGTCCCACCAGCAGTGTATGAGGGTTCCCTTTTCTCCACATCCTCTCCCACACTTGTTATTTCTTGTCTTGTTAATTATAGCCATTCTGACGGGATGAGGTGATATCTTGTAGTTTTGATTTGCATTTCCCTAATAATTAGTGATGTTGAACATCTTTTCATGTGCCTGTTGGCCATCTGTATATCTTCTTTGGAAAAATGTCTGTTCAGATCTTTTGCCCATTTTTGAATTGGGTCGTTTGTTTCTCTGTTGTTGAGATGTATGAGTAACTAGGATTTTTTTTTTTAAGTGTAAATCAGACCATCTCACCACCACTCCACCCTACACACATGCATATACACATGTGAACACATGCATATACACAGAGACACCCTGCTTAAAACTCTCCAGTGGCTTCCTATGGCCCACAGAATAAGAACCAAACTGCTTACCATGGCCTACAAAGCCCTACATGATCTAGCCCCAGCCTAACTCTTCTTTCTTATTTTCCCTCCCCTCCTTCACCATGTCACAGCCACACTGGGTTCTCTCTGTCCCATGAACACTCCAACTGTGTTCCCATCACAGGGCCTTCGCACTTGCTGCACTTCTGTTAGGAATGTTCTTCCTTCAGATGGTTGCATGCGGGCCTTCTTGTTATGCAGGTCTCAACCATCATCCCTTCCTCAGAAAGGCCTTCCCTCTCCACCATGGCCAGCCCCTCTCTATCACTTTACCATATTTTGTCTACTTTATAGTACTTGTCAGCTCCAGAAATTATATTACATTATTAAATTGTATGTTCATTGTTATTCATTCCCACCAGAAAGTAACTCCGTAAGAGCAGAGACCTTGATCTATCTCATCCACTGCTGCGTCCCCACTGCCTAGAAGAGTGCCTGGCACATAGTCAGTGCTTACTATTTGATGAATGACTGTCCAGGCAAGTTTCTCAATCCTGTATTTACCTGTAAAATGGGAATAATGATAATTGACTGCCTATCACACAAGGGGAAGATCAAACCAAAGAGGGCATATAAAATATTTACAAATTCTGATCTGCTAAACAAATGGTTTCTATACTATTATTGCGTGACTCCGATGTCAATTAACCTCGCTAAGCCTCGTTTCCTCATTGGTAAACTAGGATAATAAAAGTATCTACTTCATAAGATTATGAGGATAATATATAACATATATAAGCATTTAACACAATGTTTGGTATAGACACTTAAGTGTTCAAAAAACATTAGCCTTTTCATCAACTCCAGTAACACAACCACAATCCTGGATCGCTGTAATAGGCTGCCTCGGCTTTCTGCTTCACACCTGCCTCTGCCCATCTTCTGTACTTTACAGTCAGGTTAATTTTCTTACATCAGTGGTTTGCACAACGCAGGTGGTCAAAAAATTTATTTGTTGAATGAATGAAGAAAAGGGAGGGAAGGCAGGTAAGTAAACAGATATATTTACGTAACGTTGAAGACTTTACTTCTATGCTCAAAAACTAGTGTTTCCCAAATAAAGCAGTGTTTCCCAACTTCCTGAGGACCTTAAAACTTCATTGCTACCTGCATTTCCCTATTTGTCTCCCATCTGTTTGCCTTAGGACACTCACTAAACAAAACAATCACCCATGACCATCTCGTTTCTGTCCACTGCCCTTCCACATTGGGACTGCTCCTCTGTTCCTTTCTGTCTATCAAGTTCCTGACCCACTCTTTCAACTGAGTCTCCTCCACAACCTCCCCCAAACATCAGAGTGTCCAGACGTCTTCTGTCCGTATCAGCAAAAGCAGGTACTGTCTGTATGAGGCACTTGGCAACACTCACAGCCAACTCCTTGGAAGGGCTTTTTGCACTCTTATGAGTGGTCTGTATAACTACAGAGTGAGGCCCTTGAGGGGCCTCTCATGCTCACTTTTCCTACCTAGCATGTACACAGCACCTTATACTAAAAGAAAGGCAATTGGTACTCACTTGATGGTCTGGAAGAAGAATCTTTTTTGTTTCTTTTTTTACTATTGCTGCTTACATTTATTAGCAATATACAAATCTTCCCTTGAGCATTGATAACAAATATTTGCAAATATAAACAGGATATTTTTAACAAAGGGAAATAATCATAACTAAATGTATACATATTTATATAGGCTATCAAGGAATGCACACAAGTCATTTTAATCACATGATTAGGGACCAACCACCTGTAGTTGAAAATATTCTGATTTAAAACTTTCATTTCTATAAGTGAATAAAGTGAGACTGACGTTTTTTTCCTACATTTTTCTTATTGTGATAAAAAAACCACATAACATAAAATTTACCATCTTAATCATTGTTAAGTGTACAGTGGAAGAGGAACTTTTATAGCATAACTTGCCTATAAGCTGGGCACTACCTATATTAATTGCAACTCATCTTGTTCAAAATTTAAAATATGGTAATTAAAACACTGCATGTACATCCATCTAGATTCTAGTTTTCAAATTACCCAAATCAGGACAAGTAGCAAGGCTAGAAGATCTGCAGCTGGGAGCTATAAATAGTGTACTACAACTTGCAAAGGATATACAGAGAAACTTAAATGTGAATGTGCCCTACTGGTTTTCCTTTCCCTTGTTCTTTTTTTAATTTAATTTTTTCAATAGATAATGAATTCATATGGTTCAAAATTTTAAAATTATGATAAAGTTTTCAGTGAAGTATCTCTCCCACCTGTGGCCCCTGTATCTACTCAGTTCCCCACTGTCTACCAACCAATTGCTATGATTATTTATGCCTCTTTCCAGAGTTTCCTTTTGCCTATAAAAGCAAACAAGAATCTATATTCTTACTTTCTCATATTTTTAGACAAAATGCAGCATACTATCAGCACTTTTTTCCACTTAATAATTATATATCATGGTGTTCTTTTCATATATTAGTACACAGAACATGTCCTCATTTTTGTTATAACTGCTTAGTATTGTACTTTGTAGATGTACCACTTATTAATGTCATCTTTTCACGTCTTTTATCATTTAAGACTAGTCAACCTTTTGTACTGAAAGCTCTGGACATGGTTATGGTTACATAGTGAAACTATTAAACATCAGGTTTTAATTTTGCTTATAAGAGTGGAACAAACGCTCAAACTAAATCATTCAGAGGCATTACTACCAATGCACTATGTGGGTCACTAGAAGACTGTTACTAGAAAAGATCAGTAGGACTGGATTTGGAGAGGGAGGCAGTGGGAAGAGTCTGACTCTTTTCTAGAAGAATAGCACAGAAAGATGCACAGATGTCCATTTACAATTTATTCATGGAAATAACATGACAGCTTATTAAGATTTATATTATTTTATTGATTGCATTTGTTTTGTAGTCCAGTTATGAATGTTAAGGAATTAATATATCTCGAGAGCCTGCTACGTGCCATGTGTTATTTAAGCACTATGTTATATGTACTGTCCCAAGAACTCCCATTTTTAAAGATCAGGAAACTGAGGTGGAGACAGGTGAAATAATTTGTCAAACGTCATACATCTAGTCAGTGGTAGAGCTTACACCTGCAGGTATGTCTAAGTCTAAAGTCAGTATGGCACACGTCACAGCATGTATTTCACAGGTTATGGGCTGCTTGCTGTTGTGGTTTGTATAAGTCAGGGTTCTCCAGAGAAACAGAACCAATAGGTGTATGTGTGTGTGTAGAAAGAGTAGAAAGAGATTTACTATAAAGAATTGTCTCAGGCAATTACAGAATCTGGCAAGTCCCAAGATCAGCAGGGTGAGCTGGCAAGCTGAAGACCCAAGAGAGTTGATGGTACAGTTCCAGTCCAAAGGCCAGGAGGTTCAACACCCAGTTTGACTCCAAAGACAGGAAAAAAGCTGATGTCCCAGTTTGAAGGCCATCAGGCAGGAAGAATCCTCTCTTACTTGGGGAAAGGTCAGCCTCTGTGTTCTACTCAGGCCTTCATGGATGAGGCCTACCCACGTGAGGGAGGGCAATCTGACCTACTCAGTCTACTTATTTAAATGTTAATCTCATCCAAAAAACACTCACCCTCATCCAGAATAATGTTTGACAAAATATGTGGGCACCCTGTGTCCCAGTCAAGCTGACACATAAAATTACCATCACGGTTGTAGGAATGTGTTTCAACATGGAGAGCACAGTGGTGACCACAAGCCTTTGTGGCTCAACAACAGGCCATTCTTCATCCACTTGAGATCAGGTTTTAAAAAAGCTCAACTCCAATGTTGTCTATAAAACACCTACTTTCTTATTTATTTTTTGATATAATGTAATTCTTTAGTTCTTGGCAATTAAATTTTAAAATGACCTCTTCTATTAAATAATGCATATTATTTTTGCAACACTGTATTTAGCCTGGGTCTAAGTAGCTTTATTTTTAATATGCCCTATGCTGCATAAAATAATCTACTGTGACTGGCTTGAATAGGTCTTTTATAGAAAGAAGGGCAAGGGATGAGAGCGAGAAAGAAAGAAAAAAAAGAAGCTAACAAATAAATAGATCACATCTCTTCTGAGGCTGGTCTTGCCTCAAGGCCAGTGCATTTGAAACATTCTATGCCTCTGCTTTTGCGGCCTTACAGAAACTCATTTATGCTCATTAGCCTTCATCAGTAGGTCCTGCCAACATCCAGCATTTTTTCATTAAACTCATTTTTCAGAAAGACCTCATTAGCTGAAGAAACCAGGCAGATGCTTTATACACCTCAATTCCAACTGGAGACACTGCACCCGCAGTATTTCTCGTGTAGGAGCCAAGTAACAGGCTACAGCAGTTTGAACACAGGCACGTCCTGACTGGAACACGTTGGCATCTTGTTCTAACATTTCCAACAAAGCCAAAGCACCAACATGGAGGAAATTAACAGAGAAGCAGAGAAAAGGTAAGTAGAAATATCTCAGGAATAACAACAACATCAAGCATGGTTAAAAAGCTAAACTTGGCTTGACAGTAGAGCTGGCCAGGGAGAAAATGGCCCTTTAGGATCCTTGTATTTATATACTGCATTAGTGATTATATACACTTTTAGTTTAAGAGGAAAACAAATGAATTTTAAAAAGTATTCCCAACCTCAAACACAGTTTCAAATGCCCGAACGAAAAAATCAGGCAATGTTTTTTGACAGCAGTCCTTGCAATGACTGCAAATATCTTGGAAGAAAAATACTGATCACTTTGTCACAACAAATTGATTTGTATAACTGTTCTTATCTCTTTCCAAGCGCTTGCTGTAACTGGATGTTTCTATATTTTTATCTTAAAGAAATGACAGTGCTAAAGGTCTTGTCTACTTCCTGGAAACAATGCTAAAATAACTATATGGGCCCAGATGGAGAAACCCTGACCCATAGTGTTCACACAGCTTTAATCACAACCAAAGGGAAGAACAAATGATGAGAAACTTACAGAAACACAATAGGAAAGATCAACATCCGGAAAGATTGGTAAAATGAGAGTGAGACAGCGGAGGCAGAGGCAGAAGGGGGGAGTATAGGTTCCCCAAATCTAGTCATTTTACATTCAGGGTTTCTGTGTCATTTCAAAGGACCTAAGGTGGTGGGTTATAACCAATGAAAGCCTCTAACGGTGGACAAAAGGAAACCAGCTATTTAGAATCATGGGGAAAAAAGAAGCAAGTACAGCAAGCCAACTGTGTTTTTGGTATTTCTCCTTTGGGTACTTGTACTGACTAGATCAGTTCTCTGGTGCCTGAGGTGAAAATGTCAGAGATGGAAGGGGCCATTTTATCATCTGGGAGTGAGTGGTAATGGAAAAGGTGTGAGGGAGTCTATGTGAGAGATTGGGTGGCAGGACTCCACTTCAGCCAGAGCAGCACAACTTTGAACTACGTTTTATGCTGAAATTCTGCCTGAGATTTTGTCTGAAAAATGGGTTTCCTTGATAAAAATCAGTAATCTACTTGACTGATGAGGAGACTGAGGCCCAGACAGGGGAAACAGTCCAGGTCTTGTAGCAAGTTAGTGGCAGACCCAGAAGACCCAAAGAGTCCAGGTCTCTGACTGACTTGGTCTAGAGTTCTCTTTACTTAGACAGACTGCCTCATGTTACTGGGTGTACAATAAACTTCTCAGCATACTAGAGAATTGCCAAGTGCGTGAGTCCACTTATGAGTGGAGATGAATGGATAGGTCACATACGCAGTTATTACAAGATGAAAGCCACCTGAGAAGAGTGTCCTTGAAGGGAGAAGAGTATAAAAATCTGTGCTACTTTCTCTTTCAGCACTAGGGCCTCATCCCAACGACAAGACTGGGCTAGTAAGACCACACAAGGGAGAACTTGTGGCAAGATTTATAGCCACTAGGTTAGAGACCAAACAGCTACAGAGGTAGCGAGCAAGCTCTATAATCCAGCAAGCCTTTAACTACATAGAGCCATCTTCTTTGGTCGAGGCAAAATTGCTTCTAGGGTGGATTCTCACAGGAAACCTGACAGTGGAAGAGACACTCTACCATCACTCTTAGGAGAGTAAACCTAAATGTCTTTCATATCGATGAGATCACTATTCAATAGTTTTGTGTACTAGAAATGCTTCTGTCTTAGAGGGTTTGTTCATTGTTCATTCATCCAGACATCATGGTAGGCACTAGGGATGGCAGAAAGACAGATGAAACACTATCCCTATTATGAGAGAGAAGACAAACCATATACGGAGTTCAGGAAGATACTAAACACAATGCTCTTAATAGGCGCTTTGATGGCAAGGGATGGAGCATCTAATTTAGCCTCAGGGAATTGAGGAGAAGTTTATAGAAAAGGTACATGAGGTGTTCTTAAAGGATAAAAACTTGCCATTAATGAATTTATTTAGTAAATACTTATCATCTATTACGTGTCAGACAAAACAAAGTCCTTCTCTCATGAAACTTACATTTCAGTGGGGAAGAGAAACAGATGATTTAAAAAATAAACAAAATACCGAAGTAAATAATAAAAGTCAGTGATAAATACCATGATAAAAGTAAAGGGTGACAGAGTGATTGAAGACAGAGACTACCTTAGATTGATGGTCAGAAGAGAATTCTTTTGGGGGCGTCGTTAAATCTGAGCCTTCAATGACAAAAAGGAGCGAGATTTGGTAATGAGCACTTCTGGCAGAAAGATTAGCAAGTGCAAAGACCCTGAGACAGAAAGACTTGAAGTGTTTGAGAAAATGAGAGGAGACCAGTGTGTCTGGAGCATAACAGGCAAGCAAAAGAATGACAAGAGATGAAGGTGGAGAGAGTTAAGGTCCACCAGGGCCTTATAAGGCAATAAGGCATTTGGAATAAAAAGCTACTAAAAGAGTTTCAAACAAGGAAAAGATTCAATTTAGTTCACATTTAAATAAACACATATATAGTATTTACTATGGGCCAGGCCCTGCCTAAGTATTTTATATACAGTCATGCATCTCTTAACAATGGGGATGCGTTCTAAGAAACGTGTCGTTAGGCGATTTCGCTGTTGTGCAAACATCACAGAGTGTACTTACACAAACCTAGATGGTATAACCTACTTTACACCTAGGCTATGAGCAACTAATCCTTATGGGACCACCGTGGTACATGCAGTCCGTGGCTGACCAAAACATTGTTATACGGCACACGACTGTATACATTAACTTATGTTCTAATGGCTGCTATGCAGACATGGTTTGCAGAGGGCAGAGTAGACACAAGGAGATTAGCTGGAGGTTCCAGTTGAGGGATGATGGTGTCCCGGGCTGTAGTGATGGGAATGAAGAAGAAGCAAGTGAGAAGACTTCAGGAATGTTCAGGAAATAGAACTGACAGGACTGGTTTGGCAGGAGAGAAGCAGTGACACAGGCAGAGAGGAATCAAAGATTACTTCCATGCTTTTACAGAGCTGAAGGGAAGAGGGAGTGGTCCATGGTGCTGAACACCTTTGAGGTCAAATTCACTAAAATCTGAAAAGAGATCATTGGATATATCACTTTGGAGGTCATCAGTAACCTATTGCATGTGATTTTAGTAGAGCGGTGGTATAAGCAGCCAGACTGTGTAGAGCAAGGAGTGACTGGGAGCTGAGGAAACAGAGACGGTGCAAGTATTTTTCCAAGATGTCTGAAAGGGAAGGAAAGAAGGGAAGTGAGAAAGGTCCTTGAGAGAGGGGCACAGATGAGAAAATATTTCTTGTTTTTTAGGTCAGGGGACAATTAAACACGTCTATAGATTCAGGAGAAGTAAGTAGAGAGAAAGAGGGTGAAATATAGAAGAATGGATATCAAACTAGAAAGCTTAAAAGTGGAGAGAAAAAAGTTGGGTGAGTTAACGTCTGGGAATGGGGGTTTTTCTTATTCTTCTGGGATTCAGAAGAAAAGATTCATTCATAATTAGAGGCAAGGATCTCAGCGTATACTAGAATCCATTAGTCTACTTCTAATTTTTATTTTTACAGACCCTCTGAGAACTTAAAACTGTATCTCCCACTTTTAACAATTTTGACCTAGTACAAGGAAGGGCTCATGCTCTGCTACATAGACTATTCCTTCTTCATTGCCACATTTAACTCATATTCTTGGACTGACTTTATTAGTTTCTTCAGTATATGATTAATGATATGATTAGAGGAGTCATAATCAGTGCCCAGTTATCTGACCATGCCACAATGCCCTTTTCAATTCATCTTCATAAACCATCTGGCTCTCCAAAGCACAGGCTCCCATGATTGAAGATGTTTTGAATAAGGTTGGAGAAATCATAAGACGCTCATAAAAATAAATATAAAGAATAATAAAATATGAGGATTTGCTCATGAAAATTCATAAAATTTATAAAAATTATTTAGAATCATACAACCTTCCAAAACTGGATCAAGAAGAAGTAGAGAATTTGAATAGACCAATCACCAGTAAGGAGATCGAAACAGTAATCAAAAACCTCCCCAAAAATAAAAGTCCAGAACCAGACGGCTTCCCTGGTGAATTCTACCAAACATTCAAAGAAGACTTAATACCTATCCTTCTCAAACTCTTCCAAAAAATTGAGGGGGGGGGGGAAGCTCCCTAACTCATTCTACGAAGCTGACATTACCCTGATACCAAAACCAGACAAGGACAACACAGAAAAAAGAAAATTACAGGCCAATATCACTGATGAACATCGATGCGAAAATCCTCAACAAAATACTAGCAAATCGCATACAACAATACGTTAAAAAGATTATACACCATGATCAAGTGGGATTTATTCCAGGTATGCAGGGATGGTTTAACATTCGCAAATCAATCAACGTAATACACCACATTAATAAAATGAGGAACAAAAATCACATGATCATCTCAATAGATGCAGAGAAAGCATTTGACAAGATACAGCATCCATTTATGATAAAAACTCTGAATAAAATGGGTATAGAAGGAAAGTACCTCAACATAATAAAGACCACATATGAGAAACCCACAGCTAATATCATCCTCAATGGTGAAAAACTGAAAGCTATCCCTCTAAGAACAGGAACCAGACAAGGATGCCCACTGTCACCACTCCTATTTAACATAGTATTGGAAGTCCTAGCCAGAGCAATCAGGCAAGAGAAAGAAATAAAAGGGATCCAAATTGGAAAGGAAGAAGTGAAACTGTCACTATTTGCAGATGACATGATTTTATATATAGAAAACCCTAAAGAATCCACCAGAAAACTTTTAGAAGTAATAAACGAATATGGTAAAGTTGCAGGATACAAAATCAACATACAAAAATCAGTTGCATTTCTGTACACTAACAACGAAGTAGCAGAAAGAGAAATTAAGAATACCATCCCATTTACAATTGCAACAAAAAGAATAAAATATCTAGGAATAAACTTAACCAAAGAGGTGAAAGATCTGTACACCGAAAACTATAAAACATTTCTGAAAGAAATTGAAGAAGACACAAAGAAATGGAAAGATATTCCGTGCTTTTGGATTGGAAGAATTAACATAGTTAAGATGTCCATACTTCCTAAAGCCATCTATAGATTCAATGCAATCCCTATCAAACTTCCAACAACATTTTTCACAGAAATAGAACAAAGAATACTAAAATTTATATGGAACAACAAAAGACCCCGAATAGCTAAAGGAATCCTGAGAAAAAAGAACAAAGCTGGAGGTATCACACTCCCTGATTTCAAAATATACTACAAAGCTATAGTAACCAAAACAGCATGGTACTGGCACAAAAACAGACACACAGATCAATGGAATAGAATCAAAAGCCCAGAAATAAACCCACACATCTATGGACAGCTAATCTTTGACAAAGGAGCCAAGAACATACAATGGGGAAAAGAAGGTCTCTTCAACAAATGGTGTTGGGAAAACTGGATAGCCACATGCAAAAAAATGAAAGTAGACCCTTACCTTACACCATGCACAAAAATTAACTCCAAATGGATTAAAGACTTGAATGTAAGACCTGAAACTATGAAACTTCTAGAAGAAAACATAGGCAGTACGCTCTTTGACATCGGTCTTAGCAACATCTTTTCACACACCACATCTGACCGGGGGAGAGAAACAACAGAAAAAATAAACAAATGGGACTACATCAAACTAAAAAGCTTCTGCACAGCAAAGGAAACCATCAACAAAACGAAAAGACAACCTAACAATTGGGAGAAGATATTTGCAAACCATACATCTGATAAGGGCTTAATCTCCAAAATATATAAAGAACTCATGCATCTCAACAACAAAAAAACTACCAACCCAGTTAAAAAATGGGCAAAAGACCTGAACAGACATTTCTCCAAAGAAGATATACAGATGGCCAACAGACACATGAAAAGATGTTCAAAATCATTAACTATCAGGGAAATGCAAATCAAAACTACAATGAGATATCACCTCACGCCCGTCAGAATAGCTATAATTAACAAGACAGGAAACAATATGTGTTGGAGAGGATGTGGAGAGAAGGGAACTCTCATACACTGCTGGTGGGAGTGCAAACTGGTGCAGCCACTATGGAAAACAGTATGGAGATTCCTCAAAAAATCAAGGATAGAACTACCATATGATCCAGCTATTCCACTGTTGGGTATTTATCCAAAGAACTTGAAAACACCAATTTGCAAAGGTACATGCACCCCTGTGTTCATTGCAGCGTTATTCACAATAGCCAAGACTTGGAAGCAACCTAAGTGTCCATCAAGGGACGAATGGATAAAGAAGCTGTGGTATATATACACAATGGAATACTACTCAGCCATAAGAAACGATGAAATCCAGCCATTTGTGACAACATGGATGGACATTGAGGGTATAATGCAAAGTGAAATAAGTCAGAGGGAGAAGGTCAAATACCGTATGATTTCCTTCATTAAGTAGTAGATAATAACAACAATAAACAAACACATAGGGACAGAGATTGGATTGGTGGTTACCAGAGGGGAAGGGGGGAGGGAGGAGGGTGAAAGGGATAATTCGGCGCATGTGTGTGGTGATGGGTTGTAATTAGTATTTTGGTGGTGAACATGATGTAGTCCATGCAGAAATAGAAGTACAATGATGTACACCTGAAATTTTTACAATGTTATAAACCAATGTTACTGCAATAAACAAAAAATTAAAAAAATAAAAATAAAATAAAATCCTGAAGGTACATTCAAAAAAAAAAAATTATATGAAAATTACATACATTATATGAATACAGTACTTTACTAGCTTCTGAAAGTAATTTTCAAAAAATACATTTCTTAGGCATTATATTCTGACATTTCTAATTCAATACCATTCTTAACGAGTATGAGATGCAACAGGATAATGTAATCTGAGAAAAGGCAATAGACAATTAAGTTGTATCTACACCAAATCAGAAGTATCAATTTATGGCTAATTTTTTTAATGGAACTATATTCCAAATTAAAAAAGAGAACTTGCCCAAATTAAAACACTGGCTTGCACATGTATAGGGACAGTCTAAATCAGAGACATACAAAGAGATAAAAGGCATTTAACAGGTCAAATACTCAAAACTGATTTTTTCTAAGTCGAATATAATCTAAAAAATATATTCAAATGGCTCCTTACTAGTACTAAGGCTAGTGTTTCCTTTTACACCCTTCCCAATTCTTCACAAATGCAAATCTTAACTTCTCTTCTGCAAAACAGCCCAACTATAATGTTTAATCAACAGAAATTATAAAAGTTTATACAAAAAGTATTCTAATATATAATGATCATCAATAAGGTCAAACTCTCTGAGCACTCAAAAAATAAAAATAAATGAGAAATTTTCCAACTTAGGAGAAAGCAAAGGAATGAGAGAAACTACATATTGGTTTCACATTACTGGTAGTAATTGGTTGATTAATGAATATTTGTTGGCCTACCTATAGAAGCACTATGCTAGTTGTTGGTGTGGGAGATGCAATAATATAAGACATGCTGCTTATGACTAATCTAGCTTAGTCATAATTAAGGGATGATGAAAACATAGGAAAATGGCATTAATAATATAAGCCCCATTGACAATGATTTTTTGCTTGACCAACTTCAGTCAGGCTCCTAAACCTTCTCCTAGGCTCATCTGTAAGTTTCCTTGTAAAATTAAGTTTTAGCAAAAATTCTGCTAACTCAGTTTAAGTAGAATCCCCCACCCTCAATATCTGATCACTCTCAATATCTGATCAGGTTCCTCATCCTCCACCATCCCTCAGGTGCTGGTCTGATCACCCTGGCCTGTCTTCAGCAAAGAATCCTGTTAGGACAGTTTAGAAAGTTAGACAGAATCGCCTTACCCATGATGTTTCCTCTTGGTATTTTCCATCCACTGACCCCTACCTTGGTCCTTGGCTATAAATTCCCACTTGCCCACGGGATTCTGAGTTGAGCCCAATCCCTCTCCTCCACTGTAAAATCCCATTACAGTGGTCCCTATACCTATCATTATGGTCCTGAATAAAGTCACCCTTATCATCTTTAATAAGTGTGACTGAATATGTTTTTCTTTAATACCATGCAGTACACACACATTTTTCACCACATTGTACCCACCATGTACACCACCATGTACCCATGGTGTATGTGGCTCACCAGGCCACACTTTAGGACATCTGGTTCCAGCCTTGGATCCACACCTGTGTGATCTCAGATATGTCACTTTGAATCAGTTTCCTGCTCTATAAAATGAAGAGGTTAAAGAAGTTTGCTCTTGATAATCTCAATATTCTCTTAATATTCTACCATGTATGTGAGGTACAGGCAATAAATATAGGGTATGGCAAATGATTTTGAATTTTATCTGTGTGAAACAAGAAGAAATCAGCTCCTCTCTGTGACAGAGCTATGGGTAGCTTTATAGCTTATACACACACATTTGATTAAAAAAATAAAACATTCCCTGGCAACCAAAAGAAAGTGAGTATAACCATACTTATATCAGACAAGATAGACTTCAAACCAAAAAGGATAACAAGAGACAAAGATGGAGGTTATATAATGATAAAGGAAACTATCCCTCTAGAAGACATAATGTTTATTAACATATATGCACCTAACATATGAGCACCAAAGTATATAAAGCAACTATTAACAGACCTAAAGGGAGAAATTGACAGCAACACAATAACAGGGTAGGGGACTTTAATACTCCACTAACATCAATGGATAGAGCAGCCAGACAGAGAGTCAATAAGGAAACAGTGGCCTTAAACACTAGACTACATGGACGTAATAGATGTATATAGAACATTCCATCAAAAAGTATCAGAAAACACATTCTTCTCAAGTGCACAAGGAACCGTCTCAAAGACAGAACAAACGTTGGGAAACAAAACAAGTCTCCATAAATTTAAGAAGACTGAAATCATATCAAGCATCTTTTCTGACCACAGTGATATGAAACCAGAAATCAAGCACAAGAAGGAAGCTGGAAAAGACACAAATATGTGGAAACTAAGTAGCACGCTGCTGAACAGCTACTGGATCAATGAAGAAATCAAAGGATGAGTCAAAAAATACCTGGAGACAAATGAAAATGAAAACACAACATACGAAAATCTATGGGTTGCAGCAAAAGTGGTACTAAGAGGGAAGTATATAGAAATACAGGCCTACCTCAAGAAAGAAGAAAAATTTCAAAGCGACAAACTATTGCTAAACTAAAAAGAACAAGAAAAACAACAAATGAAGCCCAAAGTCAGTAGAAGAAAGGAAGTAATAAAAATGAGAGCATAAATAAATAAAAATAGAAACTAAAAAGGCAACAGAGAGGATTAGTGAAGCTAAGAGCTATCTCTTCGAGAGATAAACAAAATTGACAAATCCTTAGCCAGACTCACTAAGAAAAAAAGAAGGCTCAAATAAATAAAATCAGAAATGAAAGAGGAGAAATTACAACAGATACCTCAGAAATACAAAGGATTTTAAGAGAATACTATGAAAAGCTATATGTCAACAAATTGGATAATTTTGAAGAAATGGATAAATTCTTAGAATCATACAACTTCCCAAAAATGAATCAAGAAGATATAGAGAATCCGAACAGACAAATCACTAGTGAAGAGACTAAAACAGTAATCAAAAAACTCCCAAGAAACAAAAGTCCAGGACTAGATGGCTTATCTGGTGAATTCTAGCAAACATTCAAAGAAGATTTAATACCTATACTTCTCAAACTCTTCCAAAACATTGAAGAGGAAGGGATGTTTCCTAATTCATTTTACAAGGCCAACATTACCCTGATACCAAAACCAGACAAGGACAACCCCAAAAAGGAACATTACAGGCCAATATCATTGATGAACACAGATCCAAAACTTCTCAACAAAATATTAGGAAAACAAATACAACAATACATTAAAAGGATCATACACCATGATCAAGTGGGATTTATTCCAGTGAAGCAGGGATGGTTCAACATCTGCAAATCAATCAACATGATGTACCACATTAACAAATGAAGAATGAAAATCACATTATCATCTCAATAGATAAAAATAAAGCATCTGACAAGATGCACCATCCACTTATGATAAAAATTCTCAATAAAATGGGTATAGAAAGAAAGAACTTCAACATAATTAAGGCCATGTACAACAAACCCACAGCCAACACGATACTCAATGGTGAAAAACTGAAAGGTATCCCTCTAAGAACAGGAACAAACAAAGACGTGCACTCTCACCACTCTTATTTAACATAGTATTAGAAGTCCTAGCCAGAGAAATTAGGCAAGAAAAAGAAATAAAAAGGATCCAAATTGGAAAGGAAGAAGTAAAACTGTCACTATTTGTGGATGACATGATTTTATATATAGAAAACCCTAAAGAATCCACCAAAAAACTATTAGAAATAATTAACAAATACAGTAAAGTTGCAGGGTACAAAATCAACATACAAAAATCAGTTGTATTTCTATACACTAACAATGAACTAACAGAAACAGAAATCAAGAATACAATCCCATTTACAATCGCAACAAAAGGAATAAAATAGTAGGAATAAATTTAACCAAGGAGGTGAAAGACCTAAACACTAAAAACTATAAGACATTATTGGAAGAAATCAAAGACGACATAAAGAAATAGAAGATATTCCATGCGCATGAATTGTAGGAATAAATGCAGTTAAAATGTCCATACTACCTAAAGCAATCTAGAGATTCAATGCAATCCCAATCAGAATCCCAATGACATTCTTCACAGAAATAGAACAAATAATCCTAAAATTTATACGGAACAAAAGACCCTGAATAGCCAAGCACTGAGAAAAAAGAACAAAGTTGGAGGTATCACACTCCCTGTCTTCAAAATATACTACAAAGCTATAGAAATCAAAACAGCATGGTACTGGCAGGAAAACAGACACACAGATCAATGAAACAAAACTGAGAGCCCAGAAATACCACACATCTATCGACAGCTAATCTTTGACAAAGGAGCCAAGAACATACAATGGAGAGAGGAAAGTCTATTCAATAAATGGTGCTGGGAAAACTGGACAGCCACATGCAAAAGAATGAAAGTGGACCATTATCTTACACCATACACAAAAATTAATTCAAAATGGACTAAATTTAAGACCTGAATGTAAGACCTTGAATCTAAGACCTGAAACCATAAAACTCCTAGAAGAAAACACAGGCAGTATGCTCTTTGACATGGGTCTTTTTGAATACCATGTCTCCCCAGGCAAAGGAAACAAAAGGAAAAATAAACAAATGGAAATACATGAAACTAAAAAGCTTCTGCGCGGCAAAGGAAACCATCAACAAAATGAAAAGACAACCCACCAATTGGGAGAAGATATTTACAAATCATATATCCAATAAGGAGTTGATATCCAAAATATATAAAGAATTCATACAACCCAACAACAGAAAAACAAACCACCTGATCAAAAAATGGGCAGAGGATCCAAACATACATGTTTCCAAAGAAGACATACAGATGGCCAGCAGGTACATGAAAAGATTTCAATATCAGTAATTATTAAGGAAATGCAAATCAAAACCAAAATGAGACATCACTCCATGCCCATCAGAATGGCTATTATTAAAAAGACAAGAGGGGCTGGCCCGGTGGTGCAGTGGTTAAGTGCACACGCTCTGCTGTGGCGGCCGGGGGTTGGCTGGTTCAGATCCCAGGTGCACACCGACGCACAGCTTGCTAAGCCATGCTGTGGCGGCGTCCCATATAAAGCAGAGGAGGATGGGCATGGATGTTAGCCCAGGGCCAGTCTTCCTCAAGAAAAAAGGAGAGGATTGGCATTGGATGTTAGCTCAGAGCTAGTTCTCCTCACAAAAAAAAAAAAAAAAGACAAGAAACAACAAGTATTGGAGAGGATATGGAGAAAAGGGAACTCATACACTGCTGGTGGGAAAGTAAATTGGCGCAGCTACTGTGGAAAACAGTATGGAGATTCTTCAAAAAATTAAAAATAGAACTACCATATGATCCAGCTATTCCACTTCTGGCTATTCGTCCAAAGAACATGAAAACACTAATTCAAAAAGATATATGCACCCCTATGTTCATTGCAGCATTACTCACAATTGCCAAGACTTGGAAACAACATAAGGGCCCATGAACGAATGAATGGATAAAGAGGATGTGGTATATATACACGACAGAATACTACTCACTCATACAAATGATGAAATCTTGCCATTTGTGACAACATGGTTGGAACTTGAGGGTATTATGCTAAGTGAAATAACTCATACAGAGAAAGCCAAGTACCTTACGATTTCACTCATATGTGGAAGATAAACACACAGATACAGAGAACACATTGGTGGTTCCCAGAGGGGAAAGGGGTGGGGGGAGGGTGAAAGGGGTAAAAAGGCACACTTGTATGGTGATGGATGGCATCTAGACTTTTGGTGGTGAACACAATGTAGTCTATATAGAAGTTGAAATATAAGGATGCACACCTGAAATTTATATGATGTTATAAACCAATATTACCTCAATAAAAAAAATTTTTTCTTAATCAAGTAATATATTCCCAAATCTTGGCTAAGGCCTGTAACAATATGTTTAGATCGAGTATGTCTTAGGGAAGGACAGTTTTTAGAAAGTGATTATCGGGGCCGGCCCCGTGGCTTAGCGATGAAGTGCACGCGCTCCGCTGCTGGCGGCCCGGGTTTGGATCCCGAGCGCGCACCGACGCACTGCTTCTCTGGCCATGCTGAGGCCGCGTCCCACATACAGCAACTAGAAGGATGTGCAACTATGACATACAACTATCTACTGGGGCTTTGGGGGAAAAAATAAATAAAATTATAAAAAAAAAAAGAAAGTGATTATCATTTTTATGATTTTTATATAAGTGTAAACTTAAACTGTTTTATCTTATAATCCCTTGCCTCATTCTCATTAGCTAATGAACACTATAGAATATAAAATATTTCACTGAGAAACAGAAAAGCATTGTGTAAGTAGAGACTTTTTAATGAAAAGCAATTTAGTCACATTGACAGTCTTAAAATGCTACAATGCTGCAGTAAACATCAAATCTTAATCAGCTCTTGTTAGGATAAACTTCTAGAATAGAAATTATTACATTAAAGAGTGTATGGTAAAAGAAACCTTGATATAGCCTAATGAAGAAACATTATATAGACATTTAAAATAATATTTTATAGAAATAATATGAAGAATAACTATGATAGTATAAATAAATGTTAGTGAACGCAAAACTGAATATCCAATAATGGCTGTAACCACATAATAAGAAAGCCTATGCACAGTAATAGCCAAAATGTTGAAAACATAATGTTTTCCTCCAGACTTTTCAGGATTTTTCACATTCTCTTTGACGAGAAATTAATATTATTTATAAAATGAGTTATTTGGAATAAAATAAAAATAGCAATATTTATTTAGCTCTTATAATGTGTCAGACATTTTGTTAAGAGCTCTACACACATTATCATTTAATCATATATGACTACCATGAGTTAGGAATTATTATCCCTATATAATAGACGAAAAAAGTGAGGCGTAAAGAGATAAATTAAATTGTCCAAGGTCACACAGTTAAGAAATAGAAGAGACTGGTTTTATAGCTAGGCCTATATGATGCAAAGCTACTTTTGTGTATCACCTTCTTAAAAATAAAAATTTATTATATATATATGTGGTATTCTTTAATCTTCAGGAAAATAATTTGTGGAAAATTTCATGGACCTGTATTTTCACAAAACAAAGTACGAAATCTCCTTTTCTCCATTAATTTGAAAAATGAGAGACCAACAAGTATATATGTTTTTAGCCCAGATCTGTATAAATCTGTACATGATTTAGTAAATAAGTACTGACATTCATCCTAAATTTAGAACCTTTGCAGCTTGGAAAATAAGCTCTTATGATTAAAAAGCATTCCTTTCTTATTGGCCTTTTCTCCAAAGACTGTCAAAGTAGATCAATCCATTTTAATTGACATATGAAATGTGCTAGTCTACTTCTCAGATTTAAAGTTTGGGTTCACTGAAAACGACAAATGTGAAACAATTCTTTCAAGGATGCTTCAACACACATGATCTGATCTATCACGATAATTATGCCATAAATGTAAAATACTGCTTCAAGTAGCTGACCAAAATTACTCATATTGTGTTCACCAGTACGATGGCAAAAATACATGGAACTCTCCAAGAACCTTATGAGAGAACGTCACACCTCAGGGAAGGAGGGGCTCCCAAGGCCCAGTCCTCTGGTTTAGAAGAGGGCAGCTCTTTACAATGTGGCTCATTAAATAAGAGGGGGTTAGAATAGGACTAAATAGGATAGGTTTCTCTTCAAAGTTCAACAGACCTTTAAAAACTGTTAATAGATTCAAAATAAGAACAAAAAGGGGGAGGGAAATAGGGAAGTCCCAGGTAAGTTTCTAGATTTATTTATATTTATGAATAAATATGATTTTTTTTCTCAGAGTAAAATGCCAGGAATATAGGCAGGCTCAGTGGGTTGGACCAGAGCAGGGGCACAAATTGAGACCTGTAGTAGATTCGGTAAAACAATACTAGATCATAATATTCCTTGTACATCTTTATTCTGGACCATAAACCTTGCTTTCTTATTTGAATCTGTTGTTCCTCTTTTACATTTCAGCCATAACTATAAGAAGTCTGCATCTTGTACGTGAAACATTTCATTATATCTCATGCCTATTATTGGAACTTCTAATTTTAATAAGTTCAGTGGGTTAATTAGAAGGATGCTATTAAATGTCTTTAAGCTCATTTTTTTTTACTTCCAATTTAACTTTTCTCAGTTCTGGATATTTCTGATCAAGGCATTTAATCTTCATTGGCTCTGGTATAAATACTAGTTGACAGGAGACTTTCATTTCCCTTAAAGACTGCAGACAGTATTACCTGAAAAGAACCTCTGTGTAGCTGTCGCATATGCAGCCTAGGCTTTCAGAAGCAGTTCTGATGCCTTAACTATTTTATTCTGTTTTATTATGATAATCATAAGAATGTCTGTTCAGTACTCAAATTCACTCCCATGCCTATAGATAAATTTGGCTTTCTGGTTCCTCAAAAACACTTTCTTTCTTTGCCAAACTAACAAAGTAGAGGTTTTCTTTTAACTCTTTAAGTAGAAATTATGTCTCAAATGGGTTAAACTATTTGAGAGCATGAGAACGAAGTGAACCAAATAAAACTGAGCCACGTGCAAAATTTACTTAAATCGTCAAAGATTAATAAACCTTTAAGAACTGTGAACAGATTTGAAACAAGAATAAAAGAGGGACATCAGTATAGGTTCATGTTGCAGGATTGCTATATAACAAATCTACTAAATTAGGAGAGGCTTATACCCTTTCTTGGATTGCAGCAAACTCACTTCCTGAACAGATGGTCTTCCACCATTTAATCGCTCTTTAACTCCCTACAATCTGGCTTCTGGGCACACTATCCACTAAAATCACTCAAAGGTTACCAATAACCTGGATCATGGAAACCAGCAACAGAAGTGCTAGAAAGAGATTTACGAATCAAACCCAGCCAAATAATTTTATGGATTAGAGAACTACACTCCAGATACATTAGGAGACCTTCCCCAGATTACACTGCGGGTGAATCGTGCGAGGTCTGAAGACCAGCACCTGAATTTCTGCCAGTGCTGTGCTGTTCTTCCCA
Source organism: Diceros bicornis minor (assembly GCF_020826845.1). NCBI lineage: Eukaryota > Metazoa > Chordata > Mammalia > Perissodactyla > Rhinocerotidae > Diceros > Diceros bicornis. Next base: position 1,486,341 of record NC_080771.1, on the reverse strand, counting down.
GCCAACAAGGTAGTCAAAAGCCTTCTTGAACCACCATCTCAAAGTCAAAGTTCACACTTTCACATCCACTGACACTGTTTTACCTTCTCACTAGACTCCTCTGTCCCGCCCTCCTTGAACATCCCTTTACTCCATCATCTGCATTACCCACACCCTGGCAAAGAACTAAGCCTCAACCCTGGCCTCCCAAGAACTTTCTGCTCATCGTTTCAAATTCTACCATAAGCCATGTTCAATAGCAACACAACCTTGTACCTTTTCTTTTCATTAACTACTGGGCACCTCCATTAACTACCACGTCTGCATTGGAACTATCAAAATGCAAATATTAATAATAGCTAACATTTGTTGAGTGCTTAACTACAAACTAGGAGCTGTTTTAAGCTCTTTACCTGTATTAACTCATTTAATCCTCACAACTCTTGAGTATTATTCTGGTTTTACATGCGAGGAAACTAAGGCATAACAGAGGTTAACCAACTTGCCCAAACTTGGATTCAAACCCATATACTGTGCCTCCAGAGGCTGTGCTCTACACGGTTTTGCTAGGCAGAAGGTCTAGCAATATGAAATCTTTCCTATTTATATTCTTGAATACTAACACAGCATTTTCATATCATAGTGTTTTTTTTTCTATGACTCGTCCTTTGATGTTAGAATGGCTTATTTATGTAAAAATTCTGTTGCATTCAACATCAATTTCAAGAAACAACATCAAATTTTCTCAAGTTGGTTTAAAAATGAAGAAAAGAAAACCAATTCCTGGCTGGTCTTATGCTACTGCCTGTTAAATATGTTAGTTTCAGACAGAATCCTGCAAACATTTAAAAAGGTATGAAGTGTGTTTTCCTATTTAACCACTAATCTTCTGTATTTTGATTAGTATAATACACATTTCAAAAGAAAGTCCATTTGCTCTACAACTCCAGAAACCTACCCCTGGTTGCTAGAAATGGATGTCCTCTGTAGGGTCACCTTATCCCCAGTGGACAACTGCAATGTAGAATACAAAGAATCAGTGAAATGTACATGGTCTGCTGCTTACACTTTCTGCACCAGTCAAATCTCTTCCAGATATGAATGAGCAGCAAAGGCTGGAAACAAACACAGCCTTCAAGAAACCATTATCTCATGTTAACATGGCGGAGTCACTGCAGTGCGAACAACGAAAGTCTCATCGACAGATAATCAGTAGGTAGTCAGCACCAGAATTACTGAGGCAACAGAAAACGAACATCTACCGACAACAAGTTAGGGTGAAAGGAGAGGGAGAGTAAACACTCAAAGAAGCTTGCTAGCCTCCCGAAAGTGTTTTCCTTTGGACAAGGAAGAAGAAAATCCCTAATAAAATTACTAATTATTAGACTGTAGACTTGATCTCATCCTAGTGCTAACAGGGAAGAAGAAAGAAGCTAACAGTTAGACCCTTTTAACATGATCAACCCCATGAAGTGACATCTCTGCATCTAATTCTTCAGATCATTTCCACAGCCCTCTCAGTGTGCTAAGGCACAGGTGCAACTATTTTTCTGTGATGTAATATTGAGCCAGCCTATTCAGTTAATAAGCTATTTCCTTTGTTAATTCCTTCACACCATTACAAAAATCATTGCTTCCAAATGCTTGACATCCCCTCCCCCTTTCCTTCTTCAGGTAACACCTTCATATTGGTTATGCCACTTGACAACTGTGTGACCTTGGAAAAATTACTTAACCCTTCTGAGACTCACATTATCTATTTGCAAAATGGGTATAATAATATATATTTCAGCAAAGTGTTAAAATCAGATATAATACATATAATACATATAAAATACCCACATAGTAGGAGCACAATCAATAGTGGCTATTCTTATTTCTCTCATTTCCTTTCTCTTGCCCTGACAAACACCAGACTAGGCTGATAGAACACAAAGAAGAATAAGACACATTCTCTACTGTGAGGAGGCTTGCCAGGCCACAACTACGACAGTGTGACAAGTGTTGTAACACGGAGTGCGTAAAGAGCTATAGGAAAGCAGGCTTAGTGGCACAGCTGCCAAACCCACACGACTTGTTTCCAGGGAGTTGTTTATAGGATGATTGGATAATATGGTCTTTTGTATAATTTATCTTCTCTAAATCAAATGTGACATAGGAAAGTGGGAGCAAGAAGAGCAGGCATTGTTACCCTATTTATAAGAACAAAGGACAGACTAATTAACAGGTTGGGGTAAATTATTTTCTTTCAAATATTTCTTTATCAGATAATATGAATAATTTTGGCATTTAATTTACTTGGTTTGCATCTACTTGGGGTCATCACAACTGTTTAATGAACATTTACTCTGCTTAAATCCCAGTGTCAGGTTTATCAACCCAGATCTGTAGAGCATAGAGGGTAGCTGGAGAACAAAACACTTACAGAAACAATGAGATAAGACTCAAGCAAAGGAGGTAAGGCTTAGGTTTCTAGTTCCAGAGAGCAAAGTGAGCACATGCACCCAATTCTCATTCCTCCTCAGACCCCACAGAAATGACCATAAAGATGTTAATAATAAATAAAAAAGACTAAAGCCACAGCAATGAAGAGAAAACATGAAATAAGATATTTCAGCACATTTCTAGTATAAGAGACGGCAAATGGAAGTGCATTAATGCATAAAGCAGAGCAGAGGAAGCCCATATATCCCAAACTATACCACTTAGAGTATCACCAAAATGCTGCCACAGGTGTGGGAGCTGATCCACCGAATAGAGGGGCCCCAGAGGGGCACCTGGTTTGCAGGCACAATGGAGGGCAGATGGGAGAAGTGGGGTGTGACACAGAACTGATGAAAGACCACAGTGGCCAGCCTCATGCCCCACACAGAGAACCACAGTCAGCAATAAAACCAAGTTTTTCTCTTAATATACTGAACAAACTGACTGGCGCGAGTTAATGCTTCCAGTGTAGGCAAGAGCCTCCTCAAAGTTTCCCCTTCACATTCTGGCATTTGGCAAGAATGATGAGGGTCTGATCCCTGAGAGACAAAACTCCTAATCACATCTCCCTCACCTCTTGTTGAGGTGGTGTGGGGGCAGACCACTTAAGACACTGAGACACTTAAGTGAGACCACGTAAGATACAATCAGATCATCCAACACATTAATATGACTGTATAAATGAGGATCATCAGGTAGGTGACAAAATAACCAGCAGGAAGAAAGAGAAACATCACATTAATGAAACACAAAAATTACCTTGGATATTACATTTAGTGAAATAAGCTAGACACAGAAAGGTAAATATTGTATAATTCCACTTATATGAGGTACCTAAAATGGGAAAATCCATAGAGACAGAAGACAGAATAGAGGTTATCAAGAGCTGGAGAGTGGGGAGAAGGGGGAGTCATTGTTTAAGGGGTAGAGAGTTTTTGTTGGGAATGACGAAAAGGTTTTGGGTATAGACAGTGGAGATGGTTACACAACATTGTAAATGCATTTAATGCCAACGAACTGTACATTTATGAATGGTTAAAATGATAAATATTATGTTATGTACATTTTGCCACAATAAAAAAAAAGAAAAAAATTACTCTGGAGATTTAACAAATGGCACTTTGACAACTGGATATTCACATGCAAAGAACCAAGTTGGATCCCTACCTCACACCATATACATAAATTAACTCAAAATGGATCAGAGACCTAAACATAAGAGCTAAACCTATAAAATTCTTAGAAGAAAATATCAGCATAAATCTTCATCACCCTGGATTAGGCAATGGTTTCTTAGATATGACAGCAAAAACACAAGCAACCAAAGAAAAAATAGATAAATTAGACTTCATCAAAATGGAAAACTTCTGTGCTTCAAATGACACCATCAAGAAAGTGAAATGACAGTCTACCAAATGGCATAAAAAATTTGCAGATCATATAAGGAACTCATATTCAGAATACATAAAGAACTCTTACAATACAATAATAAAAAGACAAATAACCCAATTAAAAAATGACACTGTATCTTAACAGACATTTCTCCAAAGAATATAAATACAAATTGCCAATAAACACATGAAAAGATGCTCAACAACATTAGTAACCAGGGAAGGCAAAAAAAAACCCCCACAATGATATACCACTTCTCACCCATTAGAATGGCTATAATCAAAAAGACAGATAATCACAAGTATGGACAAGAATGTAGAGAAATTGGAACCCTCATACTTTGCTGGTAGGAATGCAAAATAATGCAGTCACTTTGGAAAACAGACTGGCAGTTCCTCAAAATGTTAAACATGGAGTTAGCATATGACTAAGCAATTCCATAATGTCCAAGAAAAATGAAAACATGTCACACAAAAACTTGTACACAAAATTTCATAGCAGCAATATTCATAATGGCCAAAAGTGGAAACCACCCAAATGTCCATCACCTGATGAATGGATAAATAAAATATGGTGTACACATACAATGGAATGTTACTTTGCCCTAAAAAGGAATGAAGTACTAATACATGCTACAACACTGATGAATTCTGAAAACATTATGGGAGTAAAAAAAGCCAGTCACAAAACATCACATATATGAAACCATTTATATGCTATGTCCAGAATAGGAAAACCCATACAGACACAAAGTAGATTAGTAGTTGCCTAGGGCTAGGGTAGGGAGAGAGAGAAAGGTTGAGGAAAGTGGAGAGTGACTGCTAAAGGGTACAGGGTTTCTTTTGGGGGTGATGAAAATGTTCTAAAATTGATTGTGGTGAATATACTAAAAATTATTGAATTGTACACCTTAAATTAGTGACTTGTATAGGATGTAAATTATATTTCAATAAAGCTTTTATTAAAAAAAGTTCAATAAATGATAGCTGTTATTGTTTTATACAATTACACTGGAGAAAAAAGATGCTTCAAGAACAGAAGAAATCTTAACTCCAAATTTTACTTACAGAAAGACTTACAGAGATAAAGTATCTATTGAAAAAAGGGAAATGGGAACAAGATGCCTAGACTCAGTTTTCCCTCCTGCTCTAATTACAATTTTTTACCCTGGAAATAATCAATGGATAACAATTAAAGGACTCTGAAAGCTGGAAAGAAGAAGGTAGACTGGACTGGCTAAGAACCTCAGGACTTGAAGAATGGCAATACAGTGAGATTCTTGAGATCCCACATATGCTGGGCTGAGCACCAGGGAAGCCTGCAGCCTGACACAACCAACAGGTATAGACAAAAAAATAAACAAACACAAAAACAATAAAAGTCTGTTCTCTCTGGCGAAAGGACTGGGAAACAGGAAGCACAACAGAGACCAAGTGGGGACCCCAACCCTAGTTCCTCAACTGAGGTACTTGTTGGCCAATTTGCCTTTAGCAGCAACTGCAAAGTCCTAATGGGCCCACCCAACCTCTGCTTCACAGCCAGGGCACTGGTGGGCCAATACAACTGTAGCATCAGCAAAGAAGCCCCAGTGAGCTGTCCAGATCCCTGTTTGTCAAACCAGGCTTCAGTAGGCAGTCCAATTCACCTGCAGGAGCAGCAGTCAAGTTTCAAGAGCCAGCTCAACCCCTACTTCAGAACCAGTGCACCAGCAGGCAGTCTGATCCGCCAGCAGCAGCAGCTCCACAGCAGTGACAAGCCTACCCAGCCCTAGTGCCACACCTGGGAACCAGTGAGTGGGCCGATCCACCCGCACCAGCTCAGGCTGGTGTCAGGCCAGAGAGAAATGGCGTATTACCTATAGAAGAACACAAATTTGAATCGACAAGGGATTTTTCATCTGAAACTACAGAGGCCAGAGGAAGTGGTACAATAATTCTTAGTGCTGAAAGAAAACAACTGCCAATCAGGAGTCCTGTATATAACAAAAGTATCCTTCAGGAAGGAAGAAATAAAGACACTATCAGACAATGGAAAACTAATAAGTTTGTTAGCAGACCTACTTATAAATAATATCCAGAGAAAGCTATCTAAACAGAAAGAAAATGATAAAATGTGGTATATACATACAATGGAATGTTATTTGGCTGTAAAAAGGAATGAAGTACTAATATATGCTACCAGATTGATGAATTTTGAAAACATTATGCAAGTGAAAAAAGCCAGTCACAAAATACCACATATTATATGAAACCATTTTTCCAGAAAGCTGAGACATTCAGAAAGGAAAGAATAATGGAATGGTAAAAGTTGAGATAAGCAGAACAGACTCTCCTTTACCTCATGAGTTTCTTTAATCAAATTTTATGGTTGAAGCAAAAATTTTCACACAACCTGATGTGCTGCTCAATTAATGCAGAGGACATACTTAAGAAAATTATGCTTAAAAAGTGAAAAAGGGAAAGAAAACTAAATGGAAGTAAAGTTTCTACACTTCACTTAAAGTGGTAAAATGTTGATACAGTAGAGTTTTGATAATGTAAGTATGTATATGGTAATTCCTAGAGCAACTACTAAGAAAATTTAAGAAAGCAATACACTAAAAAACATTATAAATAAATCATAATGGAATTCTAAGAAATGTCAAATAAGCCACAAGATACCCTTCAGTGGGTGAACGGTGAAACGACGGTATAGTCATACCATGAAATACTACTAAGCAATAAAAAGGAACAAACTTCATAACATGCAACAATTTGTATCAGTCTCATGGGAATTATGCTGAGTGAAAAAAACCAATTCCAAAAGGTTATATATCATATAGTTCCATTTATATAACATTCTTGACATGACAAAATTATAAAATGGAGAACAGATTAGTAGTTGTCTGGGGTTAAAACTGGGGGTGAGGGAGTGGGTGTGGTTAAAAAGGGGTAACATAAGGAAGCCTTATTATGATACAGTGATGGTACAGTTAAGTATCTTGACTATGATGGAGGTTACAGAAAGCTACACACGTGATTAAAATGGTCAGAGCTCTACACACACACACATACACACACACACACGAGTGTATGTATAACTGGTTAAATCTGAATAAGCTTTATAGACTGTACCACTGTCAATTTTCTGGTTTTCTGTTGTACTATGTAATATAAGGCATTAACATTGTGGAGGCTGAGTGAAGGATTCACAGGCCCTCCCTGGACATTTCTTTGCAATTTCTTGTGGATCTGTATTTATTTCAAAATAAAAAGTTAAAAAAAGTTTTTATTCAATTGATACCTCAAAAATTTTTGACTCTCCAAATTTGTAGTAATTGTGACAATAATTTTAAATAAAAACTAGAAAGCTATGAAAATGAGAACAAGAATGAGCTATTAGATATTAAAATGTGACTTTGAAAAAAAATTCAACAGAAGAGCTGGAACAAAAAGTTAAGGAAGATTCCCTGAATGTAGAGCAAAAAAAACACAAAGAAATAGAAACCATATGAAAAAAAAGAAGAGATTCAGAGGATCACTCCTTTAGGTCTAAGATCTCACTAATAAGAGCACTAATAGAAAGAATAGAGAAAATAAAGAAAAGGAAATTATCAAAGATATAATTTAAGAAAATTTCCCACAACTGAAGAAAGTCACAAAATGAAAGGGGCAACCAAATGCCAAGCAAAATAAATGAAAATAAGATTCATACAAAAACAGGTTCCCATGAAATTTTAGGACATCAAAAATAAGGACAAGTTCCTAAAAGGAGATGACCCAAAAAATGTAGTTTTATTACATCGTTTAAAGTTATAAACGTGATAAATAAAATAACTAAAAATAACTACTAAATATTGGGAGATTAAGATGGAAGGGAGGTTGGGGTATACAAGTGATCTTTCCAAAACAAAGAAACAACAGATACTGTGTAAAGGTAAAACATCAAGCACAGGAGTTACGTCTACATTATTCAGAAATTTGGAGACAGAGGTGAAAACAGATATAGATTTAAAAAAGGCTTTTCTAGAGATGGAGAAATGGTGGAATGGTTAATACTCCCAATGGATTGTAATGCAATTGCACTGGAATCTCATCTGTATTATTTCACATTTTACAATATGCATTTATGTAAATTTTTTTTTTTTGGTGAGGAAGATTGGCCCTGAGCTAACACCTCTTGCCAATCTTCCTCTTATTGCTTGAGGAAGCATGGCCCTGAGCTAACATCTGTGCCCATCTTCCTCTATTTTGTATGTGGGTCACTGCCACAGCATGGCTTGATGTGTGGTGTAGGTCCGTGCCCAGGAGCTGAACCTGTGAACCCAGGCCACCAAAGCGGAGCGCGCAAACTTAACTACTATGCCACCAGGCCGGCCCCTGCATTTATATAACTTTTATATGTAGTCAAAGAAAAAGGCACTGCATGGGGCTTGGATTTTAAGGATTCTGACTCAAAAAGAGGCCAGGGTTTCAGGATGAAGGTTGCACTAAGTGTGGAGGTCTGGGAGTGGTTGAGGGCAGGGTGTGATATTAGATCAACAATTCTGCTGAGACTCTAGCAAAGGAAGAGCAGGGAGAAATTTGGAGAAATTGCAGGATATAGGTGAAAAACAAGGAACTGAGGTGACCGTGTGGGGCCTCGAATGTCGGGATATGGAGTTTAGAATCTATCCTGTAGGTAGCAGAGAGTCAGGGAAGGTTTTAAGCAGAAAATAACATGAATGCACCCACGCTTTATAAGATCATATGTTCTCAAGCACAGACGATAAACAGGAGGAGAGACTGGAGACAAAGAGATTATAGTAATCATCCCATTGAGTAGTAATAAAGTCTGAGTGGTAGATGGCAGTGGGGATGAATATGAAGAGACAAATGTGGATGTTACTGTGAAGGCAAAGCCAATATGACAATCAACTGAATACAGAAGCTACTGGTGTGAGAAGACACTACTGAAGTCCTTTCTTATCCAAGATAGGGACTGTGGAAAGAGGGGTAGGTTTGAAAAGAGAAGACAACAAATTTGGCATTAGAAATGTTGGGTTTTACTTCTTTTTAAATTTTTTAAACCACTGTATTGAGATATGATTGACATACAAAAAGCTGTGCATATTTAATGTATACAACTTGATGAGTTAGAAATAAGTCTACAACCAGAAACATCGGGTTTTAAATACTAGATCTGTGGAGAGATGATCACCAGGTAGTTGGAAATTCAAGTTTAAATATTAGGAAAGAATCACAATTAGAGAAACAGATTTAGAGATATTGGCATGAGAAGTCCACTATTTCCCATGACAGACCTTCCCCCCACACATCCCTTCAAGCATCCCTTCAAGCATACTCAAGCATTCAAGTTAAACACTGAGTACCTCCTATATAACAGGTGTTGTGGTACTAGGACAGGTCCTGAAGCTACAAAAATGAATAAAACATAGTTTCTTATCTCTAGGAGTTTACATTCGAAGACCTCCAAAAGGTTTTTTTTTTTTTGCTCAGAATCTCATAATACGTTCAAGTATATCTGCTATTGCTTACAATGCTTTTCTTTCTACTTCTCTAAACTTTACTTACAAAATGGGATTTGTTTTATTCTCTAACTAACATCAAGAGAAAACAGCAATTTTTGACTAAAGAGTGAGTAGTGAGAAGGGTTACCCTAGATGATACCACACTTCTCCAACCTCAGTCTTACTGCCAGGTACAAAAGTATTCCCTTTTCCTGAAATGAATTTGCTACGGGTATTGTTAAGAAAATCAACAGTTCTCAATTTAGTCCTCAATGTTTTGGGTTTGCAATGTGCCAATAGCCCTATGCAAACTTGAAGGAATGGACCTTTCTACAGTTCTAGCACACTCCCTGCTTTCTGGATTCTGGAAACTTCCTTCTGCCGTAACCCTTCTGTGAAGGAATGAGTTGATTCGGCAGGTCTGGGTTGTTCAAACCCTGAACATTCCCAAGAAAGGCACGTTTTCAGGATGGGCCCTTGGCTGGCTTCTTGGAATGTTCTGTCAGATAAGAGTGTTTTTGCATGCCTGAGGCCTTGGGCCACAACGTACTAGTTTGTCCAGAGGGTTTCCCCTAACATTGTGATTTATGGGGAACATCTGCTTTTTCTCTAAGGGGCTAGAGCTGGAATGACCGAGGTCAGTCATGCAGGTGCTGTACGCCCACAGGACTGACCCCCAGTGAAAAGCCTGGACACTCCAGCTTGAGAAAGCTTCCCTGGTTGGAAACACTCTGCACATTGTCACACGTGGCTGCTGCGTAACTGCGTCTCGCATGGCTCCGCTGGGAGAGCACACTGGGCGGCTTGTGCCTGGTGTCCCCAGACTTGCCCCACGTGCCTCTGCTGGTTTTACCCTGTATCCTTTCACTGTAATACACCTTAAGTGTAAGTATAACAGCTTCCAAGTCCCGTGAGTCCTTCTAGTGAATCTCTGAGGCTAAGGGTGGTCATGGGGACCCCGATACGTCTTCCTTCAAAGTCTGGGATTTCTCTCGTTTTCAGGAATTGTCTGAAATTTACTCCTCTCTATTTACTTTTTCCAACACTTGGCAGACTTTAAAGCACCTGGTCAACCCCCACACATCAGTTAATTGCAAAGTCTGACCTGGTCAATCATGACCAAGAGGCCACTGACACCATTTCAAGCAGAGGACTACATCTGACCTCTATATTTCTCCAGTCCATGTCACCCAAGCCAGCAATGGACATGGGCATGCCAGTCTTGGCTACCGCTTAAATGGCTGAGAAAGTGACAAGGGCACCTCACCATTTTATATCCTACCACAACTAAGCTGCCAGTAGGGTGGGGCATGACAACTCCCAGCAATTTTCTGCTGCCAATCCTCCCCATCATCTCCCTCTCAGAAACCATACACAACTCTGCACAGACATAATCTACCACATGGCTGCAGGAGACGAGCCTTTGTCCTCACCCTAGAGCAAGTCTCTTAGCTGCGATGTGGCTCCACCAGGGAGGCATGCCACAGACAATTTAATAGCAACATCAGAAAATGATTTCAACGTTAAAAAATACACTTAAAGGGGCCGGCCCGGTGGCGCAAGCGGTTAGGTGCGCACGCTCCGCTGCGGCGGCCCGGGGTTCGCTGGTTCGGATCCCGGGCATGCACCGACGCACTGCTTGGCAAGCCATGCTGTGGCGGCGTCCCATATAAAGTGGAGGAAGATGGGCACAGATGTTAGCCCAGGGCCGTCTTCCTCAGCAAAAAAAGAGGAGGATTGGCGGATGTTAGCACAGGGCTGATCTCCTCACAAAAAAAAAAAAAAAAAATACACTTAAAGCAAATTCTCTATAAAAATCACTCTCACTCACTCTGATATGCTTTCTTGAGTGAGAGAGAAAGAGCTGCAAGCATATTGGATGTCAAAAAATAAAAATAACCCACAGCCTTCCTTATAAGTATCAAGCATAAAAAATTGTTTATATTGTTGATTTTGCTAGCCATGTGCTTTGATGTTCTCTGGCTCCTGCCCCCACACCTCAAATCTGTGACCTATTACTTTATTTTCTAAGAAAAGGATTTGAGATTTCATTGCCCTAGAGAAGTGGGTCACACATGTGAAATGCTATGTAAATGATAAACACTAGTCTTAAAATGGCTCCGAGTCACAGCACTGGGTAATATGAAGTTAAATGTATTCCCTATTTTATCATTTCTTCAATGATAAACTGCATGTCTCAAATCTGTACAGAATGTACACTTATACTGCACTGACCCCAGTGGTAACTAAGATAAAGGCTAAATCCCCACCTTCTGTAGGAGCTAACAGGCCAGTGAAAAATTTCTATCACATATTAACATAGGGATTTTATGTTCTTGAGAAAATCTTAACATTTATTTACAAGTCTCCCAAATAGCTTCCCATCTATAAACCACAAGGAGTACTTAACATGTTTTGTTGAAGACCAGCAAAAGACTCAGAAATAGCGTGATAGAATGTAATGGAGCTGGTTGGCTCTCCTTTCTCTCATTAAAACAAACATTTATTTCTGTGTGTGTGTGTGTTTGTATATGTATGTTTTTTAAAATAAAAGGAGCATTTCAATTTTGTAGACATGTCTTCTATAAGCGCTGATGCCGTTCTTATTCAATAAATGTTAACTGCTTGGAATCCCAGGCACACATTCAAGTTCATTTCCTTTCTCCTCAGGCAGTTTCCATAATCCAAAGCATTTTCATTTTAACAGTCCTCATTACTGGTATCATTTAATACTTGAGAGTTTGCTCAAGTCTACATCAATCTTGCTGATCCTGCAAACACTTACGTTGCTGACACAACACACTCTGAATCCATAGCTACTAAATGTAAAAAACTGAGAACTATTCCTTCACCCGACACATCACCAAGTACTAAGAACAACTCTGTCAGTCACTTGTCCCGTCACGGAGACACAGCGCTGGAGAGACATCAAGCACAGGGCCTTTCACCAGACCCCACTCCCTTCAATATGGTGCCATCTCATCTATCTCCCTGCCTCCCATAGGTACTGCATCTTCTCAAAGACATTTGACACCTTAAGCTTACCCACTTTGAAGAGGAAAATGTTTACCTGGAAAACATCTTGTTAGACATATCTGGCTCATACTCCCTCACTAAAAAAGAGGCCTTTACCACAAGTAAATCTTAACTAACCAGAGACGGAGAATCTTCGCCCTCGGAAAAAGCAATAAAAACCCCTTCAGAATAAAATTTCTTCTTCAATTAAGCTTTAAATGTCTTTGAATGAGTCTAAATCAAGAAATAAAATCTCTCTTTACCTGATTGGAAAACCTCATGCTCACGTTACGTTGATTCTGTAGTGGGATATAGCGCTGAACAGGATCAATGTCTTTAGGACTGATTAATTCATCAGCTGAAAAAAAAAGAAGGGAAATGTCATTATCAAAAATGCATCTGTACAACACCATAAACCAATCAGACCTAATATATATCTATAGAACATTCCATTCAATAAGAGCAGAGTATATATCCTTCTCAATGCAAATGGAACGTCTTCCATATGCTAGGCCATAGAACAAGTTTCAATAAATTTAAAAGGACTAAAATCATACCAAGTATGTTCTCTGACCGCAATAGAATGAAATTAGAAATCAATAACAGGAAGAAGTTTTAGAAATTCACAAATACGTAGAAATTAAACAACGTAATCCTAAATAACCAATGGGTCAAAGAAGAACCAAAAGGGAAATTAGAAAATACTTTCTAATGTACTTTCTGATGAGATGATTAAAATAATGAAGACATAACATAACTTATGGGATATAGGTAAAGCAATGCTCAGAGGGAAATTTGTACCTGTAAATGCTTATATTAAAACAGAAGAAAAACCTCAAACCAATAACCTATTCTTCCACATTAAGACAGCGGATGAAAAAGAGCAAACTAAGTCAAAATCAAGCAGAAGCAAGGAAATAATAAAGATTAGACTGGAAATTAATGAAATAGAGTATAGAAAAACAATAAAGAATATAAATTAAACCAAAAGAAGATTCTTGAAAAGCTCAAAAGTTGACAAACCTTTAGCTAGACTGACCAAGAAAAAAAGAAAGAAGACAAATTACTAAATCAGGAATGAAAGAAGGAACATTACTACCAACCTTAAGGATTATAAGAGAATACTATGAACAGATGTACACCCAGAATTTAGATAACCCAGATGATATAGACAAATTCCTAGAAATACACATATTACCAAAACTGACTCAAGAAAAAACAGAAAATCTGAACAGATTTGTAACAAGTGACTGAAACTTCCCACCAAAAAAAAGCTCAGAACATATGGCTTCACTGCTGAAATCTACCAAACAGTTAAAGAAGAACTAAAACCAACCTTTCACCAACTTTTCCAAAAAACAGTAGGGAGAACACTTTCCAACTCATTCTAAGAGGCTGCTATTACCCAAATACCAAAACCAAAGACACCACAAGAAAAGAAAATTACAAACCCAAATCTCTTCTGAATATAGACACAAAAATCCTCAATGAAAATACTAGCAAACCAAAGCCAGTAACATTTTAGGATTACACACCATGACCAAGTGAGATTTATCCCACAAATGCAAGGATAGCTTAACATCCCAAATCAATACTTGCAATACACCATTTCAATAGAATAAAGGACAAAAAACTACATGATCATCTCAGTAGACACAGAAAACACATTTGACAAAATTCAACATCCTTTCTTAATAAAAAGCATTCAACAAACTAGGGATAGAAGGGAACTTCCTCAACCTGATAAAGGGCATCTATGAAAAACTGATGGCTAATATCATACTCATGATCAAAGAGTGAATGTCCCAAAGATTAGGAACAAGACAATGATGTCTGCTCTTGTCACTTCTATTCAACATTGTAATGGAGGTTCTAGCCAGAGAAATTAGGCAAGAAAAAGTAATAAAAGGCATCCAGATTGAAAAGAAGAAGTTACAGTAATTAAGACAATGTGGTACTGGCATGAAGATAAGACACACAGATCAACAGAATAGAATCGAGAGTCTAGAAATAAACCCTTACATTTACAGTCAATTGATTTTTGACAAGGGTGCCAAAACAATTCAAGAGGGAAAAGAATAAGTTTTTTTTTCCCCACAAATTGTGCTGGGACAACTGGACATCCAAATGCAAAAGAATGAAGCTGGACCTTCATTCCTCACACCATCTACAAAAATAAATGGAAAATAGATCAAAAAGTTAAACGTAAGAGCTAAAATTATAAAACTGTTAGAAGAAAATATGCGTAAATCTTTGTGACTTTGAATTAGACAAAACTACATCAAACCATAAATGACAGAAAAAATGAGATAAATTGGATTTTGTCCAAATTATAACCTTTTGTGCCTCAAAGGACACCATCAAGAAAGCAGAATGTTAGCCCACAGAATGGAAGAGAGTATTCGCAAATCATATATCTTGTAAGGAACTTGTACCTTGAATATGTAAAGAACTCTTGAAACTCAATAATAAAAAGACAACCTAATTTAAAAATGGCCACAGTACCTAAATAGACATATCTGAATAGACATTTCTCCAAAGATTTACAAATTACCAATAAGCACATGAAAAGATGCTCAACATTAGTCATTTGCGAAATGCTTATCAAAACCACAATGAGATACCACTTCACATCCATTAGGATGGCTATAATCAAAACAGACAAGAAGAAGGGTTGGAGAGAATGTAGAGAAATTGGAACCCTCATACATTGCTGGTTGGAATGCAAAATCATTTAGCCACTTTGGAAAACGGTCTGGAATTGCTCAAAATGTTAAACACAGAGTTACAATATGACTCACCCCTAGGTATAGACCATACATTTCACCTATTTAAAGTTTACAATTCAGTGGTTTTCCACCCCTAGGTATATCCAAGGAAGCTAAAAACATGTCATTTTATGAATGAAACAATGTCAAACAATAATTTGTACATGAAAGTTCATAGCAGTATTATTCATAACAGCAAAAACGTGGAAACAACACAAATGTCTATCTCCTGAGGAATGGATAAATAAATCAGTTGTGGTATATACATACAATGGAATGTTATTCCACCACAAAAAGGAATGAAGTGTTGATTGATACAGGGATGAACCTTGCAAACAGTGAAAAAAGTGAAAATAGCCAGTCACAAAAGGCCCCACATTATGAGTCAAGGTACATGAAATGTCCAGAACAGGAAAATCTATAGAAAATAGAAAGTAGATTAATGACTGTCTAGTGCTGGGGTGGGGAGTCAGCCTTGGTGGTCTAGTGGTTAAGATCAGGCGCTCTTCCACTGTCGCCCAGGCTCGTTTCCTGATCAGGAACCACATGACCCATCTGTTGGTTGTGACACTGTGGCGGCTGGGTGTTGCTGTGATGCTGACAGCTATGCCATTGGTATTTCAAATATCAGCAGGGTCGCCCATGGTGAAGAGGTTTCAGCAGAGCTTCCAGGCTAAGACAGACTAGGAAGGAGAACCTGGCCACCCACTTCCAAAAAATCTGGCCACGAAAACACCATGAATAGCAGCAGAACATTGTCTGATATAGCCAGGATGCTGGGAGGAACGGGGGAAGGGTGAAGTGATTGGGGGGAAGTGGGGAGTGACTGCTAAAGGGTATGAGGTTTTTTGGGGGATGATGAAAATTAAATTAATTAACTATTTGTAGTGACAGTTGCACAATTCTCTGTGAATATACTAAAAACCACCAAATTGTAAACTTTAAATAAGTGAAATGTATGGTGTGTAAATTATACCTCAATAAAGCTGTTCTAAAAATAATGCATTTGCATTCTCAAGGAAGGAAATCATTTCATTAAGGGGAGTCAAAGTGTCTGCTGATGCTAAATTCTACAATAGTCTTCTGAGATGCGGCGTTTTTTCTGGGGCACTGACCAGCATGACGGTAATGTCTCCAACCGCTGCTATACTGTAAACACGGAAGCTCTTTTCATGTGGTAGTCCCTTGTGGCAACTTTTGATAAAATCCAAGGATACAACAAGGAACGCCACTTAGATTTTTGGGAGGGGAGGTTGAGAAGAAGGTACTAAGTCAGTGGTTCTTTGCTGTCTTCTGCTCTAACACACCTGAGAGGCCCATCAACACCTGAGACTCACTGAGGCAGGGATTCTCCCTGGGCCTGGAAGAAACTAAGCTGGGGAGGAGAGAGTCGGTGGTGGGAAACCACAACTCAAATGTAATTCTGCATAATCTTGTCAGAGGACAAGTTGGCAGTATTACCCAAATTTACAGCAAGCATACTCTGACCCAGCATTTGCACATCTATCAAGTTATCTTATTATGCTCAGACATGTGAAACATAATTAAATAATAACATCGAAAAAGGAATCCAACTATTCTAAAGTGAGTCAGCACACTTCTTTATTTTTACTGCACTTAAGTTATGAAAATGTGCTCATTTCACTCTTGATCTTCAATTCTATATTGATCACATAAAAACGACACCATGCTGAGTTTTGTATAAATTCACCCACGTATAATATTTACTAAAAAAAAGAAAAAAATTACACCTCATTTTCCATAGCTTTTTAGGTACTGCTTTTAGACAGTGAATAATTCTGAAAAACAGAACAGGGAGTTAACCACAAAAATGCTTATAAATTTCTTTGCAGTTTTGGGAATGTTTCTCATTATATTTCTATTTGAGGGTAACTTCAGGGCACATGTGCAATGTTATCCAACAGGCAAAATCACCAAAGGTGTTTATAGTAACACTTGAAAGATGTTTTTAATAATAATAAAAGTGATATTAAAAATAGAATAACAAAAAAAGGAGGAGCAGCCACAGAAACCACCAGAGCCACTGCTGCCTCTGCAACAGCAGCCCTAGCAACACTCACACAGAACTCACTACATCCCTGGCAGTATGTCACATGTATTAATTCATTAATCGTCACAACAACTTTATCATTTTACAGATGATGAAATGGAGGCACTGAGTGGTTAAGCAACTTGCACACGGCTGGTAAATGACAGAGCTTAGATTCCAACACAGGCAGTTTCTCTCTGGAGTCGGGGTTCTAAACCACATACAATTCTGTCCTTTGAGAACACTGACATTCTATACAATACAGATGGAAGAGACACCAGGATGAAGAAACAATAAACAAACAATTTAGACCTTGATATGTTATACTTTCCTACCCAAATCAGGGAGCATATTACAGAACATTCTTCTCTCTGAAAAAAAATATACTTTTGCAAAATTTAAAACAAACCAATACAGGCTTAATTATGGCAAATATCAACATATAATTCCAATTTATTAGTATCATTTTAGCTCATGATGCAAGGTTGACCGTGATAGTCTAAATAGCAGCAAATTATTTCCCTATCTCATTTGTCTGATCATTGAGATGTGGAAAAATTTCCACTACCAACAAGCATTTTACATAATTGATGTTTCACTGTCATTCTATAGAAATGAAATTCTATCTTTATTATTTTGTTATTTATAAATGATGACAGATAAATTAAGAAATCTTTATATCCTTGGAAAGCATAAATGCTAACGTATCAAAATTGATATGAATCAAATAGTTAACCAAGTCTTTTGAAAGTTTATTTCTTTGCACTTCCTTCTTATTTCTCTCTTTGTACTGCACCTGCGTATCTAGCTTGACGTTCCCACTTATACCATGTGCTTGTCTATGTCTCCATGGGCTGTATGCTTCTCACTCATAGCTGTACCCCACTACCTAGCACAGCATCTGGCATACAGTAGGTGCTCAAGAGACTTATTAACCAAAATAATAAATTGGTGAGTTAACAAATTTGGAAACATTAATTGCCATAATCATTACTTTAATTTCCATAGAGGTAAAAGTGACAGGTATTTTAAAAGGTCAAGTTAACAGACATACATTTTTTTCACTGCACTGGTTTTTATCACTCAGGAGGCAAAAACGGAGCTCCTCATTGTGCTAATTCCGTGACACCAGCTTTCTGGTGAAGTGTGAGAAGCCTGAAAGAACTTACACCCAACCAACTACAGAACTGTTAAAGGGAAAATGAGACAACAGGAGAAAAGAGCAATTGGCTTTCCACATTTCACAATACAGTACCAAAACTCACAGAAAATCAAGCATTTCTATAAATAGGGATAGCTGTCTCTAAATCCTTAGAAGACAGATTAGGTTCATTAATATTTGCACTTTTTTATGCATAGAAAGGCTTATAAAACATACCCTGGGTTTACCTCTAACAATAATTACTGAGGGTAAAAAGAAAATATTAAGGAGAATTTTTGTTTCTTTAATGAAATGACAATTTAAAGGAAATTTAACAGAGTAATTTTTTATCATGACACCAAAATTACATAGGACACACTAAAACAGGCTCAGCAGCTAATTTATGGAGTAAAATTCTGTGCTGCAAAGCCTGGTTGATTCTTAGGGGCAGGGACACACATTAGTAACACATGTATTAAGAAATGAGCCATGAAGAAAAAGGAAATGTAGATCTTCAACTTAATACATTATACCAAAAAATTTCAAATGTATAATATATGTTTTTAACTCAATTGATTAACAGTGATGAACTTTCAAAGATTAAATGTTAAATTCTATGGCAAAAAGTTAAATAGAAAAACAATGAAACACCTGAATATATAAAGACTTTAAATTTCATTCATCAAAAAACAGAACAAGCAAAGTTTAGAGGCAAACAAACTAGGAAAATATCAGAGAGGTTTAGTATACCTAACATATAAAACATTTATGTAGACTGATAAGAAAAATCGTAAAACCAAGGTTAAATGCGCAAAGCAGATATCCAGACAATTCACAGAGGATACAGAAATGACTAAGAAATATGTTTTTAACAATCAGCATGTAAATGAAAACAGGATACAAATTAATTCTTATTAGGATATGAAAGTTTTTATTTTTAATAAGCATATTTACTGCCACAAAGGTTACAGGTAACACAAGCACCTCGAAGACTCCTGAATAAATCAATCAAGTCTCTGTCAGTCACGGGCTGGGTGACCTCGGGCGAGGTGCTGAGCTCTTCTGAGCTTCAGTTATGACACAGAGTACCCATCTCATAGAGATGTTAGGAGGATTACTTAGGATATTATTTGTAAAGGGTAGAGCACAGAATCTGACACATTTTAAGGCAGGTATTATTATTAGCATTTCTGGGAAATAGTTTGACAATATGTATGCAGTCTTCTCGAACTCTAGGCATCACTGCTTTCATATTCAATGTTACTAATATATTTGAGGGTGGGATCATAAATTTTTTATACAAGTTTTCTAGCCCTAGTAGCAATTCAACTAAAAATTTCAGTTTTAAGAAAGCTAGTCATTTATACAATAAGCTAAAAGAAGAAAATCTTCCTATGTGAAGCTTTTCAAGTAATACTGTATTACATGTGCTCTCAAGGTGTTTATAATGCCCACTGCACAGAAATCCCATTATAGGTCACTATCAATCACAAGGATACCATGAAAAGGATAACAAAAGTGCTCAGAAATTGATGTCTTTCTGCTTGAAGTTTCCTGAAGTGTAACAGATGGGAAATCTTTCAGCAACCACAATTTATAAATATATCTGTACTCTTATCTATTCATTTTACCTTTACTGATCAGTAACAAAACACATGCTATACTGAGTAATAAAATTAAGTCAACTGCATTTGAAGTCAACGGACCAATGAAAATCAAGACCTCAGTTTCGTATGACCTCATGCACACTAGGGGTGTGATCACTGATTTACTTTAACTTTTAAAAGCATTAGATTTCCAGGGTTAATAAGTGGCTTTTATATTTGAGGTCAATTGGGCAAGAAATATCATGAATGAAATCAAATGCAAATGGACTTATCTTAGTTACAAACACTGGAATTAGGAAGCAGTATATCAGAATAATTAGGCTGCCCTCAGAGGACAGAAATATTTCCTAGATTGTCACATTCCTTTCTTGCTGTAGAGCTACTGGATATCACAGTGACTAGCATAGAGCAGGCCTCTACAAACAGTAGCTGAATCATCAAGCAGATGAATGGTTATGGAGCAACTAGGCAAGCATTCTCTTCCTGTGATGTTTTGTGGCAATGGGAGTACTAGCAAGGAGGGCCCAGGAGCATCCTGAGTTGCCTGGTTAACAAGAACTATGCAACATATTTTCACAAAACTATATCTTAAATGGTGGCTGAGAGAGGGAGGGAGGGTAGAAGGGCAGGAAGTGGAAGAACCATTGAAGTATGTAGTTGTCCCACAGTAAAGGCTTTATGTATATTTCCTCATCAGTTAATCTTTCTGACATAAAACTAAAGAAACTGATGATCACAGAAGGTAAGAAAGTTCTTCAAGTCATATAAATAGTAAGTAGTAGAACTTATATTCAAACCGTGAACTGCCTAGTTCCTAAGTTTATGACCCCAAAACTCTTGATCTTTTCACTACAGTCAAAGAAAAACATGAAGAAAAGAAAAAAAGGAAGAGAAACTAGGGGAGAAGGAAGTGGAGGAAAAAGATGATAATGTCAGAGAAATAATCTATATCACGTGGCTACAAGTTTGCTAGGTATTAATACTCATTTAAAATATAGTCTAGTGGAAAATAAATTGAGTTTGAAACAATGACTTACCAAACAACTTTAGGTACCCAAGAAATTAAGTTGGGAACTTTATATGTACATAACACTTTGGATATTTTAAAGTACTTTTATATCCATTTTATCACTTTAAAAGTCTCTGATTAAAACTCCCAGGAAATTAAATAACATTCATGCCAAAAAGAAAAAAAGTCTTCACAAAACTCAAGAAAATTTTCATTCACTTGAATACTTTGGGAGTTTGTGTATATTGGAGAGAAAGGTGTACTTATTAAAATTACTCAATAATTCAAGCTTAATCAAAGAACATGACTGACTTTAACTCCTGATGTTTACTAATAATGCTTTCATAATGTTTTCAAAGTATCCATTCTAAAAAAATCCTTCTATTCGCCTGTCTTAAGTTATACAGTATATAAAGCTCTAATCTTTAACGATTTGGGATCTTACAGTAGGACCTACATGAAGGTCATCACTGTCAATGTCCTACATACAGAGAAAGGAAAGTCAGTTGCATGTATATTGAAAAGACAAGATAAAATCTAGAAGTCAGATATTTTTTAAAGCTAAACAACTGATATGTTAGTTTCTCTTTTTAGAAAATACTAAGAAAACATATTAAAGTTAAGTAATGGCTTTGGGAAAGTTTTAGAGTAAAGTTATCATTAACCTTATGTTATCTTATATTTCCCTACTTTTCTTAACCTCAAAAAAGAAACGCAATCCAAAGAACTTTTATGTGATAAATACTTTTACAGTTATTTTTGCAAAGAAGTCAAAAAGTACACTGCTTTCTACAGACTGATCATCTCTTACATGGATAGTTTCTAAACTTCCAAATTTAAATAACAATGGAAGGTATAACAAATGATCACTTTATTCTAAGACAAGACAAATGTATCTTAAAATATGTCTCTGGTTTAAGATAAACATGTTTACAATTTGTTTACCCATTTTATAGCAAACATTGATATTCTAAAAGTCTAAATTTTCTAAAGAAAAAAAAGAAATACTGTAATAATTAACTATTTTCTAAGAACACAGTGGGTAGGTCAAGCCTTCGGCCAGGAAACAGCATATTGAGTCGTTTTGCTCTAACAATGGAATACAAGTCACATAGTTTTGTTGTATAATTATTCACTAAGGCATACACAGAACAAAATATTCTTAGTGGTTTTCACTGGATACAAACTGGCCTGAATTAGTAAAAGTCATGTATTCCAGAATATTTTTAAAGATTTACTGTTCTATTATTTTCACGTAACTCCAATCAATTAACTGTCCATAAAATGTTGTCAAGCAGATATCCAACTGAGGCTTCTTTAATGAATAAATAAGCCTTTGTTGGTAAATGTGGCATCTAGAATGCTGATTAACGCCCACAGAAGCGTGTTTGTTCTTGGAGCAAGTATACAATAGTTAAGAATGAGTTGTCAACCAGAAGACACACAGCTAGGTCAGAGTGCTAAAGAATATGCAGCATCTCTTTCTCAGGGAAGACAAGCATGTCGTTTCCTAGTTTGCAACACACCTTCTGCATGTTCTCTACCACCTTTGTAGAAGCTCAGCAGGGAAGAAGAGAAATTGACTCTTTCTTTGAAGGCTCTTTCTTCTTTTTGATCATGAAACAGATCAAGGCATGACCTACACTATTTCTGTTCACTCTGGTCTTAAGATAAGAAAATGGTATCTAAACTCAAAATCTGTCTACACTGAATACATTAATTTTGGAGTAAAGAAGGTCCAATGCTTTTTTACTGATTGATATTGTTTTCAATTTTTTTCTTTTTTGTTAAAGTTCAATTTGCTTATGTAGAGTATAGTCAATTCTGCATTCCCAATTCATTAGGCTTCTCAATTTTATCCAGAGGCTTTGCTCAAATAGCACTTTTTCTCACTGTATCAACCTCAGGCTGAATATACAGCAAGAAGCAGAATGAAGAAGGTTTAGATCTCAAATCCCATATCCCAGGCACCAGTTTTCAGCCTCTGAATCACAGAAAAACTTCCTTATGCTCATTTGTAATTTCCAAGTATAGTAGTACTGAGGATTCTGATGTTAAAATTCTTGTCCTTAGGTAGGTTAGCTACTCCTCTACTATAATATGTTTTATTTAGCTGTGAGTATCAACAAGGCTTCTTCACATTCATGTTAGTGAGAAGGAAATAACATTCTACCCAGATAATAACCTTACCAACTAGGCTTGATTCTAAGAACACTACTTCATCTATATATATTTGTCGGTTGAAAAATCTAAATGCAAAACCTATATAAATAATATCAACTCCTTATTAAAAGGCTGTCCTTTTAAAGGAAGAAAATTTTTCTACAGGTTTTAAAATTAGGATTAAGTTTATATGGAGACCCAGAAAATACAGTTAGGAAAAGAGCAAACTGGAAACAGCATTAAGTTAATTTTCTCTTCTTTGGTTAGCTTCTATTTGCCCTTATATATCATCTGTGTAAAGCTTGAATTGGAAATCTGGACTTTGAAACATTCTTCCCTAATGGAATGGAAAAAAAAGAAACCAAAGACAATTACTCCTACAGCACAAATTTAGCATTTATGTAGTAGTACTGGGGACAAGAAAGACAACAGTATTTCACATAGCAAGCAGTTCTTTTAGTGCAGGTACAGTATTCACAATCAGCCTGTTTCATAATCTTTTTGCCATAAAGGAATTCTGCCTCTAATAAGATAGCCTTTTTGATGGAAATGCTAATAATATTTTAAATTTTAGCAAGGAATCGCACAGGAAGAGGCATAATAGTTCTTTGTGTTCGTTAAATTAGCCTTCATTTCAATGTGTCCAAAGAGTACTTTTATTCAGCTGAAGTTTTAGGAAAAGCTAAAGAATAATTCTTCAAAGAATTATGAATAACGGTCCCGTTAAGCCTCTAGCAAACTGAGTAAATTGCCAATGTGTATTTACCGGAAAGAAGAAAACTCTGGGATAACCAATTCCTTTTGGCAAGTGGTTTACTAAAGCTATGACCAAACATGATTGCTATATTAAATCAGAATTTTATTACATTATATAAAAGTAACTCAAAGTTCCCATAGGCTTCTGTTAGAAACCTATCCACTAAGCTGAATGCAGCCCTCTAAATGATAATGGTACCCACACTATCTGACTTTCTTCCCAGAAACCGTCCATCATCATTCAGTGAAACAGACATATTAATATACCTTTACATAATAAGAAACTCCCCCAAGACCTCTTAACAGCATGAAACGCCAGGCAAACACAAGAAAAATGTCTGCAAAGACCTACTTCTTTTTTTTTTTTTTTTTTTTTTTTGGTGAGGAAGATTAGCCCTGAGCTAACATCTGTTGCCAATCCTCCTCGTTTTGCTGAGAAAGATTGGCCCTGGGCTAACATCCGTGCCCATCTTCCTCTACTTTATATGTGGGATGCCTGTCACAGCATGGCTTGATGAGTGGTGAGTAGGTCCGCACCTGGGATCCAAACCTGCAAACCCCAGGCCACCGAAGAGGAGTGTGTGAACTTAACCACTAACACACTGGGCCAGCCCCTGACATACTTATTTCTAACGACTTGATAACAAGAGATAAAATTGTTCCCAACCTTCTCCACTTACCCAGGAGTTTTGCGATGATATAAAGGGCTTGTCCCCAAAGAAACAGTTTTCCATCACGGCCACAGTTGCTAGGAAATCGCTTTTGACTACCAGGGTTTCTTTTTTCAGATTCTACAAAATCAGCTGGCACATAGTAGTACTTTGGTACAACAGGATAACCTATGGAGTTTAAAAATAAATATTTAAAATATAACAAATCAGTGTCCTTCCCAAATTTTCTCTTCAAGAAATTGCAATGACTAGAAAGGAGAGAGAAAGGTTATAGAGGAGGGAACAGATTTGATAGACTACAGAAAATTGGATATTTTGGCTCCTTTCAGAAATTGCAAGTGCAAAATGTGGAAAAAGCTTCTTGACTTTAAAACACTAATTTGACAGCATATGTTACGCTTTAGCCAACAATGTTAACATATCTCCTTTAACAACATTTAATTTTAACACCTTTAAATGAATCAACAAATATATAGTACGCAAATATTTAGAGCCATTGAAGAAGCTATTTTTAATAGGATTAGTCTGTGGAAGTTTTACAAATGAGATACTGTATAATCTTAAATGAAGAATTATAACCCTGAGCCATTGCTTAGAGGGAAGAAATCCTCATTTTAATCATTAAACCCATTATCTACCATTCAATATCACTGAAGAGAAAAAAATCCATCTTACCCTGTGAGCAAACTGTTTAAAAATATTCCTTGGTAGAAACTAAAAATTATTATTTAAAGACTATATCATCTGTGGATGATATAGAGGGGGGGAAAACCCCAATTCCAGTAGAGTGCTAGAGAAGACTTTTTGCAATATCAGCCCATAGTAAACTTAATTTCCCTAATTTCCCTAAAATTTGCTTCCTTCTGTATGCAGCAATCAATCGAGATATTTGTGTTTAAAACTAGTAAAAAGGTCTATGATTCACAGGGAATAGTTTGAACACCACTCTCTGAATGTGATGAAGCCTACAGTGTGGTACACTAAACCACCACCTCAAGGCATCAATAATTTACCACTGAGTACTAAAAGATCTCATTCAAGGGATTTCAAATATCATATTCATTACTACACGCATTACACTATTTCTCACATTGGACAAGTAACTATTTGGAGCATAAAGACATAAATAAATTAATTAATTTTTATTTCAAATTCAATGTTTATCCATAAACATTTCACTACTTTAACATTACAAGTATTTTAAAGGGTGAGCACATACTGTGAAGTATTTAGGGTACTTGTGGAAAACCCTAAAGAATATCACAAACTTCATGTGAGATAGGAACAGGGCTCAGTGCTGTAACCGCCAGTTCATGCATTGTGCCCATAAGCCATCCATTTTTTACCAACAAATCATATATATATATTTTTTTTTTGTGAGGAAGATCGGCCCTGAGCTAACATCTGCCAATCCTCCTCTTTTTTTTGCTGAGGAAGACTGGCCCTGAGCTACCATCCGTGCCCATCTTCCTCCACTTTATATGGGACGCCGCCACAGCATGGCTTGACAAGCAGTGTGTCGGTGCACGCCTGGGATCTGAACCGGTGAGCCCCGGGCCACTGCAGTGGAGCGTGCACACTTAACCGCTTGTGCCACTGGGCCAGCCCCAACAAATCATAATTTTTAACTTCCAGGTAAATATGTTTTCAAAGCTGTTCACTTATGAGAACATATTCTCATTTTATTAATACTTCCAAACCCCAAAGATATTTGGAACTTCTCCTTTGGAATTCCTTTGATGACTAGTTTTCTAGTTATACAGAAAAATCAGTTATGGTCTTTTATGGGCCCTGACAGTGTTTAACTGCAACCAACATACTACTCCTAAGATGGGGCCTTTTGACCATTTCTAAAATATTAAACCCATCCTCAAAGGATGACATTTTAGCATCACAGCAGACATTCAAAATAACATGCTAAAAGCCCTAGAAGCAACTCTAAAGAGGAGGCCAAAATGTTCTTGACAATGGTAGTACCTTTAGGCTAGGACAGAGCCTCTAGCTGGCCCTCTGGAGGGGGCAGCAGTCACCTGAACATACCATTCCTGGTGACCTGAATAAAAATCAGTCATTTTATATTATTGCCACACTACACAGAGTGGAGTTACACAGTTGATAACAGATGAAGAACCTGGGCTTAGCCAATGAACTATTTTCCAATTACTATAGCCATGACGACCTAAATTCGTCTCCAGCCTTGTATTGCCTAATGAACTCCTTTTATAAAAACAAATGTATTATAGCAAATTAATAAATTATTCTTTCTAATTCATTCAAGATCTCATTCATTTTTTTCAATTTAAATAAACTGTTCTGTTTAAAAAGCAATCATTTACGCATTTCAAAGGAATGTGAAGGAAATATCAGTAGGAAGACTTTCTTGAAAAAACAAGCCAACTATACCGTCTGTGGTCTGATGAAGTACTGGAGTCAGAAGGTCCTGATATTCCTTTACTTGGTTGGGATTGCCTCTAAAAACTCCTAAAACGTAAAACATAAAATCCAACAGCATCTGAGCTCAATAAGCACCACAGAAATTTTACCTTAGGGAAATCTATTAGTCCAGTTATAATTATTTTGGTAATTTTCTACATAAATGATAAAAATAAAATTGAAAAAGGTAATACAAACGTGTGTGATATTTTTTCAGGAAATTGATTTTAGAAGGTCATGTTAGCATTTAGAATCGAAAACAGAATTTTAATTGAAATATCTCTATTTATATGTGTAAATATTATAGATATTCACAATGTTACGAATTATGGTATTCATGATTTCTATTCATAAAAAAACTTCTTTGCAAATATGAAAATATGTTTGCATCATTTTTTAAATAAAGTATTTCTTTAATTCTTTAAATTCTTTTACAGAAAATGATTTAATATTCACTCAAAGCAGAAGAGTAGCGTACAAAAATGCAAAGCAGTTAACATCACTGTGTGCAGTCTATTTTGCTAGCTGAAAGGAGTCATATTTCATTTTTCTCTTCTTTAAACCACTTATATCCTATAGCTTAAATTTCAGGAGGAAAGCTCACTTACCATCAATCATCATGTAAAGGAAAAATATGGGAAATTCACATTCAATGCCATCAAATAGCTAAAACAGAAAATAAATTATTAAAAATTTCACTAAATTAATTAGAAAATTATATTAATTAGAATAATTATAGTTAGGATGTACATAAAAGATTCATTTATAGTAATAACAAAATTGGACTGATTTATAAGTAGTTTCATTGTTCTTTTTTAAAAATTTTTCTCAGAACTCTTATTATTCAAACGCTCATTCATTTAATCCATCACACACAGCAGTCATTCATTCAATAAGCATTTACTAAGTACTCAGCAGTGCCTGGCACCAACTAGACAGAGGGCTGTGAAAACAAAAAGACGGAGAAGCTGCCCTCAAGAGCTCACAGCCTAGGGGAGAGGCAGGCATGTAAACGAACAACTGTAGCACCTGATGAAATCTGTATACGTGATATACCAGAAACACAGGGAATGAAAGACCCAAGTCTGCCTAGGGGGTCAGGGAAGGGTTTATAGGAAAAGAGATGCTTCAGCTAATGCTTGATGGATTTCTCCAGGGAGATGAGCTAAGGGAACTCCACACAGAGAAACAAAAGTATAAACTACAGATGTATGGAAGCACAAAGTTTCTTAAAGAAACTACCAGCAATTCAGTATTTCTGGAACAAGCAAGGAAGAAATAGTGAAAGCTGAAGCCCAACAGGTGGGCCAGGCCAGCCAGATCAAGAAGAGCCTGGCAGGTCACGCTAAGAGACTAAGACTTTGATCTGGAAGTGACACAGAACCACTGTTGAATACTGAGCAGGATCAGATTTATTCATTAGATTTACTTGCTAGATGGACAGCAGGCAGTGTTGAAGAGAGTTTTAGGGCAAGAGATGAGACCAATTGGAAGGCTGCTGGGAATAATCCAAAGAGAAAAGATGATAGCCTAAACCAAGGTTTTTCAACTTCAGCATTTATTGACATTTTGGGCAAAATAATTCTTGGTTGTAGGGGCTATCCTGTGCATTGCAGGATGTGTGGTAGAATCCCTGGCCTCTACCTCCAGATGCCAGTAGCACCCACCAAGTGGTGACAATGAAAAAATGTCTGCAGATATTGTCAAATGTCCCCTGGGGAGCAAAACTGTTCTTGATTATGAACCACTAGCCTAAAGCAAGGAGTTAATAGAGAGGAAGGTTAAATCTGTCAGCCTTGGTGAGTGACAACGAGGGGTGAGTGAGAGTGAAGTGCCTAGGATGACTCTCAGGTTTGCGACGGGCAGAAGAGCGGGAGACGAACATAAGCAGACTGCAGGGCATCCAAGTGAGGACGTCCAGAAGGCAGGTGGATACATGGTAGGGCACTCCTGGGGAGAAGTATGAGTTAGGGATAGAGACACTAAAGTTAACAGTGATAGCTATGATTGCATGAATAGCAGAAGAGTAAGGATGGAACCCAGGAGAAGAGTAATATTTAAGAGGTGGAAGAAGAGGAACCTGCAGAGGAGACTAACAAAGATAGTGAGAGAAGTAAGAGAGTCAGGAAGAGAATGGGGTCACAGAAAACGTTCCAAGTAAGAGAACTCAGTTAAGACACCCAAATGCCAAGGAAATAAGTGAAATAAGGCCAGAAAAGCATCCACTATGACCCAGTGACCTAAACTGACTGAAGCCAGCACAGCTACCGGAAGTACTGGGAAGAGGAGCAGGGTTATAAGGTGAAGGAGTGAGTAGACGCAAACAAGGTACTACACCTAGAATGGACCATGCTTTTCAGAAGTGTAGCCACAAAGAGAGAGGCGATGGGAGGCAGACAGGGGTGAGTGGTGAGGGAGAGTTTTTGTTTGTTTTTTCAATGATGAACTTCAATGTGTTTATGTGAAGAAAAAGAAGCTGATTTGAGTTGGGGAAGCAAAACAGCGGGAAGGAAGAAGTGGGGAAGATGAGGAGACAAAAAGAAAGAGATAAAAACAGACAGCTATCTATCAGGGAAGAAAACAAATAATACAGCAAGAATCCTAGGAAGTAAAAGAGAACAGGATGGGGTGTACATATGGAGGGTTAGCCTTAGAATGAAGAACAGGCAGCAACTTCTGGGAGACAAGAGAGATGGAGGTAAGTATGGATGAAGGATAGACGCAGTGGAGGAGGCCAAACAGAAATGTAAGGCTAACAAGTAGAAAGTAAGACGTAAAGTCTGGGAATTTGAGTACAAATGGAAAAAAGTGTGAAAAGCTTATAAGAGGAGTCCCTGGCAGGGTCACATAGCATAACTAAAAAGCAGTGAAAGCAATGATGAGGACTGAACCAAGATGGATGTCCTAAGTCTGGGGTGGCATCTATCCACACTGCTGTGGCCTTTCTCAGTGGTGCTCAGCAACAGGTGGGAAATAGAGAAAGTCTGCTGGACTGATCCAAACTTGAAAGTATGCAGGGTGGTAGTTACAGGGGGTCCAGTTCAAATGTAAGTGCTGTAAATCAGCACAGGAAAGGTATTAAATAGAAAAGAAACATCTCAAGGTGTTTAAGAGATAAACGGATCTTTTGGCCCAATCTAACAGACTGCTGTAAGGTTTCAAAGACGTACACAATACAATGGCTCCTAATGCTCCCAAATGATAGTCAGTTGTGAAATTAAATAAAATGATAAATAGTGTGTCCCGCTGTTCTGCAAAACTAAGTGTATACTAAATTTTAAAAGAGTATTTAATTGTCAAACAAATTACAAGGTACCATGCTGCCTGGACATTTTTTATATACAGATTCATGGGATTTTCCCTATCTTCAGTGAATGAGTCAAAATTATGACAATGCTTACAAAAATAATTTTCAATCTACCCCACTAATTGTATTCAGCAATGTGGAGGCATGCTTACCTTTTTGGGGGGTGTTATAGTTTTCTGGACAGCTTAAAAACACCTAGTATAAATCTAGATATAGTGGTACATATGTATATTTGAAATATAAAATATTTTAAAACTAATTATTTAGAGGACTATATTTCAAAGGGAAGTGTCTAAGTGAAACAAAAAAAAAAGAGCATTTGCTTAACAGATTGAAAGTTGGATCACAAACAGATATTTTCTATTACATGAGACAAATGGTATGAAACAAGCAGGCAGAGTTCTGAAAGTGTGAAAGAAGAATTATTCACCCGATGAATCAATATGGCTCCATATGAGCAAATGGGCTTCACTGGTGGTAAGGGCTAACACTTATCAAGTGCTTACGATGTGCGAAGCACCAATCTAAGCATTTTTATATATACTAACTCATTTAATCCTCACAAGAACCTCAATAATAGGACCAATAATAGTAGGTACTATTATTTTACCAATGAAGAATATTAACACAGAGAGGTTAACTAACTGGCCCAAGGCCAGACAGCTAGTAAGTAGCAGAGCCAGAAGTCAAACCCAAGAAGTCTGACTCCTCAATTGGTGCTTTTGACCACTCTGTTATGCTCTGATGTGGAATAGTTTTTGATACCTTAATTTCAGCTGGTTTGTAGTAGCGTCTGCTGGGATCTTCCAATGATGTTCTATATCCATCTCTCAAGAAACGTTTAAATCCATATTTTCCTTTTAATTTTCTAACCACTTTATCAAGTGTCTGGCTAAACAGAACTTCATCATCCAGGGCAAATGCAGGATAAGTGATGCAGGGGAGCAGGGCAGCATCTGTGTTCTGGCAGCAATAAAAAAAGAAGGGACTGTAAGTGCCTGCAGTGATATGATCAACACAGCCCAAGGAGAATCATGGAGATGAAAAGCCGATAAAAATAAGTCAATAAATAAGGAATAGATAATAAAAGGTAAATAAATAAGAAATAAGTCAATAAATAAGTCAATAAAAGTCTTTAACTGACAGTGAGATTGCTGTGCTGCAAGGGACACACAGACGCTTATATGGCATGGTTTAGTGAAGCTTACAGAGGAGATAAAACTTTATTCACCAATAAGGAGTATTTTCAAGGTTCAACACTGGACTCAAACTTTAAGATATTAATTAAGGCAGTGTGTAAAAATTTAACACCAATAACTAATCATTAAAACTTAGTTTCTCATAACAATTTTTTGGTATCAGTGAAAAACGCAAAACAATCTAAATGTCC
Organism: Diceros bicornis minor; assembly: GCF_020826845.1. NCBI lineage: Eukaryota > Metazoa > Chordata > Mammalia > Perissodactyla > Rhinocerotidae > Diceros > Diceros bicornis. Next base: position 1,454,688 of record NC_080771.1, on the reverse strand, counting down.
AACAATTAGATAAGTAAATTAGCAGCCATTAAAGTTTATATTGTAGGAACATTTATTGATATGGAAACATGTCCATTCATAGAACCAGATTATCAAATATTATGAATAATATTCTCCCAGTTTTATAAAATGAAAAGTATATATGTATATAAAAATATATAAAAACATATAAACACAAATGTTGTCACCCTAAGATTATAACTGAGTGGTGGAATAACGAGTGGATATTTATTATATTATTATTATTTGCTTATTTGTGGGTTTTGTTTTTCTTTTATCATAATCCTGCATTACTTCTATAAAACAGTTATTTTTAAATAATTAAATTATTCCATTTTGAGTGTTTTCTAAGAATAGAGCCATAAATAACCCCTATAAAAATCCGCAATTGAATACTATAGGCATATAAAAGTTTATCAGACCAAAAAAATTGTGACTCGAATGAAAGAAAAGAAGCATGAAAAATAATTTTATTCAAAAGGAATATAAATTATGAAAAGTATTTTTCTAATATTCTGTGACAAAAAAATTTATTTTGGTATAATGTTGCTACTCCCTTCTGAAAAAATAAAAGGTCTACTTTTCTACTGCTTTACAAAAGACTCGAAAGACAAAGCAGCTTTGTCCACAGCTCTGCTCACTTCCTGAACAAGACCTCCACAGACCAGGCACGTGAGAGGCAACATCTATTCTCTCTTCTCTTCTCTGCTGGCAACCTCTAACATTCTGGAACACATTCTTAGAAAAGTAAACAAAATTACAAAACAATCATAAATGATAGCTCATATTAATTTATTATAAAAATATCTCACATGAGATCTTGATTCTCTGGGTAAGAGTGAGCACAAAGTTTGCCTATTGCGATTGTGAGCATCGAGATCCACAAATATAACCGACCAAGAACAGCCCTGGAACGAGAAAGAGAAAAACATTTCCTAAATTAAGAAAAAACGACTTGTAGAACATTGGGCATTTTGACTGTAAGAAATTTCACAAAAACACTAACATTGGTTGCATTGAGAGTGGCATTACAGAAGATTTTAATTTTCTTTTTTTTATACTTTCAGTATTTCCCAAATTTCTTGCAATAAACATTAATTTTATAATCATAAAAAATGTTATTTTTACATTTTCCCTATTTCTCCTCAGTCTTCTTATAAATCAAAATGTATTGATTATAACTAACCAATTAAGGATATTTATGTTAATAAAAATACAAATAGTTTACTCACATTTTTGACAAGGAATAAAACAAGAACCAATTTGAGTTCACAAAATCTGAATTGTACAGTCCTAATAAAGAATGTTGATTATATGATCAAACTAAGCAAATTTAGATACAATCTAGAATTATAGATATAAAAACTACTTTAAAGCATAGAGACAGGAGAATCTCAAATAATAAAAATGCAAATAAAAGCTAACATTCACTGTGTGTCAGGCACTGTGCTTTATGCTTCACATGGATTATCTCATTTAATCCCCATATATAGAGGATTATTATCCCCATTTTACTGAAAAGGATGCTAAATTTTAGTTTAACAGAGCACGGGTTCAAAATCAAGTCTCTAACACAGAAGTCCACACCTTAACCACTAAGTTATACAATTTCCCACAATAAAAAATATCTTTCAAGTAAGAGCCAAAAAACTTGAACAAAAAGACAGGTGTAACAAAAAATGTCAATTGGTCTGCTAACCAAGTTAAAAAAAATTTAATATTTAGCCATTAGTGCTTTCCATATTTAAGAGCATAGCCATAAGTAAACATAGCTTTGTTCTTTTACTGGGGAGCTAAACATTTTGAAAACACAGAGAATGAAACTGGAATACAAATACAGCTTCCATTATAAGAGAATACTCAGAAAAACACATAGGGAAGGGAAGAAGAGAACTATCATTCCAATTCTCACCAACTTCAAAGACGCATTCACTCTGAAACTAAAATACCTCGAATCAATCACCTAGACTGAAACTCAATGTCTAGTGGTACTAGGCCCTACCTCCAAATATCAGACTCACTATATGTACATTTTTCCTGTTAACCCATGTACATACATGAGTATTAGCTCATAAAATAGAATGATTTCTCAGGCCGGCCAGGTGGTGCAAGTGGTTAAGTGCGCGCACTCCGCTGTGGCAGCCTGGGGTTTGTCGGTTCGGATCCTGGGCGCGCACCTACACACCACTTGGCAAGCCATGTTGTGGCGGCGTCCCATATAAAGTGGAGGAAGATGGGCAGAGACGTTAACCCAGGGCCAGTCTTCCTCAGCAAAAAAAGAGGAGGATTGGCAGATGTTAGCACAGGGCTGATCTTCCTCACCAAAAAAAAAAAAAAAAAAAGAATGATTTCTCATTCATAATATCATTTCTTAAATCTGTTTTAACTCTGACGAGTAAATTAATAAATGAAGAAGAAGTGAGTGAGGCTGTCACTCAACAACCAGATTAATGCTAAACTGTCCTTTCTATTATTTGAAATTCCCTAGTTTTCATATCCACTGACAAAATTGAATTCAACAAAGCTTCACGCGGTATCTGCCACTGTCAGAGTAATGTGTTCTCTGCTTTGAGGAAAACAAGATAGAACTTGACCTCTGCTCTCAAGGAGCTGACCAAGGTGATATTCAGTCCTAAACAGATGAATATTAAACAAAACAAAAAGACTGCACATGGCAGGCAATACATGACGATGTACCAAGATATGGGACTATGTACCAAGTGAGTGGCTTAGATGAGAGAATAATAATGATAATAAATCTCTAAAGGTAACATAAAAAAAACAAAATAGGGAACCTGGGATACTTCATGGAGAAGGCAAGGACCAAAGCTAGGATCTGAATTTTTGTGGGAAGGGGAGCAGGCAGGGTAGTTAGAACAAACAGCAGAGAAATGAATAGGCACGAGATGTTGGGGGCCTGTGAATACACAAAATAACAGGACTTATAATTTATCCTTAGGCTCATAATTAATAAAGTAAATTGCATGCCAAATCAGTCTGCCTTGAACTGAATTTTTAAAAGATAAAATCTAACTAGTGTAATTTATAAATAATGAAGTGAAATAGCAAATTTGGCAATTCTTGCCATTATCTGATTAATATAAACAAGCCAACTTCTATTTTCTGGCCACAATAAATGGTTTATTTATCTAAATTCATCAAAGTATTTGTTCAGGTTTCTTCCTCTGCCAGCCTCTAAGAAATATGCACAAAGGGAAAAATAATTTCATAATATTACTGGATTTTAACAGTGAGAGCAAATGCTAGTTAACTATATTGTGTGGGTGTCCTCTTAAAAAATATACCATGCTTAGGCATAGGGCCAAGATTCACAGGAAGATAAAATTCACCATAAAATTCACCTAAGACCATGGGCACCTATTCCTGTTCAGAAGCAAATTTTTAAGAAAGTCATCAAGGAGAACCTACTTATGGAATTAATTATCACCAACTTTAAATCATGAGACACATTAATTTTATGCCTACAAATTTCAAAGGAAGTTTGATATGTCTGCATTGCTTTGAATGCTTTGCATAACATGAGCAATTTCTCTAGTCATTACCTTTTAGATTCTGGCCTCAGCTCATTTGTCAGTATTGTGATTTCTCCAATCAAAACCAGGAATATGAAAGGATGTTTTATATGTATATGTCACTCCAAAGTATCTGATTAACACTGTATATTTTATTTTCATCTTCCATTTCCTGAAATTATCACAACTCTACCATAATATCTACTTTCTACACTAGAAGATGATTCAACCTAACCACTGCCATGGGGACTTGAGTTCCAATGGTGGGGAAGAGCTGCACTGAACCATCTACCCCAGACTCCATGACTGCAACAAACACTTTTGAGATGGTACCTAAAGCCAAGGGTGACGTCTATGACCATAAGACACTGCTGATCTCTTTAGTCTCAATTCAAAGTGAAATGATTTGAAGGATTGTCTGGGCCTTTCTTTACCCCATCAATCACTTCTCTGACCCTGAGCTAATAGGCTTGCTGCCAGATAGCATCAAAGCATGAAACAAGATGAAACCACTCAGTATATCTACTACACATGATTTCTGTTCTTCTGAAAGCAAAATCATACCACAGAACTACCATCAGGAGACTTTCTTCCCTAGTTCAGCATTAAGCTGTTCTTGAGCTCCGTGGCAGAGCCTGGAGAGCAGGATTCTTACAGAAAGGATATTTACTGATGGGAATTACCCCTCTGCACCATGGCTGTGGTGGCAATGGGCATGTAAATAGTCAACTTTTACTTACTGGCCCAACGGTAGCTTCCAGCATCCCCTCTCACAAGCCATGCTTCTCTTTTTCTACAGAAGATTCTACTCACATGCGTTAAAAGAACTTTCCAACTACAGAGCGAGATGAACCTGAGTAGTAATTCTCAGGGTTTCAGAAAGGGGAGAGCTGAGACTCAGACCCAGGAACCACAAAACTGTTGCTTAGCATGTCTATGACATTTGCTGAGTGTGAATTATAATTTATTTAAATATTGTCAAATATCACTTAAATATTATATATGTCACTATATTTATAGAGAACATATTTGAAAGTATGATGAAATATGTGATTCTCATATTGATGAGTATGTTTCTAAATGCTCCAAATTAGCCTTTATTATAAACTTATCACTAAAGAAATTAGGCCATTTTATCACATTTTCTTCTTAGATATTTTCTGCCAAAGAAAAATAACTTGCTTTCAAAGGGAAGATTTAAATGATAAAGTTTTTTCCTTGAATAATAAGGCAAGTCTGACATTTTAAAAAAAAGAAGAAAGGAAGTGTAAGAACACATAATAACCATTATCAAAGCTAAAAGCTTATTCCACACAACAATTTTCCATAAAAATAAAAATTAACATTTGTCTTATCTCATACACTGAAGCACAAAAAGGGCAAAAGGCAAGCCTTTCACGCTGTTTGCCAAGTGGATGTCTCATTCAGAAGTTCAACAATTAAGAAGAAAATAGTGTAGTCAAAAGGTAAAAACTTCCAGTTATAAAATAAATAAGTCATGGGGACGTGATATACAGCATGGTGACTACAGTTAACAATACTGTACCGTACATTTGAAAGTTGCTAGGAGAGTCGATCTTAAAAGTTCTCATCACAAGAAAAATAAATTTGTAACTACGTGTGGGTTTGGATGTTAACTAGACTTATTATGGTGATCATTTCATAATATATACAAATACTGAATCACTATGTTGTACACCTGAAACTAATATGTCGATTACACCTCAATAAAAAAAATTAAATTTTTTAAAAAAGAAGAAAATGGCTTAAAAGTTTTCAAAAGCAAATGCACAGTTCTCACCTCTAAAGGTAGAAAGCATTCAAGATTTAAGATTTCCTGTACTAACAGTTGATATTCCAGATTCATTACCAAGTGGCTTTGGTTTACTTCCTGTTCTGCCTCTTTGTTGCATGACCAGTGAAAAGCCACCTCAACTCTGTGACCACTCATTTTGAAAGAAGGGCCCTTCCAGCTCCAAAGATCTAAGATTGTCTGAGTTGCGACCAATAGGTGTACTTTTTCAAAGCTCTAAATTAATTTAGTTAAAGACACATGATCAGGTCTGCTAAAACACTACATCAACAGTTTTTGGAAATAGCTGAGAATACTAATCTGATCTGAAATCCCTCAAATCTTGAGGAGGTTTCTATAGGTTTTCATTTGAATAAAAACATTTCTTTGTTATATCAGTTCTTTTCCCAGCCACTGACTTTTAATTAGACCACAGCCCATTGAAGTACATGGAGCAATATGATAAAATGATTAAACACTGAAAAGATCATATGCACTCTTAAATGTGCTACTATTTAGCAGGTATATTTTTAACTTTGCTGTAGAGGTGGGAATTTTAACATTAACAAAGTCAGGTTTCTGTAATTCTCCACATCAGAAACAAAAATGAAAGGGAATTGGTAAAACTAGGATACTGTTTGATATTATCCAAAAAAAGGGAAGATGGAGAGCTCCAGTTGCAACATGTGACATCTATGTGGCTAAAGGAATAAGACATTATTTGTCTATATTTCCATCCAAAATACTCAAGGAATAGTCAACTCGGCAAACATTTGGCACACAGCTCTGCTGGGAATGGACATGAACTAACCAAGGTCAATATTAACTCTGCTTAGAGCAGTCTTTCTCATCCTTGGCTGCACATTACAATTCCTGGGCAGTTGGAAACATCTCAAGGCCAAGGTCTCCCCCTAGACCAATTAAATCAGAATCTCCAGGGGTAGAGCCCAGCAATCAGTATTGCAAATAATTCCACTGTGCAGCCAAGACTGAGACATTATGGCTGAGGAACAATTCTAGCAGTATATTTATAACTCAGAATCAGAAAGTATAGTAGAGCAATTCAGTGCTTTTAGAGTTATGGCTAAGAGATCTATGAAAGCTTCCTGGGAAAAGTAGGCTGAAGACAGAGCCCTGAAAGATGGGTAGTTAGGAAAGGTAGCATGTATACGTGTGGGCTTCTATGTAGGTGGAGGCATATATGTAGTATATATACCAGACACATAAGCAACATACACTAAGACTCGGGACATCAAAGGAGATGGCACGATTGCAAAAAGGAGCTGGCCACTACCTTATAACGTCCAACCTAGACACAAAACTCCATTCAGCACACTACTTGGTATGCCATGGAAGGCAGAAGAGCAAGACCTGTATCTTTCCAGACTGCTGCTGTAACACTATTGATTTAGTCCATGACTCCTCTAAGTCTCCTTGAGATACTCTCTAGAGGTTTTTCAGTCCAATCTCTTCATTTCCCTTCTTTAACATTACCAGTACTTCATTAACAATAACAAGAGATAATATTTATTGAGGGTTTAATCTTTGCCAAGCACTATGCTAAGCTTTTTATTTGCATGAAAACCTTCTGAGTTAGGTCCTAGTATCATTATCCCTATTTTTTTAGATGAGGAAGCCGAGACAGGTAAACAACTAGCCAATGTCACAGAACTCACTGGCGGGAGTACAGAGCATACAGTGAGTCTCCTGATTCCAAATACAATGCCATTCTTTTTTTTTTAATTGAGGTATAATTGACATATAACATTATATTAGATTCAGGTGTACAACATAATGACTCAATATTTGTATATACTGCAATATGATCACCACAATAAGTCTAGTTAACATCCATCACCGTACATAGTTACAAAAATTTTCTTTCTTGTGATGAGAACTTTTAAGATCTACTCTCTTAGCAATTTTCGAATATGCAACACAGTATTATTAACTATAGTCACCATGATACACATTACATCCCCATGACTTATTTTATAACTGGAAGTTTGTGCCTTTTGACCCCCTTCTCCTATTTCACCCACCCTCCACCCCCCACCTCTGGCATCCACCAATCTGTTCTCTGTATATATGTGCTTGGTGTTTTGTTGTTTTAGATTCCACATATAAGTGAGATCATATGCTATTTGTCTTTCTCTGCCTGACTTATTTCACTTAGCATAACGCCCTCAAGGTTCATCCATGTTGTCACAAATGTCAAGATTTCATTCTTTTTCATGGCTAAATAATGTTCCATTGTATAGTCATGCATCACTTGATGATGGGGATATGTTCTGAGAAATGTGCTGTTAGGCACACTGTATGTTGTTCATCATTGTGTGACTATCACAGAGTGTACTTACACAAACCTAGATTGTATAGCCTACTACACACCTATGCTATATGGTACTAATCTTATGGGACCACCATCATACATGCAGTCCATTGTTGACCAAAACATCGCAATGCAACACGTGATTGTATATATATTCACCACATTTTCTTTATCCATTCATCCATCGATGGACACTTAGGTTGTTTCCATATCTTGGTCATCGTAAATAATGCTACAATGCCATACCTTTATGCCATGTTTATGCCTTTATACCTTTATGCCATACTCCTTCCTTCCTTCCCACCTACCTATCTATCTAATATACCTATATACATACACAAACACAAATACAGACATACACACACAAATTCATACATACACACATACACACTAATTTAAATGAATGTATTGAGAGTGAGGCAAGGGTGAAAAGGAAATGAGAAGTACTGAAGGATACATGTGGGACTTCCATGAGTATGTTGACTCTTCCAGTGAGAGAGAAATGTTGACATAAGCCAAGAGATCAGTGCCAGAGGCACCAAGAATCTCCAGGAGAGGCATAATATTAATAATCATGATTTTCAATAGGCTCACACCCCTCAAATCCCCATGAGCTCTGATCTCTCCATTTCTCCAGCCAGAGGTCTTGAGAGAGGAGGAAGTGTGTGGGAAGTGGGCGATTTAGTCTTGGGCACCCAAAATAAGGTGCTGCTCCCCTCTTCCCAATCCGTTCCTATCTATGTTCATTCTTCATTCTTCATGTCCTGGATGTAAGCAGAATCCATCCTCCAAGAGGAAGTTACAGTGAGAATAGAAGTGAGTCTGTGGATGTAAGGAGTGAAAGAGAGGCAGTTGTGCTATGACACTCCAACTTAAAACTTTCTTAAATTCAAGACTTCGGGTACATAGTATTATAATTGCTATAACAAAAACCATGTTACCTTTTGCATATATGCATAACTTCCTAAAATGTATTTTTACTGACTTGGCATTTTAATTGGTTGTTGTTTTTAGTGCCATCAAGTCCGTTCCCTAGTGACCCTGTGTACCGAAGAGCAGAACCCCGCCTGGTCTTTTTGCTCCATCCTCTTACCTTCTGGTGCTGTATCAGATAATGCTCCAATGCTATTCATAGGGTTTTCATGGCCAATTTTTTCAGAAATGTGTGGTCATGTCCTTCTTCCTAGTCTGCCTTGGTCTGGAAGCTTCCCTGAAACCTGTCCACCATGGGTGACCCTGCTGGTATTTGACATACCAGTGGCATAGCTTTCAGCATCACAGCAACACATGGCTGCCACAGTATAACAACCAACAGATGGGTGGTGAGGTTCCCTGACCGGGAAACGAACTCAGGCCACAGCAACGAGAGTGCTAAATCTTAACCACTAGACCACCAAGCATTTTAATAGCTTAGGGTTTATAATATCAGCTGGAAACTTCCTTTGTCCTCCCATCTTAAGAATCTTTACAAAAATTGCTAAAGACAATTAGCCTACTTCTTGATCCAAAGTAACAACCTGTATTCCTACATTTTATTCCCTTTCATTGACAACTCAATCCATGGTCACTTGATTGGGTGCAGAAACTTGTTAAAGATCTTGTTTTAAGAAAATTTAAGGCAACCCTTAGGATTTCTCTTTTATCCCAAAGAAAATGAGATTTAGACATATAATTACAGCCAGTTGAGGGTTAAGCTAGGATTAAAAATTCCACTTCTTTGGCTGCACATATTACACAAATTCCCCTCTATGTACATAAGATTTACATTAAGTTGAAACCAACATGAGAACTAATATGGAAAATATATGATATATAAGGCTAGGAATATTTAAAACTGTGAAAGCTCAACAAGAGACCTGAGGAAAAAGCTAGCGAACAAAGACAATGATAATTCTTTATGAAGAGATTTTTTTCTTTCTAATTAAACAATGTTTTTTAGTTAGAAAACTAAAATTTAACTGGCAAATCATATTCAAAGGAAAGTCTGTTCAACCATGGTCTGCCACATAAATTTCAGACATTCTCTGATCATAAGGAACAACTTGGTTAATGAATGGTCATTAATTAAAAACATAATTCAAAAAAAACAATCACAGTTTATTGTTACTATTGCTGTTTTTTTTACCTGGTTGCCAAAGAGGTTGAATCCATTAATTGCTTCTAGAGCTGCTTTTGCTAAGCCAACAGAGCTAAAAGAGAAAAGGAAATACTTTATAACTCTGATATATCTGGCTACAAAATAAGAACCATTATCTGATGAATATTCACAAGCAAGTTTCTTTATTAAAACTTATAACAACTTCTGTAGGAAGAATAATGTCTAAGAGATCGCAGTCTGACATTTCACTATTTTAATTTCTCTTTTTTATAGTTAGTGATCTTCTGGGAAAAATATTTCTAAGTTCACCTTGATCTAGGCAAATGGTCATACTATTGATGGGAGTAGTTTTAATTCCAGTATCATTTATATTCACTAACTCAAGAAAAAAAAGATGAACTTTAGAGGAAGGTATATTGTAATGATATGTGCACAGTAATAACAAGGTTGCGCATCATTAGCTCAGATCAATGTAAAAGAGCTTTTCTGACGTCAACTCTGAGCCTTAAAAAAAGTTCTTGCACATCATACACTTACCACAAAGTGTGGTTTAATATACTCATTCAAATACTCTTTGCTTAGAGTCCAATAAAATAGGCATTACTTTATGCTCACAAAACAACTGATCATCATACCTCTCATTTTTTGCTATATTGTTCTGTTTATCATAAAATACGTACTCCTTTGGCCTCTCAAATGCCACATACAATAGTGCTGGAAAATGGGAAGACCCAAATTTCATTAAAAATATGACTGTCATCTTATAAATAACATTTAAATATTTTAGATCTAATATCCAGTTTATTTTACTTATTGCATTTTTTCTGTTTTTATTAAAAGCAAATGCATATGCCATTAATATCATTTAAAATTAATGATCTGTCATCATTTCAGCATTTCTCTAAAGAAGTGATTATCAAAGTGTGGTCCCCAGAGCAGTAGCATTATCTGGGAACTAGTTAGAAATGCCAGTTCTCACTCCTCTCCAGGAGTGGGGCCCAACAATCAGTGTTAAAAAGCCCCCCAGGGGGTTAAATGCACTTTAAATTTGAGAACCACTGTTCTAAGCTATTCGAATCATCATTATCTACATTTTCAATGGGTTGTTTACATGAAATGTTCTCAAGTATGCATTACTTTTATTACAGGGTAGTAAATAGGTGGGAAACCTTTTAAAATACATGGATGGGGAAGTGGAGTAGACATAAGTTTCCCTATTTCTCTCACTAAGTACAACGAAAAACCCTGGACATCACATAACAAAAATAAAAAGGCTCAGAAAGATGGAAAGGCAGACTGGCTAGGAGCCTTAGGATTCTAGGAACAACATTTGGTAAGTTCCCTGAGTTTCCTTTTTGCCTCCAATATACCAGACTTAGAGCTGAAGAAGTCAAAAACCAGGAAATGCCAGTAGGTGCATTAAAAAAAGCCCCAACAAAAGCCTGCTCTCTCTAGCCAAAGGACCAGGAAAAGGATAGCCTAGCAAAACACAATAGACAACAACCACTCAAAATTTAGACAATTTAAAATTTAGAGAAGAACCACTCAAGAAAAGAAAACTATGGCCCTACCCACACTCACTCCTGTAAAGGCTAGTGGGGAACCTAGACTTCTACACTGAGTCTATAATAAGGAACCACACCCAACCTGCAACCCTCTCAGCTGCCATGTGGTGTCAGAGAGTCCAAGAAGGAAGCCAAGACTTTCATTACCAATGAGTGTTAAGAAGTCTCCCCCCTCACACTTCACTGTCAGTGGAGAACACACGGAAAGCCTAGACTTCCACACCTGCTTGCCAGTAATGAGGTGAACCTACCCTTCCTGCTGGGATGGCATCAGAGGAGGTCCAATGGAGAGTCAGTACTTTCACTAATGCCCAGCTGCAAAGAGGCCATAACTTCTCCCTGTTACTAAGTAGATGCCAACTGGGAATGAGTAATGAGGCACTCCTATCCTTCCTAGCCAAGGAGGTATCAGTGGAGGCCTACTGGGGAACTAGGCATCCCAACTAGACCCAGCAACAATGAAGAGTCTCCATCTTGGATATCAAAGAAAAACCTAGACTTACATTCCCACCCAGTAGTAACGAGGTGATGCCCCTGCCCCCTTCCCCTGGCAGAGTGGTGCCAAAAAAATATAGCTAAAATAGAAAGTTAAAATAAGATTCAGGGTGTTACAACATAATACTCAAAATGTCCACATCTCAATCAAAAATCACTGATCATATCTAGAACCAGACCCAGCCAAACTGAATGAAAAAGGACAATCAATAGATGCTAACACTGAGATGAAAGCAATGTTAAAATTATCTAACAAAGATTTTAAAACAGCCATAATAAAAATTCTTCAATGAGCAATTATAAATATGATTGAAAAAAATGAAAAGATAGAAAGCCTCAGCTAAGAAACAGAAAAGTGTAAACAAAGTTTTTACAAGTGAAAAATTACAATAATAAAAATTAAAAGCTCAGTGGACAGGATCAATGGCAGAATGGAGGAGACAGAGGAAACAATAACCAAATTGGAAGATAAAACAATAATTGACTAGGAAAAAAAAAACGAAGAGAGCTTCAGGGACCTTTGGGGCTATAACAAAAGATCTAACATTCATGTCATTGGACTCCCTCAAAGAGAGAAGAAAAAGGGCAGAGCTAACTTCCCAATTTGCAACAGACAAAAAGCTACAGATTCAAGTAGCCGAGTGAAACTCAATCAGAATAAAATAAAAATATCCATACTAGGCACATCAAAACTTCTGAAAACTAAAGACAAAGAAAAAATCTTTAAAGTAGCCATGGACAACATTTTACCTATAGGGGAAAAACAATGGAATGACAATGAATTGCTTACCAGAAACCATGAAGGCTAAAAATATGTGGTGCAAGAGTTTTCAAGCATTGAAACAGAAGAACTGTCAACCCAGAATCTTATACCAGTAAATATTTATTTATTTACACAAGACATTCCCAGATGAAAGAAAAATAAGAAATCTGTCACCAGCAGATCTACCCTAAAAGTATGACTAAAGTAAGTTCTCAAAACAAAATGATTGCAAGCAAGCAACCAACCAGTCAACCTTGGAACAATCAAAAAGGAAGAAAAAATATAGTAAGCAAAAATATGGGTACACACGATAGGCTTTTCTTCTCCTCTTGAGTTTTATAAATTATGTTTGACAATTACAGCAACAGTTGTAACACTGTGGGTTCTAAATGCATGTGGGAAAAATATTTATGATAACTATAATATAAATGGGGGAGGGTAACAAGACATAAATGGAGGTAAGGCTTCTATATTTGCCTCCAGTGGGTGAAATAATGACCGCGATACACTCAGTTTATATATATAATGTAATACCTAGAGCAATCGCTAAAAAGCCATACAAAAAGATACCTTCAAAACCATTATAGATAAATCAATACACAATTCTAAAAAATGCTGAAGAACCCACAGGAAGGTAGGAAAAAGAAAACAGAAATGACAAGGCCTGGAACCTGAAGGAATAAAGTCCAAGCGAAAAATATGTGCCAGTTTAAAACATGTCTGCAAATTCTTTGACAGTCTTCCCATCAAGAGCTGGAGTCTTATTCCCCTCACTAGAATATGGTCTGGTCTTACTGACTCTAACAAATAGAATGTGGTGGAAGTTATACTGCATGACTTCTAAGGCTAGGTCATAACAGGCCATACAGCCCCCACCTGGCCCTCTCTTTTGTGACGCTGGACCTTGGAACTCAGCCACCATGTTGTGAGGAAGTCTATATGAAAAAACTTCATATAAGTCTTGTGGCAGACAGCTCCTGCCAAGGTTCCAGTCAACATTCCGATACTTGAGTGAGGAAGCCATCAAGCTGACTCCAACCCCACCCACAACTGATGGAAAATGCATAAAAGACCCTGAGCAGGAACCACCTAGCTTAGCCCAGCAACCCTCAGAACTATGAGAGTTAATACTAATAAAATATTGTTGTTGTTTTATGCCTCTAATTTGGGGGTAGTTTATTGGCAACAATAGGTAACCAGAAAAGAACCTAAGTCAGGTTCCTAATTCTATCACGTACCCAGAATAAGTAGGCCAATCATACTCAGCCTTGCATGCTCCAAATGGAAACCAAACAGTACCTGCATAAGAATTCTAGACTCCTGGAACCTAAGGGTTAGGAGAGCCCCTAGGGGTCATCTATTCTGACAGTTCATGCAAAAACATCCATTGTCAACTGGTGTTCTTGCTTAAGAATGTGTTCCTGATGTCCTAGGAGTTCCCTTATAGCCCCCAACGCACAAACATTTACATGCATTTAACTGAGTAATACCAGAAAACCTCCACTTACAGTGTGAGGTACATGTGTTATGAAGACTGTTTGTAGTATTTTGAGAAGCGAGAATAAATAAATTATTCAAAAGGCAAATATCCAAAAGAAATACTGCACTGGAGGAGATACACAATGTAGCTAACTCAAGGTTTTGTCTTTAACAAGACAGCTAAAGGATGAATTTGGAAATTGTCTTCTAAATAAAGCATTACAAAAAAAGACAAACACTGTACCTGGACTAGAGTAAATGTGGAACTCTTTCTCTTTTAACTTTCTTTCCCAATGCAATTGGTTAAATAATTGGACTTAACTGAAATTCACAAATATGTTACTTTATTATCCACTGGTTATTTAAATCTCTGGCTACAGCAAGCTATTTAGAAACTCAAACATACTCCTAATGTGATCTTACATCTTACTGGCAAATATAATACATACTGTTGTAAGAGTTAAAAATATTTTACTAGCACAAGACATTCTCAGAAATTAAATTATTCTATAATTAGTTATTGAATATATTAATATTAAGTGAATACTACCAGTAGAACATTCACCAATTTGATTCTTGAAAAGTGTTACCTCAACATTCATTTAACAGGGCTAAAATGAAGTGATGTTCACTTGGGAGATAGTTTGTAATAAAAGTGATTTGTTGCATATTTCAAAGCTTTTCTAGAAAAGATGATGGGTTTGGACTCAGTGATTGATAACCCACCACAGAATCCAAAAAATTCATTGACAAGCATGAGAACTAAATTCACATCCTCCTGCTCATTAACACTATGCTTTAGCTCCCTGAGCCAGCCAATCATATCCCCTGAAACAGCAAGGACTTGACAGGACTATAGTTTTAATGGGTGCTGATGAATTGTTCAGTACGGCAAAAATATATAAAATGAAGCAGAACGGAGGGACAGTTGCTTCTATCATAGTTCAATGACTGGAATATCAAAAACAATTTAAGAAGATTAAGTAGTTACTTTAAATAACAAGCACTGTGTGGAATAAAATGGTCACTAAAAGCATCTTAAACTGAGTAAAGTGGTGATATGATGGTTACTTATCTGATATTTTAGTGATGGCTTTCTTTATTGGAAAAGCCAAGTGAATAGAACATAAAACCGTGAAAAAAAAAAAAAACTGAAAAATCAGATCTAAATTTCTAAATTCTCTTTACTTCTACAGTCTTCTTTGTACCGCAAATATAAGATTTAACAAAGTAAAAAAGGAAATTATGCTATTAAATAGAAAGTTCTATTTAGGAGTTAATGTTTCAAAAACTTTTCTTTCTATTTGGGCAGATATCCACATTACTAAGTTATTAAGTACAATTTTCCTTTTTCTTCCCAACAGCCAAAAAATTCAAAGTTAGTCTTGGTGAAGATTCAATTCACATCTTATAGATGACTCATCTCTTCTCCAAAACAAAGAATTTTG
Organism: Diceros bicornis minor; assembly: GCF_020826845.1. Classification (NCBI taxonomy): domain Eukaryota; kingdom Metazoa; phylum Chordata; class Mammalia; order Perissodactyla; family Rhinocerotidae; genus Diceros; species Diceros bicornis. The sequence continues at coordinate 1,439,183 of NC_080771.1, read as the reverse complement.
GTTTAAAGGTAGTCCCAAGATGTAGGAATATCCTCTCATAAATGAGGAAGGGGAAATATAAAGATTAAAATACTTTAATTCAACGTGGAGCAGCTGAGAAGACTACTTGGATACGTAATTCTGGGGGTTAAGAATTAGTGCTACAATAAATAGGTACCAAAAAGATATATGGAGGAAAATGTAATTAAATCAAATAATATAGGATTTTAAAATACATAGGCATTTGTTAAAGACTTAGAGACTGAACAAGAGAAAAGAGGAGAATTAGCTGACACAGTTCCAGACACCCTGGGAGAAACTGAAAGGAACATGTCACTTGAGGAAAGTCAAGTCAACAGAAAAACCAGGAAAGCAGGGAACACTTGCTTAGGAAACATTTCAAGAAAATCATAGTGAGCCTAGAGCAGTGAATCCTTTTCCTAAAGCCCTGAAAAGGGTGAGGCAGCTGCTAGAATGAGGTTCAGATAAATGTAAAGAGATCACCTTTCAGAAAAAAATTCTAGGGTTTATCTAAGAAATACTAAATAATTCAAAAACTTGGACTAAAAGGGATACCAGCAAACCTGGGGCTGAAAAGGGCAGATCAGGAAGGGTCTGATCAAAGCATTAAGCTGAATCAAGCTGTACTGATTACTAAACAAAGATATACTTGAAACTTATAACAGTTTCACCAAGAGCATATACCCTACTGTTCTTTCAAACTTTAGAAAAACTTTTTAAGACTTGAAAATACAACGTGAAAGAGCAGAAACAACTTTGGACTTGGAGGCCGATCACCTGGAATCCAGTTCTGGTTCCACTACCTACTGGGTTGTATCATTTAAGGGCAGGATCGGAGGGAGATCACTAAACCTTCTAAACCTTAGTTTCTTCCCGTATAAAAGGCAATAATGTTCCCTGCCCAACCTAAATAAAATACATTCTGTAACTGTACAGTGCCACAGATTGCAATTATTAAAGGACCACTGAGCACGGATGCTGAAAAGGGAGCCTCTGACCTCAGAATACTATGTGTGCGTTTTGGGGGCCTAGGGGTGGTAACCTTCTTTGATCAAGTTGCAGCTTAGAAGGGATGTGCCCAGTGTGATAAGGGAAGAAAGGAACATTCACCAAGCCAGTCGCTTTGGCCAAGGCCCTAGTGAGCACCAAGGCAACAGTCAGATTGTGCTCTGTCTCTTCTATGACTCCAGTCAGATTGTGCTCTGTCTCTTCTATGACTCCTGCTAAGGAGGACTGTATAGTACACAGCTAGAGGGAGAACGGCAAAGAAAGCCAGAAGGCAAAAAGGGTGGTATGGGTACTTACAGCAAGAGTTACTGTATACTACTTCAGGCTGTCTGAAATGAGGAGGACAGCTTAAGGATATAACAGGGTATTGCACTAAGCAGTAAAGATCAGATCCAACCAGGCACAGACAGTTCTGGGATGTCTTACAGCAGCAACAGGCTAAGCAGCAGCTCCACATTCCACTACCCAGGCCTGAGCACAGAAAGATACTGGCCTCCCACCACTACCGCTATCACTGCGTCCATCAGTGCCAAGTCCGCCTGCAGTGTCAAAATAGACCCTTTTGGCACCAGAGGTGACACATCCAAGAAGGCTTGTGGAGATCTGAGCTCAGACACATTTGAAAAAAATGTTTAAAATTCTTATGGAGAATTATAAAGTGTTATACCACAGAAAATTAAAAGATCAATGTTAAATGTATAAAACCCATCATCCAAACCTAATGGCAAACTAAATTACCCATTCATTTGAATATAATTGGCCTGCGACAATTAAGATTAATTTTGCATGCACAAGGTAGCAAAGAACATCATATAATGATCTTCCAAGCCTTGAAATAAAATCCTTAATGGTTCAATTAAAGATTAGCACCTTAGTTACAAGAAAACAAGTTGGAGCCTGTTTTTTCACTAGAAACCTTCCAACACCTTCACTTTCTAGGATGGTATCTTTTACCCAAGGTTCTTTCTGAGTTTACTACACTTTTTATAAACAGAAAAAACCTTACTCCAAATATTTTATACTGAAAATAATGTCAGTGGGATAACACTGGCATGTATCAAATGGTTATTAAAACGCAGATAAAAGGTCTGATAAATCATAAATGCTAAAAAGGTAAATTTTTAAAAATCACCTTTTCTAATCAAATCCACTTTCTTTCTTGTAATTTGATAATCTGGAAAATGTTGAGAACTTAATTTGGATTATGGCTGAAATATAACATTATCTTCCTATTTTTAATATTTGCCAGAATTTGTTTAATGTCTGAACTGAACTTTCCCACAAATTATTTCTCCACTTCACTGATTTCTTCACTGATTGCTACTATTCTGCTGTGTACTATAAAAATGCCTCATATGAATCATAAAACTTACAGAAAAATGTTTGTATTTTAGTTAACCAGAGTTAACTGAAGTCCTTTTTGTTTCAATCTTTGTTATTAAAATATTCTTAAATGTGTGAGTACACTTGTATTCTAGTGCTCACTTATGCCAGGTATTCAAATGCTTTACATATATATTAACTCAATCATTATAACAACTTTATAAAGTAGAAACTATTATTATCTTCATTTTATAGATGAAGAAACTGAGGCATGGAGATGATACACAGCTAGAGATCTGGAGCCAGTTTTTATATCTTAGTTTATATCTTATATTGGCTTAGTTTTCTGTGTGATTAGTTCTTCTACCCAAAAAAATATACAGCTGTGGATTCCTCTTAACCAGTGTTTCTTAAACTGTTTCTCTACTTCAAGTCTCAATGATCTAAACTGACCTATAGTTAATCACCTTTAAATTCTTAAATCTTTTAGTCTGAAATGGATAGGACTCATTGAGCTACACTTTTTAGTTAAAAGATGACCTCCTGGGCAAAAATTTACAAAATCTGAAAGGTGCAATCAGTCATTAAAGCTATTTCCCTAACCCTAAGGAGTAAAGGAAATTCACAAACTACTAACATAAGTTATCAACTATTCTTGTTATTCAAACCCCCTAAACCACAGCTCAAGATGGTGACCACACCTCTCAGAGAAAACAATGAATGTTAAGTTTTATATGAAGAGTGTAAGTATCTCTGATTAGGACAAAAATCAGCTCTATAACATGGAAGGGAATTTTACATGCAATGTATATACATAGGTGTTTGGCAATTTTAATTTCCTTGATCTTTCAAAGAGTGTCATTGTAAAGAGGAAAAAGAAAATGACTTGGCTGAGCAGCAAGGCCAAGCTGTCGACTGGAGGCTGATACATATGTACTAACACCAAGGGAGGCTGGGAAAGACACCCTGCTCCTTTCCTGCATCTGTTTATGGGCACTGAGAGCAGACTCTTTTGCTTTAATTTTAAGTGAATTTCATCTGCATCACATAGAAAAAAAAAAAGAGATGAAATTAACATAGAAACCACAGTTCCCATCTAATACTTTTGATTTTTATTCATATTCAAATTCCACGCATTTAAATTTAAAAAAAAAACCCTTAGAAATAAACAAATTACCTCGAATGTAGCTCTGTGCTGCCATTATTATATTTGCTTCCTCTTTCCCAGACACCAAAATCAGGCACACGGTAAACTCTTTCTACACAAAATACAAGGTTTTGAATAAAAGAGACCTAAAAGAAATGAAATAAAACATAAGGACACATGCAGTAACAGGATCTTTTGATACTAATAAGAACAATTAGATACCATTTGAAAACCAAATACATACTTGCCTACTAGCACTTTTTTACCATGTTGAAACTCTTGTGATTATTACATTACTATTAATATTCTGCTATACCTGGCTTTTCAAATATAAAGCTTAAAATGAGAACCTAATATTATACCGTACAGATACAGAATTTAAATCCTGTCAATGCTCCAACGATAATTCTTCAATGATACACTTATTACTGTTCATGACTACTGTGCATCTTAAGAATTAAGAAAAACATAAAGCACTCTTTTATACTAGATAATAATATTTGGAATCTAAAATAGCCATATGAAATGTTAAATAAGCCTAAAACTTGAGAGATAAAAAGGTATTTCTCAGTTCTGCAACGAGCCAGTCCCATGTTGAATAAACCAGGAGTCTTGAGTCTATTACTCCTGGAATCTAATTTTCCTCCTGCCTTTTCGACAGCTATAGGTACCCATTCTTATAAACTCAAAGCTTGCACTTGGAGGTAGGCTCCAACCAACAGGCCAGGAGTCACAGCTTCCATGTAAGGATTTCAAATATTTGATGAAGTTTACACTCTCAGAAGTAACTACGGAAAGCAAACATTACGGTCAGTTCTTATTTAATAAAACTTTAGTCATTTTAATAAAGGCAATATCTTAAGTGGGCTATGGTCCTGATTATAGGGTTTTTAATTTAGTCATCATGTTTGGTTCAATGAGACAAACTGAATATGTGCATCTAGCCTACCCTTCATCTCAAGATCCCTCTCAAGTGGCAATATATATTCCCAACTGCCACCCTACACACACATAATTAATATAATGTACATACTTTTAGAATGACAGAATAATAACACTGAAAACCAAGGTAAGGTCCCACCAGTAGACCAGAAACTTTGAGAAATTACAGGAAGACAGAAAGCAGTAGGAAGGAATTGATCAAGAAATCAAAGCAGGGGCCGGCCTGGTGGCGTAGTGGTTAAGTGCGCGCGCTCCAATGCGGCGGCCTGGGGTTTGCGGGTTTGGATCCCAGGCGCGCACCGACAAACCGCTTGTCAAGCCATGCTGTGGCGGCGTCCCATGTGAAGTAGAGGAAGACGGGCACGGATGTTAGTCCAGGGCCAGTCTTCCTCAGCCAAAAGAGGAGGATTGGTGACAGATGTTAGCTCAGGGCTAATCTTCCTCACACACACAAAAAAGAAATGAGAGCAGAGGAAACCATAGCCCCTCAAAATGGTTCTTCATTGTAATCTAGCGTCTCTGGAAAGTCTCTAAGGCCAGAGTCAACATATACATTGATCAAGAGTTGAGCAGGGAGCAGTCTACCCACATTCTCTTACAAATGATAGACAGCTGGGGTACTTAACACCTGCCTTTTCCATTCTCCATCCCAACAGAGAGATATTTGCCCTCAGGGCCAAGAACAGCTCACACATTTCAGTGGACAAAAAGGAACTAGGGTGTTGGGGCCTCACAGAAAGAGAACTGAACATAAGATAATTCTGGGTTTCCACAAAACATGCATCTATCTCACAACTTCTCTACCCAAGAGTGGAGCAGTACATACCTACAGTAAACTTTTTTTTTTACTTTGATCATTGGTGAGGGTCTCCCTAGCTTTCCCAACCTCTTGCTACCTTTCTACATACCCTAAGGAAAACCTGCCTGTATAAAAACTCTGGTCCATTTTCACAAAACCTGGTGTCTTTGGCTCTTCCATGGTCTTTCAAGTTATTTAGATTCTATAACACATACAGGAAATATGCTATACTTTGTCAGGTCTCCACGTTTAAAGCTTTGAAACCATCCAAACCTTCTTCCCTTCACGATAAACTTCTCAAGTGATAGTCCATATACCTCTTTCTTAATCCTCTTAGCAGAACTTTAGGAACAGGCTCAGGCCCAAGTAAGGCAGTCTGGTCAGGCTGTGTAATTGGTATAACAGGTGGCTAGAAAGGCATTTTTGGCTAACAAGCCCTGTGGGGAAAACTAAAATAACACTTACATTCCAGTTCTGCAAGTAAGCAGTTTGGAAACTGCCATTCCACTCCGTCTTAACAACAAGTAAAAAGCTGAACAGACTGAAAAATCAACAACTCTTCTTGGATCCATAAGAGAAAAGAGGACACAGAGCAAACTGCTGCTCTATGACTGGAAAGACAACAGGTGAATACAGGCAGTCACGGCTTCCTGGAGCAGAGACTCACAGGGGAAACCAACTTGGGAACTAGCACTGGGGTAGTAAAACCTTAACGGTAACTGACAAACTGCTCAGTTAAAAACTGCGAGTTAAAAACTCCAGGAGGACCCGGTCATAAGGGGGTTCCCACAATATTGTGAGATTTACCTCCAAGAGTCCAACTAGATTTCCATACTAAATATCAGAGAAAAATCCCCTCTGGCTTCCAGCAGGGGGAGGGGAAAAGAAACCATTTTGAGATACACCAAAGCACTCAGGTTTTCTTAACAAGGCCTGCCATTGTGGGGCAACTAGTCAACCAGAGCTTGACCTGCTGGGCTATTATCAGAGCCTAACTGACCTGGGGAAGGGAAATACCCAACTCCAGCCAGCTCTAGCCTTCCACAAAAGGAAGCCCACCATAGCCATTCTGTCGTCTCTAAGGGGAGAGAAAAAAACTAAGAAACACTTGTGAAGTCCACAGTCCAGAAGCATAAGGCAACTAAAAGACTGAGACCTAATCATAGGACTACAGAATGCTTTGCTTCCCTCCCCCTCACACCTCACCACCAGAACACTAAAGGCCTACTTACAGCAGATCCTTTTAGTTGGTACATCATGTCTGGCTATCAAGGCATACCAAAAGACAAAAAAACACAATTTGAAGAAACAAAGCAAGTACATGACAGGATGTTGGAATTATCAGACTGAATTTTAAAAAACTATGATTAATATGATAAGGACTCTCCTGGGTAAAGTAGACATCATGTAAGAACACATGGCCAGTGTAATCCGAGAGAGGGGAATCCTAAGGAAGAACCAAAAGAAACACTAGAGACAAAAAATTATAACAGAAATTTAAAATGGCTTTGATGGGCTTATTAGTAGACTAGACTGAAGAATCTCTGAGCTAGAGGATATGCCAACAGAATCCTTGAAAACTAAAAAGCAAAGAGAATGAAGACTAAAAAACACAGAACAGAATGTTCAAGGACTGTGAGGCAACTAAAGAAGGTGAAACATACATGTAATGGGAAGATGGAGGGACGGAGAGAGGGAGGGAGGAAGAAAAGAAGGGAGGGAGGGAGGGAGGGAGGGAAGAAGGAAGGAAGAAAAGAGAAGAAATATTTAAAACAATGACGTCTGAGAAGTTCCCCAAATTAATGTCTCACACCAAACCACCAAACCATATGATAAATGCCAAAAAAACTACACCTCAGCATATCATTTTCAAAATACAGAAAATCAAACATAAAGAAAAAAACCAGAAAGAAGTCAGAGGAAAAAAACACCTTACCTATAAAGGAACAAAGATAAGAATTACATCCAACTTCCAACTTCTCAGAAGCCATGCAAGTGAGAGTGGAGTAAAATATTTAAAGTGTTGAGATAAAAAAAACCATCAACCTAGAATTCTGTACTCTGTAAAATTATCCTATAAGAGTGAAGGAGAAATAAACACTTTCTCAGGCCAATAAAAATTGACAGAATTTGTTGCCAGTAGACGTGCCCTGTAAGAAATGCTAAAAGTCCTTTAGAGGGAAGGAAAATAATATAAGACAGAAACTCAGATCTACATAAAGAAATGAAGAGCAGCAAAGAAGAAATAAGTGAAGGTAAAATAAAAATTTATTTTTCTTATTTTTTTTTTTGCTGGGAAAGATTTGCTCTGAACTAACATCTGTTGCCTATCTTCCTCTCTCTCTTTTTTTTTTCTCCCTAAAGCCCCAGTACATAGTTGTATATTCTAGTTGTAAGTCCTTCTAGTTCTACATGAGCCGCCACAATATGGCTACTGACAGACAGGTGGTGCGTTTCTGCAGCTGGAACTGAACTCAGGTCGCCAAAGTAGAGCACACCAAACTTTAACTGTAGGCCATCAGGGCTGGCTCTATTTTTCTTATTCTTAATGGATCTAATATATAACAGTTTGTTCAAAATAATAATAGCAACAATGTAATTGATTATGTTTATGAATATACCCTATGTAGGCTTATATATACGTGAAATGAACAACAGCAAAGATAAAAGGGAAGGAAAGAAGGAACTAGGGTTATTTTGTTATTATAAGGTATTGACACTATATGTGAAGCAGTATAGTGTTATTTGAAAGTGAACTAGGTTAGTTATAAATGTATATTGCTAACTCCAGGGCAACAAGTAAAAAAGCTAAAAAAAAAAGAAGTGTAACTGATATGCTAAGAAAAAAGGGAAAATGAAATCATATAAAATACTCAATTAAAAAGACAAAAGGCAGAAAAAGAATGGAAGACAAAAATAGACAAACAATAAGGGCAACAAATAGAAAACAGTAAAAAATATAGTAGATAGTAATCCACCTGTATCAATAATCACTTTGAATGTCAATGGTCTAAATGTACCAATTAAAAGACAAAGATTGTCAAAAAACATGGCCTAATTATATGTTGTCTATAAGAAACCCACTTTATATATAAAGACACATAGATCACAAGTAAATGAATGGAGAAAAACACACCATGCTGACACTAATCAAAAGAAAGCTGGAGTAGCTATTTAATTTCAGAAAGAGAAGACTTCAAAGTAAGGAAAAGTCATCCGGGGTAAAGAAGGGCATTACATAACGATAAAGGAGTTAATTCTTCAAGAAGACATAACAATCCTTAAGGTGTATGAAACTAACAGAGCATCAAACTAAGTGAGGCAAAAACCAATAGAATTGGGAAGAGAAATAGATGAATATACTATCAGGATTGGAGACTTCAACTCCCCTCTATCAAAAATAAGCAGATCCAGCAGGCAGGAAAACAGTAAGAACATAGTTGAATTCAACAACACCATCAATCAACTGGATATTACTGACTTCTACAGATGATTTCACATAGCAACAGCAGAATACACATTATTCTCAAGCTTACATGAAACATTCACCAAGACAGATCACATTCTGGGCCATAAAACATACCTTAACAAATTTAAAAGAATAAAAATCATACAATGTCTGCTCTCAGACCACAATAGAAATCAATAAATTTCTACAATAAAGTAGAAATCAATAAAAGAAAGATAACTGGAAAATCCCAAAATATGTGGAGATTAAACAACATGCTTTTAAATAACACATGGGTCAAACGAAAAAAACCTCAAGAGAAATTAAAACATATTTTGAGGGGCCGGCCAAGTAGCACAAGTGGTTAAGTACGTGCGGTTTGCTGCAGTGGCCTGGGGTTCGCCAGTTTGGATCCCGGGTGCGCACCAACGCACCACTTGTCAAGCCATGCTGTGGTGGTGTCCCATATAAAGTGGAGGAAGATGGGCATGGATGTTAGCCCAGGGCCAGTCTTCCTGAGCAACAAAAAAAAAAAGAGGAAGACTGGCAGATGATAGCACAGGGCTGATCTCCTCACCAAAAAAAAAAAAAAAAAGGAAGAGAGATCTAAAATCAACAATCTAAGTTTCCACCCTGGGCAACTACAAAAAGAAGAGCAAATTAAATCCAAAATAAATAGAAAAAAAGAAATAAGAATTAGAGCAGAAATCAATGAAATTGAAAACAGAAAATCAATAGAGAAAAATCAATGCAACCAAAAGCTGGTTCTTTGAAAAGATCAATAAAATTTATAAGCCTCTAGCCAGGCTAAGAAAAAAAAAGAGGACACAAATTACCAATACTAGAAATAAAAGAGAGGACATCACTACAGATCCCATGGAAATTAGAAGTAAATAAAGAAATATAATGAACAACTCTATGCCCACAGATTTGATAGGCTAGATAAAACGGAGCAATTTCAAGGAACAATTCCTTGAAAGACACCATCTGCCAAAACTCACACAAGAACCAACAGACAATCTGAATAAACCTATATCTATTAAAGAAATTGAATCAATAATTAATGAAATTCCAAAACAGAAAACACCAGGTCCAGACAGGTTCACTGGTGAATTCTAACAAACATTTAAGGAAGAAATTATATCAATTCCCTACAATCTCCTTCAGAGGACAGAAGCAGAAGGAACACTTCTTAACTCATTCTACAAGGCCAGCATTACCCTAATATCAAAACCAGACAAAGACATTGTAAGAAAAGAAAACTACAGGCCAATATCTCTCATGAACATTGATGCAAAAATGCTCAACAGGGGCTGGCCCCGTGCCATAGTGGTTAATTTCGGCACCTTCTGCTTCAGCAGCCCAGGTTCGCAGGTTTGGCTCCTGGGCATGGACCTATACCACTCGTCAGCCATGCTGTGGCGGCAACTCACATACAAAATGGAAGAAGACTGGCACAGATGTTAGCTCAGGGCGAATCTTCCTCAGCAAAAAAAAAAAAAAAAAATCCTCAACAAAATATTGCCAGATTGAATCCGAAAAAGTATAAAAAGAATTACCACAACTAAGTGGAACTGATCCCAGGCATGCAAGGCTAGTTGAACATTAGAAAATCAATTAACGTCATCCATCAGATCAACAGAAAAAAAAAAAGAAAAATCACATGATGATATTAACAGATGCAGAAAAGCATTTGACAAAATCCAATACCTATTCATGATAAAAACTCTCAGTAAATTAAGAATAGAGGGAAACTTTCTCAACTTGAAAAAGACTATCTACAAAAAACTTATAGCTAAAATCATACTTATGGTGAGAAATTCAATGCTTTCCCACTAAGTCAGTACAAGGCAAGCATGAACCCCCTCACCACTCCTTTTCAACATAGTACTGGAAGTCCTTGCTAATCAAAAAAGGCAAGAAAAAGAAATAAAAGGTATACAGATTGGGAAGGAAGACATAAAACTATTTTTGTTCACAGATTACATGATCATCTCTATAGAAAATCCAAAAAAAATCTACAAAATAACTGGAACTAATAAGTGAATATACCAAGTTGCACGATATATGTTTAATATACAAAAGTCATTCACTTTCCTATATACCCAAAATGAACAATTTGAAATTAAAAACAGCACCCCTCAAAATGAAATACTTAGGTATAAATCTAACAAAATATATATAAGATCTATATAAGGAAAACTACAAAACTCTGATGAATGAACTCTAAGAAGAACTAAATAAATGGAGAGATATTTCATGTTCATGGATAGGCAGACTCAATATTGTCAAGATGTCAATTCTTCCCAACTTGATCTATAGATTCAATACAATCCCAATCAAAATACCAGCGAGTTATTTTATAGGTATCTACAAACTGATTTTAAAGTGTTTATGGAGAGGCAAAAGACTCGAATAGCCAACTCAATATTGAAGAAAAAGAACAAAGTTGGAGGACTCACACTATCCAACTTCAACAACTACTATAAAGCTATGCTAATGAAGACAGTGTCGTATTGGCAAAAGGACAGACAGACAAATCAATGGAAGAGAACAGAGAGCCCAGAAATAGACCCCCATAAATATAGTCAACGGATCTTTGACAAAGGAGCAAAGGCAATACAATGGAGTAAAGACAATCTCTTCAATAAATGGTGCTGAAACAACTGGACATCCACATACAAAGAAATGAATCTAGAGAAAGACCTTATACCCTTTAAAAATTAACTCAAAATGGATCATAGACCTAAATCTAAAAGCAAAACTATAAAACTCCTAAAAGATAACATAGGAGAAAACCTAGATGACCCTGGGTTTGATGATGCCTTTTTAGATACAACACCAAAGAGACAATTCATGAAAGAAATAATTGATAAGCTGGACTTCAATAAAATTAAAAACTTCTGCTCTGTAAAAGACAACGTCAAGAGAATGCGAAGACAAGTCACAGATTGGAAGAAAATATTTACACAAAAGCTACATCTGATAAAGCACTGTTACCCAAAATATACAAAGAACTTTTAAAACTCAATAAGAAAACAATCAACCCAATTATAAAATGGGCCAAAGATCTTAACAGACACCTAACAAAAGAAGATATACAGATGACAAATAAGCACGTGCCAAAGGATGCTCCAAGTCATGGCATCAGAGAAATGCATACTCTTAACAAACGATCTGGCAATTGCACTCTTTGCTATGGACCCAAAAGAGTTGAAAACTTAGGTACACATAAAAACCTGCATTCAGATGTTTATATCAGCTTTATTCACAAATGCCAAAACGTGGAAGCAACCAAGATGTCCTTCAGCAGGTAAGTGGATAAATAAACTTTGGTATATCCAGACAATGGAATGTTATTTAGCACTAAAAGGAAACTAGCTATCAAGCCATGAAAAGTCATGGAGGAACCTTAAATGCTTATCAGTAAGTGAAAGAAGCCAGTCTGAAAGGCTACATACCGTATGATTGCAACTATATGACATCTGGGAAAGGCAAAACTACAGAGACAGTAAAAAGATCAGTGGTTGCCAGGGATGGGGGGAGATGAGCAAGCAGAGCATAGAGGATTTTTAGGGCAGTGAAAATACTTTGTATGATTTTATAATGATGGGTATATGTCATTTTACATTTGTCCAAACCCATAGAATGAACACCACCAAGAGTGAACACTAACATAAACTATGGACTTTGGGTGATTATGTGTCATTGTAGGTTCATCCTTGTAAACAAACTTAGCCTTCCGTTGAGTGATTTGATAATGGGAGAGGTTATGTATGTGTGGGGAATATATGAGAAATGTTTCTACCTTCCTCTCAATTTCATTGTAAATCTAAAACTACTCTAAAAAAATAAACTCTAACAAAAACATTTACATGTTTGTTAATTTATCCCCCTCCCAATGTAAGCTCCCTGAGGGCAGGGACTTTGTTCTGTTCACTGCTATATCCCCAGAGAACAGTCCCTGAGATATAGCAGATGCTCAATAAACATTTGCAGATTGACTTCCACCCTCATCACACTATAGAAACTGTACTTGTAAAGATTACCAAAATAATTCTTATAAAAGTCCAATCATTGGTCCTCATCTACCTGTTCTTAGCTCTATCACATTTTATAAAACTGATCACTTGTTTCTTCTTCAAAGTTCCCATCCCCTTGACTGACACCACATCCTCTGCTTGCCTCCTCTTCTTCCTTCCACCCCGACCTGTGGACATTTTACAAAGCTCTGTCTTGTTCTCTCTCTACACATATCTCATGCCTCCAGCAAGCTCATTCACTAACAAGATTTCAACTACAGATTGTGGTATAAGAGACAGTACCATGTTTATAATACATGTTTACAACACTGTGATTTTTGCATTCTAGCCCTGAATACTTATAATCCATACCTTTGCTTCTATACCCAATTATGAAATATTTCCACTTGGATTTCTCATCAAATGCCATGTTTTAATCTCTTTCATGACTTGAAATCACCCCTCAATTCTGTTATTCTGCACGAGACCACTGGTTTTCCATGTTCTCAGTGTAGAAATCTGGAAATCATCTTTGCTACCCTGTATCCTTTATCCCCAATATCATTCTGACACCAAGTCCTGTTTCTTTGGTCAAAAAGGTGAATCTTGAGGCCAGCCCTGTGGTGTAGTGGTTAAGGTCGCGCACTCCACTTCAGCGGCCCAGGCTTCATGGGTTCGGATCCCAGGCATGGACCTACACACCACTCATCAAGCCATGCTGTGGCAGTGCACCACATACAAAATAGAGATTGGCACAGACGTTACCTCAGGGACAATCTTCCTCAAGCAATAAGAGGAAGATTGGTAACAGATGTTAGCTCAGGGCTGATCTTCCTCAACAAAACAAAAAAAGGTTCTCTGAATCTTGACATAGTATCACAACTCTCACATCTGACATTCAAATCCTTCATAATCTTCTCACTCCATCCCCACATGTCTTTATATACTTCACAGTCTGACAGGAACTGTAGGTTCCAATTGGGTTGGTTGGCTTTAGTCTTGCTCTTCTTCAGCTGAAACAGTTTTCTATGAATCTTCCTTCAGTCCCAGTTCAACTTCTGTACTTGGTGAAGCCTCAGACTTCTTTCTCTTAACTCAAATTGCATTTAGAGCCAAGACCACAGCTCTGAATTCTTTGTTTCATGTCATTTTTCCCCCACCTCTAATTACTATATAGGTCTACCATCCCTTATTTGCAATATGAAAAGCCCACAAACTCTGAAACCAGTTATTTTTTCTTAACTCATTGTCAGCAAAACCCAGAAGTGACAGGAGGTTATCTGCCTTATCTATCCCACTTTGCGTGAATATGCATATGTCTTATGCAAAAATGTGCTGATTATGGGGTTTTGCCCTAAATGTTGCTGGGATTATTGCATAAATAAACAGTATATCCTTTTTAAAATCCAAAAATTCTAATATCTAAAACATATCCGGGGCCAGCCCCGTGGCACAGCGGTTAAGTGCGCTCGCTCCGCTGCTGGCAGCCCAGGGTTCGGATCCCGGGCGCGCATAGACGCGCCACTTGTCAGGCCATGCTGTGGCGGCATCCCACATAAAGTGGAGGAAGATGGGCACGGATGTTAGCTCAGGGCCAGTCTTCCTCAGCAAAAGACAGGAGGATTGGCATGGATGTTAGCTCAGGGCTGATCTTCCTCACACAGACAGAAAAAAAGAAGCACTCTTGTACTGAAAACCCACATTGCTGAACCAAAATCGAGATTAAAAGTACTTCACCAAAAAAAATAAAATGAAATAAATAAAAAATAAAAAAGTAAAACATATCTGCTCCCAAAGCTTTCTTCAGATAAGGAATTATGGACCTGTATAACTTCTCTGAAATCAGAAATATATATTTCTTGCATTACGCACACAAGCAGTACTGTGGTTTAGTAAGGACTGGGCAAGTGGGGGAAACATAAGACTGCTAGAATATGAAAACAAAGATCACAATCATTTTCAAGGTCAGGGTATTTGTGTACTAACTCCAATTCTGACTCTAATTTGTGTGCCTGATGTTCTTAACCCGTTGCTCCATCTTCATCAAATTTCTAATTTGTGTTCCTTTGCTTTGAAGACATATATCTTTGAAAGTTACTTTTGTAAAAAAGACCCTAGAGAAAGATTCCTAATCTGAAAGAGCTATAACAGTGAGAATCAAATGTTGTCTGAAGTATTTCTGGATATTTTTAGTTAAACTATAAAATAATAATTCAAATATTTGAAATAGTTTTAAAATAGAGTTAAACGCCAATGAAACAATCACATTTTGGGAGATAGTGATTTAGAGTAATACTGTGCTAAAAAACAAAATCTTAACCAGGAGAGAAGTCAAGATGGCAGCGTAAGCAGACTCTGAACTCACCTCCTCCCCCGGACACAGCCAATTTACAACTACTCGTGGAAAAATTACCCCTGAGACAGAACTGAAAAGGGGATATGAGGACCTCCTGCAACAAACGACAATCCTAATGGAGGTGGAAGAGACAGAAATTCCCTTCTGGAGAGGAAAAACGCCACTTTCACAAGCCGCAGCGCTTCACGGCCACCCAGGAGCAGCCCACAAGTACGCAGCCCTCCCTGGAGGAGTGGGGCCGTGAGCCGGGGAGCGTGCCCGCTATAGCCATTTTTTGGACCCACCACAATCGAGACGAGTGGCATAATATCTGACTTTGTTTGCTACTAAAACATTGGGGAGCACCCCCAGAAAAGCTGGTGCACAGAGAAATTAAAACCGACTCTTAAAGGGCCCATGCACAGACTCACCCGTTTCAGAAAGCAACCTAAAATCAGCAGAAAGAAAGGTGCATAGCCCTTTGGGGAAAAGAGACTCACCTGATAGGCTCTGAGTGCATGTTGGTGAGAGGTGAGACCTCTCCAGGGACTGGGACATTGGTGGCGGTCATTGTTGTGACCTGGTGTGGGCGTGCTGACACAGACGCCAGCAGATGCCATTGGAGTTCTCCCTGAGGCCTGCTAGCCCAGGGTCTGCCCCACCCACTAGAGCACCGATTTGATCCAGCTCAGCCGGGGCAGGCAGCCCACACTAGGGACTGGTCCCAGCCAACAACAAGCCCTCGGGCAACTTTTGGGGCGGCTAAGGATGCTGCCTGGATTCTCCACAGCCTGGTGAATGGGTTCACCTCTGTAGGGCAGGCTATGTGCAAGGAGCGGGTGGAGAGTGTGGGGCAGTGGTGGAGTGTTTGGGGCTCCCGCCTTGGAGAGACTGGGTCCATTTCAGGTGGTCGGGATGCACACGGGGGGCAGGACTGTGTTGACTGTGTGTGGACCTGTGGGTGGTGGGGCTTGTCAGCTGCAGAAGACTTGTGCTTCTCAAAGAGCAACATAGGCGGTGGGCCCCACCTTCCAAAGCCTGAAACAATTGGGTGCTCCCGGGCCTAAGGCCAGACCCACCAGGCTGCAATTCTCAGAGAGTTGACAAAGGACCTAAAGGCTAGAGACTTATAGCACTTGTAAGCCACCTGCCACGCTGGCGGCCTAATCACTTAATAGAAATAGGGCAACAGGAATGTGCTATTAGACCTTGCAGCTAACTTTGCTGGGACACCCCACATCCGATAAAGAGACTGAAGGGCCCACAACAACTACAAGCAGCTGAGCATTATAACAGCTGGTCAGGGGCATAGCTCAGCCTCCCTGGGTACCTGTGAGAAGAACAACCCCGCCACAACAGAAGGACACACGTAGCCCACATAGGGGTCACTCCTGGAACATTTGCAACTGGAGAGCAGAGGGAAGCACACTGCCAGGCCTGCTAAAGCATCACGTATATGAGGTCACCTCTCTGAGAGCAGGAGTCGTAGCTGACCTACCTGATACATAGACACAAGCACAGGGAAAGAGGCAAAATGAGGAGGCAAAGGAATACGTTCCAAGTAAGGGAACAGGACAAAACCCCAGAAAAGGAACTAAGCGAAACAGAAATGAGCAACCTACCTGACAGAGAGTTCAAACAAAGAGTGTTAAGGATGCTCACTGATGTTGGGAGAAGAATGGATGAACTCAGTGAGAATGCCAACAAAAAAATGGAAGATATAAAAAAGAACCAATCAGAAATGAAGAATACAATACTGGAAATGAAAAAGTCACTAGAGGGACTCAAAAGCAGAGTAGAGGGATCAGAAGAACGGATCTGCGAGCTGGATGAGAGACTAGAAGAAATCACCCAAGATGAAAAGATAAAAGAAAAAAGAATTAAAAAGAGAGAAGACAGTCTAAGGGACCTCTGGGACAAGAACAAGTGCACTAACATCCGTGTTATAGGTGTCCCAGAAAGAGAAAAGCAAGACAAAGGGGCAGAGAATCTATTTGAAGAAACAATAGATGAAAACTTCCCTAACCTAAGGAAGGAAACAGACATCCAGGTAAACGAAGCACAGAGGACACCAAACAAGATAAAGCAAAAGAGGCCCACGACAAGAAACATCATAATTAAAATGTCCAGAATTAAAGATAAAGAGAGAATCCTAAAAGCCACAAGAGGAAGACAAGTTACATACAAAGGAAACCCCATAAGGATATCAGCTGACTTCTCGGCAGAAACCTTACAGGCAAGAAGAGAGTGGCATGATATATTTAAAGTGCTAAAAGGAAAAACCTACAGCCATGAATGCTCTACTCAGCAAGGTTATCATTCAAAATGGAAGGAGAGATACAAAGTTTCCCAGACAAGCAAAAATTAAAGGAGTTTATCACCAAGACACCTGTACTACAAGAAATGCTAAGGAGACTTATTTAAGGGGAAAAGAGAAGATCACAAATAGGAAAAATTATCTATTTCCATGATAAGAGGGTAATGGATATAAATGCACAAAAGAGAGGTTCGATATGGTATCAAACAGGATAAAATGTGGGAGGAAGGGAGTTAAAGAGAGGAGCTTTCAGACAGAGGTCAAATTAAAGAGACTATCAACTTAATACAGACTGCTATATACGTAGGTTACTATATATGAACCCCACGGTAACCACAAACCATAAACCTATAATAAATACACAAAAAGCTAAGAGAAAGGCACCCAAACATAATACTAAAGAAAGCGATCAAACCACAAGGGAAGAGAGCAAGAGAAGAAACAAGGAACAGAGAAGAACTACTAAACACCAAGAAAAAAAAGTTTAAAAATGGCAGTAAGTACATATTCATCAACAGCTACTTTAAACGTTAATGGACTAAATGCTCCACTTAAAAGGCATAGGGTGACTGACTGGATAAAAAAACAAGCCTCATATATATGCTGCATACAAGAGACACACTTCAGACCTCAAGACACTCACAAACTGAAAGTAAAGGGATGGAAAAAAGATACTCCATGCAAATGGCAATGAAAAGAAAGCTGGGGTAGCAACACTCATATCAGACAAAATAGACTTTAAAACAAAAACTGTAAAAAGAGACAAAGAAGGGTGCTACGTAATGAACAAGGGAACAATCCAAGGAGAGGACATAACACTTATAAATATCTATGCACTCAACGCAGGAGCACCTAAATATATAAAGCAATTATTAACAGACATAAAAACAGAAATAAACAGTAACACAATAATAGTAGGGAACTTGAACACTCCACTTACACCAACGGACAGATCAACCAAACAGAATATCAATAAGGAAACACTGACCTTGACACACTAGAACAGATGGACCTAGTAGATATATACAGAACATTCCATGCAAAAACTGAAGAATACACATTCTTTTCAAATGCACATGGAACATTCTCCAGGATTGAACACATATTACGCCACAAAACCAGACTCCATAAATTTAAGAAGACTGAAATAACACCAAGAATCTTTTCTGACCACAACGGTATGAAACTAGAAATCAACTATAGGAAGAAAATAAGAAAATCCACAAATATGTGGAGATTAAACAAAATGCTGCTGAGCAACGATTAGGTCAATGAAGAAATCAAAGGAGAAATCAAAAAATACTTGGAGACAAATGAAAATGAAAATACGACATGCCAGAATTTATGGGATACAGAAAAAGTGGTTCTAAGAGGGAAGTTTATAACAATACAGGCCTATCTCAACAAACAAGAAAAATCTCAAATAAACAACAAACAATGCACCTAAAGGAACTGGAAAAAGAAGAACAAACAAAGCCCAAAATCAGTAGAAGAATGGAAATAATAAAAATCAGAGAAGAAATAAATGAAATAGAGACTAAAACAACCATAGAAAAAATTAATAAAACCAAGAGCTGGTTCTTTGAAAAGATAAACAAAATTGACAAACCTTTAGCTAGACTCACCAAGAAAAAAAGAGAGAAGGCACAAATAAGTAAAATCAGAAATGAAAGAGGAGAAATTACAACAGACACCTCAGAAATATAAAAGATTATAAGAGAATACTATGAAAAGCTATATGCCAACCAATTTGACAATCTGGAAGAAATGGATAAATTCTCTGAATCATACAACCTTCCAAAACTGGATCAAGAAGAAATAGAGAATTTGAATAGACCAATCACCAGTAAGGAGATCGAAACAGTAACCAAAAACCTCCCCAAAAATAAAAGTCTAGGACCAGACGGCTTCCCTGGTGAATTCTACCAAACATTCAAAGAAGACTTAATACCTATCCTTCTCAAACTCTTCCAAAAAATTGAAGAGGGGGGAAGCTCCCTAACTCATTCTACAAAGCCGACATTACCCTGATACCAAAACCAGACAAGGACAACATAGAAAAAAGAAAATTACAGGCCAATATCACTGATGAACATGGATGCAAAAATCCTCAACAAAATACTAGCAAATCGCACACAACAATATATTAAAAAGATTACACACCATGATCAGGTGGGATTTATTCCAGGGATGCAGGGATGGTTCAACATTCACAAATCAATCAATGTGATATACCACATTAATAAAATGAAGGATAAAAATCACATGATCATTTCAATAGATGCAGAGAAAGCATTTGACAAGATACAGCATCCATTTATGATAAAAACTCTGAATAAAATGGGTATAAAAGGAAAGTACTTCAACATAATAAAGGCCATACATGACAAACCCACAGCTAACATCATCCTCAACGGTGAAAAACTGAAAGCCATCTCTCTAAGAACAGGAACCAGACAAGAATGCCCACTCTCACCACTCCTATTTAACATAGTTTTGGAAGTCCTAGCCAGAGCAATCAAGCAAGAAAAAGAAATAAAAGGGATCCAAATCAGAAAGGAAGAAGTGAAACTGTCACTACCTGCAGGTGACATGATTTTATATATAGAAAACCCTAAAGAATCCACCAAAAAACTTTTAGAAATAAGAAATGAATATGGTAGAGTTGCAGGATACAAAATCAACATACAAAAATCAGTTGCACTTCTATACACTAACAATGAAGCAGGAGAAAGAGAAATTAAGAATACAATCCCATTTACAATTGCAACAAAAACAATAAAATCCCTAGGGATAAACTTAACCAAAGAGGTGAAAGATCTGTACATTCAAAACTATAAAACATTGCTGCAAGAAACTGAAGAAGACACAAAGAAATGGAAAGATATTCTGTGCTCTTGGACTGGAAGAATTAACATAATTAAGATGTCCATACTTCCTAAAGCAATCTAAAAATTCTATGCAATCCCTATCAAAGTTCCAACAACATTTTTTACAGAAAGAGAACAAAGAATCCTAAAATTTGTACGAAACAACAAAAGACCCCAAATAGCTAAAGGAATCCTGAGAAAAAGGAACAAAGCTGAAGGTATCACACTCCCTGACTTCAAAATATACTACAAAGCTATAGTAACCAAAACAGCATGGTACTGGCACAAAAACAGACACACAGATCAATGGAATAGAATCGAAAGCCCAGAAATAAACCCACACATCTAGGGACAGCTAATCTTCGACAAAGGAGCCAAGAACATGCAATGGAGAAAGGAAAGTCTCTTCAACAAATGGTGTTGGGAAAACTGGATAGCCACATGCAAAAAAATGAAAATAGACCCTTACCTTACACCATACACAAAAATTAACTCAAAATGGATTAAAGACTTGAATGTAAGACCTGAAACAATGAAACTTCTAGAAGAAAACATAGGCAGTATGCTCTTCGACATCAGTCTAAGCAACATATGTTCAAGCACCATGTCTGACTGGGCAAGAGAAATGATAGAACAAGTAAACAAATGGGACTACATCAAACTAAAAAGCTTCTGTACAGCAAAGGAAACCATCAACAAAACGAAAAGACAACCTAACAATTGGGAGAAGATATTTGCAAACCATATATCTGATCAGGGGTTAATCTCCAAAATATATAAAGAACTCATGCATCTCAATGACAAAAAAACTAACAACCCAATTAAAAACTGGGCAAAAGACCTGAACAGACATTTCTCCAAAGAAGATATACAGATGGCCAACAGGCACATGAAAAGATGTTCAGCATCATTAATTATCAGGGAAATGCAAATCAAAACTACAATGATATATCACCTCAGAATGGCTATAACTAACAAGACAGGAAACAAGTGTTTGAAAGGATGTGGAGAGAAAGGAACGCTCATACACTGCTGGTGGGAGTGCAAACTGGTGCACCCACTATGGAAAACAGTATGGAGATTTCTCAAAAAATTAATGATTGAACTATCATACGATCCAGTTATTCCACTGCCAGGTATTAATCCAAAGAACGTGAAAACACCAATGCTTAAAGATACATGCACCCCTCTGTTCACTGCAGCGTTAGTCACAATAGCCAAGACTTGGAAGCAACCTAAGTGCCCATCAAGGGACCAATGGATAAAGAAAATGTGGTATATATACACAATGGACTACTACTCAGCCATAAGAAACAATGAAATCCAGCCATTTGTGACAACATGGACGGACACTGAGGGTATTATGCACAGTGAAATACGTCAGAGGGAGAAGGTCAAATACCATATAATCTCACTCATTAAGTAGTAAATAATAACAACAAACAAACACATAGAGACAGAGAGTGGATTGGTGGTTACCAGAGGGGAAGAGAGGAGGGAGGAGCGTGAAAGGGATAATTACGCACATGTGTGTGGTGATGGGTTGTAATCAGTATTTGGGTGGTGAACATGAGAACATGATGTAATCCATGCAGAAACAGAAGTATAATGATGTACACTTGAAATTTATACAATGTTATAAACCAATAAAAAAAAAAATAAATAAAGACTGTATTAGAATGTCACCAGTTTTTATTCTGTCATTTTCTGTTCCAGGATCCTGTCCAGTACACCTCATTGTATTTAGTTGGTAATTAACAGAGCCTTAGCTTACTTCCTCCTCACTCTTTCCTTGGTTTTCACGACCTTGACACTTCTAAAGACTGTTCATCAGTTATTCTGTCAGAATTTCAGTTTGTCTAACGTTTTCTCAAGATTGGACTGAGGTCATGTACTTTGGCAAGAGGTCATGCATTTTTGGCAAGAATATGATAAAAATATGACAGCACAGGGATCATGATGTGAATAATGTCTTCTTATTTATGGTGATAACCTTGATCACTTAGTCAAGGTGGTTTCTGCAAGGTTCTCCTCTACGTTACAATCTTTCCCCTTGTTGTCAATAAATATGTTAAGGGAGATGCTTTGAGACTACTAAATTCTGATACTCTTCATATTTTCAGCTAACAATTTTAGCATGTATCAGTAGATCTTGCTTATAGTAATTATTACTGTAGTTTTACCTAAAGGTTTTCTATTTCCTTCTTTACTTTTCTATGTATTAATTGGTTTTCTACCATAACAAATGCTTTATGTGACACTGCTGCAATGAACCTTTTAGTATGTCTCTAGAAAAGAGCTTCCCAACCATTTTGACAACATGGTACACATAGAAATAATATTTGTACAACACACCGAAGTAACTGGACAGGACTCCTGGCAGCCAGAAGTTACTGTCCTCGGCGGTATGGCTAGCTCAGGCCCCACGAAAACTATGATGAAGGATTCAGTACACTGGCATATCTGTAACCTGTCTGTGGTACCTTAGTAGGGAAGCTCTGATCTAGGGTATATATCTGAAAGTTGAGTTGCTGGATTGTAGACTAAGTGCACCTTCAACTTTACTACATGTTATCAAATTGCTCTCCAAAGTAGCTTACAGAACATATGCCCACCACAAGAGAAAACAGTTCTCATTGCTTTACATCATCTGCCAATATTCAGAATTATCCAACTCTTTATTATTAAACCAGTCTGATGAGTGTGAAGTGGCACATTATTTGGGTTTTAATTTGAATTTCCCTGATTGGGTACCCTAATTTCCTGTAATAAGGTTTTCTTTTATTGATGAGCAGTAGTTCTTTATATGTTCTAGATACTTACCCTGTGTCAGATACATGTGTTACAAATACCTTTTCTCAAGTCATGGCTTATTTTTTCATCTTCCTTATTGTTGCTTGTTTTTTGATGAACAGAATTGTTACTTCAATGGATCAAAATTATCTTTTATGTGTGTATTTTATACTTATTGTGTCTCACTGAAGAAAGCCTTCCCTATCCTAAAGTCAGAAAAATATTCTCCTAAAGTTTCCTCTACAATAGTAGTTCTCAAAGTATGGTATAGGAACTGAAGTCAAAACTATTTTCACTATCATTCTCTCAGAAACATACAATGGAGTTTCCCAGAGGCTACATGGTTTATAATACTGCATAGATAAAAGGCAAAAGCAGGTATGAGAATCCAGGTGTCTAGTAATAAACCAGAAATTAAAGAGATTTGGAAAAATACAGAGCAATGCTACTATTCTCACTAAATTATTTTTGGATTGGAAAATGTAGTTATTTTTCATAAAAATATTGTATTTGTGTTAGTATATAATGGGTTTATTATTTTCAAGTTAATAAAAATAATTTTAATGTATGTGTTTTAATTTCTAATATGGTAACTATCAATAGATATAAACACATACAAAACAAACAAAAACATTAAAACAAGCAAAAGCTCTACAGGGTTCTCAAAATTTTAAGACCATAAAGGGTTCCTGAAATCAAAAAGTTTGACACCATTGCTCTAAAAGTATAACTTTTTACCTTACACAATTCGCATTCTGTCTGTGGGAATTAACTCAAACAAAAACTGGCATCCAATGTCATTTTCTTTTATAGGAATAACGGCATCCATTCTACCACTCCATAAAGCCTCCTCCATCATAAGTCAAGCTCCCTATATATATATGTATGTGGAGGAGGGGCGTAAATCTGTTTCTGGACCCTCAATTCTGTTTCATCAGCTATATTTATATTGTGGTACCAGCATCATATTGTATAACTTCTATGGATATATGGAAGGGTTTTTTTATCTGGTAAAGTGAATCTCCCTTTGTTCTCTTCTTATTTTTCTTCTTCAAAATGGCCTTGCCTATTTACACAGTTTACTCTTATATATGAATTTTAGAATCAGCTTATCCAGTTCCATGAAAATTCTGTTGGGATTTCTATGGAAATTTTGCTGAATTTAGAAAGTAATATAGGGAGAATTGACATCTTTACAATATTAAGCCTTCCTGTCTATTCATATAATTTATATTAATAATTATTTAGATCTTTTTATGACCACCAAAGTTTTCTAATTTTGACCATCTGTTATTAGGTTCATTTCCAGGTACCTTATAGTGAATGGAATCTTTACCTTAAATTACATCTATTTCCTCAGTAGTCATTGCTGATCTATAAACAAGTCACTGATCTTCACATACTGATCCTGTATCCAGCACTGCAGGCGAACTTTCATTATGCCTTTTAATAGTTGATCTAAAGATGCACTTGGAGTACTATGTAAACAATAACATCACTGGAAATGAAAACTTGGTTCCTGCCATTCGCATCCATACCCTTTATTTCTTGTCTAATTGCTTTCACTAGGTCATCTGTACAATATTAAATATAAGTTGGTATAATCAATATCCTTATCTTGTCTCCGAACTTAAAAGGTCTGCTTCTAACATTTCACCCTTAACTATGATATCCGCTGTAGATTTCTGGCAGATACTCTTTATTGTTGTTGTTAGTGCCATCGAGTCAATTCTGACTCCTAGAGACCTTGTGTGCAGCAGACCAGAACTCTGCCCAGTCTTTTTATGCCATTCGCTCACCTTCCAGTGCTATATCAGTCAATGCTCCGCAGCTATACATAGGGTTTCATGGCCAATTTTTTTGGAAGTGGGTGGCCAGGTCCTTCTTCCTAGTCTGTCTTAGTCTGGAAGCTCTGCTGAAACCTGTCCACCATAGGTGATCCTGCTGGTATTTGAAATATCAGTGGCATAGCTTTCAGCATCCCAGCAACATCAGCTGCCATGGTGTGACAACTAACAGACGGGTAGTGTAGTTCCCTGATGGGGAAACAAACCCGGGCCATGGCAGTGCGAGCGCCAAATTGTAACCACTAGACCACCAAGATACTTTTTATTAGGTTAAGAAAATTTCATTTTTGTACCTATTTTACAAGAATGCTTTTCAAGAGCAGGTGATGAACTTTTACCAAATACTTCTACCGCATCTATTGAGATGATCATATGGGTTTTCTACCTTAACTTGCTAACATGATGAATCACATTAAATGGACTTTTTCATTTTAAATCATCCTTGCATTTTCAGGATTAAACACTACTTGGTTCCAGTACACAACGCTAGTGGACCATCAATATCTATTCTCACTTTCTTTTTTACTAATAGAACCCCGATTTTCACTTTACAAGGCTCCACAGCAGCAGGAGCGCTCATGCAACTAAGTTCTGGCCAACAATGTTAAGGAGAAGTCACTGGGTAAGGCTTCCAGAAACGTTTTTTTTTGTGTGTGTGTGTGAGGAAGGTCAGCCCTGAGCCAAAACCTGTTGCCAATCCTCCTCTTTTTGCTGAGGAAGACTGGCCCTCAGCTAACATCTGTGCCCGTCTTCCTCTACTTTATATGGGACACCGCCACAGCATGGCCTGACAAGCAGTGCATCGGTGCGTGCCCGGGATCCAAACCCGGGCCACCAGCAGCGAAGTGCACGCACTTAACCACTACGCCACGGGGCCGGGCCCTAGAAACATTTTTTTAAAGCCCCTTTCTTCTTTCTCAACTCTTACTTACTGGTGTAGACATAATACCTAGAAGAACAGCATCTCTATTATGATTATTTGGATAAATGTCTCATGCTAAAGATGGCAGAGTAGGAGAAAAGGAGTCTATATCCTCAATGACATTGATCAGCTACTGTTAAAGCCCAGGACTTCCAAACTCCAAAAATTTTGGTGCCTGAAATAAAACTTTTATTTGCTGAAGCCACTCTTTTTGGGGTTTTCTACTACCTGTAGCCAAATCTAACTTAAACGATACATTATCCTACGATTCATTCACATTCTCATTCTCCACCTCTCTTCTTTCTCCTCTCTCTCTCTGCCAGCTAGAGTTCGTTTGCAGATTATTTAGGATCTTAATTTTCCCTGTCCACTCAATCAAAAGTAGTATATTTAGTATATTTGTCATTCTCTGTGATACCATGCCATTTGAATTTGCTGCACTGGATGTTATCTTTTTTCTATTTTAGAATTTGGGTTTTTGCTGACTTCCCCAACTAAAATGTAATTTTCACAAGGCAGGGACCTTGTCTGTCTTCATCATTCTGTATCCCCAGTGTCTGGAACAGTAATTTCCACATGGCAGAAACTCAATCACTTTGTTGAACGAATGGTTAAATGACTGAAAGACTAAACGAAGAATGAAAAAAAAAAGAATGAATAAGTGCGATTGGCGTAGAATTTGATCTTTCATGCTATCCTTGTCAAGTTTTATAAAATTATACCAAGCTCATAAAACTTATTGGGGAGCTTTCCCTGTTTTATGAGGTAGAAATTCTCTCTCCCTTCAAGCTTTGCTAAAATTTGCCTATAAAACTAGCTGGAACAGTTCTTTTTCTGGAGAAGATGAGAGAGAGGAGAAAGATTTTTGACTAAGGACTTACTTTCTTCAAAGATTATAGATCATGCATCCTAAGGAGGTGAATATTTGTTCTAGGAAGCAAAAAAAAATCTTAGATATCACAATAGAATGGGTCCTCTAAAGCTCAACTCTACCTGACAAAATCTTATTACTTAGTATTTAATTTCTCACTTAGAGAAAACTTAAATAGTTTTTCCCCCTCTTGGTGGCAGTAACACAACAACAAAAAAGGTTAAGAAGTACTGTAATAGGTCTATTTCATTTTTCTATTTCTTAAGTCACTTTTAGTAACTATATTAATTTGCTAGGGCTGCCATAACAAAATACCAGAGACTGGCTGGCTTAAACAACAGACATTAATTTTCTCACAGTTTTGGAGGCCAGAAATCTGAGACCATGGTGTCAGCGGGTCTGGTTTCTTCTAAGGCCTCTTGTGGCTTTGTCCTCACATGGTTGTCCCTCTGACCACACATGCCCCTGATGTTTCTTTGTACATCCGAATTTCCTCCCTTATAAGGATCCCAGTCAGACTGGATTAGGGCCCACCCTAACAGCCTCATTTTAATTTTCCTCTTTTAAGGTCATATCTCCAAATACATCTGCGTCAACCCTATTTCAATATAAGATCACATTCTGAGTAACTGGGGGTTAGGGTTGTAACGCATGAATTGGGGAGGAGGGGACAAAACTCAGGTAATAACAGTAACTTAAGGTTTTTCTAGATGATATTCCATTTTGGATCATCTTAAATTTATTGCCATACAATTTTTATGGTATATTCTCTCTTTAAATGTGTACTTATTTGTAGTTATGTTCTCATTCCTAATATTTATCTGTTTAAATACTCCTTTTCTACTTGGCAAATTTTGTATGAGGTTGGCTTTAAATTACTAACCTTTTAAAAAATACAGTTGTTTGTTTTGTTGACAATCTCTATTCTAACTTTATATTATATGTCATTATTTCTGTTTTTATCTTTATTACTTTCTTCCTTCTACTTGCTTTGTGTTTACTATGGTATTCTTTTTCTACCTTTAAAAATAAGATATGTAACTTGCCAATTTTCCATCATAACTCTTTTCTAATACGTGCATTCAAGGCTAAAAACTGCCCACTAATGACATTTTGGCTACATTCCACAAGTATTGGTATGTAGTCTTTTCATTGTCATTTCATAGTATTTCTCAATTCCATTTTCATTTCTTCTACAAAATCATGAAATAGTTAGAAGGATATATTTTTAGTTTCTAAAAACAGGCTATTAGGTGGGCATCTTTTAGGTGTTGATTTCTAAATTCAACGTAGTCAGAGAACCTAGCCACTGACTCCTTGATATTCATTTAGTCTTTGCAGAGATTTGGTGAGACTAATTGTGCTATTCAAATAATCTATCATACCTTTTATTTTTTTGTCTCCTTGGTTTAACACTTTCTAAGAGAAATGTGTTAAAAATCTCATACCTATTGAATTAAATTTTTGCTTTATATATTTTGAGGATGTATTCTTAGTTTCATACAGTACTATTGTATCTTCACAGTGAAATGTTCCTTTAATCATTTAGTAATGTCACTCTTTATACCTTTACCTTAAATAGAGTAAAAACCAAAATGCTGTAAGAAGAAACTGCCCCAAAACAGTGGCATTTAAGATATAACTGACTTCTCATACAGTATGGTTGGTCCATGTGTAATATAGTTTTGTTTATTTATTTGTTTTAATGCTGTCTTAACCCAGTTTTGAGGCACTGGTTAAAGGCTGGTTAGTTCCTCCTCCTAAACAAGGAACAGGATTAAGTCCTGATTAAGTTCACACTGCAGCCACTTTCCTTATTGGATAATTCTCACACCCTGTGCCATTATACACTCACCCTAATCTCCCCAGGACCAGAAAGATACCCTACAAATGGAGACAGGCCCCTATTGGAGCCCACAAAGATATTCAAATTAGCCAATGCTCAGGGAGCCTGCAAACCTAGTTAATCCCAGCCTGCTTGCCATACATAAGCTGTCCCCTACAGCTGCAGCTTGTTGTTACCCTGTCCTTGCATACAACCTCCTGTGTGGTCCTACACGGGGCCTTCTCTCACTTAGAGCTGTCAAAAACAGAGAGTTGTGCATTTCATCTATCCAAGTGTCACTGTGCTGTTTCCAGCCATCAAAAAAATTTTCGAATCTTATAAAACAGAGGCTGGTACAGCAAATTAGTTCTACAATGTCATTTAGGAATGCAGGTTTCTTTGATCACTTGATCTATAATTTCCCAGGGGTTTCTCAGTGCGGGAAGGAGAGGCCAGAAGGGAGAATTTTTTATGTATTCTGCATAAGACTCATGTTTTCCTCAGTTAAGATTATCAGTCATCATCTCTTCAACTATTGCCTTTTCCTAATTCTCTCTATACTTTTCTTCCTATGAAACATATCTTGGAATGTCTCATCCTGTCCTGAATTACTCCTAAACTCTCTTTCATATTTTCTATCATTTTACTTCTCTGTTCTACATTCTGGATAATTTCTCCAGAACTATCTTCCAGTTCATAAATTCTTTCTCCAGCAATGTCCAATCTACTCTTTAACATGTCCACTAACTTTTAGTTGTTTATATTTTTATTTCTAACAATCATATTTGGTTCTCTTTCATTCTTTATTTTGTCTCTATCATATTAATATTTAAGAATTTAAACATGTTTATTTTAGAGTCTCTTTCAAATAGTTGTTCTACTATCTAAAATTCTTAGAGTACAAGCTTTTCTATTTGCTCTATCTGGTTATTTGCTTTGAATAATTTCCTTATGTAATTTGTAATTACTATTTGTATTATTTAAAGCATTTGCAGCAAAGATTTTCATTTGTGGATATGTACCTAAAAAGCAATTTTATCTTTGTTTCAGACCCCACATAAGCATATGTCACAGGCTTGAGGTTTCAATCTAAGGTCCTAGACAAGGTAGTTTCCTATTCTCTAGGCCAGTGGGCTGAGGTTTTTTTTGTCTTCCTTCCATAAAGAGGACAGTTCTTTATAACTTCATGCACAGGACTCACATGTAAGATCTCACTTTGAGTAAGCCCAAAGGAACATCTCTTGTTCCACTGTGAGCTTTTAAAACTTGAGCCCCTGGCCCATAACATCTACAGTATAGTGATTCCAAAAATAGCCTCAATTATCCACGCTTCTCCCTTATCTACACCCTTTGAAATATGATTTTACAGTTCTCTTCCAACAAGAGGCCAGACTCATGATTTGCTTGGCCCGACAGAATGCAGCAGAAGTGAGGGTGTGCCAATCCTGTTCCCTCAGATCCCTAACTTTACCACGAGAACAAGGCTTGCTCCTTTCTGGAGGATGACAGACCATGTGGAGAAGAGACGGCTTATATCAGCCAATGCCATCCTAAATCAGCCGTCGACCTGTCAACTAGCCACAACCTGCATGAGTGCATTCAGCCAAGATCAGCAGAGCCTGGTAATAATCAGCAGAACTGGCCGGCCCTTCTGGAGACTGGTAGCGGGCAAAAAGTTGTTTATAAGACACTAAATTTGGGGGTGTTTTTTAAAGAAACTATAATAGCTAAGTGATACAATATATCTGAATCTATTAGGCCCCTGGTCTTAGCCATACCATCAGATCAAATGCAATTTGCTCATTCTCTCTTCATTGCTGGCATCTAGGGATTTCCTCTTCTTTCATTTGTGCTTGGTTACTTAGTTGGTTTTTTATAATAAATTTTGCTATAGTTTATCTAGTATTCTGTATTTTTGGAGTGAGAGAGGCTAAACAATCAGCTTATTTGGTTTTATTGTCACATTTACAGAAACTTGACCAAATTTCTCTCATGACAGGTACCCCACTAAGTTTCTGGTTGCCCCCAAAAAGTTAGAAGTAAAGCTTCTTCCAGTTCCTGGAATAATCTATGCTCTCTCTCAAGTTTGGTTATTTCTACATGCTATTGCTTCTTCCTAGTATATTCTCATTTCACTGCTTCACCTTGCTACTTCCTACACGGCCTTCAGATATCAACCTGGCTGTGGAAATTTCCTGAAACAGAAGAACTTCCTTGATTCCCCAAGTCTAGATGAGATGTCTATGCCATTCACCATTTTATCCTATCACCTATCATAGTTTCTTACACAAGGAAGGTCCTCAAATAAATATTTGTTGAAAAAAATTGGCATATATTTACACATCTATAAACACAGAAAAGCCACTTATCCTTTTAACGCTCTGAATTACTGAAGAAAGACATTCCTATCCTAAAACAGTGATCATTTGCGTGCATAAATTCCAGAAATATGAAAATCAAAGAATAAGTTGGGGCTGGCTGGGTGGCATAGCAGTTAAGTTCACTCACTCTGCTTTGGTGGCCTGGGGTTCACCAGTTTGGATCCTGGGCACAGACCTACGCACCACTCATCAAGCCATGCTGAGGCAGTGTCCCACACAGAGCAACTAGAAGGATGTACAACCATGACATGCAACTATCTACTGGGGCTTTGGAGAGAAAAAAAAAAAAGAAGTCTTTTCTTGACAGAACCACACCCTGCTTTCTTCCCAAAATATTAAAAGAATTTGTCCTTGATGAAGAATTATTCTTCTAACACTGTCCTACTGTTACAGGTGACAAGTGTAGGTGCATTCAATTCTTTTTTTTTTTTAAAGATTTTATTTATTTATTTATTTATTTTTCCCCCCAAAGCCCCAGTAGATAGTTGTATGTCATAGCTGCACATCCTTCTAGTTGCTGCATGTGGGACGCGGCCTCAGCATGGCTGGAGAAGAGGTGCGTCAGTGCTCGCCCGGGATCCGAACCCCGGGCCGCCGGCAGCCGAGTGCACGCACTTAACCGCTAAGCCATGGGGCCGGCCCGCATTCAATTCTAAAGAACTTTCATAGAGGGATTTCAGGGAAAAAATTAATTATTTATGTCATCCTAATGAAAATTCTACTGAAAAAAAAACTTACATGAACTTTGCCAGATCAAGGATACTGCAACCAGCAGAAAAATAATAGCCATTTCACAATTCCATTAAATAGTAAATAATATAACTTGATGTAAATGCTCATAAAAGGCCTTTACAAATTTTTAAGTGAGCCAAGTGAAATTTTCATGATACAGTAACAAAGAAAATACTAAAGTCTTCCCTTAAGACTTCCCAGTCAGGCACTGTGGGGACAATGAACAGCAATAAAAGAATTTCAGAACTGGAAAACAATAACCTCAAAGAATGTTATTAGCAGATCAAATATTTGAATATTAACTTTAGCACCTCATCTTATCATCAGTAACTTCATTCCCATGGCAGTTGAGAATCTGTAGCTAATAGTAACAGAATCAAAATGCACTTGATGTTGCAGAGAAATGGCTAAGAAACAATTAAAAATAGATAACTTAGGTCACTGGAAAGGTTTTGTGTCATACTATAGGATATTAATGGCTCTTTTCTGCTTAATTCTTAACAAAAAATATAAGAAGATTACATATCTTAAATATCACTTAATTACATGGAAAGAGAATTATTCAAAATTTCAGTTCCTTGCAATTCTTGCTTTCCTCTTACAGTAATTTGGAATAATTCTGAAAGTTAAATTTTATGCTGTAATTCAAGAATGATCACTCACAATTTGCTTTGTAGCTAAACATAACAATATATTTTAGTTTGATCAATGCAAATAAATCCTACTTCACAAGAAGTCATTTTACTGTTCAAATAGAAATATTTGTCACAAATGGTTATTTTCTAAGGAAACAAGAGATTCCTTATACGTAATTCTAAAGTAACTGTCATACTGCATAACAGATTAAAATTTTTTAGGGGCCAGCCTGGTGGCGTAGTGGTTAAGTTTACATGCTCCGCTTTGGAGGCCCGGGATTTGTGGGTTCAGATCCCAGGCACAGACCTACACACGGCTCATCAAGCCATGCTGTGGCAGCGTCCCATGTACAAAATAGAGGAACACTGGCAACAGACGTTAGCTCAGCGACAATCTTCCTCAAACAAAAAAAAAATTTTTTTAGACAAGTAATTCAGCCATTCATTAAACTAAAATATTAACATTTCCTGATGAAACAGAAAAAGGACTCTGATATATAGGACTATATGTATATTTAACTTGCCTATCACAGTAAATGTAACTCCTTGTTTGGTACATGTAAATATAGTTGGGAAATAAATGCTTTATTATGAACAATTACTAATATTATATTCTTTTCCTGTAACATGTCAGATAGAGAAGTGAATTCATATTAAACAACGACTATTTTATATATTTTAGATAATTTGTATTTATTTCAGCAATAAGTGAAGTGGCCATTCCAGCTTATTCTGTCTCATGAAATTATCAACTATTTTAAAAATCTATCTGCTTTATTTCAAGTAACAAATAACACTTAGGAATATGTCTGATGGTGACACTATCCATTAATTAGGTAAAAAAATCTATACCAATACACTGTAGGCTTAAATTTTTTAAAATTCCCCAAGTTATAACATTATCCTGAAATGAGAGGCTATTGTAATAACAATTAAAAACCCATTTAATCCTACTGAACATTGTTTAAACTTCCCCATCTCCCTTATCTTCTACCAATAACACACACCAAAACAAACAAATAAAATTCAATTGAGAAAATTTCAAAGGATATATATGGAAATAGGAACAAATTCTCATGTGTGGGAAACATTTTTATCTGGTTAACAAAAATAGAATAAAACTGTTATTTTTAAAATTTCTGAGACTAGGTTAGAAATGAGCTCAAGACATTATGTATATCAACCACATCTTTCTGGGTGTGTCCATTTCTAGCACCTATTCTAAATCATTTAAATTGATGTAAGCTCTTAAAGGTCCTATTTTTCTAATACTAAAAAATCTGAATCCTCTCCAATGTCTCTAAATTCCACTTAGATTCTAGCAGCCCAAATTAGATACAATATTGCAAAAAAGATTTGACCACTGATGAGTAATAATTTGCATTTAATTCTTTCAATAACACATCATAACCAAGATACCTCCTGAATAACACTGTAATTCAGTCTGAATTATGTGTAGAAGTACCACCAACAAGGGAAGGATAAATGAACATTTGAGGTATGAAAGGTTTTAAGCATGGGAAAATTTCAAGGGGTGGAAGTAGCATGGAGACACAAAATGGTAGCAATGGTTAGACAATGAATCTGACAACTGGACTGGTCCTCTAGAGGACAATCTGTTCCCAAGAGATTAACATTTTGTCTATTTTTAAAAATATATACATTGGTGTGTACATGGTTGGCTTAGGAGACACTAAATCTCTTATGAGACACCACCACCACCACAAAAAAAATGAGGTAGGATAAGCTTTCTTTCATCAAGAAAAGCTCTGAGTTTTGGGGTGGGGAAAAAGGGATAAGGGTAATATCTCAGGGAAAGTATTTCCTCATTCTTGTACATTTACATTATGAAAATTCAATATATTGTAAATGACAGGCAAAGAAAACAACCAACCATGTGCAGTAAATAATGTAGCCATTAGCCACATTGGCTACTGAGCACTTGCCATGTAGCTAGTCCAAACTAAGATGGGCTTTCAGTGTAAAATATATACCAATTTTGAAGACTTAGCAGAAAATAAAGAATAAAATATTTTCCTACTAATCTTTTATATTTGTTACATGTTGAAATAAGGATATTATAAATATATTGCATTAAATAAAATATATTGTTAAAACTAATTTCATCTGCTCTTTTTAATGTGGCTACTGAAAATTTTAAATTACATATGCAGCTCACGTTATATTTCTATTGGACAGCACAACTATCTAGGCTAGAAAAAGAAATACATGTTTTCCCAGCCTGCCTGCTCAGCAAGAGGCAGCTTACAATAGCTCTGACCAATAAGGCGTAAGCAGAGAAGTCTGCTGGGGACTTTTGGGAAGGCTTTTGATGTTTCTGATAAAAAGGGATACTTCTGATGAAAAGTAGCTAATATACCACTTTTACCAACCTTCCCCCTTCTTTTTGCCATAACGCCAGCAGTGAGAGCATCCATTATGAGATAATAAAGAAAAGACAAACTGAGAAACCAAGCAGCTAGCCATCTCCAGGCAACGCATTATATGAGAAAAATAAGCACATTTTCATTTAAGCCACTGTAGTAATTCCCAACAGATACAGAATGAATTAGTCCAACATTTCATACTGAACTATCATTTCAGAATGTCCAGGATTAAAGATAAATATCAGTTATTCATATGACAAGCTTTATTAAGTATGACACTCTAAATTTATTCAATAACGGCCATACAGCAAACAAAATTATAAAAGCATTTCTACATAATTACTTGAGAGTTTCATTTTAGTTTTAAAAAAAGTCAAAGATACTAATTTGGACATAAGTAAAAATTCACTACGAAATCAATGAAGTGAAAAGCAATCTCAAGGTAATACTGAATTCTAAGAGCTTCTCAAATATACTGTTTAAAAATGGGTACAAATATTCAGCAAAACATTATCTAAATCGTATTACTATTATAAAAGAAACATAACATCCAAGCATAGGTCTGGCACACAACAGGAGTTCACTAAATATTTGAGAATGAATGGACAGTAGGCATTTAGTTGCATATTTCTAACACATGGTACAGAATCTCAGGCAGCCATTAAATGTGTTGTTATATAGATGGTTAAATGTTGCAGAATGGTTGCAGCACATTAAAGTTGTATTTTTTTTTAAATGCACTTAAAAAATACATTAGGATTCCTGGGTTAAGTGATCTTATAGAATGACTGAATTGCAGGATAAAAGGCTCTTTGGGGAAAAAAAGGTATAAGTAGAAAGTTACATTAAAAATAATTACAAATGGGAATTCAATTCACAGAATGGCAGAGTAAAGACCTCAGAAAATCCAGTCATCCATAAAAGCAATGAGAATACTGACAAAAACCATCAAAATCAACTTTCTCAGAACTCTGTCAATTAAACAAGAGCTTGCAACAATGCAAGGAACATTTAATCAAGAAAACGGACTGAAATCTCAGTTAAATAGAGTGAGCTTTGGGATGTATTAAATTGCCCTATTCCTACCCCCCCTCTTCAGTTCTACTGTAGCCTTGGCCACACAATCATAGTAGTCATGAAAACCAGCAGACTAACAGCCACCAAAAGGGACAGAACAGGTTTGGAACTCCCCCACATCACCATCTCACTGAACTGTCACTATTTGAACTGTCTGACAGCTTCTCAGAAACTGGTACTTGCAGAGCTTTTCTTTAAATGACCTGACACAGAGCTAGCAAAATGCACACAGCCTCTCCCCTAGGCATACACTGAAAATAATCAGTGGCAACTATTTAATATTGCAGCTGCCTAATAAAAAAATTTTTAAAGATGGGGAATGAGATGTACATATGGGCTTTAAAAATATCCAATATATCCCTGGGAAGCCAGAAGGCTACGCACATGAGTAGTGTTGTCCCCATAACCAGACAAGATCTGAGATACAACAATCTCACATCTCTGGCTGACCTTGAGGCTCTACAAAAGCAGGAAGTGAAGGCTAAAACAGCGTTATATACTACCTGTGAGGGCTTTCATGTCGTGCCCCAAACATACACAGAAGACCTTGGGAAAGGCTAGAAGACCTACTGGTTGAAAGCATTAAGTATATCCTTATCTAAGCATTAGCTGACCACTAAGCTAACTGAGCAAAGACATCAACAGCCACATATGACAAAGAATACAGACTTCACAAAATTTTTCAGGAAGGACATTAAACAAACAAATAACAACACAAACACAACACCAACACCACACCTTAAAGGAAGTGGAATCTGATTTCCAACGTTGATACATTATATTATTTTAAATGTCCAGTTTTAACAAAGAAAAATATGAGACATGCAAAGAAACAAAAAAATATGGCCCATACACCTGAATAAAAGAAACTGACAGAAAACTGTCCCTGATAAAATCCAGACACTGGATTTACCAGACAGAAACTTTAAATCAACTATTTTAAATAACCTCCAAGAGCTAAAGAAATGCATATACAAAGAACTAACGATGATTTGGTGAGAACGACATCTCATCAAATAGAGAAAGTCAATAAAGGGATAGAAATTATAAAAAACAACCAAAATTAAAATTTGACTTCAAAAGAACAATAATGAGAATAATAGTATTCAATTATTATACTAAAATTACTCCAAGTTGTTCTCCAGTCATCATGAAATGAAATTATAAATCAACAACGGAAGGAAATTTGGGAAATTCACAAATAGGTGAAAATAAAACAAT
This sequence comes from Diceros bicornis minor, assembly GCF_020826845.1. Lineage (NCBI taxonomy): Eukaryota > Metazoa > Chordata > Mammalia > Perissodactyla > Rhinocerotidae > Diceros > Diceros bicornis. The sequence continues at coordinate 1,402,281 of NC_080771.1, read as the reverse complement.
ACATTACTAAGTAACCACTGGGTAAAAGAAGTCACAAGGGAGAGTGCAAAATACATTGAGATGGATGAAGCCAAACCCATAACATATCAAAAATAATGGGATGCATCTAAGCAAGGTGTAGAGGGAAATTTATAACTCAAATGCCTGTATTTGAAAAGCAGAATGATCTCAAATCAATAATCTAGCCTTCTACCTTAAGAAACTAAAAAATAAGAGCAAAATAAACCCATACAAAGCAGGAAGGAAGGAAATAATAAAGACTAGAGGGGAAATGAATAAAATAGAGAATAGAATAACAGTAGAAAAATGTCAATGAAACCAAAAGTTCGTTTTGTTGATATTTTAAAACATCAATAAAACTGATGAACCTTTAGATAGACTGACCAAGAAAAAGAAGAGAAATGATTCAAATTACTAAAGTAAGAGGGGATATTAATACCAACCTTAAAGAAAAAAAAAGATTTACAACCTAGATGAAATTGAGAAATTCCTAGAAAGACACAAACCACCAAAACTGACTCAAGAAGAAATAGAAAATGTGAATAGACATATAATAAGCAAAGAGATTGAGACAGTAACCAAAAATATTCCCATAAAGAAAAGCCCAGATCCAGCTAGCTTCACTGGTAAATTTTACCAAATGTTTAAAGAATTAATACCAATCCTTCATAAATTCTTCCAAAAAAGAGAAGAGGAGAGAACACTTTCTAACCCTTTCTATGAGGCCATTATTACCCTAATACCAAAGCAAGACAGAGATGTCACAAGAAAAAACAAAAACAAAACAACAACAAAATACACACCAATATTCATTAAGAACATCTAGGTAAAAAATCCTCAACAAAATACCAGAAAACTGAATACAGCAACAGACAAAAAGGATTACACATCGTGACCAAGTGGTACTTATCAAGCATGTATTTTAGGTTGGTTTAAAATAAGAGAATCAATCAGTGTAATACAGCATATCAATAGAATAAAAAACAAAAACCACATGAGCATCTCAACAGATGCAGAAAAAGCATTTGAAAATATCCAACACCTTTTCAGGATAGAAGCATTCAAGAAATAGGAATAGAAGGCAACTTCCTCAACCTGATAAAGGCGATCTACAAAAAACTCACAGGTAACATCATATTTAATGGTGAAAGACTGAAAGGGTCCCCCCTAAGACCAGGAATAAAACAAGAATGTACACTCTTGTCACTTATATTCAACATTGTATTGGCATGGTCTAGCCAGGGAAATTATGGAAGTAAAAGATTAAAAAGCCATTCATAATGGATATGAAAAAGTAAACTATCACTATTTGCAAATGACATGGTATTTTTATAAAGAAAATTCTCACAAATTCATGAAAACTACTAAACACAAGGTCAGCAAGGTTGCAGGATATAGGATCAATATACAAAAATCAATTGCATTTCTATACACTTGCAATGATCAATGAAATTGAGAAACTCCATTACAATAGAAAACAAAATAAAATATTTAGGAATAAATTTAGAAAGAATGAAAGACATATTAAAAACTACAAAACCTCACTGGAAGAAATTTAAAAAGAGCTATGATACCTAAAACACAAGCAATAAAAATTATATAAACTGGACTTCATCAAAATTAAAACAACCTTATGCTTCAAACGATACTATCAAGAAAATGAAAAGATAACCCACAAAATGGGAGAAAATGTTTGCAAATTATATATCTGATATAGTACCAGAATATGTTTTAAAAATTCTAATAAGTCAAAATTAAAAGACAAGCAACAATTAAAAATGAGCAAATGATTTGAAGAGCTATTTCTTCATCAAGATATACAAATGGCCAAAAACCACCTAAAAAGATGTTGAACATCAGTAGTAATACAAGAAATGCAAATCAAAACCACAATACCACTCCACATCCACTAGAATGGCTATAATGAAAAACAAAACAAAACCAAAAACAAGAAGAAGAAGTGTTGGCAAGGATGTAAAGAAATTCGACCCTCATACATTCTTGATTAGAATGTAAAATGGTGCATTACCTTTGGAAAACAGTTTGGCAGTTCCTCAAAAGTTAAACACTGAGTTATCATATGATCTAACAACCCTACTCCTAGATATATACCTAGAACTGAAAACATACCTACATGCAAAAACTTGTACATGCATGTCCATACCAGCATTATTCATAACAGACAAAAAGTAGAAACCACCTACATTTTTAGCAATTGATGAATGGACAAACAAAATGTGGTATATACATATGATGTAATATTGTTTAATCATAAAAATGGATGAAGTACTGATACATGCTACAATAAGGATGTACCTTGAAAATATGTTAGGTGAAAAAAGCCATACACAACAAGTCACACGTTATATGATTCCCTTAATATCAAATGTCCAAATAAACAAATCCCTAGAGAGAGAAAATAAATCAGTGGTTTTCAGGGAGAAGGGTTAGAGAGAAATGGGGAATGACTGCTAATGGGTACCAGGTTTCACTTTACAGTGATGATGATGTTCTAAAAGTGACTGTGATGATAGTTCCACAATTCTGTGAATATAGTAAAACCACTGAATTGTTAAACAATTACTAGGCATAACAGGCATGCAGGAAAACAAGACCAAATGACAAAACTGATGAGGAAAAATAGATTATAATAACAAACCCCCAGGGAATCCATCCATACACTGGAGTTATCAAACATGGAAGTTAATATAACAATAATAATTAAGTTTAAGAAAAGAAATTTTTATAATGAGAATTTCAGTAGAAGATATCAGTCTAAAAAAGAAAATTCAAAAGTAAATTCTAGAATTAAAAAGTAGGATTCCTATAATTAAAAATTAAATTGATGGGGCTGACCCAGTGGCGCAGTGGTTGGGTTCGCGCACTCTGCTTCGGCAGCCTGGGGTTCACGGGTTCGGATCCCGGGCAAAAACATGCACACCGTTTATCAAATCATGCTGTGGCAGGCGTCCCACATACAAAGTAGAGGAAGATGGGCAGGGATGTTAGCCCTGAGCCAACTTACTCAGTAAAAAGAGGAGGATTGGGAACAGATGTTAGCTCAGGGCTAATGTTCCTCACCAAAAAAAACAAAAGAATCAATTGATGGGTGTAGCCAATTACACACATTAGAACATAAACAATGAATGTGAAGATAAACCAGCAAAAAAAAATTCGACATCAAATTAGAGATAGTAAAAAGGATAGGGAAAAGGATAGAAAAAAAGAGATTAAAAGATATAGGAGAACGTGCAAAGTCTCATGTAGTTGGTGTCTCAGAAAAGGATAAAAGAAAAAAATACAGCACATGCAATATTTGAGTAAATACCAGCTGAGAATTTTCCAAATCTTATGAAAGACATTAAGCTCAAATTTAAAAATTTCTATAAGCCCCAAGAAGGATAAACACAAAGAATAGAACAACCAATAAAAATGAAAGAAAAAGAAAATATTTGAAAGATGCCAGAGAAGACAATGTTTTCATAGAAGCAACAGAATTACAGCTGATTTCTTAACAAAAACAATGGAAGCTAGAAGACAATGTAATGACATATTTTAAAGTGCTGAAAATAAATAATTGTCAATCTAAAATATCCTTCAAAAATGAAATAGAAACAAAGATATTTTCAGAAAAATAAAAAGTAAGGAATGGACAATGATCCCAGACAGAATATCCCAGGAAAGAAAGATGATCATCAGAATGGTACATGTGAAGGTATACGTATATAAATGGATATACAGTTCTATACTGTTGTATACAGCAATAACATTAATGTTTTGTACAGTTTAAAATATATGTAGAATTAAAATAAGTGTCAACAACAGCACAGTGAGTGGTAGGTAGGTATGTAGAGCAAAAATGGGGTAAGAGCTTTGAATGGTCTAGAAAGTAGTCAAAGTACAAATATTGAGTAGACTCTAATAAGGAGGATGCTGTGATTTCTAAAGTAATCACTAAAACAATACAACAATGTTTACAAAATGCTTACAAAAGACATACCATACAAACAAGGATACCGAAGGTTTCAAAGTAAAAGAAAAAAGAAATACCATACAAATACTAACCTAATTAACACATAAAGAACATTGAGCACAACAGCATTTTTGTCATGTTTCCATGAAACACTAACCAATAATAATCCATGCTGAGTCATAAGCAAATCTCAACAAATTTTGAAAGACTGAAACAATATAGAGTACGTTCTCTGACCACCGTAGGTTTAAACTAGAAATCATATTAAAAAAAAAAAAAACTCAGAAAATCCCCAGATGTTTGGAAATTAAGAAATATATTTCTAAATAACTCACTGGTAAAAGTAAAAACCATAATAGTGATTAGAAAATATTTTTAACTCAATGATAATAAAAATATGACATAAAAACTTTTAGAATGCAGCTAAACAGAGAATATTTAAAGCCTTAAATGCATACATTAGGGGAACAAAAACTAAAAATCAATGATATAAGCCTCCATATAAAAAAAACCTTGAAAAGGGGTCAATTAAACATAAAGAAAGTAGAAGGAAGGAAATAAAGATATAGGTAGAAGTGAATGAAACAAAAAACAAACATACAGTAGAAAAACTCAACAAAGCTGAAAACTGGCTCTTTAAAAAGTCTAATAGAACTGAAAAACCACAAGTAAGACCAATTACAAAAGAAGAGAGATGTCACAAATTATCAAATTTAAGAATTGAAAACAGGACATCATTATAAAACCAATAGATATTAAAATGATAAAAGGATATTATGAACAACTTTATGCCAATATATTTGAGGGTTTAGATTGAAAGAGAAAATTTTCTTGTAAAATACAACTCGACAAACCTAAAAAAGAAATACATAACGGGCCAGTAATGAGTGAGAGTTGAGATTAATAAAATGAGTACTTAATTATACTTGGAACTTTGCATTTCTTTGAATCTCCATATAAATTAAGAACTGTGATTTAATACTTGAGTTTTCTTTAACATACATGTTTAAAGAAAAAAAAGTTAAGAAGTTATACTCGATGAATTTAATAGTGTTTTGTTTTTCTTTTTGTTTTTTTACAACACATGGTTAAGTAAACGGAATCAGTGAAATTTGTTTTACAACACCTATGAAGATCCTAGGATGCCAAGACACCTCAGGGAAAAAGTGAGTGCCTAAGAAGAATTAAAAGCCTCTGGAAAACCAGGCTGCTTTGCAGCAAACGAGACAGTATGTTATCTCGTTTGACGTTCACAACCAAATAATACTGGAGTACTCACAAATCTCTAACATTTCTCACACATAAGGGGCTATCAGGTTAATTTTCACATATAATTTTCCCATTTGGGATGGAATAAACAAAAATTGATAATACAGTATTTACTCTGATTTGTGTTAGGATCGATTATGCTTGCTGATTAGTTTAACACAAAAAGCTGTGAAAATTATAACATCTAAAATAGTTTTTATCATTTATATATATAAGCTACAAATTCCTGTAATTAAGATGAATAATATATGATAAAATACTCTTTCATAGACAGGACTAAGGAATAATTTATTAAGCCACAGGTGCGGTTTCCTGTGCCTAAACTGTTTATGCAAACAATACTTTTGCATAAGCAGGTGTTACACTGACAACGTGTTTTCCTTCTGAAGAGTTAGAAATTTGGTACCTGCTAGGCAGAGGGTGTTTATGTGACCAGCCCGCAAGAAACACCTTGGGCAATAAGTCTCTAATGAGCTTCCAACCGTAGACAACATTTCACACATGAGGAATTAAGCATGTTCTGTGTGACTACACAGGGAGAGGACTATTGGAAGCTTGTGCCTGGTGTCCTCTGGGCTTTGCTCCACACACCTTTTCCCTCGGTTGATTTTGCTTTGTGTTCTTTCTCTGTAATAAATCTTATCTGTGACTATGACAATATGCCAAGTCCTGTGAGTTCTCCCAGAGAATCACCAAACCTAAGGGTGATCTTTGGGATGCCCCCCCATACAGTACTATTCAGTTATTTTTAAGTTACATTGAAATAAAATATCAAAAGCGGGTTAAGAATCTACAACAGTGACATAATTAACCTGGCTCAAAGAAGCCATGCATTGATTCTCTCTAAGCAACATTTCAGATGAATATAATCCTAAGAGTGCTTCTAGACATAAAAGGATTCCCACATTCTTAAAACTTTAGTTTGTGTTAAACAGTTTTTGCCACAAATTTCAAGAGTTAGTAACACAAGTCCAACGTTCAACTATATAAATTCATACAATGGAAATTAGTTATCAGAATGGTTCTTGGAATTTTTTTTCATTTAAAGTTACAAGTCCACGTGACTGTTTCACCCCTTCTTCTACCTCTTAAACAATCCACCTCCTTGGCCCCTTTGCATATTCAGCTGACATTCCTGCTTTCCATTTGACCAAGAAAACAGCAATCACAAGAGAACTTCCACATCTACCAGTCTCTGCATTTACCATCATACCTACACATCTATCCATTATATTCGCACTCCTTCCTGTTACACTGTCCGAAATACTAGCAATTCTAGCTAAAAAAGATCATTCTGTTTACGCACTATATCTCATCCTACCTGGCCTATTCAAGAACTTTACTATCATTTGTTCTTCCTTTCTGTCCTGAACAATCAAATTTTTCAATTATACTGGATCCTTCCCATCAGCCTATCTCCCACTCTAAACAAAATCCTCCCCCCACTTTTGACAAGAGATTTTCACATATTGAGGTATATGGGGTAACTATTTGGGTTCAAAACTGATTCGGCTTGGATTAAAGACATGTGATTTATGGCCTACCAAACATATATTGTACATCTACTTTAACCATTAAAGTAAAGAATGCACTCTCTTAAGATAAGAATGCATACCTTCCCTCCTACGCCCTGTATATAATCCAGTATTAGTCCCTTTGCAGACATCAGGGTCATGTTGACTTGCTAATTTGGAACTGAATATGCCTTTGAAACTTTGATGAATATGTATCCTGGGCATGTTTAACATATGTTCCTTGTTCTAAAAAGTTATACGACTGTACTGAAAAACATGCTTCTCTGGAACACTTTCTTCCTTTCTTGAAAAGGCCTTCCTAGGTTATAATCCTCAGCTTGGCTCAAGTAAAATTCACCTTATCTCTCTTATCTATAGAATGGTTACTGGTTATTTTGTGTCAACACTGTCAAAAGTGTCCTGGGTTGGAAATGAATCATGTGGTCACTCCATGAATGACCACAGCGATAAACACAATGGTCAATTCTCAGTCCTCCTCTTACCAGACCTCTGTTCATTACTGGATAATTTATTATTGCCTCCTTCTTGAAGTACTTTCTTCAGTTACCTTCTGGGGTACCTCATTCTCCTGTTTCACTGCCCTCTCCTCAATCTCCTTTGCTCCTTGTTATTTCCCATATCTGGTGTGCCCAGGACTTGGTCCTTCCCTTCTCTAGCTATGCTTGCACTTCAAGTATCTCACCTAGTTCCATGGATTTAAATATCATCTGTATGCTAATGACTCCCAAATTCATACCTCCAGCCCAGCCTTCTCTCCTAGACTTCCAACTAACCTATCCAACTGCCTATGTGACACCTCTCTTTCAATGTCTAATAGGCACCTCATATTTAACATATCCAAAACCAAACTCCCAATTGCTACCCATGTCACCTCTTCTTCTCCCACGTTCTCTACTATGTCAGTTAATAATATCATAAAGCTATTCAGGCCCACAACTGTTGTCTGATCTTTAATTCTTTTTCTCTCACACTATTTATCCAATCCATAAGCTAATTTTACTGATTATACCTTTATATTGTATCCAAAATGAAATCTCTTCCACTGCCATCATGCTAGTCCAAGCTACAAACATTCTTCCCCTTGACTATTAAAATAACTGAACTAGTCTCCCTTATTCCAATCTTGCCCTTCTACAGTCTATTCTCTACACAGCAACCAAAGTAATTTCTTTAAAACATAACTCAAATTATATCATACCTTTGCCTCTAAAGCTCCCAGTGCATCCCATCACACTTGGAATAAAATCCCAGGTTCTTAGCATGTCTCCTGACTACTAAGACGCAATCTCTACCACTCTCTGACCATCAACCCCACTCCAACTACGAATGCCTTCTAGTTATTTCTCAGTAACAGCAAGCACACTCAATCCCAAGGGCTTTCCACTTTCCATTTCCTGTGCCTGAAGTATTCTTCCCCTCACGTACACATAACTTGTTTCCTTAGTTCATCCACTTTTTTGGTCAAATCCTCTTTTTCAGAAAGGTCTGTCCTGATAACTCTACTTAAAATAGTTTTATAGTTTTATTTTCTATTTTTCTCCTTACACTCTTAAAAAAATTTATATATTACTATCTGACACTATACTTACATTTTATATTTAAATATTTATTAATTCTCTGTTTTCCTCACTATAATGTGGACTTCATGATGTTAGAGACTAATCTCTTTTTTCACTGCTATATTTTCACTGTTTGGTCCATTGTAGAAACTGAATAAATAACTGCATGACTCATGCCAAGATGCAGGAATGAATACAAGCATCTATACACGAATAAATCTGAAAATCCTGGGTCGCTTTGGCTGCCCTTATGACTTGAACATGACATGTGTCACTCATATCTGTACAGCATAAACAAAGATACAACACTTACAGTCAATTTAGAGAATGCACTCTGGTGCCAGACGGCTCAGTTTAAATCCCAGCCTGGCCACTGACTACATGTGCAACCCTAGTCAAGCCACTGACTGACTCTCTGCGTTACGTCTGTTATTTGTAAAATGAAGATGATAACTGTACCTACCTGGTATTATTGTAAAGATTAAATGAGTTTATATATACGCAAAGCACTTTGGACAGTGACAGCACATTGTAAATGCTTTATAAATGTTACCTATTATTATTATTGCTACATATAATTTTGGGAAACAAGGACAATGATATCTTCTTATTTTTTAGAGAAAAATATCTATAGTTTTGAGTAACTTACTCATTTTTCTGTGTACATTGCTAATAAGCAGGAGCTAAAAATACTGCGTAACACTTCTAAAATTACTCAAAGAGATTTACTCTAACTTTTAAAAGACAGAAACCCCTCAGGTTCAGCCTGAAAACCACTTCATACCAAATTGTAGAGTCCGTAACACAGAAGTATCCATATAATAAAAAAGAAAAGAAAAATTGCTATTGAAAAGCTTCTGCACAGCAAAGGAAATCATCAACAAAATGAAAAAGTGACCTACTGAATGGAAGAATATATTTGCAAATCATATCTGGTAAGAGGTTAATATCCAAAATATATAAAGAACTCATACAACTCAATAGGAAGAAAACAATCTGATGAAAAAATGGGCAGAGGATCTGAACAAACGTTTTTCCAAAGAACATGTACAGATACACAGAAGTTGGCTTCTTTCCAAAGAAGACAACAGGTACATGAAAGACGCTCAACATCACTAATCATCAGGGAAATGCAAATCAAAACCACAATGAGATATCACCTCACACCTGTCAGAACAGCTATTATCAAAAAGACAAGAAATAACAAATGTTGGCAAGGATGTGGAGAAAAGGGAACCCTTATGCACTGTCAGTGGCAGTGTAAATTGGTGCAGCCACTATGGAAAAGAATATGGAGGTTCCTTGAAAAAATAAAAATAGAACTACCATATGATCCAGCAATTCCACTTCTGGGTATTTATCCAAAGAAAATGAAAATGTTAACTCAAAAAGATATATGCACCCCCATGTTCACTGCAGCATTATTTACAATAGCCAAGATATGGGTACAACCCAAGTGTCCATCAACACATGAATGGATAAAGAAAATGTGATATATATACATATATATATATAATGGCATATTATTCAGCCATAAAAAAGAATGAAATCTTGCCATTTGTGACAATATGGATGGACCTCAAGGGCATTATGCTAAGTGAAATAAAGTCAGTCAGAAAAAGACAAATACTATATGATCTCACTTATATGTGGAATCTAAAAACAAAAAAACAAAAAGCAAGCTCATAGATACAGAGAACAGAGTGGTGGTTGCCAGAGGTAGGGGGTGAGAGGTGGGTGAAACAGGTGAAGGGGGTCTAAAGGTAAAAATTTCCAGTTAAGTCATGGAGATGTAATATACAGCATGGCGACTACAGTTAATGTACTGCATAATTTAAAGTTGCCAAGAGAGTAAATCTTAAAAGTTCTCATCGTAAGAAAAAAAATTCTGTAACTATGTATGGTGACAAATGTTAACTAGATTTATTGTGGTGATCATTTCACAACATAAAAAAATATCGAATCATGTCATACATCTGAAACTAATACAATGTTTATGTCAATTATACCTCAATTAAAAAAAATTGCTAATATTTGAAAGAGAAAACATGCACACAAAGCAAAAGTCAAAACTCAGTAAGTAATAACAGAATAAATAAAATACCTACCTTTAAATTTAAAAATAAAAGTCTCAGTGTTAAGAGAAAAAAATCATATCTTAAAAAAAAAAATCTCTCGAACAAACTTCAACTAGAAACTATTGCTTAGTGGGCTGGCTCTCAATCATACCCAATTCCTATTTATACCTTTGTGTAGTCTCTGCCCACACTGAATAGTGCTGACTGGTGTAACAAATAAGATCTTGTAAAAGTGACAGAGGATGAGTTTTGAGGCTGGGTGATAAAAAACACTGTACTTCCATCTTGCTCTCGTGGATCACTTGATCTGGAGAAGCCACCTGCCATATTGTAGGGACACTCAAGCAGCTCTATGGAGAGGCCTCTTGCCAACAAGTGAGTGAGCCATCTTAGAAGTGAATCCTCCACCATCGGTAAAGCCTTTAGTTGACTGTAGACCTGGCTGACAGCTTGAGTGCAACTTATGAAAGATCCCGTGTCAGCACAACCCTACTTAGCAGCTCACGAATTTCTGACCCACAGCAACTCTGAGGTAATAAATGTTCAGTCTTTTAGGACACTAAGTTCTGAGGTAATTTGTTACACAGCAATAGATAACCAATACAACAGATAACTAATACAATAAGAAAGACATTCCATGTATCACCCAATCCAAAAATATTTGAAAAGAGCTTCTAGGGCAGACGGTAGAAGATATCTTTGCAAAATAAAAAGTAAATGGCACATGAGACAGTCAGTAAAAGAGACTTTTTCAGGTCTCTTGTCAAATGAGCAACTGCAGTTTTGTGAGGTATTTTTATTCTAAAACTTACAAACTAAACTTCTTCTAAAGAGTTGAACAAGCAACTGTCTGACCATTCCTGAATAAACAAGCCTTCACCCATGGAGGCAACATTCAACTGTACTTATCTAAGGGAACTGGAGCACGCAGGACCATTTGACAAACTTCTGCCAATACAACTGGCTCTACAGGCCATTCCAAGTATTATCCCCAATTAACGCTTATTTCCACTTAAATTTTCAGTTTGTAAGAAGAATATCTGAGGTAACTTTTCTACAATGACATGACACTGTGACTTGTGACCTATCACTAAAGGACACCAAAATTAGACTTGTGTAACAGCATGACACTGGAGAAGGGACATTAGAAGCCATACAGACAGTTTCTCTACTTCCTGGTATAAAGATTTAGCTGATATAATTTAACACAGAGACATACAATTAATAGGTTTTAATACCTTAATTAAAAATAAGAGCAAATGCAAAAGGTAGGACAGAAAGATAAAAAGAATTATGAGTCTTTTCACGTAATGAGATTTTTCCATAAAAAGCAAGAAAACATTATCTTAAACATTAAACAAAATCTCATTTATTATACACATGTGGGGGGTATGTGGGGTTCTTTGATTTTAAATAAAGTTTCTCTGAACCCATTTCTGAATGATTCTTTTCTTGTTTCTTTTAATCTACTTCTACAAAACTTATTTATGGGAAGATGTCATGAAATGTGCGATAGAATGCCACGTGGTAGTTCATTACTTTGCCCCCCTCCAACGGATAAGTTCTCTCCATTAGTAGATGGAAGGACTAACTTAGGTGAACTTTATATTTAAATAATATAAAAATATATTAACTATATAATATTTATAAACTTCCATATAATATTTACAAACATATTAAAAATAAGTATATATGTTTATATATACATATATAATACTTATATGTATATTTACATATATATTTATATTTATACATATTTTAATACATATATACTTATAAACTTGTATTACATATATAATATTGATAATATGTAATATATACATAATATTTACACATAAACATACATATATAATATTTATAAACATACATATATAATATTCATAAACTTATATTGAAAATATTTAAGTTCAACATATATTATGGGTTTCTCTCTACATAAAGAAGAGAAAGCAAATAACAGTATCAGGCCAGAACTACAGAACTTTGTCTCTTGCACAGTTTTTATTTTTAATAAAAAATCAATATCTGTGCAGTGCACCACTTTTAAAGACACCAACGTAGACATAAAACACAACACGTGTGTGGGAAAGATGTTTGAAAATGAGTGTACACTACTGTTCCTGCCCTTAGGAAGTACGTTCCCCAGCAAGGCTCAGCAGCGCACACAACGGCACTCAGTATGTTCACAGTACCTTAGGGAGGGTACACATGATCATTAAGACAATGGCCTTGTCCTTAGGGAACTGCAATGTGGGTACAAAGTTTATAAAAACAAGAGAATCAGTGAAGATATGATGATCAGTTGTCAAAAGAAGGAAATGGTTCATTAAAAAACCTCAAGTGCTGACAATATAATATGTATATTACATTACACATATATGTGTGTGTATGTGTGTTATGTGTGTATGTGTATATATATCCCCAAACTCTATATTCTTCAATCCTAAGAAAAATAAGGATTTTGGTGAATTAAAAATTTGATAGTAAACAGAGAAATAAATGAGTGGTAATCCCACTTCCTTCCCAGGTCCTTGGATTACCCTGAGATGTGAATGTGGTTGTGAACTAAAGAAAAGAGATAAGACTAACAACTTCCCATTCCAGGGCATTAGGTACAATTAGAAAAGAAAATGGTTCCAAGTCATACCACCTTTCAGAGGATTAACTTCTCTGAAATATCTAGAGAAAAGGAACTTCATTCCCTGAAAGGTTCTGTGTAGGCCCACTCACTGCCTCTCCGGATGATCCCTGGCACAACATATGGAAGCGCGAGGGAAAAGCTGGTGAGCAGCAATAACACATTTTATTATTCCAGGATTTTAAGTGTACATGTGGAAGTCTTATTGATATTGGCTATATAAAAATTTTATATGTACCAAATAAAAATTATAAGGCCAAGAAATAACATAAATAAGAAAAAGACTAGAAAATACTAAAATTGCTTAAGTATACTTAAGCCATATAAAACATAAAGGAAAGGTTAAAACAATATCATATTTATGAAAAATGTCAGTTGACAAATGAAGATTTAAGATTAACTATGATAGATATTGAGAAAGCAAAAAATAAATGCTTGGGGTTGGCCTGGTGGCGCAGCTGTTAAGTGCGCGTGCTCCGCTTCGGCGGCCTGGGGTTTGCAGGTTTGGATCCCAGGCGCGCACCGATGCACTGCTTGTCAAGCCACGTTGTGGCGGTGTCCCATATAAAGTAGAGCAAGATGGATGTTAGCCCAGGGCCAATCTTCCTCAGCAAAAAGAGGAGGATTGGCATCAGATGTTAGCTCAGGGCTAATCTTCCTCACAAAAACATAAATTAAAAAAATATAAATAAATGAATGAATGAATGGATAAATAAATAAATGCTAAAAATGCAAACAAAATACCAAACAAAACAAAGCCACCCGTAACCCAGGCAATTTTACCACTACTATTTGTAATATTAATGGGAAATCACTTGCAACCATCAATGCTAGTTGCTACTACTTATTGTAAATGATTCTCATACTGCGTCCTGCTGGAACCTGGAATACTTCTCCCAGTGCTTCGAAGTTTCTATGGGTGAAAAGAAACGAAAACCTAAACGAGCTGATTCTGGGAGCTCTCCTCTCCTTAGTCAGAGTCACTCTTCTTTTATTTGTTTTACATTTTAGGATGCTTCTTAAGATTGGTCTGAAATAGTAGTCTCCCAACTCCACCTCTACTCAAAATATTTGAATACCAGTATTTCATAAAATTATAAAAACCGAGATGAAATGAAAACGTAATTCTTTGATGAATCAAATAGAAGAAACCTTAAGTGGGTATTATTAATTTCTTCTTATCATCATTTCTTTATTATTTATCTTCACTTATCTAAATAGACTTTACTTACTGTATTTAAAAAGCACAACTGGAAGGACGTACAGGACTATAATCTACTAGACAGCAGGACTACATGTACCAATTATAACACCCTCAGTGCAGTCCATTGATGATTTTGGTGTCTAGTATATGATACAATTATTCTCCCTGCATGGATCACAGGACAGGAATAATAACAAGTATATATACTTGTAGCATACCAACTCTTTGATGGAATTCTCATTGTATGTACCATCACAATAATAAAAGCTTTTTGCTTCCACTGTGACACATTTCAAAACATGTCAGCATGTGTGTCTGTGTGTTTGTTCAAGCATTAGTGTCTATGAAAGAAGTGCTTCTGAACTTGGATATAAATTGTTTTCAAATTTCCTATTAAGAATAAAAACATGGTATTTATCTTTTGAAAAACATCAAGAACCCTACTGAGGTTCCACAAATAAAAATAATACAATATGATAAAAGTATCTTTTTACTTTTAAAAGGATTGGTTACAAAAAGCAATGAAGTGAAAAGAGACAACATAACTCTGAGAAAATCTGCAAATCCTATTTACTTTCGTTGTTACTAAAATTTTCTGAAAGTTACAAGTTTTTATTTCAGATAACCTGAAATAGAGCCTTCGTAGGAGTAAAGTTTTACAACTGGTTATATATTTTGTTCATTTTTAAAGTGCTTTGCATTGAAAATATAAAGACTCTTTGATCCAATATCCAAAATCCAGTATCTGATTATATGAATTTAAGAATAATCCATTTTTATGAAACTAAAAATAAGTTTTAAAAAGTTAAAAAAAAAAAGATATTTTCAGAGAAAACTCAGTACTAAAGACTTTGAGGAAATCATACCTCATCGGTGTTATAGATAATCTGCAGCCCTGAGGAAATCATTTCCACAAGGTAAAGGAGATAGAGCGACACTGCGTTTATCTGAAAACAAACAGCAACATTAAAAGGTTAAAGGAAACAACAAAAATATTATGTTATGAAATTAAATGTAAAAGCTAAACTTACAAGTCATTTGTTCTAATAGTGGCATATAAAAACTATTTCCTTTCCTATTGTGAAATAAAGAAGCTATGGATTTAGCTCATAATAAAATCCCAGCTTTGTACATAAAACTCTAAAATCCTCAAATTCATCATGATGGTTAACATCTGATTAGGAAAATGGCTGCAAGTAGGACTGTTAGCAGGTGTCTCTATAACATTTGTTTTCAAAAATTTATTTTCAAACTCTAGGTCTAAAGTACATCTACTCTGGAATAGTTCTGCCCCTACAGGCAGCTATGTAATGTCAATGCATCTCAAACACACGTAAATGAAAAAGTTATTTGGCAAGTAAGACATTAGGACCATGCCAGTACACCATAAACAATAGGCAATGCATCTTGAAAACAGTCTTATTTTCAGAGAATACAGAATTTATGAAAGCAACTGCAGGGACATATTAATTTTAATCAATGGTACAGCATATTATTTAAAATATATTTATGAACAAATGAATTTTATAATCAAATGTGTTATTTTCTTCTTTTAGTTTCTTAGTCTATTACAGATAGACACTATATGACCTAAACAAACAAAAAAAAAATGAAGACAAAAATATCCACTTTAACAAAAAAAGATTCTCACAGAATCCTGTATGGGACATGTAAATTGTTTCAAGTAAACAAGCAGTGAAAGATAAACACTATGACACGGACAAACCTTGAAAAGATTATCCTAAATCAAAGAAGCCAGTCACAAAAAACTAAATATTGCACAATTCCATTTATATGAAATGTACAGAATAGGCAGATTCATAGAGACAGAAAGTACACTGGTGATTGCTTAGGGCTAGAGGCTTTGGGGGAGATGGGGAGTGACTGCTAATGGGTAAAAGATTTCTTTATGGTGTGATGAAAATGTTCTGAAACCGATTGTGACAGAGGCTGCACAAGTCTATGAATATACTGAAAATCACTGAATTGAACACTTTAAATAGGTGAATTGTATGTCATGTGAGTTATATCTCAAGAAAGCTGTTATTAAATAAATAAATAGGAAGCAGCAGAAATGTTACATTTAGTCAGGACATTGCTAACTTAAGTTAAAACAAAGAGCAAGCAAGACGTAATTTTGCTTGTCTCCCTTGACTGTCCTCCAAACCTTACTAAGTAGTTATTTATGGAAAGTTGGGGCACAAAATTATTTGTGCCTTAGAGGCCCGGGACAAAGCAGCCCTGTGTAACCAGGACCTAGCAGTGTTGGTGGCTCTCTCAGGAACCAGGATGATGCCAGATGTCTCCTGACTTCCCAGGACTCGAAGTCCAGTAGGGTGTCAGGGTCTTATTAAGATCTAAGCAGGCCACTTTTACAAAAAGATACAGGATTCTGGTTTTAGTTTTTTTGGACTGACATAAATTTTTGAGTGACCTTTCTCAGAACATGATGGAAAAGAGCTTCATCCCTCTGCCAGGCTCACCCAAATATTTTTACAGCACTGACACTGGCCTGTCAGAAATGACTTCAAAGAAATTTCATTCCTATGGACAGCCATTTACAACTGCACCTCCAAGCTCTCTGCTCTGACTTTTGAGAAAATATCAGCAAGTGGCAAATTGTAAAGGGACTGCCAAATAACAGGTTGACTAGCATTTACTGAACACCTACTAAGTGCCAGCCACTGAGCTTAAATTCTGGGATACAAAAATAAATGAGCCGTTATCTTCTGAAAACCCTATTTCAGATAGTAACCCTATTTGTCAAAGTAAAAGGTAAAGAAAACCTAATTATGTGATAATTATAAGGAGAAGGTTAAGAAACAACATATTCATATAACACTAACTCTCCAAGGAACTGGTTACAAATAAGTATGCGTTTCTGCTGTATTGAAATGGAGACACTGCACTTTCTGTGTATGGAGGAGTCATACTAAAGTAAGACATATCAGATCTCTAGAGAGAGAGGTACTATAAAAAGGAGATACTCTTATTTTAGTAACGAATATATGAATAATAAGTACTCTATCCTAAAGATCACAGAAACAAATGCAAAAAGAAAATCCATTAAAGATAAATAGCATGTATAATATTTGTATCCCAGGAACAAGGCAATGGAATGTCCTGCTAAAAGCAGTACACAGACCTTAAGAGAAAAAACAGTAAAAACAAAACATGAAATCCTACAGTGTTTTCTTAGCACAGGATACAATTCAATATATTATAGAAGACAAAATTTATAGACTCCAGAAATGCCTTTTGGAATTTCATTTTAGTGGTATGTTTTTAGCTTTACTGAAAGTTGATATATTAAAAATGAACTGTCACGTAACAAAAACTTCTGATTTGCTGTTACATCACTGTCAACTGTCATTTATTCCCTAGTTTCTAAGTGTTGAAATTCTTCCAAATTTGATAACAAGTACAAGCTTCTGTCACTGAAAGAACTGTCGGATCCGTTCTTCTAGATAGTAATACTATAATTCATCCAGTTGCCCTTTTGGCTTGCGGACCAAGAACACAGTCAGATTTAATGTTCAATCACAATAACTAATTCAGTCCTTGTGGCTGGCAGTTCACGTCTTTTCATGGTCGATTTTCTACTTCTACTTTGAACAATTTATGAAATCTACTTTTTTTTGTGTTTTGCTGAGGAAGATTCACCCTGAGCTAACATCTGTTGCCAATTTTCCTCTTTTTTTTACTTGAGGAAGATTAGCCCTGAGCTAACATCTGTGCCAATCTTCCTCTATTTTATATGCAGTTTGCCGCCACAGCATGGCTGACGAGTGGTGCAAGTCCGCACCCAGGTTCCGAACCGGCAAACCTGGGCCACCAAAGTGGAGCGTGCCAAACTTAACCACTACGCCATGCTGCCGGCCCCAAAACCTACTTTTTAAAAATTTTAAATAGTAAATAGCTTCAAATCTTCTGTGATGTAGAGTGTAAAGAAGAAAATTTGAAGTCTTCTCTTTTTACCTGAAGATGGCCATATTCCCCATAGGAGAGGATCTCATCTCCTGTATGCACATTGAAAACAGAGTGAAGACATGTTGTTGGGCGTGGATCCTGCTTAAATTGCTGAACCTAGAATCAAATATAAAATTTAAGTAACGCTAGTAATTCACATTCTCATCCAAGATTAGAGATTATAAGTTATTTTTCATGAAACTTTTTAATGAGGAAAGCTACAGCCTATAGGCAGAGTACAGAACAAAGCAGAAATGTTACATTTTCTAAAGAAACAAAA
Organism: Diceros bicornis minor; assembly: GCF_020826845.1. Classification (NCBI taxonomy): domain Eukaryota; kingdom Metazoa; phylum Chordata; class Mammalia; order Perissodactyla; family Rhinocerotidae; genus Diceros; species Diceros bicornis. Next base: position 1,383,776 of record NC_080771.1, on the reverse strand, counting down.
CACAGATAAAACTCATAACTACTAACTGCATAGAGTTAACACGATTCTTGAATACTTAACTGATATTTCACAAACAGCAATTCAAGTGTAATAGGGAACATTTTAATGTAGTAGCAACGGCTTTTGCAATGGTGTGCATCTTACTTTACTTTTGAGTCAAATAATGGCTTACTCTGTGGGACAGGATTTCAGCGATTATATCCTCCTGCACTGCTATTTGGAAATGCTTACAAGACATTCAGTGAAAAAGTGCTTCAGGCCACATTCTAATTCAGTAAGTGTTCAGAACCTCAAACCTATTTCTTTCTCTAAAGATCACAAATTATAACCTATGCTCGTCAACATGTTTTCATTCCTTTTACACATATACTCTCATTACTAAGGCATCAATTTCAAGAGAACCTAGGCCATTCCTTTACTTATTAATTGAACATAAAATTTAACCATTTTAGAATACTAAGTAAATACTAAATGATCCAACAGACAAACTACAAAGACAAAAAAATCCATTTACTCTTTTAGGTCCTATTAAATTCAACTTGGCAAACATTTACTGATACCAATTATAAGCCAAGTACTGTGCTAGTCTCTGGAAGTATGAATGAACAGGAACAGAGAATGAACAGAATGACACATAGCTCTATGTAAAGGCAATGATTTTCTTCTCTCTTTGATAAGAGATAAGTGATGATAATTATCTGGTGGTTATGATCTTGCCTTGCTTCACTTGGCTAAGGAGGCACAGAGAACCATATTCTCTCCTCTACCTTCAAAATTCTTCTCATCCTTAAAATCCTATCTCAAAAATCATCATCTTTTATAAAGTCCCTTCTGAACTCCCACTAAAATTCCTTTCTCTGGACTTCCACATCAGGGTGCTTATCCCTCAATGATTTCTCCTGTCTTTTATTCTTATTAGTTGTCTGTATCTCCCACTATCTTATAAGCTTCTAGAAGCTACACTATCCAATATGGTAGCCACTAGCTACATGTGACTATTTAAATTACAATAAATAGTATTTAGAAATTCAGTCCCTCAGTCACACTGGCCACATTTCAAGTGTTCAACAGCCATATGTGACTACTGGCTTCTGCATTGTTTGACACAGTGATAGAGAACATTTCTATCATCACAGCAAGTTTACTGGGCAGTACTGTGCTAAAGGGTTAATACACCCTTCCACCCCCCAGGAGCCCTGCACAAATACCGCCCTCCCTGTGATTGAAGTCAATAAAATGAAAGTCAGGACCTACGAGTAGGTAATCAGAAGTGAGAGAACAAGAGTAAAGGTAGGGATTTACATCCTCTGTCTATAAAGTAACCAAGCCATCTGGGGCCCTACTGGTGGCGCAGCAGTTAAGTGTGCGCGCTCCGATTTGGCAGCCCGGGGTTCGCAGGTTCAGATCCCGGGGGCGCACTGATGCCCCGCTTGTCAAGCCATGCTGTGGTGGCGTCCCATATAAAGTAGAGGAAGATGGGCACCAATGTTAGCCCAGGGCCAGTCTTCCTCAGCAAAAAAAAGAGGAGGATTGGTATTGGATATTAGCTCAGGGCTGATCTTTCTCACACACACACAAAAATGTAACCAAGCCATCCAGTGTTAATTCAGAGAAGGTGAGAAGGCTATCCTTCCCAACATCTGAAACACACATAGAAATCATTGTGGTCACTCCTTCCACACTACCATGATTATTACCTCAAAGTACTAAACATTATTCTGTACTCTTAGACAAAAATATAGTTAAATTAAAACAAAATACATTTTGCTTACTTGATAAGGATCTAAAAAGATAAGGTTTTATTAGTTTAATAAAGTGATTGCTGCAGTTGACAAGGCAGTGTTTACTATTTGTCTTCAAGACATGCAAGTACCCAGCATGAGAATTTACATTCAATCACTGCATCAGGGGAAAAGCAACTACTAAAGATGCTCAAATGGGGACTTACATAACTATGCTCTGGGTCTTAAAGCTGTTAAAGGACAAATAATTTAAAGTTTCAGAAAAATATAAGATCCAAACTCTACAGGCTTTGAAAATTAATGGGGCGTATTGTATGTGAATTATAGACAAAAAGTACTCTTGAAAGCAGTCAAAAACAAGGGGACATTAATTAGTATTTTATATGATGTCTGGCATCTCGCAAGTAAAAATAAAGAATAATTAAAGCAAAATTTTCTAGACTAAAACAAATCCTGAATAATGTTTTCTCTGCTTGTATTTTACTTGGACTTTTCCTGAAAACTTTAATCATTGTGAATACACAGCTTATCACTGAGGAAAAGGTAACTGAGTATTTACCATCTATTCTTAACTTATAGCCTTAAAACAAGCACTTAGGTGGGAAAAATCATCTCATAAGGGAATCCTAGAAGAATATATTTTACAAAATTTTAACGATTTCTCACGTATTAGAAACCACTTAGCAGCATTCTAAACAAATAGATTTTTTAAGTAGATAATTAGGGACAGCAACATTCATAGTCTATAACTACTAACTGCAGATTAAGTCAATCTTACAAAATTCTGAATGCTTCTCCTTAAGGAATATTAGAAAAGAGAATAAATGAGAGAATAGGTATACGAACATTTAGAGATAAAAAATACCTAATATTAATAAGTAGGAATTAAGACAAGTGGCAAAACAATAATAGGCAGAAATAGATTGCTCTACATTCTGCAAATCAAGGACAACTTTATTTATTCACAGTAAATTAAAAATATCTCTTTCAGGTAGTATTTTTAGAAAATATTTTAGGAAGCATGCTTCACAATGAGAAATCAATAAAAGTGGAGATTCAGACTTTCTAAGTCATGGTTTTACTTCAGAAGACAAAGAAGATGAGCCTTAAGTTCAAAGAGCAAATCAACACTACAAATACGCTTCACTTTAATTTAAGGCAAGGCCAAAAGAGATACATTTCACATTTTAAAACATGGTAACATTCTCTCCGGCTATGGAATCATGAAGGAAATGGTGAGCACCAACAAGAGGTGAAAGTATGGTGGTAGGCAGTGAGAGCGGTGCATGGTTCAATCACCCTGAGTCAGTCCCTCACAGTCATATGTGGATTATAGTAATATCCTCCACTCCTACTCTAAAAAGTTATGGGGATGAAGAAAGATTGTAACAATGAAAATACTTTAACATTTGTAAAACCCTACATTTTGTGGTATGCATAAATACCTAATCCTAATGTGATCCATACCTTCTTACAACTCACACTTATTTTAATGGTCTACCATTGTACCTACATAAGGAAAAACATCCTAATCCTTTATAGTTTAAGGAAGGAATTCAAGACAGTTTAAGTCACATTCAAGTTGTATTCAAAAGAAAACATATCTGTGAAGACTGGTTAGTAAGGTTGAATAATATTTAGAAAGGACACTAACAATTGGCTAAACAAGCAGCAAGAAAAATCTTCATATTACATCATTTCCCTCCTTCTGAGAAACAACTCTAATTTAAGTCTGTCAGCTTGTTTAGCAAACACATGAAATTCATGGCTCCCACAATGTTTCCTTGAGAGAAAAGTTGAATTCACACACATTAGGCATTCATGAAATGATAAATGTGAAATAAACAGTAAACTTCTCACACTTAGGAAAAAATAACTTTAATCAAAATTCAATATATATAACATACTAATTTAATTCAAATATGTTAATATAACATACCACTTTTTGTCAAGCATTGAAAAACCTTTATAATAATGATTTGCAAAGTCAAATCTCAGTAGACAAATTATAGGTTTGTCACATATCTATTACCAGCTTGTGAATAAATTTACTTTTTCTGCCAACTAACATTTTCTTGTTGCCATATTCTGGTGCAGAATATAAATGATTTTTTTCAGTTTTAACTTTCAGATACAGATCTCAAGAAGAAAATGGGCTATCACAATTTTTTGATCCTTTTCAAGCATAAATTAAAACAATATAACATTCACATGATAAAAACATACAAAATATTAAGTGATCAAAATTGTCTGCATAATTACTGATGTGCATCTTTGCTAATAAATCATCAAACCTGAGGGTTGTCTTGGGGACCCATGACACGATGATGTACATATAGGGACACTTATATTAGGATCTGGGGACACAGAGATGCAGGTAAGTAGGGGGAATATCACATTATATTTGTATAGAGCTTTACAGTTTAAAAAGTTTTATTATGTATATTATTTCTTTAATTCCCACAGTAACTCTGTAAAGTTTGCTGTTTTCTAAGTCTATAATTCCTGCCCTCTTTGCAGGTATATAAACGAAGTATTATATATTTAACATTCACTTAAGTCACAGCATTCACATGTCCCAAAGGAACTGTGATAAAGATTTTCTTAAGTAATATAATATTAGTTAGAATTATGAACATTGTGAGATTCCTGAGAAACTGAATCTTTATCAAGCAAACACCAGATGCAAAATACAAACAAATTCAAGCCTAAATAATAATTCTCAATCACCTCTCACTTAAAGTATTTCTTCAATTTCCGTATTTCAAAACCCTGGGCTGGGAAGGCAGGGGCTGTTTTAACCCACGTAGACTGCCCTAGGATGTGGTTTTACCTTTTGAAAGCACACTCTTCTTCAAAAGATGCTATTGCTACACTGGTTAAACTAATCCCTCAGAATGACGTGAGAATTGCAGTCCACACGACGGTGTTTTACCTTATCGGCCTGACGCATATAGCAGTAGAGAATTCCTCGCATACATTTTATAGCTGAGTGCTCCAGCTCATGGGTCCTTCCCTTGTCATCATCAATGCGCCTGGGTGAGAGAGATAACTCATGAAACAAATTGGAAATGCATTTGAAAAGGAAGCAGGGTTTTTGATAATTAAGTATTTAACTATCTGGCTAATCCTACGTTCTGGCGACATCTACTAATTCTGCAACAGTGAAACTCCATTTTCCCAGCAGATGTAGAAACGCTACAATAAAAAAAAAATCCTATGATGAAACTTGTGCAGATTCCTCCTTCTTTTAAGGAAGTAAGCCAATTGCTTTAAAAAACAGCATACAATATTTTCTACATTGACTTGGCTGAAATTTTAAAGGATATTTCTATATCAGAAAAATCTACCAAAAGATTTTTTAAATTCACTGTTACAAAGAAAAGGCAATTTTTACTATCAATTCCTTTTAGTTATGCAATGAGCACCTGGATTCAAGGAAGCACAGAATAACATAGGCACATGACTACTTTGCTCTGCCACGTGTTCAATAATGCCAGGGTGGGCACTTTCGTCACGGATGCCTTCAACTAAACACACACCCAGTACAAGACGTGACATATTTGGGCATAAAGTTTTATATTCTCAGGTCTTAGTTTAAAATCAATTGATGATAGTTTACATCTCTTGCTTTTAGAAAGAAAGAAGAGCTAAAATCTGCCTATCACATAGGTTAAGATGTTCTTCTGTGCTTAACTTTCTTTTTTATTATGGATCAGTGACCTTCAAAAGGTGGATGATTATTACCCACTACTGAAAAATAAAAGTAGCTTATTCATTGTTTCACTAAATCTTAACTAAAATATCTGTCAATCATCCTTACCTGATAAAAAGTATCATTTGTCTCCTTAAAAAGTATACTATGATTACCTCCTGTTCCAATTGCAGATCTCATATATCACTACTAGGAAGAATGATGATCATTTTAACATAGTATGGTGAATGTCAGTAAAAAGTAAGTTTTTCGTCATTAGAACATCATCCCTCCTTTCATATGCAAACACTGCAGGAAAACTAGCATGATTTTGCTCTATGCTCCATTTTTCCCCAAGATGTCAAACACAAGTGTTTCAATAGACGCAAATTACAGCATGGATAACAGTGGACCACGCATTGATATATGGAGGAAACAGCACAATTGGAGTATAAGGAACTCACCGAAATGTTCTATGTACAATTCCTACCACATCTAAAAACAAAATAATTCAGAAAAAAATGAAATCAAGCCTTTAAAATAGTCCTCTGCCCCTAATTTCAACAAGCATTAACCCACAACTAAAATATTCCATAATACTTCAGGCACAATAACAAATCTTTCTATTTCAATGAAGTTCTCCTGTTTCTCCTTTCTTCTGCAAAGAATATGGTAATCAGAACAATATTTCTCTTCTGACTGAGAAAATAAAAGAGCAGTTGCATCTCAGTAAAAATATTTAGGCCAGTAGGATATATTTATTATCTTTCCTAAGATTTAAAGTGAACCTCAGGACTCAAAATAACTCCTCTATTTTCTACCAGGAACTGGCAATATTCTATGCTCTTTAGCAAGTTCTGTGGATGCAAATTCAAGTTTTAACATGATCTGAAGAATACTTTTAATTTTAAAAAATGAATAAACGAAAACTTTAAATTTAATTCTAGTCTATTTATTGATCACAAGCTATGTGCAACTGTTGATCTGATACTTCTACAATATGAAGTCTTTTTTTTTTTATAATTTTTTATTTATTTATGTTTTTCCCCCAAAGCCCCAGTAGATAGTTGTATGTCATAGCTGCACATCCTTCTAGTTGCTGTACGTGGGATGCGGCCTCAGCATGGCCGGAGAAGTGGTGCGTCGGTGCGCGCCCGGGATCCGAACCCGGGCCACCAGCAGCGGAGCGCGCGCACTTAACCACTAAGCCACGGGGCCGGCCCTGAAGTCTTGATTTTATATCTAAATCAGAATTCCATACTTAAAATATATAACTAGTGAAGAAAGTAGACACTTGAATCCCATCATTGATGCATTATTTCCCCACAGGCAAACCTCAAGGAAAACAAAATCAGAATATTGTGTGGTAGAAATAGCCAGATGACCTGATTGCTTACTAGTACTAAGATAAGACCACCTATTATAATCAATCCTAAAATAGCGATAAATCTGGCACTGGAAGAGAACAGGTTGATTTCTTGCAGGAAGGTATCCTTTCTCTCCCTTGGACAGTACTGCAAGGTATCTCATCAACATTTGCCTTGAGTTTTCATTTTTCCCATATACACACATTTAAGCAGTCTGAAAGTACTCTTTCAAGTCAATACTCTTTTAAAAAATGACTTAGTCATCTCAAATATAAAAAGTAAAGAAAATGAAATTCCACAATTAAACCCTAACTTAAAGTCATGTTTTTTTCTAGAAGTTATATTGGAAACAAATTAAAAAATGCAAAAAACCTACATGATACTTTTTAATATGACATGAAGTATAGGTTCAACTTTCTTTTAACAGATTTTGTATAATTGAGTAGACTCAGAAACAGTTTTAATCTGAACCATGTTAAGTCAAAATAATATAACTATTTATAAACTAATATAATTATAATAGTTATAATTATATAATAAAATATAAATATATTTACTTATGTTAATTATAATATATAATGTAATATAATTAAAATTATAAATAATGGTACATTCAAAACTACAACTTGATATATAAACGACATTTTAAAAAGTCAAACATATTAGTAAGCTTTTCTTCCCTCCTTTAAAATAAAACAATTATACAGTGGAATTGTAATATTACATTTAAAAAAACAAACTATTTCAAAGTGTATTTTTGCAAATAAATTACTTCATTGTCTCTAATAATAAAATATTGACTATATCTAATTAATGAAATAACACCAAATTATACTCCTAAATGTGTGTGAAATATAAATGTGCAAAAAATAACCTGTTTAAGTCCTCAGTACACACACACATACACGCACAAATTCAAACAGATGTGAGGTTTCATGAGACTGTCAACAAGACTGACTGAAAACTAATGCAATTAGAAAAATTAAATTACTCATAATTTTTAAAAACTAATAACTTTATACTATGTATTCACTACCAAAAAGAGGTAGATATAAATTCCTGAAGAGAAAATATTGACAGCTTAATTTTTGAGAAATTCTTCATAATGCAATCTTACATGACGTCATTGGCATTTACAAGTAGCATTAGAAACAAAAATTCCATTTATTTTACAACATGAGAATTCTCTAAACAAACCATCACAACTTGATTCTGTGAAAGTAAAAAGAGCTTCATAATAATTCTGTGCTAAGTACTCTTGCACTTCTCCAAATGGGAGATACCTCTCCAAATGGGAGATATTGCTCTTGCTAGTAACACAAAAAATCTATTACTTTAACTACATAAGAAGATAAATTACCTGCGCAGTTAGTACAGAGTGTGCCCAGGAAAGAAAGGACTTTAAATTCTCTATCAGATGTTTATTTATTTATTTTTTTGTGAGGAAGATCAGCCCTGAGCTAACATTCATGCTAATCCTCCTCTTTTTGCTGAGGAAGACCGGCTCTGAGCTAACATCTATTGCCAATCCTCCTCCTTTTTTTTTTTCCCCAAAGCCCCAATAGATAGTTGTATGTCATAGTTGCACATCCTTCTAGTTGCTGTATGTGGGATGCGGCCTCAGATGGCCGGAGAAGCGGTGCATTGGTGCGCGCCCGGGATCCGAACCCAGGCAGCCAGTAGCGGAGCACACGCACTTAACCGCTAAGCCACAGGGCTGGCCCCTCTATCAGATGTTTAAAGTATTCTGAATAATTTTTAGCAATTTTCCCTCAACATTTTATTTAGAAAAATTTCAAATCTATAGAAAAGCTAAAAGGATGCTACAATGAATAAACCTTCCACTCTTCATCTGGATTCATCAATTGCTAAAATTAGCTTGCATTCTCTATCTATAATTTATTTTCTGCACTATTTGAAAGTAAGCTACAAACATCATCATCCCTAAACACTTCAAAACTATCTCCTAAAAATAAGGACATTCTCCTACATAACAATAATATCACTATCACACCCAAGGAATTTAATACTAATACTACATTATCTAATATATAGTCTATATCAAATTTATCCAATTATCCCCAAAATATACTTTACAGTGTTTTTTTTTAATGCATGATCCAATCAAGGATCATACAACGCATTTGGTTGTCATATTTCTTTAGTCTTTCTCAATCTAAACATCTTCACACCTATTTTCTCATCTTTTTTGATAGCTACATCTTTTAAGAGTCCAGGCAAGTCATCTTACAAGTAGCCACGATCTGGCTTTGTCTGATTGTTTATTCACAGGTAGATCCACCTAAACATTTTGGTAAGAAGTCAACATGGGTGATGTGTACTTACCATTGTGTCACATCAGGAGGCACCTAATGTCAGTCTGTGCCATTACCGGCTTTACCACTTGGTTAAGGTGCTATTGGTGCTCCTTGTACTCCTAAGACCAGTAGTAGCTTGACATTTAACAAAAGCTATACTGTGCTTTAATACAATATGTAAAGAAAGGCTTGTAGTGATATTAGCAAACAAGTGTGCTGAAAGTGATTACTCAGTAGTATTTGATTTTCTTTTACAAATGCAACACATTGATGATTTAAGACAGAGGAATCATGTTCATGTGAAAGATACAATTTGCAAATCGGAAGTATATGTATGTGTCACCCTCAGAAAATTAATATTCAGAAACCTAATCTTAATAACGGTTAAAATGTATTACTACTGACTACGTGTCAGGACCCACATTGGATGTTTTCCATATATAATGAAATAAATAAGGTAAGGAGAAATTTGGTATAGTGAAAGAATTTTTTTTTACTTTATAAATAATTATTTGACTTACAACCAGATTTAACAAGTGATACTCCAGTGAACTGCAGTGGGAAAAACACTAAACTGGGGAGGGGAAAGAAAAGGAGTCCTGGCGCTGGCTCTATCATTAACTAGTTGTGTAATTTTGAACAAATCTTTTAACTACTCTAGCCTCCAGTTTTATCACCTGCAAAATTCAATCACCATCAATTCTCTCTATGATTGAAACCAACCAGCTCAATGAAAATGGGCAGTTCATTCTGCCAAAGACTGATGCTGATTTACAAACAGAGATGAAAAATTTTGGTCACAAAGGTGTAAAATGTTAGAACTAGTCTCATATAAACCCTCAGGAAAACTAAAAGGTTTAGAGGCCGAAAAAGAGATGTGAGCAGTCACAGGTCACGCAGTAAGTCAGCAGCAGAGTCCAACGACAGCTGCCCAGTTTGTCTTGGGCGAACAAATCCCTATTACCTAGACTTGGAGTTACTAGCAGTACACACACCAGCCCACCTGTAGGCAAGAGCCAAAGCCCAAGCCCCAGCAGCACAGTACAGACTGTCCTGGATCTTGGCCTTCCGATCATCACCGCATGTTTTAGTGGGAAAGAGACCCGTGGTTGGACTTTGATACAGCAGCAAAGTTGACTTGACTGCAATTGAAGACAAGAAAAAGAATGAATTGTACAGCCATCCATTTTCCTTGGATTTCCTCATCCTCATCCCACTTCTGAAAATTTTGTTGTTTCTAAACTCAGCTGTAGTATAAAACTTTTAAAGATGTACAAACAACTTCATGTAGGTTACTCCAGCCTAAGCGGGAATCCACCCTGCATGAAGGAGTCTTCCCACTGTTGAGGAAAGGACTCGGCTACTCAGAACTTAAAAAGCCTTTAGCAAACCCTGGTTAATGTCAATAACTGTTATAAGGCAACATCAGGTACAGAAAAAAAAATATCAACTAAAAAACTAAGCATATTTTCAACAAATCAGTTTAACAGGGAAACACAATGCAAATGTACAACAAAGAGTGGCATGCAATCGCTCACCCCAAAGCCAACTCAACTGTTAAACAGGTCAGAATCCTATTTTTCACTAACAACTAATTTGTGCCTGGTCTTCAGAGGAATATATTCACTTTACATATTATATTGTGCAGGTTAAGGATATGTTTAACATTTCAAAACTGAATCCTATCCTAATATAACATGAAAACAGAAAGTAAGCTGATTTTGTGAACATTTCACTTAAATAATAAAAGAAGTCTGAAATTAATGTTTTATTATCTTTTATGAAAGTCATAAAATAGAAAAATAAACACACTAAAACTACATTTCCTAAAAGTTGTTTTATTCTTGTCTAATAACTATAAATGGATGAGTAATGTTTTTCCCAAAAATACATTAATCTAATCTAGATTGCCATGTCAACTACTTTTAGGATAGTGTTTCAAAGGTCCAAAGCACTCTGGTCCTTCAAAGAGATCAAAGAAATTAAATTAAATTAAAAGAAATTAAATTTCTCTTTCTTTTTCTCAGACTAAACTGACATTATCATTGCTTTTAGAAGATGAGGCTATTTGTTATTTTTCCCAGAGTAAAGAATTGGCCCTCATAGTCTGAAGTAAACTATTGACATTTCTTTAAAAAGGTAGTTAAATCTCTTTAGCTAGTTATGGCTACAAAGGTAATAAAAGGGCAATAAAAAAAATAGATAAAATAAAAATAGATAAAAGAATAGAATATATACCAGAACCTTGACCAAAATAAGTTAAATTAAGGTTTTACATGAGGTTTAAACAAACAAAAAGTCCTTATCTTAGGGAAGACAAATAAATGAAATTTTATATTATTTGCCATACTAAGCCAAGTAAATGGCACAAGGAGCAAACTCACAAAAAATTAATAGGCATTTCCAACTTATGGTCTGATGAACAAAGAGAAGTTGCATACATACATATCTCACAGTTGCTTACTCATATTAAAAAACAAAATTTGCCAGGCTGATCCTGACAAAAACAAAACAAAACAAACAAACAAAAAAACCCAGGGACCTGATATTAGTAACAGTAACCTGAGATTACCTTTTGTATCTCAATGAATTAGAAATGGATATAAAAGATTCAGAACTACCCAGGAACCATGTATAGGTAAATGAGCAATAAATACTGCAAAATCTTTGTTTGTGTAAGTATTAATCCAGAATAGCCTCTAGTTTCAAATCTGGTTATGTTTAGGAAGGCTAAAAGGACACAGAGGACTTGGTGACAGTTTTCAGGGACAGATATGACTAGCTGGATTCCTTTTATAGTCCCGGTATCAATATGCAATTGGAATGTATAGCTGCCTAAGCACTGAAACTACCGCAGCATCCAATGAGAGAACACCACCATCCACATAATGTACGCAATATAACTAAGGCAGAGGAAAGCCTAGTCATAGCTTCCTAAGGACATGTTCTCCTCAGGTTTTGCTTACCAATTCTGTAATAATGATCCAATTTATCCCACAGAGTTTCATTATCAGGTCTCGGAAGGTTAATGCTTTTAAGAGGTTCATAAACTGAGCCTAAAAGAAAAATGAAAACCCATCAAATTCAGTCATTTTCATCCAGATAAACAAACAAAACTTTTAAACAAATGAAGAAGCACTACTTACAATCTAATTTTTGTTTTTATATGTAAACTATCATATTTCACTACTGGTCAAATTTTTGGTGGGGGAAGGAGAGAGCAGAAAGCACCATTGTAATAAGTATAGGAGGGTTCTAAATGTTATGGGATACCCCCCCCACCCCTGGCAGTGAATCCAACTAACTCACATGTACACTGGTCCTAACAATTGAAATATCACTATTACTCAGGTGGTAGTCACTAGCTCAATAATTTCAGTTCCCTTTGAGAAATATACCTACTTACATGCCCTGAAATCCAAACCTTATTCCTTATGCTCATGCTTCATCAGGCAATTTTCTATCAAACGATCACACCCCAAAAGCCTCAAGGAAAAAGATAATGCCGATATGTTCCAAAATCATCCACTCCACAAATATTCAGATGGTTTTCATACTGAAATTCTCCACTTTCTCCTAGGTAGATGATATTCTTGCCTTATTATCCAGACTATAAGCAGAAAGCATTTCTACTTCTCAGCCACAAAAACTACTCCAAGGTGTTAGCAGAGCACAGTGCTCAAAAGCTACAGAATACACAATAATCATGATAATTTGCCATAAAATGGATACAGAAAATTGTTCACTTGACTAGTGTACTTCTCAACCGCTGACTGAAAAGAAGACATCTGAAACTTCAGCCATCAGACTAAGTACTGTCTCTCACTCCCACTAAAAGCACTCAGAAATCATAAACATCTCAAGGTCACAATTAATCCACCTCCGGTTTCAGATAATGCATGTCATATAGTCTAACGACACAGCACAAGAGTGAACCTATAACTCACCTGGAGGAGAAATCGTGTTGGCATGCATTAAGAAGCTGTTTTTAAAGAAAATTAAAGCATTTACGTTTGCAAAATTATGTCCAGTATGCTAGTTTAAAGCCAAGGTATTAGAATCCCTTTATGTCTAGGCAGATAAACATTATGAAGGAAATGAGAAAAGGATTTACATATTCAGGCAATAGGTCCATTATCATCTATTGGAAAGAGAGATGATTTGTGGATAAAAACAGGGAATACGAAATGACCTGCTCTGAGTGAAGAGATTTTCTAAAAGAGTCTTCACAACGACACCAACCAGAATGACCCCATGGTGAAGAAGGGGTAGACCTATCAACTTAGACAGGAAAGCACTAGGACTCCTGTACAGGAGGCAAGGGCCCAGCCGTGCCCTCTGCCTCCCTGCATTCACTTAGCTCTAGTTGGGTTTAAGTATCTGGGCAGCCTGGCAGTTGGGAAGGAATAATACAGCCATGACTTGCACATTAGGTGCCAAGCTCTGGGAATCTACACATTCCCAGTGAAGCTCATCCAATAATTAATAAAATAAAATCAGGTACAAATCATCACAAGTTTTAAATTGTGCATAGATATATATAAAGTTTAAGGAGACACCTTTGCTGGGTTGGAAGGATTGTGGATGAATAAAATGTCTGTTTTTATTTAGATCTCTATTAGTAGAGCTAATATTTTGCTTTATATAAGAAAACTAAAATCATCAAAAGTTGCACATATACTTTCATTACAATTAGGTAAACAATGCATGTGCATATGGATAAAGACTGAAACAGAATATGCAAAACTAAATCCACCTGCATTATAATGGTAGGTGAATTTATTTTGAAAGATTGTTTTAATGACATTGTATTATGGTTTTTGGAGTGAAAAAAAATTTATTTTTCAAAGTGCTATTACATTTAAGGTGATCCTCATCTCCCAAAAAAGACTAAAATGATCTGTCATCTGTTTCTCAATAAAAATCACCAATGGGACCCAGTGGCATAGTGGTTAAATTTGCACACTCTGCTTTGGCGGCCCAGGGTTCACAGGTTCGGATCTCAGGCACGGACCTGCGTACCACTTATCAAGCCATGCTGTGGCAGGCGTCCCATGTAAAAATAGAGGTAGATGGGCACAGATGTTAGCTCAGAGCCAATCTTCCTCAGCAAAAAGAGGAGGATTGGCAACAAATGTTAGCTCAGTGCTAATCTTCCTTACACACACAAAAAATCACCAGTGGAATTTCTTAGAAGCAGCAATAAATAAACAAAAGAAAACCAGATATTTCAAGAAAATAAATAACTATTCAGTAAGAGCCAAAAGAGAAGATGTTCAAAGCATAGCAGAAAAGAGTAAAAGTAAAATCCCTAATTCACTAGGAATCAATATTTTTTCATACCTTCCTATATCCTCAAAGAAAGCCCACAGTGAATTCACAGCAGCCTGGCTAGACAAACGTTAACACTTTAGTGATCATCATAATAGTGCTTCTGAAGCAACTGGATAAAATTAAACAAGGATGTTCCACACAATATATGGTGAACAGTACCACAAATCTGAAGTCAAAGGAAAAGTAATCAATGGTTACATTTTAAACAAGAATTAGACATCTGAAAAGCATCAATACAAATAAAAATGTGCAGGAGAAAGCAAACAATGGAGCATGAATTCCCAAAGACAAAGAAAAAGAGGCAAAAGAAAACTCTAATAAATGTTTAGAGTTCAAAATGAAATGAATTTTTAAAATGTAAATTTTTCCTTCCATGTTTTTCCCATTTGAATTATGCCTATATCCAAACATCACAAAGTAAGATGAAACTTATCAGCTATCAAGTTTGTAAAATGAGTTTAAACATGTGATCTGATTTTTCACCTGTCAATTCCCCTTGTGTTAGAAAAACACAATCTACAGCTTCATTTCAGAACACATTATTGTCAAAGAGATAAACTGCCAAAGAACAATACAAAAGCAGCAGCAGCAGAAGTTGCTGCTTGAAGAGAAATATTACGGCTCTATAATGGCAAAGAGGGCTATTTACTAACAAGAAGACTAAAGAAAGAGGTTCCCAAGATATTTCCACGAGACAAAAACAATATTAAGAAGGAGTAACAACTTAACAAAGGCATAAACTTTCTGAATTTTGCACTATAAAACACCTAGAAGGTTTCTGAGCGCTGTGAGAAGGCTCTTAAGAAGTAACAAATAGCACTGGTAATTCAAACAGCAACCATTAAAAGAATAAAAGAGATGATCCAAGAGGAAATTCAAGGTAGAAGACTGACCAGCAAACCAAAACATCAATAGTCTACTATTTTGGCATAGTACTTTTTATTATATGATTCAAAGCTCTTTAATACAGACAAAAATGTTATTAATCAAGACTTTGATGATCCCTGAAGGAGCTTTATCATTGTTCCATGTATGATGATAGACTAAGATAAATACCACTATTTATTCATTCAATTAATAAGTACAGTGTATGCATAAGACTCTGGACCATACATCTAGCAGGCTACCAAGGCTTACAGATTAGAGAGAAAGGTAAGGTTTTGAATAAGGGTGACACAAAACAGGGTGGGGAGTTCCTTTAAAGACAGAGGACAGGAAAATTCAGTCCCCCTGTGGGGCTTGGAGAACAAGGAACTCCTGCATTGTAATCTCTGAAAATAAGAGCAATACCAAATAACGAATTGCCCTTTAAATATGAAGATAACAACTGAAATCTAGGAGGACATGAAGTCATAAACATATGTACATATATGCACATATACTTAATATCATAGTTCTAAAACTTATACATGTCTTATGAAACAACATATTACCTACTAAGATTTTTTTTGAAGTGATACACATGAAAAGGTTTAAGTGAAGAAAGTATACCACTAACAGGTTAAATTTTATTAAAACACTGACTCAAGTATGCCTTTTCACAGGATAGAGAATTTTATTATAAATCTAAATCCATAAAAGGCCTACAGGATTCTCATTTTCTCCTTCAATTAAAATAATTTCTTTTCAGATTTAAAAAAAAAAAGACAAAATTCCATCACCCTAAGACAGGCATCATTAACATTTTGGTACATTTCTTTCAGGCATTTCTTCAGGCAGTATATATAAACATACATACAATTTACTACACATGGAATCATAACATACATGCTGTTTTTATCATAGACATTATTCCTTTTTTTCCCTTACCTCACCTCTTACCCTCTTCTATCCTCAATCTCAGGTAACCATACTTTTTTCTATGTTTATAAATCAAACACACATGCATAAATGAGGAAAGAGTGTTTTAGAAAAATGAGATCATGAAATAGACTCATCCTTGCAAATGCTCCTCTGGTTTAACAACACACATGGCAATCACCAAAGGCAACGGTTCTTGCTAATGGCTGCTATATATTCCAAGGTGTTGACACAGTACAACCTACTCAACTACGCCCCTACCAGTGGGTATATAATTTGTTTCCTGGTTTTGCTATTATAAACAATACTGCCAAACATCCTTATACACAGATATAGCCAGTAATACGCTGGAGCCTGCAAGTACCAGCTGGAGAGAGGCAACTGTTAACTTTTCAGGAATTTTGGGAGCTGGGTATGAAACACAGCCATAACTGAAAATTAAATGATGTAAATTTACAACTAAATAATTATTAAAAACAAAGGTAATAAACATTCAAAACATTGCTTCCTAATTTATTTTACTACATTTTACTATTACATATGCTCTTGAATTTATTTGCATCTATATATCTGTACATTGGAAATAGATTATGACAGCATATTACAACACATCTCTTCCCAACTCTGCATTCAGTGATGTCACATAGAATTTAGTAGTTGTGACAAAAAACATATGGTCTGCAAAGTCTAAAATATCAACTATCTGGCCCTTTATAGAAAAAGTTTGCCCACCTCTGGTCTAAATTCCTAGAAGCAGTACTGAATTAAATGATCAATGTACTTTTTACAAAATAAGGGCAAAGTGCATTTTTTAAAAAGGTATAACTCACATTCCCATCAGAAATGTAAATGCTCCATTCTTTCAAAAGTTTTAAGTAAAGCAGCATCTCACTTGCACTTGATTTTCATTTCCCACACTATGAGTGAGTTTGAGAATATTGTCACACCGGCCGTTTGGATTTGCTCTTCCGTGAACTGCCTACACCCTACTGCCATTTGCTATTGCTCTGTTAGTGTTTTTGTCATCAACTTCCAAGAGCTGTTTGTATATTTTGTTTGCTATTTAACATTTCTATTTCAAATATTTTCCCCTGAGCTTTCATTAGTATACTAATGTTACAGGATAAAGACTTTTAATAGTCAAATATATCTATCTTTCCTCACTTGGTTCTAGTTTTCCTTTCTGTTTAAAAAGGCAACCCCTAGGTTATACATATAGTCACCTCAATTTTCACCTCAGTTTTTTGTTACGTAAAAATATAAATTTTCGCATTTAGGTATTTGATCCACTAGAAATTTGTTTTCTAAACTGCTTTTAAAGTAAGTAGTGAATTCCATACTTTTTAAAAAGATCAAATTGGTCCAATTTTTTTTTCAGGTTACAAAATATTGAATAGAAAGATTCATTTATCCTAAATTATAAGCAGGGAACATCTCCAGTTAAGTGAGTCAACAGACCATTTCCTCTTGAAATAATACGACTTAATTTTCAAAAGCTACATAAAAACTCTAGTATCTAATAATGTAGCATTTGGCCTACTTATATTTTCTTACAGATATAACAATTTTATGCAAGATTTCAAACCTATCATGGACATATGATGTTTACAAATAGCTTAATAGTCAGCTTTAAGTGTGGTTGCATTAATGTCTCTGAAAATCCTCTTTGCTTGGAGCAACATATATTGATTTTTTGAAAGTATTCTATGTAGCACTCATTACTGGATATTGACACAAAGTTAAAACATAAACAGCATACTTTAATTTTTCTATGGGTCTTGGTTTCTAGCAGAAAAATACACAAAATTTGTGAAAGTAGAATCTTACCCCTAGGAGAGAATCAATCAGTATCTCCCATCTGCGTTTTATTAATGATTCTCTAACTTCGAGAATTGAACAAATTGAAGTTCACCAGCTCTAACGATTGCAACTTCAGAATCTTCACTTGCCTTAGCTAATAATAAGCAGCTAATTTTATAAATATAGGACATGTTAAGAGTTGTGATTTTTCAGAGCCAGGAACAACATAGATGCTAATAAACTAATAACAAAGTAGGTACAAAGAAACAGGAAAGAACCAAACTCCCTGAGCTAACATATTCCACAAGATTATCAAGAACTAAGCAGACTCTGAAGACTTTGTATTGTAAAGGGTCAAATAGTTTCATGTGGTTTGTATATTCCTTGTACTCATATACGCATGCAGAGAAGGTGAGGAGGGCAGGAAGTGTGCCAACCAGGAAGGTACGGGAGAGCAAACAGATAAGCCTCGGATGTGAACATACAAAATATATGCAAACCACATCTGTGGTTTATCAGTAAATTATTAAAGCATTAGTTTTTGAGCTGCTAAGATAGCGAGGGTTTCCAGAGTAAAATAATCTATATGTTTATCCTATGTATCATCCAAATATGATACAATATATTTTCAAGCAACTTTGAAATTTAAATTACATCATTAACTTCAGATGATAGTTTCTTCATCTTAAAATTCCCTTTTACTCCTCCACTTATAAAAACTAGAAGGATACTACTATAGGAAGGACAAGGTATTCCAATACATTCTCAACTCTGTATCCCTAATGCTGGCACTAAGAGGTTCTCCATAAATATTTACTGAATTGAAGTGGGTGATCCACACGATTAGGGGGAGGCCTTCTTGAATTCCCACAGGCAGAGTTAACTGTCCCATCTTCTGCAATCTTACAGCACTTTGTAAATACCTTCATTACAGCTCTTGCTTATCACAATACATTTTATTTTCACTATTTGATTAATGTGTTATACTACATTGGAAGCTGATCAATAACAAGGACCATATATAATACATAGTATATGGCAGCAAATGTTTGGTAGGAAGGAAGGAAAAGAAAGAGAGAAGCTGACAAAATGTTTCAGGAAACTTTTGACGACCAGTTTACAACTGTATTCTCACAGGCTATCTCCTGATACTGCCCCATCCACATCCTCTGTTTAATGATCAAGTCCCATCTCTTCAGACTTTCATGATGAGACAAACTGAAAAACTTATCTTACTAACTTTAGAATGGATATAAGTTAACTTTTCTAGTTAAAAGATATACACTATACATAACTCCACACTTTAAGTATTAAGATCATCAGTAACTAGCAAAACAAAAAAACAGAACTTAAACCATGATTTTCTATACTGTTCAGTTTCACCACGCACAAAAATTTAAAACATTAAGGAATAAATGTGCCTCCAGTAGGGGAATGAATAAATTCTGACACCTCCATTCAACGTTTGTACCTTGAAACAGTTAAAGGAATGAGATAGATCTATTTGTAATAACATGAAAGACCAACAAAAATATAGTGTGAAAAAGTAATGTCATAACACAAGGTATGCAGTACACTGTGTGTTGCAAAACTAAGCAAAATAACGTTACACGTGTGCTGTTCACAAATGTATATGCATATATAGATAACTAAGGACTTTCAAAAGCCCAGAAGAAGCCACACCAAACTTTTAAAAATAATTACTACTGGGGAGAGGACAGTGATTTTTACTATATATTCCTAATTGTCTAAACATTATATAATTTTTTTTAAATGGGAAAGGGAAATTTTGAATGCCTACCGCTATGCATTGTACAGGATACTTTATACACATCGTCCCATTTCATCATCCTAACAAAGCTATGAGGTTAGCATTAAATTGAGGCACAAAGAAGTTAAGTGACTAAATATCGGTCTGAATTTGAACACAGGGCTCTCTGAAGACAAACTGTATATGTGCTCTTTTCCCTATACCATGAAATCTCAAAAAAATGCTTGGTTGAGAAGAGTTAAGAGCCCTTAATTCTTGCCTTCATTTTCTGCCTTAAACAACAGACTGCTCCAAAATTATATGTACATGTATACATACATTTACTTAACCCCAATTTATTATCATAGTTCTGTATGTTTAATTCTGTATGTTTCTCCATAGCAAGTTGGGTAAAACACATTTTAAATGTAAAATATGAAATGGTAAATATGAAATAACACAACTTTATAAAAATGAAGTAAAATTTGCCTATTCAACTTATTCAAATAAGATGTGAAAAGGCCATTCACTGTTCCCATTTTATTTTTAATAAAAAGGTATTAAGTTCTTCCAGTGACCTTTAAAGAAGGAGTATGGCCTATAAAATCTATTTAAGGATATTAAAGCTGGTTGATGTTTCACGTGTTGACCTTATGAATACCAATCACTCAATTAGCTGTTTCATTTTCCTTTCTTATTTGTAGTCTAGTTGAGCACCTTGCCATAATGTACCACGAATTTGTACCATTTCTGTGAAGTCAGAGCTGTATTCCAACAATTCTCATCTTTCTAAAAAGTTTTTGGAACTCCTCTTTAGGGGAAAAAAAATGCATTCAGAAGTGGCAGAAGTTATTAAATGTCCTCAGCAGCAATTGTTTCATTCACTGCTATAACCCCAGTGCCAACAGTGCCTGGTACACAGTGAGTACTCAATAAATATTTATTGAACAAATGGAATTAATATCCTCTGATATATAAAATTTTCCAAAAGTTACTCAGAATCAGCTGCAATGAGTAAGATGATTCATCAGGGCAGATGAAGTTAAGTAAGACTCTCTCATCAATAACCTAGGCTGTGAACATAAAGTAATTCAACTTGTTCTATTCTTCTATTTTATTCTATTCTGTTCTATTAGTCTATCACTCATAAAGGAGGGCCTGAATGAAATCACAAAAGGATATTATTAAAAATGATTTGATCACTAGAATAAATGTGTACAGCCTTACAAGTGGGCCACTTTATAGAGCATAATACTAATCTGAACATATAAGATTCCTCAAGAGAAACCCCGAGTCATTATTTCTTACTTATACTACAAGCAAAAATTTTAAATTCCAAACCTCTAAGACTTAAATGACAGAGTCTTAGGTTAATATTAATTGAATTACACGGAAGAGAAAAAAATTCCCTATACATCATTCCCAATTTTTACAAGAAATATTTAATTTTATTATGTCTTCTGTTATTGTAGTGATGAAAACATGTGACATAGGCATTTTTCTCTCACATGTTATTCTACACAAGTCCTACAGAAATAACACTTTCAAGCCACGCAGCATTTGAAAAATGGAACTGAACCATTTCTATTTATCATTTACACTTCGGTGAAGCCTGGTCTATATTTCTCGTCTTGGCAAAGTTCAGCAATGCATTTAATATGAATGTTATTACTACTAATTAAAAATTGCCCTGATAACACTTTGTACAGTAGGCATGACTAGAGGAAGTCTTGAATGTTAACTGAAAAAAATAACAATAAACTATGAATTAGCAAAGTAAGCTGACCATAGGAATAAAAATATTCACAACCAGAATAAAACTAGAAATACTTCAGAAAGACAGTATAGAGTTTGTAGATCATGAATGCTAGTTAATTTTCTTCTCATCAAAACGCAGTGAAGTTTAGACCATTGGCTAAGTAAAACAGGGCAGATATGGCACTGCCATTTCCTACCCTATACCCTCAGACTTTGGCAATTTGCTTGAAGGCTGTCCTGAGGGTATGTGTCGATGAACTGCCTTTTGTAAAGACTCACCTACAATAAAATCATTAAGTGACCAAACTTTCTTGCATGGAATCCAAGTCATGTCTTTTACAAGCCAACTTTCACTCTTTAGTGAATAAGGTTAAACCCAAGGTTCAATCAAGTAAAAGAGAGGTCTGCCTGCTCTCCTCTACCCCTCCCCGTCAACCCCAAAGGGTAAAGAAACTCCTGGATGGAGACTGTCTTAAAACCCAAGAAGCTGTGGAAAGAGCATGGGTTTTGAGAACAGGCAGACCTGGCCTACAATCATAGCTATATCACTTCCAGGACTTGGGCTCTCTCTGAGCTAGGTCTTCTCATCTGTAAAGTGGAGAAAATCATATAACCTCATAGGGCTGTTGTGAGACTCAAATGAAACATTTTAAGTAAAGAAACTAGCAGAGTGTATATTAAATACTAATTGCCTTCCCTTCTCCATCCTTATGCTTTTGAACCTCCTCCACCACTTAGCACTGGACTGGTCGCTAGTAAAAAATCAAGGAATTCTTGATTAATTGGCTTTGTCAGGTTAACATCAGAATCTTCTTGATCAAAGCAAGAATGGATGCCCTCCACAGTGATTTTAAAACAGCAATTTAAATAATTAGTAATTTTTAAGAAACAGAAAAAGATAATTGAGTGGAATTTGAGCTGTAAATGTGATATTAAAGTACCCTTGGGTTGCTATACATAGCTTAGTGCCTATGCGCGCGAGCTGACGGAAACCAAGATTATCACTTTCTCTAACCATGCCAGAGGAAGGAGCATTACTTAGGGTGGAAGAGGGAGAAAAACTCCACTAGAATGTGACCCTGTGCTACATAGGAATGATGCTAACAGGTCTTCAATAAAATTTTATAACCAAAATAATAATTATTTCTGAAGCATGACTATTCAGAGCTAACCTTAATTTCACTAACAAGTCACCAACAATCTCCAAGTCTAATTAGGGCTAATTGTCAAACATCCCAGAAAAGCAGGCTGTCTCTAGGGAGACAAAGCGAACTCAAGACCCTTGGGGGCAGAACCAAATCTCTCATTAAGAAGTGTAGGATGAGTATTAGGCTGCCACACCCATGCTAACATGAAAATATTAAAATGTAAATTACTCTACCTTCCAATACATACATTTAAATTTATAGAACTGGAATACTATAATAGGCATTCTTTTAGGTCTAAGTATATTATTCATCAAGCAATACACTATTCAAACCATCTAGTTTGGCTTAAAATTCTTCATGTCTATTCTAAGTGTAGCTTAACTTTACCATATTTTTCACGGACTATTAGTTTTTTATGTAACACAAAACTGAAAGAATATAACTCTGGGTGAACACTAAGACTATTACAATTTTGCTGTACTTTAATTTGCATTATATTTTAGTTATAAAGATTTTACTGTAGCAAAAAATTGAAATGAAAATGGAAGTCATGACAATGGATATTTAAGGTATTCAGCTTCTACTATTGCAAATGAAACTAAACTACTACTGTGACATGAAACCATCATGGAAATTAGCCCTGAACTTGCTAGTTTTTTGTAGTTAATTTGAAGACAGCTTGCTGTTTCCTGTCCTTTTCAAACACAATTATATTCTATTACTTGAAGCACCTACCCTCATATTTTTATGTTCATTCTATAAGATTGCTGAATCTTATCTTATAACGATGCCTAGGAAAAAAAGACTTCTAAAACCAGTGTTTACTGGCATTATTCTGCTTTAAATGATAAGCTGCATGAGATATGAAAGACACCAGATCCCACCACCACCACCACCAAGGGCCTCCACAGAGATCTTCAAGCAATCAGCACTTCAGTTTCTCAAAGAAATACCTGTGGAAAATAAATTGGGCAGGGGGAAAAAAAGTCAGCTTAACCACTAGTGCTGACCAATTATGCCTCTCAACTCCATTCCATTGGCTAGGCAACTCCCTGAAAATGGAGGCAGTCATAACCTCCCAGAGCAGAACTGCCTACTGAAATGGAGACTATGCGGTCCTCTAGACATAGAAGGGATCACTAAACATAATTACTGAAATCACATATGGTAAAGAGACCAGAAGGAAATGTGAATAATATGTAGTCATTTCTAATAACATCTGCTGGAAAATTTAATTTATGTTATTAATATACAGCAATGGCTTCAAAATGGAAGCCCTAAACTGGCAACCCAAATGCACTGTCTCAGCTGAGTAAAAAGATTTGGTCCAGGTAAATCCAGGCCAGAAGTCAGAGACTGGAGTAGACTAGCAAACTGGTACAAAGGCAGAGAGCCACACTAGTGAAAAGAGGCTTGCAGAAACAGCCATGGTCACACAGAGTAAGTGTGAGATTGTGCCTAATGGGAATCAGGGATGCTGATAATGACATATTTACCCAAAGACTAAGGTCAAGATTAGGAACATGAGGATGCTTAATTGGGAGCCCAAGATCTAGAGTCTAAAATGCAAGACAGAGAAGAGATGAGGATGTTACAAAGGACGCTGCTCAACAAGTATAGTGATATAGACAGACTTTTGCTCCTCAGAGTGCACTCCATCCAGCAACACAAGGGCCTCGCCTGGCAGCTTGCTAGAACTGCAGACTCTCAGGCCTCATCCCAGACCTACTGAATCAGAATCTGCCTTTTAAGGAGATCCAGGACTCTGCAGAGATAGTAACTCCATCTTGTAAAAAATGAGAGAGAGAAGGGGAAAGGAGGAAAAAAGAGGGTATCAAAATCAAATAGCAGCTTTACTGTCTTAGGAAAATCCAACTCTATAACCCTTAGAAGGTAAAACCATGAACAAACCAAAACAGCTTAACATCAAGACTACCCTCTTCTTCATGGAGGCTTGCTGCAAGACCTTAAGTGCTGTAACAACCCAAAGCTAACATGTCATCAACTCTGCCCAACCCCAACCAGTTCCCCATCTTGTAAGATCTGCCTTAAAATCACACAGCAGAGGTCCTAAAGCCCTGTAAATATTCTCCTCTGACTACCCTGACAGTCAACGGCCAAAAGCCATGATATTTTGAAGCAGAAAGGAACATGAACAAGCATCAGTCTAAGCCCCTTTTTTAATGGAGAAATTTACAATTTGCTCAGGAACGCAGAGCTAGTTAAGAGCAAGATTAACACCAGAAACAAGATCTCCTGACTCCCTCTTCAGGGGTCCGATTTTTTTAATTTAATTCATTATTTTGGCCTCTATGGTGCAGAGAAGGACACAGCTCAATGTTAATATAATTTACCAGTATGCCCAGAACACCATGCTTAACGGGAGCTGTCAATACGCAACATGCCAGATTGAATATAAACATGTAAATCCACTTTTCACCAAAGAGATCAAAAAGGAAAGAATAATATAATAATCTCATTATTACCCACATCATAATAAAAACAGCTAATATTACTTGGGCATTTACCATGTGCAAAGTACTATGTTGAGAGCTTTATATGCATAATTTCCTCACAACCCTAATATGTAAGTACTATTATTATTCCCATTTTACAGATTAAAAAAACTGAGGTTAAGTGACTTATCCAAGGTCACATTGCTAGCAAGCAGAAGAGCAAGAACGTAAACACTGAAGTATACTTTGTTTTCTTTTGTTTCAGGTAAAACAAAACAAAAAACAGGAGCACCTAGTTATTATTTTGGGTCTTCTCTTGAAAATTTCATTTCTTATTATGAAAACAATACAGATTCACAGCAATATATAACCTGCTTCTAAGGTAACATTTAAATCAGAAATACTGCTTTAATAACAACTGTGCCCAAAATACTAAGCTGTTTTCCAAGCAATTCAAGTATTGATTCAAGTATGGATCACTTTGTCCATGTCAGCAGTATAAATGAGGTATTTCCACCATCCTATACTTGCACCTGACCTTTACCTAGATTTCACTTCCTTTTACTTCTATTAGTTCAAGACAACTGCAACACACAAGAAGAAGAGCTCTCATCTATAACTTAACTATGTAATAACTGCTAGGCTCTGATCTGAAGAGGTCTAACATGAACAGAAATTTTTCTCTAGTGTGTTATTTAACATTGTATTTAAGACTTTTACAGAAATAGATTTTATATCATTTCTTATTCTGAAAAATTGCGAACTTACTCTAGATGGCAAGATTTAGGAAGCTAATTTTTTACCTCTTCATTTAAAAGTATATCATTTTATTCTCCTTCATTACCATATTCCTGAAATCAAAGTGTCAAGTTCAAATTTCTTGGTATCTTAGGTAAAGTCTATCCTGTGATAGACAAAGACCTATTAAACTGTGTTGACCTTCTCTATGTGTGAAAGAATAAACATGCTACTGATGACTTACATTTTGATAACAATGTAGATGAATAATCTATGTGATTTCTTCCATTTTCCCTTCAGGGAAAGCAAAAGTCAGTACACAGAAACTGCTCATGGTTTCTAAGCAAGAGGCAAAGGCAGTCAGAGCCATGTAGCTTGGCCCTAGAGATGCTGTCCACAGTTCAAGAGAACAATCCAGAGTGCCCTCAACAAGTCAAAGTTATTACACACTAAGGTCATTATTTTGTTTCATTTATTATATTTCTTTTCTGGGGCCTGCCAGGTGGCACAAGCGGTTAAGTGCACACAGCGCGGCTGCCCGGGGTTTGCAGGTTCGGATCCCGAGCGCGCACTGACGCACTGCTTGTCAAGCCACGCTGTGGCAGTGTCCCATATAAAGTGGAGGAAGATGGGCATGGATGTTAGCCCTCTTCCTCAGCAAAAAGAGGAGGATTGGCAGATGTTAGCTCAGGGCTGATCTTCCTCACACACACACACAAAAAAGGTCTATTATATTTCTTTTCTGAATTTGAACCTTTTTAGACTTGACCAGTGGAAGAAATATATTTAGTATGAAAATAACATGTTCTTATTCAAAAATAGCTGAGAAATAAATTCACCAAATTTTATTTACCAAACAAAAAGGTGAAATAAGTAGACAATGTAGAGTGCTGGGAAGTTCATTCTGTAGCACAATTGCACTAATTCTTCTTAGCATGATTCATTAATTCATTCAACTTTAAATCCCTAGCACCAAGCCCTATATCATGGGCTACTGATACAAAGCTACAACCAATTCAGTCTCTGACCTGAAGGATTTCATAACCTAGAAAGGAGACAGATACATAATTATCTAATAGCAATGCAATGACATCAGAGCTAAAAGAAGCATGTATAAAGTACATGGTAACCAGAAGAGCAATTAATTGAAACCTGGGATGCAGGGAAGGGGGTGTCAGAAAATATATAAAGATAAGAGATCACTGGAGCAGAATAACAGATTATGGGAGTGCACTAAGCTTACACAGAAAGGCTATTTAACACAGGGAACTTCATGATAAAGGTGCAGAGAATATAAGTGGGAGAGGAGGCTGGAAAAAGGTATCCAGAAGTCTAACAGTAGAGGATGCTGAACAGCAAATTCCAAGTCTGCATTTTATCCTTTGGATAACGAAGAGCCACTGGGCAGGTTCAGGTAAGGACATTACATGATCCAAACTTTAGAAAGATAAGTCTCTCGGCAGTGTGAAAGACACCAGAAAAGTGGGGAGTCCTAGGCAGGCACAAGAGTCTACTTTTGGTTAAAACATTCATCCCAAGGCCTTGAATTAAGATAGTGACAGCAGGGATGCAGGGGGAGAGAATATTAAAGAAATATTTAAAAGGGAGAATAAATAGGACTGAGGAAAAGCTTAAATTTGGTACAGGTCTTTGGTACAAGTATCAATATTGTATAGTGTAATGCAGAAGGAAAAAGAGTCTAGTGATAATTTCCAATCCTCAAATAGTTTTTTATTCCTCCAAATTATAATAATTAACTGTACATCTGCTAGGATTTTTGTTTATCCTTGTGGTCACTGAGCAAATGATTATCATCAAAGCTGCAAGACTACTGAGAATTGGCATTAAGTGGATATAACAAATTAATTGAGCTTCATCGTCTATTTCCATGAAAACAAGATAACATATCCAAACACAAGGATCTCTGAACTGATAGAAACAACAGATTAAAAACTCATAGAGGGCCAGCCTTGTGGCGTAGTGGTTAAGTTCGGCATGCTCCACTTCGGTGGCCCAGGGATCTTGGGTTCAAATCCCGGAGGCAGAACTACACCACTCATCAGCTATGCTGTGGCGGCAACACATATACAAAGTAGAGGAAGACTGGCACAGATGTTAGCTCAGAGTAAATCTTCCTCAACAAGAAAACTCATAGAAAGATTCCCCACAAAGCAAAGATAACTACTCTCAGAAATATGTAAATTAAGAAAACATGCTCTTATTTTAAATATCTCTTTATTAAAGATATTTAACATGGAAACTTCGCTGTTATCGGCAGACCATTTAAAAGACGTTTAAGACAAACAAAAGGTCTAAAATCAACTAGATTATATGAGCCATATTTAAAAGGGACTCAGTTTGAATGGAAAAAAAATCCCATCAAAGCAGAAAGAATATCAATAGAAATGATTAATGCTCTCTACCAACACTTAGCCTAAGACCAAATAACATTATGTTTAAATAAGATACATTTTAAAAATATATTTAGAAGTATAAAAGTTCGAAATGTCACACAGTGGGGCATGGCTCTGAATACTACACTACATCATGAGTGAAGCCTAACGATGCAGAGTGCATTTTCTCCAGAGCTCCAGGTTTCTCACTACGAATTTCCAGGTGAAGTCACCCAACCAAATCCACAGCACCAAACTGGTCAAAATCTAAGGTGCTGCCCACTTTGAAATCACTCAGCCACAGGATGCTCTATTGTTCAAAACTTATTAAATATATTGTTTTTGCTTAAAGAGAGAGGACATAGTAAGGCCATCTACATTAAGATAGCAAGGTCTGTGGTCAAATTACACACACACACACACACACACAAGCTACGTGAGACATGTGCCAAAATTTCCATCCTCGAAATATATCAGTAAATGCTTATATCAAAAAATTTAAAATCAAAGATCAGAGTAAGTTTAGAGGTTTAGTCCATTGCCCTTAACTTTTGAAGAGTTAGATTTGCCATTTGATTATACAGATGAAAATTCATGACAAATTCATATTCAAAAGACAGAAAAAAAGAAAAAATGTGACTGAAATCATCCTAAATCAGAAGTTGTTAAAAGTTTAAATGTAAATTTAAAAATAAATAAATAAACAATAAGCTGCCCTATAACCTGAAAACTAAGCCACTGACTGAAGCCACAGCAAGGCAAGGTCATCCTTTTGACATAAGGATGATTTACAACTATCACCAACCATCAGACAGTTATGACCAAGCTTAAAAAGCTAATGCAACCACATAAAAAAAGAGAATCTAAATATATAGAAAATTCTTGACTGGTTCAATTGCTGGAGGAAGACAGAAACACAATAAAGAATATAAGTTAATTACCTGATATGAGTATGTTTTCAAAACATACCAGGAAGAGAACACAAATATGATGAAGGACTGTTCAAAGGTCACCTGCCCAATCCCAAGCCCTGGGCCTGTCCTTCCAGTCTGCATTCACACTTTTAGCAATAAGACTCAGTCTATAATCCAAGTAACAGCATGACCGTTCATCTCTGTGACAGGACCTACACACCTGCAAAAATTCAGTTCTGACTTGAATTTTAAATGGTTGAAAAGGAGGGCCATGGAAATGGTGTGAGGTTACTGATAACAAAGGGAATACAATAACATGCTTTAGAAATTTTTATATATTAAAAACTAACAACTTATACTATGCAAGACAACAAAGAACACAGGAGACACATAATATATGAGAACCTATAAAAATGGCCAATTTCAAGTATACACTTAAGAAGATTCTCACCGTGGTTTTGGAAGTCACTTAACGTACCACATCTGTTCATCTATAAAAAGTAACTTCCTCAAGAAATTTGTGAAATATGAACAGAAAGAGAAGAAAGCTATAAAATCAAGAAATTAAAAATGAAGAATAATCCTTTTTAAAGGATTAAGATATACCACAGTTGGTAAAAAAAAAAAAAAAACTAATAAAAATCTGTAGGGAAGAAAAAGAAACAAATAGGAAAACACAAAATAGCAACAATTTTTCATCTTTTTAAAACCACTTCTAATCAAGGCAGCCAAAGCCTAACGTGACAAAAATAAGAACAAGTGTGAATTTATTAAAAACACATTATAGAAAATTACTATGAACCATCAGAGAGCATTTACCAAATTTTCAAGATCAAGTATATAACATATGCAGTACGATTTTCTTTTACTTGTTTTCTACTCATGGATTATTTTCAAATCTATTTTGGGCCTATTTTCAAGACCCCAAAATATCATAAAAGACATGTCCCAACTGCACAAGTGTTTACCAATAAATAAAAAAAAAAAAAATCCTTTTTACATTCCCATAAACTCAATATCTTTTAACTGGTAAATCAAATGTCTATATGTATCTTTCAGCCTGAACCAAGAAAAGATACAGCAGCACCTTGTGTGGTTTTGCAGATTATTCCTCAGAAATAGAATAGTCAATCTGCCACTTTAAACATGAACATAGATAATCATAATGATATAAAAATAAGATATAGATTTATAAGAATTTGCTATTTATACACACAGGAAATTTTCCTGTGTTAAATTGGGCCACATTCTAAAAGTTAGTCTCTTGAGCTAAAGATGTTATAAATGTTAAGACAGATTCTAATGCATAACAAAGGTGGCCACATTTTCTGAATCCAGACAGATGACAGAGTCAACACCTGTGCTTTCATAGACATTCATTATTCATTATCAAATATGGACTGAGCGCCCCACGTGCCCAGCACTGTGCCCTGTGCTAAGTGTTAAACACAGAGACAGAGACATATAACACACAGCTTCTCCATTAGGCGGCTCCCTGCCTTTTCGCCACACTCCAACTTATTTTCATAGCAGTCAGAGGATCTTCATAAAATATTACTCAGGTCTTATCACTCCTTACTTGGAATTTTCAACAGCTTTCCCTTCCACTTATAACTAAATTTAAATATCTTCAAGGCTCCCAATGCCCTGCCCAATCCCACCCATCCTCTCTCTCCTATTTCTGTCATTCACAATGCTTTGTCCTTTGGCCTTCTCAGTGCTCCTCAAATACCCAGCTCTATCTATCCCCAAGATCCTAGCCTAGAAGCTTCCTCACCCCAACTTCTCACTTGACTCCTATTTCCTCCTTCAGCTCAAAGGTCACTTTCAGAGACGCTTTCCCTGAAGTCACATCCTAATCCTCCAGGAGATGGGGAGCTGACAAGTGGTGTTAAGCAAGGGAGTAACAGGATCAGTTCTTAGAAAAATCACCCAGATAGGATCTTATAGAATGGACTGGCTAGGGAGGTGGTCCAATGGGGGGTGATGGCTGTAGTCAGCAAAGTTCAGTAGGAAACAACTGGAAGAGTCCAGAGGAAAGACAGAGATGGTATGTACGCAAAACCACTGATGTCATCTTTAGTTCTGCACAGTTCCATCAGGCTGAGCTCTCTGAGGCCAGTATCATGTATTACCAACTTTCTACACGTCAGAGGGGTCCAATAAACATTAGTTAATTTGAAATGAATGAAAGAAGAGCAGTGAACACTGCCAAGGTGCAAATAATCACTGCCACTCATTTATGGAATACTAGGCACCGCACATGATGAAGAAGGGGAAGGCAGCTGTGGTTAGGAGCAGTGGCTCTGCCTGAGTCTGAACCCTAGCTATGTGACTTTATATAAGTTACTTTACTTCTCTGCGTTTTGATTTTTTTCAACAGAGATAGTTAATAGTACCTATAGCATGGCATTATTGTGAGATTTAAATGTAAAGCACTGAGAACGCTACTTGTCACATATTTAAGTACTCAATAAAAACTAGCTACTGAAATTGTCACTGCTGTCATCATCAACGTTATAATCATTATCATTATATACACCCCTACTACAACCACTAGGTACTTCACAGACATTATTTGATCTTCACACAAGAACTTATGAGGGCTATACTATTATCTCCACTGTATAAGGAGGGAAAGTAGGTGCAAAAGTGGTTCACACAGTTTACAAGTGTCATACTGGGATTTAAGCCTAGGTGTATGAGTCCACAGTCCGTATACTAACCACATTATGACACTGTCTCTCAAAAGGGGTGGGAGGGACTCAGGTGCGATAAGGAATAGGATTTACCGAGCATTTATTATGTTCCAGGCACTCTTCTGAGCTCTAGGGATACAGGAGTGAACAAAACAGATGAAGTCTCTTCCATCATATGAGAAAGGGAAGCCAAGGAAAAATATTAAATAGTGAGAAGTACATTACAGAGAATTAAAATTAAGAATGATGTGTCTGGGCCGGCCCCATGGCTTAGCGGTTAAGTGCGCACGCTCCACTGCTGGCAGCCCGGGTTCGGATCCCGGGCGCACACCGACACACCGCTTCTCCGGCCATGCTGAGGCTGCGTCCCACATACAGCAACTAGAAGGATGTGCAGCTGTGACATACAACTATCTACTGGGGCTTTGGGGGGAAAATAAATAAGTAAATAAAATCTTTAAAAAAAAAAAGAATGATGTGTCTGAGGGCCACTTGGATTGAGTAGGAAGAAAAGGCCTTTCTAAGGAGGCTAAGTTTAAGATGAGAACTTAAAAGACAATCAAAAGGAAGAAACTACCCAAACAGCAGGATAGAGAGCTTTCCAGGCAGAAGAAATAGCTGCTACAGAGAGCCTAAATGAAAACAAAATTATGTCTTAAGGAACCAAAGAAAGTTAGCGTGGGTGGGGAGAGGAGTATTCCATGAGGAGAAGAGGGAGGCAGGCAAGAGCCAGGTGACTTGTGGTCATCCAAGGGAGGGGACTGTGGATTTTATGCTAAAAGTAATGAAGGATCACAAGACAGTGACATGATATGACTTACATTTTTTTTTTTTTTTTTTTTTTGTGAGGAGATCAGCCCTGTGCTAACATCCGCCAATCCTCCTCTTTTTTTGCTGAGGAAGACGGCCCTGGGCTAACATCCGTGCCCATCTTCCTCCACTTTATATGGGACGCCGCCACAGCATGGCTTGCCAAGCAGTGCGTCGGTGCGCGCCCGGGATCCGAACCAGCGAACCCCGGGCCGCCGCAGCGGAGCGCGCGCACTTAACCGCTTGCGCCACCGGGCCGGCCCCCTATGACTTACATTTTTATAAAATTCTTCTCACTGCTGGGCAGAGAACAGACTGCAGTGAGTCAAGAATGTGAAGACAAGAAACCAGGCTATTTCAGTAGTTTAGACCAGAGATGAAAGTGCCTTAGACTAGGTGGGTAGGAGTACAGCTGGAAAAAAACAGCCAGATTTTGGTATATGTTTTTGGAGATGGAGTAGAAAGGATTTACAAACAAACTGAATAAAAAGGGTAAAGTCACGAGGAATAACCTCTATATTTTTAGCTTGAGTAGCTGGAAGAATAATGGTTTAGTTTATTGAGATGGAGAAGATTTAGGGAGGCACATATTTGGGATAGGAACAGGATTAGAAATTAAGAGTTCTGTTTTGGTCAGGTTACTTTGAGATGCCCATCTTACATATCCACTCGGAAATGTTCAGTAGGCACCTGGATCAGAATCAGGAATTCTGGGGAGTTCTTATTCTTTCTCTGGTTTCACAGAAGACTGAAGATAAAGAAAACAGCAAAAGGAAAATAGCTTTTAGGATGCACAATGCCAGTATTCTGTAACAATCTAAAGTAGTGAGACAAGTCATTGTACTCTTCATGAAATCATGTCACTTATAAAATCTGAAGCATCATCTTTGCTGAGGATAATGACACAGAAAGAGAGTAAGCTTTAAGGTCAATGAGATTCATGCCAAGGGAGTTAAGCCATATCATATGGCCTCTATT
This sequence comes from Diceros bicornis minor, assembly GCF_020826845.1. Taxonomy (NCBI): domain Eukaryota; kingdom Metazoa; phylum Chordata; class Mammalia; order Perissodactyla; family Rhinocerotidae; genus Diceros; species Diceros bicornis. The sequence continues at coordinate 1,350,077 of NC_080771.1, read as the reverse complement.
TCCTAAATCTTATAAGATTATAGGGCAGGACCCAGTAAGAAGAGATCAGAGCTCCCAGCAGGATACAATTTATAAGTGCTTCTGAAAATTCCATCCTACTTGAAAGGAATTCATTGCATACCCAATGTAAGACAAAAATATCTTCTAACTATACATAAAATAATGACTGTTCTCCCTGCTGTCAGACAGAAATTTCCATGGAAACTGTCAGAAACAATTTCTTTAGATTTGTAGTGATTATTGATAATGAAATAGACAGAGTAAAATGAGAGCTAGACTCTGGGTAATCTGATTCCAGCTAATTGTATTCTAGCACGACAAGTTTTCTTTATCAAATGGCTCCTTTGAGCATAGATATGAAAATGAAGAGAAAGGCAACCATGTCTGTTTTTGTATAAGTCCTATTCTTAAATATTTATCAGCCATATTGTAAGAGATACATTTTTAGGAAAGATAAGATATAAAATTTATTGGGAAGCTACTAAATATCAAGTGTTTTGCATACAACATCTTATTTAATCCTCACAATAATCCTTCCAGGTAGGTTTTATTACCCTTATTTCACAGAGAAAGAAACTAAGTCTCAAAGATATAAAGTAACGTGCTCAAGATCAAACAGGTAGTAAACAATGGGGCCAGATTAGATTCAGGTATAGCTGAAAACAAATGAGTACTTTTCCCTTAGGCTCTAAAAGGAGGCCACAACCCACCACAGTCCAGGAGGCTCAGGCCTATCATCTCTTTAAGCCACAAGAACCTTTTTGATTACTTCAGCGTTAAATTAGGCTGAAAACAAGGCTGCTATATAAATGCCTAAAAAAGAAGACATTGTCAGTCATGTAAAATAAAAAGTGGAGTTTTGCCCAGAATATACAACAAAACTTTACCAGGTATTGATATGCCCATCAAACCAAGTTAATCAAAGCAAATTAATCAAAGAACCTAAAAAGAAATAAGTAAAGGAAAAAACTCAAGGCACATGCTGATAAACACACTTAGATGCTGATAAACTTACAGAGCCAAGATAGAGATAAGCTCGTGATTCATTTGAAGAAGAAGTAATTTTTAAAATTATCTTATCATCTATGAATAAAAGCGAAAATGCCAAGACATTCCTTACCTCATCACAAAATGCTACAACTACTATAAATAATTGAACTGTAATGCCAATGTGACTGCTATAGCTGACCAACTCTGCTAACCTAATATACTATATAACTGTAGCAGTCAAATGAGAAATGAAAGCAATCTGAGGTACTGGATGCTACACTCCTTCCCTAATAATTAGCTAATTCATTTTGGTTGTGGAATTTGCCTATAAGTTTATTGCTTGTACATTTTACTTCAAGGTTCTTTAAAGAAAAACCTGGACATCCAGACCTCTTTTTGGATTTATGCAGTCAAAACAAAAGAAATTATATTCAACCACAGCACATCCTGACACATTAGCAGTCAGAACACAACTCAAGCATGCACACACAGAAATGCAGAACACACACTAAATTCAATAAACAGCAGAAATGAAGAAAAAACAGCAGAAACAAATCCAAGAGGAATAAAGAGGGTTAAAATGCATAAAACATTCTAGGTACTTTGGAAACTAATTTTCCATAATCAAGAACTAGCTTTCATTTCTGGTAACACTGGATAGTTTCTAGCCAAAAGTACCAGGGAAAAGCTCCGCTGTGAACCCAGCACATGCTTTAAAATGACTGTCAAATGAAATTACACCATAAAACACTCTCCTACAATGATAATGTCCAAGGAACTACAACAGGGGAAAACAAATCATTTCCAACATAACTGCAGTATTTCTAAATTTGTAAATAAACTACAAATGCAAATCACTCTGAGTATTTTAACAGATAAAAGTTTTAAGTATTTCTTTATAGTCATTATTAAGTTTTGGTTAGAGGAACCCAAAAGTGTAAATATTGAAAGCAGATTTTAAGGAATCAGTCTTCAAAATGGCTTGAACAATGAAGTTTGGTATTCTTCTATTTTGTTTCTTGGTGCATTCTATTTTGATTTAATAACATGGTACTGGAAAAGCTTTTTGCATATGCCTTCAAATACTTTATGTAATGTTAAAGCACAGTTCTTAGGTTTTGAAATTTTCAGGACTATTGGTGCATAAAAGCATATCTTTAGCATTCTATTTCCCCATAACTGCTGAATGACTTTGCTAGTGCTGAAAACCCACTAAGCCCTTATTACGAAAGCCCAGATGGAAAACAGAGTCTGGTGCTTAAAAGAAGAAAAGACAGCCTAAAGATTTATGTCTTCTTGGTTCTCTTAGTTCAAAGATTAAATCAGAAATCATTGGTAATGTTACATAAACTATTTTGTCATTTAGCAGATGACAACTAAAGGATCATTTTCACTCCTTAAAGTATAAGCTTTGTTTTCTCCTGTTTAATTGTATCCTTCCTTAAGCTATTTCCTATTTCTTTTCTTTAAGATTTTCCTCCTCCATCTTGCCAAAAAGAGGACTTGAAATATAAATGGAAATAAAGTGGGGAACCACTTCTGAATGCTTATGGTGAAGCCAAAAGAGTTTTCACTGTCACTGTTTGTGCTGGCTCATCTCACACTTACCTATTAATGAGTTCTGAGGCTTGAATATTCTGCTTAAGGCATATTAGAGACAAAGCAGCCTCTTGCCAACAGGCTTCCCCCTGAGTGTTCAGACACAGAACAGGTTTTAAATGGTCCAAAGTGGGTTACAACTAGCAGAAAAAAGCCCTGAAGACTTCAGTCTTCACTGCAGCTCCATGGCCACTAAACAAAGCCTTTTCTTCTTCTGTAAAGCAAGACTGGGTACATCCAAAGCCCCCAGTTCCTAATGGGAATCCATACATGGTCTTTCCTGGATGCAGGAATCTCCTCAAAGTTGTCTTTAAAATCCTGGGCATTCATCTGGGGAGCAATTCCACAGCTGTCATCCAGCTCACAGAGGGTCCCACCAATACGACAATCTAAGAGCCACTGTGCCAACATCTCCTCCAGCCCTTACACCAGGAAGCCATGGGATGGAAGACAAAGCACATGGCCTTGAAACATAATAGTCTCAGGACCTGGGGCAAAATGCTTCAGCTCCCCTTTCCTGTCTATGAAAATGTATATAAAAATATCTACATCATAGGGAGTTGTTGAAGAGTAAATAATTGGGACGCTGACCAAAAATTTCTAATTTATAAAAGTTATTTCCATTATGCATGAAGACAAAAATCATTTAAGAAGTTTTTTAGGTACCCAGTTGACAAGTGAGGCTCCCAGACACTGAGAAACTACCCCTGGTCAAACAGAGCGAGTGTCATGGCAGGGGCTCCACTCTGAGCTTCTCATGCCCCACTTAACAACACAACAGGCCACATTCAGCATACTGTGCAAACTTGAGCCTAACAACAGCAGAAATGGTGCTCAGGCCTGGGCCCACCAAAGAGGAAATAAAACCAAAATGATATCATATGGTGACATCAACCTTCAGAAACAAAGGTATTTAAAATTACCAGTGACCCTTTTGGAGTCTACACACTTACCAGACCTTAAGAGAGCTGGTGGAGAAGAGATGACTGCATCAGGTGAGCTGGCCATTTCAAATTGTTGACTCTAATCACAAGCGTCGCAGGCTAAACTACAGCAATTTTCAAAACTGTTTAGTGAAGGTTAGAAGCAATCAGCATTAGATTAATTGAAAGCAGTGTGAGTAGTTATTAACATGATGCACTGTGCAACTAAGGCAATAATTGAGGTTCATTATAATTTTATTTTCTCTTTTATGAGTTGAAAATTTGATTTTCTTTTCTTTGATAAATTACATTTGCTTATATGGATGAGAGAGGAAATATATAATATCCACTTATTAAAAGTTACATAAGAGTAGTATCCTTTATTGAGCAGAGAAGTGATTATGCTACTATGTAACAATGCTCAGAACTTTGCAGTAGCATCAGGTTAGTCCAAGTTTCAAAGCTCAATTTACATACTCTTCCAAAAGTAACAACAATCAGGTTGATCGGTTTTAATGACACAGGAAGTCAATGATTCACTCAAGAAACTTTATAGTCTACACTTTACAGTTACCAGAAGAATCTGAAACCTCTACTAATTTGGAGGAATGACTTCAAATGGTATCTCTTACTCTATGACGTAAACATATAGGAACATTCCACATTTATACTATGCACTTTACTTTGCACATGAAACTGGATTTAAGTGACTGCATTCAACAATAGTTAAATAAAATTTGAAAATGTTTTCTCAGTTAAAAAGAGAAGGTAGGTTTTCAAAGTTTACTGTTATGTCATGCAGGAAATAAAGACTGGAGAAGAAAAATGAACCCTATGTGCTTATTAAAGGAAAAGAGAAATTGCTGTAAAAATATATGTTGAGGGCAGAACTCAGTTCCCTGTAAGAAAACTTCAGTTACTCTCTTTGACCAGATATTATCAATCCAATAACACTTTTTATAGCCCAGATAGACACATTGTTAGTGGTCAACTCAAATATGACACAAAAATTTTAAGAAAAAGTGTGAAATAAAAATATATGTGACTATTCCAAGTAACTGTATTGACTCTAACACATACTAAGGACTACTTTTTGAAAAATTCTCTCATACTTTTGTGGTAGTTTTGCTCTTTTGCTATAATCCTGAGTAAATAAATGCAGAACTTTTTTTAAAGGTTTAAAAAAATCAGCAACAAAGATTGGGTGAATTTCTCCTGTATGGTTTACGAAATTAGATACTTTATTCAAATTTTGCACAACAGACAACTAAGAACTTCATAAACGGGAAAAGTCCAAAACCCAGCCAGCCAGGAATAGGGGAAGTTTCAATCCTGGCTCTGAGGAGAGTTAGCAGCCACAAGCGCTAACTTCAAAGTCGTGACTTTGCAATTTGAGCAAGTCAGTTGAGGACACTTGAACTGTTATAACTGCCCACGCAGCGTCTTCTGACCTCGGAGGCCTCGGGTTTGGGAGCCACAACTGGGAACTACGCGTCCACCGGCCATTTGCCCAGGGACGGGCCCGCTTCCTTCTGAGCCCTAACTGTGCTCAATGTGACCCCCTTCGTGGCTTGAGGCCTTGTCCCTCTCGATTTCTGCCACATAGATAACTGGCTAGGGCTCAGAACTTAGGAGGAACGTAAAAGGGAGATATGAAATAAGGCAACGAGCAGCCGCTGGTTTTCCAGGACCAGATCATAGTCATATCCAACAAGGAAGCTACCTGATTTTTGAGGAGGAACACAGAGGGAGAACACACTCTCTTCCCCAGGAATGTGGCCGCCGTCTGATTTCTAAGGAAAACTCCGGAAGAAGACGGCACCACTACCAACTTTCTAGGGGGGAACACACACGGAATAAAGTTGGGGTCACCGCCTAATTGCTAGAGGTGTGGGGACACATCAGGAGGAAGGCCGGGGCCGCCGCCTGCTTTCTAAGGCGAAACACGCGGGCACAGCTTGGTTCCAGGACCCCCACCAGCCTCCGGCCCAAGGCGCTTGAGGGGGAGCACCACCCAAGGTGCAGGGGAAAGGGGTGGCGCCCCAGCCAGCCAAACCTGAGCGCTTGGTCCTGGCTCTTCGCTCCAAGACCTTCCAGCTAGCTTCGGCCACGACGCCCGCCGTCCCCGCCATCCCGCTCTGGCCACCGCCCCCGGAGCCGCCTGTCAGCTCCGCGGGCCGGCCCCGCCCCACCCCCACCCCCCCGCGCGACACTGTCGGGAGGCGCGCCGGCCGGAAGTGAGCGCGAGGGCGCTCTTCAGCCTAGCTCTGCGGCCTCCCCGGCGTCAGAGGGGCAGCCCTCGGGGCGAGAGAGCGGGCAGCCGGCGGCGGCACTGACGGGCGTGGGGCTGCGCGCTTTCTTTCTCGGCCGGCGGCACGGTGCTTTCCGGCTGCCGTCAAGCGCGGCAGCGGGCCGCGGGCGGGGGTCCAGGGGCTGCCATGGCTGCGGCGGGCGCGCTGCCGAGTTCCTGGGTGCTGCTGGCGCCGCTGCTTGGGGGCCTCGCGCTGCTGGGAGTCGGGCCGGTCCCCGCGCGGGCGCTGCACAACGTCACGGCCGAGCTCTTTGGGGCCGAGGCCTGGGGCACCCTGGCGGCCTTCGGAGACCTCAACTCTGACAAGCAGACGGACCTCTTCGTGCTGCGGGAAAGTCAGTGCTTGCCCGGCCCTCCCTCTGTCCGCTGTCCCTGTGCCCCTCCCGATGTTCCCCACACCCCTTGCCCGGATGGCCGGTCCTCCTGCGTTTCCCGGCCCTTCTCTCCCAGCCCGCGTCTCTCCCTTTATCTCCAGCATCCTTGACAGCTTGTCCGTTTTTCCATCTTTTCCAACGCCAGGTCCTGGCCCGGCCACCCCACAGTTTGACCCACCCCCCTAAAAGCCATGGAAACACCCCAGTTTTTTTCCCGAGAAGCCGTAAGCCTTCATCCACGCACCCCGTCCTCCCCATAGGATCACCTGCCCTCGAGAGTCCTTCCTGATTCCCAGGAGTCTTTGTAGCTTGCCTCTTCGTTCCCTCCCAAGGTCCCTTCATTCCCTACCTCTTGACTTGCTCCAGTCTTCCTTCCCCATTGATGAACTGCAAAAGGTGCAGCTTGACAGTATCTTCTCATAGACTTCCCCTTGCCTCATCTACCTAATTCACCCCCTCCCCTGGTTGTCAAGGTCCCAGCTTTCTCTGAAGGTGCTGTGCCCTCCCAATGCCCTGAACACTCCACAGCTCACACAAGCATTTTGCAGGGACCACTGATAAACACAATGCCTCCTTGGGAAAGGATTCTCAAACTGCAGATTCTTCTCTTTTCTAAGCTGACTAGTCTTTTGCGTGCCCCTGACCCTTTCTAGCTTTTGTCACCGCCCTAGTCTTGCAGATCTCTGCTTTGTTTGCCAACTTGTGGTTCTGGAGAGTTCCTTGCCCTAACCGTCACTAAACAAAGTTTTTTGTAAATCTTGATGCTGACGATGGGCTTAAAGGGTGTGTTTAAGGTCAGAAGCGGTGTACTATTTAAGGTCAAGGCGGTGAAGGAAGGAAGTGATGTGCTTATGCAGATTTCTTGGGGCCCTTGCCTGGACCACAGAGCCTCTTGTGGATCTTGGGTATTTTTCCTGTGTTGGTATGACCCCTTGTATTGCAAGAAGAGTGCATACTGCCAAACTTGTAGCTACTCCATCCAAACTGGATACAGAGATTCTCCTCTTAACTTTAAAGATGGCTTGTGTTTGCTTAAACAATTTCAGAAGCCTGTCCCAGTGAGCACTTATTGTACTCCAAAAATGCATCAACCTGGGGAATGGTTCCACAGAAGCCACAAGAGGAAGGTCTTGGAGGATTCAGGTTTTTCTGGTGAAATACATAATCATGTCCTTGTTACTAGTCAGATACCTACAGTAGGAGTTCCTGCGTCCTTGGTGTGATGCATTTGTGTGGTGAACTAAACAGCCTTATGAAGGGCTGCGTTCTTAGGTTTGGGGAAGGCTTGACATACAATGTAGTTATAAGGTATGTCCTTTATATGGTTCTTTTAAGTCAACTGGCAGAATCTGTTGGCTTGAATTTGTCTTGACCTATTACATTTTCATGTTCATCCTTCCTGTTTCTCTGCTGCTTTGAACGTTGAATTTGTGATAGACTGTTAAGAATCCCCATTCCATAGATTAGTAGGACTAATCTTGAGAGGGCAGATGAACTGGAGTAAAATAAAACTTTTCTTGTTGAGAAAGGTGCCCGGAAAGCTTCTTATAACCACTGATTGGATGTCCTACCGGGAAACATTTTTTCTAATATCATATATTTGCTTTTTTTAGGAAATGATTTAGTCATCTTTTTGGCAGACCAGAACGCACCCTATTTTAAACCCAAAGTAAAGGTATCCTTGAAGTAAGTATGAATATGTTTGTTTCTGTAAAACAGTAGGCATTAGTGTAATAATGGATATGCAGTAGCTAGTAGGATTGTCTTTGAAAGCAGTTTTACTCAACTGTGGTGTTGACACAAACCACTAGTTATGAGGTATGAGTAGCAAGTAATTTGTTAGGAAAAATAGTAAATATGCCAAAGTTTTAAAGTGATTTACTTTTTGCAAATGTAAATAAATTTGAGTGGATCCAGATCTGTTCCCGCATAAACACTCTTTCTTCCCTTGCAACCTGATATGCTTTCTTGAATGTGTTGGGATTGTCCCTCATCCTGAGTGTGCCTGTTGGAGCAGCTCACTCACAGCCTCATCAGGTCAACTGTGTGTTTTGTAAGAAGTGGGGGGAAGTAGTTTGCCAGTGAGGGGAAAGGTCAGTGACCTCTTCTAATTTTTTGTTTGTTTATTCACTGATAGATGGTGAGTTTTTAAGGTTGATTTTGAAGACATTTAAATCAAGCTGAGTTTTTTAAATGTTCAAATAATAGTTCTTCTTTTTCTTGTACATGACTGGCATTGCATTAAACACAGTGATCCCCATCAATAGTGAGCAGTACAGTTTTGAACCTGCAAGAAGCAAGTATTGATTGCTCTCTGGTTCGAGGAAGAAGAGATGACTCAGTGCAGACTAAAGTGGCAGCTTTTAGAAAGTCATGGAACTTGAGCTTGACCTTAAGATAAGTGAAATTTAGATGAGGGCTTTCAAGTTTGGGATACAGCATTAACAAGAGATGGCAGTAAAAACAGTATGTTGTGAAGAGGAGGCAGAAAGATTTGCCAGACACAAGTGGGGGGTACACTTTGGAGAGTTATGGTCTAAGAAGATGAGATCAGCACCAACTAGGAACCTTTGTAAATATCAGAAAGAGTTTAAACTCAATCCCATGAGAAGTAGGGAATCTTACAGGGTCTTGTTTAAAAAAGAGATGATGAAAATGGTATTTTAAGTTGGTTTACTTGTTAACCATGTGGAGGATGAATTGGTATGTAGAAAGATCAGAGATTACTTAGGAAACCGTTTAAAAAATTTTTGAAGTCCCCAGTGAGGTAATGAGTGCTCAGATTCTACGATATTTAATTTAAATTCAGGCATATGTAAAAAAAAAATTGGCCTTGAGTTAGAACATTGAGAGGAAAGTTATAAATGGATACACAGGAACTTATCCCTCTTGAGGTATGTTGCTGGGTACTGAATGTCGGCGTGCTTGGAGTAGAGAGGGAGCAGAAGTTGATAAATATTATATACAAGAAATGAACTGCCTAGAAGTGAGTTTTCTTGGAAGATTAAAAGTTAAGGAAATTTATGGGATATAAAGGACTTGGGTTCCACTAAGTTAAAAAAATAAAACCTGATTAATTTCATTTTCTTTGATTAATGCAATGTTGTTTTATACACTTAAATTTTAGAAACTATTGCTTTTATTTTATTTATTTAGAATATTTTTCAAAGTGAAAATAACTATTCTTCACCTTTCTCTCCCCTCACTTCCCTGTTCCTCTTTCAGATGCAACCGCTTTTAAAACTTTTAGCTGTTTCTTCTGGTGTTTATTTCCATATTTTAAAATAAGTTTTTATACTGTAATTTCTTAGTTATCATCTTCATCTCTTGAATTTTTTTGGCATAAATAAGGATTTAGCATCTTTAAATTAGCTCGATCATCTTGATTTAGTTATGTCATTTTTTTTTTTTAATAATTTTTTTATTTATTTATTTTTCCCCCCAAAGCCCCAGTAGATAGTTGCATGTCATAGCTGCACATCCTTCTAGTTGCTGTATGTGGGACGCGGCCTCAGTGTGGCCAGAGAAGTGGTGCGTCGGTGCGCACCCGGGATCCGAACCCGGGCCGCCAGCGGCGGAGCGCGCACACTTAACCGCTAAGCCACGGGGCTGACCCGTTATGTCATATTTTTTAGTTGAATCAGTAATCATTGCTTACATTTTGACCATGTAGATTCTGTGTACTTCAGAACCAAGCAGTATACAGTATTTCATTTCTGTACAGTTTTTCCCTTCTGGAGTAAATGATTGCTTTTTGAAAAATAAACTGCCTAGTTTTCTGTGTACTATCCTTAACTTCTTTGCAGATGTTCCATCATATCTGCCATATAGCTGTTGTGCATTTTTATTTTCCCCGTTAAGTCCTCTGCATTCCTACCCAATCTGGATTCATTCTCTAGGCCTTCTGCAGAGTTACTATTTGGGGGCTTGCCCTTTGCTGTTCTTTGATCCCTGTGTCTTGGGTCCTGTGCCATTCTGTTCTTCACTTCTTCATTTACTTCACTGGAGTGCATCCTTCAGTAAATTCCTGAGAAAGGATGCACTGTATGTCCCTCCATGTCCAAAAGCTTTTTCCACTCACCCTTAATATTTTGGTTGGCCTGTAGTCTTCTAGCTTCATGGGTTGCTGTTTTAAAATCCAATGCCTTTCTTTCTCCTAATCCTTCAAATGTGACTTGTTTTTTTTTTTAATTTTGGACGCTATTAGAGTATCTTGTTTATCTCTTTTGCTCTGAAATTCCATGATAATCTGTCTTGGTGTAGATTATTTTTCATTTATTACAGTGGGCATTAGGTGGGCCCCTTCAAGCTGGAGGCTTCTATCCTTGGGTGCTTTTTAAAATGTTCTTATATTATTTCTTTGAAACTTTTTTTACTCTCTTTCAGTAATTCCTATCAGTTGGTTATTGGACTGCCTGGGTCCATTCTTCATTTCTTTATTTTATTTATGTTTTTGTCGTTTGGTTTTGTTTTCCTTTCTGGGAGGTTTTCTCAATTTTATCTTAAGTTTTCTATTGGATTTTTTATGTTAGCTGTCATATTTTTTATCTCCAGAAAGTTTCCTTTGTTCTCTTACTGTTCTTTTCTCTTTGCATGAGGTTCTTTTTTTTTTTTTTATGGACATACTTTTTTACATCTTCAAGTGTAATTTTGAAGTTTTTTTCTGTTCCTTCTATAATCTCTGTTTTCTTCAGTAATTTATTGCTATTTGTTTTAGCACTCTTTAGTATTCATAGTTTTCTTCAAAATGCAGATGTCTATTCATATTTAACATTTGAGTAAGATACTAAAGAGCTAATTGGAAACTCTTTGCATGGTGGGACCTGTCTCCTGTCTCTTGCCCTGTGGGTGTGTTCCTGGCTGACTGGCATCCTAGGAATAGGGTAGAGCTAGTGGCAAGGGTCAAACTGTTTCTTGTGCAGACTTTCCATTAACTCCTTGTTTTTAGCTTAAGGCCAAAACCTTACCCTCTGCTGTAACTTAAATCTCTAATGCCTGAAATTACTCAGAAGTAAACTTCTCAGTTCTTGCCTTGCTAAGCAAGAGGGAGAAGGGACCATCACTCACAATACAGACTTAAATTAAACCCGTTTTCAGCCTTGTGCCTCACTCTTGCCTTCCACTGTTTCTGAGGAGCAACTTCTGAGCCTTTCCGGGGTTCTTCAGGGCAAAAAGCTTTCCTTCTTGAGCCTTTGTCTTCTAGCACTTTAGCTTATGGTTTCCTTGCCCTGCTAAGTCAATTAGCATCCCTCCATCTGCTATCTCCTTTCATATCTTTGTGTCTTTGAGGGTTATACTCCTTTTTTTGAATTCATTCTATATCATTTTAGTGGCTTCTTTGAAAGAAGAGATAAATGCATGTGTCAATCTGATATTTTTAAATGTTCTACTTCCTATTTTTACAACCGTAAAGAAGCTGGGCAATTGTGGGAATAAAACCTGGTCAGATTAAGTTCCTATCTAATCCTTTGTAATAAATTCCTATCAATTTCAGGGTACTTTCTGCCCCCAAATCATGAATGTTTTTGGACAAGTATTACTGCCAAGTACGTACAGTTTGTATTACTGTACATCCATACATGTACACGTACACATGCAGAGGCAAGCACATTAAGTATAGCTTGCTACATAGTAGTCTGTGTGATTGCTATATCATCATTTTTAAAGACCAAGTATTTTTCATGGAAAGGTTAAAGTACTGTTGGAATTCTTTGAAGAAACTGACATTACTAAAAATATTTTATTGTTATGAGGATCAGTTTTAGTGGCCGACACTACTGAATTTGAATTCTAGCTATTCCATTTAACTAGCTGTTTAACACAAGAAGCTACTTAATCACTCCAAACCTCAGTTTCCTAGTCTGTTCAATGAGAATAACAATATCTATTTCAGGTGATGAAGATTAAATTATCAGATAATAGCTATTAAGCACTTGATGTAATATCTGGGACATAGTAAGTAGATGCATTATAATAAAGCTATTATTATTGTTTTTCTTCACTATTAACCTTTTCAGTATTTTCTTCATTTTCATTTGAAATAAAACATATACATATATACACACATATTTATATTCTCAATTCCATTTAGGAAATAATTATCTATAGTCTATGTGGAAACTTGCTGTGTTGATATTTGCTCTAAGCAGAATTAAATATAAATGGAATTTAAGGCCTATTTTTTGGTTGGATCACTCAGACAACATTATGACAAGACTTTAGGATGTTTTTTGTTAAGTTTTCAAAGTTCATAATTTTAGGATTGTTTTATTGTTAAAAACGTAAAATTTGGAGGGTTGGCCCAGTGCAATAGTGGTTAAGTTCGTGCACTCAGCTTCAGCGGCCCGAGGTTCACAGGTTCAAACCCCAGGCGTAGACCTACGCACTGCTCGTCAAGCCATGATGTGGCAGCATCCCACATATAAAATAGAGGAAGATGGGTACAGATGTTAGCTTAGGGCTAATCTTCCTCAGGAAAAAGAGGAAGATTGGCAACGGATGTTAGCTCAGGGCCAATCTGCCTCACCAAAAACAAAAAAGCAATATTTGTTATGTATGATTTGATAGTATATTGCCAGGTTTGGTAAAAAGAACTTAGTTTCCATTGTGAATCTTGAGCAGCTTCCAGAAATAAAATGTTTAGTTTCCACTGTAATTTTCGAATCTGCATTAAAATCCAAAATTAAATATTGTATAAACATCATTTAACTTAAAATGACAGTGAGACTCCTTGCTGCTTTGGTGGTTGGTTATGAGCCTCCATTTGTTATAAATGCTATCCCAATGTCCTGGTACCCTTGACAAAAGGGCTAAGTAAAAGGGCAGTATGAGCCAATGCTTGAACGTAAAACTCAGCTTTCTCTTGATGTATAGTTGAGATTTTTCTTGTTTCTTAAGACTCCTCGGCATTCATCCTGAGTTCTTTTGTAGACCAAAGAAGCCTACATACATAAAGAATGATAGGCTATTAAAGAAGAAAATGAAATTAATCGGTTCTGTGAAATTTTAAATTCTACATTGAAAATATTTTTGTATAGTACAGATATAGAGGCATCCTTTTTCATCATAGCGTGACTGGGTATCTTAAAATGCTTGTTTCTTCTAGGACTCACAGTGCACTGATAACAAGTGTAGTCCCAGGGGATTATGACGGAGATTCACAAATGGATGTCCTTCTGACATATTTTCCCCAAAATCATGAGAAGAATAAATTAGGAGCTGTTATCTTCTGGGGACGAAACCAAACATTAGGTGAATTTATTTTAAGAATTTTTAATATTCATCTTTGGATATTAAAGGAAAAACATGCTGGGTATTCTTAGGTAAATGTAACAAAAATATTCTTCTGAAATCAATTCAAAAATGCAATTTTTGAGTATCAGTAATTGTCTGTACAAACTTCTTTAAAAGTTCATTTTCTGAGTTTTACTTTTCAACCCAGAACTGGTCTTGGGTCAGTTCCAGAGATCCAAATCCACTCTTGCTAGGTTAAGGGAGAGAGAGATTTATTAAAGGATTTTTATGGCTTGCAGAATTATTGTGATGGCCGAAGAAAAGACTCTAGGTTGAACCTTCAGGAATGATCCCCATAGCCTTCAAGGAAGCCACTGCCTTTTTATTATCAGAAAATGGCCAGTTGTGCAACAACTGCTAGAATGACACTGTGGCTGCTGTGATTCTCACTGCAAAATGGAGGCCCTGCACCCTGCCTCTTGATGCTCACAAATTCAGCAATCAGACATTGAAATAGAAGTGGCAGAAGCACAGCCTTCACTCTCTCTGGCGTTCTAAAACTCACAGTGTTGCTGATTGGAAGGCTTACATTTTATTCAGAATCTCAGATGGAAAGATATCTGAGAAATGCTATTTTTGGTTTCTAGTCTCCCCAGTACAGGAAAGCACAAAAACGTTAGAGTGGAGGTTGAGAGTCAGTCTACCATATCCACTCACAAACCTTCATGTCTTATCTGAGAAGCATAATAATTGTACCTAAATAGACAACTTTGTTCATGGAGCCAGATTTCAAGGCCAGAATGGGGTGGGGGGTTGGGAGGGTGCATAGACATTTTAGAGTCAAGTAGGTTTCTGTGTATTGGCTTCTGTACACCAAAACCTTAATTGTCAACTGCTTTAGTGCTAAATTGAATATAAAGAAAACTCACCTAAGTGATTTTTAGATTGACGATTCAAAAGGAAGTTATCGTAATGCTAGTCTTCACTGTAGAGTGAGCTCTCCCAATATATTATCTTTACAAACTTGATGTCCATTTAAGTTAGATTTATAGTATCTCATTGATGGTAATAGTTGGAATTAATTAGAAAGGAATCTTGAAAAGAATAAAGGAATATTTTTCCCTAAGTGTTGATTTAAAAAATAATATAAAATGCCTGCTAATTTGTGTATTTTTTTCTTTACAGATCCTAACAATATGACCATACTCAATAGGACTTTTCAAGATGAACCACTAATTATGGAGTAAGTATGTGCTTACTTCCATTTGAATGATTTTAAACTTACAAAATCTTTCACATAAGAAACTACTTTACTAAGACAGTAAATTCATTCTCCCTTTAAAACTCATACTCTTGATTATTTGATATTTGCCTTGATGGAGGATAGAGAAAACTGAAATTCAGTATTTTGGAAAGAGAAAGCGATTTGTTTTTGTTTTGTTTCAGTAGCTTTGAATGTGTCCATTATGGGTCTGTTTGATTCCAGCCATGTTATTACTCAGAGAATTAAGATAACTCTTTTTGGGTAAAACTATTAGTACTTGATTAACAGATGTGAAGGGTACAGGGTTTCCTCCAGAGATTTAGAAAGGTTTCTACATTAAGGAGAAGCTTCTGTGTTTTTTTTTTTACAACTCTTCCTTAGTGTTATCATTTATTTCCTCAAAATAGACTCATGTACCAGGATAAATTTAATCCAAATTTCTCTCAGGATTTTTGGTAATGAGGTAGAGATCATTTTTGAGACTAAAGCAATGTACAGCCACATTCTTAACTTCCAGTGCTGCCTTTCATATAGTTACGAAAATCATAGTCATACTTCACTACGTCAATGGCCATTAGAAGTCTAAACTATAAATCCATGGATTAATCTTCTTCAAGGCGTTCAGCTTGATTTCTTTCATAGTTGGGTTTTTTTTTCATTGTTGTTACAATATTCAAATTCAAATGTGACTTTTTATACCAGCTAGGGATTATTTTTGTGGGTTGTTTTTCTAAGCACATTTAACTAAACAAGTTGGGTTATGATTCTGAAATAAGTACTGTCTTCTTATTACTCAGGGGTGGGCTAGGGTATGCAGAGATTATAGACAACCCCAAAATCCCACAACAAAAGTTTATTTCTTGCTTACACCACATGTCCAGTGCCGGTGGTCAGTGATAGGCTCTGCTCTGTGCCATCACTCAGAGAGTCAGGCTGTTAGAGGCCCCATCATCTGTGGAGCAGGACCATCTGAAACACATACTCTTCGCGTTACCATGGCAAGATTTAAGAGGGCTGGAGGGTCCAGTAACAAAAATTAAACACTTTGGCCTAGAAGTGACACATGTCACTTCTGGTGACATTTGACTACAACAGGTTTGGTGAGCATTATAATGTCTATGACACCTCCCAAAAGTTATTTTTCTTTTAAAGCTAAGTTAGAAAGGAGAATTTAATAAAATAGCTGCTTAATGTTTTTAATGTTTTCTTTTCAGCTTCAATGGTGATTTAATTCCTGATGTATTTGGTGTCACAAATGAATCCGACCAGCCACAGATACTATTAGGAGGGTGAGTAAATATGATTATAACTGTGTAATTAATTGTACATATTGCTGGTGCAAGGACTATGTGTCTATGTGAACTGACTGCTTTAACCATTCGGAAAAAAACCCAGCTCCTTGGAAATCTTTGTTGTTAAAGATTTTTAAAAGGACATTTGATTGACATATAAGCTTTCTCAGATAGTTGGATTTGATCTATAACTGCTTTCCATGTAGAGCAAATTTAATCCCTTTATCCCTCTGGAAATTAGAGATACAAACTTTACAGGTCCCCATTTAAATATTAGTATTTTCATTAGATGTTTTTAGAAATGGAACGATTTAATTTAAATAGGATGAATAGCTGAGTCTTGGATAGATTTTCCACCTTAGTTATGTTAGCTCCCACAGTTCTATTGATAAGCCTTGTTCCTTCTTTCCTTTATTTGTTCAGTGAGCAATCGCTAATTGCCTGAAAATGTAAACACTCCTTCTCTAAGCTCTGGAAACTTTCCCGTGTATACTTTATCCTTGACCAGTATGTGCTAGGACTCTCTTATTATCCAAGCTTGCCATTCTTAGGAAAAACTACCCGGAATCTTGAATTCAAAGAGCTCCATTATAATTCCTCTACATTTAAATAGAACTGTCCTCTTAACACAAGAATTCTTGATAGCAAGATACTTTTCGTGAGATACCTTCAACTTGGTTAATTTTCTCTGTATGATAAGGCAAAAATTTAGTTCAAGAGTACAGAACACATTTATGGACTTTTTTGACTTTCTAGCAAGTATAGAGAACCACCTTCATCAGTCTGTCTTCCCCAGATACTTGAAAATCTAGTGAATTTTCCTTCTGTTTTTTGGAGAAGTAGCGTACTTGTATGATTCGTTTTTGAAATGTGATTCACAGGCACACAGATGAGTAAATTGTCAAAATTAAGGTATTCGGTGGAGAAACTGTCACATTTCCTATTACTTTTTCTGAAGGTTTTCAATAAAGAATATGGGTGTTTTGATGCTAGTCATGGTGACCTCTGAAAGACTTATTGTGAATCTTAAGTAAGAAACCTGTTTTTTCCCCAAACTTGGAACGATATCTGGAGGAGGCCCCTGCTTTAGAGACCAAGTGGGTGGAGATCCTACCTGGCCTTTGTGGTGGTTTCTAGGGGGACCTGAGTGTGGGTGGGCTCAGGAAGCGCACAGGCCACTCCTGCAAGGGCAAGCCTGCTCATTTTCGGGACTCCAGAAACCCTGTCCTTTCCTTTCCTGTCCTCAAAGGCAGTCTTGTGATTGGGAATGTGATGGTGACTTGTGGCCTGGTTGATTTCGTGTTAACCTCCATTTTAGTCAAAGAAATACTTGGAATATCTTGAATATGATGTAGTTTGACCTTTAGAAATTAAAACTTGTGAAACAACTATTGTTGATAATTCAAAAAGTAAAACTTCTAATATCTTTATGGATTTTCTACTTAATTTACAAGAAAACTAGAATATCATGTGATAGTGTCATAGCTTATTTACTTGTTTTGAATTCTATGTTAGATGTTTTTCTCTGATTCTTCTTAAAAAACTCCAGCTTTTGAAATTTATTCTGCCTAAAGACGTGTTCACTTTTATTTTTAATACGTTATACTTTGGTATACTTAAGTATACTGGAGTATTATTTTGGTATTTTATGATATTTCTCATTTAAACTTCAGTTACAAATTAAGCAATAGTAGCTAACCATATTGTAAGTAACAAGTTTGTGTCCAAAATATGTCCTGATGCCACTTTAAAGAAAGAAATTAGAAAAACTGATAGAAAAGAATAATAGCATTGTTAGGATGACTGTAGCCTAGTGTAGCGGAGGATGACAATTCCTCTACCCTCTACCCAGTCCTTCTGGTTGGTCTAAGAATTAAATTGACATGAGATAGAATAACAGGAAAAAATAAAACAAAGTTTAATAACGTGTTCAGGGGAGACACCCAGGAAAACTGAGTAACTCACCAGACTGGCTGAAGCCTCCACCTTAAATACCATCTTCAGCTGAAGACAAAGGAGGATGTTGAAGATAGTGGTTTGGGACTTCAAAGGAGAGGAAGACCATTTACATAAAGAAAGAAATGTAAATATTTGATAAACAAGTGTTTGCTGGGCTATCTATAGACAATGTGACCCGAGAGACAGAACTTTGATAAAAATAGGCTTGCTGGTGCCTTTCTGTCTATCATGCCTATGTTATGTTATACTATAGTTATCTTATGGTATTAGTTCCTTCCTGGAACAGGCCTTCTATCTTACATTCTTTTAGGCAGTTAGGGGGAATGTCAAAGTTTCTTTCAGAGTCTTTTGTTCTTAAAAGTAATCAAACCAAAGAGACACATTTTGGGGTGGCCAATTCTGATCCCCCACACTAGCAATATCACCATTTAGACTACAGAAAGCTGAATATTTCCTTATGGGAGCAAGCATTAATATGTTACTAAAATAAGAAAATTATATTTAGGCTATACCAGTTTTATGTTACAGACATATGCCGTATGAAAAAGCCATCAGCGTTGACATTTTTGACTAGTCACGTCACCTCTGATTAGCAACCCAATCTTATTTATCAAGAAATCTAACCTACCTTTTACAACTTAAATATTATGCTTTATGGGTATTACCAGACCCAAGATTGTCTTAAATTTAATTAAATTTGGCCAGTACCTTAATTTTATGGGAAATTTGCAATGATCTTTAAATAGAGTGCTAAATGGCCTCATAGGATTGTGCTGGAAAGCCTATGGGTGTAATTTTACCCAGTGCAGGCATGGAAATAGGAGATTGCCCACAAGTAAAACTAGCATGACTGGTTCAGCTGGAGTAAAGGTGCAGATGGTCCGTCTAAGCAGGCAATGGTAATAGACAGAAGAATCCCTTTTAACTGGTACAGTGGGGGTTATCTGACGGCAACAGGAAGGGTGCTAAATCTACTGAGGTGCCAGAGATAATTGAAGGGTGTCAAATGGTCAAAGGTGAGACTTCAGTTTGTGCCTGAACCTCACTTTATAATGACATGAAAGAGTATAATAATGCGCCACATTACTTAGAAATAACACCTAGCTATTAAGTGTTAGAACAGCTTTTGCAGTGACATGAGGTTATAGTTAATGAACATTTTCTATAAAAGGATGTTTGAAACAGATGTTGCATAAGCATTCAGAATATTGTTTTTAGTATTGAAATGAAAACACTTGTACCTGTAATTTTAATCAAAGCCAAATGTAATATTGGTCTGCTCAGATTTTTTATGACTCATATACTGAGTTCAAACACAGTTCTGGGTCAGGCCCAAGTTGTATACTTGAGAATATTAATGTAGGTATGTGACAGATAAATACTTTGCCGTACTCTGTTTACTTCATAAGTGATTGCATGAAAATTTTGAATGTAATATTAATGGCACTGAAAGCACTCATTTTTAACTCTTAGTTACATGGGTGGGTATTTTTCTTCCATTACCAGAAAAAACTATACCTTCTATTTAAATATAGTTAGCTACTCTTGATCCAGAAGGAATACATCTGTTTTTTCATGTAACCTTCTGTCTTTTCTCACATTATAACCAATGATTGATTTATTAAATCACCCTTCATTTTTACTGCTGATTTTGTTTGCATTACAGAAAATATTGCAGATATCTATCTTAATGAAATATGATATTGTAACACTTAAATCTATTGTTTAGAAAAAACATGAAAATTTTGATGAAATTTATAACACAAAAGAAAACCAAATAGTCATCAAGGCAGCTTTTACCTTTGTAATCAGCATTAGTACTCATAATCTTAACAAAGAAAGGCGGCTTTGAGATGGTTCATATTTTCTTAGAATTCTACTAGCAACCCCTCCCTTCTCACCTTGTACACCACTTGTGCTTTGAACATTGTTGTCTAAAGGAATCTGTTAGAACTTGAGAAATAAGTTTTTTACTGGTGCTTCCATAGAAACAGTGCATCAGTTTTCTAACTTTTCTCTTTTCCTAAAGAAACATTGCTATTGGAGATAAATTCATTTACTCTCCCATTGTTGCTCACCTAAGCCTTTTCGTTTTCAAAATTAAGCCACAGAAATAGTGAAAAGCTTTAGCAGATGACTAAAATTGTATGTGCTGTGATTATTTCAAGTGGCATGTTACTCATTGGGGAAGAGGGAGAATTCCCTTCCGCCCTTTCCTTTAAGGTTCTTATGGCTGGCCAAATAATTAAAAGACAGGTTAGCAGGAGAAAAGAATACCAAGTTTAATAACATGTATACATGGGAGAAACCAGGGAAACTGAGTTTCTCAACAAAATGGCTGAGATTCTCATCTTAAATACTATCTTCAGCTAAAGACAAAGGAGGATGTTGGAGGTGGGGGAGGAGACGGCTGTATGGGGGATTACTGGAAAGCACAACAATCAAGGGTATGTAGATTTAAGTCCTCTCATTTCTTACTGAAAAGAGTTTCCAGAGATAAGGCCATCCCCCCCTCTTCAAAGTACATGGAGGGAGATACCTTTACAAATGTAAATGTTTGGTAAACAGAACTTGGATAAGAATGGGCTTAGCAAGGACCCTGCCAGTCTGTCCATACCCAGAGTTAAATTCCTTTAGGCAGTTAGTGGGGGAGGTCGAATGTCCATCAGAGAAAATAGTTAAGGTAAAGAGATATATTTTGGGGTGGCCAAATTTTGATCACCCACATTACTTAAGGATCTATAATTTTATTTCCTGGAGTCCCACCAGAAGCTTTTGAGGGGTCAGTTAAATGACCCACAATTCCCTGGTGATTTATCATACTGCTTTGTGTTAGGTTCTGGTTGGCAGTGCTGTATGTATGTGAACTTTTGTTTGTTTCTAAGTGAATGATTTAAGATGTTATTCTCAAAGTTTACTCACTTTGCTTTTAGTGAAATCTTAAAATTTTTAGATATGTATTCTTTTCAGTAATCTTTGAGAAAGGTAATCATCCTCTTTTGAGAAAAGCATAGTTTTATAATTTCTGTGCAAAGAAATTTGATAGTAACATTTCATCATGAATATTGATGATATTTAAAAGTGTCTTGAATTCAGCATATTTCTATTACCATATATCAAAATTTTGTTTCATTCTTTGAGGGGAAACCATTTTGTTTTATTTTGTTACTATTTGCATATGTATTGAAAAAAGTCCATTTTGAAA
Organism: Diceros bicornis minor; assembly: GCF_020826845.1. Classification (NCBI taxonomy): domain Eukaryota; kingdom Metazoa; phylum Chordata; class Mammalia; order Perissodactyla; family Rhinocerotidae; genus Diceros; species Diceros bicornis. The sequence continues at coordinate 1,328,927 of NC_080771.1, read as the reverse complement.
CAAGAGTAGAATACCACTGAACTATACACTTAAAAATGATTAAGATGGTAAATTTTATATTATGTATATTTTACCACCATAAAAAAAAATTGGAAAAAGAAAAACAAACATGGTTAGAGAAGCTGTGTATACAGAAGACTGTGAGTAGGATTAGTATATATTACCATTTCCATTTAGGATAAAATGAAGCAAAATAGTTTATAATTTCTGAAAATACAGGTTAAGTCCTCTTTCATTAGCATCCTATTGCATTTTTTAGAAATGTATATGCTGTTGAAAATGCCCTACAAATACTTGGTTTTTAAGTCTGGAGGCCTAGGCTCTGAGCTGCAGTTCCTGAGTTCCACAGTAGTCCTGAGCAGAAGTGTAGGTTCAGCTGTGGGGGCCTGTGTTTCTCTTCAAACTGCCTGCTCTTCTGTTTATCTGCCTGCTGTAGGAGCCGGTGCTGCCAGGCACATCTCTCAGGTGTGATAGTACCGTTGTACACCCTGTGGAGGTAGGGATATTGGGACGAAGTAAGGATATGGCTCAAAGAAATCTCCACTTTTTCTTAGGAACATGTTATTTCTGAGATGTCCTTAACATTTATCTGGTCGGTCCCTCAGCCTTGAGTTCTAATAAAGGCCTAGCTTGAGTGAATGACCATCAAGTATTTAACAGGGTGACTTTTGTTCTCCAGTGATGCTGCTTTTCCCACTCTTCCACATGTCCTGCTCTTCACCATGCCCCTCCAGACGAGGCATACCACGGGGTTGCACAGGTATCAGTCCTCTGTGAGACACAGGGTCGGATGGGGAAGAAAGATACGAAAGAAAATCTTAAACTTTCTTATTATACCAAAATAAGAAACCAAATGGTGTTATTTCTCATTTATATACTCTATTTTTATTTTAATTACTCCAAAAGCCAGACACCAGAGTTCAATATTTACACACATTTACTGATGGATTGTTATGTCTTTTATCATACTATTTGTATTATAAGTTATTTTAGCTGTGTTACACTGCATTGCTGTAAGTTCACTAGTGATAAACAGCATGTTGCTTTACTATCTTGATTTTATAACCTATTTTATAAAAAATAGATAAATCCATTTTATCAGAATCATATTATTTTAATCTTGACTGCTTTTAGTAATCTGCTTAAAAAGTAATGTACTTTTCTCAGCAGTTTTTGTAATATTCCTTGAAACTCATTCATGTGAATTGAAAAAGTGAGGGCAGGGCCAGCCGGGTGGTATAGTGGTTAAGTTCGTGCACTCCACTTCAGAGGCCCGGGGTTCGTGGGTTCGGATCTGGGCACCGAGCTACCCACAGCTTATCAAGCCATGCTGTGGCAGCATCCCACATACAAAATAGAGGAAGATTGGCAACAGATGTTAGCTCAGGGCCAATCTCCTCACAAAAAAAAAGAAAAGAAAAGGAAAAATGAGGGCAAACTCTTTCTGACAGAAAATAACTTTCATTTAGAGATTTGTTTGTCAGTGAGGACTGGCTTTGCTGATTGGATTATGTGGCAGACATTTTCCATAACTGAATGAGGTAAATCAGTAGCTCTACATTTTTTTAAAACTTTTATTATGGAAAATTTTAAACGTATGCAAAGATTTTGAGAATGGGACAATTCATTTGCATATAATGCACCTGTCAGCCAGCTACGGTTATCAACACTCAACCAGTCTTATTTCATTCACACCTTTTTCCTCATTTCTCTCTTCTAGACCCCTCTCCAGACATTTTTAATCTATAAATATTTCAATATCTCTAAAAATAAGTATTTTTAAAAATACATAATTGCAATATATTTATCATACCTAAAAAATAAGAAAAATTTGTTGATATTAAATTTCCAGAGAGCTTTTAATGAAAATATATGAACAAGATTTTTTAGCATTTCTATCTATAAAGATGAAGAGTAGGAATAGACTTTATGCTGAATCCTGTCTTATTCTAGCAATGTCATGTTATTCTAATAAATAAATGCGTTTTCAATGAAATTCTAGCTGTGGTTTAATAAGTTACTAAACTATATAATATGTGTTTTCATCAATTGTACGCTAATAGTTAAAATAACCCAACCTCAAACACTTTTTAAACACTTGAATACATAAAAACAATTTAAATACTAATTTTAATTGATATACCAATTTGTAGACATACATTTCTTTGGAGACATATGATAGAGTAATCACTAAAAAGACTTCAGAATAAAAACATGACTTCAGAATAAAAACATGTTGCATCATGATAAAGCTCTGTAAGAGAAATGGAATAGAAGTACAAGTTCAAAGATGAAAGGAAAGATATACAATTGAAGAGCTTGTTCATGTGGTTTTCGTGTGTGTGTGTGGCTGATGGTGCATAACAACTCAGTATGGTATTTATATTCCACTGGATACATTTTTAAGAGTAATGATTTTATTTTAAAATCTCAATAATTCTATAGCTTTGAAGATTACGTATTTTGTGGCTATTTAAGCTGATGAAAACATTTAGATTACTTTCTTAGAAATGAATTTAAATGTGTTAAGGGATAAATAGTTTTTCAAAATTCTTTTAACGCCTATATGTGCAAAAATGTTTGAAGACCACTGGACTAAAGAATTAGGCAGTTTGGAGAAGCATACCAGACCCATCTCCTAGTAACTGCTTGTACCTGGCTATCTTAAATAATGATAAATCAATATAGATTGATCATTGAAAAGTGGGTAGATTAGCAGTCATTTCAAAGAGAAGTTACCATAGGCAACCAAAAGCTACAGTTGACATTAATTACATTTAAATTCATCCTTTGATAAATGCTGTTCTTTGAGATTAAGGGTGATGATGCCCACAAATTAGAACACCTTGATATAATTATGTTTCCTGTGGGAGGAAAAGCTAATAATTAGAATTTTCTAATTTCTATTTAGAGGTCAAGAAATGTCAACAAATAGACTCAACATGGCTCGGAACTGCCCACTTTTTCATCTCTGCTGCTTCTTCCTTTGTAATCTAGAGCAGTTTGTATTTGTGACCTTGGCCTTCAGATGGAGTTGAGCACATATATGAGAAGGTTATTGTTTATATGAGTATAGTTGCTTGAGAAATATGGTATTTGCTTATTATTATTGAAAAACTATGATGTCCACAAAGAGCAACATTAAAGGTAGAAGGAGAAATGAATTTTATTTTCAACTATAAATTTTTAAACAATTTAATCTTGATAGACAACTGTATATATATTCAGTTTTCAGTCATCTTAAAATGCACCACAAAAAGAAACCACAGCTATTTCACCTTTCCCCGTACCTTTGGTAAGCATCAAAATGGTAACTAGACACTGTATATAAAATAAACTATAAGGATCAGCTGTCTTTTAAGAGATGTTAATATAAAATAGCAGAGTACAGATAGCAAGTAGAAAACTTAAAATATTGTGAAAAACTTGAATATTGATTTGAAATGTTCAAAAAAGCAAGATTACAATTAATATTCTGTCAGGAGTTGCAACCTCAGATGTATAAAGGGGCCCATTAGGAAACCAAAGTAAGTGAAGCGGTTTGGGAAGATTGGGACTTCAGCTGCTTATAGGCACTAGCTCTGTCTGAAAAGAGCCAGTTGGTTCCCAGACCTTCTGATATTTCAAGAGAAGCTGGAAATCCAGATTTTCATGTGAAATCTGATTTTTTTATTTAGGTTTTACCAGTGAATTCAGAATTTTCAAAACAAGTATGGGTATCGAGGAAATGTATCAAAGAAAACACGTCATTAGGCTGAATTTGGCCCGTAGTCTGCCACTTTATGACTTCTGCTTTATCACTGTTCTAGATTCTTCATTTGAAATGTGCATTTTGTTAAATGGCTCCTAGGATAAAAATGTCACAAGTTAATTGAGATTTTCCAAAATTCTAGCTATAACTTACTTCAAAACTATAAAAAATTTCTATAGGGAATGAGATCAATAACTACTCAAGTAGTAATTAAAGACAGCCACATGATTAACTTCGTTGAGCTGAACTCTGCAAAAGCTTGTGTTTTTTCACTCACTTTTGACCTGTAATTACAAATTTGTTGGGAACATTAGGAAACTCTTCTGAAATGACTTTGCATTAAACTTGCCATAGAATCTCCAGCCTGAGTCTGATTATTTTGTTATTAATTAAAAATACTGTAATGCTTAGAATTTAAAGAATTGGTGAATAAATGGCCTATCTTAAAAAGAAGTGAACCAGCTATGATGAAATTGGACTCAACTGCAGTTATTTTCAGCATTTCTAACCTTGTGTAGTATGAAAGAAGAACATGACGTGAATGCTTGGCGCTGAATTACTTTATAACAAATGGTAAATACAATTTCTCAATTTCTTTTGGTCTTTCATTATTACCATAACCTAAAATTATGGAGATTTTGGTTAAAATAATAAAATCAGGTTGTATGAACACTGCTTGGTTTTGTTTTTACTATCTTGTTTAGGTTACAGATGAGGCCCAGTGTGTGCTAAAAAGAGTGTGGAAATAGGTTATTGGGAAGAAGTTACTGTTTGTAGAACATGGACCCTTTGTGTAGGGAAAATTTTCTCCTGATGAACGCTTAATCTTTTTCTCAGATTCCACCTGCCAAGAACAAATTAGTCAATTGTTTCTCTCCACTTTGCAAACACATCAAAACCAAATTCACAAATAACTTTGCTATCCAGTGAATTGGATACTGTGTTCACAATTAAATTGGACTTAATTAGCCTTAAATTGCCCTTCAAGAGATGACGTTTCTGTGCTTCCATATTCCACTGGGACGTAGTACTATGAAAAAAATAGTAAATTCTAACTAGAATTAGAGAAGAATAGGACATTCTACTTGAGACTATGACTCAGTCCAGCCGGTATTTGCTGACAGGACTGTGATTCACTTCAGCCAGTATTTGGGAGCCAGGTCCTGGTTCAACATTGTAGATACAAATATCTATGAGTCAGGGGGTCTGGAGGAGCTTATGCCCTGAAAGAGATAGTTCCTCAAGTAACTTTAATGCAAACCAAAGTGCTCTTAGTACAGAAAAGTGTTAATAGGAAAACAGTAAGAGAAGAGCAAAGGCCTTTTGGAGGAAGCTGATTTGAGTAGGGCCTTGATAAATGGGAATGCCTTTGACACTCGAGTGTTCTGTACTAATGAGGAATTGTAGGGGAATGATTTTATTTAAACTTGCTCTTCCTTCTATAGTTCGTAATAGTCAACCAGTGTGACCGTCTTGGTTTTGATAATTGTACTATTGTTATCTTAGGTATTAACATTAAGGGAAACTGGATGAGGGATTTATAAAAACTTTGTACTGTTGGTTTTTTTAATGAGGTAAAATTCACATAACATAAAATTAACCACTATTAAGTATACAATTCAGTGATATTTAGTACATTTACAATGTTGTACAGCCATCACCTAGTTCCAATAGCTTTTCATCTAGTTCCAGTAGTTTTTCGTCACTCAAAAGGAAACTCTGTACCAATTAAGAAATCATTCTCTCTTTCCCCTACCCCCACCCTTGGCAACAAATAATCTGCTTTCTGTCTCTATGGATTTGTCTGTTATGGATATTTCATATAAATGGAATCATACAGGATGTGACGTTTTTGTCTGGCTTCTTTCACGTAGCATAATGTTTTAAAGATTTATCCATATTGTACCATGTGTCAGTACCTCAGTCCTTTTTATGGCAGAATAATATTTCCATTGTATGGATATATGACATTTATCCATTCATCCATTGGTGGGTGGATATTTGCATCATTTCCACGTTTTTGGCTATTGTGAAGAGTGCTGCTAAGAGCGTTCATGTACAAGTATTCGTTTGAATACCTGTTTTCAATTATTTTAGTTATATACCTAGGTATAGAAATGTAGGGTCATATGGTAATTCTACGTTTAGCTTTTTGAAGAACTGCCAAACTATTTTCCACAACTGATGCACCATTTTGTATTCCCAACAGCAAAATGTATAAGAGTTCCTGTTTTTTCACATCCTCTCCAACGCTTATTGTTTTCTGGCTTTTGATTATTGTCATTCTTGTGATTGTGAAGTGATTTCTCATTGTGGTTTTGATTTACATTCCTTAATGACTAATGATGTTGAACATCCTTTGATGTGCTTGGTAACCATTTCTGTATGTCTAGTCTTTGGCCTTTTTTTAACTAGGTTGTTTGTCTTTTGGTTGTTGAGATGTAAACATTCTTTATATAGTCTGGATACTAGACCCTTATCAGAGATAAGATTTGCATTCCAAGGTCATGAAGATTTACCCCTATTTTTTCTTCCAAGGGTTTTATAGTTTTAACTCTTTGATCTGTTTTGAGTTAATTTTTGGTATAAGGTGCAAATAGGGGTCTAAATTCATTCCATTGCATGGCTCCAAACTTTGGAATTGGTATTCATAGAAGATAATCATTGCCATTTTCCACAGACTTGAAAAAAACATCCATGATAGTATTAAATCATTTTTTATTATACTTAAAAAAAAAGAATTGGGGGCCAGCCTTGTGGCGCAGTGGTTAAGTGCGCGCGCTCCACTTCGGTGGCCCGGGGCTTGCAGGTTTGGATCCCGGGTGCACACTGACGCACCACTTGTCAAGCCATGCTGTGGCAGCGTCCCATATAAAGTAGAGGAAGATGAGCACAGGTGTTAGTCCAGGGCCAATCTTCCTCAGCAAAAAGAGGAGGATTGTCATTGGATGTTAGCTCAGGGCTGGTCTTCCTCACCAAAAAAAAGAATCAAAGACATAAATATAAGAGCTAAAACTATAAAGCTCTTAGAAGGAAGCATAAGGGTAAATCTTCATGACCTTGGATTTGGAAATGGATTCTTAGATATGACACCAAAAGAATAAGCAGCAAAAGAAGAAATAGATGAATTGGATTCACATCACAGGACACTGTCAAGAATGTGAAAAGACAATGTACAGAATAGGAGAAAATATTGCCAAATCACATATCAGATAAAGATGTAGTATCCAATCTATATAAAGAACTCTTACAACTCAAAAATAAAGCAGTAAATAACCCAATTTAAAAATAGGCAAAGGATTTGAATAGACATTTCTCCAAAGAAGATATATAAATGGCCAATAAGCACATGAAAACATACTCAACATCATTAGCCATCAGGAAAATACAAATCAAAACCACAAGATATTATATCATACCCTCTATGATAGCTATAATAAAACAGACAGTAATAAGTGTTGACAAAGAAATAGAGATATTGGAACACTCCTACATTGCTAGTGAGAAAGTAAGATGGTGAAACCACTTTGGAAAACAGTTTGACAGTTCCTGAGAAAGTTAAACATACAGTTACCATGTGACCCAGCAATTCCACTCCTACGTGTCTACCCAAAAGAATTGAAAACATATGTCCACAGAAAACATGTACATGAATATTCATAGCAGCATTATTTATAATAGCCAAGAGTGGAAATAAGCCAAATGTCCATTGACAGATGAACAGTTAAACAAAAAGTATAGCCATACAGTGAATATTATTTGGCCATTAAAAGGACTGAAGTACTGACACATGCTACAACATGGATGAACCTGAAAATGTTATTCTAAGTGAAGGAAACCAGACACAAAATGCTACATATTATGTTATTCTATTTATATGAAATGTCCAGAATAGGGAAATCCATAGGGACAGAAAGCAAATTAGTGGTTGCCAGCAGCAGGAGGAAAAGGAAAGTGAGAAGTGACTAATGGTTATGGAATTTCTTTTTGAGGTGATGAAAGTGTTTTGGAATTAGATGATGGTGATGATTACACACTGTGAACATACTAAAAACCAACTAAATTGTACACTGTAAAAGAGTGAATTTTACAGTATGTGAAATATCTCAATAAAAATAAATAAATTTTAAAAATACCTTGCATGCAGAGATTTTTCTGTTTTAGAACAACGCTTATTTTGGTGTTTGCCTTAAGAACGTTATTTATTTATGTTTTTTTAGGAATTTATCATGGCATCCTGCATTGACCACTAAAAACAAAATGCGAGCTCCACATTCTCATGCCTTTATTGATCTGACTGAAGATTTTACAGCAGGTGAGTTGCACATAAATGTAAAATATTTCCTTTGAACTGCCAAAGAATTATGAGATTTTATTCACTATTTTCTTAGTAATCATTTGCTATTGAATTGAATGTTAAAACCAGAAGGTTATAAGGAAGTCACTGATATTGGAGACATGTAAAAAATACTGGATATAAAAAAGTAAGTCTTTAGTTGTGGTTTTTGTTGTTTGTTAACCACATCAAAATTTGGATTCTCCACTTGTGAATTTTCAGTAATTTAGACGTGTAGCCTGATGTTTCTTTTGCTTTCCATTTAAAAGTTATTGACTAATAAATGCTATAAACTTAATTATAAGAAAAATATTTAGCTTATGTATTAAAAAATTTCAAGGCTTTTAAAAACTTTTATCATGAAAAACTTTAAACATAGGAAAGGAGACAGAATAGTATGATATAAACACATTTAATCATGACCTAGCTTCAACAATTGTCAATACATGGCCAATCTTGTTTCAACTGTACAGCCACCCGCAAGCCCCTCCCACTCCAGATAATTTCCAAGGAAATCCCAAACATAGTATCATTTCATTTGTAAATATTTCAATCTATATCTCTAAATGATAAGGTCTTTTTTATTTTTAATAATCACAAGATCATTTTCAAACCTAAAAAAATTTAACTATGATTCCTTAATATCATCAAACATTTATTCACTATTCAAAATATCCCAATGATTTTATAAAATTAGGAGCTCAACAAGGTACATACATAGAAAAAACATTATCCGTGCTGTAGAATTTCTCAAAGTCTGGATTTTGCTGGTCCATCCCCATGGTGTTAACATGTAACTCTGTCTCCCTGTATTTCCTCTAAACCAGTAGTTAGATTTGGAGCTTTGATCAGAATCAGACTCTTGTTTTGGTCAGAGATACTTCTTAGGTGTTGCTGTTTGTTTGAGCAGATTGGGAGACACATGATGTAGGTTCTCCTTCTTTTGTGATGTTAAGATTGATCAGTAGCTCCAATTTTCCTCAGTATGGACCATTCATTATAATGCTCTCCTAATGGTTTTAGCAGCTATTAATGATCATTGTAAGATCCATTATTTCAATAGGAGTTACAGAATCGTGGCGCCCTAAATCTCTCAGTCGTCTAGTACATTATTAGCTGGAATTTTCTATTAAAAAAAACAAGGAACTTCTGTCATTATTTCTTTAGTCACCTGAAGTACAGTTGAGACAAGCAGGTTAAATGCTTTATTTTTTTTTTCCCTCCGTTTCCCCAGTTTTTACCCAGTTTCTTTTAATGTGGTAAAATACACATAGCATAAAATTTACGATCTTAACCATTTTTGTGTGTGTGTGTGTGTGTGTGGAGGATCAGCCCTGAGCTAACATCTGAGGCTGATCCTCCTCTTTTTACTGAGGAAGATTGGCCCTGAGCTAACATCCGTGCCCATCTTCCTCCACTTTATATGGGACGCCACCACAGCATGGCTCAACAAGCAGTGCATCAGTACACGCCCGGGATCCAAACTGGCAAACCCCGGGCCGCTGCAGCGGTGCACGTGCACTTGACTGCTTGTGCCACTGGGCCGGCCCCCCATCTTAACCATTTTTACATGTACAGTTCAGTAGTATTAAATACATACATAACGTTGACCTACCATCTAATTCTTCATCTTGTAAAACTGAAACTCTACACCCATTAAACAATAACTCTTCATTCTCCCCTTTCTCCCAGCCGCTGGCAACTACTATTCTACTTTCTGTCTCTGATTTTGACTGCTTTAAGTACTTAAAATAAGTGAAATAATGCAGTATTTGTTGTTTTGTAGACTGGCTTATTTCACATAGCATAATGTCCTCAAGGTTCATCCATGTTATAGCCTGTGTCAGAATTTCCTTCCTTTTTAAAGCTAAGTAATATTCCATTGTATATGTACCACATTTTGCATATCCATTCATCCATTGATGGATACGAGGTTACTTCCACATTTTAGCTATTGTGAATAATGCTGCCATGAACATGGGTATACAAACATCTCTTAGAGATCCTGCTTTCAGTTGTTTTGAGTATATACCCAGAAGTGGAATTGCTGGATCATATGGTAATTCTATTTTTAATTTTTTGAGGAACCACCATCACAGCAGTTTTACCATTTTACATTCCCACCAGCTGTGTACAAGGGTTCTAATTTCTCCCCACGCTTGCTGACATTTGTTATTTTCTGTTTTTTTCATAGTAGCCATTCTAACATGTGTAAGGTGGTATCTCATTGTAGTTTTGGTTTGCTTTTCCCTAATGTTTAGTAATGTTGAGCGTCTTTTCATGTGCTTAGTGGCCACCTGCTTATCTTTTTTGGAGAAATGTCTATACAAGTCCTTTGCCCATTTTTTAACTGGTTGTTTTTTTGGTGGTGTTGAGTTTTGGTTATTCTCTATTGAGAATATTACTGCCTTATCAGATATACCACTTGTGAATGTTTTCTCTCATTCTATGGGATGCCTTTTTACTCTGTTGATAGTGTCTTTGGATGTAAAAATTTTTTAAATTTCAAAAAGTCAAGTTTGTCTGTTGTTTCTTTATTGCCTGTGTCTTTGGTATCCTATCCAAGAAATCATTGCCAAATCCAATGTAATGAAGCTTTTGCTCTATATTTTCTTGTAAGAGTTTTATACTTTTATCCTTCACATTTAGGGCTTGATCCATTTTGAGTTAATTTTTATTTATTAATTCTTTTGGTGAGGAAGATTAGCCATGAGCTAACATCTGTGGCCAATTGTCCTCTTTTTGCTGAGGAAGATTGGCCCTGGGCTAACATCCATGCCCATCTTCCTCTCCTTTATATGTGGGACACCTGCCACAGTATGGCTTGATGAGGGATGCATAGGTCCACGCCCAGGATCCGAACCCAAGAACCCCAGGCCGCCAAAGCAGAGCATGCGAACTTAACCACTATGCCACCAGGCCGGCCTGGAGTTAATTTTTATATACGGTGTTAGATAAGAGTCCAACTTCCTTCTTTTGCATGGATATCCTGTTTTCCTTTTGTTGAAAAGGCTTGTCATTTCCTCATTGAATGGTCTTGGCATCCTTGTCAAAAATCATTTGACCATATGTACGAGGGCTTATTTCTGGGCTCTCTGTTTTCTTCCACTGATCTATATGACTGTTTTAATGCTAGTACCACACTGTTGATTACTGTAGCTTTGTACTAAGTTTTGAAATCAGGAGGTATGAGTCCTCCAACTTTGTTCTTTTTAAAGATTGTTTTGGCTTTTTGGGATCACTTGAGAGTCCATGTGAATTTTAGGATGAGTTTTTCTATTTCTACAAAAATTGCCATTGAGATTTTCATAAGGATTGTTCTGAATCTGTAGATCACTTTGGGTAGTATTGCTATCTTAACAATATTATCTTCCAATCCATGAACATGGAATATGTTTCCATTTATTTATGTCTTTGTAATGATTTTTTTCAGCAATGTTTTGTGGTTTTCACTGTATACTTTTTTCACCTCTTTGGTTAAGTTAATTTCTAGGTATTTTATTCTTTTTGATTCTATTGTAAGTGAAATTGTTTTCTTAATTTCCTTTTTGGATCATTCATTGTTAGTGTATAGAAATACAACTGATTTTTGCATGTTAATTTTGTATCCGGTTACTTTGCTGAATTCATTTATTAGTTCTAACAGTTTTTTTTTTGGAATCTTTGGGGTTTTCTATATATAAGATTGTAGGGGAGGAAGACAAATCTTCTACCTTCTGGGTCCTTCTGGCTGGGCTGCAAATTAAATTTACATGAGACAGAATAACTGGAGAAAATCAAACAAAGCTTTATAACATGTATACGTGAGAGAGACTCAGGAAAACGGAACAACTTGCCAAAATGGTAGAGACTCTCATCTTAAATACTATCTTCAGCTAAAGACAAAGGAGGGTGTTGGGGGTAGTGGTTTGGGACTTCAGAGGGGAGGAAGGCAATTCACATGGAGATGGAAATGCAGATGTTTGGTGAACAGCACTTTGATAAGAATGGGCTTAGCAAGGACCCTCACAGTCTATCCATGCCCAGCGTTATCTATGGTGATGGCCTGTCCTGGCAACAGGCCTTCTATCTTAAATTTCTTTTAGTCAGATAGTGGGGGGGAGGTTAAAGTTTCCTTCAGAGTCTTTTGTTCTTGAAAATAATCAAGGCAAAGAGACATATATTGAGGTTGCCAATTCTGATCCCCCACAAAGATCATATCATCTGTGAACAGAGATAGTTTTACTTCTTCCTTTCTAATTTAGATGCCTTTTTTTTCTTTTTCCTAGTCCTCTCAGTTTTTACAAGTTTCAAACACTTCTAATCTGCTTTTGCAATTACATTTTTATACCGTGTATTAATTGCAAATGAATAAAGCATGCCTGGTGACTGCTAAACATAATAAAACTTCCTTCCTTTAAAAGTATTCCATGATGAAACACCTAAACTTTATTTGAAAAACAGGTAGCAAATAATATTGTATAATTTAAGCATTTTATTAATTCTGGATGATTATGAGTTTTGCTGGAGCGTTTTCAATATTAAGGTACAATTTGCAAAGTTAAGAAAATTGTAGTGCTCAAATTTAAAACATTTTAAACTGATTTAAAAGAAACAAAACCACAAATTGTACCTTTTGCCCAGTAAGTTTTTTATGGGTCTAAGAGTTTAGGTTCCTGAGTATGTGTACAGGTTAGAAAGAGAAGAGAGCGTTTAAGAAGAGAAAAGAGAGGTTATTTTTAGTATGGCCTACCTGGTATGCTAAATCATGTGGAAACAAAATAATAAGGTTTTGAGTACATTGCCATTGAAGTTGTCTTAAAAGCTTGCTTTTCAAGATAAGGAAATTCTGTAGTTATAGGCTCATTTTCTATTATCTCATTCAATATATAAAAACACACACAGATTCTTTTTCAATTCCTTTTTGAACAAATTTCTATCTTGTGAGGTTTTAGAAAGTTAGTTTCTTTTAGTTGAGTAATATTAGACTTCCTTAAGCAACACTGACTTTGTATGTAAGTAATTTTCAAACAATTTTTGGATATTTTTTACAGTCAGCAAAATCTACCTTAAAAAGTTGGTGATGAAGCAAATCAGAGCCATTTTTTCATATGAGTTGTCATTTTGAGCTAAACAATCTATTATGTATAAAGTGTGAAGAAATTCTCTTTTATGAGTAATCTTTTGGAAAATAACTTAAAATATTTGAGGAAATATTAAAAATTGAAATTGTTATTGTTGTTATTCAAAGCACTATCTCTGCCTTTGAAATAATTTCCACAAACAGTTATTGAGTACCTGCTCCATGCGAAGCCCTTTACCCTTTATGTGAAATACAAAGATGACAAGTTTACTTGGAGAGGATTATAAGTCTAGCCATGATATGTAGCTGAATGCAATAAGTGCAGATGAGTTACAAAATGCTATATAATAGCAAGGGAGGGAGGTGGAGGAGGTAGTCCCACTATTCTTGGGACTGTGGAGTCCTACACAGTTGAGCTAAGAATTTGCCAAATGAGAAAACTAGTGAGTTCTGTGCTCTCATTGTTCATAGTATCTCATGCCTTAGAAAATATAAAGCTTTTCCAAACAATAAGCTGTAGAAGAAATTCTTTAATATAAGTGGGACTTCCTATGGGAGACAAGACAAGATATGTAATACAGTAATTGAATTCTCCGTAGCAAATTTTTGTGTGTGTGTGTGAAGAAGATTCTCTCTGAGCTAACATCTGTTGCCAGTCTTTTTTTTTTTTTTTTTCGCTTGAGGAAGATTAGCCCTGAGCTAACATCTCTGCCAATCTTCCTCAATTTTGTATGTGGGTCACCACCACAGCATGACCTGACGAGTGGTGTAGGTCTGTGCCCAGGATTCAAACCCACAAACCCCGGCCGCTGATGCAGAGCACGCCGGATTTAACCACTATGCCATGGGGCCAGCCGCACCATAACAAATAATTTTCTTTAACGTTTTTATTTGTTTATTAGATTCTTTAAAATAGTGAACTATGTGACTTTTAATGACTCTTATCCATTGTATGGTTATAACATAGTTTATTTAACTAATCCCTTTTTTTTGAACAGTAAGTTTTTTGTTTTGTTTTGTTTTTTTTTTTTTTTTGTGAGGAAGATCAGCCCTGAGCTAACATCCATGCCAATCCTCCTCTTTTTGCTGAGGAAGACCAGCTCTAAGCTAACATCTATTGCCAATCCTCCTCCTTTTTGTTTTTCCCCAAAGCCCCAGTAGATAGTTGTACATCATAGTTGCACATTCTTCTAGTTGTTGTATGTAGGACGCGGCCTCAGCATGGCCGGAGAAGCGGTGGTCAGTGCGCGCCCGGGATCCGAACCTGGGCTGCCAGTAGCGGAGCGTGTGCACTTAACCGCTAAGCCACGGGGCCAGCCCTTGTTTTTTATTATAAATAGTGCTCTGGTGCCTTATTTTATATGCCTCTCTCATAAGTTCCTTAAGGAGAGTTCCTAGAAGTGAAAAAACTGGTTAAAACTGGTTTTAAAGAGGTGCACCATTGCCATGTTGCCCTCCAGAAAGGCTGTGAGCGTGCTTATTTCTCCCATCTTTGCCACATTAGAGTATTTCCTTCTTTTGTTGGTGTTGAGGAAGATTCTCCTTCAGCTAACATCTGTTGTCAGTCTTCCTCTTTTTGCTTGAGGAAGATTATCCCTAAGCTAACATCTGTGCCAGTCTTCCTCTGTTTTGTATGTGGGTCACCACCACAGCATGGCTGCTGACGAGTGGTGTAGGTCTGCGCCTGGGAACCAAACCTGGGCCACTTTTTTTTTTTTTCCTGAGGAAGACTGGCCCTGAGCTAACATCTGCCAATCCTGCTCTTTTTTTGCTGAGGAAGACTGGCGCTAGGCTAACATCCGTGCCCATCTTCCTCCACTCTATATGGGACGCTGCCACAGCATGGCTTGACAAGCGATGCATCGGTTCGCGCCTGGGATCCGAACCAGCGAACCCCGGGCAGCTGCAGTGGGCCACCTTTTTTTAAATTATTATTTTGATGGGTGAAAAAAATGTTATTTCATTATGATTTTAAAATGCATTTCTCGGATTATTGACATAGAATTTTTCCTTATCATATATGAGCTGACCTTTTCTGTGTTTTCCCTTATGTATTGCTGACAGTTGCCAGTTAGTTAAGGCTGTCTCTTACAGAGTGAAAACTAAAACAACGTGAAACTAAATAAAAACTAAAACCAAACATGAAAACTAAAAACATAACACAAAACCCAAGTCAATGAAAGCAGTTCTGCACGAAAGCCAAGTCAGTAGCACCCATGTTGCAGCCTAGACCGAGGAACAGTCCTGGAGAATCAGGAGAGATGAATGGTGCACCTGTCCTCCATCATTCGACTGTAAATATCTTCTTTCTCAGCTGGACTTATGATACAGGTTTCATTTTATAACAAGGACCTGGATTTTTCTTTATTTTTTTCTTTATTTTTGAAGGCAGATACCTTTTCTTTAGTTATCAAATGAGGTGAACAGATGGTACGATTGATTTTCTTCATTAGAAATAAAGGAAAGTGACAGAGTCTGCTCTAGGTGATCAGTAGCCATTTCTGTTGTGCCTGGAGGGGTGGTCCAAGAGACTAAAAGCTAGACTTTATCTTCTTAAGATGGATTATTGAAGACAATGATATGATGAGAATCATGTGGTCAGACTGATATAGGGAACGTTTTGGAGTATTCAAGGACTGCAAACCTTGAAGACTAGAAGGCTGCAGCATTCGTGAGTTCGCATTGCCAGTGGTTGTGTGCAAGTCCCTTGGCTAGAATAGAATCACAGAACTCTAAGCCAAAGTAGAGAATTTAGGAAGGAACATTTGATTTGGGAGAATGTGACTTTAGACAAAAACGTATTTGACGCAATGGGTAGGATATACATGCAGGCAACCATTGTCAGTTTTGCCCTAGAGCTTGAGAAGACAAGTCAAGGTCAGAGCCTTAATTTTGGGATTCTTCTGCATTGTTGAGGCCATGGAAATGGCTGAGCTCTGAAAAAGTGAGCTTGGAGTGATAAGAACAGAGGACTGCGAACTCATTATTTATCTTATTTGCTTTTGTTTGATTGTTTATTCATGTGTATATTTGTATCCTTTTTAAAAAGTTATTTAAAAGTAACGTGATTATGGTAAGAAACTCAAACAGTTCAAAAGTTCATAAAACAGAGGCAACTGCTATTTTCAATTTCTTCTATGCGCATGCTGAAATGTTCTGTACAGATACATACACACTTCCTTTTTTACCCAAATGGAAGAAGGTTTTGTATATATAGTAGTGCCTCTTACCTGCGGTTTTGCTTTCCGCAGTTTTAGTTACCGTGGTCAACTGCAGTCCAAAAGTAACACTATGTCACAATGCCTACATCATTAACCTCGCTTCATCTCATCACGTAGGTGTTGTATCATCTCACATCATCACAAGAAGAAGGGTGAGTACAGTTCAGTAAGATGTTTTGAGAGAGGGAGAGACCACATTCACATAACTTTTATTACAGTGTATTGTTACAATTGTTCTATTTTATTATTAGTTATTGTTGTTAATCTCTTACTGTGCCTAATTTATAATGGTATTTTTTTTCCCCCAAAGCCCCAGTAGATAGTTGTATGTTATAGTTGCACATCCTTCTAGTTGCTCTATGTGGGACGCGGCCTCAGCATGGCCGGAGAAGCGGTGCGTCGGTGCGCACCCAGGATCCGAACCCTGGCCACCAGTAGCGGAACGCGTGCACTTAACCGCTAAGCCACGGTCCGGCCCTGTGCCTAATTTATATATTAAACTTTATCATAGGTACGTGTATATAGGAAAAAACATAGTATATATAGGATTTTGTACTATACACAGTTTCAGGCATTCACTGGAGGTCTTGGAAAGTATTCCCCCTTGGATAAGGAGACACTACAGTAATTGTGAATCTGTCTTAATTCAGGTATATTAACATATCAGCACATGTAGGGCCGGCCCTGTGGCTTAGTACTTAAGTGCGCGCGCTCCGCTGCTGGCGGCCTGGGTTCGGATCCTGGGCGCGCACCGCTGCACTGCTTCTCTGGTCATGCTGAGGCCGCGTCCCAAATACAGCAACTAAAAGGATGTGCAGCTATAACATACAACTATCTACTGGGGCTTTGGGGAAAAAAAAGGAGGAGGATTGGCAGTGGATGTTAGCTCAGAGCCGGTCTTCCTCACCAAAAAGAAGAGGATTAGCATGGATGTTAGCTCAGGGCTGACCTTCCTCACAAAAAAAAAAAAAAAAACATATCAGCACATGTGTATCTACCTCAGTTTTTTTTTTTTCTCCCCAAAGCCCTTAAATATTTTTTATCATAGAATATTTCAAATATACTGAAGAGAATATTTCAAATATACTGAAGAGAAAAAAGAATAAACTAATATAAATAAAGAAAACTTTTATTTTTAATTCTAATAAGTATTGCAGTTTGCCTTCAAAGGCTATACTGATTTATGTTCCCACAAAAGTATTGTGAAAGTGCTCATTCTTTTTCCCGACATTGAATATTTTCTATCTTTTGTTTTTAAAATGTATATTTATTAATTATGGATTATTTGAGGCATACAGAAAAAAATAGATAAAACATTTGGTATTTTAAATGTTCACGTTTTTGCCAGTCTAATAGGTAAAACATCATATCTTGTTTTGATTTGCATTTCTTGAGGTATGTTATTAATGTTAAACAACTTTTCATTAATTGTTAGCCATTTTCAATTCTTTTTCTTCAAATTGTCTGTTCATATACTTTGCCCTTTTTTCTATTACAGTTTTTCCTTGTCTTATTTTATTTTTTATTTTTATGTTTTGTGTGTGTGTGAGTAAGATCAGCCCTGAGCTAACATCCGATACCAATCCTCCTCTTTTTTTTTTCTGAGGAAGGTTGGCCCTGAGCTAACATCTGTGCCCATCTTCCTCTACTTTATGTGGGACGCCACTATAGCATGGTTTGACAAGCAGTGCGCCAGTGTGTGCTGGGGATCCAAACCTGTGAGAACCCTATGCAACCAGAGCAGAGCGTGTGCATTCAACTGCTTGCGCCACCAGGCTGGCCCCTTGTCTTAATTTAAAATTTATAAAAGTTCTTTGTACCTTAAGGAAGTTAGTCTTACTTTGTTGTATGTGCTATACATATCTCCAGCTGTTGTATAACTTTTTACTTCATATATAATATTTCGGGGGGGGGCAAATAGAATTGCCAAATAATTACTAGTCAATTTTTTCTCCATGGTATTTGTGTTTTGTCTCTTGCTTGGAAAATGCCATTTGTATGTAAAATTTTTTAAAACAAACAAATTTTTAAAATATATTCTATGCTTTTATGTTTTTGCCTTCAGATCTTTGATTCAGTTTCTTGTTGATATTTTTATTATATGTTTAGATAAACATCTCCCTGTATTGATGGCCCCTGAGGATTCCTTCTTCAGCAGGACAGGCCTCCTTATAATTCCTGCCATGCTATTGAGGAATTAATTCCTGCACTTATTGTCTTACCTATGTCTTCTTTTATAGAGCCTGTGGGTCATCTTTGCCTAATTATAGGTTTACTAAAAGTAAAAGGAACAGTCCCAATCATTGGTCATTTAAACAAGAGATTTATTGTGTTTAAATAAAAGAAGACTCACTTTAATATCATAAATAGTGGGTTTAAAATTTTAGTAAATTACAACATAGATATACACAGGAAAAGTAGCCTCTTTGTTTTCTAACATCAAGGCTCTATGCCTTGGACAGGTGTGGGAGAAAGGGAATTTAAACTTTTAATTAAAATTATCTTAGTCTCTTTAGGATTTTAATTTGTTGGTTAAATTTTCAGTTTTTCTGGCTCTTACCCCATTTCTCCTTCTCCTAGCAAAAATGGCAACTGGGTGAGCATAAGGATAGCCTTATATGTCCTCAAAGAATTGGAAGGAGGTCCTTGTATCTGCTCTGAGGTCCTTGTGCCACCACATTTATGGCCTTTGTGTACTGGGTCCCCTGCTGGCATTTGCTGCTGAGGTTGGCAACTGGAAACCTCCTGGTATCTTTCCCTGGCTCAGTCAGAGCCTCATAGTCTGCCCTAGGTGACTTGATCCTGCCTTGAATCTCACTGTTCTAATGGATTCTTCTGAAGCTCCACCTCCTCCATCCAACCCTCTGACTTGGACTATCCATCACTCATCCTCTACCATAGAATTCATTTGCCTTATACCATGGTAGCCTGTGGAAGGTCCATTGGCCTTTTATGCTACCTTTTATGTTCACCACAGAGGATCTTAAGTTCCTTCTTTACACATGAAGATCAAGGGAAGTTTGAGAATACTAGGTTAGACTCTCTACACTCTTATCTGCGTCCCTGAGGATAACCCCTGTGTGTAGCTGTCATCTCAAAAGATAGGCTTCTCCCTGAGTTCCAGCAGGAAGCAGGATCCAAGTCTCCCTTTGTACTCAGTGTTATCCCCTTCCAGGTTGAACCCTGACATTGAGGCCAGGAAAGGTGTTCAAGGAAACTGGACTTGAACCTCTTCTGTCTTCCTCCAATCTCTGACGCCTCCTCTTTGCACTAAGCCTTCTCATTGCCTCCCTAGGTAGCTGACATCCAGACTTGAGGTCTTTCTCCCTGTGACTTAAAGTAAAATTTGTTCAGATCCTCAGGTTTTGCTTTTAATGTGTAAATAGAATTCTGGGGATTTAGGAATCTTTTTCTCCTCCTCAATAAAGCCTGTCTTTCAATACTTTTTCTGGCTAGAGACTCAAAAACTGCTATTTTGGAAGTCAGAAGTTGAATATTGACTCTTTTTTGCAGTCCTGCTGTAATAACCCCAATCTTCCCCTAGGCCAACAGTTTTGAAAGTGTGGACTGGTTATCCCTGAGGATCCCAAAGACCTTTTGGAGGGTCCATGAGGTCAAAATAATTTTCATAAAAACGATAAGGCATTATTTGCCTTTTTCACTCTCATTCTCTCACATTCCCTTCACTGTCATTCTCTCACAAGTATACGGTGGAGTTTTCCAGAAACATTAAAATACGTAATGACTTCACTGCTCTGACATCTTATGTGTGTGCTTATGTATTCTTGTGTTTTAAAAACTGGCTTTAATTTTTAATATGATAAATTATATCAATATTCTGTCAATAGATATAGCTCACATAAACAAAAGCTGTTTGAGATCCTCAGTAATTTTTAAAAGTGTAAATAGATCCTGAGACCAAAAAGCTTGAGAACTGCTGCCCTAGGCAAATGGATGCCTCTGACTGAGTGGGGTCACTGTACAAAGTCATGAGAAAGAGTAATATAACATCCTTGATACCTACATAGATTTATCAAGCAAAGATAAGATCTTGGCTGTGACAAGTCAGATAGATTATAACAATCTCTCTGAGCACCGCCCTCGCTCCCCACCCCCCTTCTTGTTCCCGCCAAATAGTTGTCATGGTTCTGGCATCTGGCCCTGAAAGGCAACCAAATGAAGAAACTTAGAGGCTGGTCTATTGGGGAGGTGGTATAAAATATTTAGCCTTTGACGCCAGGGACTCTACCATTTTCTTTCTTAGGTCTCTTGTCTGATTATTACAAAACTGGAGAGCTGTCACTTTATAATTTTATTTATTTATTTATTTTTCCCCCTAAAGCCCCAGTAGATAGTTGTATGTCATAGCTGCACATCCTTCTAGCTGCTGCATGTGGGACGCGGCCTCAGCATGGCCGGAGAAGCGGTGCGTCGGTGCGCGCCCGGGATCCGAACCCCGGGCCGCCAGCAGCGGAGCGTGCGCACTTAACCACTAAGCCACGGGGCTGGCCTGAGAGCTGTCACTTTACCTGCCATTAGCTATGTATTTTACTTTTAGAACTTGAAAGTTCACACTCATAATGTATCCCTAGTCACTTCACTGAGCAGGGTGGACAGAGCCTGTTAGGCATTTAAAAGGCATGTGTTGTGTCGATGAGAAGGCAAGGGAAACATGACCTGAAAATTTCTTTCTTTTTTTTCCCATTTTAGTGAGATATAATTGACATACAGCACTGTGTAAGTTTAGAGTGTACAGTGTAATGATTTGACTTAATTATATCATGAAATGATTACCATGATAAGTTAACATCCATCATCTCATATAAATATAGAAAAACAAAACAAAAACACACACACAAAAATGCTTTTTCCTTGTGATGAGAATTCTTAGAGTTTACTCTCATAACAACTTTCATATATATCATGCAGCTATCTTAACTATAGTCCTCATATTGTACATCACATCCCTAGTATTTCTTTATCTTATAACTGGACATTTGTACCTGTTGACCACCTTCATCTAATTCCCCCTCCGGCCTTTGGTAACCACAAATCTGCTCTTTTTGTATAAGTTTGGTTGCTTTTGTTGTTGGTTGTTTTTTTTATTTTAGATTCCATATATAAGTGAGATCATACAGTATTTTTCTTATTTCACTTAGCATGTTGCCCTCAACGTCCATCTGTGTTGTCACAAGTGGCAGGATTTCCTGGTTTTTTACAGCTGAGTATATATATACCACATCTTCTTTATCCCTTTTTCCACTGATGGATGCTGAGATTGTTTCCATGTCTTAGCTGTTATAAATAATGCTACAGTGAACCTGGGGGTGCAGACATGTCTTCAACATAGTGTTTTCATTTCTTTTGGATATATTCTCAAAAGTAAAATTGCTGGACCACATGGTAGTTCTCTTTTAAATTTTTTGGGGAACCATTATATACTGTTTTCCTAGTGGTTGTACCAATTTACAATCCCACCAGCAATGCAGGAGGGTTCCCTTTTCTCCACATCCCTTCCAGCATTTATTATCTCTTGTCTTTTTGATGCTAGCCATTCTAACAGGCGTGAGATGATATCTCATTGTGGTTTTGACTTGAGTTTCAACATGACCTGAAAATTTCTTTAATATGACAAATGCTTTTCCATTCATTCATCAATTTCAGTAATTATTTACTGAGCCTCTACTCTGCGAGGCATTATGCTAAAAGCCAAGGGTTCAAAGATGAAAAGCAAGATCACTAGACTCAAGAGCTACAATAACATGAATCTCAAGGATGTCACTATACCAAGGCATCACTCTAGTCATTCAGAAGTTTAAACTTCATTTTTAAACACACTGATTTACATCTTAAATGTTTTAAAATGCAACAGAGGGGGCCGGCCCCGTGGTTTAGCAGTTAAGTGCGTGTGCTCTGCTACTGGCGGCCCGGGTTCGGGTCCCGGGCGCGCACCGACACACTGCTTGTCCAGCCATGCTGAGGTGGCATCCTACATACAGCAACTAGAAGGATGTGCAACTATGACATACAACTATCTACTGGAACTTTGGGGAAAAAAAGGAGGAGGATTGGCAATAGATGTTAGCTAAGAGCCGGTCTTCCTCAGCAAAAAGAGGAGGATTCGCATGAATGTTAGCTCAGGGCTGATCTTCCTCACAAAAAAATAAAATAAAAAAAAAATAAGCCCAAAAGGGCTAATTGCTCTAAAATGCAGCAGAATTTCAGAACCAGGTGTACGTTAATACTCAAGAATATCATTTCTAGTGCATTTGGGTGGAGCTGTGCAAGATTCTTACCTTTCTTTCCTTACACTCCCTTTTCTCTCTTGCCTTTAAGCGTCATCTACATGCCAAAGACCCCAAAATTTATATATCTAAGGCTGGACCTCCCTTCGAGCTCCAAAGTCACATATTCAGCTGCTTGCCAGCCGTCTCGACATCTCTGTGTCTGATAAGACATTTCAGACCACGTTTCCCAAACTGCATCCTTGGTCTTTTCCTTCAAACCTCCTCAACCCATAATCTTCTCTTCTTTCTAATGGCAATCCTATCCTTCCAATTCCTCTGTCAAAATGTTGGAGTCATCCTTGCCACCTCTTTCTATCACACCCAACGTCAAGTCTGTCGGGAAACACTGTTCATTCTGCTTTCAGACTATATCCACAACCTGACCACTTTTCCCCACCTCCACTGTAACCATCCTGGTCCAAATCAACATCATTTCTCACCTGAATTCTTCCAGTTAACTGTTCCCTGCTTCCACCCTTGTTCCCCTATGATCTGTTGCAACACATGAGCTGCTATGATCCTTTAAAAATGTACATCAGGTCATGTTACTCTTCTCATAGTTTTCGGGTGGCTTCTTTATTACATTTAGAGAACTGGCCAAAGTCTTTAAAATGGCATACTAGGCCCCATATACTTTGGCCCACCATCATCTCTCTGACTTTCTATTCCATTTTCCCACTTGAGGCTCTGCACTAGCCACACTAACATCCTTGCTGTTCCTTAAATACTACAAAGCAAGGTCTAATCTCAGGGTTTGGGTCAAAATAACTGATTTCTCTGCCTGGAATATTATTCCTCCAGATACCCATATCACCTCTTTCAAGTTATTTCTCCAAATATACTTCACTTCCTTCACATCTTCACTCAGACACCATCTTATTTTTCATCGAGGCCTACTGTATTCAAAATGGCAACTCTCTCGCACTTCCCTTTGCCCTTGTTCTGCTTTAGTTTTTCTCCATAGCTCTTTCACTTGCTAAAATACTGTATACTTATTATTTTTACTATATCTTCTCGTACTATAACATAAACTCCATGGGGGCAGGGATTTTTGTTTGTTCTCTGCTCTCTCATTTCTCCAGTACCTAGAACAGTACCTGGCAGCAAATGGGAACTTGATGGATAGCTGTTGAATAAACAGTCAGATTTTTGGCTGCAGAACAGAATCTGAAGACAAAGCATATTTTTAAGTGCTCAGACTGTCCCCAGTGGATAGGCCTCTTTCAGCTAAAGATTTAACAGCTGACAGAGGAGGCTCCTGATGAAAATGGTGTGTGTTTGCAGAAGTTCAAACATTTATTATTGAATGGATTTTCTTTTAAAAATCCACAAAGGCTTTCTCAGAACTATATACAAAGCTTAGGAACTTTGGCTGTGGGCATTTTATGTAAGCAGATGTAGAAAATAGTGGAGACATTTTTCAAGAATTCTGTCCATTTTTCTAAAAATATAAATTAAACCATTCCAACCCTTAAGATATCATAAGGTTATCATATAAATCCTTTCTAAATGCATTCAGTTTGAACCAATTCTAATTCTGTTCTAAATAATAGTTGATCTTTATCAACAAAGATGAAGAGACCTGTTTACTAAAAACTGCTGTTGTTTCTGATGTTATCATTCCATTCTCTGATAAAGATAGGGCACCAGGGAGACAAAGTAATAGGGAATGTTTTGTTGTAAGCATCCTATAACTTCTCTGATACTTATACTTTATTCCTAAACACTTCTGAAAGAAACTTAAAGAGATATTAGTCTGTTGTAGCAATATTACACTTAATTATTTCATACCTATTAGTACCCATTATTAGTACCCAGGCTTAATCCAGGGATGTCCAGCCCTGCCTCACACTCTTCCCAAAAATGTCTATCAAAGTATTAATCTGCCATAATTTTTTTAGTCTTTGTCTGAAATAGGGTCAGGAATTAATAATAAAAATAATTACTACCACTTATTGAGCACATAGATGAGCCTGGCACTACTCTAAGTAGTTTATATGCATTGACTTATTTATTCCTCACAACAACCTTATGAAATAAGTTCTTTTATTAACACTGTTACCCATATTGTGAAACCAAAATACAGAGGTTAAGTAACTTCCCCCAAGTCATACCATGGAAACTGAGAGCCTTTCTGCCTCTAAACTTTCAGTTTATTATACATTTTACATAATTGTGTAGAACTGTATTCTTAACATTGTTGTGATCCCAAACCCCTTTGAGAATCTGGAGAAAATTGTGGAACCTCTCCCAAGAAAAATGCCCATAAAAATAAAATTTTATGTTCATGAGCACCCTGAAACCTATCCATAAACTCCCTAGAAGGTCCCCCAGTTAAGAATGAAGTAATATAGCTCATTTTAAATACATAAACATTACAGGCATATGTGGTACAGAAAACAGAAGCCCCACGTTACCTGAACCCTTGGATATTAACGTTGTTAGCACTTTGGTCTGTGTTCACCAGATTGTTTTTCTAAGCATGTTCTGTGCGCAAAAGAGAACATATGTGATTTTACCTTTTGTTTTGTTTTTTTAATGATGTGAGGACTGTGTTAAAATGTAAAACCTCTATTCATGAGAAAATATCATTAAAATAAAATGGAAAGACAAGCCACAAATTGGGAGAAGATATTTGCAACATATAGAACGAATCATAAGTTGAGTTCTAAAATAGAGAACTCCTATAAATCAAGAAAAAAACAACCTACTAGAAAAATGGGCAAAAAATATGCACAGGTGTATATCACAAAAGAACAAACAGAAAAGGCTGATAAACATACATGTTCAGCATCTCTAGAAATCAGAGAAATTAAATGAAAACCACAAGATAACATTTTACACTTATCAGATTTCCAAAAATTATTGGACTGCTTTTATTACACAGTGAAAAAATTTAAGAACTAAAACTTATACGCATTAACATGGTTGAATCTCAGAAACAATATTGAGCAAAAAAAAATCTCAGAAGAGTAATAGCATTTAGGTAGAGTTTAAAACTATACAAAACTAAATAATATGTATTTTGTACATGTGAATGTGTAAAGTAAAACTATAGAGAGGTTAGGAAATAAACAGAAAGGAACCTTTGTGGAGGAGGAATTAGAAAAGATTCAGCAGAGACACACTGAATTTGAGTGGCAGAAGGGTAGTCTGTTAAGGGAGCAGAGGATATTAGAGTATTTATTTTATTATTCTTTATATCTTTGTTAGATTGTTGTATGAGTTACTTCACAATTTTAAAAATGATTACCAAAAAAGAAGGTCCAACTATACATACCATTTTCTAACTTCCTTTTGCTTAATTACCTAGACCATTCTATCTTAGTACTTAGATCTATCTCATCTATGTCATAACTAAATTATATTCTCTTTACATGAATACTATATTTCTTTCAGAATACTAATTCTTGCCACTAAAGACAGATTGGAAAGGTCCCCAGTAATAAACGCTATTTACCGTATTCTGGTTTGTGAAGGGATTCTCTGTGTTCACGAGGATTTTACAAATTGTCTCTGTAGATACCACTACCATCAGAGTATTTAACGCGTTTACTTTGTTGATTTAAAATTTGAATTTTGTTGGTTTAAAGTTTATTTAAACTTTAAATAAACACATGCTGTAACGCCAGTATACCATTGTATACAACCAGAGTTGTATATATAACTCTGCTTTTGGTTTGCTTGTATTTGACACAGCACTCTACGTTCAGCACTGACTTCTTTTGTTTTTTC
The DNA here is from genome assembly GCF_020826845.1 of Diceros bicornis minor. Taxonomy (NCBI): domain Eukaryota; kingdom Metazoa; phylum Chordata; class Mammalia; order Perissodactyla; family Rhinocerotidae; genus Diceros; species Diceros bicornis. The sequence continues at coordinate 1,302,535 of NC_080771.1, read as the reverse complement.
TTTTCCCAGCTTTTTATTCTGAAAACTTTCAAGCATTTAGAAAATATTTAAAAGACTGTTACAACTCTTCACCTAGATTGAACAATTTTTAGCATTTTGCTATATTTTCACATATATACATACATGCATGCATGCATACATATGTATGTAAAGAGAGAAAGTTTTTCTGAACTATTTGAAAGTGAGTTATGGGCATCTTGACACTTCACCTCTGAACACTTTAGCATGCATCTTTGAAGAATAAGAATGTTCTCCTACACAACCGCCGTAACATTATTACGTCTGAGAAAATTAATAGTTATTCCATAACATCATTTAATAACCAATCCATATTTGCATTTTCACAGTCATCCCCAAAATACCTTTCATTACTGCTTTTCTTCCCTATTTAGGACCCAATCAAACCTTACATATGCATTTGGTAGTTATTTCCTTATAATCTTTCTTAGTCTAGCTATATATATGCCCTTGCCTTTTTGTTATATATTGAGTTTTTGAAGAGTCCCGGCCACTTGTATTATAGACTATCCCTCATTCTGGATTTGTCTGGTTGTTTCCACATGGTTTTAACTTTTGAGCACCAACTTCTTATTGTAAAAAATAGAATAATAAGCTCCAATAAGCTCTGTTTTGTTGGCTTTGTATGTTTTGACAAAGTAGATGAAACCTTTTTTTTCATTATGAAAAAAAGGAACAAATGGTATAAATAGCACAAATATTAGCTTTCTTAAAAAAATCGAAGTATTAAATATAATGAGTGCTTATTATATTAGTTGTATTGCCCAAGAGAGCAGTATATTGGCCATAAGCAGTTAGAGTCTCTTTCTGATCTTTTAAGAAGTATAAAATATCTTTGTTACTTTTTTTCTTATTATATTAGTGCAATATGTTAGTTATTATGTAGAAATAACAACAGGGAATTTCTTCCTTTGATTCAAATAGTTTGTCGTATTTGTTGCATGAAGTATGATTTTTTTTCCCCATGTATTAACACACTATATTTCTGTACATGAGATACTTATATGTTGTACATCTCTTTTTTGGTTCCATATAAAGATATTTGACACTCATGTTTTATGGTTCTAGAAATAAAAACATAGTCTCCTTATATGCTTGATCAATTTGATCGTTTCAGTCACTAACCGTTACAGTCAGTCTATAGAAGCTATTGAGATCAGACAAAATAGTTGAAGTCATTGGGCATTTGGTACCAAATGGAAACATATTCCAGATATTTCTAGTCACAGAAGGGTAAGTCAACATTATTTAACAACCATGCACACAGGCTCTGGGTGGCTGGAGCCCAGGTTCTGTAGGGAGTGTTGGCCTTACAGCCAGGTCAGGCTTTGGGTTCTTCCCCTCACAGCCCGGGTTTTGGGTAAATCCCTTTTGTTCTTTGAGACTCTGTCTCCTCATTTTAAAAAATGGTCATAGTATCACATAGCCTGATGCAGTGGCTTTAGAGTGTGAAATCTGGATTTGTGAAAATGTGAATATGGATTGGTTGTTAAATGATGTTATGGAATAACTATTAATTTTCTCAGACGTAATAATGTTGTGGTGGTTGTGTAGGAGAACATCCTTATTCTTCAGAGATGCATGCTAAAGTACTCACAGGTGAAGTGGCAAGATGTCCATAACTCACTTTCAAATAGTTTCTGCTGAGAACTATAGTAAGAAAATATTTTACGTTATAACCTGTGCACACAGTTACACCACGTATGTTTATAGGTATATACCTGTACGTGTATAAACATTTTTACATAACAAGGCTTAACCATACTGTGTGGGGTACACTTTACTTTAAAATGTTGATGAAATTGATTTTATGAGCCACTAGAGGGTAATGACCCTTGGTTTGAAAACACTATATAAAGATTCATTTAGGCCAGCCCCGTGGCTTGGCGGTTAGGTGCGCGCTCCACTACTGGCGGCCCGGGTTCGGATCCCGGGCGCGCACCAACGCACCGCTTCTCCAGCCATGCTGAGGCTGTGTCCCACATACAGCAACTAGAAGGATGTGCAACTGTGACGTACAACTATCTACTGGGGGACTTTGGGGAAAAAAAAAAAAAAAAGGAGGATTGGCAGTGGATGTTAGCTCAGAGCCAGTCTTCTTCAGCAAAAAGAGGAAGATTAACATGGATGTTAGCTCAGGGCTGATCTTCCTCCCCCCCCGCCCCAAAAAAAAAAAAAAGATTCATTTAGTTTCAGATTCTGCTGCCAAAATGATTCTGCCACTTTGGTCATTCAATCAGCAAACATTTATTGAACAGTAATCATGTACCTATGGGAACAAAACTGGCAGTCCCTAAGCTTGTGGAGTTTGTAGCCCTTGGGGAAGACTGGAAATAAACAAGAAAATTTGTCATTGTGAACTGTCATCTAAGCCACAAAGAAACACATACGCAAGGTGTTTCACATGGGCCCGTGAAAGATACCAGGGAGGATCAGCTTTAAATTGGGAATGGGAGGTTGCAGATGCAAGTTCAGCTGCAACAGGAAGGAAAGGACTGAGATAACCAGAGCAAGAATGAAGGAAAGCTTCAGTGGGGCTCTTGAAACTTGTCTTGACCAGACAAATTTGAAAATTGTGCTTTAAGTCATGCCTCCGGAGGTCACTGATGATTTTTTAATGAACTAATTGTAATTAACCACATAAATAATGCTTTGCACAGATCATTTTCCCAAATGATTTTAATCTTTAACTGTCTGTTCCATTTAATAGTTATCCCCATGGTCTATCACCCTCACCTCATTTCCGGCTCCGGTCCCATGGCCATACCTAGTCCTTATCTCCCAGAACTCCTGACCATAGCCTCCTGCCCTTTTGACTCTTATTTAACCTCTTGGCAGCATCTGACACAAATTTTCTGTTTTTATAACACTTGGCTTTCTTTTTTTTTTTTAATAATTTTATTTATTTTTCTTCCCCCAAAGCCCCAGTAGATAGTTGTATGTCATAGCTGCGCATCCTCCTAGTTGCTGTATGTGGGACGCGGCCTCAGCACGGCCAGAGAAGCGGTGCATCAGCGCGCGCCCGGGATCCGAACCCGGGCCGCCAGCAGCAGAGTGCGTGCACTTAACCGCTAAGCCACAGGGCTGGCCCAACACTTGGCTTTCTTTAACCATTGTGAAACCTGGTTTTCTTTCTTTTCAGAACCCTCTGTGGGCTCCTCTTCCTCTCTCTAACCCATAGATGTGGGTAGAGCTCAGGATTTTGTCGTCAGCCCCTTCACCTTTTGCGCTAAACACTCTCTTTGGGCACTTCATTGATTTGTCCACTTACATGGCTTACATCAGTTACATCCGTTATGGCACCAACTCCCAAATTTATCTCTCCTATCCCAGATCTTTTTTATGGATTTTACCACTCCTGTAACCCACAAGCATTTCAAACTCCACATGTCCAAAATAGAACATGTTATCTTTCCCTCAAAACCTCCTCTTCCTACTTTGCTTCCTGTCTCAGTGGGTGGCAACATCATCTCCCCAGTTGTCATGCCATTTACAGGAGTTATTCTTGTTCCCCCTCTTTCTCAGTCCTCACATCCAATCAGTTTCCAGATCTTCATGATTGCCTCCTAACAACCTTTTGAAACCACTATTTCAACTACCCACGTTTAGACTACTATTATATCTTGCTTACTTTACTGTGACTGTCTCCTGACTGCTCTCATAGCCACCAGTCTCCTCCTCTTCAAGTCCAGTCTCCAGGTGGAATCCTAATGTCTAAAATAGAGATTTGATCTTATCACACCCTTACTAAAATCTCTTAGTGGCACTTCATTACCAACAAGAAGAATTCTGTACTCCTTATCATGGCACACAAGGGCTTTCCTGGTCTGGTACCTGCCCAGTGCTCCAGCCTTAGCTCTCTCCCACCCCCATCTTTTTCTCTCTGCTCCTGCCACATGGAACTTACATGCTATTTCTTCTACCCAAGACACTCTGAACTCCCCCATCTCCTTTTACCTGGCTGACTTTTACTTATCCTTCAGTTCTCAACTGAGATCTCTCTTTTTTCTGGGAACCTTTCTCTGACCCCCAGTGTAATGGCAACCACTCTGTTATAATTGCTCGTTTACTTATCTTTTTCCTCCAGTAGAGTGTCAGCTCTTAAGGAGAGTGACTCTCTCTGCTCTGTTCACCATTTTAACCCCAGCTCCTCACACAGTGCTGGTGCCTAGCGGTACCTATTTGAATGATGAAGGAAGGAATGAAAGTGAGAGAAAGCCGGTTGCAAACAAAGTCAGTGTACCATCGTGGTTAAGAATGCAGGCTTTGAAGTCTGGCTCTTTCCAGTCCTGGCTCTACCGCTGACCAGCTAAGCAAATTATTTCACCTAAGCTTCAATTTCCTCATCTGTAAACATGGGAATGTTAATAGTGTCTACCTTGCCAGGTAAGGAATAAAATTAGAGAACACGTGCAAAGTATCTAGCACGGTGCCTGTAGCATAATAAGTTTACAATAAGCTTAGCTGTTTTTTCACTCCATTCTAATACATGAACAGATAGAAATAAGAAGCAGTCTGATTATCGCTGTATTCTTTTTGAGAATAAAAGCACGCATATGTAGAGGACTACATGACCCCACTGCCAGAGATTGCTTACGTAATGTCAGTAGACACGATGCATACTATTATGTGTAGCCTTCAACCCCTGAAAATATTAGAACAAGGTAACTGACTTCCCAGTTGGATAAAAATCTAGTTATTGTATGGGGTAAAACAAAATCTTTACTTGTTTAGGGAACTGTGAGCCTAACTACAGTATATTAAAAATGTACTTTATGAATGTATACTGCATGAAATAGAAGGGAAGCTTTATTATAGCTGATAACAGATGGAAAGAATGTGAGGTTTCTGAACTTTTTCTGATGGAAACTACTGTCTACTAAAGTATGTCACTTCAAGTGTTTTTTCTTAAAGAAGGAAAATAAAATGTGGCTCTCTGTTAAAATTCACTTTACAGTATTGCTCCATTTACCCTTCGTCTCATTTCCACTGAATTATCTATTAAGATATGATACCAATTAATTTACTTGCACCTTGTAACGTTTCTTATACCCTTGCCGTCTGTAGTCCTAGCCCTCAAAATTTGAGCTGTGAAGAGAGGGAAACACTTATCCGAGCTGATTCAAAGAACAGGGAAGAGGCTGTCTCTCCTTCCTGATCTGGAAAGTTCTTCCCATCGTGAGTTTTATCTCGTCTGATCCATGCATGTAGTTTAGAGAATTGGGCTTCTCTCTCTGATTAATGTTAACTAAACATTTTCTGGTGAATAAGTTTTCCCTACGTATAGAAAGAGCATCCTTGAAATAGTGTTAGATCTTTAATGTCACTAGGGCTGCATTTAGTACACTGGAGGAAGGAATGAGTGACACTTTGGCATTATGGTTATCATTCTGAACAGTATGCCTACCAGCGGATTAAATTCTTTACCTGTCAGAAAGGATCTGATTTATTTGGGGGCATTATTGACTTGGTGACCTTGCTTGGTGTCTAACTTGTTTTCAGAGAGAGGAACAGAAAAGGCAACCTGAATCAAGTTAATATTTTCTTCTTAGAAACAGATTGCCTTGGTTATATTCAGGCTTTTATAAATTACCATCATCACAGAAAGTAACTGCTAACTGAAGTGAGCCAGACAAACTTATAGAACAGCTAAACACTGGTGCAAATTCAGAAGCTTGAGTTGTTAAGGATTTCCTTCTTGAAGAGGTGGAGTTAAAATGATTGAAGAGGTTTAGTGACACACGTTTCAGCTTTCATGAATATTTCCAGAATTGAGCAATACAATTTGCACTGAATTTTTCAGGAAATATTTAGATACTTCTTATATTAATTCAGGGCTTTTTTTGTTTTCCTGCCTCATGCTTCCTTCTATTTCTTTGTTCCTCAGCACCTCTAAATAGACACTGGGAATGAAGAGAGGAAATTAAAGTTTTTTATGTTTTCTCTATTTTTAGTAGTTGAAGGGTATGTGTGGCAGTGCTGTTAAAAGCAGTGTAGCTTAAAGTCTGAATTTCAGGCTAGCCTACTGTGTGTGCCTACTCTAACTGTGGGACATGATGTCTCTCATCCACGGCCTTACTGTTCTGTTAAGGAGATGAGACATCAATGAAGCATTCAAGAGTGATTAAAGTCATGCTTAAAAGTGCTTGTAAAGTGAAAACACAAATCATTGATAAGGCTCTAATCATATGTAAAGCCTCCCAACTTAATGACCTTTGTGTCATTTCTTTGCTCAGGGACCTTCAGTGGCTCCTATTTATCCTCTAAATTACATGCTAGGTCCTTAGCCTGCACACAGCATAACCCTAGCCTCCTTTCCAGCTGTGTCTCCTGAGATCCCCTGCTGGTATCCTAGGCTTCAGCTGAACTACTCTTTGCTTTTTCCTGAGCGTGCTCTGGTTTTCCTCGTTGCCATGCCTTTGCTTATGCTATTTCTTCTACCTCAGAGTTTCTCAACTGTGACAGTATTGACATTTTGAGCTACATAATTCTTTGTTGTGGGGAGCTGTCATGTGCATTGTAGGATGTTTAGCAGTATCCCTGGCTGCTGCCCTCTAAATACCAGTAGTAACCAAAAATGTCTCCAGACATCACCAGATGTCCCTTGGGAGGCAAATTACACTTACAAATTATTTCTGTCCTATCTTTCTGCAAGTCTCCTACTCCTTTGAGGCTTCTGCCACCAAGCTACACCAACCACTTTTTGTTTTTTATTACTAACACCTACCAGTTTTCTAGTCTACTGGAGATATAACGCCTCCCAGACAGTTGTTTAACTCCTGCCATCATTTTAGATGATTTCATTGTCCACAGAGATGACCCAGCCCAGCACCATGACCGCTTCACCTCAGCTATCTCACTTCACGCCCTGTACCTTGTAGGTACCAGAAAATATACTGCCCCAAAACTCATTCATCAAATATCCCACTCGTCTACCAATACCTCCTGGCCTCCTAGGCTGCCTGCTCGGAGTGCCTTCCCTGCAACACTTCTTCGACCTCATTGAGACCTCTAGTCCACTAACTGACTCTGCTACTTTATGTCCACCCCCTCCATCCTCCACTTCCCGCCCTTTCCATGGTGTATCATTACAGACAGTCTCTTGGAAATACACTTCTCTCATTCTCTCACACTCAGAGGCTCTAATCCCAGGTAAACCCAGCCACCGACAGTCTTTCTCCAAGAAAACCACGTTATAATCATTGAGTTGGAAGGCTGTTCCTGATCTCAGTCTCACATTCTAAAGTCAAACCTTCATTTTATTCTGTCTCATAGTTTCTGAACTTTGTCTTCACTTCGTCACAGTTTGAAATTAAAGTCTCCTTCCTCATCCTGATATATGTCAGGTGATCCATCTCACTCCCTTCTCCTCTTCTCCTTCTCTCCTCTCCTTCCTCCCTCCCTCCTGCTACCCTTGGAGAAGAAAGCAGTGCACAGAATCAACAACCATTAACAGCTATACCTGTTCTATTTTGGCATTTAGCAATGTATTTGCTCCGAGTAGCTTCAGAGACAAATGTAGACCTCCCTCCCTCCCCACCCCCATAACTTAAGAAAATAAAAAGGGAGGGTTGAGTGTTTTCTGCTACTATCAAGGAGACTAAAGTAATGAAATATCCTTTGGATAACTGAATAGATGTAAATTGGGTCATCAGGTGTCTAAAACATTAGGCAGTCTTTTGCCAGGAGACTGATATGACATTTAGTAGCAGATTATGTTGCATGGTTTGATATTTCTTCACTCCTGCTTTCTGAATATAGATGTGTTCTTAATCTGATATCCAGGATTGCATACTGCTGATGATAGACGCAAGGCAATAATATTGTACTTTCTACATAAATGGAAGGAAGTTTTTGAAACTCAGCTTTTTTGACATTTGGAAACTGAGTATTTTTATTATTAATAGAACCCTAGAATGGAAACTTTGTCTTAAAACAGTATTTGGGTAACCTTAGATACTCAGCTCCTAATGACTGTGTAGTAATGAAAATAGAATTACATGTTTTGCTTTTATTGTACGGTATTTTCCATGTATTAATGTACACCAAACAGTGATTCTTAGTCACTAAAGATTACTTTCGGGGCCAGCCCCGTGGCATAGCGGTTAAGTGCACGCGCTCCACTGCTGGCGGCCTGGGTTTGGATCCTAGGCGCGCACCGAGGCGCACTGCTTGTCAGGCCATGCTGTGGCAGCGTCCCACATAAAGTGGAGGAAGATAGGCACAGATGTTGGCCCAGGGCCGGTCTTCCTCAGCAAAAAAAGAGGAGGATTAGCATGGATGTTAGCTCAGGGCTGATCTTCCTCACAAAAAAAAATATGTATATTACTTTCAATCTTTGTCTATAATTAACGGAATTGTGTTGACACTTCAGCTGTTACTAGTTACCTTTGCATGGGTTTAAGTTGTAATACAGACTTTTAAATCAAGCCTGTTTGCCTGGGCTCTTCACCTGAATTAGAATGTGGCACCTGCTATGTCTTTTAATCTAAGTGACAGCTTATAGCATCCCCAGGCAGCGCATATTATGCCAATAAACTTAAGTGATTGTGGTAGCTCATCATATTTTTAATACCCAATGTAATGAATATACAGTAAGTAGCTTAAATTGTTTGAATTATTATCTAGTCGTATTCGACATGAACTAGGTCAGTTTCTACCCATTATAGTTGGTTTACTATGAACTTAAAGTCTATTAACATTAAATGCTCTGGACCTTGAAACTATAACATTGGTGCAGTTAAGAAGAATACAAAATTAACATTTAACTTAAGTCATTTAAAAATGTTTTGGCAAAATGTTGACGTTTCTCTGAGTAGAAATTGTCCATAGTCATAACGGACTCTCACTTCATATTGTATATTGGCCAGCGAAACAAAACTGTCTAAAAGGAAATATTTAGTTGCACCGTTCTTACACTTCCCCTAAAAACCAAGAGGGCTAATTTTCCATTAATGTTTTTTTGAAGGCTAGCTGAAATCATGGAGCGAGAAGAAACTTTAATTTTTCGTGACTGGAGATCTCATTTCTCTCTTTTAGCACCAGGGATTTCAGATATCACTCATGGAGGTCGGGCGCTTTGAGGTTTTTGAGAATCCCTTTAGTATCCATGTTTAGAAATACAAAGTAATTACGATGTGGGGTAAAATGAGCTAAAAGCTTATAGGAGGACCTTTTACAAATTAAGAGATCATCTTTTTTTTCAATTTGATTTTTGAAAGAACCTCTGTCACTGTGCTTCTAGCAAGTAATGAGGCCTTAGCCCTTCCACTCTAGGAAAATACAAAGAGCCTGGGACACGGCATTCTCTTAGAATTCTTAAAAGTGTGCTTTTTATTTCTGTGGCCTTTACCTAAAGTGAAATACAATTTTGTTTCTGAAATACACTTTAAAGCGGAATTAGTTTATGTCAGTGAGTCATAACAGATTTTAAAACAAAGCTATCAGGAGGGCAGAGCAAGCTGAGGTAGAGGTATTTTTTAACTCCTGAGAGTTGCAAGCTATCAGCTGACTTAAAAGTATATAGTATTTCCCATCCATTTAGTAATGATAATCAGTATGCCAAACACATGCACACACACAGTTTTTTTCCTTAAAAGCAGCACAGAATATATCTGCAAGATAGCTCAGTTATATCTAACTTTAAATTTTCCTATCATCTTAGACCAGAGTTAATTTTTTATGATCGTTAGAAATATAATGCAGATGAAAGAAATAAATGGGTTCTCTTACAAAAAAATTTAGAGTATGAACTACTAAACATAAAATGAGTTCCTAAAACCTGCTGCTGTTGAGTAAATCCTGTTCCATTGCTCACAGAAGCATTTCTAGTATTACTCTTAGAATAAATGGTAATTCCAGTGTACATACCAAAGTATATAAAATGTTTAATATCCCAAAGGATGAGTCCTAATCTATTTTCGTAATTGAGAACTCAATGTACCTAAATAGACTTAAATTAAAAGCTGTATATTTTAAATGACACTGACCTGTTAATGCGTTATGACTTCCTGTGATTTTATTAATCCTCAAAACATAAAACAGCCAAATGTTTGATGAAGTTTGTTATAATTCCAAGGTCTTGTATTTAATGACTAACTTTACATTTATAGAGACATAAAGTCACTCTTTTTTTCTACAAGAATTTTTAAATTTTTATTTTTTATTTATACACTTAACGTAAAATTTACCACCTAACCATTTTTAAGTGTACAGTTCAATGGTATTAAATACGTTCATAATGTGTTGTTCTACCATCACAACTATCCTTCTCCATAACTCTTATCATCTTGTAAAACTGAAACTCTGTACACATTAAACAATAACTCCCGATTTTCCCCTTCCTCCATCCTCTGGCAACCACCATTCTACTTTATATCTCTATGATTTTGACTACTCTAAGTACCCCATAGAAGTAGAATCATAAAGTATTTGCCTTTTTTGTGACTAGCTTATTTCACTTATCATAATATCCTCAAGGTTTATCCATGTTGTAGTATATGTCAGAATTTCCTTTTTAAAGCTGAATAATATTCCATTGTATATGTACCACATTTTGCTTATCCATTAATCCATTGATGGACACTGGATTGGTTCCACATTTCAGCTATTGTGAATAATGCTGCCGTGAACATGGGTATACAAACATCTCTTGGAGATCCTACTTTCAGTTGTTTTGGGTATATACCCAGAAGTGGAATTGCTGGATCATATAGTAATTCTGTTTTTAATTTTTTGAGGAACCACCAGCACAGCAGCTTTACCATTTTACATTCCCACCAAGAGTGCACAAAGTTTCCAATTTCTCCCCATACTTGCCAACATTTGTTATTTTCTGGTTTTTTCATAGTAGCCATCCTAATGGGTGTAAGGTGGTATCTCATTATAGTTTTGATTTGCATTTCCCTAATGCTTAGTCATGTTGAGGATCTTTTTATGTACTTATTGGCCATTTTCATATCTTCCTTTGGAGAAATGTTTATTCAAGTCCTTTGCCCATTTTTTAATCAGATTTTTGTTGTTGTTGAGTTTTAGGAGTTTTCTATGTGTTTGGAATATTACTCCCTTATCAGATACATGATTTGCAAATATTTTTCTCCCATTCTATGGGATGCCTTTTTACTCTGTTGATATTGTCTTTTGAAAAATATTTCAATATTTATGATGTCCAGTTTGTCTACTTTTTCTTTTTTGTATGTGCCTTTGATGTCCTAAGAAATCACTGCCAGATCCAATGTCATGAAGCTTTTGCCCTGTATTTTCTCATAAGAGTTTTATACTTGTGGCTCTTACATTTAAGTCTTAGATTCATTTTGAGTTAATTTTTGTATATTGTGTCAGATAAGGGTCCAACTTTCATTCTTTTGCATTTGGATATCCGGTTGTCTCAGCACCACTTGTTGAAAAGACTGGTCATTTCCCCATTAAATGGTCTTGGCACCCTTGTCAGAAATCACTTGACCATTTATACAAGGGTTTATCTCTGGCCTTTCTGTTCTTTCCATTGGTCGATATGTCTGTCCTTATGCTAGTATCACACTGTTTTGATTACTGTAGCTTTGTAGTAAGTTTTGAAGTCAGGAAGTATGAGTCCTCCAGCTGTGTCCTTTTTCAACATTGTTTTGCCTATTTGGAGTCCTTTGAGATTTCATATGAAGTTTAGGATGGGATTTTCTATTTCTGCAAAAATTGCCATTGGAATTGTGATAGAGATTGCACAGAATCTGTAGATCACTTTGGGTGGTATTGACATCTTAATAATAGTGTCTTCTAATCCATCAACGTGGAATGTGTTTCTCTTTATTTATGTCTTCTTAATGATTTCTTTCAGCAGTGTTTTGTAGTTTTTATTGTACATGTTTTTCACCTGCTTGATTAAGTTAGCTCCTAAGTATTTTATTCTTTTTGATTCTATTTTAAATGAAATTCTTTTCTTAATTTCCTTATTGGATCATTCATTGTTAGTGTATAGAAATGCAACTGATTTTTTCTTGTTAATTTTGTATCCTGCTACTTTGCTGAATTCATTTATTAGTTCTAACAGGTTTTTTGGGGATCTTTAGGGTTTTCTACATATAAGATCATATCATCTGTCAACAGAGGTGATTTTACTTCTTTCTTTCCAATTTGGATGCCTTTTATTTCTTTTTCTTGCCTAATCGCTCTGGCTAGAACTTCCAGTACCATGCTGAATAGAAGTGGTGATAGTTCTCATCCATGCTTTATTCTTGGTCTTAGGGGAAAAGCTTTCAGCCTTTCACCATTGAGTATGATGTTCACTGTGGGTTTTTCATATCTAGCTTTTATTATGTTGAAGCTGTTTCCTTATATTCCTAGTTTTTAAGTGTTTTTGTCATGAAATGGTATTGAATTTTGTCAAATGCTTTTTCTGCATCAATTGAGATGATCATGTGTTTTTTCCTTCATTCTATTAATGTGATATATTATATTGATCAATTTTTATATGTTGAACCATGCTTGTATTCCAAGAATAAATCCCACTTGGTCATGGTGTATAATCTCTTTAGTATGCTGCTGAATTCAGTTTTGCTAGTATTTTTTTTTGAGGACTTTTCCATCAGTGTTCATAAGAGATATTGGTTTGTAGTTTTTCTTCTTGTAGAGTCTTCATCCAGTTTTGGTATCAGGGTAATGCTGGCCTCATAGAATGAGTTAGGAAATGTTCCTTCCTCTTCGAGTTTTTGGAAAAGTTTGAGAAGGATTGGTATTAGTTCTTCTTTAAATGTTTAGTAGGATTCACTAATGAAGCCATCAGATGTAGAGATTTTCTTTGTTGGGAGATTTTGGATTACTTATTTCAATTTATTACTAGTTATAGTCTACTCAGATTTTATATTTCTTCATGATTTAGGTTCATAGTACTCCCTTATTTTTTTTTATTTTTGTAAGATCAATACTAATGTTCTCTGATCGTTTCTGATTTTAGTAATTTGTGCCTTCCCTATTTTTATTTTAGTCCATTTAGATAAAGGTTTGTCAATTTTCTTCATCTTTTCAGAGAACCAACTTTTGGTTTTGTTGATGTTCTCTATTATTTTTCTATTCTCTATTTTGTCTATCTCTACTCTGATCTTTACTATTTCCTTCCTTCTGCTAGCTTTGGATTTAGTTTGTTTTTGTTTTTCTAGTTCTTTAAGTTGTAAATTTAGGTTATTGGTTTCAGATCATTCTTGGTTTTTTTGTGTGTGTGTGAGAAAGATCGGCCCTGAGCTAACATCTGCCAATCCTCCTCTTTTTGCTGAGGAAGACTGGCCGTGGGCTAACATCCATGCCCATCTTCCTCCACTTTATATGGGACACCGCCACAGCATGGCTTGCCAAGCAGTGCGTCGGTGCGCGCCCGGAATCCAAACCGGCGAACCCCGGGCCGCCACAGCGGAGCGCGCACACTTAACCACTTGCGCCACCAGGCCGTCCCCCATTCTTGTTTTTTAATATCAGCATTTATAGCCAAAAATTTCCCCTGTAGCACTGCTTTTGCTGTGTCCCATAAGTTTTGTAATGTTGTGGTTTTGTTTTCATTTGTTTCTAAGTATTTTCTAATTTCTCTTGTGATTTCTTCTTTGAGCCATTGGTTTTTTTAAGAGTCTCTTGTTTGGTTTCCAAAATTTTCTGAATTTTCGAGTTTTAATTCTGTTGTTTATTTCTAACTTCATCCTATTGTGGTCAGAGAAGTTACTTTGTATGACATCTATCTTTTTAAATCTTAAAAAGAGTTAATTTGTGGCATAACATATGGTCTATCCTGGAAAGTCCCGCATGAACACAAGGAGAATGTATAGGCTGTTGTTGTTGGGTAAAGTGTTCTGTATATGTCGGTTAGATCTAGTTGGTTTATTTTGTTTTTTAAGTTCTGTGTTTCCTTACTTATGGTCTGTGTGTTTGTTCTGTCCATTACTGATAATGGGGAATTGAAGTCTCCAACTATTATTGTAGAACTGTCTGTTTCTCCCTTCAATTCTGTCGGTTTTTACTTCATATTTTCAAATATGAAATATTTTGTATTTTATTTTACATTTTGTTGCTCTGTTATTAGGTGCATAAATGTTTATGATTATTATATCTTCTTGCTGTATTGAAGGTGTTATTTATAGATAATGTCCATCTTTGTTTCTTGTAGCCTTTTTTGATGTAAAGTCTGTTTTGTCTGATATTAGTGTGGCTACACTGCTCAGTTTTGGTTACTATTTGCATAGAATATCTTTTTGTATCTTTTTACTTTCAGTCTATTTTTGACTTTGGATCTAAAGTGAATCTCTTGTAGATAGCGTGTAGTTGGGTTGTGTATTTTTATTCATTCTGCCAAATCTCTGCCTCTTGATTGAGAGTTTAAATCTTTTACATTTAAAGTAATTACTGATAAAGAGGGACTTTTGTTATTTTGCTGTTTGTTTTCTATGTGTCATAGCCTCTTCGTCCTTCATTTCCTAAATTACTGTCGTTAGTGTTTAATTGACTTTTTGTAGTGAAATGTTTAAATTCCTTTCTCATTTTCTTTTGTGTATATTCTTTATCTATTTTCTTTGTGGTTACCATGGGGATTACATTTAACATCCTAAAGTTATAAACTCTAATTTGAATTTATACCAGCTTAACTTCAAAAATATACAAAAACTCTCCTCCTTTACTGCTCTGTCCCCACCCCTTTAGGTTGTTGATGTCACAAAATTACATCTTTATTCATTGTGTGACCAAAATCATAAATTAATAATTCTTTTAAATGCATTAGTCTCTTAAATTATGTAGAAAACAAAATATGTTGTTAGAAACCAAAGTTATGATAATACTAGTTTTTAGAAAAATGATTTTTTTAAATGATATATTATGCTCTTCTATCATGTAGAAAACAAAAAGTAGAGTTACAAACCACTGTTTCAGTAATATTAGCTTTATAATTGCCCATGTATTTGGCTTTATTTCTATCTTAATTTCATCATACAGCTTCAAGTGACTGTCTAGTGTCCTTTCATTTCACCCTGCCAGACTCCTGTGAGCGTTTCTTTCCGGGCAGGTCTACTGGTCACAGACTTCCTCAGCTTTTCTTTATCTGGGAATGTCTTAATTCCTCCCTTACTGTTGAAGGACAATTTTGCTGGATATAGGATTCTTGCAATCCTATATCCAGCAAATCTTGGTTGACAGGTCTTTTTCTTACAGCATTTTGAATATATTGGCCCACTGCCTTTTGGTCTTCAGTGTATCTGATGAAAAAATCTGCTTTTAATCCTATGGAGCATTCTTTGTATTTGATTAATTGCTTTCAAGATTCTTTCTTTGTCTTTCGTAAGTTTTGATTGTAATGTCTTGGTATGGGTCTCTTTGAATTCATGTTTTTTTGGATTTCATTGAGCTTCTTGGATGTTTATATTCATGTCTTTCATCAAATTTGGGAAGTTGTCAGCCATTAGTTTCTCAGATATGCTCTCTGTCCCTTTCTCTCTTCTCTTTCTAAGACTCCCACTGTGTCCCACAGGTCACTTAGACTCTGTTTACTTTTCTTCAATCCTTTGTCTCTCTGTTTTTCAGACTCAATAATTTCCAGTGTCCTATCTTCACATTTGCTGTGTTTTTTTTCTTGTGCCTTCTCAAATCTGCCTTTGAATTCCTCTAGTGAATTTTTCATTTCAGTTGTACTTTTTAGCTCCAAAATTTGTTTGTGATTTCTTTTTAGGTTTTCTGTCTCTTTATCGCTATTTCCAGTTTGTTCATATATCATTTTCTTGACTTTCTGCACATCTTCCTTTAGTTCTTTGAGCATCTTAAAGGTGCTTTGTTTTAAAGTTTTGTCTGGTAGATCTGCCATCAGGTCTTTCAGGGATAGTTTCTGTTGATTTATTTTTCTCCTTTTTCTTTGTATACATTATGATTTCTTATTGAACACTGAACATTTGACTCTAATAGTGTGGTAACTCTTGAAATCATGTTCTCTCCCTTGCTCAGGGCTTGCTGTTTGTTATTGTTTATTGATTTTGATTGTTGTAGGCTCTCCTACTGCTGAGGACCCACCTGAGGTGTAAACTTAAGGTCTTCTCAGGTCTTTTCTGGGCCTGGGCCTTTCCCTTGGCATGCACAGTCACTTTCTAATTTTTCCATGTATACAGTTGCTTTTTAAAGTCCTAGTCTTTAATGATGTCTGGCTCATAAATGAAGAAAAACAGACAAATGGTGGGGGTGAGGGAACTGACCCTTTAAATCCCCTAGAAGTCACTTCAGCTGGAAGGAAGGGGGGTTACAACAATGGGGGAGGTAAAACAAAAATGGCCATCCTCCTCCTTGTCTGCACTTCTGTAATCAGAAGGAGCAATCAATGATCAGAGAACAGATACCCAATATTTAGAAGACCACGTCATTTCTGCTTACCCTGGCTCCTGCAAACTGTGTTGGTGCTGCTCCAGGAACATGTGCATGGCTGCCTTCCGTGGAGCTGAGGGTAAGGGATGGGTAGCTGATACTGTGCTAAGAGCTGAAATAGACCAAAATTAACTGCACTTTACTATCCAAACCTTCCCCTGGAAGTTGCAAGCCTTCAATAGACTACAGAATTCCAAAATAATTACATCAGACAGATTCTGCCAGTGCAATTGTTGTGTTGATAGGGAGACAGATTCTTGGTGCTTCCTACTCCACTATCTTCCCAGAATCCTCTCCCCTAAAGTCACTCTTAACTGTGAAAAAACTGAAAAAGATCAATCCTGAAAGCACTGTATAAAAGCCAAATTTGCCTGTTATCTCTCTGCCACTTATTCTTGTAGGATCTCTCCAGTCTACCAGGGACCCTCTCTTGAACTCCCCGAACACTTCAACACCAGTACAGCCCCTTGGATGATGTATTGTGCATGCTGCATATCATTATACTACTAGTTATCTACTTTTACTAGAGGAATAGAAGCTCAGGCACCCTCAAGTGTGATGTAGTCAGAAAAGGAGCAAATGCATTAGGTGGATGTGTCCTTGGCTGTTGTTAGATATCCAGGAAACTTGGGGGACCAGATAACTTTCCTTATTTCTTCCTGAGCATCTAAGCTCCAGTTATCCTAAAATGACAGTGCCAGTGCCACCACTTTTCTAGCTCTGCTTTTCTTTATATATTGTTTTGTCTTTTCCCTTGACTGGTTGGCTGATATTGCTCCTCAGAGGCTACATCTTTAGACATGTGCATAGTCACCCTAGGATAACAGTGGTTTTAGCAAGGCTCTCTGTCTCTTTCCCTGATCACACTCAGCTGTTAGGCACCACTAATCACCAGCTGATTGCTCTATTATTTTTAACAATACCTTGGGGCATAAATTGCTCCATAGTCTGATATAATTAAGTTCAGATTCCTTTGCAGGTTAGTTTTTTAGGTCAGTGTTTTAGGTTGTGCAGACCCCAGGAAGGCTCATCTTATTTCTTCTTTCCCTAGTCCTCTCTGGTAAGGTGTCTGGTCTGTGATTTAGGTTGTTTCTTTCATGAAGCTGACAGCTTCCTCTTAATTGCTTTCCCTCCATTGGTTTTGAGTGTGCCCTTAGGCTTGAACTTCCTCCCTTTCTGTTTCAAATGAATTCAGTTTCTTAGATAAGAGCTTTGGAGCCTGCCTCTCTTCTTGAGCAAAATGTCTGAGCCATGGCTCCTGAGTTGGGAGCCAGGATAATGATGTACTCCTCTAAGTGACACATCTGCTTTAGGAGCAGAGTGCAGGGTGAGAGGGGTAGCTTCTGATCCTCTTGGCTTGCCTGTCCAGCAAGAACCAACAGCCTACAAATGAGCTGGGGTGCAGGTAATCAGAGCCCCAATATTTTGAGTGTGTTGTGCCTGATGTTAATTGCCCACCCTATGAGTGGGGGCAGACTTGAAGAAGGGATTCCCTGACCTCTCGGTTACATTCTCTTGGAATTTAGCCTCTGCAACACATTGCTGGGGGAGATCAGAAATGCTGGTGCCTCCCACTCCCAGGAATATATAAACCTTGATTACATTAGAGTAATAAATTGGTCTAGAGGAATAGCTTGATTGGTAGCTGGGGAGAAAGGGAGCCCTGTGTTTTTGGCTACACCTGTCTGCAGCAGAGTTTCCATCGCACTGAGCTAGGAGAGGAAGGGAAGAGAGCTGATCGTGGTTCAGATGCCACAGACTCTCACGATTCTTACTGAGTTTTAGTATATTTTCTTAAGTAAAATGTTTCTTCATTTGCTATAGGCTCTAGGAACAATTTCCATAGACTTTAAATGGTGGGTTTTTTTAAAAATGATTTTCCCCAGTTATGTTTGTTTTGCTGGGGGGAGTAGGTCTGCAGCGCTAGCTCCTCACCTTGCCGTTCGTTGCTGGAACTTTTGCGTTTAGTTGGCATTTGCAAACCTAAAAGTAGTCCATCATAATGCCACATGGTGGCTTTTGTTTAAGCCTATGGCCTTGAATTTTATTGTTCACTCTTTCTGATGGGGCTTTTTCAGGATAAATATTTATAATGGATGCTACATGGGATTATTCTGCCATGTTAGAGATTATTCCATAAATTCAATATGATAAATTTACAAAAGATCCTTAGAACTTTCCTATCTGGCTTAACAAGCCATTGCTTTCTTATTTTTGGTACAGTGTTTTAATTAGGTTTTCAGCTTTATCATTGACTTTTGCCAGTTTTACTAATATAGGCCTTGGAGAAGGTCATTTTACATTGATGTAATTAGGAGTTCTATTGGCTTCATTTACATGTAATTCCAGCTCCTTCCCCAGATTTGGGAAGTTCTCAACTATTATTTCTTTGGACAAGCTCTCTTCTCCTTTCTTTCTCTCTTCTCCCTCTGGAGTACGTATAATCCTTTCTTTCTCTCTTCTCCCTCTGGAATACGTATAATCCTTAGTTGCATTTCCTAATTGAGTCAGATATTTGTTGGAGAATTTATTCATATTTTTTTAGTCTTAGTTCTCTCTCCTCCTCCATCTGAAGCATTTCTGTATTTCTGTCCTTCAGGTTACTAATTCTGTCCTCCATAATATCAGCTCTTTTTTTAAGGATTCCAGATTCTTCTTTTTCTCATTCATTGTGTTTTTATCTCCAACGTTTCTGATTGGATTTTTTATAGTTTCAGTCTCTTTTGTGAAGAATTCCCTCTGTTCATTAATTTTATTCCTGATTTTATTGAACTGTCTGAGTTTTCTTGTAACTCATTGAGTTTCTTTATGGTAACCATTTTGAATTCCCTGTTATTTAGATTGTAAATTACTGTGACTTCAGGATTGGTTTCTGGGTGCTTGTCATTTCCTTCTGTTCTGGAGTGTTAATATATTTCTTCACACTATCTGATGGGGTGGACTTGTGCCGTTGCATCGTGGTAGTATCTGGTTGCGGATTCCACCTGCCACTACTGGGTGGGGCAGGAGCTGTGTTTTCTCAGCCTGCTGTGACCCCTGGCAGTTGTGCCTATCTGTTGGGAGCTGTGCCAACAGGGCCTGTCTGTGTTTGCCCGCTGGCTGCCACTGCTTTATACATGCAGGTATGCAGGAGCTCTGGCAGGGATCCACTGCTCTGGCCAACCAGCAGAGCTGGTATGCCAGGCGGGAGAGGGGGAGGGACACTTTCTTTTGCATGCACTATCCTGCGCACTTCCACTCTGCACTCACTCTCTGCCCGCCTGGGCTGCTCGACTTGGTGGGGACACCCCCATGATTGCTTAGCTGCCTCAGTGGAAGCATTCCCATGGGCTGAGAGGCAACTCCGAGAGCAAGAGCATTCCCATGGAAGGCTGCGCTTTCCCCCTTCTCCTCTCAGAGTCGAGTGCCAGCTGCCATGTGAGGTTCCACACCCTAGATCACTGCCACTCAGGAGGGAGAGGAGATCTGCTTACCTCCTTGCACTGCCTCCCAGGGCAGTCCAGCACCCCTACCTTCAGACGTATGACCTCCTGGATCTCTCAGACGTCTGTTGTGTTGTGTGAATGTCCTCTGTTGGTTTACGAATGTCCTTTTTATTGTATCATGGGGGCAGAGACTGAGGGAAGAGCACACTCCACCATGATGCTGACGTCACTCCACTAGGTTTTCAGTTTTAAATGATGAAATTTGATTCTCGTTACATTAAAAAAGAAAGGTTAAATCTCTTCTTTGTGAAGTGAGCACTCTTAACATGACCTATAAATAGTATTCTACTGTTACAACAGAGAAGAGAAGATGGAGTTAAAAGAAGATTAATTAGAGGCTCACTGCTCACTGTATTGTTTACTATTTGCATTACAACTGTCTATGTACTTTCCGTTATCGTTAAAGATGTACTTTTGGAGTTAACGTTAAGTTTCTTAAATTATTTCATGTAGCTATGTGAAAGGAAGCTTTAATGCATTTAATATACACTTGATTTTCATATTTAATCACTACTGTACCTGTTTCTGCTTCAAGAGAAATATATTCATAATTTCACATGTAAAGTTTAGAGACTACTTTAATCAAATTCTGTAATTTGGGGAAATTATTTACTTTTCAGAATTATCATTAACCTCAGATTTTGTACAGCTGGAAGAGGCATTTGAGCAATTTTTGTAATTGTCAAGCATACTTACTGTGTATATTACATTAATAAGATAAGCTTTACCTAATATTTGTTTTTGAATGAGTTAGAGGCCATGAGTATGTCTTATTATTTTAATAAGTTGCTCCAAGTTGAAGTTTCTTAATGATCTGATTGTTTGGTTTTAACTTAGTTTGTGTATAAAGAACTTTGTGTACTATAAAATGTCGTGTTGGTAGTGTTAGCATTTCACTGATGTAAGTAGCATAACTTCTAAAACTAATCATCTGTTAAGTTTCTGACCAGAACAAATGTCACTTTCTCAGTGAAGTTCTCCCCAAATTCACCCAAGCAGTGAATACCTCTGCCAACTCGGTTCCCATCACACATGTTTGTAATTCTAGCAGAGCCATTGCCACGTGTTATCAGTCTGTGTCCACATCTCTTCTCCAGAGACAAAAAGTTCCTCAAAGGCCAGGAGCACACCTCGTTTCTGTTTATCTAATACCTAATTGAGTGCCAAGCACATAGCAGGTGCTTAAAAGATGTTGAATGAGTGGGTGGATATGTATGACAGAAATCTTAAAGATCAGTTAGTCTAACCAGATCATTTTATAGGCAAGGAAATGAAGCCCATAGAGGTTAATGCTTTGATTTACTTTTTCCAAATTATTGGAATTTATTACATTTCAAGCATTTTATCACTTCACTGCTCTAGATTTAGCAAAAATGTTCCCTTCCAGTATGTTCCAGAAATGATGCATAGAAACTGTATAGAAAGATTATCTCATTAAGGCCACTGTTACTCTAGTCTGCAGAAAGTTCTTCTCTGGTGTTAGAAAGGAAAATGAGACCAGTTAAAAAGAGAAGATAGTACACAAATCAGAAGTTTCTAGACTGGATGGCGTAAAACTGCCTATTATTAGAGGTTTGTTTTTGAGTGACTATGAGTTTAAATCATTGCAAATAACTCATTTTGTGTATTTAACTGTCTTGCCCGTGGATTTAGAAGAGGAATAATCTGTCTTGCCCGTGGATTTAGAAGAGGAATAATCTGCTAAACTTTGCTGACCATATGTATTGTGTTCTGCATTTCATTCTGACATAGCAGTTATCAGAGAGATGGACCGCTTCTACTCATAAATTTTAGAGTATTCATCACCTTGATTGAATCGTGCCACTTAAGAAATAAATTGCTTTCAGGATGAGTTTGATTTTAAATGTCTAGCCACAATTTTTGTGAGCAAAATTGAGGTTTCTTCTCTAACTCAAACCCCCTGAGTAGGAGCCCGTGATGTAGTAAAAATTAAGAATTCTATTAGAAACGAAACAAATCAGGAGACAGAAATACATGAGAGAGACATTTGGGGGGAAAGTCCTTTAACATCAGTATAGACTAACACACAATCTTTTCATTCAAAGAAAATAAGTACTCAGACATCCAACATGCCATGTTTCACCTTCCAAAAGAACCATTTTTTGACAGTAGTGCTTGTGTAGGCAGCTGTTGAACAATTAGCAAGTATGACGTCTTTATAAATTTGTAAATGAGATCTAAGTGAACATGGTAAGAAACGATCAGATTTTGGCATGTAAGAGACCAATGGAAAGGGACTAATGAAGGCACTAATGGAAGCTTTATTATATAAACCAAATGGATACAGACTGACTTCATTGCCCTTAGAAAAAACATCAACCCGAATACGGTTCTAAAATTGGTATTATAAAACCTTCATTTAAGTAAATTTACTATAATGCGAGTTGATGGAAAATCTGAAAATCTTAGTGATGATTAATGCCAAGTTCCTGTTCTCCAGTTCTTTCTATCATTAAGTATTATCATCTCTAATGAATTCTTTACCTTCTGGAACATAGAGGACTATTCTAGAAGATAGAGGGTCTTCTCATATTGGAATTTTGAATTATAATGTCTGTTAACCCATAGAAACATTACAAGATTGAAAATATTAAAACTGCAAACTGTCTCAGATTCCTTAAGACCCTAATCTCATGGGATTAGAGGAAATATAACTTCAATTGAGATATACATATAACAGTAGAGTTCAAAATATTGTAGTCTTTGAAGATCATTAACTTACAATAATTACCTTCATTACATTTCTCTTAAAAATTCAATTTACAAGTTATGAAAAATAAATTCCCTGTGATAAAAATGTAGTAATTTAAATGTATCTTTTCCTCGTTTGTTAATAATCCTCCTCAAATGAAAATTATAATGCCCTTAAACATTCAACTTCAGGACAGTTAGGCTCCCATCATCATTTGCTGCCAGCAGCCTATTACCTGGAGTTTATTGTTTTCACCTGAGATTTTCGTGTACATACACAATCTAAAATAAATAAATCCAACCTTTTGTTTTCTTACAACAAAAGTGCTTCTGATAATGATTTTGTTAATGAGGGAAGGCAGGCTGGGAGCAGGTTTACTGTTTACCCAGCATTAAGAGCTTTCAGTCTTAGAATAATGTGTGCCTTTGTCACAGAGTATGGTGTCTGAGTCTCTCTGTGGCTTGTGTACACTCTATTAAGTCAGAGGTAGTCAGAGCTCTCTGCTAAGCCTAGTGAGTCTTCATTTGGGCCCCAATGTTCCGGGACAGAGAGAAAGAAAGGGAAGGGAAATCTAGATAGAAGGTTATGAACTTACATAGTGAAATTTTAAAATGATTCCTAGAAATTTAGACTTCTTCCTAAGAATAGTATCTTGCTTGTGAATGGGGACTCATTCAAACAAGTTCCTCATATCATCTTGCAAAATTAGTATTATTTGGCAGTATTATTGGATATTGAGAATGTGGAAAGTAGAGTTGGCTCTCTGCAAACAAACATGTAACCAAAACAGTAATCTATCAGAGGTTTCAGTCTGATACCTGTGGCTCAAATTGAGTCTGCAGATGTGTTTTTTAAATTTTTTTTTTTTACCCATACTGCTTAAAATATTTTGAATTAGATTTCGATATTTTTAAAATATGGTTTTTCACATTGAAAAAATCATATTTCCATAACAACAGTGATTGCCTGGAGCTAATTAGTTGCTGTCCTCTTTGGTCAGTCATGGGCTATTTTTGGTTCATCTGAGTCCCCTACTTCCTCTTGTCTCATCCATCCTGAGACCCTTAGTCAGTTTCTGTGCCCTGTGCCCTTTTGCTATTTGATCCTCTTGGTTGTACCAGGACCTCTTAACTTATTTAAGTTAGGGCCTCATGCCTTACAGAGTTTGAGTTGATGGCCTCTGAGCTACAGAATGCAATTAAACTACTGCTGCGAAGGGAAGAGTTGTTGGCATTAGTTGGTTTATCTTAATGATTTCAGCAGTCATATGGCCTTCAGTGTACTTTTTATGAACAAATGGAAGCAGGTGAAAAATATTTTTATTTTATACTCTAATGCTGCCCTTTCGCTAATATAACCGGGCCTAAGAAAAACTGGACAGTACTATAGAACAGATGTAAACATGAACTTGACATCTCCTCCTGGCTAAAGCATAGAAACAGTACAGACTATGATACTGCTTTGAACCATTCTTTCTGGAAATGTCTATAGCTTCCAGAAAATACTACAAATGTTTTATTAACTGTATTTTTCCAAAATGAACCATAGTACTCCTTTGGAAATATAGTGACTATCATCATTTAAGAATTTCTTCATGCAGGAACTCTAAATGACATTATGAATGCTTTTTAAAAATTTCCATCAGAATATTTTTCTTAAAATATTGAGACTTCACACCAATAGGATACAGTGCCAGAAATCACAATATTTAGCATCTTTCTTCATATCATAGTATCTCAAAAGGGTGTTAGGTGCCCATTATCATTAAACTTTAAACTTTGATCATAATCATAAAACTTTGTTTTGGTTTTTCCTGACATGGTTTAGTTCACATAGTCAGACTTCCAATTTAAGTTTCTAAAACTCCTAAAGCTTCCTTTTGATGCCAGCTTTAACCAGAGGGCTCTTCATTTGAAGAGAAGGCTGTACTGCACTTGGCAACAGTTAAAAGGCATTATCTTAATCCTTTCAAGCTATGAATGGAAATAATTGAAGCATAAACCATTTAATGTTTTTGTACACACTTAATATTAGAAATTCTAATGAAAAAGGATTTAATTGAGTTTAGGGTTTATATCCTGAATTTTTTACTAACTCATGATGTGATCTTTTGTTAAGGATTATTTCTTCAAGGGAATACCAGTGATGTCAGCTATCATCATATTGTTTCAGCTATCATCATATTTTTTCTATTAGCATTTTTAAAATTAGCTTTCAAGACAGGAAAGACAAACCCATATCCAGAATATGTGTCTACTCCTATAAAATGAATTGCTGCCACTTCTAGGGTGGAAGGGGTCCAGTGTAATCACCTTGCCCCCAACTCTTTATTCTGCCCCACCCTGTACCCCATCTTTCCTACCCTGCCCCTCACCCTGTGCCTTGATCAGGCTCTCCAGAATATAGTCTCATGCATACTCTCCTGGCTCCTGCCAGTACATGTTAGCTAGGTCCTGGACTTAATTCAAGCTATAGTTCCTTTTTCCTCTACATGTCCATCACATTCCTGGCCAGGTTATCTTGTAACTTAACCCCACTTTTTGGCCTAGTGTCCAGGAGAGAAGGTGGGGCAGACTGTAGGAAGTGGGAAGCATGTTGCCTAATGGGGGCAGACACTTCTCCATCATCCTCCAGCAGGAGCAAACACCAGCCTTTAACAGTGAAGAGTGGGCCTCTTCTGCAGGCTCTGAAGGTTCAAGTGAATCTGAGGATTCAAGATTTTCAGGTTCATCACCCAGATGTTCCTATCCCATGGGTGAAGTATCCTTCTTTCCCCACTAGGGCCCTAACCTTGGCACAGCAGACCTACTTAGGTTGAGAATTTAACCTTCTTGGGAGCTCTTCTACTCTTAACCATTATTATGTCCTGGTCGTGATCCTCAGCTTTCCTTGCTCTCCTGCTGCAGGAGATGAGAACTTCTTTATGTGACACCTAAGAGGCCCTCTGGCTTTCATGCTTAGCTGTTAATTTCTGATCAATCATGTGTAGCCTGTGTGACTTTCCTGTATTGAGCTTAGCCATAGCCATCTAATTCCACTGTCCTTATAGTTAGTGTTTACCTTATATGTCTCAAAAAGCCTAAAATCACATCCACTAGTGCCTTCTCTTCCACCAGAATACTATCCCAAGATAGCACCAGTAAAAGATCGTGTGGCTCTCTGTGCACTGCTTACCCCCAGGGAAGGAATCCTTATTGCCAGCCCCATGTTAGGTGATCCAACTCCAAAATCTTAGTGTCTGCTTTTTCCAATCACTTTGGTGTCAACTGTTGTTAGACTGGGTTCCCTGGGAAGCAGTCTCGGAGGTGGAGCTTAGTATGCAAGAAGTTTAGTTTTAGGGAGTGCTCTTATAGTCAATACCACTGGAAGGGAAGAGAAGAAAGCAGAGTTGGACTATGATTCAGTGTCACTAAAAGCCTCAACTGACCCTGGGACCTCTGAACGTGGAATGGCTCTGCAGCGTGGTCCTGAGTTGTGCTGAGGGGATCTAGCCTGTATTCCTCTGAACTGAATAGTTATTGAATGCAGGCTAGCGCAGAAAGGGATGTGACCTTTGGCAAGGTAGCTCTTTTCAGCCAAGGCTGTTCCAGAAAGGGCTGACTACTAGGGCTGTCTGGCAGCAGCATTTCCAGCAGCTGAGGGAATAAGTCCTTCACTCCTAAGAGGGGATCTGGGTGGCATGTCACAGCATCCGTTACAGTTTCATTGAGTACATTTCCTTTAATTTTTTTGTGTGAATTACTCTTAACCATGTGGGAGGGTGAGAACTTTATTGCTGTGTTGACTATAATTTTTTTCTAGTTATTTCATTCAAAGGCTGAGGCATGATTCTTCATATCGAATAGTTAATAATTAGTTGTCTCTTTTTATTTCTCTACATAATGAATCATTTATTTTTCTATAACCTCTTTACATAATTGAGTAGTGAAATGAAATTTTTTTACTTTTACAAGGTACTTCCAATCTCTCATCTCACTTTACTGTTTTTCAAAGTCTTAATAAATAGCTAGTGAAGCTATGAAAATAGAATCAGAAAACATTGTGTGTTATAGTTCTTAAATTTTCTAAATATGAATGAAACAATAGGAAGCTCATAATTTATCACCTTTTATGCAAATATACAGAGACTAATGCAGCACCAAGAGAAAAAAATATTTTGTGGTGTTTTTCCAGGAATGGTGATAGATTGCTGGTAGCCATCCACCACTCCCCTCTAACTGTCCCTGCTTGGTCATTTGTGGTAACAGAAGAGCTCTTCCAAATCCACGAAGCTAACTGGCTTATCAAGGCAGTGAGCCTTTGATCCCTTGTTGGAAAGATGCCTCCTCATTTATTCTCAAATGGGTTAAGAATTTCAACAATGTAATGTTTTCAGTTTGAACAAATTCACCTGTTATATTATATAATAGTATAATTGCCCCTTTTCTGGATTTTGCTTCTTTCAAATAGCTCAGAGCTTACATTGACGTGGCTCTCAGTGATTCTTAGAAATCCCTTTGGCTATTAATCTCTTATCATTTTCTTATGCTGATTATCCACATTTTCAGGTAATATATAAAGGTAACAGCTTTTAAACATGCTTAATACAGTAGTCACTGTGATCAGTCATACTTATTTTTAATGAAATGCTTTAACATAAGACCCTTCTTTTCCATAGACTCCATTTAAAGATGCTATAGATTAACTATTTTTAGACAGTTCAAGCAAATTTGCAGAAACCACAGTACGTATATAGCCTGGTGTCATTTAGTTATTCAGCAGTCATTTGAACACATACTATTTTCAAGCACATATGAACCACAAAGATATAAAAATCAATTAGGCGTAACTCCTCCCTTCAAGAAGCTCAGAGAAGACTGATGTGAAACCAGAATATCATGGTATATGTAATAATTGCAGTGATAGAGATAACATAATGGAATAACAATGGAGGGAAGGATGGGGACATTTGAGCTAATTTTGAAGAATTAGTTCACCAGGTGCTGTGAGGCAAAAGGATACCACACAGAGTAAGTTTCTTGTGAGAGAAGCAGGAAATCAGCCTGGAAACGCAGGTAGGTAGGTAAGCCTTCTCTTGAGGAGAAGAGATCCTAGGAGAGAAGGAATGAGATCAGATTTGCACTGTTGTTTTTAATCATGCTGATGGCAATGTGGAGAATATATGGAAGAAGGAGAGGAATGGGCTGTAGGTGCAGCCTCACACAATCTCGGATATTATTTGGGAGTTTTCCTAGTTGAGTATGGAAGTAAACGCTTCATCGGGAATGTTTATTTGCCAGAGTAAGGAAATTGTCTTCGTAAAAGACTACATGTCTATATCTATAGGCAAAGTATCCTTAGTGCAGGGAAAACAAATGCAGAGATATTTGTACATTGACATAAAGAGTGGTTCCACCTACTCAGTCAGGAGTTTTGAGTTCTGCTAATTATAAAAGTGAACAAATTGCTTAGCTTTCTGGGGATTCCATGAAAATATTTATTATTATAATTATTACATAAATTAGCTTCACTAAATTCATATGAAACCTTTACAGAAAACACATTGAACTGTGGATGATAGGTTTCTAAACATATTTAATGGGGAGAAAAAACTCTTTTCTTTAAAATAGTCATGGTCTTCACAACACTCTGAATAATTTCCATTTTTTTAAAGCACAAAAGAATAATGTCTTTTTCATATTCCTATGACTTAACTCACCATTTTAAAATTATATATTCACTAAGTAAAATTGCCATTGTGCAAAAATAATAAATGCTGCTGCTAGAATAAGATTTGCAGTTCACCTGGCCTTTGCATTAATAGGATGTTTGATTTGACTGTCAACCTATTGTTTTTCAAAAAATTTTATTAAAATTCTTGCACTTTTCAATAAAACAGACTTTATTTGGAATATATAAAGACAATTCTTCTGCAACTCAAAATTTGAAATATAACTTGTTCATTTAACATGAGTGCTAAAGATTCTGGATGCTGTAGTGCTGTGATTTAAAATTATGCTGAAACTTGACTTTGATATATAGGTAACTGTTGCTCCTAGGGTGAGAAAGCAAAACGTGTTTATAATTAGGATATCTTTTTAAAAAGTATACTGTACCTTAGAATAAAAATGTCTAAGATAAAAAAGTGGTATACGTAACTGTTCTTAAAAATAAAGAATGCTTTTGAAAGACTAATACCAAATGCTCCCTTTAAATACATTTTCCTTCATTGTACTAATACAGGATCATCTGCTGTTTTTTCTTTGATGGCATTAAGCTTGTTAAAATATAATTTAAAATATGTTTAAATACAACTATATTAATAACTATTTTTATGTATTGCATTTCTTCCTCTTTTTAAATGTATACATCAGTAACAAGACTTAAAATTCTGTCATTTTCCTTCTAGATTTATTCCTCACGACAGTGTCTGCCTCCAGTACCGTCCAGTTTGAGATATGGGAAAATTTGGTAAGAAATCTTTCCTTTGAAGCATTTTTAAATGATGGCTTTCAGTAAACGCACACAATTTTAGAAAATAAAATGAAAGTAATCACTTGGTCGGTTGGTTATAATAATAAATAGAACAACTTTAAGAATCTTTGGTTGCATTGCTGCATTCAAACTGCTGAATATTGCTGAAGAAAATGATTCATTCAGCATCAATTCCTCTGCAGGTTTTTAGGCACGACTGCCAATTAAACCAATCAGTCTGCCCTAATGCGCATGTTAACAGGGCCCCTGCTAGGCTGTCAGCTGTTGAGAGAGATTACTGTCATTTAATTTGTCAGCATGATGGTTTATTGAAGAAAACTTTTTTAAAAAGACTAATGTTTTTCCTTGACTTCAGGCTTATATAAAAAAATAAGAACAACAGACACTAAAGTCACTACCAACTTGACCAAAATTAAGGAGTCTTTGCCAATATGTTTTTTTTAATTGCAAGTAGAAGATTCCCAAACTGATGTCATGATTTTATTTTATTTAATTTTTAGCTTAATGTAGATTATGAAACATTACTTAGTGAAGAACAGACCACTTGAAATCTTAAAGTTGAATTTCAGAGTACACAATAGAGGACAGGATTTGAGGACAGGTCATATTGGCCTACTGAGTGACATTCATCAAGTAATGGTCAAGTATTAAGCCTTACTTTCCTCACATGGGAAAACAGATGTAAGAGTGTGCACTTCATAGAATGTTTCTTTTTTGTTTTGTTTTGTGAGGAAGATCGGCCCTGAGCTAACATCTGCTAATCCTCCTCTTTTTTTTGCTGAGGATGACTGGCCCTGGGCTAACATCCATGCCCATCTTCCTCTACTTTATGTGAGGTGCTGCCACAGCATGGCTTGCCAAGCAGTACGTCGGTGTGCACCCAGGATCCGAACCCGTGAACCCCGGGCCGCCGCAGCGGAGCACGCGCACTTAACCATCTGCGCCACTGGGCCAGCCCCGTAGAATGTTTCTGAAGCTTAAATGAAGCGATGTGGGTAAAGTGCCTGGCACACAGTGGACACTTACCAAATTTTAGTTTTAGATCTCTTGATGTTACTGCCTGAGAAGGGAGTTGGTCTGCTTGCCGCAAGAAATGCCAATAGTCAAGAGGCAAGGTGGTAGGAAAGAAAAGACTTTTTATTACAGCTTGCTAGCAAGAGGGAAGATGGCCGACTAATGTCCAAAAATAATCACCTTAAGGGGGCACAAAAATCTTACAGCAGTTATATAGGCTGGTGGGTTATAGGGGAGGGGGTTAGGAATGTTCACCTTCTGGTGTTACACACTGGAGTGCCACACCAGATCTTTCAGTTTTCATTAATGATGACTATCAGCATAGACTCTCTTTTCGGGGGTCATCACATTCCTAAGGAACTCAAAAGAACGAAGTCATTATCTTATCGCAGCTGGGAGGTAGGTGCACAAGCAGGGGTCGTAAAATCTACAGAGCAGGTAGGTCTCCTGGAGGGTGCACATCCAGCTGGGTTAGTTTGTCAGAGGTCGTTCAGAGTTACAAGAGGGTTTTTCTTTTCTACAATATGGCTTCCCTTACGTCAACTGTCTCTTGAGCTGGTATCATTGATTTCCCATATGTTTACTCTTGATTGTCTTTTATTCAATCCAAATTAAACCTATAACATGGAATTTCATTAAAATACTGATGAAAAATAAGCAGATCTAAAAATAATGTAAGGTGCAAGCTTGTGGAAGGAGATTCGTTATCAGCTATCTCTTCTAGCACAGTCAGTGATGTTGGTCATGACTCAGCTTTCTTCACGAAAAGAAACTAGGATGAGGGGAGGAGCTTTGTTTAGATGAGATCAGGGCTTCCAAATACTACTAACTACTTCTAAACTAAGCAATTTGATCCTTTTTTTTTTAATGGGGCAAGGAAAAGGAAGAAAGACATCTAAACCAGAAAGATTTATCTTTGTTTAATGCTCTACTTTAAAAATATATATATAATTATATTTGTTTTTCTGATGATGGAAATATGGTTGTTATATTCTTTTTTTTTTTTTTTTGTGAGGAAGATCAGCCCTGAGCTAACATCCATGCTA
The DNA here is from genome assembly GCF_020826845.1 of Diceros bicornis minor. Taxonomy (NCBI): domain Eukaryota; kingdom Metazoa; phylum Chordata; class Mammalia; order Perissodactyla; family Rhinocerotidae; genus Diceros; species Diceros bicornis. The sequence continues at coordinate 1,271,414 of NC_080771.1, read as the reverse complement.
ATCCTCCTCTTTTTGCTGAGGAAGACCGGCTCTGAGCTAACATCTATTGCCAATCATCCTCCTTTTTTTTCCCCAAAGCCCCAGTAGATAGTTGTATGTCATAGTTGCACATCCTTCTAGTTGCTGTATGTGGGACGCGGCCTCAGCATGGCCAGACAAGCGGTGCATCAGTGCGCACCCCGGGATCTGAACCTGGCCCGCCAGTAGCGGAGCGCGGGCACTTAACCGCTACACCACGGGGCCAGCCCAGGGTTGTTATATTCTTAATGATTACTTAAATAAAATCTCCCACTGCTGGGGATATTTGTTTTCAGGTGGCCTTGAAAACAATACCTCAAGTGGATCTTGAGGTATTAGAAAATGAGAAATTCAATCATTTTGATTGATTAACTTGTATCCATATGAGAAAAACCTCATTATAAATAAATATGATGCATATATAAAATTATAAAACACTTTTAAGTATATGATGTCCTCTCAGCCTAAGCTAATTAAAGGTAGTAAAGTGATGCAACTCAATAAGAGAAAAATCTTCGTGAAGAGACGAGATTTTGATTGGGATCTTTTTTTCCCTTTATTATTGCCTTCTTTAAAGAAAATTAATAAATTGGCTATTGGACAACAGAGACTAAGGGTTGTACTTGCTATAAAACAACTGGGTCAATAAGGTACTCACGTTAGCAGTGAATAAGTCATTAGTACAAATTAAGGGGAATGTAGACTCAAAATTAACTAGTTCAGATAAAATGTAGGCTTTGTAAAATGGAGGATCATTTTCAGTTAAGAGATTGGGCAAACAATTTGCAGTAACACGCTAACTTACCAAAAAAAACTCAAAACCTATAAAACATATTAGCTAGTAGAAGAAGAAGAGCTGCAACAAGTCTTCTCAGTGTCAGTTGTGTGCATAGCCTCAGGGTAAGTGCTCTGGGAGATAACAGAAGTGAATAGAGCTTCTAGGCCAGGAGGAGGGCTAAGATGTGAGTTTGGGCAACTCTGGCTGTAATGATGAGAGGTATAAACCTCATGCTATAGGCACTTAAAAGACAGAGCAGTTGCTTCCATTTGATCTGCCCAGGATCACCAGGGAAGGCTTCGAGAAAGAGGTGGTATTTGAAATGGCTGGTAGAGATGAGCAGGATTTTAGTGATTGGAAGTGAGAAAAAGGAAGAGATGGGCAAGGATGTGCTTGGGAAACACGAAGTATATTCAGAGCAGAAAGGGCTGGTTTGGGCCAGAACGTGAAAAGATACTGGAAGGTAAGATTATCAGAATTGCTTTAGACCAGTCAGCAAAGGCCTTGACTTCTAAACTAAGTAATTTGATCTTTTAAAAATTTATTGAGAACCTTTTAAAGGTTTTAGGACTGAGAGTGAGATGAATAGTGATTTCCTTAATTCCAGTTAATCTGGCTACGGCATATCAGATAGGTTTGCATGGAAAATCTGGAGGTGGGCGATAACTTAGGTGGAATTTACTATAACCTGGGAAAGAGGTGAGTGATTAAAAGAGTAAAATGTTGGGAGTGGACAAGAAGGGATAGATATAAGAAGACAGGATGACCATTAATGCGAGGGTAACTTGTGTTTTGTCCTGGTGACCAGTAACAGAAAAGACAAAATATCTAATTTGAGGCAGGAAAAAAAAATTATTTTAGATAAGAGACGTATCAAGGAAGTAGTTAGAAATGTGGGAGCAGAACTCAAGGCAGAGAGTAGATAAGTGTCATGAAGGGAAAGAGTTAAGAGAAGAATGGCAAAGCCAGAGCCTCAGACAGCACCCATGACCCTTTGTGACAGAAATTTTCAGTCTTGGCACTATTGCCATTTTGGACCAGATAATCCTTTAATGTGGAGATCTGTCTTGTGCATTGTAGGTTATTTAGCAGCTTCTCTTGCCTCTACTCACTTAGATGCTAGTAGCCACCCCCCAATTGTGACAATCAAAAATGTCTCCAGACATTGCCCAATATCCCCTGGAGAACAAAATCACCCCCAGTTGAGAATCATTGTTTTATGTGAATAGAGATGTGGACACACATAGTAGTTGTATATTGATTTGTCATCATTTTTTAATCATCATCGTATTTAATATAAATATTAAATATTTATAATTTCCATTATAAATATGGCAATTTTAATATAAAATATTAAAACACACAGGCCAAAACATAGGCAGTCATCCAGGAAAAGATACTTGTTACAAAGTAGCACTTGTGGTTGGAATTCAAGCAGAAAATGGCAGATAGTCTCCTCTGTCAATGGCAATGGGTTAGCTACTTCAGTGGTGGGTGTGGTAGTTGTGGAAGCAGAAATAGTATTGCTACTAGTGTTCCTACTACTACTAATAGTTAATGTTAACTACACACATACTGTGTGCATATACTGTGCTAAGCACTTTATATGGATTATCTCACTGATCCTCACAAAAACCTTGTAAAAATACATTTTTGGGGCCAGCCCGATGGCATAGTGGTTAAGTTCATGCTCTCTGCTTCGGTGGCCTGGGGTTCGCAAGTTCGGATCCTGGGCACAGACCTACACACCACTTATCAAGCCATGCTATGGCGGCACCCCACATATAAAATAGAAGAAGATTGGCACAATGTTAGCTCATGGACAATCTTCCTCAAGCAAAAAGAGGAAGATTGGCAAAAGATCTTAGCTCAGGGCCATTCTTCCTCACCAAAAAAAAAATACGTTTTAGAGGTAAGTAAATGATGCTTAGATTAGAACTTATTCAGACCTCAAGGCTAGCAAACAGTGGAGCTGAGAGTTGAACTAGGAAATCAGGCTCTAAAACTTCTACCCTTAAGTCATTGTATAATCATACCAGAAACTGAATAGGCAAAAGAAAAAGTGGAGGACATAGCTGCCGCAGAACCCCTAGTGAGTTGGCCCAACTTTGATTGCAGGAATACAGTGAAGCCCAGTAAGAACAACATGGTGAAGAACGGGACAGAGTGGAGTAGATGAGTCTCAAATGGCAACCCATAAAAAAAGTACTTGCAGCTCATAAGCACAGGACTGTAGTTGTAAAAATACCTTGTAAGTGCCTGATAACTTTACATTTTGCAGAACACTTTCTGATCTATCGTTCCATTGATCCTCTCCAGAATCCTGCAAGTAGACAGTACGTTTATTCCCTTCTAACAGTTGAAGAACTGAGACCCAGAGCACTAAGTGGCTGTTCCAAAGTTATACAACTTATCAATGAAAGCGGGACTGGAACCCACGTCATCTGACTCCATGTCTGGTGCCCTTTCTCCCAGACTGTTCTGCTCTCTCAGTATGCCACAGACATGGGAGGCCATCACCTGGGAAGTACTCATGTTTCTTGATGGAGATGCATCATGAGGTTATATCTGGAAACATTTCTAGATATAGTTATTAAGTGTAACAGAACTTCAGTGGAGTAATTTGTTCACTTGAATCAGTGTAATTGGTTGATATTCAGATTTATGTTATATGAGGCTGATGTATTTTAAGACATATTTTTCCATTCATTCTAGAATCATTATGTCCACTCTGTATCCAATACTGTGATCTTTCTAAAACACAAAAGCGCTTGACACTTCAGTCAGAAATTTGGCAACTTGGATACATTTCTAATGTAATCTCAGATACTTGGTAAGACTGGAGAGGAATCTTAAGATTTAAGACACTTATGTATAAGATTTCTATAGAAAAATCATTCAAAAGCTACATCATATACTTTAGTAATGATAGAGGAAACGTGTTTCTGCATGTGGATAATAGAGTATTAAACTGCTTGGAAAACTGCCTGTCACAAGACAAAGCTTACTCACTTACTCTTGGTCCTCAAGCATTTGGTCTTCATGCTTTCTGTGTAGCAATGCCTTTCTCTGTAAATGTCAGAAATGATTTCTTAAGAAATTAACTTGCAGATCTGCAGTATCCTTAGAGGAACAAAGAAGGAAAAATGTTTTAAAGTTTTAAAATATTTTAAAATAATAGGTATTTTATATAAAGTATGTAGGGATCAGAGTCAGTATATCAAATAGTGAATAGTGATGTTAATGATAACAAGAGAGTGCTATATAAAACCAAGAGCTCAAAATCCCAAATTCAGTGTTTTGGTTTATTTTTCTTGTATAGTAATCTAAAATTATAAAAAGGAAGGGCAGTAATCTACAAAATGTATATTATTTTTATAAGTCAAATGTGTACTCCTCAATTTTGGAAAGAGTAACTGAAATGAAGAATCTCTAATGGGTTGTCCTTTTTTGTTTAACTTAGCTGCTTCTGGTTAGTACATGCCATCTGTTGTAATTTTTTGCTCCCCTTCTCATTGATACATAAACTTGAGTTGATAATGAATTGGCCCTTTAAGGATCAATATAATTCTCATCTCATTTGAATATCTTTTCTTAATTGTCCCCAACAGAATCTTCTTCCCTTGAAATCTATAAAACATAGTGTCTTTACTGCTTACGTGTACCACTCATGTGTTACCTTCAGAAATTCTATTTTCCTGACTTATATCTTATCTCCCAACTGGACTTTAAGCTCTTTGAAGGTAGAAACTATTTTTTATACTTCTTTACATTTCCAAAACCTTTCATGGTACTTGAAAGTAGAAGGCACGCGTTACATCTGAAATTATGATGATGATTTAGTAAAGGCTATCATACCAGAGTTGAGAGCAAGCAAGGCACTCCAGATGCACATCTTCATCAACTCACAGCAGTTTGTTTTATGATAATAGTAGAACAGGAAATTAGAATAATTTTTATGCAGTACAACAAAAGCCTTAAATTATTTATTTCCCTCCTTCACTTAAAATGCTTTGTTTCACACTTGACAAATGAATGAATTATGGTGGTCTAATCCAAAATTTTCTGCCTTTAACAGGATGGAAATTTCTCTGTCAGTACTGTATTTGAAAAACCTCAAAATATGATGGTGGTTGGACAGTCAGCATTTGCAGACTTTGGTAAGATTGTTTTTATGTTTCAAATTAATTCCCCCCTCTCTCTGACCTAGTCATATTAATTCCCCATATCAGAAAATAACTTGAGTGTCTTCAGAACAATTATAGATTTAAAAGATGCCTCTTCTAGTAATACTCATGGCATGTGGTCAATTCCTTAATACAATAAGGAGTGATTTATGACATGTATGTTAAATTACAGTTTGAATTTAAGGGACTCCTGTTTGCACGAGTAACATGCAAAACAAGGAAATCTACTATGGCTTTTCTAGAGAATACCAAATAGTAATTATTGTGAAGTCTTCACGTGTGTCCAGGTTAATGGAACAAAAAAAAATTGAAGGAGTTCACCTGACTTCTTAAACCTTAAATACTAAAAATCCATTTTTATTTACATCTTAGTTCCAAAGAAGAGTAACATCTATTATGAATTCGCCACAAGAGGACACATGAATCTCTGTTTTCCATAAGATTCTACATAGTAAATCAAGTTCACATTGGTTAGGAATTTCCAAAACATATATGTGTCTTTCATTATTTGTCAGAGTTGTTATTAAAAGGATTTTGGTATTAGATGGGAATGTTGTCTAGATGGCCACCACCTAAGAGTTCAAAGCTCACTCCCAACATGCTTCTCCTTCATTCTGCCCATAAACACCTCAGCCCGTTCCTCAAAATGCAGGCAGCATTCCACCACACACAGAGGCCTCAGTTTCCTCACTTATAACGTGAGGATGACGATCATGTCCACCTCACAAGGCTATTGTGAATAACGCAATGTGAATAAAGTGTCGAAGCACAAAGTAAGAGCACAAGAAATTATTGTACAGTTTGAGTCTTTTCATTGGACTTACCTAGTTTGGTAGTTGTTGTTGCTGCTCTTTGCTCAGTTGAATAAATCAACTCATTGTTCAGTGTCTTAGAGATGAATCCCAAGGCAGCTAAAGCAGGAGGTTTGATAGTGTTAGTTGATAGAAATTTCAACATGAATCTCTATGTTTTACTGTGTTTTAGTTTTATTATATTGAATTTTACTTTGATTTTGAGCAGATTTCTGTTGCCTGCTTTGTAGTCTTCAATGCAAATAGTCAAGTGATAGAATACTGTGTGAAATTACTTTTTTTTATTTGCTGATTGACTTGATTAGCCGGATTAATGACAAATCCCATGCAAGTCTCTCTCTAGGAAAAAAAAAAGTATATATACATTATGTAATTCTCAGGGAACTCTCAGACCTCCCTAAACCCCTGGCTAAGACCCTCCGAATTAAAGTTACTTGTTTTATGATTGTGTGTTTTGTAAGATAAAGTGCCTTGCTTTTAACAAATTATTAGTAGCGTTACTTAAAATTTCTTTTTCATTATGCTGACCATAAACATAGACATTTATTTGTTGGGATTTTTTAAATGTACAGAATATAGGATACAGTCAATTAAGAAATATAACTGTATTTTCTCCCATTTTTGATAATTTTAGGTATATATCAGTAAACTTTTTAAATGTATCATTAAACTTTAAATAAATATCCTACAATGTCTTTTTAAAGTCCATGAATTTTTGGCTGGGTATTATCAAAAATCAAGACTGCTAATGAGTCCAAAAAAGCAGATTGCATTGAATAAGGTTATGAATATTAATATAAACAAAATATGCATTTTCCTTTACATTTGAATACATCTGTGAATTGCATCCTGCCGTCCATTCTCCACTCCTCCTACTCCCTTTGAACCAAGTCAGGGGAAGTGACTGACAGCCAAGAAGTAGCATAATTTCAGAAATTTACCATTCATTTGGTAAAAAAAGCACATGCTTGAATAAATGGTGTAGCTCACAGGAAGAATCCTGTACCAAAAAGAAGTGTTTAAATGGCTCCCGGCTCACTTACCTTGTCTAGAAACTGAAGTTTTTTACAGCTATAATGAAGTTTTTAGCTGCTAACGCAAAATATTTTTTAAAAGATGTCAAAAATATCTACTCTAAACTTAGGCTGTTCTGGTATAACCAAAGGGAGGTGAGTAGGGTGGTTTAAAATCAAGCAAATCAGGAACTTTTAGCAAATAAAGCAAAGAAATACTATCCAAACCATTATAATGTTATTTTTTTATAAGACAAAGAAATACTTTCCTAAAAATCAGCTAAATAAAACACCATAGAATGTTATACAGCCAATAAAAATGATGGTTATGAAGATTCTGTTAGGAGAAAAGAACAGAACAATATGTTGTACAATATGAGCGTCTAAAAAAAGCCAGACTAGAAAGAAATATATTGAAATGATAATAATGGTTGTATTAAAGTAGAATAATAGGTTATCTTACTCCTTGTTTTCCAAATGTTCTGTTACTTAATTAGATTACTTTAATATACTGATTTAATGATGAAAAAGTACATTATAGAAGTAGTCAACAATGGCAAGAAAGAACCAAAGTATGTACTTAACGTGTTGTTAGATTTTTTGTTGTAGTGCTTCTCCTATCTTCTGAGTTGTGTGAACAACTCTTTAGAGAAGGTGATGTACTTTCACACGATCTTTAACTCTTAAACAAATAAAATGCAAAACTTAGACCTCTGTTATGCTTAAAATGTGCTGAATACTATGTAAGAAAGCAGAGATTTTTAAGGTAAGGTCCTTACCTTTGAGAAATTCACACAGTCTAGTTGGGATGACAAAAGACAAATATGTAAAAAGTACAAGAATAAAAAAAAAATAACTGCCGTAATATAAAAGAAACCAGACTATATTTCATTGTTAATTATGAAATTAATGCCATAGAGATGCAAAGTCTTGTGGCAATTACGGATCGCTCTAGGCTGAGAAGGGGTAGGAAGCCTCATGAAAAAGGTGAGATTTTAGACTAGAGTTTGAAGCAATTCTGAGGTTTGGCTAAAAATATGTGGAGGCATGAAAACAGGGTATGGTTAGTAACTAGTAACCAGGTTGGCTTGAGAGTTGCTGTAAAAATGTAGAAACATATAAAAATGGACTGTGAACACACTGGATTACCAAATGAATAACAGATGAACAAATGTTCATTTTGTTCTGTGAAAGTACTGGGAAGTAGTAGAACAATTTTGATCAGTTCTTCATTAATACCTTTTTTAATTAACTTCTGAAAGTAAACAAAATCTTTTAATCTGGTGGGATATTCAGAAGGTAATGCTTAGACATGGAATAGGAATTCAGGAAAGATTATTAGAATCGTTAAGATGCTCAGGATTTTTATATCAAAAGAGAAGCAGATTTAAACAGTTTTAAAATACTGGATTTTCTAGGAATGGAAACCATTCAGTGCATGCGGTGGTGAGAACATGAGCTAACTACATCAGTAGATGGAGGGACAGGTGTGAGAAACTTTGCAAAGAAATAATCAATAAATTTAGTGATTGGTTTGACCCTAGAGAAAATAAAAAAAAATGTCTCTGAACAACTAAAAGAATCATTCCTTTTTCTACCAACCTCCATAGAGGTAGGTAATCAGGAGAGAAAGCTGGTTTGAATATTAAGATACTTCAGAGTCATCACGTTAATTATGCTAATAAGACAGCAAAGCTGGAACATCCAGGAAACCTAAGTACAGGAATAAAGCCAAAAGCAAGTTTAAAAAGTCCTCTAAGACCTACGAGGTCAAGACCTGAATGAGCCCTCCAAGGAAGAGTGTAAATAGTTTGACAGAGGAATAAGGAAGGAGAAAAAGGAGTACTAAAAGGTAGTCAGAAACGATTGATGATATTAAAATGTGATGCAAGAGGATGACCAAGGCCTTTGCATTTACAGGTTAGCAGGGCACTAGTGGCCCAAAAGGAATCATTTACAGACCTCTTTAGCAGTCCCTGAGGTGTAGAAATCAGCTAATAAATAGTGGCTGCTACTGGTTAAGGTGTCATGTGGTACTGGGCCCTGGCCTCATGCTTGGGAGATCTGCAACCCATAAATGCCTCTAATAGTTAAGCAGTCATCTAGAAAACATGTTTTGTGTCTTACCCTAATATATCATCCTTTTAAACTATATGTTAGAATTGAGTCTTTTTCCACGTAGGCTCAGAACATCAAATTCTAGAATTTCTACAAATAAGGTGACATCTCTTTATTACATCGCATAGGACAAAAATGTCAAGAAAATAAGATACATTTATTCTCTCAAAAAAAATTACATACGACCAGGCTTAGAGAAAACATTAATTTTGTGTGCAATGACAGATGTAGTGGAAATCAATAAAAAGCTACAAAACTGAAGGGAAAAGAGAAACCTTAATAGAATGTCAGCATTTTCTATAGATTGAATCATATTTTTATCTCATAATACGTAAATTTACATATCCAAATCTGATGGTAACTCTCGTGTATCAGATCATCATAAGAAGATCACACTTTATTCTTCAAGTGAAGGAAGAATACCTAGCATGTTGGTGAAGCCTGGGAATTGTCAATCAGATCTCCTAAATAATCCTATAAGAAATAAAGGAGCTAATGAAAATAGAAAACTTTGTCACCATGAGAGTTAATAACGTATTGGAAAATATCAAACCCCTTAAAGATGGTGTCATTGATGGTTGAGACCAAATCTTATTCAATTGAGTATCCCCATTGCCTAGCACAGTAGGTAATCAATGGTATTTATTCAACTGAAGAGAAAGGGAAGGTAACTCCACAATCGAGTCATTTTATGAAGTCTTTATGATGCTTGGTAAAAATTCAGATTTCAATTCCAAATTAACCAAGGTAGAGCTGAAATGCTTAGTTTGAAATAACATAGCAATTGTACTTCCTCTTGTTTTACAGTTAGGTGTATTAGATAACAGTCTAACAAATTAAAATTGTTTCTTGTTAGGGCTGATCTAGAAATAAAAGTAGATCAGATGAGCCATATATGGAAATTTAGATTTTATATGTAGCCTGAATGCTAATGGATAATTGAAGGTTCATATTCTCTTTTACAAAAGAATTTTAAAAATGAAGTGCCTTCAAATAGACAGATGATGATTATATTATAAAAAAGACTGTATAGGGTCAAGTTCTAGGTGTTAGGCTTTCTGGGCTTGGTCTCATTATATGAGTCACTTAAGGCTGTCTTTTATTCAAAAGATATAATAGTGGACTTTTATTTGTTTGTTTCTTATAGTTGCAAATTGGCTGCTTTTTTAAGTAGACTTTTTTTTTTTTCACTAAAAAGAGACACTGAATTTCAATTGAGAATAATCAATAAAACAGAAAAACGTTTGAGGTTTCAGATATTCTCTCTTAAATATACTACTATAGCACCTTCATCGCCAGTCAGAATTTATTAAGTAAATACAAATACAGAATGCTTTAATATATGGAACATAGGCAAGTTAGATGTAAGTGCTGGATTCAAGGAATTTGAAATATAATACTTATATTTCCTTTGAATGAATTTTATGGTACAGACATATCAGTTCAAATAGTTTAATCTGTTCTTTAAAATTGTTTAGTGATCAGTTTTTCTTCCGTTCAGTTTTCTTTCTATTTTGTACTGAAAGATGTACAAGATCTTAATTGTCTATTCAAAAAGTACTTTTTAAGTGCCTGCTATTGGGACTGCTCTATTCTGCATGCTTGGTATATAGCCATGAATGAAGCATCCAAGAACTGCTCTCATGGAGTTTAAATTCTATTGAGGGAGGAACGACAACAAGAAGTAAATTAGTAACTCATTTTTAGAAGGTGGTGAGAGCTTTGAGAAAGTAAAACAAAATGCTCTAATAGGAAGTGAGAAGAGCTATTTTCCATAGCTGATTGGAAGTCATATTTGACCCGAGACTTGAATGAAATTACAGGAGGTCTTGGGAAAGTGTTCCATGCAGAGAGAACACCTAAGTGACACCTAAATGTTCAAGGAACAAAAAGAAGGCTGGCTCTGGGCCAGGTCTTTGGGGCCTTGTGGACCAAGGTAAGGAGTTTGGATTTTATTCTAGATGTAATTGAAAGCAGCTTCCAGGAGACTTGTTAAATAGGATATGAGTTAACCATGCAAAGGCTGTGATAACGTGGACCAGGGCAATCACTAGGAGATGGAGAGAAGTGGTCGTATTTAGGATATATTGGAGACAAAGTTGACGGGACTTGCTGATGGATTGGATCTTGGAGGGAAGAGAAAAAGAACAGAGGATGACTTCTAGATGACTGGATGGCAACACCATTCATTGAGATAGGAAAGGCATAGGAAGAGGAACTTTGGAGTTCTGTTAAATAATAGTTCTGTTTGGGATATGTTAAGTTTGAGTTGTCTATTTGACACTAAAACGGGATACAAGTGGGAGATACAAGCTGTGAAGAGACACAGAGTTGGATATCAGTATATCCTTGTTTAAATGCTTTTTAGAAGATGGATAATGGGTAAATGCAGTACCTGCCCAAAGTATCCCACCTTTCTTTTTAACATTATACATGTAACTGTATTCCAGCCACACTGGCTTCTTTGGGTTCTTCAAACAGGCCAGGCAACAGTCCCCCTAAGGGCTTTTGCCCTTGCTCTTTCCTCTGCATGGAATGCTCTTCCTCCAGATATTCCTCGTGGCTCCCTCCCTCACCACCTTCTAGTCTTGCTAAAATATCACCCTCTCCGGGAAGCCTTTCCTGACCACCCTGTTGAAAATTGTAACCCCTCCCTCCAGCACTCTTGACCCCTTTCCACCTTTATTTTTCTCCATGGCATCTATCACTGACATACTGTGCATTTTACTCTTATATTCTCTCTAGAACATACTCCATTGGTGTGTTTTGTTCACTGCTATATCTCATGCCTGGAGGAGTGCCAGTCACACTGTAAATACTCAATGAATAATTTTGAATGAACAGTTTAATGAAAAAAAATATTCTAATTGATTTAACTAATTGGTTTTTAAGAATTGAGCCCAAATTTAGGACATGTCTTAAGTACATTCAACCATAATCCTAAACCAAAACTTCTGATGAGGACTGACCTAACATTACTTTTACTCATTTTGATTCAAGTTAAATGGTTGAGCTAAAAATTGTTCTGAATCTCTAAAATAGGTGGGTGCTGATTTCAGTAGGAGACATCTGAGTCCTCATAAATTGTAATTCTTAGTCTTATATATTTCCATTTTTCTAATTCCTGAATTCTGACAACATGGATTATCTATAATATTTATATTATTTAACATTTAAATAGACCACTGTATTTGCACAGCTTCTTAATCTTTCTGGATCTTTCTAGTGCCAGTTTGTTCTGACATGATCAAAGTGAAAGCAAGCAGTTTAGACAGTTCTCCCTCTAACCTGCTGGACCCTTATCTCCCTCAGCCTGACCTGCCCTTGTCCCACCAAAGACAGACAATACTATTATAAATTTTTGGTAAAACTGAGTTATTTTATATGCACACATTGCCATATGGCACGTAAAGTGATTAGACGTTCTAGTGTAAGTGCAGTTCGTGCGTATTTCCTTTCCACTGCATGTCACTGCGGCAGTTGCCATAGCAAAAGTGATTAGTCCCTAAGTTTCCTGCTTTCTAGCAAAGACTGTGAGGCGTCTATCTTGGTGAGTCGTGGATGCCAGATGTGATCCTGGGAAATATTTTGAATGCTTTTTGATTGGAAATGGTAATTTATATACAAATTACAAACTTGTTACTTCAGAGTCTTGATTTTGTACATACTCAGCATTTAAAGCAGACCAGGCTGTAGTCGTTTCTTTTAAGATACACAAATATAAGGAAGAACTAGGGTCCTAAATCCCTGAAGCCTTTAAGTGCAGGTTTGTATATGATAGATTCTTGCCTTTCTAAGAAAGAGGTTTTTTGAGTAAAGCTATACCTGTGACATATTGTATTCTCAAAACTACACTATTCTTTTAATTTTTTTAGTGCTGCATGGTATTGGGAATGTATAATTAGCCCCTTGAATATTAAATTTGAAGTACTTAAAAGATTCTAATAGGGTAATGTTATATTTTACATTATTACAGTGCTGTTTTGTAATGTAACAGGTGATATTTTTAATACTTTATCTAATATAACCCACAACTTAATTAGGACACTTGTCTCTCTAAGCTGCCTTAATTAATAAAATGGATCTATGATAAGTGAAGCAACCCATATAACTGCCCTGTGAACTTCACCATGCGTTTATCTCCTCGTTATTTGATTGCCACAATACTAGGAAAGTCTTATTGCAGGATCTTGCCTATTCTTAGACCTTCCAGATACATACAGCCTGAGAAAGCCTGAAAACAATGAGATTTATTCCTCTCTGTTACATTATGCCTGAGGGAATTCCCTGCTATTAGTCAGAGCAGTATAGAAGCCTGAGAATAAATGATGAGGAGTCCAGTGTCACCCCTTTTCTAAATGTCCTGCTCCATTTTCAAACAACTCAAACTTCCATTTCAGCCCCATTATCTTCCATCTGCAACTCTGCATTTTCACTCTTTGTAAATGCCCCATCCATTGCTAAGCAAAAGCAAAGATGTGCTTCTTGGATGTGGGTAGATACACACCTCTTCAGTGCTTAACCTTTACCTACTAAAGAACTGAGTGATGGATGAGTGGATAGGAGGATGGTGGATGAGTAGTGGATGGATGGATGAAAGTGCCCTTTGTTACTTATCCCTTGTCCAGAGCAATCCATTCCCTTAGCAGCTATCACAAAGCAATCCCACTTCCCTGTTCTTTTCCACAATAGCAAGTCAGTTCCTTTTTATTCTCTGTTAGACACAGAGATGAGTGGACTTTATCTATACTTAACCTGCCACTGCCTATCATCATATTACCCCATATAGCTGATGTATTCTTAATTTAATCAATAGGAAAATTTCTGTTAATCAGTGACATTTAAGGATTTAGGAGTTTAGTATTTTCCAGATGTGTGTTTATTTCTTTTTCATAATACTTAACAGTACTTACTATTTGGTAGGAAATCTTTTACAGGAAGTGTTTTACATTTATCTCAATTAATCCTTCCAAACCTCTCTAAAGTGAGCAGTGTTATTTATCCTCATTATACATATATGGTAACAGGGGTTCAGAGAGGATAAGAAACTTGCCCAAGGGTACAGAGCTGGGAAGTGGCAGAGCTGGGACGTGATCCTTGGCTCTGTCTCACAAGCTGTGTTCTTAAACACTATACACCCCTTCTTCTGCGTTAGGTCTTAAAATGTGTGACCATCCTTGTTGATGGTCACCAACAGTGACCTCCTGGTATGCACTGTTTTAGTTTTTTAAAACCATATGATATGTTGATGGTGAATCTTCTCCTTCTGCTCCCTGAATTTTTGATAGCCTTTCCCTTATTATTTTTCGAATTTTTATACTATCTGACCATTTTCCCAAGTCATTATCCATCCCAAAAATATAATTATGTATATCAATAATTCTAGAATATATAATGCTTATGAATTCCAGAAAAAAATAAAAACCATCATTGGTGATTTTGATACAAAATTTGTTATATATTAATATCTGTTGGATTAAGACAGCTTTTCAGAATCTCTCTTTATCAAGTATAATACATTTCTAGTTATTATTAGTGTAAAGTCATTCTACTGTTGAGTTTCTGAGTACATGTGGAAGATCATTTCCTAGAAATAACTTCCTTGATCTCGCTTTGATTTTGATTTTTTCCTCTACTCCAGTTATTTACAGTTTTGCAGCCACATATCCTTATTTTTTAGTCAATTTTTTATTCAATTTTAGTCAGAATTTGTCTGATTCACTTCTAAATTATAACTCATTCTTTGAGACCAGGATCTCTCTGAATTTAATCAAACATTCTTTCTTAAACACTCACTAATAAATCTATAAAAATTCTTTATGTCCTTTCCTAGTTCATATTTTTTAAATCAAGAACTTTTTGCTTCATATTGTACGAATGATTTCTTTTTCTGTTCTTCTCCGTTGATTTAGTAGTCTTCATTTGAAAGATCTTTCTGCTTATATCTGTTGTATGTTAAGGATGTCACTTGTCTCCTACTTCTCATATTTCTTATAATCTTTTCAACATAAGCTGCCAATTTTCAATGGCATATTTTGTGATGATAAGTGAAGGAAGCAGAGAATAGGAATTTAGTACATCATATGTAAGACACTTTTTGAAATTAATCATCAACCTATTAAAAGTGGTGGTGTGTTTATAGAGTAAATATAATATATATTTTATTTTAAATTTATCACAAATCACCTATAGCAGTTAGTATTATTTTGCTATTAAAGATTTGTCATAGGCTTTAGATTCACATAGATCTAGATTCAAATTTTAGTTCTGGGTAAGTTATTTGAACTCTGTAACCAACTATTTCCTCATGTGTAATATGACATTATAACTAGGTTTGTGGTAAACATAAAATAAAATGGTATTTTAGGTGCTTTAGTGCCTTTCTTGCACATAGTACGTGCTGAATAAATGTGAGCTGCAATAATAATAATATTTTAGACCATTTGCTTATAGTTTAATATCCTCTTTATTCATTCAATATGTGTAAAAAGATACAAGAGAGAGAAGGAGTTTCTAGTACAACAATCCTTCTTTAGAGCCTTTGTCCTTTCCTCTCTGCTGCTCCCAGAATATCTACCTAAAATTTTTCTTCCTCTTCACTAGCCTGTACTCTTGGTTCCAGCCACCAAACCCCGCGGAGTCTTACCTCCTTCATATCTCTTAAAACTGTCCTTTCCCATGGATACATCTTTAACTCATCTCTCTCCTAGCTTACTGAAAGATTATTGATCTTCTGACTCTATTCTTGTGCCTCTCCAAACCATTCTCCACCCTGTAGTGCTGCTTCTACGCAAAATAAATCTGAAATACTAAAATCCTTTAATAGACCCCCTGTGCCCTTAGGGATAAGGTCCAGTCTTCGCTGTGGCACACCAGGCCCTTTTAGATCTGGCTTCTCTTTACATATCTACAACAGGACTTGACAGACACGCTGATCTATGTACAGTTCTCCACATACATCATACTCTTTTTTCTGTTTCACTTCCAGGCCTTTGTATGTGCAATTCCCTTTGCCTGGAATCCCCTTCCTCCTCTTTTTACTCACCTAATCCCTGCTCATCTTTCAGGTCTTTTAATAGTTATTTTTAACGACACTAACCACGGTAACTGACACATAGTAGGCTCTCTGGACGTGTTTGCTGGATGGATAAATAAACTGCTTACTTGACTGATTAGATGATTATGTCAGATGGAGTTTCAAGTTAGAGTGACTTGCTAATTCCTTTTTGCTCCTGTTCTACTTACTCTGTTTTAGTGCTTGCTGTTCTCTGTTTATTTACTTCTGTTTTTCTCACTTACCTAGGAGTTCCTTGGAGACAGAGAGCATGAATTTTCACACTTATTTCAATGTCTAGAATAGTGATTGGCACGTAGTAAACACTTAGGAAACGTTTAATGAGTAATTCCTTTCAAAAGAATATGCTTAAATAAATTCTTTTAAATTTTTAACAATTTTATTGAGGTATAATTTGCATACCATGAAAGTCTCCTATTTTAAGTGTACAATTCAGTGAGTTTTAATAAACTGTGATACAGTTGTGCGACCATGATGACAGTCCCAACTTGGAATACTTCCATTAACCCAAAAAGTTCCCTCATGCCCATATGTAGTCAGTATCCACTCCTATCCCCAGCCCCAGACAACCACTAATCGACTTTTTTTTAATTGTGGTTAAAATATATATAACGTAAAATTTGCCATTTTAACCATTTTTAGATGTACAAATCAGGTGGCATAAACTACATTCACACTGTTGTGCAACTATCTCCACTATCCATTTGCAAAACTTTCATCACCCCAAACAGAAACTTTATAACTATTAAACAATTATTCCTCATTCCTTCCTTTCCCCAGCCCTTGAAAACCTCTAATTTACTTTCTCTCTCAATGAATTTGCCTATTCTAGGTACTTCGTGTAAATAGAATTATGCCGTATTTGTCCTTTTGTGTCTGGTTCATTTCACTTAGCATGATGTTTTCAAGGTTCATCCAGGTTCTAGCAGGTATCAAAACTTCATTTCCTTTTTGATTATCCATTTTTCTGTTGAGAAACTGTTGAGTTGTTTTCACCTGTTAGCTATTATGAATAATGCTGAAACGAACATTGGCATGCAAGTATCTGTTTGAATCCCTGCTTTCAATTCTTTTAAGTGTATACCTAGAAATAGAATTGCTGGGTCATCAGGTAATTGTATGTTTAACTTTTTGAGGAACCAAAAACTTTTCCATAGCAGCTGCACCGTTTTATATTCCTGCCAACAATGCACAAATGTTCCAGTTTCTTCACATCATCGCCAACTCTTGATATTTTTCTTTTTTTGTTATTATTATTATAGCCTTCCTAGCAGATATGAAGTGGTGTGTCATTGTGGTTTTCATTTGCATTTCTCTAGTGACTAATGATGTTGAGCACCTTTTCATGTGCTAATAGGCCATTTGTGTATCTTCTTTGGAGAAATGTCTGTGCAAGTCCTTTGCTCATTTTTTAATTGTGTTATCTGTCTTTTTAGTGTTGAGTTGCTGGAGTTCATTATATATTCTGGATGTTAAACTCTTTATATGGATATTTGAACATATATATTTAAATATGCAAGTACGATTGGCAAATATTTTCTCTCATTCTCTGGGCTGTCTTTTCACTTTCTTAATAATGTCCTTTGATGCACAGAAGATGTTAATTTGGATAAAGTTCAATTTATCTATTTTTTCTTTTCTTTCTTCTGTTTTTATTGTCTTATATAAGAATCCATTACCAAATCCGAAGTCATGAAAATTTTCACTGTTTTCTACTAAGAGTTTAATAGTTTTAGCTCTTATATTTAGGTTGATCCATTTTTAGTTAATTTTTGTACATGACGTGAGTTAGGAATCCACATGATTGATGTTTTTGCACGTGGAAATCCAGTTGTCCGAGAACCACCTGTTGAAGAGACTGTTCTTTCCCCATCGAATGGACTTGGGACCCTTGTCAGTTGTCCTTAGATGTGTTGTTTATTTCTGTACTCTCAATTCTATTCTGTTGGTCTGTGTGTCTATCCTTATGCCAGTACCATATTGTGGTCTTTTTTGTTTTAATTGAGATATAATTGACATATAACATTGTATTAGTTTTAGGTGTACAACATAATTATTTGATATATGTATATATTGTGAAATGATTACCACAATAATTTTAGTTAAAATCCATCACCACACAGTTACAAATTTTTTTCATATGATAAGAACTTTTAAGATCTACTCTCTTAGCAGCTTTCAAATATACAATATTAACTGTAGTCAAAATGCTGCTACACCACACCCTCAAATAAATATAAAACTTATTTATAACTGGAAGTTTGTACCTTTTGACCCCATTCACCCATTTTGCCAACCCCCCCACTCCCGTGCCTCTGGTAACCACACAAATAAACAAGTTCAGTTTTTTTTAGATTCCACATATAAGTGAGATTATACAGTATTTGTCTTTCTCTGTCTGACTTATTTCACTTAGCATAATGCACTCCAGGTCCATCCATGTTGTCACGAATGGCAGGATTTCCTTCTTTATTATGGCTGAAAAAGTATTCCTATATAGATAAATAATATGTCATTTATATATATTCCTATATAGATAAATGTGATATATATATATCACATTTTCTTTTTCCATTCATTCATCAGTGGACATTTAGGTTGTTTCCATGCCTTGGCTATTGTAAATAATGCTGCAGTGAAGATATCTTTTCAAGATAATGATTTTGTTCCCTTCAGATAAATAACCAGAAGTTGAATTGCTGGATCATATGACGGTCCTATATTTCGTTCTTTGAGGAATCTCCGTACTGTTTTCTGTAGTGGCTGCACCAATTTACATTCCTACCAACAGTGCAAAAGGGTTCCTTTTTCTCCACATCTTTGCCAACATTTTCTTGTCTTTTTGATAATAGCCATTCTAATAGATGTGAGGTGATATCTCACTCTGGTTTTGATTTGCATTTCCCTGATGATTAGTGATGTTGAGCACCTTTTCATGTACTCGTTGGCCATTTATATGTCATCTTTGGAAAAATTTCTGTTGAGTTCCTCTGCCTATTTTTTAATCAGATTGTTTTCTGTTGAGTTGTATGAGTTCTTTATGTATTTTAGGTATTAACCCCTCATCAGATGTATGATTTGCAAATATTTTCTCCCATTCTGTAGGTTGCCTGTTCATTTTGTTGATGGTTTCCTTTCCTGTACAGAAGCTTTTTAATTTGGTGTAGTCCCACTTGCGTATTTTTGTTTTCTTGCCTTTGCTTTTGGTGTCAAATAAAAAAATTATTATTATTATTGATTATTCATTGCTGGTGTACAGAAATACAGCCAATTTTTCTCTGTTGATCTTTTACCCTGCAACTTCACTGAATTCATTTATTACTACATCTATTGGCTTTCTTGTGGATTCTTTGGGGTTTTCTCTATATAGGATTATGGTATCTGCAAATAGAGATAGTTTTATTTCTTCCTTTCTAATTTGGATGCCATTTATTTCTTTTTCTGTCTAATTGCTCTGGCTAGAACTTCCAGTACAATATTGAATAGCAGTGGTGAAAGTGGGCATCCTAGTCTTGTTCCTAAACCTAGGGGGAAAGTTTTCAGTCTTTCCCCATTGAGAATGATAGTAGCTGTGGGTTTTTCTTAAATGCCCTTTATCATGTTGAGGAAGTTCTCTTCTATTTCTAATTTTGTGAGAGATTTTATCAAGAAAAGGTGTTAGATTTTGTCAGATGCCTTTCTTTGTCACATGAGATGATCATGTGGGTCATTATCCTTCATTCTATCACTGTGATGTATTACCTTGATTGATTTTCTTATGTTGAATCACCCTTGCATTCCTGGGATAAATCCCACTTAGTCATGGTGTATAATCATTTTAATATGCTATTGGATTCAGTTTGTTAGTATTTTGTTGAGGAACTTTGCATCAATAATCATAAAGAATATTGTTCTATAATTTTCCTTTGATGTCTGTACTGACTTTGATATCAGAGTAATACTGGCCTCATGGAATGAGTTAGAAAGTGTTCTCTTTTCTTCTGTTTTTTGGAAGAGTTTGAGAATTTGGTGTTCATTCTTATTTAAATATTAGTAGAATTCACCAGAGAAGCCACCTGCTTGGACTTTTTCTTAGTTGGGAAGTTTTTGGTTAATGATTCAATCTCTACTTGTTATAAATCTGTTGAAATTTTTCTATTTCTTCTTGAGTCAGTTTAGATAATTTGTATGTTTCTAGGCATTTGTCCATTTCATCTAGGTTATCTGATTTGTTGATGTACAGTTGTTCAAACTGTTCTCTTATACTGCTTTTTATTTCTCTAAAGGCAGTAGTAATGCACCCACTTTCATTTCCGATTTTAGTGTTTTGCATCTTCTTTTTTCTTTGTCAATCTAGCTAAAGGTTTGTCAATTATTTTGATCTTTTCAAAAATGCAACTATTAGTCTCATTGATTCTGTTTTCTATCTTCTTTACACTATAGTCTGTTATTTTTTCTTTTTCGTGTTTTGGGTTTAGTTCGCTTTTTTTCTAATTCCTCAAGGTACATACTTGGGTTATCGATTTGAGATCTTTCTTCTTTTTTAATGTAGGCATTAAATTTACAGCTATAAATTACCTCTGAGCACTGCCTTCGCTACATCCCGTAAGTTTGGGTATGTTACGTTTTTGTTTTCATTCATCTCTTAAGTATGTTCTAATTTCGCTAGTGGTTCTTTTTTGCCCCATTGGTTGTTTAAAAGTATGTTGTTTAATTTTCACATATTTGTGAACATTTGTGTTTTCCTTTTGGTGTTGATTTCTGGCTTCATTCCACTGTGGTCCAAGAAGACACTCTGTATGATTTCAGTCTTTTCTAAATTTATTGAGACTTGTTTTGTGGCCTAACATATTATCTGCCCTGGAGCATGTTCCATGTGCACTTGCAGAGAATGTATATTCTGCTGTTGTTTAAAGTGTTTAATACACGTCTATTAACTCTAGTTGGTTTTTAGTGTTAAGTCCTCTATTTCCTTTTTAATCTTCTCTCTAGATGTTCTGTCCATTACAGAAAGTGGAGTATTGAAGTCTCCAACTATTATTGTAGAACTGTCTATTTCTCCTTTCAATTCTGTCAGTGATTGCTTCATATATTTTGGGGCTCTGTTTTTTGGTGCATATATGTTTACATTTGTTATATCTTCTTGGCAAATTGACCCTTTTGTTATAATATCCTTTTGTGTCTCTTGCAACAATTTTTAACTTAAAGTCTATTTTCTCTGATATTAATGGGCCTCCCCATCTCATTTTGGTTACTATTTACATGGAATATCTTTATCAGTCCTTTCACTTTCAACCCATTTGTATCTTTGAATGTACACTGTCTCTTACAGATAGCATATAGTTACACCATATTTTTTTTTAAATCCATTCTGCCAATCTCTGCCTTTTGATTGGAGAGTTTAACCTATGTATACCTAAAGTGATTACTGACAAAAAGAGACTTTTTCTGCCATTTTGCTATTTGTTTTGTATATGTCATTTAGCTTTTTTTCCTTATTTCTTCTTTCTTTTGTATGTAATTGATTTGTAGTGAACTTTTTTGATTCCATTCTCGTTTCTTTCTGTATATATTCTATAGATTTTGTGTTTTTGTTACCATCGAGATTACATTTAAGATTACATTTAAAGTTATAACATTCTTAATTGAATTAAAACCAACTTAAGGGAGCCAGCCCTGTGGCTTAGTGGTTAAGTGCGCTCGCTCCACTACTGGCAGCCCAGGTTCAGATCCCGGGCATGCACCAACGCACCGCTTCTCTGGCCATGCTGAGGCAGCGTCCCACATACAGCAACTAGAAGGATGTGCAACTATGACATGCAACTATCTACTGGGGCTTTGGAGGAAAAAAGGAGGAGGATTCGCAATAGATGTTAGCTCAGAGCCAGTCTTCCTCAGCAAAAAGAGGAGGATTGTTAGTTCAGGGCTGATCTTCCTCACCAAAAAAAAAAAACCAACTTAACATTATATCATACAAAAACTCTGCTGCTGTGCAGCTCTGTCCATCCTTTCATTTTGCTGTCCCAAATTACGTCCTTATACAATGTGTGCCCTATAAAGAAGATGTAGAATTATTTTTATGCATTTGTCTTTTAAGTTATGTAAGAAATAAAAAGTAGAGTTACCAAAAAGAATACAATGGTACTGGCTTTTATATTTGCCCTGGTATTTACCTTTACCAGAAATCTTTTTTCTTTATATGGCTTTGAATAACTGTCTGACGTCCCCTCATTTCTCTCACAGAGAAGGTCTAATAGTAACAGACTCCCTCAACCTTTGTTTATCTGGGAATGTTTTAAGTTCTCTCTCACTTTTGAAGGACAGTTTTGCCAGATGTAGAATTCCTGGGTGACAGCGTTTTTCTTTTGGTGCTTTAAATATATTATCCCACTGCCTTCTGGCCTCCTAGGTTTCTGATGCGAAATTGATTGTTAATCTTATTAAGTATTGCTTGTGTATGATGACTTGCTTTGTTCTTGCTGCTTTCAAGATTTTCTTTTTCGGGGCCGGCCCGGTGGCACAAGCATTTAAGTGTGCGCACTCCACTGCAGCGGCCCAGGGTTCACCGATTCGGATCCCAGGCGTGCACCACTGCACTGCTTGGCAAGCCATGCTGTGGCAGCGTCCCATATAAAGTGGAGGAAGATGGGCACAGATGTTAGCCCAGGGCCAGTCTTCCTCAGCAAAAAAAGGAGGATTGGCAGATGTTAGCACAGGGCTGATCTCCTGATCGAAAAAAAAAAAAGATTTTCTCTTTCTCTTTGGCTTTCAGCAGTTTTATTATAATGTGTTTTGCTGTGGGTCTCTGAGAGTATCCTACTTGGAATTTGTTGACCTTCTTGGATTTGTAGATTCAAATCTTTCCTCAAATTTGGGCCATTTTTGGCCATTGTTTCTTCAAATGTCTCTTCTGTCTCTCGCTCTTCTTCTGGCACCTCTATAATGCATATGTTGATCCACTGATGGTATCCCACACATCCCTTAGGCTCTGTTCACTTTTCTCCGTCCTTTTTTCCTTCTGTTCTTCAGACTCAATAATGTCAATTGTCCTATCTTCAAGTTCACTGATTGTTTCTTCTGCCTACTCACATCTGCTGTTGAACCCCTCTGGTGAACTTTTCATTTCAGTTACTGTAATTTTTGGCTCCAGAATATCTGTTTTATTCCTTTTTATGATCTCTTTATTGATATTCTCATCTTGTCTATACATCATTTTCCTGACTGCCGTTATTTCTTTGTGAGATTTTTTTAGCCATTTGAGCATATTTAAGACAGTTGTTTTAAAGTCTTTGTCTACTAAGTCTGATATCTGGGCTTCCTCCGGGACAGTTTAGTCAGTTAATTTTGTTCCTTTGAACAGGCTGTCCTTTTCTGTTTCTCTGTATGCCTTGTGATTTTTTGTTGTAAAAAATCAATTCAATTAGACAATTTGAATACTATAATGTGGTATCTCTGGAAATCAGATTCTCACCCTTGCCTAGGGTTCTAGGCTATAGTAGTCCATTTGTTTAGGTATTTTTCCAAACTGTTTTCACAAAGATTGTATTCCTTATCATGTACACTCACTAAAGTCTGTATTCTTTTAGCTCATGTTCCACTAATGTTCGATGGAGATGTCCTTAAATACCAGGAGCTTTAAAAAAGCATAGGAAAAAGTAACACCACATATCCTAGTCTGTATATTGGCTCTGCACTGAGTCATTCCTTCAAAACTTAGCGCAGCTTCCACTGAGTCTAGGGAGTGACCTAAGGTGAAAACTTAGGGTCTTCTCAGGTCTTTTCTGAGCATATGTCTTGCCCTGGGCATGTGGCTTTCTGAATCAACCCCCTCACCCATCCCCGTACACAGGTGCCTTTACATGTCCTAATTTCCCAAAGAATCTCCCTCAGCTTTTTCTCCCATGCCTTAGGCAGCCAATTATATGCCTTGACTCATAATCTTTTGCCCCAAGCATCTGTGGTCCTTGCAGTGTTTTTGAGCAATGCCCATTGCATTTCTGGCCTGAGTTTCAAGTTGGCTGGAAAAAATACAAGCACCTTGTGTCTGTCTTTCAGTTAGCCCCTAGCCTGTGTAGAACAGACATATACAATAATTTGCAAATAAGATCTGCTCTGTTCCCTCTGGATCCAGAGTCTCACACTGAGAACACAAGCCATCACTGTTTCAGCACTGCTATCGCACCTAATAGGGGTAGGAAAAGGGCAAATGGAAGTGCTACGAGTTTTCCTGCCATTTTCAACTTGCCTTTTTTTTTAGTTCAAGAACGCATTTGCTTGGTTGCTACAAACCTTTGACTGTTTTCAGAGTCCTGACAAAGTTGTTTGTGTCAGTCTCTGCTTGTTTTTTTTTTAATGTCTGTGAAGGAACCAGAGCCTGAGCTGCCTAGCCTGCCATTTTGCTGATATCATTTGACCTACTTTGTCTCTCTATTTTTGCCTCTTTTAGAAATTTTATATAAATGGAATCATATAATATTCCTGATGTCTTACAGTTAGCATTATGTTTCTGAAGTTCATTCATGTTGTAGTATAGATTAGTAATTGGTTCCTTTTTATGGTGAGTGCTATTCCAGTCTCTGAGTACACCACACTTTGTTACCCATTGATGAACATTTTGGAATGTTTCCAGTTTGGAGCTATTATGAATAATACTGCTACGAACATTTGCTTAAATGACTTTTTTATAGACACATGGTTTCATTTTCCACGGTTATGACTAGGAGTGAAATTACTAGGTCTGCATGGTAAGCGTATGCTTAACTTTTTATGAAGTACCAAACTGTTCTCCAATGTGGCTATACCTTTTTAAACTATTACCAGCAATGTGTGAGGGTTCCAGTTGCTCCACATCCTTGTCAGCATTTGGTATGGTCATTCTTTTTTATTGTAACCACTTTTTTGAGTGTGTAGTGGTATCTTAATTTGCCTTTTATTTGCGTTTCTCTTGTGACTGATGATGATGAGCATCCTTTCATGTGTTGCCATTTGTATATTTTCTCTAGTGAAATGTTTATTCCAGTTTTTTGTCCATTTTTTAATTGATTGTATGTCTTATTATTAAGTTGTATAATTTTGTGTGTGTTTTAATTCTACTTCTGATGTAGAGTTCTAATTCTCTGTATATTCTTGATACAGATCTTGTATCAGATATATGGTTTGCAAATCTTCTCTCTTAGTCCATGGCTTGTCTTTTCATTTTCCTAATAGAGCCTTTTGAAGAGCAAAAGTTTTAAATTTTTATGAAGTCCAATTTATCAGATTTTGCTTTTATGTATTGTGCTTTTAGTGTCATGTCTAAGAAATCTTTGCATAACCCAAGAACAGAAAGATATTCTCCTATGATTTCTTCTATAAATTTTCTAATTTTACCTCTTACATTTAGGTCTATGATCCATTTCAAATTAATTTTAAATAAGTTCTTGAGTGTTATATGTTATCAGCAGCATGTCTTTTTTCTCAACTCAGAGCACTGTATTATTTAAAGTATTTTCTGGGGCTGGCCCGGTGGCGCAAGCAGTTGGGTGCGCGCACTCTGCTGCGGCGACCTGGGGTTCGCTGGTTCGGATCCCGGGCACGCACCGACGCACTGCTTGTCAAGCCATGCTGTGGCGGCGTCCCATATAAAGTGGAGGAAGATGGGCATGGATGTTAGCCCAGGGCCAGTCTTCATAAGCAAAAAAAAACAAGAGGATTGGCGGATGTTAGCTCAGGGCCGATCTTCCTCACAAAGAAAAAGAAAGAAAGAAAAATAAATTAATAAAAAGTAAAGTATTTTCTAATCATAATATTTGTATGTAAGGTGAGTAATATCACATAAAATGGAACCTATTTGAGGGATTATACTAATATTGACTGACAATTATTTACTTTAGCTCAGGGTGAGGAAGAAGCTGCAGGAACTTCTTGGTTGTCAGAGTTGAAGTTACAGACCCAAGTGTCAGCCTCATAATCCAGCTGACAGTTCTTCACCCACATAAAGATACATAATTTGCCTAGAAACAAGGCTTCAAGAAATGAATCATAGACCAAAAAAAAAAAAAAAAAAATCTCTGAAATTACTTGCTGTAGGATTTTTTTAAGGTTCATTGCACCTTGATTCAAGTGTTTATTTAATATAGAATGAAATTTATTTTCTGTAACCATAACTCATCATACAGGGAAATAACATCATTTTTCAGGGAACAAAGGAAAAAAATATACTCCTATGTTAAGGAGATGGTCTTTTGATGGGAGTTACATTGATGGATTTCATTGTACTTAGCAAAAACAATTAATAACCAAATAAGTGGAACATGATTGAAAACTTTTTCACATACTAACACTATTATTTCACAGCACTTACTGGTAGGCCAATATAACAGTATGGCGAATGGGATGTCTTAAAATGTTTTTGTGGATATCTGAATTAATAAGACACTATTTAATCTACAATGAAGCCATGCAGATGTGGATATCACAGTTCATTGACTTTTGAAATGTCAATTCAGGCCATTTTGTTTTTCAAGCTTTGATATTGGTTAGTAAATACTCAGTCACTGATGAAGAATACATTTGTTTTCCTGTTCAAGGAACAAAGTAAAGAGAACCAATTCCTTAAAGCAACAGAGAGGCCACTCTACTTGTTTTGTGCATTAGAAAACAGAGCATATGGACTAAAGCAACTTGCCTGTGGTCCTGAAGTCAGACAGCTCTTGGTATGAATCCTAGCTCCTCACTAACTAACTTTATGAACTTATGAAAGTTACTTGACCATTTTACATTATGGTTAATAAATACAGTGTTAATATACTTTGCTAAATGAAAAATTTTAGGATGAGTGTTCATGCTCATTTCTTACACTTGAACTGATCAACTCAGGATAAGATAAAAGAGTCATATTTGAGGATATATTCTTCATTACTGGCCACTCCCTTTAAATCCAGGGAAAAACAGTCTTCTCCAGCTGCTTACTAGATCTCGAATTCTGGTTGAACTCTTCAAAAATCCACGTCAGTTTCAATAAGGGAAGGAGACAGCCTTGGATAATAAACTTAGATAGACTTAAATTCAAATCCCAGGTTTACCTGCCACTTACTGGCTTTTTGCCTAGGTGATTAATATCACCAAGCATCAATGTCCTCATCTGTAAAATGAGAATAATATTAATTACTTCATGGTTTTTGTCAGAATTAAATGTGATAGTGTACATAAAAGAAGCTCTACTAGGACTTAACAGATGTTAAGGAATTACCTGTTCCCTTCCTCCACCCCAAGGCATACCCCTCCTGTGTATTGGAGTGGAAAAAAATTGAGAACCACAGCTTTAGGCATTATATATTTATTAAAATGGAGACAGCTGCATGTCTAGATGTTTTCTCCCCTTTTTCTTCTGTGATTTTTGTCAGTGCTTATGAACATAATTGAAATGTGTATATAAATGTGGTAGTAAATGATGTTTCAATTATTTTATGGATGAATAACCCTTTAAATCGCTCTGGTACCTTTAGATAAACTGCTGCTCTAATGCGGAAGGTAGTTGGAAAGCCTTACATCAATACTCTGATGTTGTGTGGTGACTTATGCCTAATGAATTGAATAATTACCTGGTTCTGGCCATTCCTATGTGAGAACCATTCCTAAATAGAGCCTGCACGGTTGAAGGAGCAAGTGACTGGAGTCAGTCTTGGTTCTTCCTCGCCACGTGATCCTGGACAAATAATTGAACCTTTCTGGGCCTTACTTTTTCCATGTGTAAAATGCTGGAGGTAAAGGACATAATTTTTATGGCCCTTTATATATCTAACATTATATAATTTGAACTCAGTGAGAAATTAATCTAGTCAAAGTTGATTGTTATATTTTGTTGACTGATTATTTAAAATAAAGGGCTTAATAGTTAGGAAAATATGTGAAAAAAACACCAATGTTAGGAGGGATCCTTACACTTCTTTAGGTTGAACATTTTACTTTTAATTAATGCCTGTGAAATAATTGCAGAGATCACAGCTGCCGTAGAATTCAGTGTTAACGTTGCTTATGAACTTAGCAGGTTCATAAAGTTTGATTTCTTATTTCTCCTTTGAAAAGGATGGATAATAAAGATTTTAATCTTGAAAATGAATATCTTGTGAGAGTGGTGGTATTATCACTGTTACCAGTTGTTTATTTCATCCATCCCCATCCTTCTAACAAGAAGTTCACAGCCAACCAGTGAAACAGAATTCAGCCAGAGCTAGAAAAAGTCAACACTCTTTCAGACATTCCATACAGAAGACTCTTCCACTAATATTATGAGGGGGGAAATGCACTTCTTAAAGACAGGGAGCTGCCACCTGAGAGCTTGATGTCCTCATAACTTGTTGGGTATTTGTAAAGTTGCACATTTGGTTGTTATTTTAATAGCTGACCTAAATAAATTGTGACCCCAGTAGAAATTATAACTACTCTACAGTTGTGAAAGAAATTAAAGATGTTTATCTTCTGAGAAAAAAGTGCTAATTGGCTCATTGATTGTACAACCAAATGCCTAAAAACTTCTAAAATACTTTTTTCATGAAAATTTTAAAATTAGCATTACTAGAATATTTATTTTTCAAAAGAATATTTCAAATTAGTCTATGTATTTCTGAAATTTGTCCTTTTTTTGTACTTTTAAACTAGCCCGTTTATTTAAAATATTACCAATTATAAAAGGACCTCAAAGTTGAATCTCTCAAAGATACATATTTCAATGAAAGATGAATATAGGCAGAAGTTGTAGGAAAACCCTAATTAGTGGTTGTTATCAACATCCATTTTAATGGGAGTCATTTTCCTCTCTCTTTGGAGATAACACCCTGCACGCTTTCCAGAAGCAGCTACCTGATCATAGCCCTTCCCCACTTTTTTGGAGTGGTGACTCTTGGCTTATGTGAAAGCAACTATCTTTGACATTGTAGTATCAACATTTGACAACTTTGAATGTTCATCATCCTAACAATAACTACCATTTATTAAACTTGTGTATGCCAAGCACTATGCAAATGGCAGTGGCTAAGAATATAGGTTCCGGAGTCAGGCTGCCTGGGTTGAATTCTGGCTCTGCCTCTTACTAACTCAGTGATTATGGGCAAGTTACTTAACCTCTTGATACCTTTGTTTCTTCTTCTGTTAAATGGGGGTAATAATATAGGATAATAACACAATAGGAGTTATTATGAAGATTAAAGGAGATAATGTATAAAACTTATAACTGTTTTGAACATAGTAAACACACAGTGAATGCTTACTAGTATCACCATTATCATCATCATTTAATATTTCCAAGAAAATGTTGGGGTACTGTGTGCATTTTACAAATAAAGAAACTAAGGCTAAGAAATGGTAAGTAACTTGCCCATGGTCACACTGCTAGCAAGTGATAGCTGAGATTTGAACCCACGTCCTTCTGACACCTAAGCCCATGCTGTTAAACTATACTCTGGCCCTAGTGGAAGTGGACTCCTGATAGCATATTAGAATGTCCTGTGTGGAATCTAGCCTTTCCATTTTATGGATGAGAAAACCGAATTGGCCAAACACCTTAATAGCTGAATAATTCAAAAGCAAAATCTTTCCCATTCCTAATCCATTGACCTTTCTCCTCGCCCCAAACATGTCTGCATATCCTGAGAATTCCTTGAGACAGCTTTCGTCATATGCATTCTGATTCTGATCTCTGCCCAAATATAAAATACTGGATTGTTAGCATTTAATTAGAGCTCTTGAGTACAAAGATTTCATTCTTAAATAAACTGGTTTTACTTGTACTGTCATTTTATGATTCCTTATTCTCATAGTAAGAGTTATGAGGCATTTCGCTGGCCTTTTTGCTTAAACGTGGATTTTCATGTTTAAATACATTTCTGTTCTTTTGATGTTATGGCCTTATTTTGGACGCAGGATTGTACTGACAGAAAGAGACTAGCAGCCACTTTTCTCTACCCTATTGGGTGGACATTAATAAAGGTATAAAGCAAAAAATAGGATTTTGTTTCAGCCTCTTTTATTTTTAGAATTCAGATTATGGATTTGACTTAGCTGGTAATTTGTCTTAATGGGTTACTTTATTAGTGGGATTAAAGGCTATTGAAAGAAAAAAATTTAGTCTCTTTCATTGAAATGAGCTAATCTTAAAATGATCCCACACACACAATTTCATGTTATATTGAGTGCACTCAGAAGTAAATACACAAAGTGTAATACTCTTTAACTATCACTCAACTCTGGAAAATAAGAATGTTTAAAGTAAGCTAATCAGTTGTGCAACAAGTAGAATGGACTTAAGTCTTTTTTTGCTGTTTTACCAACTTGGTCTTAAAGAATATATGGTTTGGGGGCCGCCCCGGTGGCGCAAGCGGTTAAGTGCGCGCACTCCGCTGCGGCGGCCCGGGGTTCGCTGGTTTGGATCCCGGGCGCGCACCGACGCACTGCTTGGCAAGCCATGCTGTGGCGGCGTCCCATATAAAGTGGAGGAAGATGGGCACAGATGTTAGCCCAGGGCCGTCTTCCTCAGCAAAAAAAAAGAGGAGGATTGGCGGATGTTAGCACAGGGCTGATCTCCTCACAAAAAAAAAAAAAAAAAGAATATATGGTTTGATTTTTTTAAAATACATTCAAAAATTTTAAAGCATTATTAATAGAAATATTTCTGTTAATTTTATATGATACATGAACATTAGAGAAAAGTTATACTAATATGCATAATTAAATAAACATAGTGTTTGTTTTTGGTAAGAAAAGCTAAAAGAATTATAATTTCACAGCACATTTGATAATTAATATAAAATAATAGACATAGAGTTTTAGATTTAATCATAAGACTGTTAAGAATAATCTAGTCCAAGCTTCGTCTCTTCACCCTCTTCCCATCTTCAGAAAGTAAGATGACAAGGCCTTTGCCGAGTAGAGTGTGTAGGAGATGTTTCCACCATCGTATGTCTACTGCTGCCTGGGCTGGACTGGGCCTCTTGACCCCTTTACCTCCCTACTCACCAAAACACTTGGCTTTTACCTTTGTTCACAAAATAGAGCAGGGAGAACTCAGAACAGGAAGTTGAATAGATCATTACTTTGCTTTGTAAAATTCTTAATTAGGAAAAAAATCATTACAACATAGTAGTCAAAGAATTGGTGTATTCAGCAAAATGGAGAAGCATCAGCTGATGAGTATCCTGGAGACAGTATTGAAACCTGATAGATATTTAGGTATTGAAATGACACGGAAAAATATTTTATCATTTCAGTAAGAACAATAAATGGAGTTGACAAGAGAAAAAGAAGTCATCATGAAAGGCCTGTTTCATGACCAGCTACTCACAAAGCCTAAACTTAGGTTAAAGCAAATTTGGTTAACTTTTTATATCCTTGGCCCCACTTCGCACTTTCCAGCATTACCATGTCTAATAGTAACCAGCAGCATCTTAAAGAATTACAGTTTTTCTCTTCTGATCATGTTCATATTCTTTGACATACGTGTTTCTTGTCATTGAAATTCTGTTAAGGCCGTGACACTTTGGAGACTTGTCTTCAATCACATAAGTATATTAATACTATATTTATATGAGTATAACTTAAAGATCAACCAGTATGCTATTTAACATCTGAAGCAAAGTAAGTAAACTGATGTACATGTTCATAATTCATTTATGTCATTTAAAAATGAATATTTTGGGACTCGCCCCGTGGCCTGGAGGTTAAGTTCTGTGCACTCCGCCTCGGCAGCCCAGATGTGGTTTCCAGGTGCAGACCTACACCACTCGTTGGTGGCCATGCTGTGGTTTCAACCCACATACAAAATAGAGGAAGATTGGCACAGATGTTAGCTCAGGGTGAATCTTCCTCAGCAAAAAAAAAGAGAATATTTTGAAGAAATTAAGTTTATCCCTTCCACATGATAACGTGATAATATGTTATTTTTTTTCTTGTTTTAATTGATTTAGCACCTGTTTCTCATTGTCATAATTTGATTTATGAGCATTTAAAAAAACTAAAGAAATCTAAATGTTTTCATGCATACCCTCTATTTTTATACTATTCATCATTTCTTTTAAAATTCTTAATTTTGTTTTCCTAAAAAAATCTAATCTATTATATTGCAGTAGTTTTTGTATCATATTTATTTTTGTGCCATTAATTCTCTTATGTTAGTGATGTGTTCTTCTGAAAAATATAAAGTGATATACTTCATATATTATAGTGGAAGTAAAAAGGAAATGGATTTTTGGTAAATTGTTTTTGTATTTTAGTATATATATTTCTAGCTGTTTATTAATAATGAATCACAAAAAATGTAGTTTTATATGTGAATACATTATTTATCATATGTCTTACATATCTCTTGATAAATGTGATGGGAAAGCTGTTTCTTCTACCTATATTCTGGGTCTATTTTAGCAAGAAATGTGGTTTTAGAAATCCTATATAGAAAGCTTTGTCTTGGGTCCCACATGTTAAAAGTTAAAGAAAGCCTTGAATTCTATTTAGAACTTTCTACCATTAATTAGTCATGCAACGTGTAGTATTTACGTCTTGTATATGCTATAGCCATCCATGAGTAAATTTTCTAGATGGTGGAAGGAGTGAGTCATTTTGACTTATTCACCATTTGAGCTGTCATGACGTGTTCTAATCTATAATTCAGAAATCACTGCTTTATTTTTGTTATTGAACTCACAGTTCCAGGTTACAGATCAAAACATTTAGCCTTTCTACTTACAATTTTTTTTCTCTCCATCTGTGGAGTAACATTCATCAAATCTTAAATTGTCACTTTCATTTTTCATGACCAAATGTTTCAGTGTAGCCTACTGGAAGCACTACAGTGGGTCCTGGAAGTGAGAACTTGGAAGAAAAAGCATTCTGTCTTTCTATGAAGTTATGCATTTTTTACTGTGTTGCCCACCTATTAGACACAGAATACCACTGTCCTAAGTACATACAGCATACCACAGTGATAGAAGGGATAGACAGGGATAATGTACTGCTTTATGGTTATTTACTGCTTTACAATTTTTTCCAAATTCTTTACCCCACATTTAATTTTCACAGTGACCCCTTGCGGTAGCCAAATTATGTTCCTTTTGATCATTTTACAGATAAAGGTAAATAATACAAGAGATATTGATTTTCTTTTCTGAAAACTACGAATCGATCATTCAGTAGTGGAGTGAGATAACTGGATTTCTCCATCTGTAAATAAAGTACAGTAGGATCATAACTCACATCTTCTAGTAAACCAAATTCCAGGTGAATCTAAGACTTAAAAGTAAAAACAATAATAATGTCCCAAAGTACTGTGAATTGGAAAGGCCTTTATAAGTTATAAGCAAAACCTAGAAGCTATAAAGGAAAATGTTAATAAATCACAGACAAAAGAATAATTTTCTTGATGTAGGAAGGACTCCTACAAATTGGTAAGAAAAAGACTAACAATATCATAAATAAGAAAACTAAAAATTAAAACCACAATGAAATACCATTTTCACTTATCAGAGTGGCAAAAATTAAAATATTTGATAATTCACTTATTGGTGCAACCTCTCTGGCAAAGATTCTCAAAGCATGGTCTAGTGTATAGCAACTCTTCCCTGCAACTCTTTCAGGGGGTCCACAAGGTCAAAACTATCTTCATAATAACCTTGTCCACAGTGTTGACATTTGCTCTGATGATGTAAAACGAATGATGGGTGAAGCTGCTTGCCATTTAGCACAAATCAAAGCAGTGGCACCAACCTTTATTAGCATTCATTGTATTCTTCACCACCATACACTCACAGTGTTAAAGAAGGAGGAGGAGGAAGGAAATAAGAAAAATAGTTTCACTTAAGAATGTTTTTGATGAAACAGCAAAAAACAATAATTTTATTAGATCTCAGCCCTTGAGTACACACCTGTTTTGAGAGGTTCGGTAGATTCAATCAGAGAAGTAAAAAGAAACTTTCCAACCCAAACGAATGGACTGAATGTATATTTTATTATATAGAGGAGAGTAAAGGCGATAGTCCGCAAACAGATCCAAATAGGTCAAATAATGTGGGAAATGACACAAATCGATCGGAAAGGGAAACATCAGATTGACCGAGATAGAAGCAGATTCAAATAGTCATATAATAAGAAGGAAAAACATCAGATCTATCAGAAAGGGAAACACCAGATTGACTGAAGGAAAATAACACAAATCAACTGGAAAGAGAAACACCAGGTTGACTGAAAGAGAAAACATCAAATCAAATCAACAGATTGAATACAAAAGCAGTATGAAAATCCAGCTTTTTTTCTGTTAAGCCAGATAATACCACATTTCTTGCAAAATATTTTTGTTAAGAGTATAAAGGATTCTTGAGTCTAAAAAGTTTCAGAACTACTCCTCTATGGAGATTAAAATAAAAATTTTAAGTTTGTATAACTATTGAAACAATTTCCATTTTAGGAATTTATAGTACAGATATAATCTCACAAAGATGAGATAATACATGTACAAAGTTATTCATTGTTGGATTGTTTGGATTACCACAAGATTGGAAACAACCCAGTGTTTGCCCATCAATTGAGAATTGGTTGTATTGAGATATAACCATACAATGTAATGCTATATTATCTATTAGGCAGGTATAAATTTATCAATGTGGAACAATCTCAAAGATATGTTAAATCATAAATTCAAAGTGCCAAAAAATGTGTAGAGTACACTATAATTTGTGCAAAATTATATGTTGTATATGTATATGCATGGACTATGTATTGAAGGATACCCAAGAAACTGCTACAGTGGTTGCCACTGTAGAGGGGAGCTGTGGGTAAGAGTGGGAGAAAGACATTTCTAAAAGTCTGAATACATCATGAGCAGTTCTAAAAAATACAAAAATAGCTGTATCTGTTCCAAAAAAAATTCCTAATATTTTAAAAATTATTTTTTGGTTTCTTTCCTAAATTTACATGGCTCATTACTTATTAGGAGCTAAGCCGGGTTAAAAATCCAAAACTGATCCGGGTTCTGCTTCTTTCCTTACGTTAAAATCTGCACACACTCTCATGTTGTGGCAAGACATTCACAAAAAGCAGTTGTTTTATGTGGTGGTAATTGTTTTGTTGCCGTAATGAGTTGACCTGCAAAAGAGACACAAGAATTTGCAGAAGATGACCTGGAGTCAGTCCCAAGAGGCTGCAGCAAAGTTCCTGAGGAAGGGATACATTGGGTTTTAAAGGGATAGTGGAATTTTATTAGCAAGAAAAGTATATTCTAAACAGGGATTGATGAAGACTGAAGTTGGGATACATATAACACTCCCTGGCATTAGTGGGAGACGAGTGTTAAGTACCGTAAAGTAGTGGTTCCCACACCTTATCATACATCTGAATCAACCAGAGGCTTTATGAAAATATAAATTGCTGAGCCCCACCCTCAGAGGTTCTGATTCATTAGATCTGGACAGGGGCCTCAGAATTCACATTTCCAGCAAGTTCCCAGGTGATGCTGAGGCTGTGGGACTGGGGACCACACTTTGAGAATCAATATATAAGAGAAGTTGTGGTTTACCAAGGGATTTTAGTCTTCAAGAAAACTTGAGATTTGTAATATACTCAAGTCCTGAGGAGAGGCAGTCCAAAGCTATTAGTTCCTGGGACTTCTTTAAGGAATGTGGGCCGAGTTCACAAACTGGTACCTCCATCAGCGTGACTTTTGTCATAGTCTACTCACAAGGTCACATTATTTCCCAGAGAATTTGCTTAAACAAATCCTGGTTCCTGCCTAGTGCCTCTGGTTCATGGGAAACTTGTTTTTCTGAAACTACTTTCTTCCGTAGGCAAAATAACTTATTAAAAAGTATAAGATTCTTGTAGTCTGAGGTAAACAAAATATGCAGATTATGAAAAACAAAGAAAGACAATGGGAATATTCTAGATTAAAGGAAGCTAAAGATTAATAACAACTAAATGCAGTTCCTACCCCTAGACTGGATCCAGTGTTAGAGGGGCAGAAATGCTATAAAGGACATTAGGTCTGTGGACAAAATTGGTATATAAATAGTACATTAGATAAAAGTATTGTATCTGTGTGAATTAATGAATTAATAACTGTACTGTGGTTATGTAAGAGAATATCCCTACTCCTAGGAAATACACACTCAAGTATTTAGGGGTAAAGGGCCATAATATATGTAATTATATGCATGGTTCAGAAAAAAATTGATTTTATAGAGCACATAAGTGATAAAACCAATGGGGTAAAATGTTAACGATGGGCAAATCTAGTTAAAGGGTTTACAGGTGTTCCGTGTACTATTTTTGTTATTGCAATTTTAAGTTTAAATTACTTCCAAATGAAAAGGTTTTTTTAAAAACATGCAGGAAAGTAAACAGGTAAGATTTAAAAGTTTGTTTTCTTTAAGAGAGAGAAAATTTCCTTTGGGCGTGAAGTTGGGCTCTTTGAAAGCTTTTCTGTCACTTCCTCTAAACACCAAAAAATAGCCCTTAGAGTCAGCACAAGGAGCACATTCTCTGATTGAGTTTCAGATTTCTATGACCGTATCTATAAAATATGAATGATAATTTATACTAAAAGGCATGGTTATGATTTTATCATGTGAGTTAGTTATATTTTTATTACATGGTTATTTGCCAGCATTAAATATCAGTTAGGTCATGATCGAAATACTTGTGGGAAATAGGAAGCTATTTGGAAGAAAGAGCAACTAGGGGAAAAGAAAAGAGTAAATCAGAATCTAATCTGAGTGTTTTGCCATTGGGGTAAAAATAAAGGGCAGAGACTTAGTAATGTTCTTCTAATTGGTCACCCGTTAATTTGTAATAAATGGTTTGACTTTTAATGAAGTCTGTGATATTACTAGAGCCAGCTTATAAATCACATTTTGTATTTAATTCTTTCTTACTTGGCTAACTCTTTTTTATTTACCTTTTTAACCATGATATATGTTGATGCCCTTGGAAAGCCTTCTTCTTTCCAAGTATTCCTGCCTGGAGTTGCATCTCTCTCTCTGCTTCTTTCCCAGTAGTCTGTTTATGTACTGTCAAATCACAGATGTCCTCTATACTTTCAATTATTAATTCAACTAGTTCATTTAATGTTATACTCCTCTAAGTAAGGGTTTATTATCACAAATGATATTAATAATGAAGGTCATAAGTAATTAAACCATGAAATTAAATGAAAGAAATTCATTTTTCACTATGCTGTGCCTTTTACTTTACCTTGCTAAGATCAACTTCCATTGGCTAAATTTTCATCCCACTCAGCCTAAAATTTTTTTTCTTTTTGAATATATTATTGGAGACCTAATAGGCTTGTTTTAGGTATATAGCTTTCTTAATATGTAAGCCTACACAAGAATATTTCTTTATTGTTAATCCTGTATCTCTTTCCAAGTGAGAGCATGACTTCGGGCACACATTAAATAATACTTTAAACCGTAGCAAATAAATCAGTGATTAAAACAACGCAAAATCAGGTCCCAGATTTAAAAGGTGACTACTCCATTGTGAATGTCCCTAGAGAGATTTAGCTCTAGGACATCAAAATCTATAAACCCCATCAGGTAGGGGGCAGTAGATAGGAGGGAGCCTTAGGGGAACTGACTCCAGGTTCCTCAGTAACCTCACCTCTAGAGGTCTTTGTAGAACATTGTTCAGCTTTTTAAAAGCCAGTCGGTTGGAAAAGACATCTGTCTTTCCGTCATTTGCTTTTTTATTGATAAAAATTTATTAGTGCTTTTTAGAAGCCAGAATGCTGAGTTTTTTTTGTAACTCTTGAAGTTCATGCTTTATAAAAGACACTTAAAAGTATGTGTAAAGGTAAATTATGTGTAAAGACACATTTAAAATAAGCCATATAATAATGGATTACTATTGATCTTATTTTTTTTTCTGTGGCAGCAATGATAATTATGTAAATAAGTCCAATGCACATTTTTAAAAACTGATGATTTTAACATTAAAGCCTGAAATGGGTTCTTTTTCCAACATTGGATAAATATTTAACGACAGAAAAGTGAGCAATTTAAAATAAGACACAGTCCGGGTAATAGATAGCAAGGGTCAGAGTAATTTTTTTAATTGAGTTACATTCTTTACAAAGCCATATGTCACATTCTTCAGTTTACCCAGATTGATGCAGACTTTGGACACAGGGATTTAATCTGCCGTGCAAGAGCACTTTATTTTGTGGCTGTCAATGGACTCTTGAAGTTTCTTTTGGCAGATGGAGATGGACACATGGATCACTTACTGCCAGGCTGCGAAGATAAAAACTGCCAGAAAAGCGTCATTTACTTAGTGAGATCTGGAACAAAGCAGGTATATCAGCTTGTTTTTTATTGTAAAACAAGTTAAGTTGTTGAAAAAAAATCTTCAGAGGTTAGAAAAGGTATCTGAAGAATCAAAACAGAGAGAAACCAAAAATAATTTACTGACTCCTTCATTTTAACTTAATGAAATCCATTTAGATCTATTTTTTGTTGGTTTATTGATGGAAAAAGTACTATTATGATTATTTCTGGTGAAGAAAACCCATTCTTCATCCTGTAATTAAATGATCTGTTTGCGTCTATGGGCTGGGAATATGGTAAAATCCTCTGTAACTATAATAAAGGGTTATGTAGAAGAACATCGTTATCTCTTTTTAAGGCTAATCTTGCTATTGTCTAGATCTATTTCATTCTCTCATGCTGACTTTTTACCTGTAGCTTGTAGGTAAACAGTTTAGAATCTGATGGTCACAGCAGAGGATTAATATGGGAATGATAGATTGTGGCATTGAGAATTTTTCCATACTGATTACACCTAAAAGGAAACCATTAATATAGTAGTAGAAATAAGCAGTTTTATTTTCTATTTGGGGGTAATAAATGATAGAATAATATTGACTTTTATAGTGCTTATAGGTGGGGAAACATCCCATTTTGTACTAAGACACTAAACAAAACAAATCTTCATACAGTCAGCATTCTAAAAACATTTAACTGTTCCACCCATAAGTTTTGTTATCTTGAACTTTTTTTAAAGTTTTTAGTCACTGAAAACATTAAGTGAAATAACACCTCATCATTGCTTCACAGGTATAAGTAAACCTAGCAATTATAGCCTGTCTTCGAGTGACAGACTACTGAAGGAATATTTTCAAATTATACGGTCATCTCTCTCTGAGAAGATAAATGTCACAATTCTTTGGTGACTGTTAAGGATGTCACACTAATGAAAAATCTTTTTACTTTTTAGACCTTAATACATTTACCTTAACAAGAATACCTTATCCTCATTAATAAACTGTCAACATCTTCAGAAATGTGTGATAACTTGGCATTTTGTGAAATTTCTTATCTTCTAAAACAAAACCAACCTTTTTTTTTCAAAGTCAAGTGAAACATTAAAACATTTTGATGATATATAGTACTTTTTTGCTTTAAGAAAGATTGAAAAATTGATTAAAGATGCAAACCAATTTTTTAAAACAGCCCGTTTTCTGTAAATATGTTTTTATCATTAAGCTGTTTTTTTTCTTTTTCCTTGGCAAATTATGCTTTCTTTGGAAACCTAGAAAATGTTCAGGATTCCCTGTGTTCTAAACCCTTTTCAAGAAGCCATTTTTAATATGGTTTGGCTTAGAGCCGTATAAACGAGTCCCCTGCTTATGAGAAAAAAACATCTGCAGGCATGTGTGGCCTCATGTCATTTCAAGCCAGCTGCGTCTGCTTCTGTCTGGACATCTCCAGGTTATGTGCCAGTATCCATACTCTTAGCTAACTAGGAGCACGTCTGTAATTTTAATGGCATGATTTCCACTCTTCAGATTTTCGATTTGCATTAGGTTATTAAAAGTGAAGATTTGGGCATTCATAAGAGAAAGGGATTTCCAAAAGCTCGTTTTATAATTAACCTATTCTCTGTTCTTTTCTTTATAATCCATATAGAAATAAAGAATTTACGAAAAATGTAGCTTCTGGCTGTTTTGGTGACTCTGAGGATGATGACTAAATTAATTGTCATGTATAGGAGGCACAGCAGGAGAACAAGGGAGACTCTGTCATGTTCTAACTTTTTTCCTAAGCTGGTCTTCCTGAAAGTACATCAGTATTAGATGATATTACAGTTTGCTTTAATTTTAAAAAATATTCATTTGAGGTTATATTTCCACTCAACACAGATTTTAAAATGGGCAGTTCAACTATATTAACATCAGTTCAATCCTAAGATTTCTGTGATTCCGTGAAAAACCTTTTAAGGTTCTATTACCAGTTCAAGGAAAGATGACTAGTGATAAATTTTAAAGGAGACTTTTTTTTTCCAGAGTGTTAGTTACCTATTTATCAAAGTAAATTATAATACCCTACCATATTGTAGAGATAAAGAACTTAAGTAAGATGATGCTTATCTTGAGGACTTTTAATGGATCGTTTGTTTTGCAAATGGTGAATTTTTTTTCTAAAATAACCGTAAAATTTAATTCTTTTCCTCTTAATCCATAGTGGGTTCCAGTCTTACAGGACTTCAGCAATAAGGGCACACTCTGGGGCTTTGTGCCATATGTGCATGAAGAATCACCAACTGAAATACCAATTCCAATTACCCTTCATATTGGAGACTACAACATGGATGGCTATCCAGATGCTCTTGCCATACTGAAGAATACATCTGGAAGGTACAAAAATACATCAAATGAGAAATATTTGTAAAATATCTTCACTTTGACACTTTGTAAATGAATAGCACCTAAATATGGTAAAGCAAGTGTTTAAAACCCAGGGTTTCTTTTTTGTTCTTTTGAGGTAGAAGAGAATTGAAGGATAGATTTCAGTGCATCTCAGTGTTCATTAAATCACTAGATGAGAAATAGCCCTATGCTTGAAAAGGAGATGTGTGTCTAGGAGAACTCAGCATAATATATTCTTTGAAACATAGAAGAAGAAAAAGACATAGTGTGCATTATAATTCTTTCCTACATGAATTTACTTTTGTTGAGAAAGCATTTTGTAATTTCTAACTGATTTAAAGACTGCTACATTGCTGAGAATTAGTTCAGGGTTGATGTTTCTAATTTGAAGAGTTGCTCACTGGAGAGTTCTGTCTCCTTTTTTTCTGCAAGTTTGAAAATCAGGTAGAGATTAAGTATGCCGATGAGAATAAAATCCACAACA
Source organism: Diceros bicornis minor (assembly GCF_020826845.1). Taxonomy (NCBI): domain Eukaryota; kingdom Metazoa; phylum Chordata; class Mammalia; order Perissodactyla; family Rhinocerotidae; genus Diceros; species Diceros bicornis. Next base: position 1,230,289 of record NC_080771.1, on the reverse strand, counting down.
TGTATTTCATAAAGAGAAATTTTGAAGCCATGGTTAGTTAACTTGTTTTTTTGTTTTTGTTTTCAGAAGACAGCTGTTGTTTGGGTTTCTATTTGTATTTTGTTTTATACTGAAAACCTGATTTATCATAAGTTAACCTTTAAAATCATGTTACATGAAAAACATCTCTATTAATGACATTTTATAGACACAGCAAATGATGCTAAACAAAACAACATGGTTCGAGATTGCCCATTTTACCTCTGTGCCACCACTGACTGAAAACCCTGTTGTTTCCTTGGCTGTCCCATTGCTACTCAGTGGTCCTGTGTTTAGTCATGTTCTGTATATAGTCATGTTGTCTTAATTCTCTCAATTTTCTTTTTTATTGAGAGAAAAAAGGCAAATTTAAAATTTCATTGTTCCAATAGTGTACTCTTAAGCCAATAACAATTCTATTTTTAGAATATTTTTTTGTTTCATTTATAAAGTAACACTGAAAAGGTGTTTCATGTCCTAAGCCTATAGTATGGAACTGAAAAACTTTTTAAAAAGAAACTGAAGGATAAGTTGTAATAAAAAATATTTGAGTAACATTTATCTAATTAAACTTTTGTCCTTATGGATTTCCAATCACTATTTTTTTTTTTTTTAGCATATAAACTTTTTCTCCAGCTTTATTGAGATATAATTGACATATAACATGGTGTAAGTATAAGGTTCCAATCACTATTATTTTTTAATTAACCAGAGTTACTAGAAAAAGTAATACAAAAAAATGCAAAGCTTGAATTTATTTTTGCCTAATATTTGAGATATTGGAAATTTTATTTTATGCATATATTAGAAAGAATTTTCCTCTAAATGTTCCCCGAGATATATTAATATCATAGGTAAAATTAAATCTTAATTTAATTTAGAGCTGCTATTAGGGTTCCATATGAAAATTTGATAAACCATATTTAAATTAACATTCTAAACCTTATTAGGTCATTTTTTAAAATTCAAAGACAATATAGATTTTAATTTGCTCAGAATAAATATGTATTTGTTTAACACTGGTACTATAATCTAGAAGTTGTGTTAATTTATCGCTTTGCCAAGTACATACGGTGCACATTTCTTCCTTATTCTGAGCGTTTAACTGAGTAGCTGTGTAGAAGAGAGTGACTCCTGGTCTTTGTTCTGACTACTCCATGTCAGCTTCTTATGATACAGTCAGAATGTTAGTATAGTTAAGAAAAGCTTTATTGTTATTAATAAATTGCAAGTCAGTGGATGAACCTATATAGCAAAACTTGAGCTTCCAGCAGACTTTTATAGGAGATCTAAGCCTAAAAGTAGCTGAAAAAAATTAAAAACAAAGGGTTTTGGCAGCAAAGTAGCAGATTCTGAGTATCAGCCATGAGAACACCCAAAACCTGTTAAATGGTAAGTAAATCAGTTGAGGTCCAAATGTGATATATTCCTTGTTAGTTGATGCCAGGAAGAAAAGCGCTTTAGTTATAAAGTGATTTTCATGCATTTTCCTTCACAATAATTTTTATAGGGTGGAATTATCTTTCTTTTATAAATAGGAAGTGGTCCCAGATAAGTCAGACAACTTGTCAAAGGTCACAGCTGCAGTCAGGACTCTTTAAGTTCACAAAATCCGAATCCTTTTTCTTTCCCTGTAAGAAAAAATTTAGGAGGAAGGAAGAGGTAGATAAGCAAAAATTAACATATTTTTGGCAGAGGTTAGAAGTGATAATTTGGGCAGATAGTAAAAGTCACTCTGACAAGAAAAAAAAGGAGCAAGCTAAAGACAAATAAAATTCAGAAGTTTTGTGATTCCTGAAGTGGAAAACATAAGTATCTGTCTGTCTGTTCCATGGCAGTCGTTCCTCACCAAAACTGCCTGCTGTCAAAGGAGATTATGTGCAGGCATGTGGTCTCTTATGTTAGTAACTCAGAAACCAGAGGTATAATCTGGGTATGTTGGTGGTACACATTCAAGCTGCCATTATGAGAGGATGGAAAATGACCAGAAGCAAATTGGGATCTGGGACCTTGTCAAGAAAGTAATTGCTGGGGACTTCTACTGAAAGTGTTAGCTAATTATCCATTCAGTATAATCTGCATTTTCATCTTCGTCCTCAGCTTTTTTATAGAGTAGTTTAGCTTCACGTTGATACCCTGCCTCACCAAGTTTACACTATGCTCCGGATGTTCTGCTTTAGAGAGCAAGGAGATTGCCAGTATAGGAGCCTATATCTACTTGAACGTTTCCAGCTACTTTTGTTTTTCATTTTCGTTGTGAAATGTATCAAAGGATTTCGTCGTCATTTTAAAATAAATCATCCCTCTTACCAGTTTTATATGTTATACTTCAAATGATTCACCATAATTTTTGTTTAAAATAATGTTATTCACCATCTTTTCCATGGATATAAAAATGTGACAGACTTCCTAATTTGCAACAAAAGAAAAAAACATTCCATGACTATTCTGCCTATGAATGGTTGGTGGTAGTTTGCAAAATAAATCTTGATTTGGTATGTCACATGCCATATCAGTATTTCTGTCTCTTCAAATGTTACTAGAGAGGATTGCGTGTTTCTAACATTACAACCTATATCATTTGTCTTATGACCTAAATCATTAACTAGTCTTTAGTTAATGAATAATAACTCTGGATAGGGAAGTTATCTGCATTCATAGGTTATTGAAGACAAGCGAATATTTTTGCTTATAGTATTTTATAAAATTGCAGGTAAGGGTTAGAGCAGAGTTGTTTTCATAAAATGTTTGTTTTTCAAAATTAAAAAGGGTACTGAATTCAAGAATCATAATCACAGGCCGGCCCAGCGGCATAATGGTTAAGTGTGTGCACCACTGCTGGTGGCATGGGTTCGGATCCCGGGCGTGCACCGATGCACCACTTGTCAGGCCATGCTGTGGTGGCATCCCATATAAAGTGGAGGAAGATAGGCACAGATGTTAGCCCAGGGCCAATCTTCCTCAGCAAAAAGAGGAGGATTGGCGTGGATGTTAGCTCAGGGCTGATCTTCTTCACGAAAAAAAAAGAGTCATAATCACTTTACTGCTGGATTTAATAAAATTCATTATTTCCTCCTAAGCAAATTATTATAAAGCCTCCAGGAGTATCAATATGTGATTTCTTCAAATCAATTTTTACAATGTGGAATATCTTATCAGGCTTAAATTTACTTTCATTTTTGTACTATTTCTGATCAAATATCTTGTTCAATAGCTTTTGTCCCTCGAATGAGAGAGAATACTAAATTATCCCAATATGGTGTGGCAGAATTAAAAATGCCAGAATATGTTTTAAAATCTTGTGTGGATGATGACTCATCACCGAAGAACTCACACTGCTGTGTTGGCTAACCTTCACTCACCAACCAACTCCAACTTCAGTAGTTGGAATATGTAACAATCATATTTTTTATACAGTAAGGTTGCCTATTCTTTTGCCCTAATGAATCCCATATTAAAATCCTTAATCCCATACTAAAATGAGAAAAAAGATCCACTAATTAGTTATGAGGGAAAAAATTATGTAGTCAGTGAGCTAAAACACTGACAAGCTCTGTTAATTCCAAAAGGAGATATATTAAATATTATTTACTCTATCAGCAGTTTTTAATCAATCAATTAATAATTACTCCTATACACTAAATATATTGGCATAACATTGTATTCTTCTATAATTTTTACATTTCCTCTGAATCTATAGGTATAGCCCCTTCATATTTCTAATGTTGTCTTTTTTTATTTCATTCATCAGACTTGATAAAGGCTCTATTACTTCATTTCATGTCTGTGTTTTTGTTGTTATATTGTAGTTGTCCAAAGAATCACTTTTATTTTCAATAAGCTGAATTTTTTCATAAATATTTTCTGTTTTTATATTTAATTCCTTCCTGTTTTGCTTCCTTTAGGTTTATTTTTAAGTTTTGTTTTTTAGTTTATTTCATTGAATACTTAGTTAATAGGTTTTTTTCCCTTTTCTTATTTTCTAATATGTGTTTTTGAGACTAAATATTTCCTGTGTACTTGGCTTTATACCACATATTTTGATAATTGGTGTTTTCATCATTCTTTGCTGTTTTTTTTTTTTAATTTCTCTTAACCTAAGAGTTATTTAAAAAGATGTTTTGTTTTGTTTTTTTTAAACAGTTTTATTTATTTATTTATTTATTTATTTTGTGAGGAAGATCAGCCCTCAGCTAGCATCCATGCTAATCCTCTTTTTGCTGAGGAAGACCGGCTCTGAGCTAACATCTATTGCCAATCCTCCTCCTTCCCCTCCCCTCAAAACCCCAGTAGATAGTTGTATGTGATGTTGCACATCCTTCTAGTTGCTGTATGTGGGATGCGGCCTCAGCATGGCCGGAGAATTGGTGCGTCGGTGTGCGCCTGGGATCCTAACCCAGGCCGCCAGCAGCGGAGCGTGCACATTTAACCGCTAAGCCACGGGGCCGGCCCTTAAAAAGATGTTTTTAAATGTTCACATAAATATGTTTGGGGAATTGTTTTGTATCGTCGTTTTGAGGTTTGAGTCTATATTTTTATTCTTTATTCTTAAAGTTATTACATTGCAAACATAAATGTGTCTTGTGCAATACTTTTTGAAGCTTGTTGAGATTTTTCTGATAGTTTAACAGATAGCTCAATGAATGGTTATTTGAAATATCATTCATGTTAATTATGTTATTTAAATCTTCTATATACCCTTATATATTTTTTATGTACTTTTAAAGGAATCCTTTACTATGAATGTATACAGTTGGCAGCTTCTCTTTTTTCATTTATATGCTTGTAACCTTGATTATTAGATGCATAGGGTTTTATGACTTTTGTCCTCCTCACTTTTATTGATCATGAAATATCTCTATTTTTCCATTTAATGCTTTTCGCTTTGAATTCTTTTATAATAATATAATTTCTACACTGTTTCTTTTCTCAGCATTTACCAGGCATATATTTCTATCCCTTCATTTTCAACTTTTATGTGACATTTTACTATGGAAAAAATTGATTTAAGTAAAATGCAAAAATTTTAAATGTATAATTTATTGAGTTTTGATAATGTTTATACCTGTGTAACTAGTACTTCAATCAAGATATCGCCCCAGAAGATTGTCTCATGCTTCTTTTCTAGTTAATCCTCAGCTTTATAGATAACCAGTGTTTTGATTTCTGTCAACATAGGTTGGTTTTGCCTGTTCTGGAACCCCAGAACACCGTTGAGAGTAATTAAAGAAGACCTAAAAAAAATGGAGTGAGATACCATATTCATCCATCAGAATACTCAGTATTGCTAAAATTTCAGTTTCCTCCAACTTGATCTATAGATTGAATGCCGTTCCAATCAAAATCCCAGCAAGCTTCTTGTAAAAATTGATATGCTCATTCTAATATTTGTATGAGAAAAACTAGATTAGCTAGATTAAAAAATTAAAATTAAAAGCTAGGTTAGCCAAAATTATCTTGAAGAAAACAACAGAGATGGAAGACTCATGCTACCTGACTTTAAGACTTACTATGGGGCCGGCCCAGTGGTGTAGTGGTTAAGTTCGTGCACTCAGCTTTGGTGGCCCAGGGTTCATAGGTTTGAATCCTGGGTGTGGACCGATGTACCACTTATCAAGCCATGCTGTGGCGGTATCCCACGTACAAAATAGAGGAGGATGGGAACAGGTGTTACCTCAGGGCCAATCTTCCTCACACACACACACAAAAAAGACTTATTATGAAGCTGCAGTAATCAAGACACTGTGGTATTTGCATAAGAATACATATAGAGGTCAGTGAAACAGAACAGTTGAGTCTATAAATAGAGCTATATATATTATGGTCAACTGATTTTTTTACATATGTGCCAAGACAGTTCAGTGAGGAAGGTATACAGATGGCCAATAAATACATGAAAAGACATTTGACGTTATTGGTGATTATAGAAATGCAATTAAAGCCGTGATATAATGGCTTTCATGCCCACTAGAATGGTTGCAATTAAAAAAACAAATAACACCAAATGTTGGTAAGGTTATAGAACATCTGGAACTCTTATACATTTTTTGATAGGAATATAAAATTGCACAATTATTTTGAAAAACTCTGGCAGTTTCTTATGAAGTTAAACATGTACCTTTCCTATGATCCAGCAGTTCCATTCCTAGGTACTTATGCAAGAGAAATGAAAACTTAAATTCACAAAAAGACTTTTAAAAGAATGTTCATAGCATCTTTATTCACATTAGTACCAAACTGAAAGCAAGTCAAAGGTCTCTAACAAGAAAATAAATAAGCAAAAGACAGTGTATTTATGCAATTTAGCAATACTCGCAATTAAAAAAAAGATAAATTACTGAAGAAGGATAGTCAGCAACATGAATGAATCTCAAAAACTTTAGGTTAAGTAAAAAAAGGAGTACGCGATGAGAATTTTTTAAAACTGAATATATGAGTCTCTGCCTCTTAATAGTAGAATTTAACCCATTCAAAGCAGCATAATTTAGTGGTTAAAAGCTTTGACTGTGGAGCTTAGATTCAATTTCTGGCTCTACAGTTTATTAGCTGTGTGATCATGGCAGGTGACAACCTCTCTGTATCTCAGTTTTAATATCTACTAATGAAAATAATAATAGTACCTACCTCATGAGGTTATTGTGAGGATCAAATGAGTTAACGTATGCAAAGGACTTAAAACACTGCATGGCACAGCGTAAGTTCTGTGTGAGTGTCTACTATTATTTTAATTATTTAACAATATTATTTTGTGGTCATATATAGTTTGATTTATTCTTGCCATTTTGTTTGTATTCATTGTTTTTTCTCGGTTTGTTTCCTTTTCTGCCCTCTGTTAGATCATTCAAATTTTTCTTTTTTTATAGTTTTTAAGATGGTTTGTATATTATAAATTTCATTTCTGTTGTAGTGGTTGAACTTAAATGTTTAGTACATATATTTAAACTTTATGTTTTTATTTTTTATTTTTTTTGTGAGGAGATCAGCCCTGTGCTAACATCTGCCAATCCTTCTCTTTTTTTTGCTGAGGAAGACTGGCCCTGGGCTAACATTCCACTTCCTCCACTTTATATGGAACACCGCCACAGCATGGCTTGCCAAGCGGTGCGTCAGTGCACGCCTGGGATCCGAACCGGCGAACCCCGGGCCACCGCAGCAGAGCACGCGCACTTAACCGGTTGCGCCACCGGGCCAGCCCCTAAACTTTATTTTTTAACGAACTACTAGAGACAAGACAATATCTAAGACAAGAATTTAGCGTATGTTCACTTCTCTCTTCCCCCACCCCAGTCACTCCCCATTCAGTGCTATCATCACCATGTTGATATCATCCAGTATTTATTTATGTGCTTATTTTTACTTTTTTTTGCTATAATTATTTATACTTGGCTACAAAGTTTACTGGTTTCTTTGATCACTATTGAACACTGTGTCTTCCATTCTTTGATTCATGTATTATTTTTCTAGATTAATTATCAAATAATTCTATTAGGGACCATCTGCTGACTTTTTTTGATACCTGCATGTCTTAAAATTTCTTATTTTCCTCCAACTGGAATGCTAACTTGGCAGAGTATAGGCTTCTGGGTTTAAAATCATTTTATTTTGTATCCTTAAAGATACTTCACGATTCAATGCTAATACTCACTTTTGCTAGTGAAAAGTCTGATGTTGTCTGATTGTTCCTTTGCAGCTAAACTCTTTATTTTCTAAGATATAGCTTTGTGCTTTATCATAGTGTGCTAAAATGTTACTAGATGGAGTCTAATTGTGGCTCCTACTTCTGTAAATTTCTTTTTGTTATTTATGTGTTTTTTTTTGAATCTCTTGAGTTTTTTCTTGTTTACTTGTTCATTTTTTCTGAAGCTTATGTTAGAACAAACAAAGGAGCTTCTGGATCTGTCTTCCTAGTCTCTCTCTCTCATCCTCTCATGTTTTTTGATCTTTTTTCTTTTGTGCTGAGTTCTAGAAAAATATTTTAGTCAACTCACTATGTTGATTACAGAATTAAATAAGACAAAATTTGAGGTTTAATCACTATAAATTACTCATCACTACTGTGAAAACAACTCAGAAGATATGACTTGCTGGCAGTGGATCAGGAGCATCATTTTTATAAGCATTTTATATGTATGGGACAGCCCATCATTAGTTACAGAGAAAGAGTAGTGAATGAAATATGAGTGTATATGCTAGTCTTTCCAGACCAACTATGTTGATAAATTTCATTACTTATACACTATTACTAAAGATAAATTCCAATAAGCATTTTCTATATAATTGATGAGTGCATTGCTAACTTTGTTTTTGCATAAAATTATACTATTGCAAAGTAAATTAAGCTTTTTAGCTATTGAATCATCAGCATGTACAGTTAACTTTTATAAATGGAGGAGAGAGGCTGAGAAAGGAGAAAGACACTCTGGAATAATATACTTAAATCCATTTTATTTCATTTTAATCAACTTCCTTGCAAAGTTTCATGGCCTCCAAGTAAGAGTGTTCCTTCAGAAGGGCAGTAACGTAGAAGATTTTCAGCTTCTATTTTTGTAATTCTTACCAGCTATATGAATTAGACTAATGGTGGTAGAAACTGGCATTATGGAATCTATTTCCGGGGATGACAGAGTGGAAAATGGGTCTCCTAATAATCCATGAATAAGACAAGACTTAGGTTCAGACCTCTCTGTTATATATGTACTTGCAGTCAGATCTATGAATAAAAGAGGAAATAAAACACAAATGGGGGGGCGGTTCCCAAATTTTTGGACAGTATTTATCCCAAAAAGAATTTAAGTGAGAGTGCATTGTGAAAGATGTTTCTTCCACTATGTTGTATATCACATAAGGTTAAAAGAAAAATTTATTTCTAAATGCAGTTTAGGAGAGAGAGAAAAAAGCATGGACTTTGGACTTCAGTTTAAATGCCAGTGCTGCCACTTAGGAGGTGTTTCCTTCAGCAAGGTATTTAGCCTATCTATATATCTATGAATCTATAAAATAAGGGTGGTTATACCTACTCTGCAACTTTCTTGTGAGGATTGAGTGAAATACTCCCCCGTCCCCTTCCCTCTCAAGCTTACCTTATTAAGAAACCTCTATGTATTTAAACAACATGATTGTTGACTTCAGTTCCAAGATATCTGTGACAGCTAGGTGACCTCTGACCACCTATAAATCTCACAGATTATTGACAGGGAAAGGACTGATGGCTATTTTATTCGTGTTAATTTTGAGCCACAACTCCTAAACCCCGTTTAAAAGCAGTGTATTTATGTGTTAGCAAATTTAAAACCTATCAATCTAAGCATATAAATAGTTTCTTCAAACCTAAGTGGTTTAGTCACATTGGAATTTTTTTATTCAAAAGACAGTGTATTTATTTGGAAAATGATAGTTTCAGAATTATCCTACAGATCGGAATATTTTAAGTAAAGGTGGACTCAATTGACAGCTTCCAAAAGAAAATGAGTAACACTAAAAGAGAAAATTTAAAAATATTAGCAAAAAGTTTTTTTCTATTGATTTCAGGAAGCAACTTAAAATTTTCCAAGTCTTTCCAGATCCTCAGTTTGCAGCCTTTTCTCCCTAAGTCCGATGGATTAAATGCTCCAGTGGGTCACTGTTTTCAGTGTTGTTACACATGAATTTAAAAATAATAATAATAATAATAATAGGTCTGTGGTAGCCAAATGTATCTTTTTATGTCTGTCACATTTTCTCACTTTATGAGCAAAGAGAAAGGGACAGCCATACAGAATATGTAATATATATGAAGAATACATAATGAAGATATAAATTAGCATTATTACACATTATCTTTTTATCTTTCTCACTAAGTTAAGTAGAAATAGAATTTTTGCGGGCCGGGCTGTTTTTACAGAGGAGAGGCTTGATTCAGACTCAGTGTTTTCTTCATCCCCAGTATCTCCAATATGCAAACACACCAAATAGAACCGGATAGCAAGGCAGCCTGGCACAGCGGAATGGGAATTACATTTCATGTAAAAAGATTTGCCTTAGAATCCTGACTTTCTATCATAATTTTCTCATCTGTGAAACGAAGCAAATACTTGTGCTACGTTACAGAGAAGTTGTCAAAATAAAAAGGATAACATACGCAAGAGGAAGCTACAAAATATTTTATGAAATTAAGCCTTTATTTTAATCCTTAATTTCTTGGTAACAGATTTTTACCGCTCAAAGTAAGTATTTACAGTGTTTAAATTTGCTGCATTTAGAGATTATGTTATTAAGGTCTTGGGTATAGTAGAATATCTTTTAAATATACTTATTTGGCATTACATTGCTAAAAAGAAATAAGACCAAAAAGATAGGTCTTAGCTAAAGAAGGGGCCTATTCCTTGTTAAGGGAAAGATGCTTATGAGTTTTTGTAAGACAGAAAAATTCCGATTTCTCTAGCCTGATAAATACGAACACAAGTTTTGTCTCTAACACTTCTGTTAATAGAAAAAAAACTAATACAACTTCCTGAAAAGTAGGATTCTTAACGGATCAGAATAACCTATATGTTTTAACAGAGATTGCCTTTTATTTTATTTATTCTTGTGCTTCCTTTCCAATGTTCTGCACCACAGCATTACTCTTTTAATCAGAAACATAATTTTTTTTTTTTTAAAGAGTTGCTTGGGGAAACTAGACATGGTCACGTGCATGTGATTGGCTGCCTCCTCCGAGTCTGGCATCCATGTGAAAATATCTAATGAACGAGTTGAGAGTTAGGCAGTTCTGACCTTATCAAATGGCATTATCTGGTGATAAAAAATCTGGCTGATTCTGGTCAACCAATAAAATGAGACCTGTTAAACAAAATTTGAACTGGGATCTTTGAAAAATTTGTTAAAAATATGCACCAGAAGAAGATGAAATTATTCTCTAATTGATACTCTGTCAAATCATTCAATAATTTTCTATATTCTTACGATTTATCATCATCAGTCATACAAAATATTTAGCTAAAAGAAATTAGATATATCAGTAGTCCCTACTAGAATTTATTTTTACTCTAAATCAAAACAGACTCACTAAAGCGTTTATAAATTTGACTTTATTTTAATATATTAATCCCCATTTTCTCCAATTTTAATCTGTTCTTTCAGTGAAAATCTGCACCAAGAATCACTTTTGCAGTCCCACTTCTAGATACGTACCCAATAGAATTAAAAACCTATGTTTATGCAAAAATATGTATACAAATGTTCATAAGCGTTATTCATAAGAATCAAAAGTAGAAACAGCCCAAATGTCCATCAACAGATGAATGGATAAAGATACAGTAGAGTGTTATTCATCTCAAAACAGGAATGAAGTACTGATATATAGATCAGTGGAAGTACCACATGGATGAATATTGAAAACATTATGCTAAATTAAACAAAGGCAAACACAGAAGCTACATATTATATGATTCTACCTATTTAAAATTTCCAAAATAGGCAAATGTAGTGGATACAGAAAGAAGATTAGTAGTTACCAGGAGGTAGAGGCAGGGAAGAATTAGGAATGACTGCGAATAGGTATGGGGTTTCTTTTGGGGGTGATGGAAATGTTCTGGAATTAGATAATAGTGATGATTACACACCAGAGTGAATATAATAAAAACCACTTAATTATACACTTTAAAATGGTGAAATTTTATAACACTTGAGTTATATCCATGGATTGTGCCATGCACATTAATTTTTTTCAAAGATGTGTATCAAAAATAGTACCTTTATTTCTCTCTTGACTCTCCAAGGAACACAGAGAATAACTCTAATGAGATTAGCAGCAGAGAAAGTGGACATAGTTTACCTGCCCCCTTGTGAAATGATCTGTCAAGTGGTTGAAGACTGTAATGAAATAGCTGTTAGGGTTTTGTTTGTTTGTTTGTTTGAAGAAAAAAATTATTAGGAGAACATTTATCTATCATCTGTTTAGATGATGGCTACACTGTACATTGCAACTGAAAAAGAGATCAGAGAAATTAAAATTGAGTTTCATCTATCAGCATTAAAACATTTGTGAGTGTGAGGAAACAATACTGTTTTCTAAGGCTACTATGTAATGAACAGAGTGTCTGCTTAAATAACTTGTATATATATATATATATCTGTGACTAGAGAAAAGTGGTATATCTTATAGGTACTTATTTTTTGCTAGGATTTTGGAATGCTTTGGTACTACTTCATTTTTGTTTATAAATGTATAATTGTTTCATACCTTTATTGAGATATAATACACATCATAAAATTCACCCATTTAAAGTTTACAATTTATGGCTTTTGGTATATCCACAGAGTTGTGTATCTATCACCACAATCAATTGTAGAACACCATCAATTTTTATTTTCCTAAAGAGAAACCCCATACCCCTAAGCCATGACCACCCCTCAAACCCCCAAGCCACCCCCAGCCATAGACAACCACTAATCTACTTTCCGTCTCTATAGATTTGCCTATTCTGGGCATTGACGTAAATGGAGTCATATAATACATGGTCCTTTCTGGCTTCTTTCACTTAGCATAGTGTTTTTAAGGTTAACCTATGTTGTAGCATGTATCAATACTTCTTTCCTTTTATTGCCAAATAATCTTCCACAGTATGAATATACCACATTTTATTTATCCAACTTCAAGTGAAGAATGACACAATCTTGTAGAAGGATACCAGAAATGACATTGGATTATTAGTGTATTACCACCGATATAGTATCTTATAAAAACACAAATTTATTCTATTACAATTCTGGAGGAACGTTTGAAGTCATTTTCATTGGGCTAAAATCATAGTGTTTGCAATGCTGGTTCTTTCTGGAGGCTGTAGGGAAGAATCTGTTTCCTAGCCTTTTCCACCTTCTCAAGGTTGCCAGCATTCCTTGGCTCATGGCCCCTTCCTCCATTGTCAAAGCCAACAGTGTAGCATCTTTGTATTAGAGTTCTCCAGAAAAACAGAAGCAATAGGGTATATATAGATAAATATTTAGAGAGAGAGGTTTATTATAAGGAATTGGCTCACATGATTATGGAGGCTAAGTCCTAAGATCTGCAGTCAGCAAGCTAAAGACCCAGGAGAATCGATGTGTAGTTCCAGTCCTAGTCTGAAGGTCTGAGAATCAGGTGAGTTGATGAAGTAAGTTCTAGTCCAAATTGCAGCAGGCTTGAGACCCGAGAAGAACCAGTGTTTCATCTGAGTTCAAAGGCCAGAAAAGACCAATGTCTTAGCTCAGCAGTCAGGCAGGAGGAGTTCCCTCTTACTCAGCCTTTTTGTTCTATTCAGGTCTTCCACTGATAGGCTGAGGCCCACCCACGTTAGGGAGGACAATCTGCTTTACACAGTCTACCAATTTGAATGTTAATCTCATCCACAAACACCTTCACAGATACACCCAGAATAATGTTTAACCAAATATCTGGGCATACTGTGGCCCAGTCAAGTTGGCACAGAAAATTAACTATAACAATCTTTCCTCCTTTTTGACTTCTGCTTCCAACCTTAAATCTTCTCCCCTCACCCCTGCTCTCATCCTACTTACCTTTTATAAGGAACGTTGTGGTCTTCATTGGGGGGCCGTTATTCAGCCTACCGTAGTCTGCCCTCTGGCATCCCAAAGATTTACCTTTATCCTGCATGCAAAATAAGTTTACTGTGTCTCAACATCCCCAAAAGTCTCAATCCATTACAGTATCGACTCAAGTCCAGAATGTCATCTATGTCTATCAGTCCTAAAGTCCCAAATCTCATCTTGTAAATTATCTAAATTAAGCACATCTAAGGCTGTCAGTATCATTGATCGTAGGGCAAAATTACTCTGTATCTGTGGATCTGTGAAACTAGAAAACAAGTTATTTGCTCCCAGAATACAATGGTGGGACAATCATGGGATAATTATAGGCATTCCCATTCAAAAAGGGAGAAAACTAAAGGAAAAATGGAGTTACTGGTCTCAAGCAATTACAAACCCCAACCAGGCATACTGCATGAGGTTTCAAGGCCTGCATTTAATCCTCTGTGACCCTCACCTCCATCTTTGAGCCCATGGATCATCCTTGGAGTCATCCTTTTTTTTCCATGGAGGGTACCATGTGTTTGCAGCTGAGTAGTTTTATCAGCCTGTTTCCTGCCTGTAGAATTTTGAGAGCCTTCTTTCATTTAATCCTCTCTCTCTTCCTTCCTGTCCAAAGTGGCAGTGTTTCTGCAGATATAACATTCTCAAAGACCTTGTGGGTCTCCTGTGTATGTCTAAGGGAGTCTCTCCGTTTGACAACAGGCTTCTCCACAAATCTTTCTTGGATAAATCCATCTCCATTTTTGGCCTCTGAGGTGGTTAAAGGGATACATGAGTCACACACCTAGTCTCTTCAGAGAGCCCCATTTGTGATTGAATACTTTGATGTTTTGATCCTTCCAAGACACTAACAAAATATTGTCCAGGCATGATCTTGACATTCTCTTCAGAGCACGCTTTCCTGACAGTAAATCTATTAATTTTTGTGTCTTTTGCAACCTGCATAGGCTGAAGATTTCCCAAATTATCAAATTCTGGTTTCTTTTTTATTAACAGTTCTTCCCTCAATTTATCTCTTTATCCAATTTATCAGTTTCCTCTCATATTTTACTATAAGGAGTAAAACCAAGTTTTACCTTCAAAACTTTTCTTCAAAATCTCCTCAGTTAAGCATCCACATTCATCACTTACAATTCTGCTTTCCATATAAGTGTAGGATACAAGTCAGCTAAGCTTTCTGCCACTCTATAATAAGGATTCTCTTTCCTACAGTTTCCGATATGTTTCTCATGTCTATATGAACCCTTACCAGGAGAGCTTTTAACATCCTTATTCTACCAACTATCTGTTTATGGTGATTTATATTTTCTCTATGAAGAAACAGATTTTCTTGGTAATGTTTCTCACATCCTTCTGAGCCTTCACCATCAGTCTTGAAGATCCATATTTCTACAAAAGGCAATCTGTTCAAGGCAATTTAAGACTTTTTCTGTCATATTTCTCAAAATTGTTTCAACTTCCACCAGTTACCCAGTTTCAAAGCCGCTTTCCCAGTTTCAAAGCCGCTTTCCCATTTTTAGATGTTTGTTACAGCACCACCCCACTTCTGGTACCAAAATATGTATTAGTTTCCTTTTACTACTGTAACAAATTACCACAAATTTAGTGGCCTAAAAAAATTTATTCTACAGCAGTTCTAGAGGTCAGAATTTCTATATCAGTCTTTTTAAGGCTAAAACCATGTTATTGGCAGAGCTGGTTCCTTCTGGAGGCTCAAGTGGAGAATTCATTTCTTGCCTCTTTCAGCTTCTAGAAGCTATCTCTGTTCTACTGAGGCCCACGTCAGCAGATCTGCTGGCCCCACATCACCATTTTTCCCCTCTACTTCTGTCCTCACGTCACCTTCTAGCTCTAACTTTCATCTCCTTCCTCCCTCTCATAAGGACCCTTTTGATTACGTTGAGCCCTCCCAGAAAATACAGGATAATCTCCACACTTCAAGATCCTTAAGTTGATCACTTCTGAAAAGCTCTTTTTGCCATATAAGCTAATATATTCAGAAGTCCTGGGGATTAGGATGTTGGCATCTTTGGGATGTGGGCCATTATTCTGTCTCTTACAGGTTGTGTATTGGTATATTTTTCTCAGAATAATTGCTAATATTTACTGAGCACTGATGATGTCTCCTGGTGCTTTGCTGAGTTTAAAATATGATATTTCATTTAATCCTCAGTATTATCCCAGTAAGCTGATATTGTTGCCCCATTTTATAGATGAACAAACTGAGGTTGCCATGCAATGAACTGAACACAAATGACAGCATATGGGGTTTAAATACTAAATTTTCAAAACCTAGTGGAATAGCCAAAACAATCCTGAAAAAGAAGAACAAAGTTGGAGGTCTCAGACTTCGTGATTTCAAAACTTACTACAAACAATAATCATTAGAACAGTGTGGTACGGGCATAAATACAGAACATAGAATAGAAAGCTTAGAAATAAACTCTCACATATATTGTCAAATGATTTTTTACAGTAGTGCAAGACCATTCGTTAGAGAAAGGACAGTTTTTTCAACAAATGGTGTTGGGAAAACAATATCCACACGGAAAAAAATGAAATTGGCCCCCTACCTTACACTATATACAAAAACTAACTTAAAATGAAGACCTACACATAAGAGCTAAATCTATAAAACGCTTAGAAGAAAACATAGGGGAAAATCTTCATGACTTTGGATTTAACAGTGATTTCTTGGCTATGACACCAAAAGCACAGGCAACAAAAGCAAAAATAGACACGTGGAACTCCATCAAAATGATAAACTTTTGTTCATGAAAGGACACTATCAACAGAGTGAAAAGCCAACCCACAGAATGGGAGAAAATATTTATAAATCATATATCTAATAAGTTAATATCCACAATATATACTCCAACAAATCAACAACAAAAAAATTTTTTAATGGACAAGAGACTTGCATAAACATTCCTCCAAAGAAGATATACAGATGGCCAGTCAGCCATGAAATGATGCCTAACATCTTGAAGCACTAGGGAAATGCAAACCAAAAACCATAATGCAATACCACTTCACACCACATAAGATTGCTGTTATTTAAAAAAAAAAAAAGGGAAGGAGGGAGGGAGGAAGAGGGAGGGGAAAAAAACATTTTGGCAATGAGATGGAGAAATTGGAACCCTTGTGCATTTCTGGTGAGAATGTGGAATGCTGCAGCTGCTGTGGAAAACAGTATGATGGTTCCTCAGAAAATTAAAAATAGAATTACCATATGATCCAGCAATTCCGCTTCTGGGAATATATCCAAGAGAATTGAAATCAAGGACTCCAACAGGTATTTGTACCCCATGCCCATTGCAGCGTTATGCACAATAGCCAAGGTTAAAGCAACCCATGTGTCCATCAGCAGATGAATGGATAACAAAATGTGGTAGATACATACAAGGGAATGTTATTCAGCCTTAAAAAGGAAGGAAATTCTGACATGTTACAATATGCGTGAACCTTGAAGACATTATGCTAAATGAAATAAACCACTCACAAAAGGACAAGTACTATGTGATTCCACTTTTATGAAATACCTAGAGTAGTCAGATTCAGAGATGGAAAGTAGAATGGTGGTTACTAGGAGCTGGGGGGAGAGGAAACTGGAGGGATAGTGTTTAATGAATACAGAGTTGCAGTTTTTGAAGATTATAAAGTTCTAGAGATGGATAGTGGTGATGATTGCACGACAGTGTGGATATATGTAATGCCACTGAACTATATACTTTAAAATTGTTAAAATGGTAAATTGTGTATATTTTCCACAATAAAAAACATCTAGTAGAATATTAAGAGGATTGTCTGCATCTGCAAAAATGGTGACAATATAGTGTACGTTATCTAAGAGGAAAAATTCCATTTTTCCTTACCGTAATAAACTTGAAAATACCTAAAATATTCCTTTAATCAACTAAACTAATTTATCTGTTTTCTTTTTCTTCTATCCTAATCTTTGTGTTATTTTAGTTTGTGAAGGTATTTTTTCCTCTTATGCATATTGTTAGAAAATAAATAGTGCTGGGCATCTTTTCAGATGTTAAAGAGAGAACAGGAACAAGAAAAGACAAAGCCCTTGCCTCTCATTGAGCTTTACATTCTGGTGGTTGGGGCTGAGGCCGCGATGCCTATTTTAACCGCTGTTTGTCAAATAAGGCATTGCCAAAGTAATAGCATTTGCGATTAAGCTGAAATGATGAGAAGGAGATAGCCACATGAGAACTACTGCATCATAAAACTTGGTTATTAATTTACTCACTGAACAAATTTTATTGGGTGTGTAGCATATTCCTGGCCCCTTTCTATACTCTGGAAATAACAGCGTGAAATGAATAGAGTTTCTGGTTTCTTAGAGCTAATGTTATAGTGCAAAGAATAGACCACAAACAAATACATGTAAATGTATTATAAAATGTAAGAAATAAGGGCCATGAAAAACAAAATTAAGGAATAGTGTGACAGAGTGGGAGTGGAGGACAGTGGAAAGGCGGGAGATGATTTTGGATGTAGAAATCAGGTGAGGCCTTTTTGTGGAGGGGCTATTTGAGCAGAAACAGGAATGCAATGAGCAAGAAGCCGTGGGAATATCTAGTTAAAGAACATTCTAAGCAGAGGGAAAAGGTCCTGAAAGACCATGTTAGAGTATTCCATGAAAGTGAGTCGCTGGAGTGAATGATCCAGAAAATAATAGGAAATGAGGCGAGAGAAGTAGCCAGGGGCCAGAGCATTTACAGCTTTATGGGCCATAGTAAAGACTTTAGATTTTACTCGAAGTATTATAGGAAAACTTCAGAGGATTTGAACAGAGGCAGGATTTCAGTTTTTAAAGAATCATTTCTAATTATTCTTGCTGCTATTTGTAGAATAGGTTTGGGCAAGATTTGAGTAAGGGAGGCCAATTAGGAGGCTGTTGCACAATTCTAAGCAAGAGATAATGGTGACTTAAGGTGATAGCAGTGAAGGTGTGGGAAAGTGGCAAGTTTTGTTATGTATTTGAAGATCCAACCATCAGGCTTTCTTTATGAATTGGATGGAGAGTCTAAGAGAATGAGAAGAGTCAAGGATGACTCCGTGGTTTTTGCCCTGACTAGCTGAGTGGATAGGGGTGCCATTTCCTAAGACGGGGAGCACTAGGGAGAAAGCAGTTTGGGCACTGGAGAAAGGAATGTATAGAATCTGTTTTGGATATGCTTTGGTTGGGATGTTCCTTGGCCGCCTCAGAGGAATTATTGTATAGATAGTTGGGTATGTAAATGTGAAGAGAGATAATATAAAGCTGAAGTGAAAAAAAAAATTGAGGAAGGGTCAGCTTATGTATAATATTTAAAAACCTTAAGGCTGAATGACATAATTTAGGGAATTAATATAGATAGAGAAGGAGTCTGATAACAGCTATAGGTCACTGCAACATTTACAAGTCAGGAACAAGAAGTAGCCAGCAAAGAAGACTAAGGAGATAGGGCCAGTGAGGAAAACCATCACAGTGTGGCTTCCAGAAGAAAGAATTTCAAGGAGTAGGAACTGATCAGCTATATTAAATGTTGCTAAGAGTCTGGATAAACTGAAGCCTGAGAATTCACCATTAGACTTAGTGATGCAAAGCTCTTGTTAACTTGGACAAGATTGTTTTCCAAGGATTAAAATTCAATTGGAGTGAATTCAAAACTAAATGGAGGCATCTAATTTCAGAGAAGATAGAATGATCAAAATGTGCCTTTTTCCTCCTAATTATAACTAAAAATACATAAAGTGCATAAAACAATTATCATAAGACTCTTAAAGGTGGAAAAAAGAAGGTGGACTGGCTAGAGACCTCAAGACTGGAGGGACAACCCAGTGATGAGTTCCCTAGTCGTTTTTTTTATATTGTTTTGCTAGTTAGCTGGGGTTTTTTGGTTGATTGTTGCTTCTTATATATCCTGGCCTGGACACTACAGTAGCCTGCAACTATGAAATAACATTGTGCCAAGACAAAACAAAAAGCCCTAAGGAAAGACTCTCAAGCCAAAGGACTGGGAAGATGGAGGACTATTGTACAACGAAAATTCTTTTACCAAACCTGCTGTTATTTCTCACAGTTTGGGAGTTAGAAGTCCAAGATCAAAGTGCCATCAGGGTTGGTTTCTGGTGAGACCTCTCTTTATTGCTTACAGCCAGCCACCTTCTCACTCTTCTCACATGGCCTTTCTTCTGTCTCTGGTGTCTCTCCTTCTTCTTACAAGGACACCAGTCTCTTATGAGATTAGGGCCCCACCCCAATGACCTCATTTAACCTTAATTACCCTAAAGGCTCTGTCTGCAAATACAGTCACACTGAAGGTTAGGACTTCAACATATGAATTTTGGGAGGACACAATTCAGACCACAGCACCCTGTCTACTCTGAATGAACACCATCACAAAGCCACTGCCCTCCTCATGGGGTGCCATGGAGACTGGGGAGTGGAGTCTTGTGGAATATGCCAACTATATTAACAGGCAGAGGCAGTACTCTGCCCCTCCTCACCTGGTAAAGAGATTGAGGCAATGTCCTATTGACCATTCCTACCCTCCACTAATAAAGTGGTGTCCCACCCTCTCCCTCTTAAGTGCTTTGCAGACTGTGGTAATTGAGCATTGTTGACCATCCCCATCCTGCTATAAGCAAATGTCAGCAAAGAACCAGTACCCTACCACCTACCAACAAGAGACCACAGAGAGAATTAAGTAGAGAGGGAGCTAGAGAAAGAGATTCTTTAAATCTGTGTTTGAAGTCCTGGGTATGCCCCAAAGTGGCCTGTGTGTGAAAATGACCAGGGTCAACTGAGGATAACTTTTGTCAACTGAACTACATTGTGGAATACTGGCCAGGTTTCACAATGGCCTCTAGTAGCAGAGAAGCAGGGCAGACCAGAAGAGCACTGCAGTGGCTTCAAAATCTAGACTGACATTCAGACTGAGTTGGGACATGCATTCTGATTGACTCTTCTAAAATAAAAGATTTAAATAGAAACTAGAGTCTTGTAACATAAAATGTGAAAGATATAATCCACAGTTGCTCATCATACCAAGAACAAGGAAAATCTCAACTCAGATGAAAAAAAAAATAGTTGGCAGGTGTCTACAACAAGATAACACAGATATTGGAATTATCTACGGTTTAAACTGCTGCTATTAAAATACTCTAGTAAGCAATTACAACCCCCATTGAAATAAATAGAAAAATAGCAAAGAAATACAAGAGATAAAGTAACCAAAATGGAAATTTTAGAACTGAAAATTACAATAACCGAAGTTAAAAACTTGCTGAACATCTCAATAGCAAAATGGACATCACAAAAGAAAGAATCTTTGAACCTTATAAATAGAAGTTATCCAGCCTGATAACAGAGAGAATATACATTGAAAACAGAATGAACAGAGCCTTAGAATTTCTGTGGGACAATAATAAAAGATCTAGCATTCATGTCATTGCAGACCCAGAAAGCAAGAAAAAAGAATACCAGGTTGAAAAATATTTGAAGAAACAGTGGCTGAAAACACCCCAAATTTAGTGAAAGACATAAACCTACAGATTAAAGAAAGTGAGCAAACCTCAAACAGATTAAACCCAAAGTAATCCACTTATCATAATCAAATTTCTGAAAACAAATATGAGGGGAAAAAAACATGAAAGTGATCAAAGAAAAAGGCAGCATTGCCTTTAAGGGAACAATGATTCAATTAATTATGTTTCTTATCAGAAACTATGGAGACCAGGAGGAATTGGCACAACATTTTTCAAGGGCTGAAAGAAATTAATTGTAAACCCAGAATTCTATGCCTAGCAAAAATATCCATCAGCGATGAAGGTTAAATAAATACATTCTCAACAAAAATCTGAACATTTAGTCAGCAGACCTGCTATAAAATCATTGTTAAAACAGATTCTTCAGACGGACAGAAAATGATGCCAGAAAGAAACTTGGAATATCAATAATAAAGAAAGAACAATTAAAAGGGTAGGGTAAATACAATAGATTATTCTTTTCCTCCTGAATTATTTAAACTGTGATTGTTGAAAGCAAATAATGTAACATTTTCTGCTAAGACTCTCAACGTATGAAGAGATAATATTCAAGATAATCATATGCTAAAGGGTAAATAGACCTAACTGATGAGTTTTCTACATTCCAGTTGAAGTGGTAAAGTGATACTAGTGTATGGTGATGTATGTTGTGTTGTGTGTAAATGTAATTTGTAGAGCATCCACTAAAGAAAAAAATCTATACATACAGAGATACTCAGAAACACAATAGATAAATTAAAATGCTATATTTTTAAAATATTCAAATAACCAACTGGGAGACAGAAAAGGGGATAAGAATGAAAAACATTGGAGACAACAGAGGAATTAATAATATAGCCAACTTAAACCTTATCTTATGAATGCTTACATTAAATGTAGATGGTTGAAACACGCTAATTAAAAGACAGAGATTGTCAGAATGGATTAAAAATTATGACCTAACGATATGCTGTCTAGAAGACAATCACTTCAAATATAAAGATATAAGTAGCTTAAAACTAAAAGGGTGGGAAAAGATAACATGCCAACAAATAGTCAAATAAAAACTGTAGTAGCTATTTTAATATCAGTAAAGCAGAGCAAAGAAAATTACCAGAGACAAAGAGTGATATTATATGATTATAAGAGGGTTAATTCACCAAGAAGATATTGCAATCCTAAATGTATATGATCAAACAACAGAGCTGCAAATACATAAAGCAAAAATTGATAGGACTGAGAAGAGAAATAGACAAATCCACAAATACAGTTGGAGACATCAGTACCCCCTCAATCAATAGAACCACTAAACAATGAATCAGCAAGATATAGAAGAACTGAGCAACACTATTAACCAAGAAGATCTAATTCACATTTACAGAGCACTCCACCCAACAACAGCAGAATGCAAATTCTTTTCATGCAAGCACGTGAAACATTTACCAAGATAAAACAAACCTTAACAAATTTACCTGTACAAGATATGACCATAATGGAATTAACTAAAAGTCAATAAAAGACAACAGGAAAGTCTCTAAACACTTGGAAATTAAACAACACACTTATAAATAATATGTGGGTAAAAAGTAAGTCTCAAGGAAAATTTTTAAATAATTGAACTAAATGAAAATAAGGCTACAACATCTCAAAATCTGTGGGATACAGATAAAGCAATTCTTATGAGAAAATTTATAGCACTAAATATTTACATTAGAAAAGAATAGCCATATCAGATCAATAATCTAGAAAAAGAAAGCAAAATAAATTCAAAGCAGACAGAAGGAAGGAAATAATACAGCCAAAAGAAGAATTCAATAAAATTAAAAATAGAAAAACAGTAAACAAAGTCAGTCAAATCAAAAGCTGATTCTTTGAAAAGAACAATAATTGCTAAACCTCTAGGAAAATTGACCAAAAAAAGGAAGAAGATAAAAAGTACCAAAAACAAATAAAAAAGAGGATATCACTACAGACCTCACAGGCTATTAAAGGATAAAAGTCTGCTGTGAACAACTCTACATGCATAAAGTGACAATTTAAATATAATGGACAATTCCTTGGAAACCATAAACTAACAAAATTCACCCAAACTGAAATAGATAATATGAACCATCGTATAACTATTTAAAAAATCAATTCTTTTGATAGAAACCTTCTGAAAAAGAAATCTCCAGACCCCGATAGTTTCACTGACAGGATCTACCAAACATTTAAAGAATAAATAATTCCAATTCTCCATAATCTCTCCCAGAAAACAGAAGATGAATGAACACTTCTCAAGTCAACTGATTTTAAAAGGCTTTCATTACCTTGATACCAAACCGTACAAAGAGAATACAAAAAGAAAACTACAGACCAATGTTTTTCATGAGGAGAAATACAAAATCGCCAAAGTATTAGCAAAGTGAATCTCTCTGATTCTCCAACACCAATTGGGTGTCCAACGATTCAGTCCTGTTCTGACACTAACTACACGGAGTTAGTGTCAGATTCCACAGGTTTAAAGGTTTAGTCTCACAAGAATGCCCTCACTTCAGACGCCAGTTGCAAGTCCCAGTCTCCAAGCTATCTGCACTTTTGTCTGACTTGGCTACAAACTCAGGAGTTCCCACAATATCACCCCCTTTCAGGTTTTATAATTTGATAGAACCACTTACAGTACTCATAAAAATGTTATACTTACTTCTACAGTTTATTATAAAAGATACAAATGAACAGCCAGATGAAGAGGTACATAGGTCAAGGTCCAAAAGGGTGAACTCCTAAGCACAGGAGCCTCTGTCCCTATGGAGTTGAGGCACACCACCCTAATGGTACATGGATGTGTTCACCAGCTTGGAAGCCCCCTGAACCCTGTTGTTTAGGAGTTTTATGGAGGTTTCATTGTGTAAGCATGATTGGTTAAATCATTGGCCATTGGTGATTGAACTCAGGCTCCTGTCCTTCTCCCCTCCCCAGAGGTTCCAAAGCTTGGGCTTTCTGGCATCCAGCCCTCATCCTGAAGCTATTGAGGGGCCCAACAAGAGTCACCTCATTAGCACAAACTCAGATATGTTTGAAAGGTGTTTGTTTTGAATACCAAAAGACGCTCCTGTCACACAAGAAATTCCTAGAGTTTTAGGAGCTCTGTGCCAGGAACTAGAGACAAAGACCAAAATATATATTTCCTATTATGCCACAGAATGCCAGCAATATATCAAAAGAATAATAACATTGTGACCAAGGGGAGTTTATTCTATGAATGCAAGGTTAGTTTAATATTCAAAAATCATTGTATTCTTCCATTTAATACTCTAAATGAGGACAAAATCATATCAGTTAAGACCTAAAAGTTGTTTGACAAAATTCAACACCCATTCATGATAAAAACTCTCAGAAATATGGGAATACACAGAATTTCATCAACTTGATAAAGAACTACAAAACATCTACAGCTAATGTTATACTTAGCGGTGAAAGACAGACTAATGCTTTCTCCTTAAGATTGGAAACAAGGCAACTATGTGTACTCTCACCACTCTCATTAAACATAGTCCTGGAAGTCTTACCCAGTGCAGTAAGGCAAGAAAAGAGAATAAAAGACATAGAAGTTGGAAAGGAAGAAATCAAGCTTACTCTATTGCAGATGACGTGACAGTGTAGAAAATTTCAAAGAATGTAGGAAAAAAACTCATAGAATTAATAAGTGAATTTTGGAAGGTTGCAGGATACAAGATCAGTACACAAAAAAATCAATCATTTATTTACCGGCAAAACAATTGGAAACGAATTAACTGCACAATACAGTTTAAAATAGAAAAATGAGGTAAAGTATAAATAAAACTTGTAAAGTATCTGTATGCCAGTAACTCCAAAATGCTGATGAAAGGAATCAAAGAAGACTGAATGAAGAGACATAACATATTCTTGAATTGGAAAGCTTAACAAAGCAAAGATATTGTTTCGCCTCCTCTATAGATTTAATGTCATTCCTGTCAAAATCCAGCAGGATTTTTTGTAGATATAAACAAATTGATTCTATAATTCATGTAGAAAGACAAAAGAACTAGAATAGCTAAATCAGTTTTGAAAAAGAAGAATAAAATTGTAGGAATCACAATACCTGAGTTGAACATTTTACTATATAGCTACAATAATCAAGACAGTATGGTATTGGCAAAGCAATATCAGTAGTGAAATGACAGTCTTTTCAATAAATGATTGGAACAATTGGACATCCAGAGGCAAAAAAGAAGAACCACCTCAACCTAAACTTCACACTGTGTACAAACATTAACTCAAAATGGATCACAAACTTAAGTGTAAAATGTAAAAGTATAAAACTTTTAGAAGAAAACGTAGAAAATCTTTGTGACCTAGAGTTAATTGAAGAGCTCTTAGGCATGACATCAAAAACACAGTCAATAAAAGAACAAAATTGAAAATTTTATCTTTATCAAAATTCATACCTTTGCTTCTGCAAAAGAAATTGTGAAGGGGATTAAAAAAACAAGCCACAGACTAGGAGAAAATATTTGCAAAAGAGCTTGTGTCCGTAATATAGAAAGAACTCCAAACTCAACAGTAAGAAAACAATAATATTCAGAATGTTGCCTGGTTTCTAAGTTTTCATGAGGATTAAATTTAGAGTAAATAAGAAATGTGAGAATGTCAAGGCTTTCATAAGTATTCACCGTTTCTTAAGTTACTCTCTTATAGGTTGTACGTGGCTGTGTTGTCAATGGGTAATATTTAGTGTGATGTTAATTCCTATTAGCTGATAATAATCACTATTTCTACTCTAGTTGCTAAGTTATTTTCCCCTCACACAGCACTTTCCTTTCCTCCGCATTGTCACTTCTGGTTTTTCCCTGCAATAGCAGCATCAAGGATTCCAAAATATCAGTTTCACAGCTTTTTTCTATGCAGAAATATTTTTTTATCTAAGCTTGAGTGTGACAGGTCTGTAAAAGAATAGCAGCCACATTGCTGTCCAGGCAGGAATTGAAAAAACAGGTCTGCCTTCCTCTTGTTCCTTCTCTTCTCTCAGTCTCTGTCCATTACACCTGGGCTTTGGGCACTTGTGCATAATGCTCTGCCATCTGAAATTTGGAGCAAAACAGCACTACTTGCCTGGTCTATTCCTAAACCAGACTAAGCCAGTTCTGATGTCTGGAAAGAAACATTTGTAATTGACTTCTTCCATTCTTCTTGCAAATCTCCACCACTCAAGGAAATCCTCACTTCTTATCACATTTGCTTCACATCATTCAGATACAGCTGAGACCTCTGTGAATCTCGTGTTTTGCCTTCTCATCTTTGTATCTCTCTTTTTTCCATGAAAACATGTATTATGCACTGGCACTTTTATGCACAGAATCTCCATTTGTAATCTCTCTTAAATAAGATTGTTTGCTTTAAACAAAGACTAGAAACAGTACTCAGGAGCCATGAATGAATGGATCTAAACTTGAGCTCACTTTTGGACAGTTAGGAATATCAGGACATAAAGAGAGGAAGATATTTAAATAAATACTTGGTATAAAGTTGAAACAACTTTCTTCTACCTTATTTATTATGTGTAATTTTGTGATACACTTTAAAGGTGATTTGTTTGCCTCACTGACTAGAGGCAATTCTGAGCTTGAACTGGAAACATAAGCTCCGTCCCAAACCTAAGAGCTGAAATAAATGTGCTTGCACATCACACGCAGCCATCTCCTTAGAGAGTAAGAAATATAGATAGCGTATTCTTCAAAGTACAGTTTTGTTATTGTATGTATTTTATGTATGTGTACTAATTCATCAAAATCTGCTGTGGATTTTACACTACAGCATGTCTGAATTTGGTCCAGCCACATTTCAGTTGCTTAGAAGCCACATGTGACCTAGTGGCTACTGTATTAGCTAGCAAGGGTTTGGGCTAAGTCATCTCATTCTTAACATCCTGAAAATTCAAATTTGGTTATAAACTTAATTTCATTTGTTATTACCATTTAAAATTACATGTTTAAATGGCCAATATCTCATTTTCTCTTTAAATTTCCAGGTATTGTATTCATTGTAAATATATTTTTATATTTAATTTTTATAATTGGGAAATAAAAATGCATGAATTATATTTCTAATAAAATGAGCAAACTGGTTTTAACATAATTTTATGTCTTTTATGACCTATGTCCCTCAACTGAATATATAATCTAGAATGTTGTTATATATCATTGCATGTAAGCTACCACAATATTAATGATAATCACTTGCACATAGTAGACTCTTCTCATGTGACAAAGAACTACGGAGAATAGGGATAATTATATCCAACTTAATATTAGAAATGCATACAAGGAATAAATACAGATTAAGCTTTCTTGATCGTGTTTTGGTAATACCGATATATCCTGTGGTCATAACATTTTCCTGTATTTTATCATAAAAGTTAAAAATTTTTTTTTTCACATCCAAGCTTTTAATCTACCTAAAATTTATTTTTGTATATTACATCAAAGGGATTTAATTATATTGTTTTCCTCTTGGATAACTGTCTCCGTATTTATTGAATAGTCTGTTTTTTATCCACTTATTATAATGCCACCTTTGTTCTCCGTGTACACAGTTCTGTTTCTGTGCCTTCTATTCTGGTGACTTACGTAGTTTGTCAGTCTATGTATTGATTCTACATTGTGTTAATTATTGTAGCTCTAAAATAAGTTTTGATATTTGATTGAGAAAATCTTCCCGTGTAATCTTTTCCTTTAGAATTGTCTTGACTATTCTTGTCCCTTTGTTCATAAATTTTAGCATTAATTTTTGTTATTTGACCAGAAAAACCTCTGTTGGACATTTGATTACATTGTAGTTAAAGATTGATTTGTGCAAAGTTGGCATATTTGTTATGTTGACTCTTCTAGTTCATATTTTCTTTAAATATTTTTTAGTAAATGTTTTGTCATTATGTTTTGTGATTATCTTCATAAAACTCCTCATGAAACATCTTTCATTAGATTACTCCTTGATAACTTAGAGATTTCATTGTTACTGTGAATGAGATTTTTCTGTTTATTTTCTAATGGTTATTATTGGTATGTGAGAAGACTGTTGTTTTGATATGTAGATCTTGTATTCACCAATCTTGCTTTATTCTCTTATTCTAATAGTTTGTATATTCTCTTGGATTTTCCGTGTATATAGTCATTTTATTTGAAAATAAGGATAGTTAGGTCTCTTGCTATGTAATTGGTATACCAATTGTAATTGGTATATTTTCTGATCTTGTTGCATTGGCCAGGACTTTCATTACAGTGTTGAGTAGTAATGGTGTTATCTGGAGTCATTGACTTATTTGTGACCACACATTATGTTTTTATTCAAAAGAATCATTTATTTTTTAATATGTAACAGAAGCTGGCATGATTTAATAGAATACAAATATGGTGTAGTATTTTTTACTTTATATTTTTCTAATAAACAAAAATTGTAGAAATTTAGAAAGTACAAATAAAAAAATTAATTAAAATCACCTATAATCACCTAGAGATGATCGCTGTTCACATTTTGGTATATGACAGAATCAAAATTTAGGTTTTAAAATTGATCTAAAAATGGCAAAATTACTCTTAAAAATCCATTACATCATCCATAAGTTAAAATATATATATATGGATTTGTGTAATCCTCCCTATACATATAATATATACTGTGAAGTGAAATAGAGAATACATATGAAAATAAAATTCTATAGCCTTTTTACTATACTTCTAGAGTTATTAAACAACAGATTATGTATTATTCTCTCAGAATGTAACAAGCATTGTACATATAGTTGAATTCAGGACATTAAATGCTTATGGATCAGCTCCAGTATGTACATGATTTTCACCCTACTGGCTTGAGTACCTATGCTTCTGTAAGATGCATCTCTCATATAATATGTACCATATTTTATAAATACCTACTATTGTGTATTTACTTGCTAGCATTTTTGTTTAGGCCCATAATTGACATTTCAAAAATGGTGCCCTTTGTAATACAAAAACAGCAGTTGAAGAAATGTAATAGTAAGGGAGGGGCCTGGGATTCTCACATTCCAGGAAAATATATTTTTCATTCTAAGTCCTTTCAGGAGGTGGACAACGAATGTCAACTAAACAGAGTAGAATAACAGATTGATACATGCTCAGGTGTGAGAAATTTAGCAAAAAATTTATGAACATGAATCTAAGAAAGGGAAACTGCAAAAATAACGGAAATCTGATATATAAAATCCATGTTAGCCAAGCTTTTAAAATGCTATTGTTCATAGGTCTTAGAAAGTCCTTCTCTCCATTCTGAATAAGTGAGCATAAGAAACCAAGTAGAATACCAAAGAGAGAGTAGTACAAAGTTGTCATTTTTCATATGCCATTGAGTTTTAAATAGAGTTCTAAAGAGTGAAGGAGGGATCATGGACTGACTGAATTCAAGCTCCTTTTGCGTTATAGATGGGGTATTTAAACACACTTATCAGGTTTTTTCCCACAGAATGTAAATTGAACTCATGGTCTTTCTCGCTGTAGCTCCGTTTCTCTACATCGTCAACAACTTATTATTTGTTAGCACGAGTATCCTAACGTGGGAGTCATGGCTTTATTGGTAAAATTTCCAAAAATGGTCATTGTCATAAGTATGCCATTACTTGACATTGTTAAGGCCATCGTTACCCCGAGAACAGAGAATTTTATCTCACCTTCGAGTAATGGTAAAAAGTAATTTAAGATGATGAGCTTAATCTCAAATTGACTTGGGGTCGCTCAAGGCCAAGAAAGACCTAACAGGGAAAAAGGTTCCAGTTTTATAGAAGCACTAATTGTGTTACATCTGCTTTTTCTTTCAGAGTTTTAGTTAATTATCTAAATGTTTTGCCCTCTACTTAATAAAGAGTTTAATAGGTGATTATGTATACATTCCTGGTTTGATCTTATTTTAATGTATTTTCATTGATGGGACAATATCCTTTTTTTAAGGTACATAATTATCTTAACTCAGCATGTTGTCACGCTTTTCCCAAGAAGATAAAATTGAAACCTAAATGTGGTTGGTTATTTTGTCTCACAGGTATTCAAGTGCATGGGATTTCTTACCTTTCATGAACTAATGAATATTTCATAAGTGGTTTTAGAATATGGTGGAAAAACAAAATATGGCCGGTGGCAAAACAATTTGTTTTCCTTGATTGAATTTCACTGGTAATGAATATGACTGATATTTGTCTAAAAATAATATATACAGATGAATCAGTTGTACGGAAGAGTCGCCTTGGTAGAATAGACATTTCTTTAGTAGTGTTTAAAACACTATAGACATTCTTCTCTAAGAATTGCCTGTATAGGGAGTGACTGTTAATGGGTATGGGATTTCATATGAGGGTGATGAAAATAATCTGGAATTTAATAATGGTGATGGTTATACAGTCTTGTGAATATACCAAAAACTACTAAATTAAACACTTTAAAATGGTGAATTTTATAGCATATGAATTATATCTCAATCAAAGTAAGTCAAAGAGTCAGACTCATGTAAGTCTCACTGCTTTATATATACTTTGATTTTGTACAAATATTGTACTAGCCAGCCTATTTACTTATCTTAACCATAACACTGAAGTTCACATTTACTGCTCACATTGAAGATTTACCATCCCTGAGGATGTCAGAAGACTGAACAGCTTCTGAAGGCATCTTCAAAGAGGAATCCCAAAATATTGTGAGCAATGACATTGAAGTATAGAGCATCACAAGGAGCTGACTTGGAGGACACAAGATTTGTCTGTGTTCTGAGATTATTCTTTTATAAAAATGAGTCATATCAACTTGTGACATTCAGTCTTTTCTTGTGCAGCGATGCAGGACTGCTCTGGGCCTTGTGAGGTGTCTCACTAGACAGCCCAGAGAAGCATTTGTCCGTCCTCCGAGTCAAGAGTCTTCTTGGGGGTAAAGTCCTATCAAGCAGACTACGTCTCCACCATTTTCCTTTGCTTCCAACATACCTGATCACTTCAAAAATAGAGAGACTTAGGAGAAGCAGTGCTTAACCATAAATTAAGCTTTTAGGGTTATTTTTCTTATTACCTGTTAACTTTTACTTAAGAAATATTTATTGAATTAATAGCAAATTCAATTTGCTATTGAAGCAAATTCGGGATGCTGAGGCTACAAGTGTGAATAAGAGAGATAAATTTGGGAAAGGCAGACAATGAACAAGCAAATCACAAATAAGAAAAATATAAAGTAGTGCTAAACTTCCAAACTTGCTTCCAAACCCTGCTCTACCTCTGTGTGCATGAGTATGTGTGTGATGTTTTGTTTGTATTGCCAAACAGGATCATACCATTAATACTGTTTTGTGACCTGCTTTTTTCACTTATTATGAACAGCCTTACATGTCAGTAATACAATTAATAATTGTAAAGTGTTCCATTGTGTCAATTTAACCATCTTCAGTTACTGGATGCTTGGACTATCTTATAGCATAACTCAAAAAAAAATCACATGGGAAGATGTCATATTTAGCTCAAGTTCACATATTCAAAAAAATCATTTCTAATGTTGAATGACACAAGTTTCTCTCCATCACTGTAAGATATATATTTTTCATACTTCTGAGTTGTTGTTTTTATTTTAAATCTTTTGTCTGCTCCCTGAGGACATTCCACAAGGTAGAATCTTCAGCTATTGACACTTTTTCCTGTATTTGTTCCCTCAGCTGTTTCATTCAGATTTACATCACAAGGTGTCTTAACTTCTAGGTGAATAACGCCCGGATCTTTATCTCAAACCTTGTCTTCTCTGCCATGTTGATACCCAACCATCTCCTCAAACTTGACTTGTCTAAAACCAAACTTGATCATACCTCCCCTTCTCTTCAGATCCAACTCTTCCTCATAATTTTCCTGTTTACTATAAAGAGATTGTCATGGCCCCAGTCATTTTAGCCTAGAAAAGTTAAATTAGTATTGTTTCTCCTACGTCAAGCAGGTATGATCCTCTTTAATAATGTGATTTTCAGTCTTCTTTTCTGTTATCACTGCCACCTCCCTAGCTTAAGTCACTTTTTTCTTACCCGGAACTGTTGTAGCAGTTTCCTCATTGATTTCTCTGTATCTATTTGAAATCCTCTCCATTCACTTCTGCCTCTATCCTCTGGATCTTGCTGCATCAATTATCCCCTCTCCTTTGCCTTCAAAATATTCTCATTCCACTCTTTTTTTCCCCAATCTTTATTTAAGTATATGCAAGTCTCCCCAAACTTTAAAAAAAAATTATAACTCTGGACAGCTTTCTCTATTACCTAAAATTCACCCTTAACCTGTCACAGTCTGCCTTCAGCCCACTCTGCTCTACTAAATGTCTAATTCAGTCCCAGCAACTTCTAATTGACAAATCCAGTGGACATTTCACAGTCTTGGTGTCGCCAGATTCTTGCCTACCTTTGGCTATTGATGATTTACTCCTAAAACTCTTTTAGTTCCCTCTGTATCCTCTCTAACTGTTCCTATACCATCTCTTCTGAGAACTCCTCTTCATCTTGACCACCTTAAATATTGGTGTTTCTGAGGGTTCTATTCTCAGCCCTTTGTCCTCACTTTACATGTTCTCCATCTACTTTGGCTAGTTTAACAGCCACTGGTAAGCTTGGGACTTTTAAATTCCTGTATCTGGGCTTCACACCTGTGTATATAACTTCCCCTGGATGCTCTATCTATGTCACCCAAAACCTGAAAGTATCTTCTCTCCCCTGAACCTGTTCTTAGTGTACTGTTTATCTCAGATGGTGGTATCATCACTCACCCCATCACTAAAACCAGAAATGTGGACATTGTCTTTCATTTCCTTATCTGTTTCATCATCTTCTCTCTCCCTTTCCCCTTATCCAACTCATCACTGCATCCTACAGTATTAACAACTGAACAAGAACTAGTATAATTTCCTAACCGATCTTTGTTCTTTCTGCATGTGTACTTTATAAGTTGTGGTATGTCGCTGAATTTCTCACTCTTAAAGTCTGAATATACTGTTTATACTATTATCCAATGAACAAAAAAAATGACCCTTATATTTCATTTTACATAATAAAATACACAAATATTATAATCCCTGGAAAGAAGGTGTTGGAGTGGCTACCAAATTGGCCAATATAAGGAACACCTTTGAATAAAGATAAATTAAAACATGACAAAATCTTTTCTAACCACTTCTTTGACAGGACCTTTTAGCATCCAGTCTCACAGCCTGTTACGTTTTGCCTTTCAGTTGGCCTTGCTCTACAACAGAGGCTCACTTCCTCCTTTTATGCAAGAAACATTGACTGTCTGCCCACTGAATCTTAAATCCTAGCTGCTGTCTAGGGAAAAAATCTATTGCTTTTGTCCAGAGCTCAAGTGAAGTTTATATTGAATATCAAGTTTATCACCTCTTTTGAACATTTCTGATTGTCAGTAGTCTGTATTACAGAAACACTTCAATAATTTTTAGTATTTTGAGGGACCGGCCTGGTGGCGTAAGCAGTTAAGTGTGCGCACTCCGCTGTGGCGACCCCGGGGTTCGCCGGTTCGGATCCTGGGCGCACACCGATGCCCTGCTTGGCAGACCATGCTGTGGCGGCCTCCCATATAAAGTGGAGGAAGATGGGCATGGATGTTAGCCCAGGGCCAGTCTTCCTCAGCAAAAAGAGAAGGATTGGCATGGATGTTAGCTCAGGGCTGGTCTTCCTCACAAAGGAAAAAAAAAATTTTAGTATTTCAAAGTGGAAGCTTTATTTTGTTAATTAGCTTGGCTGAGGATTCTGCATTTACCAATAGCTGGCAGCATGGGTTTTAGAGCATCAATTAAAAAAAAATTGTTTCATTTTTAGAGGATTCCTAATGGACTTATTGGTATTTCTTCTTAATCTGTTTTTCTTCTGTGTGTACAACTACCGTTCTTAAGGTTTACACAGAAAGATAGACATATCCCCAAACTGAAGCTCTTTTCCTTCAATTTGAGCCTAGGCTGAGAACGAAATGGGGGGATTAAGAGGCAGAGAGTTAAGGACAGTCTGGAAGAGCAGAACTCACTGGAGATAGAAATGGCTAAAGTGGACACACAAGCTCTACGAGCAGCCAGGGAGAAAATCAAACTTCAAGTTGAAGGATCCATCAGCTACCTTTGTTAATGAGAAATAAGACAGATGCACATAGCATATTAACAACCTAGAATAACCCAAACTTTGTCAAGTGGTAGTGTATCGAGAAACGACATTTAGTTTACAGCCTTTGAAGAGAAATTAAAACCAGCCTCAAAAGGCTGCCCACTAGATGTGTAAATACTGGCCTGCTCAGAGAAGAGGCATTTGATATGTGCATTGTACATGTTATGTCACTTAAACATTTCCCATGGGGTTTTTTAATGGGCTAAAATTTTCTGAAGTTACTTCTGTTTTTTTTAACAGCTTTATTAAGATACAATTCACACACCATATAGTTCGTCCATTTACCATATACAATTCAGTGGCTTTTAGGATATTCACAGAGTTGTGCATCCATCACCACAGTCAATTTTAGAACATTTTCATAATGCTAAAAAGAAGCCCCACTCACCTTAGCCATCACTCTCCCATCTCACCAGCCCTAGGAAGCCACTCATCTACTCTCTCTTTCTATAATTTTGCCTATTCTGGACATTTCATATAAATGCAATCAAACAATACATGGTACTCCATGACTGGCTGTTTGACTTAGCATAATGTTTTCAAGGTTTATCCATATGGTAGCTTGTATCAGTACTTCATTTCTTTCTATTGTTGAATATCCATTGTATGGATATACCACATTTTATTTATTTATCAGTTGATGGATATTTGAGTTCTTTCTACTTTTTAGCTATTTTGAATAATACTGCTATGAACATTCATATGCAAGTTTTTGTGTGGACATGTTTTCATTTCTCTTGAGATTTATATAAGAGTGGAATATACTGAGGAGTGGAACGCTATGTTTAACCGTTTGAGGAACTACCAGACTTTTCCAAAGCAGCTGCACCATTTTACATTCCCATCAGCTATGTATGAGGGTTCCAATTTTTCCACATCCTCAGCGGCATTTTTTGTTACCTGTCTTTTCTATTGTAGCCATCCTCATGGGAATGAAGTGTTATCTCATTGTGGTTTGCAGTTTTCTGATGAGTAAATGATATTGAGCTTCTTTTTATTGGCTGTTTGTGTATCTTCCTTGGATAATTGTCTATTTAGATCCTTTGCCCATTTTTAAAATTATTTGTCTTTTTATTATTGATATGTAAGAATTCTTTGTATGTTCTAGGTACAACTCCCTTGTCAGATATAATGATTTGCAAAAAATTTCTCCCATGCTTTGGGTTGTCTTTTCACTTTTCTTGATGCTGTCCTTTGAAGCAAAAATGTTTTTCGTTTTGGTGATGGCAAGTTTATTTTTTCTTTTGTTGCCTGTGTTTTTGTTTTGTTTCTCTCATGAAGGAGTACCATATATTTTTAACAGCTTTATTGAGGTTTAATTGACATAGAGTAAACTGCATATCTTTCAAGTGTGTACATTGGTAAGTTTTGACATATACCACCTATGAAAATATCGCTACAATCAAGATAGGGAGAAGATATCCATCACTCACGGAAGTTTCTTTTTAATCCTTTGTAATCTACCCTTCTCCTGCTTCCACCCTTTCCTCATCCCACAGGCAACCACCAGTCTGCGTTCTTTTTGTTTTGCTTTTTTTTTGTGAGGAAAATCAGCCCTGAGCTAACATCCACACCAATCCTCCTCTTTTTGCTGAGGAAGACCGCCCCTGAGCTAACATCTATTGCCAATCCTCCTCCCCGTTTTTTTTCCCCTTTTCTCCCGAAAGCCCCAGTAGATAGTTGTACGTCATAGTTACACATCCTTCTAGCTGCTGTATGGGGGACGCCGCCTCAGCACGGCTGGACAAGCGGCGCGTTGGTGCACGCCCAGAATCCGAACCCAGGCTGCCAGTAGCAGAGCGCGTGCACCCAACCGGTAAGCCATGGGGCCGGCCCCCCACCAGTCTGCTTTCTGACACCGTAGATTAGATTGCGTTTTCTACTATTTTATATAAATGGAGTCATGCAATATATGCTCTATGCCTGGGTTCCCTCACTCAGCGTTATAATATTGAGATTCATCCATGTTGTTATATGTGTCCTTAGTTCATTGCTTATTTTAGCTGAGGAGTATTCCATTGTATGGATATATCACAATTTGCTTATTATATCCGTTTATATATTGATGGGCATTTGAGTTTTTATCAGATCTGGTTATTACAAATACTCTGCTATAAACATTCCTGTAAAAGTCCTTGTCTGGACATAAGCTTTCATTCGCTTTAGATAAATACCTAGGAATGGAATGGCTGCGTTTTTTGGAAGGTAAGCGTTTAACTTTTTAAGAAAACACCGAACAATACCAGTTGCTTCACATTTTCTTCAACATTGGTGTGGTTAGTCTTCTTTAACTTTAGCTATTTTGTTTGTAGTGTAGCTCTTTGTAGTTTTAATTTCAATTTCTCTAAAAACTGATGATTTTTTAATGTCTTTTTATGTGATTCTTTATTAGATATATGTTTTGCAAATACTGTCTCTCATCTCTGGCTTGTCTCTTCATTCTCTGAACAGTGTCTTTCAAAGGTCAGAAGTGCTTAATTTTGGAAAAGTTCAAATTTATCGATTTTTCTTTTGTATATTGTGATTTTTCGTGTCATATCTAAGAAATCTTTACCTAACAGTCCTATGCTTTCCCCTAGAATTTTTTATATTTCTACATTTTATATTTAGGTCTATGATCCATTTTGAGTTAATATTTGTATATGGTACAGAATATGGATCAAAGTTCATTTTTTGGTAAATTGTTCTAGCACCATTTGATGAAGAGACTTCCTTTTTCCACTCTATTGCCTTTGATCTTTGATGAAAATCAATTGACCATATGTATGTCAGTGGGTATATTTCCTCACTGCCTCTTCTGTTCCAGTGATCTATTGTCCATCTTTGTAGGAGTACCACAATGTTTTGATTATAAGTAGTGAATTCACATAGTGTAACTTTATTCTTTTTTTCCCAAAGTTATTTTGGCTATTCTAGATCCTGGGCATTTTCTATGAATTTTAGAATAAGTTTGTCAATTTCTGCAAAAAAAAAAAAAGTCTGCTGAGATTTTGATTGATATTACATTGAATCTGTAAATCAGTATGAGGATAATTGACGTAACAATATTGAGTCTTCGGACCCATGAACACTGTGTGTGTGTGTGTGTGTGTGTGTGTGTGTCCTTTTATTTTATTTTTGGTCTTTAATTTTCTCAGCAGCATGTTATAGTTCTCATTGCAAAGGTCTTCTACATCTTTTGTCAGATACCTAAGTATTTCATTTTTTAAAATAATTTTATTAACGTCACATTAATTTATAACTGTGTAAATTTCAGGTATACATTATCATATTTCAACTTTTGTATAGACTGCATTGTGTTCACCACCAAAAGTCTAGTTTCCATCCGTCACCATACATGTGTGCACCTCTACCCCTTTCACCCTCCCCTGCCACCTTCCCCTCTGGTAACCACTAGTCTGTTCTCCTTATCTATGTGTTTGTTTATCTTCCACATATTAGTGAAATCATATGATATTTGTCTTTCTCTAACTTATTTTGCTTAGCATAATACCCTCAAGGTCCATCAACGTTGTCTCAGAAGGCACGATTTTGTCTTTTTTATGGCTGAGTAGTACTAAGTTGTATATATATACCACGTCTTCTTTATCCATTCATCCATTGATGGGGACTTGGGTTGCTTCCAAATCTTAGCTATTGTGAATAATGCTGTGATGAACATAGGGGTGCATGTATCTTTATGCATGCGTGTTTTCATGTTCTTTGGATAAATACCCATAAGTGGAATACCTGGATCGTATGGTATTTCTATTTTTAATTTTTTGAGAAATCTCCATACTGTTTTCCATAGTGGCTGTACCAGTTTGCATTCCCACCAGAAGTGTATGAGGGTTCTCTTTTCTCCCATCCTCTCCAACACTTGTTATTTCTTGTCTTTTTAATAATAGCCATTCTGACAAGCGCAAGGTGATATCTCATTGTAGTTTTGATTCCATTTCCCTAATAATTAGTGATGTTGAACATCTCTTTATGTGTCTGTTGGCCATCTGTATATCTTCTTTGGAAAAGTGTCCGTTCATATCCTATGCCCATTTTTTGATCAGGTTGTTGAGGAACTGCCAGACTGTTTTCCATAGCAGCTGTACCATTTTACATGTTCCCTAACAATATATGAGGGTTCCACTTTCTCCACATTCCACCAACACTTGTGCTCTGTCTTTTTTTACTATCGCCATCCTAGTGGATGTGAAGTGGTATCTCATTGTGCTTTTGGTTTGGACTTCACTGATAGCTAATTATGTTGAGCATATATGTGCATATTGGCCGTTTGTTTATCTTCTTTGGAGAAATGTCTATTCAGATCCTTAGTCCATTTTTTAAAGTGGATTGTCTTTTTATTACTGATTTGTGAGAGTTTTTTATATATTCTAGATACAAGTCTCTTATCAGATACATGATTTGCAAATATTTTCTCCCATTCTGCGGGTTGTCTTTTTGCTTTCTTCATGGCTGTTATATCACTTACCATCAATTTTACTTTTTACCTATTTATGGCTTTATATTTAAGGTGGATTTCTTTTAGACAGCTATAGCATATAGTTGGATCTTTTTAGTCCAATCTGACAATCTGTGCCCTTTTTTTCTCATATCAGTATTGATATGGTTAGATTTAACTCTACTATCTTGTTATTTATTTTCTTCTTTGTTGTCTTTTTCCTCTTTCTGCTTTCGTTTGAATTAGTTGAGCATTTTTATGATCTATTTTATCTTTTTTGCTAACATGTTAACTATAGATTTTGTTATTTGAGTGGATGCATCTTTAACTTATCCCAGTCTGTCTTCAAACAATATTATACCACTTCACTTACGGTTTAAGAACCTTCCAACAGCATATTTCTACTTCTCCCTTTCTGGCCTTGGTGCTATTATGTCACACATTTTACTCTACTTATGTCGTTAACACCACACTCTGTTCTTTAATTATCAGTTATCTTTAAAGAGATTTAAATAATAAGAAAAAAATCTTTTCTATTTGCCTACGTATTTAACATTTTCACTGCTCTTCATTTCTTTCTGTAAATGAAGATATTCATCTGCTGTCGTTTTTCATCTGCCTGATGGACTTCGTTGAACATTTCTTATGTGCCATAAAGGAAAGTATTGACATAAATGACTGTGTAAATATTATAAACCTTTTGTTGAAGGATACCTTAAATTTTAAAAAGAAAAGGATGGGACAAAATGTTTGCAACATATAGAGGTAATAATAACAGCATATGTAATAATAATAATAATAGCAGATATTGAATACATGCTGTGCTATGTACCAGGCAGTATACTAAACACTTTACCATGTATTTTCTCATTTAATCCTTACAACAGCCATTTGAGGTAATTTTTACCCCTATTTTACAAGTAATTATATGAGAATAACAGGTAAGGGGCTAAGGTCCCTAACAATCAGGGATGTCCTAAAAAATCAATAATTAAAAAAAGTATTGAAGTGCCAGTTCTCAGAAGAAACATGAACAGCTGGTAAATGTAAAAGTAATACTCAGCTTCTCTCATAATCAGGAGAATGAGATCATTTTTAAGCTACCCAACTGCAAAAATAAGAAGCAATGATACTAATATTGGCAAGATATGAAGAAGGATATACATGAACACTACTAGAAGTATAAATTGGTACATTTTTTAGAGGGCCATTTAGCTTTACCTGTTGACAGTTAAAATATGCATATCATTTGACCAGATGACTATCATTTGGAAATCCTTTTACAAATTCCCGAGGAAAAGTAACTTTTATATATGTGTGTATATGTGTATTTGTAATGGAAAACAATTGAAGACAACCTATGAGTAACAAGGTGTTAAAAATGAATGATGGCTTAGCCACAGAGTAGAGTGGCCATTGAAAAGAATGAGCATGTGGGGAAACAGGCAGCTTGATGGGCTGCTGCTGGGAAATATAAACTGGTACAGCTTTTCGGGGGGAATTTTCAAAACAGATATCAAAAGCCCTCGTTGAGACTATTTCCCTTTCCCTCATGTGTATGCTATATTATTGAATGGAAAGAAAAACGTCGCAGAAAAATATGTATAGTAAAACCCAATTGGGTTTTTTTCTTAAGGATATGTGTATACATATTTGTATATTCCTAGAAGAAAGTTTAGAAAGATGCACACCAAATTGTTGACAATGGTTATCCCTGGAAGGGAAGGATTTCAACTTTTTAAATGTCTCTGGTACTTGAATTTTATAACTTTTGTGATAGTTTTGAATAAACAGTTTTAAAAAAGATATATTGGTTGAAATTGCCAAGAACACTTAGAGAAACAGACTCAAAAGAAGCAAGATTATTTCTCCCAATGGGTTTCCAAACCAAATAGATCAAGGTTCTTCCTTCCTAGGCTTAAATGGAATTTTATTTTAAAAGCTAAGATGTTGAGCTCTACCTGTAGAATTCAGTAGAATTTAAAAGAACTGAAATTTTACAGACCCCAAGTTCCACAGTGCAAGACTAAGCTAGTTAGTAAGCAATGAGACAAGAACCATGGCGTGTGGCATTTATAATCTTTACAAACTCATAACAAAAATTAAAATGACATTTTAAATTGTGCAACTGCAATCAGAGTTCTTGTTTTAGGTTATGTTTTGTGTTTTTGAAATTGTGGCCGGAGTTAGAATATAATAGTGAGATTCACGCATTACCTTTGAAGAGGGAAACCAGTGGCACACGCTCACTCAGGTTAAGCGGTATGATGCATTGGTTAGAGGAGATTGTAGAAAGGCTGCCTTTATCACATGTTCTCATGTTTTAATATAATCTCCTAATAACAAAATAGAGTATTCTTTATTTCTGTGAAATATCTAGTAAAATTATTTAGCTAAAAAGGTAGGATGAGTAAATTACCTGGAAAGAATATTACAAATTAGAATTTAAACATCAGTTATTAGACAAGAGACAAAGAAGAAATCATTATTC
Organism: Diceros bicornis minor; assembly: GCF_020826845.1. NCBI lineage: Eukaryota > Metazoa > Chordata > Mammalia > Perissodactyla > Rhinocerotidae > Diceros > Diceros bicornis. The sequence continues at coordinate 1,189,052 of NC_080771.1, read as the reverse complement.
CTTCTAGTCAAAGAACACTGTTACTTGTTAGGTCTTGAGCAAAGTCACCTCAAAGTTTTCCAGGTAAATGTTATAATCTAGGAGGTTTTTTTCTTTGGTAAAGAATTGTTATTATAAACTATTTGTGTTGGAATTTTTTATCTAGAAAAGTCAATCATATATTTAGTACATCATGCAAATTGAATATTTTGTACATAGGTTTCTTTACTGCATTGAACACTAAGAAATTTTCCTTTCCTCTAATAGAGCTTTTTTTTCTTTTCCAAATCGCCCAGACCCAAAGTAATATTTTCATATGGAAAAACAGAAATCTGCCTTTATAGTTTTATTTAAAATAATTATTAGAGAAAATTGAATGTAGTGAAATTTAAGCCCTTTAGCCTATTATTTTCTATGTACCTAGAGGAAAGTGAAGGAATTGTAGATATTGGAAAATACATACAAGTGGAAGCCATTACAGAAAATCACACTATTTACAAAAGTTACTTCTGTATCTAAAGGAAATATTTTTACATGGCATGGTGTTGCACTACATAAATAAAAATGATGATAGTATAAACACTTTTCCTGAGATCTAACTGGATGACAGGAATTGTTCCAAGTACTTTGCGTTCAGTGTTTCATTTCTTTATTACAGCAATCCTGTGACATAAGTACTCTCCTTACTCAGTTTACAAATAAGGACCTGAGTCTTGAAGAGGGTAAATAACTTGCTCAAGTTTACATAGCTTCTAAATGACAGAGCCAGGATTTGAATCCAGGTAATCTGGCCCCCAAATCGAAGCTCAGAGCCTCTTTACCTGTAGAGTAGGATTCAAGAGGGAGGACTTCATAGCTATACAAAGTCAATGCTTCTTTTATCTGAGAGGTGCCTAGCAGTATCTACCCTACTGCCTGTCTGGAAAGCTGAAATTCTGTCATTACAGATTCACTGCTTTGGGTTTACAAGACTTAGGGATATCAGGCTAAATGCACATATTCACCTGAGGAGTTATACACATCTAAAGGGACAATGACAGTGACAGTGACCAGGAGCTCAGTAGTGGAATACAGGGTTTATGGCTGTAGAGTAGCAAGGGAGGAAGGAGATATGGACTTGGAGACTCCACATAAGAGGAGAGCGAGGCCAGCAACCAACTAGCCTCAAAGGATTTTTGCCAAAGGCTGACAAAGCATAGCCAACAATTTAAGTTTTTTATGACACAGTACAGAAGTCAATAAGATGTGGAGATTTTTTTATATTGTTTCACTACATACCGTTTACCATCTCTTTGATTTCAAGAAATACAGCGCGGCTGATGCCATACAACACTGATGTGTTATATTAATTAAACACCTTTCCTTTGTCTTACAGCAATCAACAGGCCTTTTTACTGGAGAATGTCCCTTGTAATAATGCAAGCTGTGAGGGGGCACATCGCATGTTTAAAGTCTACTGGGAGCTGACGGACCTAAATCAAATCAGAGATGCTGTGGTTGCCACCTTCTTTGACATTTACGAAGATGTGAGTTCCGAGCTCTCCTGTGTGTGTGGAGTCTAATTGCCTCCACCTTATCTCACTTCTACTTCACCCTGTTTGACCAGAAAATGTAGATGAGATAATGAAAGCAAATGAGTTAATTAAAGAAAGCCCCTTTTAATGTTAAATGGCAGAGGGGACGATTTATTGACAGCACTGGTTGATCAGTACAGTGAAATATGAAAACGCCTTTATCTCATTTTGTGCTATTTAGATTAAACCTCTAGAGAATCATGCTCTGAGACTGGGAAATGTACACGTGCACCAGTAGACAAAAGCACAGCTGACAGATAAAAGATGCTTGGACCTGCACAAGATCCCAGAAGAACGAGTTCAGTACTCTTTTAACTTGTGAACTAGAGGTAGCATATATTGCACAGATTCTCGTGGCTCTGTCTTCAGTTGCCAGGTGACCTTGTGAAAGGCGCTCAGGGCCCTGGTTTCCTCCTTTCTAATGTGAAAGCCAGTTTACCACTCAGAAAAATAATAAATTTTGATAAAAATGTGTTAAATTCCAGAGTTAATATATCACAGTATATCCTTGTGAAATAACTTGATTATTTTAAAAAGTTAAATGCCCATCAGGACATGTATGTCTTTGCAACCCCATTTTTGATTTTCTTTTCTTTTTTATAAGAGGCTGATTTTCAATTATATGAATTATCCAGGTCCTTGTTTTCCTCTGTCTCTCTGCTACCAAATCTCGTATTATTTCACTTTTTATTAGCAGTTTGGAAACTGCTTGGAAACATAAAAGTAATTGGCAAAAACATCACAAGGGAAGAATCAAGAGAATTGACTACAAATCAATTTTTAATTTCTGTACATAAAAACATCATAAATGAAATTTAAAACTGTTCTTAAATCTGGGAAATAAATTTGCTATGAAATAGTCAAATAATTAATATCCTTAATACAAAAAGGGTGTATACAAACTGATAGAAGTCACCAAAACTCCCTCTGGAAAAACAGAACATAGTCAATTTACAGAAAAAACAGAAGTAGCTAACATGAAAAAATACGGTCAATGATCAACCTCGTTAAGAGTCAGTGGAATGGAAATTTAAATGAGCACAACTTTTTTTTTCTACAAATAAAATTAGCAAAGCTTCTCCCTTTTTTAGGAGAAAGAAAATGATAATATGCAGTGGTAGCCAGGGCAGATGAACAGTGCTCTTTCTCTGATGGTTGGAAATGGTTTGCAGTCCATATCATAGGCCTATAAAAATTCATGCAAATGTGACTGGAAGGAAATATGTTAAAATGCTAACAGTTATCTCCAGAGATTAAAATTGCAGATTTTTTCATTTTATTTATATTTTACTATTCAAGGTTTTATATATTTTAATAGTATTTTTATTTTAAACATCAAGATGAATAGATAAGCTTTATATATACATGATAAGCATGCCATGCATTTTCATCGTTTTTTCAGTCAGTCTAGTAGTTTCTTCTTACTTTTTTTGTATATGTTTTTTTCCAGGGAATCTTGGACATTGTAGTACTAAGTAAAGGATATACAAAGAACGATTTTGCCATCCATACACTAAAAAATAACTTTGAAGCAGATGCTTATTTTGTTAAAGTCATTGGTGAGTATTTGTTTTATATGTTTTATTATTAAATATTAGCCTTAAATTCTGTATTCTCTCTCTCTGTCAACACAAATTTTCCAAAGAGTAAGGACACTCCTACATACCTTCTGTACAACTCTCCAGATCAGGAAATCAGCTTCAGTACAACACTACCATCCTATACACAGATTTCACCAGCTGTCCCAACCATGACGTTTTTCTTTCTGGTCCAGGATTCTGTCCAGGAATACCTGTTGCATTTAATTGTCACATCTTTGCAGACTTCTTCAATCTGGAACAGTTCCTTTTCATGTCCTTATCAGTTTTAAAGAATACAGGGCTTACGTTCTCTAAGATGACCCTGTTTCCTCATTACCCAGCTCAGGTCATCCATTGTCTGCAGAAATTCCAGTGCGTGGAGTTGCAGACCCGATGCTGTGCAACCTGACCATCTGGTCATCTTCATGACTACCAGGTTTATCCACTTTAAACTCACTGTTTCCCTCTTTGTAGTTGATTAGTATTCTGTGGAGAGGTATTCTGATATTACTTTAATCCTTTTCCTTATCAAACCTCTACCTACCAGCTGTAGAATCCATTGACAACTCCTGCCTGAATCGACCTTCTATATGATAGTTGTCAAAGGATGGCTCTGTATTTTCAGCATTCCTTCTGCATTTATTTGTTGGCATTCTACTGTAAGGAAGATCTTTCACTCCTCACCTATGTATTTATGTATTCATTTATTAGTATAGATCTGTGTATTCATATTTTATTTAATAAATAAAGTCATTTCTTTTAATTTTCAAATTCTTCCCAATAGAGGGCAGTAGGAGCTCCTTTTGGCTGGCTCCTATATCTTTTTGACATGTTCTCTGGCATAGCAAGATATTCCAGATTCATCCTGTACCTCTCTTGCCCTAAGTCTCGAATCTGATCTTTCTCCAAGGAGCCCTGGTTTCTTTTAGTAGAGGATGATATTTAAAAACCAAGTTCTGGGTGCTCAGTGTGCTGGTTGCTACTGGGTTGTCATTTCTTCTAGGTTCTCTCAATGGACAGAGCTAGGAAATAGAGGTGTGGCTTCACACAGATACAACACACAAATATACACATCTACAATTATTTATACACATGCGTATATATATATATACACACACACACACACACACACACACACACTGTAAAACTATGAATTCATACCGTTACTTCCATTTCTAATCCAACACCACATTTCAGGGGTTCTTTCTCATCTTTTCTGTTTATAGATATCTTTGCTAGCAGTGAGGAACTCTGCTCGCATTTTCCTCAGTATATTTACTTATTTGTTCATTGTTCTCTACTCCTAGCCATGCTAGCCGTCTCCTCCACGTGACACCCATGTTCATCATAAAGACCCTGCACGTGTTTTATTAAGTGTATGCCTAAGTATTTTATTTTTTGAAGTGATTATGTTATTGTGTTTTTAAGTTTGGTTTCCACATGTTTATTTTTAGTGTATAGAAATGCAATTGGGGGCCGGCCCCGTGGCTTAGCGGTTAAGTGCGTGCGCTCCACTGCCGGCGGCCCGGGTTCGGATCCCGGTGTGCACTGATGCACCGCTTCTCCGGCCATGCTAAGGCCGTGTCCCACATACAGCAACTAGAAGGATGTGCAACTATGACGTACAACTATCTACTGGGGCTTTGGGGAAAAAAAAAGGAGGCGGATTGGCAATAGATGTTAGCTCAGAGCCGGTCTTCCTCAGCAAAAAGAGGAGGATTAGCATGAATGTTAGCTCAGGGCTGATCTTCCTCACAAAAAAAAAAAAAAGAAAAGAAATGCAATTGATTTTTGTGTGTTGATCTTGTATACTGCAACCTTGCTCAACTCACTTATTGGTTCTAGGAGGGTTTTTTTAAGATTCCATGGGATTTTCTACATGGACAATTATGTCGTCTGCAAAAAGGGACAGTTTTATTTCTTCCTTTCAAATCTATGCCTTTTTTTTTTTTCTTTTTTCTTATTCTGGCTAGAATTCCCATTAATGTTGAATAAGATTGGTGAGAGTGGACGTCTTGCCTTGTTTCTGATCTTAGGAGGAACGCATTCTCTTTCCCCATTAAGTATGATGTTAGCTATAGGTTTTTTGTAAATACTCTGTGTTGTATTAAGGAAATTTCCCCTATTTCTAGTGTGCTGAAGTTTTATCATGATCTGGTGTTGGAAGCTAGCTGTTTTTGTGTTATTATTATCACAATTGACATCAAGACAGCCATATCAGTTCATTTGTTAATGAAATGACACATGTATTTCATATAAATATTTATTACCATTTTGAAATGAGCATAAGTAGCTAAACACAGAAAAGCAACAGAATAACAAATGAGTATTGGGAGATTTCTTTTGAGAAATAAAAATGACAGAAAATGTAATTTTTCTTTGTAACCAGCAGATTCACTCTTACTTGAATGAACTAAGAGTAACTCCCATCTTGAATACTGTTGCAGCCACAGAATACTGCTATTATGAGTCTAACCATTTCTATACTTGTTATCCATATGACTGTCTTCTCTCCTTTGCCATTTTGAAAGAGGTATTATTTGGCTGTTTTAGAGTTAAAAAAAAGTTTTAATGTGCTGTATATTTGGTATGCTATTAACTTATTTAGTTTGAAGTGTATTTTTTTCTCAATGGTTTTCCTTCAACTTTAATCTTCTGGATAAGAAGACAAGGAATCCATAAAAATTTTGCTAACCCTAAATGTATATGTAATTAGAATAACCTGGTTCAGTTAATTTAATTGAAACAGGGCTGTTGGAGTAAGACTTTGGAATTTGATCCCTTATGATGAATTACTAAGTCAAGTACAGCCACTGACCAATGCAAGCTTTGGTTGCTAAGGGGAGATTCAACAAAAGCAAACATCCCAACATCTATTCTGTGCCCTTGGATCACTAGAATAGTGTGAATGACAGCACACTCTTAGTTCCCATTTATTTTAGTACATCACGTAATCGCGTCTTCCCCCCGCTCTATCCATTCCAGGATATCTGAGAAGCACTCTGAAATCTAGATTTATTTAGGTCATTTGCTTAGCATCTTTCTCTCCTAGTATACTGTGATAATCTAAGCAACTTGAGGGTAGTATCTGTGTCTTATTTGTCTTTAATTCCCCAGTGTCTAACAGGGCCTGGCACAGAGGAGGCCTTCAGGAAGTTTATGTTACACAAATGGCCAGCTACTTTTTGGGGCATGATTGGCTATCTTACTTTAAAAGTATTCCCTCTAGTACCCAAGCAACGCTTGATGCCTCTGACCCCACATTCTGTCTCTGGAAAGCATTCTACCAAAATATGAAATTTTAGTTCAAGGACATGTTTCCACCTTTACCCCTTTTCTTATATAAGTGACGCAGCTAGTCAACAGTTCGTTTCTTAAAAAGAGAAGATTGAGCCTTAGTGATTGAGTTAACCCTGTCCTGGTTTAATCTCTCAAGTCTACCCATCTTTTCAGATTCTCTGTGACTGAAAGCTCTAAACTTACTTAATTTCCCAGGCTTACAATACCAAAAATGTACAGAAAGAGTAACATGCAGTGAGTAAGAGTGGAGTTCTCGCTCATTGCCTTAATGGGATGCTGTGAAAATAACCATTTTGCTCAAACCTAGAATAAATGTTATTTGTTTGAAAAATATATTTTGAAATTCAAGTTAGTAATTCTCTTTCAAAGTATCTTCTTTCTGTTTAACGAGATAGCTGTAGGATTTGTGTCCTTGAGTTTTGCCGGTGTGCTTTAAAAAAACTATTTTCTCAAGTTTGTAGCTTTCAAAAACACACAGATTTATTACTTAGTTCATCTGAATTTGGTGTGTTCGTATGTGTATCTGCATGGATTGAAGATTAATGCTTTCTAGAACAGGTGTTAGTCATTGAGGAGCAAGGAAAAATTCAAGTGAAAGAGATCAATTTGTATGTGGTTAGGACAAATCAAGTTCACCGTGCACTCAGCAAGTTCTTTTATTCAAGCTTTAAAGCTGTTTTCATACTAAATATTCTTTGTTTTGTACTCTTAAAACCATGTGATTGAGTTTCACACTATACTTGTCACACATTGTTAGCTGGCGTGAGGGCACGTGCTGCCTTGCTGTCCGCGCTCGAGTCTGGGGCTCTTTCCTCAGGCAGAGGTTGTTAGTCCTGTGAAATAGCGGTAAATCAGAGCATGGGATTCTCCTAACAGTGAGAAGGATTCAGGTTCCCAGTTGCAATAATGGTAATGATGGAATGCTAAAGAGAGGAGGCAGTTCTCAGTGTGAAGCAGAAGCCGGTCTCACTGTTTTGGGTCTTAATTGATCATTTGGAAATTTTCCATGTAGAAAAATGCGTCCATATACTTTAGGGTCCTCAGTCCTTCCTTGGTATTTGTTCACTTACATTTTTAAAAATTAGAAAAAGATCAGGGGCTGGCCCAGTGGCATAGTGATTAAGTTTGCCTGCTCTGCTTTGGTGGCCTGGGGTTTGCATCCCGGGCACGGACCTGCACACCACTCATCAAGCTGTGCTGTGGCAGGATCCCACATACAAAGTAGAGGAAGACAGGCACAGATTCTAGCTCAGGGACAATCTTTCTCAAGCAAAAAGAGGAATATTTGGAAACAGATGTTAGCTCAAGGCCAATCTTCCTCACCAGAAAAAGGAAATTACAAAAAGATCAGGGAATCTCAGAGATGGGAAAGTCCTCAGAAGGCATCTTGCCCAAGTCCAACCTAAGGCACCATCTCACCTAGCTCCTGCTTGAATGCTTTGCAGTAAAGCTCACCTCCTCAGAAAGCAGCACACACTTCTATGAGTCGATTTAGTTGTTGGAACACTTATTCTGTTGAGATCAAAATGTGTATATTTAGTATATTTAGCCTACTACAGTAGGCTTTTGATAAGTATCTGTTGAATAAAAAACAATTAGTCCTAATAAAACTATTACAGTTTTTATCCTTAAAGAAGACCATAACTATATGTTGTGAGAGGTTTGGGGATTCAATTGGAGATGTAAAAGAAACTTTTCACTCCAGACAAATGCACTGAAGGTATATTTTATTATATAGAGGAGAGTAAAGGCGATAGTCCACAAACAGATCCAAATAGGTCAAATAATAAGAGGGAAAAACATCAGCTCGACTGCAAAGGGAAAACATCCACATCGACTGAAGGGAAATGACACAAATCAACTGGAAAGAGAAACATCAGGTTGACCGAAAAGAGAACACATCAGATTGGTTACTCACAACATCCATGCCTCACTGCTGGAGTCCTTTCAATTGACACGGCTGGGCGGGAATCACACGCCCTGGGCAAGGCGTCACTTCCACAGGTGAGACTCTCACTGGCTCTCAGTCTCCAGCAGTTTTTTTATAGCATCAATAATTCCCAGAGTAAGCAGTTGCAGAGGTTTTTGCAGAGCAAGCATCCAGTGTTCCCGTGCACAAATGGTTATCAGTGGCGTACATGCACTGAGCCTCCTGGCTATTGTCCCAGCTCAGCAGTTGTGTATGTGCATTGTTTACCCTGCTTATCGTCCCAGCCCGGCAGAGATGGCCAGTCTGCCCCAGGCTCTGGCACCCAAAGGGCCTTGAAATTTTTACACATTGCAACTATCTCCATGGGAGAAGGGCTGGTTCCCACCACGCAGAAAGCAGCTTTTATATTTCTTTTTGTGGTGGTGGCTGTAGGTCAATGGAGCGGCCAAACATGGCTGTACTCATGTCAAGACATTTTTGGCCGTGGCCGTCTCCATTAACCATAAGACACCATGTGCACAGACAATGAACTTCGTACACAAGTACACAAGGCACATCCAAGAACCCAAAATCCAGTGATTATAACCATTATAAAATTGTCTTGCAATAAAGGACCCAAACCAATCAAATAATCCCTTAGATAATGAAATATTATTAACTTGATCTTGCAAATCATGTACAGCATCAAAGATAACATTAGATACGGTAACACTTAGCCCTAACAAATTAGCTTGTAGAAGTCCAGACCAGCCTGCATCGCGGGGCGTAGTAGAAGGCAGGGTAGTAGAAAAATTATAATTAGTTTTGTGTGATTGATCAGATATAGGCTGATACTGAGAAGTTGTTTGATGTTTTTGAGACCAAACTTCTCGGCCATTCATAGTCTAGGTTACAAGTCCCAGTGGTGTAGAGCAGTTGGTCCAGCAGTGCAGGGTCAAAGGTTGTCCTACGGAGGCATTAGTTGGTATGGAGGTCTGTGACAGACATGGAGTTGCAGCATAGCATAGCAAGCACAGCAGGAATGTCTATTCATGCAAAGAAACAGAATTTTTAGGAACATGATTTAATTGTTTACTTCCTGTATACATGACTATGAGTGTTGCAGGGGGCCCTTGGGCCACTACTTTTCTGGCCCGGGGAGCTGTATTGGGTGAGTGTGTCACCCACACCTTTGCTCCAGGTTTCCATCCATCTGTAGATTCAAATCCTTGCCTTCCTCTTTTAGTTAATTCAATTGGAGGTTGTCCTTGTGACACACTTGGAGTCAGGAGGGGAAGCACCAATAATTGTCCCACTCGTTTTCCAGACTCTATAGTTAATACTGTGTCACTACCATTATATAATATAATTTTATTTTTCCTTGGTAATCTGGATCTATAACTCCTCCTAGTACATCAATAGCTTTTGTTGCTAGTCCGGAGCGTCCTTTTAATAAACCAAAAGTGTTTTTGGGAAATTGTACCCCTATCCCAGTAGGGACTATAGATTGCTTCTTAGGGGGCAATTGAATAGAATAAACAGTGGATAAATCCAATCCAGCCGCTTCGGCCGTGGCACGAAAAGGCGGTTTAGCAGACTGCGTCAGGGGCCAATAGGTTAAGGTCATAAGCTCATGGGTAGTGGCTGCCACTTCTGTGATCTTTGCTGGTAACAACCTTGACAGGGGAGTCTCATTAGGGCCTAGTGGCCTGTTATTTAACATATTTAGAGCAGTACTTAGATGGTTGTGCCACCCTTTTAATGAGCAATGACTGAATTTCCTCAATTGTTGTTTAAGCAGTCCATTCATTTGTTTTATGAGGCCTGCAGCTTGGAGGTAATAAGGTATATGATAAATCCATTCTATATGATTTTTCTTTGTATAAATTTGAATCAACTTACCTGTGAAGTGGGAACCGTTGTCACTCTGAATCTGTCTTGGTGTTCCATAGAATTTTATGACACTCTGTTGGGTGGCTGCTTTAGCCAGCATAGCTAATAAATAACCAAAATATGTATCAGCAGCAGTGCAAGCATAAACATATCCACAAGAATTTGGCAATGGTCCAATAAAATCTATTTGCCAGGTGTGGGTGGGAAATAATCCCTTTTGAATATGACCTTGGTAGGGGGGTGGAACTCCCTGTTTATTTAACTGTTGGCATAATTGACATTGTTGTACTGCAGTGGCAATATCATCGTGGGTGACAAGGATTCCCCTTTGTTGTGCCCACCTGTATGAAGTTTGTTTTCCCAAGTGTCCGCTCTTTTTGTGGACCCATCGTGCTAGGCCTGGGTTGTGCACTGCACGAATTTGCACCAGCTCATCAGCATGAGAGTTATATTTTTGTTTTGTAGAAATTAAAGAACTGTGAGCATCAACATGAAGTACAGTAACAATTGTGTTTTGGCACCATAATCATATGTTTTTTAATAATTTTTTTAAGTTAAAAAAAGACTAATTTTTGCAGAAGTTTATCAAAAATATCAAAAGATTTTAAAACACTTGGTCAAAGAGGAAACAATGCCTGGTTATTTATTTAATTAAGTTGACAACAGAAACAGTTAAAGGCAAACAGAGAGTTAAAACACTCAGAAGATAAAAACAAAAAGCTTAATAGAGAGACCTCAGTCCTTTTGAACATAGGAAATTATTTTAATAAAACATAGATGTTTTGTTTTTTATATAGATCTACTCAAAAGAATACCTTTTAATCTCTATATAAAGAGCAGACCAAGAGTTTAAGGAAATTACCTTTATAAGAGAGAAAGCCAAATCGTAATTTTTCATTAGCTTACTTTAGCCAACTTGACCCTGTACAAAACTCCTCAGAGTTTTACCTTTACAAACCTTTTGTCACTTAATTTTTGTATTTAGAATTTGTCCCATGCTTTTTTTTTTTAGTACTTTAGGACAAATTTATATTTTTTAATGAAACAAACAAAAATATCTCTATTTTTTATACCTTTTTTATGGACAACATACATTTTGTTTTTTTTGGTATACAGACTTTCCAGAAAGGTGTACTTTTATAGAAAAATTTTAATATGCACAGAATATGTTTATCAATAAACCTAAGCATCTTTTAGTTTCTCTGAGATAAGAAACCGAAGGCAGACAAATCTATGTTTAGTAACCAATTTTTAATGTTTTATCTTATGTGGAAATGACCCAGAGACTCAATAAATTTTTATCAACTTAATTTAGCAAAACTCTAAAGCTTCAAGTTACCAAAAAGATTTTGGAAGCTGTTTTTGAAATAACTTTGTCTTTTAAAAGTTTTTGTATATTAATTAAAGATTGCATTTCATTGTGAGAGGTTTTGAATCCTCTCTTTTAAGGCTGACTCTTAAGGTGAACTCATCTGAAACAGAGGTTTTCTAGAATAGCCATTATAATTCCCAGTTATCTCAAAACTTTACTTATTTTCGCTTGTTTAGTTTCAGATCAGGAATTCTGGGGGAGTAGAAGGGGGGAAGCTCAGCAGAGGGGAGAGGAGCAGCAGATTCCGCGTTGGCTGCTGGCATGTTTAATTACTTATTTTCTCTTAAAGAGGCAGTACAGTATTTCTGATTTTATTTAGAAACTTCAGAAGATTAAAATAGGCTTCCCATTAGTTGTTTAACTTTTTAGTTGGCTTTTTCCAATTGCATATGCAAATACATCAGTTTTGGTAAACTGATATTGCCCCAATTTAGCCACTCGTTTTCTGGAGTCTATGGAATATTGTGACCATGTGGTGCTATAAGAAAAAACTGTCTTCTTCTTGGACATGGGCTCCTAGTTGAAGATAGCCCATTTAGCCAAGAGGTGGAGCAGAGGGCTTTTTTGGGGGACAGATGGAATTCCCCCCCCCAAAAAAAATTACAAACATACAGAACAGACAGTCAAATGAGATCCCAAACAGCACAGACATCTAACAGATTCTGGGTAAAAGTCCTACAACTATTCCTACTCCAGTAGGATAGCCCTGCCTCTTAAAGAGATAGGATCCCAGATGGAGGGGAAGGGAGCTCTCGGTGTAAGCAAAAACAAACAAACAAACAGACAAACAACAAATAATTCTAGAGCCTGTTTCCCTGGGATAAGAAAATGTGCCCAGGGTGAGCGGTGCCGGGTCAGATGGAAAGTACTGGGAGCAGTCCCTAGGGCAAATCACCTAGGCAGCTGCTGGACTATTTCCCAGGACATTCCACTCAGCCCAGGGCCGCCGAGCCACGGGCAAAGAGCCTCCTGGCTGGCTCGCCAAATTATTATTGGTTATATATTCAGGCTCTCTATTTGTCACATAAGAGGGGCCAAATAAAACTAGAACGCTAGGCTCATGGCAAGGAAAGAGTTCCTATTTTGGGTGACAGCCGGGACTGTAAATCTAAAACTTCTTTTTCCAAGAGTATCTTCTCCTTCTGTATTTTATCTCTATCTTCTATAGCCCGACGATAAATAGTCAACAAACACCAACCTTGCCATGCCAGAAAAGAAACATCATCTCTCTCTTTTCCACCGTCTGCAAAGCTTTGGTTACATCCAGGGGTTCATATCTCGCAGACAAACATCCCAAGATTTACATAACCCTGACCTGCAAGCCCACTCCCCAGCCAGAGTGCAAAAGGGAGGGTCCTCCCATCCTGGAATTTCTTCCACGTTGGCTTCAGTTACCTTTTGTTTGAACAGGAAAGCCATCTCCTTAATCGAATCCTGCTCACAGCGCCAGTTATGTTGTGAGAGGTTCCGGGATTCGATCAAAGATGTAAAAGAAACTTTCCACTCCAAACAAATGGACTGAAGGTATTTTTTATTATATAGAGGAGAGTAAGGCGATAGTCCGCAAACAGATCCGAATACGTCAAATAATAAGAGGGAAAAAACACCAGCTCGACTGGAAAGCGAAAACATCCACATCGACTGAGTTAGCAGCAAATTCGAATAGGTCACATAATGAGAGGGAAAAACACCAGCTCGACTGCAAAGGGAAAACATCCACATTGACCGAAGGGAAGTGACACAAATCAACCAGAAAGAGAAATACCAGGTTGACCGAAAAGAGAACACATCAGATTGGTTACTCACAACATCCATGCCTCACTGCCGGAGTCCCTTCAGTTGATATGGCTGGGCGGGAATCACACGCCCTGGGCAAGGCATCGCTTCCACAGGTGAGACTCTCACCGGGCCTCAGTCTCCAGCAGTTTTTTATAGCGTCAATAATTCCCAGAGTAAGCAGTTACAGAGCTTTTTTCAGAGCAAGCATCCAGTGTTCCCGTGCACAAATGGTTATCAGTGGCGTACGTGCACTGAGCCTCCTGGCTATTGTCCCAGCCCAGTAGTTGTGTACGTGCATTGTTTACCCTAGTTATTGTCCCAGCCCGGCAGAGATGGCCAGTCTGCCCCGGGCTGCGGCATCCAAAGGGCCGTGAAATTTTTACACATTGCAACTATCTCCATGGGAGAAAGACCAGTTCCCACCACGCAGAAAGCAGCTTTTATATTTCTTTGTGTGCTGGTGGCTGTGGGTCAATGGAGCAGCCAAACGTGGCTGTACTCATGTCAAGGCACTGTAGTAACAGAATACCTATAAACATGTTATGGTCCTGCTCAGGAAAAAGTAAACTTCTTTCAAGAATTAAGTAGTGAGACAACAAACTACTTGAAAATGAAAAGACATGTCTGACGTGTTTCTTTAAAGTAATCCAGGGAAGTAGGAAATGGAATATAGATGAAACAAGATTGGCCACATGTTGTTGGCAGTTGAAGCGTGAGTGAGTGGGGTTCCTTATCCTGTTCTTTCTAATTTCATATATGTTTGAAAAATTCCATGTAAAAATTTCAAAATCCTGAGAGTCTCTTGAGAATCTGTGGCCTGTGACTTCCTAGTCTAAGTCGGGATGGGTACCCCTGGGGAGCAGTGCCATCTAAGTACCAGTGTCCTAGGGAAAGCTTTCTCCACACTTCTCCAAGCTCAGACCCAGGGATAGCCAATTTGGTGCAGGAAGTTTTCGTTTTAGAAAACAAGATGACTTTGCATCAAAGATATTAACGTAAATATTAATAACATACTTTTCAGAAAGGTCATGGGAAATGAGAAACCAATTTAAAGCAATCATTTGGGAAAAATAACCTTCTAGCTGTTTTGAGATGCCCTTCCACTCTTTCCTTTGATTAGTTGTTTGCCATAAGTCAGACAGTTACTAGTATGTAATTACCCTTTCAAAGCCATCTACGATGTCCAGAGTTGATTCTGATCTAAAATTATTCTGTTACTCTATTCCTTAAACCAGCCTGTGCTAAATGCCACTGCTTTTCAGTTGAGGAAATTTGGATACTTAAGCTTTACATGTGGCTAAGGGACTGTAAAACTATCCTTCTGCCTGTTCCCCTGCTGATTCCCCCGACGCCACAGATCCACAGAACGCTTTCCATGCACTTGTGAGAAGACAGGGGACCCTGTGTGTGGCAGAATTGTGGGGTTCCCTAGCTCCCTTGAAGCAGAACTGGTTCCCAACTCTAATGTTTTTCTCTTATTCCTGTCAGCTATATTTGGAGGTTCTGCATTCTAATTTTATTCTTCTAATACTACACTCGAATTTCTAACACACATATAGGAACCTGTATTTTCCTAGCACTTTTAAAATTGTAACAGTTTTACTTCCAAAATAAGATGAGACCTTTAAAAAGTTTTTATTCCCCTGCCTGCTTCCAGATTTCGTTGAAACAATGTGGAAGTTTATTTCTGGATGATTTATTTTGTTTTACCTTTTATGCCTTCTGTTTTACAAATCCTTTCTTAACATTTCACAGCCACGTTATCAATAAACTTAAATTTTACCAGCTTGACTGTCACCATTTTACTTATATATCACATCTTTCCCTCTCTTCATTCTAATTCCTTCTTCTTTTTGTGGAATAATTCTTCCAGTGATTTTCAGAAATTTGTACGTAGATTAATATATTTTTGAGTACTGATGTCTTAAAATATCTATCTCTTATCCTTACGTATCAACGCTAATTTTGCTAGTATAGAATTTTGTAAATACCATTACATTTTCTTCTTGCAAATAGTATGGTAGTCTTTGAAACTCTCTCCTTTTCCCAGGTATTCTCCGGTTTGGGTAGGGACCATTTATCTGATTGCTCACTTTGGTCTTCCTTCTTTTAAGCCGTTTTTTTCCATGTGTCTGAGAATTTTTCTCTGCTTATATTTCTAAAAAGAATCAGTGTTGGTAGTTAATATGGGTGGCAAAAGCACTTGTGTCACATGTAGTTCTGCCCAGGAGATGATTGCCACCACTCTCTTTCCCCCCTGCCCGTGCAGAAGCTCCTTGGGGCTTGCAACCTGGGAGCTGACCAGAGGTGGAAGTGAGTGAGTAGGATAGTGGCTTTGAGGTTCTCAGATAACACAGCAGAAGTGATGCCTTGGTGGTGACCTGCAGCCTGTCTGTGAGAGTCACTCGTGAGGGACACTACATGTGCACCCGACCTACCCACTCCTGTGGCCTCAGCATGGGGGTCATCAGACTCTGAGTCTGACCAGAGGTGTGCTTTTCAGAGGAAAGAAGAGAAGGAGAGTGACTGGGAGGTGCAGTTTATTAGGCAACCTCACTGCTTTGCTGGGCCGTTTCCTGTTATTGTACCATATGGGTTCAGAGGTTTGGTTTTGTTGGCAACACTCTAAGCTTCTTTAGGACCCTGTGTAAAAGTACCAGGAAATTCCCCACTTTACTTCGCCAGCAAGAACCTCCAGGTGACAAATGTAGCTGTCCCCTCTATGAGCCTTGGCACAGTTCCTCCTTGTTCCCCTGGCCCCACCATGGCTTGCCCTGTTCTCAGTTGCCGCAGCTCTGAGATTGAAGGTTTTCACTGGTCCGCTGGGGAGTCCATCCACTATGGCCGTGTTGACTCTCTGACCCAGTCAGCACTCATTGGCTATTTTCTCAATATTATTTACCTGTTTAGTGCCCTTTAGAAATTACTGAAAATATCTGCCATTGATGACTACATACTTTTATTTTCATACCTTTTTAACCACTGTAGTGATATTTAGAGAATTAAAGGAAGTAAATATTTATGTTTTGCATTAAAATGCAAATTATTTACTAAAAGTTTTTCAAGCATATTTCCCTAGAATCAAATATGTTTTTAAAGGTCAGGCCTCTCCTGAATTTAGCAAAAATTTTAACAAATTCATATGTGTATAAAAATATACTTATGGGGCCGGCCCCGTGGCTTAGCGGTTAAGTGCACGTGCTTCACTGCTGGCAGCCCAGGTTCAAATCCCAGGCGCGCACCGACGCACCGCTTGTCAGGCCATGCTGTGGTGGCGTCGCATGTAAAGTGGAGGAAGATGGGCGCGGATATTAGCCCAGGGCCAGTCTTCCTCAGCGAAAAGAGGAGGATCGGCATGGATGTTAGTTCAGGGCTGATCTTCCTCACCAAAAAAAAAAAAAAAATATATATATATATATATACTTATATGTATAAAAAGTTATATGTGCATAAAACATATACCTACCACATATAACATTTCATATGTTTGCACATGAAGAGAACAGGATCAAGATGATTCACATTTTACTTCATATGTTTCTGTATTTGTGTTTTACAATGAGCATACAATTTTTTAATTTAAAAAAATGCGTGAAAGATAGGTAATCAATAACAGACAAAAAGAGGTTTCATTTAGTGTCTAAAATAATGTTTAAATGACAAGAATGGCTGGGAGGGGGGCCTTCCTTTATTTCACACACGATATTTGATTATGATATTTGCTTTGTATTCATGTGTCTTAAGGAAACAAAAACTAAACACATTTCCAGAGAATGAATATGAAGAGTCACCCATAATCCAGACAAGAATTTTTTATTTTAAATGCTACTCAGACCATTATACAGTATTGACCTTTACGGCTTTGACTTTATTCTCCTCATCCTTCTCCCAACCTGCACGTTGGTTTGGTGTTACCGTATTTATGCATGATTATTGCTATTTTTCGGTTCTGGCATTTGTGAAAAGTAGCTAACACAAACTGAATCACAAAGCTATACGTACTTTAAATATCTTTAAGAATACATGGGCTATGACGTATAGTGTGGTTTAACATGAAATGTCAAGATTCTAAGCATTGTCATTTTAAAGAAAACTTATGAATTGCGCATCCCATTAGTCGTGCTTTAAACTAATATAATCTGCTAATAACCAGTAATTCACATAGCTCATTAATAATGTTACTTACAGTTTTTCATTTAATTCTGTGAATAGGCTGTCTTCTTATATCGTATTAATCTTTTTAAAACAACTTTGGTTTTCGAAGTCTAGGGATATTAGAAATTACTTTTTAGAACAGCTTATTTAAAAGAGTATTATAAAATGTTATAATAAATCTATATAGAATTTTGAATATGGTTATAAATACTAATAATTTACAAAAGTTTATGAAATAGTTAAAAATCTTTAAACTTCTAAAAATTAGGCTATGGTTCAGCCAAGATCAGCTAGATAGTAGGAAGACATTTACTGACGCTTGAAATGAGAAACATAGAGGATACGTAAAAACCAAACAAACAAAAACAGTCCTTGCCTTCAGGAAATTCAAAGTGTTGAAAACCACAAATAGTAGGAGGCTGGAATTGTATACTGGTATCTGTCCTGTTAAATTTCCCTTTTCCATAATGGGCTCTTTTTGGGGGGAGGTGAGGGGGTCAGTGAGGAAGATTGGCCCTGAGCTGACATCGGTTGCCGATCTTCCTCTTTTTGCTTGAGGAAGATTGTTGCTGAGCTAACATCTGTGCCCATCTTCCTCTATTTTGTATGTGGGACACCACCACAACATGGCTTGATGAGCGGTGTGTAGGTCCACGCCCAGGATCTGAACCCACAAACCCCAGGCCACTGAAGCAGAGTGTACGAACTTAACCACTATGCCACCAGGCCAGCCATAATGGGCTCTTTATGTGTTTTAGCACACCTTCCCAGTAGTTGTTATAGTTGCTTAAGAAAAAGTGTTTTACTTCACTCATAACCATATGCTTTTATATAAAAAATATAATTGTCCCACTTCTAGGAAGTGAGCTTTTACTGTAATAATAAATTCTGTCTTGGAGCATTTAGTAATGGGGGGTTTTTTTTGACACAAAGGGTGGAATTTTTATTCTGATGTCACTGGGGAAATTACATTCTTGTGCTGATTTAGTAGACTACTGGCACTTTTTACTTGTTCATAAGCTTGACATTATGGAGTCTTAAAATTGTAATTTCAGTGTGACATTTGTAGAAACGCCGTCAGAGTCTACCCTTTCACTTCTTTCATTATACAAGAGAATTTTAAACCATATTCCTTTTTTTTGTTGGTAAAGTTTTGGTTTGGCATTTATTTTGTTTTGCTTTCTGATTACAAAAATAAGGCAGCCTATTGTAATATTAGGAAAATCTGGAAAAGTATTTTAAAAAGCTGTGCCCTTTGCCAATTATTAGATATGAATACAGTGAGCACCGAGCACTCTCTGCTTGCTTTTGCTAGTTTCCAAAGTTGCAAGCATACCAAAAGAACCTGCAACTATGAAAGCTGATACTTTTAAATCCTGGAATCTAGAATGATAGAATCCATAATATATTTCAAAAGACGAACAACAGTAGCTAATACTTATTGTATTTCATGTGCCAGGCCGTCTGCCAAGTGTTTTACATGGGTTGTCTCATATGATAGTACCTATGTATGATAATTTTTTTATCCTTTTTCTTTTTTTTTTTTTTTGGCTGAGAAAGACTGGCCCTGGGCTAACATCTGATGCCAATCCTCCTCTATTTTATATGGGACACCACCACAGCATGGCTTGATAAGTGGCGCGTCGGTGCGCGCCCAGGATCCGAACCTGCGAACCCTGGGCCGCTGCCGTGGAGTGTGCGCACTTAACCACTGCACCACCGGGCTGGCCCCTCTATAATAATTTTTAAATGAAAATATTTGAGAGTGTATAACTTTTAGAAATAGTATAATCTTACATTTTATATAAACAGAAAGCAGAAAATTAGCTTATAAAATAATGAGTTATGCTCCTGGTTCTCCTCTGCATTTCTGACTTAAGAAAGTATGTATCATCCGTGATCCAGGCCCGTTCCTTCAGACCCTGCCTTTTCAAGGCTTCCACTTTATAGATATTTTGTCATATGTGAGCAAACTTACACAAAGGGCCCTTTGAAACCAAACCACTTTCCTCTGTGCTGGGGCAGAGTGTGAAGCACCTGAAACTGCGTAATAGCAAGATCCCAGTTGGAATCCTAGAATTCAGGAGTTTTTCTAAACCTTATAAATTGTTTTATCCAACCACATTGTTTTAAAGATTTTTCTAAGACTGAAGCAGAGAGAAGTGCAGTGTGTGGGTTCACACAGCCAGAGAGGGCCCCGCTTGATGGAGTCCCCTGCACCGTGTGAATAGGATGCCGGAAAGGAGCTAAGCGTGTGGTTTTGAGCCAGTGCTGGTATCAGGTGGTCACTTTGGGATTTATTCTTGATGAACACTCATGACCTGTAGACTTAGTGTAATTAATCGGATATGAACAAAAACTAACAGAAGAAAAACCTATTAACGACAGAAGATACGCTAGTAACACGTATATAAGATACATGCTATATTGTGTTTCTCAGCAGCATTTCATTCAGTTCTTTCTTTCTGAAGACGTTATGTCTGATTTCAATCAGCTATGATTTAAACTGTGCTAATAAGCCTGTCACGTTAATATACTGAAAAATATGAGAAGTGAAAATAAAAGTTTTCTTTATACAGCCTGTACATTTGAAGAAACCTAATGTTTTTCAGATTCTTTTTTTATTTTGTTAATAGTAAGATTAGTAGATATAATCTTACTAATAAGATTCTTATTAGTAAGAATAGTAAGATAGATAGTAAGAAGTATGTATGTGAGTGGATTAGATGTGTCCCTTTTTTTCTGATGGGAAAACTAAAGGGTGAGTCACAGAGGGATTTAGTGATAAAGCCAAAGCTAAAAGTAAAATTTCACTCTTCTGTAGTATTCCTTTAAAAAGCAGTATAATTACTGAAAAGAGCTAAAGACTTTTTTTTCTGTCTTATGTCTAACATACAGAGCTAGTAGAGCCCAGAAACCGTGCAGTCTAAGTCTGCCTTACCTGCTGCCATGTAGATGTCACTGGAAAAAGGTCAGGTCGTTCTATAGCTGAAATAATAATTTCAGGCTAAGAACAATTTAACCTTTATAATAGTTTTTGGGAGTTCTGAATTCCTAATTAAACAATATTATCAAGCAGAATATAAATTAAGCTCAGGGATTAGTATTGCTGCTTCTTGAATCTGTGGTTGCAAAAACTAAGGAAATGTGTATTCTATTTGTGTTACGTAGACATCTCTTCTTCTAAGACATATATATGCGTAATATATATGACTTATGACATGTGTATGATATGTATGATACATTTAAATCTTATCATTTTGATTCTATTGCTATAATATGAAACTTCAAATTTGACAGAAGTAGTCTTGTAAAAAGCAAAAATAGAGGAAACCAATTTTTAGCTTGCTATATACAAAATGAAAGAGACTATTATATAATTTTGAGTAAATACTCTCGACTATGCTAAACAAGACACAGACATTTTATCTTGTACAGAAAATAAAATAATCCGATGGTTCATTGATTTCCCATCTCTCATAAAACTAGGATAATGTGTCTTTTTAATGAGTGTCTAGTGGCCACGTGGTCTTTCAAAAGAGTTCTGTTTGCTTTGTGACTTTCAGTAATGTACTGGCCCAAGCTTCAGTTTCCCCTTCTGGAGCAAAAAAAAAGGAGGTGCAGGGCAATATACATCCAAAAGCTTTAAGATTAAACTTGAAAATAATTCTATTTCCATGAATTTATCCCAAGGAAATTATCAGAGATGTGCCAAAGATTTGTGTATAATGCACCAAAGATTTATGTATAATGTACCATGTCTATAAAGGCAATATTTCAAATAGTGTTTTTAAGAGGAAAAAAATGTTGGATTATAGAGTGGAGGAGAACCTGAATGTCCTAATGAGGAGAATGGGCTTGTATATATATATGTATGTATCCATACATACATACATGCAGTTACGTGGTAGAAGTATATTTAATGATGTGGGAAAAGTTTGAGTTACATTAACCAAAAAGATTACAAAATTGTTTGTAGCATGACTTCATTTACTTAAAATTAAAAAAACAAAAAAAGTGTGTGTTTGTATTATTCTACTCGGCCTGCCATAACAAAGTACCACAGGCTGGGCGGCTTAAACAGCAAAAACTTTTTTCTCACAGTTGTGGACGCTGGGAGTTCCAAGATCAAGGTGCCAGCAAGGTGGGTTTCCTTCTGAGGCCTCTTCTCTTGGCTCGTAGGTGGCCACCATCTCACTATGTGCTCTTTGTGCATGTGGAGAGAGAGAGCTCAGCAGAGCAAACTTTCAACGACACCAGGCCTGTCAGATCCCCTTATGATCTCATTTACCTTAATTTCTTCCTTAGAGGCCCCATCTCCAAATACAGCCACACTCGGGGTTAGAACTTCAACATACGAACTTTGGGGGGACACAAACATTCAGTCTATGACAGTATGATACCTTACAACAAATTGGTGACAATATCTGGATGGTTGGATCACAAGTGATTTTTGTTTTCTTCTTTTTACTTATCTATATTTTTAAATTTTTTCTAGAATGACATATGCTCAAAATATTTAGAAAAGTATATAGACGCAGTAGGTGATTAGTAAATTAGTGGCTGCTTTGGGCTGGAGTGGGAATGGAGGACCGGGACATGATAGCTACAAGGCACAAGGTTTCTTTCTTGAAGTAATGAAAATTGTGGTAATGTTTGCACAACTCTGGGAATATACTAAAAACCCTTGCATAGGACACTTTAAATGGATGAATGCTATGGTGTGTGAATTATATCCCAATAATGTTATTACAAAAACGGGAGGTGGGGTGGGGTGTGAAAGGGGTTTTGGAAATAGATCTGTTTCTTACCACTTCCAGTCACTATACCCAGTATGTTCTCCCACATTGCACACTATTGTTTTGGCTTTTGAATATAACTCAGTTTTTCTCTGCGAGGATCTATCCATTTATGTAGCAAAGCATTTATTGCTATCAAGAGGAATCTGTCTACTTGGAAGGGGAAGATGTATGCACGTAAAATAGCTGAACAACAGTGAAAAGTGCTTTATACTCAAATGTTGAATGGAATTATATTTGCTATAAGATTCCTAAGGTCAAAGAAGCCTTCTGTGGAGATGGTGGGTGAGAACCTACTGTCTGGAGATCCGGACGAGTTAAGGGGAGAAAGATGGGTAAGATTTGGAATGATCAGAATGGGTAGTGGCATAACATTCCAGGTGGGAGGCCATGAGCACAGTAATAGAGAATGAGCAGATAGTAAGAAGGAGAAAGAGACACGCCTTCTTGCACTATGTTGAAGATTAATAAGGGAGAATACTGATGGGCATCTGTGGCAAAGAGAAGGTTTTGTCAGTGACCCAGTAACTGCAGATACTTACTGTTTTAGTCAGAGTTCTCCAAAGAAACAGAACCAATAGAATATAGAGAAAGAGGGAGAGAGAGATTTATTATAAAGCATTGATTTATGCAATTATGTAAGCTGGCAAGTCCAAAATCTGCAGAGCCAGTGTCCCAGTTCATCAGGCAGGAAAAGCCAATGTTCTACTTTGAAGGCCGTCAGATCAGGCAGGAGAATTCTTATGCAGGAGAGGGTTAGCCTTTTGTTCTATTCAGGCTTTCGACTGATTGGATGAGGCCCACCCACGTTACAAAGAGCAATCTCTTTTACTCAGTTTACCAATTAAATATTAATGTCATACAAAACGCCCTCACAGAAACACCTAGAATAATGTTTGACCAAATGTCCGGGCACCCTGTGGCCCCATCAAGGTGATACATAAAATTAATCATCACGATTTACTATTCAAATTCTTCATCAGAGAGAGCCTGTGATCAAATGTGTGGCTTAAGAAGATGCATTTTGCAGCAGTGTTCAAAGGGAAAAAATAGATGTTCATAATTAAGAGGTCAGTCCTGGGGTGACCACCTAGGAATACAGTCATCTAGGTGTGAGGTGATAAGACAGTAGAAAGAAGGTCGTAGCAGTGCGTGTACAATAAGGTAAAATAAAGTGTACAGCTTGGCGGAATTGTAAACAGGTATACCCCTTACAGCCACACCCAGATCGAGATATTTGCAGTACCCCAGGAGGGTCCCTTGTATCCCCCACCCAGTCAGTCCTCCCTGCAAAAGTATAACCACTATTCTGATCTTTGTCACCATAGAGTAGTTTTCCCTTTTCTGAGTGTCATATAAAGACAGGCATTCAGTATGTACTCTTTGTGTCTGGCTTCTTTTGCTCAACTTTATATCTGTGAGATTCATCCAACACATTTGTAAGTAGACTCTTAGTAAACGTATTTGCCTGCATCTTGTTTTTTACCTTAGCAAGAGAGTATAAACACCCTTTCAAGTTGTCACCTGCAGGTCTCCATGTCATTCCATACTACTATAGATGTTCCACAATTTATTTAGCATGTTCTTTCTTGGTGGACACATGAGTGGTTTCCAATATTTCATAGACTTGAAACTGATGAGTTGAGGGGCTGTGTTTTTAATGTTAATAGAGAATACCAAATTACCTTTCCCAGAAGTGGCAGGCATTTAGATTCCCACCAGCATATGACACTGTCTAGTTTACCACATAGTCATCTGAGAGCTCTAAATTTTTATCTCAGTAATTAATTTGTTTTTAAAATAAGTAATACATGCAAATGATGAAAAAAATACAAAAGAGTATATGGTGAAAAGTGTGTCTCCCTTTCACGCCCGTCTCCCGATGGTCCAATTCTTCCCAAAGAGAACCTCTTCTAAGTGTCTATCCAAAAATGTGTATATGAGCATGTATGTGTATATACTTTTATTTTACATAAATGGCAGTTCTAGACTTTTCTTGTTCCACTTAACAACATATCTTGGAGATTATACCATAGCAATATAATCTAGAGCTGCCACATTATTTTAACTACTGAATAGTATCATATAGTATGGATACAACACAATTTAATGAGTTCTTTATTGATAGATATCAAGATTATTTTCAGTCTCGTTATTATTATAAATAATGCCACAGTGAATATCTTATAGGATAAATTCATAAAAATGGAAGTATTAAAAATAATAAATGTGCATTTTTTAAATAAACATTATTAAAATATAGAGAAAAGTATACAGAAGTACACAGGTCTGTAAATTTTCACCAAGTAAATGCATCCATGTAATTACACCCAGATCAAGAAACACATCTTACCAGCAACCAGAAGCTTCCTCATGCCCTCTTATTTGTTACAAACGCACTTCACGTAAAGGTAACCACTAATTTCCAACACCGTAGATTAATTGTGCCTGGTTTTGAACTGTATAGTATAAGTAGTTTTTATTCTAACAGATGTCTCTTCATAGAAATGGTATCAGTTTACACTTGCACCTACATTATAATTTGAGAATGCACATTTCCTAACCTTCACCAAACCAACGGGTTATATAATTTTTGATTTTTGCCGGTTACCTAAGTGAAAAGTATTGTCACTTTTATTTTGCATTTTTCTTATACTGAGTAGAGTTCAGCATCTTTTCATGTTTAAGAGCCATTTATATTTTCACTTCTATGAACACTCCTTGTCCTTTTTCATTTTCTTATTGATTTATAAATGCACTATAATATATGTTAGGGAAATTAATCCTTTGTGATATATGTTGCAAATATTTTTCCTAATTTGTCATTTATCTTTGATATTATTGTTTTTCCTACAGACATTTTTATCAGTCTTTTATTTTTTTTCTCTCTGTTAGGTGTAAAATTGATTTTTTCCCAATTGGTGAGGTTGAGTGTTTTTCTTCATGGTTTTTGATTCTTTGCATTTTATCTTCTGGATACTGCTTCTTGATATCTTTTGCTTTCTGTTGGATTATCACCTTCTAACTCATACCTAGACGCTCTTTGTATATGAGCAATAGCATCTCTTTGTAATGTATGTTTAAAAAAAGTTCATCCCCTTGTCATTAGTTTTTTTAAATTTTATGGTATCTTTTTTTATTTTGTAACAGCTTTGAGATATAATTCACACACCATACCATTCATCCATTTGAAGTATACAGTTCTGTGGCTTTTAATATATTCAGAGAATTGTGCAGCCATCACCACAATCAATATTAGAATATTTTCGTCACCAGAGAAGAAGC
Organism: Diceros bicornis minor; assembly: GCF_020826845.1. NCBI lineage: Eukaryota > Metazoa > Chordata > Mammalia > Perissodactyla > Rhinocerotidae > Diceros > Diceros bicornis. Next base: position 1,163,427 of record NC_080771.1, on the reverse strand, counting down.
CCAGTACTGTTTAGCTGTCACCCTCAATCTTCCCAGCCAAGGGCAACCACTACTTTCTGTACCGTAGATTTACATCTCCTGGACATTTCATATAAGTGGGATCATATAATGGGTAGTCTTTTGTGACTGACTTCTTTGACTTAGCAAAATGTTTTCAAGGTCCATCCATGTTGTAGCATACATCAGTACTTTATTTCATTATATAAATATACCGCATTTTGTTTATCCATTCATCAGTTGATAACATTGGAATGGTTTCCACCTTTTGGCTATTGAAAAATACTGCTGTGAACATTGATGTACAAGTTTTTGTGTGGACGTATATTTTACTTTCTCTTGAGATATACCTAGGAATGAAATTGCTGGGTTAAATGGGAACTCTAATTTTATCCTTTTACGGAATTGCCAGATTGTTTTCCAAAGCAGCTGGACCATTTTACATTCCCACCAGAAATGTGTGAAGGGTCCAGTTTCTTCACATTCTCACCAACATTTGTTATTATTTGACTTTTAGATTATACCCATCTTAATGGGTGTGAAATGGTATCTGGTGGGTTTGTTTTGTTTTTTACCATTATAACCATTTTTTTTTTATTGTGGTAAAAAACATGTAATGTAAAATTTACCATCTTAACCATTTTTAAGTGTACACTTCAGTAGTGGTAAGTATATTCACATTGTTGTTAAACAGATCTCCCGAACTTTTTCATCTTGCGAATCTGAAACTCTGTACCCACTTAACAACAGCTGCCCCTTTTCCCCTCCCCTCAGCCTCTGGTAACCGCTATTCTACTTTCTGTTTCTTTTCTGTTTTATTCTGTGACTACTTTAGATACCTCACATAAGTGGAATCATACAATATTTGTCTTTTTGTGACTGGCTTGTTTCACTTAATATAATGTCCTTAGGGTTCATCCAGGTGTAACATATGACAAGATTTCTTTCCTTTTTAAAGCTAAATAATATTCCATTGTATGTATTTACCACATTTTGTTTATCCGTTCATCTGTCATCAGACATTTATTTGGGTTGTTTCCACCTCTTGGATATTGTGAATAGTGTGCATTTCATTGTGGTTTTGGTTTGCATTTCTCTGATTACTGATGACGCTGAACTATCTTCATGAGCTTTGTATATCTCTATATCTTCTTTAGACAAATACCTATTCAGATCCTTTGCTCATTTTTTTAGTTGGATTGTCTTTTTATTATTAAAGTGTAAGAGTTCTTTATATTATTTGTGTCTTTGCCAAATGTAATTTTTATGTTATGAGTTAAAGTTTGACTTTATTTTCCTCCAAATAGCCAATTATCCAGTACCATTTATTGAAGAATCCATCTTTTCCCTCCTTTAACAAGTGTTTATTGAGCAAATGCATTGGGTTAGGCCCTGAGAAAATAAGGATAAAATGGTGCAGAGCTTACAGACTAGTTCCAAGACAGACTTGTGAGTAAATAATTACTGTTCAGCAAGATAATAGTTTAAATGAAAGTTGATGAAAGTCATTTGGGGACAAGTAGAAAAGAAGTACCAGTGCCTGCCTAGAGTTGAGGGAAGAAGAACAAAGGAGAAGGAGGAGTTAGGTCATGGAAAGTTTGAGAATGAAAGAATGAGAACCAGGCACTGTGCTGGAGTAAGAAACTTAAACATTGGAAACTGTTTTTGCAAGTGTAAAACATTTATTTCACTGTGTCCTCAAGTTGTATTTAATGTAAACATACCTTAGTAAATGAGCAGGTTTCTTCTTTTGTGATGACATATGTCATGCTCATTTCTGGGTGCCTTTGCACTGTTATACCCTGCGTAAGTATAATATTTCTATTAGAATGATTGTCATGTCACAGTCATAGAATATAAATAAGAAAACATTTTCCTCTGGATATATTGGAACTAGTATTCCTAATTACTGTTGACATAATTCATGCTTGAGCGGAACTGTCAGCTCTCTGTCTTTTAACATAGAATATTAATGGCATGTAATGTCTACGTCCTTACAAAGGTCTCACTTCAGCTGAAGTGGCAGTAATGTAGTTATGTTTCAGAACTCGTGTTATTTATATGAAGAATGTTCAGATATTCTGTCTTTTTCTTTGTGGTGATTATAGAATAAATGTGTCATTAAGTTATTTTTGTATATTTGTTGTAGTCCTATCAATTACTTTATAGTTATGTTCTCCATCATAGATACTGAGGGTGCCCAAAGTCTTTGACCCAGAAACTGACTAGATAAATGGAAAAAGTCTATTTGAGATATAAAGTGCTAAATGTTCTATTTGTTTATCTCAGTATACATTTTAATTGGTTTGCACTTGGCACTTCTCTGTCAGATTCTAAGTCATCCTTGGAATTTAGCTAACCAATTGGAAAGTAGAACCAACAGTAGGTATGGTATGATGTAACCATAATTAATTATCTCAGCTGTATATTTCACAAAATAGCAGCATCTTGACTGCTTCATAAAGACTTTTGAAATATTGGTGTAAAGTGAACAATTTACTTAATTGACTCAGATCTAAAGAAATTGAATTGGTTTCTGCTTGTGATCATAAATCAATACAGCATATTAATAGATTTTAGGGGAAAAAGATAGAGCTCACTTTAAATATAAGCTTACATTATATCAGTAATAATATTTTCTTTATTTTTTCCACAGTTCTTAGTGGTCTCTGTTCTAATGACTGTCCTCGTAAGATAACCGTAAGTAAACTGAACTCTCAGTTGTAAATATTTCTATGAAAATTATCTGCATGATAAAAGATTTACACAAAATAGTTGTTATAGGTTATAATCAAATTGTTATTACTCTTTAGAAATGATGAAAGTACCCTTCAGTGCTCAAGGAAACTTTACTGGGAGTAAAGTACCTTGCCTAAAAAATTTCTCACCTCAAGGTTTACCTCCTTTATGAAGCCTTTTCTGATACCCTTTGAAAAATCACTACCCCTCCCATTATTTCTGTGCATACTGCTGCCATTTTGGCACATACGATACTTGTTCACACTTATCTGTTTATATTAAATGCCTCTCCACACTAGACTGTAATCCCTAGAGGTCAGCCATGTCATCTTTGTATACCTGGTACATAGCACAGGGTCAAGCATATAGCAGACAATTATTGAATTTTTTCGGTGTACTCTTAATATTAACTTGCTGTCTAATAGAGTTTTTCAGTGAAATAACAAAATGTGAAAATAATTAGGTTTAGTTTTCAAAATTGCCAGTTCATGTAAATTGCAATAGGAATATTACATTGTATTTGAAAGTGTGTGTATGTGTCAGTATATTATCCCTGCTTGGGAATCAAAGTCACTCTTAGTTCATAAGGAATTATCCCCCATTAAAAGATGAGGAAACTGAGGCTCAGAGAAATTAAATTATCCAAAGTCGTAGAGCTATTAAGTAGCAAAACTAGAATACAAAGCGAGGTGTTCTGGTTATAGTCTGGTATTTTTACTACCCCATTACAGCATTGCATTAGCAACATTTTCTGTCTGGTTGGGAAACTTCCCATATTTAAGACATGTGGAAACAGATCCTGACCCAGAGATTTGACTGCAGAGGTTCAGTCTAGACACAACGTGGGAGCAATCCTCTGAAGTAGTGAGGAAGGCAAGATTGGCAGGAGAGGTTGGTCTGTGGCGCATGGAGAGCTATGAAGCTAGGATAGTCCTTCAGAGATGGCCCAAGTTAAGGCAAAGGAGCCAGGCCTTTGTATTCCTGCCATCAGTCAGACATTGCATGTAGGCAGTCCCCGGGAAAGGGTTATAATTCCTCCAAGCCAGCTCCCTTGGCTGAGAACAGTTTCTAGGTAGGAGCCCAGCTATGAGCTGTCAGCAGCCAACACTTGGAGCAACTCAGGGAATGTGTGCCTCAGTCCTAAAGGGAAGGTCTGGACAGTGCATCACATGTTCACTGTGAATGTGTGTGAGTGCCACGTCAGCCCCCCCCCGCTCTCATATCATTATGAAAATGTTGATATGTAGTGGGGGAGGCCGGGAGGAGGAGGGATGTGGAGGGTGTATGGGAACTTTTTGTACTTCCCACTCAATTTTGCTGTGGATCTAAAACATCTCTAAAAAGTAAAGTCTATTTTTAAAAATTGTAAAGTGTAGATGTGATTAATCAGAGGCTCCATATTACCTTAGAGATTCAAATATTGTCTATCCAGTTAGTGAAATATTCAGACCCTTGGTTCCTCTTCCTTTCTGTCATTGACCATATCCCCATTGTATGGCTCTTTCATTATGTGGTCAAGCAAAGAACTTTAAAACATTGAAGTTGAACCCACTCATTTTACCCTCAAGTTCTAGCAGAAATTTGGATAGGAAAGGCTATATGATTAAGGCAGGTTATACTTCTAAGATCAATAAAGCTCCCACTCTCTCTCTCTTAAATAAAAGCCACTTCTATCATATGAAGAACAAAATCATTTAGAACATCACGTAAGTAAAATCCAGCATGCAGAACTGTTCTTACAGTGATTATTCTAACAGTCCAGCACCTTGGGCTTTTCTGCAGGTGATATCTCTGTCTCACATTCAGATATTTACTACTTTCTTTGAAGTTCAAATTCTGTTAAACTGCCCTTCACATATTCATTTTCATTCCCTACTGGTATCACAGATCACAATTTTATGACAACCTAAAAGAAACAAATGCATACTATACTTCCCCAGTATTCCATATATCAAATGTATGCCCACTTGTGAAATTATTTCATGAAAAAGTGGATCTTCATATTGCTCTGACATCAGATCCATTTGATCATAGTAGAAGTGTTATTATATTAGGTATGACCCAGTGTGAGACTAAGGGAAAATGTACTTATTATATGATATTCTTTACCTCTTGAGTTAATTTCTGAGTTGAATAGCTCTTCTGCTGCCTGTGTGTTCCCACCTTATACAGGCAACCTATCTGATATATGAAGAGAGGAAAGAATTATTCAAGTCAGCAATTAATCCCACCCAAATTCCTTCACCTTGTTTTGAAAATCCCAGAGTCTTTCATTCTTAATCAGCTTTAGCTGCTCACTGCCGTGGCCAAACTCTGGACCTTACGTACCAGAACTGTTTTACTTTTGAAATGTCAGTGCCATCCATTCAACTCGCTGACCATAACCTATTTTTCTAGCCCTCTCACTCTTGTTGCTCTACCTGTTCAACTTGAAGACCATTAGTCTCTTGACCTATATCAGACCACTCTTGTCTTTACCTCCCTCCTTATTTAGCTACCATACATCAACTATCACTTCTGCCACTACCTTTAATTCCCATAAAGCACTCTCCTTCCACTTTACCTGCCTGTCAAAATTACAACCCTGGGTTAGTCAAGCTCTCTCTCTTGTTCACTCCTAGACCTTGGCTACTGGGCATTTCTGAAGAAAAATATACAGCCCTGCATATTGGCACCACTGATTCATAGTCTTCAACCTCAAATGAGTATTCATAATTGTAGCATAGTCTTATATGGATCCGTAGTCATCTTTTCTCCCATTCTTTTTCTCTGGTTGCTTTCGGGATCTTCTCTTTGTCTTTGATTTTCTGCTGACTGAATATGACATGCATAGGTTTAGATTTTTAGGTATTTTTCCTGTTTGATGTTCTCTAAGCTTCCTAGATCTGTGGTTTGGTGTGGAGACAGGAAGGCTAGAGGGGGTTGAAGTTAGGTATTTCCTTTCCCCTAGATTGGTTAGGTTGTGGTAACACTCAAGTCACTTAAGCTCTGATAAAACAGTTTTCTTTGAGGGCAAGCGGTTGTTAAGGAGAACAAAGAGCTCTGGGCATATTTCAAGATGGTTTCTCTCCCCTCCTTGTGCTAGAAGCATAAGGGTTTTTTTTTTCCCCCTCAATCTTCCCCCTGAGAATCTGGTGGGACTTCTGGAGGTAAAACTCACAGAAGTGTGGGGCTCCTCTAAGACTGCCTCCCTCCCTCCCCCGGAGTTTTGAACTCTCAGACCAGTTTACATGGAAGCTCCAACAGTCTCTCAGTCACAGTGTAAATGTTCCTACTGGTCCTGCTTCAGTCTCAGGCTTCTGCCTCTGGGCTTCTGCTCCCAGTAAGCGATGACACTCTATCCGCCTCTCTCTCCAGTGTGCGAGTAGTTTGCCCCGTGACCTCAATTTTCTGATGAATCTGAGAAGAGTTGATTTTCTGTTTCTTCTGCTTTCTTGTTGTTGTTGTGAGGACAGAAGTGACAACTTCCAAGCTCTTTACATGTTGGACCAGAAAGCAGAAACTCTCCTTGCATTTTTATCAGTATTGCTTTATTTTTCTTGTTTTATTTCTTACAGCTTTATTGCAGTACAATTGACATGCAGTAAACTGCACGTTTCATATATTCAATGTGATGTCATGACATATATACATATAACAATACATATTTTTAGTGGATATGTATATATAATATCAATATAATGAACAATATATCATATCCAAAAGTTGTTTTGTGCCCCTTGGCTATCCCTCCTTCCCATCCTCCCTGACCCTCCTTCCCTACCCCACTGTTCCTCAGGCACCTGATAGGTTCTCTGTCAGTGTTGCTTTATTGTAAGAGTTGTTTTTGTCCATGTTACTTCCAGGCTTTTATCAATGTATCTTCCTGCATGTCGTTTATTGCTCTTTACCTTGAATTCTTTTTTTAACTTCTTTTTGAAAAATTGTAAACATCTATAAAAGTGTAGACTAGTAATAAAACCCCTTGTGCCCGTACTCCACCCAGCTTCAATATCATATGCCCAATCCTATTTCACCTATACCCTGCCTATTACTTATTCCACTCACAGCTCCCCTTAGATTATTTTAAGATAAATCCATCATATCTTATATTCTGTAGATACTTCAGTGTGTATCTCTAAGAGATAAGGGCTTTATGTTGTTGACCTTAAACAGATAGCCAGTTATTTCTCCAGCAAAAGTGAGTTTATTTGAGATCAGCAAAGACTTGCAATTCAGGACATGCATGTTATGGTGAACCATAGGCAAATCTGGAGAGACAAAGGAAGGGGCCTGCTTTTATAGAGCAAAGGGGTGTAGGGAGGGGCTGTTCTAAATGAAGGTTCATTGGAAGAAAGTAACAGTTCAGAGTGGCAACAGCTTCTCACTGGCTGAGCTGTAGCATTTCTCCCCAGCTGCATTATTGCCAGGAGGGGAAAGAAATCTTCCTTCAGTAGTAAAGTAGTTGTACTTCCTGCTGGAGATGTAAATTACCTTTGAGAAAAATAAAATCCATACTGTTAAGTCAGCTATTTTTCTAATATTTTAGAATCATAAATTTATACTGCACAATTGAACTTAATATTGATTTTATCTAAAATAATATTTCTTATAAGATCTTCCAGTTTTGTTTTACCATCCAGAGCCAGTGATGTAGAGTATACTTGATCTTCACTGTAGGAGCCCCAGACCTTGAAACAAATCCTTAGACAATCAGGTACTTGACAGTGACATAAAAACCACCAAGATTTGTCCAGGCTATTGAAAAAGATAGTCTTTGAAGAAAATGACCTTGATAAGTCAACAGGCATACAGAGAACAGTTAGTTAAAAAGAATCTGTATGATACAACACCTGAACTGTACTACATCAGTATGACACATCCTAGAATAGAAAAAAAGGAGCCAAGTATAGTCCTTTTTTTACTTCTAGTATGGAAAAATTGAGAGAGCACTAATATTTTTTCATTTAACTTCTCTGAATTGTTTCAAACAAATATTAGCCATGACATTTAAAAGGAAAGATAGACAACGTGTGAGAGATTTGTACTGATTTTCACACAGAAAGTGAACTTGCTAGATGATGTGGTATAGCGCTCAGCATTCCATAGGCATAGCTAATGTCTTAATCCTTTCTTAACAAAATTTATTAAATCATTTTACTAAATGTTTTCCATGAAAATATGTGTCTGCTTTATTTAAAAAAATTCAAAGAGAAAACTTCATTTTATAGAAACTCTAAGATGCATTCATTTCATTAAGCGAGAACTCTTTACACTTAGACAACTAAGATTACCATACCACTTACCATAGGTTGCATCCTCAAAAGTGTGTCTGGAAAATTCGAGTGAAACTAAGGACCACAAAAGCAGCACCAGGTCCATGCCTAGACACCCTGACATGCCTGCTCCCACCACTTACAAACCAGGGAAATAACCCTGTGCCTTTTTCTGTTCAACTCAGGAACTCAGATGTCTCACTGTAGAAAGGAAGAAACTGTCTCATGAAATTTTGAAGAACTCCATAATTATTCACTTAATATAGGAAGTTAAAAGCAATTGCTTATTTTATATACTATTAAAAGTATCCCTGTGTATATTAAGTTATTATATTTTCCTTACCCCATGTATGTGGTAAACATTTCTAAACATGAAAACACATCATCAGCTTATAAGCCTTGTGTAGAGTGATAAGTCTATATCAGACAAACTACTTCTTAGAAGTTTGTAATTTCTGCCTTACTGCTTCTCCTGATGGATAGAATAGGGGCTAGAAAACTCCACCCAGTGGGCCAAATCCAGCTTGCCACCTGTTTTTGTGGGTAAAATGGTAATAGAACATAGCCACACTCGTTTATTTACATATCGTGTATGGCTGCTTTCATGCCACGACATCGGAGTTACGTAGTTGCAACACAAGACGTTATGGCCCACAAAGCCTAAAATACTTACTATCTACCTGGGTTTTTAGAGAAAAAGTTTGCCAACTCCTGGGCTAGAAAAACAACTGCAATAGAAAGTAAAAGTTACTCTCATCTTTCTCTAATTTGCTATGTGTTCTGACCAGCACTCCTAAACTTTTTAAGCCAGCACTATGATTATCCATTTAATCAGATATTTTCCTTTTCTGAGATGTTCCCTCCAAATCGTTTTTAAACTATCTTTTGTGACACTGCAAAAACAGGATTCTTTCATTTGAAATGCTCTGTATTTATTGTTCAGGGTAAGACTGCTCCCCTCTTCATGGTTATTCTCTTTCTCTGAATTTAAGTCACTTGCATATTAAAATGCTAATGTTATAATAGTATAGGCCATGTGAAAACAGTTATAGAATAAATACTTTAAGATCATATTTTTCAAAGCTAAATAAATTAAATCTAAACATTGAAGATTATATCACTATAATCTATATATGTAAGAAAACTTCTTAATGCTGAAACTTTCTCTAACTGCCTTTCAATTCTGTGAAATTTCAATTCTGTGAACCCTCATTTCACTCCTTTGCATTTGTATTGGTTGAGAAAGGAGCATTGCTACTAAAAAAACAATTTTCTGCACCACTAAAAGCAACTGAAAAGAGTGAGACGTTGTTTTTTGTGCACTCAACGGCATCAAATCCAATCATTATACAAAGATTTAGGTTACACTAAATACTCTCACAAGCTATCAATTTTTATAAAGTATACAAAGTGTCATCCCAATAGATCACTGAGTCTTAAAGAAGGGTTCCCAACCACCAGCATCAGCATCTCCTGGGAACTTGTAAGAAATTCACATTCCCAGCTCCACCCAGACCTAGCAAATAAGAACATCTAGGGATATAGCCAATGAATCTGTATTTTAACAGTCCCTCCAGGTGAATCTGATGCGTGCTAAAGTTTGAGAACCACAGCACTGGACTTTTAGAAAAGAGATTTACTGTAAGCTAACAACCTTGTCTTCTTACACAGCAATTATGTATACTTAGAAGTGGAACTTCATTCCAAACATACATTCTTGCAAATAAGTTATTTCTGTAGTTTTAGAATCCTACAATACATTAAAGAAGACCAGAAAGTAAATGTTTCTGGTTTTGATCAAAATAATTTTGCTCACTCAGTAGTTCAACATAATTGAAAATGAGATTTCATTACCAAAAAAGACATTATTTGGCCAAAATAAAAAAAAATAATAGTGCATATATATTGAGCACATACTGTGTGCCAGGTACTGTTCTAATTATTTTACACATGTTTACTCAGTCTTCACTACAATCCTATGAGATAGGTACTGTGATTATCCCTAACTGAAGATGAGGAAACTGAAACAGAGAGAAGTTAAATAACTTGCCCAAGGTCACACAGAAAATAAGTGGAAGAGGAGTAATTTGAACATAGATTGTCTGACTCTAAAAACTACATTCTTATTTTCAGAATTTGAAAAGTTAATACCTAAAATATTCTCATGATGTGAAATATATGAAATAACTCACAGGCCTTAAATTATTGTACTAGTCAGCATAGGCTGCCGTTACAAAATACAAGAGAAATTTATCTTATCACATTTCTGGAAGCTGGAAGTTCCAGATCTGGGTGCTAGTATGGTCAGGTTCTCATGAGGACTCTCTTCCTGGGTTGCTGAGGGCCACATTCTCACTGTGTGCTCACATGGCCTTTTCTAGGTTCGTGTGCACGGAGAGAGCAGAGCAAGCTCTCTGCAGTCTCTTCTTATCAGGGCGCTAATGCCATCGTGAGGGCCTCACCCTCATGACCTCGCTAACCTACTTTCCAAATATCATCACATTAGGGGTTGGTGCTTCAACATATGAATTTTGGGGAGACAAACATTCATTCTATAACAATGAAGTAACTTATTTCAAAGTGTGAGAAAGAAGTTATATGCGACTTTCACAGATGTGTTGTCATCATTGCTGACTGACCTTGTAGTTTGGGCTCCTGGCAGATGAGCATTTCCGGTTTCACGTAGAGGAATTTAAGATGTGTGCATAAATACTTAAATAAACTAGAGGAATTAATTGTTTCATGAATTCTTAATCCTTTTAAATTGAAAATTCCTCATTGATACTAATAATCACTCCCCAAATTATAAATTTATAAAAATCGAGATTTTCTTCAGAGCACACTAATGTAACCCAAGTATGTAAAAGGTATTAAAGATACAGCGGGGGCCGGCCCTGTGGTGTAGTAGTTAAGTGCATGCGCTTCGCTGCTGGCGGCCTGGGTTGGGACCCCTGGCATGCACTGATGCACCACTTGTCAGGCCACGCTGTGGTGGCGTCCTGTATGTAGTGGAGGAAGATGGGCACGGATGTTAGTCCAGGGCCAGTCTTCCTCAGCAAAAAGAGGAGGATTGGCATGGATGTTAGCTCAAGGCTGATCTTCCTCAAGAAAAAAAAAAGATACAACAATACTCCCAGCACCCCTGCTGTATTAGAAGAGACACAAAGTAAAAATTACTCTAGATGTAGATGAAAAACACAGTAGAGGAGATAAAGACAGATCTGGAAGCCTTAACCATCAGAGCTGACAATATGGAGGAAAGACTTAGCAATATTGAGAACAGCAATACAGAAATTCTCCAGATGGAGGAGGAAAGAGAACTAAGAATAAAAAGAAATGAAGAAACTCAGAGAAATATCTGACTCAATTAGGAAATCCAACATAAGGATTATAGGCATTACAGAGGGAGAAGAGAGGGAAAAAGGAGCAGAGAACTTGTTCAAAGAAATAATAGATGAGAACTTCCCAAACGTGGGGAAGGAGCTGGAAATACCAGTGAATGAAATAAATAGATCTCCTAAATATATCAACATGAAAAGACCCTCTCCAAGGCAGATAGTAGTAAAGCTGGCAAAAGTCAACAACAAATAAAAAATATCAAGGGCAGCTAGACAAAAAAAAATAACATACAAAGGATTTCCCATCAGGCTCTCCGCCCATTTCTCGACAGAAACTTTACAGGCTAGGAGAGAGGGGAACGATATATTCAAAATTGTGAAGAACAAAAACTTTCAGCCAATAATACTCTATCCAGAGAAAATATCCTTCAGATATGATGGAGAAATAATAACTATCCCAGATAAACAAAAGCTAAGGGAGTTCATTGCCACAAGACACCCCATACAAGAAGTGCTCAAGAAGGCCCTCATCCCTGGAAAAAAAAAAAAGAGAAAGGGGATTCAAAGTTTTGAAAAAGGAGGAAAATAGGTCGACAAAACCAGAAAAATTATGGTCCTCTATCAAAATAGATTAGCAAACACTTAATTATAAAACCAAAGATCAAAGGAAGGTAAGCACCAAGCATAAATATAACCTCATCGTGTTAAACACGAACTCACAATACAAGAAGGAATAAGATGTGACAACAATAACATAGAAGGGGAAGAGGAAAGGGATCGAATTGACTTAGTGTCAGGGAATAAGAGGCCATCAAAAAATGGACTATCACATCCACGAGATTTTTTATACAAAGCTCATGGTAACCACTAACCAAATAACCAGAACAGAATCATACACAATAAAGAAAGAGAAAACTAAGAGAACCCCCATACAGAACTACCAAACTGAATTGGTAGTCTGAAACTCACAGGACGAGAAACAAAAGAAATGAAAAAGAACAATAAAATAACAACAAGCCCCCATATATCAATAATTACCCTAAATGTAAATGGACTGAACTCTCCAATCAAAAGACACAGAGTGGTGGGATGGACTAAAAAACAAGACCCAACAATATGCTGCCTCCAGAAAACACATCTCAGCTCTAAAGACAAACACAGGCTCAAAGTGAAAGGATGGAAGACAATACTCCAAGCTAATGGCAAACAAAAGAAAGCAAGTGTTGCCGTACTTATATCAGACAAAGTTGACTTCAAGATAAAACAGGTAATGAGAGACAAAGAGGGGCAATATGTAATGATAAAAGGGACACTCCACCAAGAAGACATATCTCTTTTAAATATATATGCACCCAGTACAGGAGCACCAAGGTACATAAAGCAACTATTGACAAACCTAAAAGGAGATATTAACAACAACACAATAATAGTAGGGGATCTTAACACCCCACTCTCATCAATGGAGATATCATCCAGACAGAAAATCAATAAGGAAATAGTGGACTTAAATGAAAAACTTGATGAGATGGCCTTAACAGATATATATAGAGGACACCATCCAAACACAGCAGATTACACATTCTTCTCAAGCACACATGCAACATTCTCAAGAATAGACCATATGCTGGGAAACAAGGCATGCTTATATAAATTTAAGAAGATTGAAATCGTAACAAGCATCTTTTCTGACTGTAATGCCCTGAAGCTAGAAATCAACTACAGGGAAAATACCAGAAAAGTGACAAAGCTGTGGAGACTCAACAACATGCTACTATTGGATCATTGATGAAATTAAAAGAGAAATCAAATCATATCTAAAGACAAATGAAAATAGACTGTACCAACTCATATGGGATGCAGCAAAAGCAGTCCTGAGAGGGAAACTCATAGCAATACAGGCCCACCTTAACAAACAAGAAAAAGCCCAAATAAGCAATCTCAAACTATGCCTAACAGAATTAGAAAAAAGAAGAATAGACAAAGCCTAAAGTCAGCAGAAGGAGGGAAATAATAAAAATCAGAGCAGAAATAAGTGAAATTGAAATCAAAAAAACAGTAGAAAGGATCACTGAAACAAAGAGCTGGTTCTTTGAGAAGATAAACAAAATTGACAAACTCTTAGCCAGACTCACCAAGAAAAAAAGAGAGAAGGCTCAAATAAATAAAATTAGAAATGAAACGGAGAAATTACAACAGATACCACAGAAATACAAAAGATTATAAGAGAATACTATGAAAAACTATATGCCAACAAATTCGACAATCTAGAAGAAATGGATAAATTCTTAGACTCATACAACCTCCCAAAACTGAATCAAGAACTAGAGAACCTGAATAGACCAATCACAAGTAAAGACATTGAAACAGTAATCAAAAACCTCCCCCCCCAAAAAAAAGTCCAGGACCAGACAGCTTCTCTGGAGGATTTTACCAAACATTCAAAGAAGACTTAATACCCATCCTTCTCAAACTATTCCAAAAAATAGAGGAAGATGGAACACTTCCCAACACGTTCTATGAGGCCAACATCACCCTGATACCAAAGCCAGGCAAAGACAATACTGAGAAGTAAAACTACAGACCAGTATCCCTGATGAACATAGATGCAAAAATCCTCAACAAAATATTGGCAAACCGAAAACAGCAATACATTAAAAAGATCATACACCATGATCAAGTGGGACTTATACCAGGGACACAGGGATGGTTCAACATCCACAAATCAATCAATGTGATACACCACATTAACAAAACGAGGAATAAAAACCATATGATCATCTCAATAGATGCAGAGAAGGCTTTTGACAAGATCCAACATCCATTTATGATAAAAACTCTCAACAAAATGGGTATAGAAGGAAAGTACCTTAACATAATAAAGGCCATATATGACAAACCCACAGCCAACATCATACTCAATGGTGAAAAACTGAAAGCCATCCCTCTGAAAACAGGAACAAGACAAGGGTGCCCACTCTCGCCACTCTTATTCAACACAGTACTGGAGGTTCTGGCCAGAGCAATTAGGCAAGAAAAAGAAATAAAAGGAATCCAAATAGGCAACAAAGAAGTGAAACTCTTGCTGTTTGCATATGACATGATGTTATATATAGAAAACCCTAAAGAATCCATTGGAAAACTATTAGAAACAGTCAACAACTAGAGCCAAGTGGCAGGGTACAAAATCAACTTACAGAAATCAGTTGCGTTTCTGTATACCAACAATGAACTAACAGAAAGAGAACTCAAGAAGAGAATCCTTGGGGGCTGGTCTGGTGGCGCAAGCGGTTAAGTGCGCGCGCTCTGCTGCGGCGGCCAGGGTTTGCCGGTTCGGATCCCGGGCGTGCACCGACACGCTGCTTGGCAGGACATGGTGTGGCGGCATCCCATATAAAGTCGAGGAAGATGGGCACAGATATTAGCCCAGGGCCAGTATTCCTCAGCAAAAAAAAAAAAAAAAAAAAAGGAGGATTGGCAGATGTTAGCACAGGTCTGATCTCCTCACAAAAAAAGGAAGAAGAAGAAGACAATCCCATTTATAATTGCAACAAAAAGAGTAAAATATCTAGGAGTAAATTTAACCAAGGAAGTGAAAGACCTATACAATGAAAACTGTAAGACATTATTGAGTGAAATCAATGATGACATAAAGAAATGGAAAAATATTGGCACTTAGATTGGAAGAATAAACATGGTTAAAGTGTCCATACTACCTAAAGCAATCTACCCATTCAGTGCAGTCCCAATCAGAATCCCAAGGACATTCTTCACAGAAATAGAATAAAAAGTACTAACATTCATGTGGGGCAATAGAAGACCCCGTATAGCTAAAGCAATCCTGCATAAGAAGAACAAGGCTGGAGGCATCACAATCCCTGACTTCAAAACATACTACAAAGTGATAGTAATTAAAACAGCATGGTACTGGTACAAAAACAGACACACAGATCAATGGAACAGAATTGAAAGTCCGGAAATAAAACCTTATATCTATGGGCAGCTAATCTTTGACAAAGGAGCTAAGGACATACAGTGGAGAAAGGAAAATCTTTTCAATAAATGGTGCTGGGAAAACTGGACAGCCACTTGCAAAAGAATAAGTAGACCATCTTCTTTCACCATACACAAAAATTAACTCAAAATGGATCAAAGACCTGAAGGTGAGACCTGAAACTATAAAACTCTTGGAGGAAAATAATAGGTAGCACACTACTCGTCATCAGCCATAAAGGGATCTGTCTACTCAGACAAGAGAAACAAAAGAAAAAATAAACAAGTGGGACTTCATCAGATTAAAGAGCTTCTACAAGGCAAATGAAACCAGGATCAAAATGAATAGGGAATCCACCAGCTGCAAAAAAATATTTGCAAACCATATGTCTGACAAGGGATTAATCTCCATAATATATGAAGAACTCACACAACTGAATAACAAATAAACTCAATCAAAAAATGGGCAGAGGAAATGAAAAGACACTTCTCCAAAGAAGATATACAGATGGCCAATAGTCACATGAAAAGATGCTCAACATCACTAATCATCAGGGAAATGCAAATCAAAACTACACTAAGATAGCACCTTACACCCGTTAGAATGGCTATAATCACCAAGACAAAAAACAACAAATGCTGGAAAGGCTGTGGAGAAATGCGAACCCTAATCCACTGCTGGTGGGAATGCAAACTGGTGCAGCCTCTATGGAAAACAGTATGGAGATTCCTCAAAAAATTGAAAATAGAAATACCTTATGATCCAGCTATCCCACTACTGGGTATTTATCCAAGGAACCTGAAATCAACAGTCCAAAGAAGCTTATGCACCCCTCTGTTCATCACAGCATTATTCACTATAGCCAAGACATGGAAGCAACCCAAGTGTCCCTCAACTGATGATTGGATAAAGAAGATGTGGTATATATATACCATGGAATACTACTCAGCCATAAAAAAATACGAAATCGTCCCATTTGCAACAACATGGATGGACCTGGAGAGTATTATGTTAAGTGAAATAAGCCAGAAAGAGAAAGACAAACAGGGGATGATTTCACTCATATGTGGAAGATAAACCAACACATGGACAGATAGACCTGTTTGGTGGTTACCAGGGGCTAGGGGGGTGGGGGTGGGCATAAGGGGTGGAGGGATGCACTTATATGGTGAATGACCAACAATACAACAAAAATTTCACAATAAAAAAAATTACTCTAGATCTCTTGGCACTTGCTGTAAGCATAACCATTTTTAGTACATTTTGTACTTAACATTCATAGGGAGGTAAATGGCACTATTTGGAGGGAACAAACAAACTCTGAAACATGTAATGCTGTGACATATGGGGTTAGAAACCAAAAGACTTGTAGGCACAAGTGTCAGTCATATCATTTCAATTGGGAAGGGCAAAGTAAGAATCAAGTTACTCATTATGTACATGGGACATGGCAGCAGTTCTCAAACTTCTTGGTCTGAGGACCCCAAAGAATTTTTATTTATGTGAGTTATGTCTATCAATATTACTCTATTTGAAATTAAAACTGAAATAAATGTTTTTATTAATTCATTTAAAAGTAACAGTAAACCCATTACCTGTTAATATAACCTATGTTTTATGAAAAAATAACTGAATTTTCCAAATTAAAAAATTAGTGAAGAGTGGCATTGCTTTACATTTTTTCAAATCTCTTTGATACCTAGCAAAATAGGAGACAGAAGATTCTCACATCTTTTTGCATTCAGTTTTTTTTGTTGTTTTGGTTGAAATATATGAAAAAAAATTTTAACCTCACACAGATGTGGAGTAGAAAAACAGAATGTTTCCTATCCTGTTCAGATAATTGATACCATACCAAAACTCAACAAGTGGCAGTTACTTAAAGGTTACTTGTAATGTGAAATTTGAAACCTTATCAATGAACTTTTCCTACTCTGTTACATTATCCACTGGTGATTTAGAAGTCTGTTGTTTAATTTCCATACATTTATGAATTTCTCAGATTTCTTTCTGTTGTTGATTTCTAATTTAATTCCATTGTGGTCAGAGAACATACTTTGTACAATTTCAATACTTTTACATTTTTTGGATCTTGTTTTATGAGACCATGGTCTCATATATGGTTCCCCGTGGAGAGTGTTCATGTATGTTTCAGAAGAATATGTCTTCTGCTGGAGTTGGGTGCAGTGTTCTATACATATCTGCTAGGTCTAGTTGCTTTATAGTGTTGTTCAAGTCTTCTAGTTCCTTGTTGATCTTCTGCCTCAGTGTTCTATCCATTATTGAAACTGGTATATTAATAATAATGATTACAATAGTATCCAACCATTATTGTTAAATTATCTGTTTCTTCTGTCAATTCCTCATGTATTTGGGGGCTCTGTGGTTAGGTGCATTTATGTATTTTGTTTTTTGGGTTTTTTTTACTTACTAGATTATTGGTTTATTATAAAAGGATATAACTCAGGAACAGCCAGATGGAACAGGTACATAGGGCAAGGTCCAGAAGGGTCCCAAGTGCAGGAGCTTCTGTCCCCAGGGAACTG
Source organism: Diceros bicornis minor (assembly GCF_020826845.1). NCBI lineage: Eukaryota > Metazoa > Chordata > Mammalia > Perissodactyla > Rhinocerotidae > Diceros > Diceros bicornis. Next base: position 1,145,561 of record NC_080771.1, on the reverse strand, counting down.
GGGCTGCATTTATGTTTATAACTGTTATGTCTTCTTGATGGATTGACCCTTTTATCATCATTAAAATGTCAATTTTTTGTCTCTAGTAACAATTTTTGTCTTAAAGTCTGTTTTGTCTGATATTAGTATGGCCACTCCAGCTCTTATTTGGTTACTATTTCCATGGTCTGTCTTCCACATGCTTTTACTTTCAACCTATTTGTTGTCTTTGAATTTACAGTGTGTCGTTTATAGATACCATATAGTTGGATTGTATTGTTCTATCCATTCTGCTAATCTCTGCCTTTTGGTGGCAGTGTTTAATCCATTTACATGTATTATAATTACTGATAAGGTAGGATTTATGTCTGCCATTTTGCTATTTTATTTCTATATATCATGTCTGTTTTCTTCCTCTGTTAACACCATTACCGCTTTCTTTTGTGTTACATATTTTCTAGGCTATGATTTTAATTCCCTTGTTTGTTGTACTCTAATTTTTAAGTTATTTTCTTAGTGGTTTCTCTCAGAATTATGGTTCCATCTTATCTTAGAAACAATCTAGGCCATATTAATACCAGCTTAATTTCAATAGTATAAACAAACTTTGCCCTGATATATCTCAGTTTACCGCCCTCGTTTGTGCTTATATTGTCATATAGATTATATCTTCATGCATTATGAGGCCAACAACATGATTTTTTAATTCTTGCTTTATGCAGTCGTGTTTTAAATTAGATAGGAGAAAAGAGCTACAAACAAAAATATATTTATACTGTCTGGTAAATTTACCTATAGTTACCTCTACTGATACTTGTTATTTATTTGTATGGATTTGAATTACTGTCTAAGGTACTTTCAGTTCAGCCAGACTCCCTTTATTGTTTCCTTTTAGGTGTGTTAATAACAAATTCAGTTTTTATCTCACAATGTGTTAATTTCCCCTTCATTCTTGAAGGATAATTTTGCTGGATTTTAGTCTTCATGGTTGACGGTCTTTCTTTCAACACTTTGAATATATCATCCTAATGCCTCTGGTCTCCTGGGTTTCTAATGAGAAATCAGCTCTTAATCTTATTGAAGATCTCTTGTACATAATGAGTTGCTTATCTCTTCCTGCATTTTAAATTCTCTCTTTGGCCTTCAACAGTTTGACAATGATGTGTTTGGTGGGGTTTGACTATGATGTATGTTGGTGTGGATCTCTTCAACTTTATCCTACTTGGAGTTCATTGAGCTTTTGGATGTGCAGATTAATGTATTTAATTAAAGTTGGGCAGTTTCAGTCATTATTGCTTCACATATTCTTTCTGCCACTTTCTCTCTCTCCCCTCTGGGTATCCCATTACTGTTGGTATTCTGAATGGTGCCCCATATGTCTCTGAGGATCTGTTCATTTTCTTTATGTTCCTCATTATTCTTTCTGTTCCTCAAACTGGATAATCTGAATTTACATATCTTCAGTTTGTTGATTCTTTCTTCTGCCAATTTAAATCTCCTGTTGAGCCTCTCTAATGAATTTTCATTTGCCTCTATAGTGACTTTTTCATTTCAGTTATTTAAGCTAGAATTTGGTTCTTTTTTGTGATTTCTATGTCTTTATTGATACTCTATTTTGGTGAGACATTGTTCTTATAATTTCCTTCAGTTCTTTAGACATGATTTCCTTTAGTTCTTTGAACATATTTATAATAGCTGATTTAAAGTCTCTGCCTAATAAGTCAAACGTCTAGGCTTCCTTGGGGGCAATTTCTATTGACTGCTTATTTTTTTCCTGTGTATGACCCATACTTTCCTATTTGTGTGTGTCATAATTTTTTGTTGAAAACTGGCCATAAAATGTGTTAAGCCTAGAAATTCCTCCCCTGAACTTGTTGTTGTTGCTGTTTGTTGTTGTTGCTCCTGTTTGTTGTTGTTTTTGCTGTTTGTTCAATGACTTTCCTGGACTAATCCTGTAAAGACTCTATTCTTTACTGTGTGTAGCCATTGAAGTCCCTAATCAGCTTAGTGGTCAGCCGTGATTGGATAGAGTTTTCCTTAAATCAGAGATTAGGGCCTTTTTAGGTCTTTTGTCTGAAAATAGTGTTCCTCATGTGTGTGGTCTTCTAGATACCCAAGAATATGTCAGAGCTTTTCAAAGCACCCCCTTTGAACATCTCATTTGCATTTTTCCTTTGAAGATTTGGTCAGCTGCTTATTAGCCCAAACTGATATCACTACCTCAGGCAGCTTCAATATAAACAACTGCTAATGATTGTTTTTAACAAATGTTCCAGTTTGATAGGACTGTTTGCACAGAGCAAGCTCTCGGTCTGGCCAAATAAAGACAAATACTAAGAATGGAGCTTTTCAGGGACCTGCCAGACAGATCAAATAGTGACAGTTCTCTGGGGTTGGGAGTTGGGGGAGCTCCCAACCTGTTCTTCCCCCTCCATTGGATGCTGGGCTGTTCGTTTTCATAGCTACCTTAGTTGCAAAGCTGTTGGCTTTCAAGGCTACTTCAGAGCTGAGGAGAGGGTAAATTTATAAATCAGGCACAGTAGGAGATTAACAACAATAACTAAATATAAAATAGAATAATTATAACAATATACTGTAATAAAAGTTACCATAGATCTTAGCAAACTCAGCATACAATTTTTTTTCTTTCCTTATTAAGGCAAGAACTTTCACCTTTTCACTTAAAGGAAGCTCTTTACGGCTTCTCTTTGGCATATCCAAACAAATTACCAGCATCACTACTCTTGCACTTTGGGGCCATTGTTGAGTAAATAAGGGTTACTTCAACACAAGCACTGCGATGCCATGACAGCTGATCTGGTAACCAAGACAGCTACTAAGTGACTAATGGGCAAGTAGCATATATATCGTGGATACGCTGGACAAAGGAGTGATTCATGCCCTAAGCAGGATGGAGTGGGACAGTGTGAGATTTCATTACACTATTCAGAATGGTGCGCAACTTAAAACTTATGAATTGTTTATTTCTGGAATTTCTCATTTGATATTTTCAGACTGTGGTTGACCATGGGTAACTGAAACTGCAGAAATCGAAACCACATTTAAGGGAGAACTCCTGTATTCTTATCTAGATTCAGTCATTTGTCTTCAATAAATATTCCTCAGATCCTTGCAAACCTTTGATTTCCAGAGTTCTGAAAAAATTTATTTTGACAATTTTTTTCCAATGTTCTCATTGCTTTTATGAAGGAGATTTTTTGAGGTCCTTACTATACCATACCATTCCAGAAGTGATTCTCCCCTACTCGTGCATTAAAACCCACTGGTCTCTCTTGTTCTTTGAATGACCTTTTATCCATTCATGGTTTTGTAACATAATGCGTTGGTCACTTGGAAAATACTGGTTTGCCAAGTTACACAGAAGTGTTAACACATTTCATTATATAATATTTTAAAATCACATTTGTTAATATCACCACTGATCTCATCAGAAAAGTTTTTAAGTTTTTAATGTGTCAGGCTCACAGTGGTGCATACAAGTCCTCCAAAATTCCAATTTTCATTTGGAAGCTCAGATTTTATTATTAGCAACAAATACTGTCAGTCATTTTCCTAAAAGTGACAGACTCACTTTGTCATTTTCAGGAAAATGTCTAAATACCCAAGTCTGAATAACCATGCTTTAGTGCCACTGCTAGTTACCCACCTTTTTACAGTGGAGTTTTGTGACCACCCCCAGGGATCCTTGTACCACATTGAACTACTGTGTAGAGGAATCAAATCTGGATTTTTGGACCTTGTCTATCGTAGTGACAGGCCCATGGTGAGAAATGAACTTCAGCTTCAGGACTCATAATAGAGACTTGCTGACTGATTTTTTTAATTGAATATAGGGCAAGAGAGAAAAAAATGCCTAAATAAATCTGTAAAGTAAGATACTGTGGACAATAGTATGAAATTCTCGAAGTGTGAATTAGCAAAAATATTCAAGAATATAATTGGGAAATTGAAGCATTGAAAACAATGCTAATAGCCCAAGACCACCAGTCTTCCGGTATGGAGACTAGACTATGGATAATAAAGTAAATTTGAGGTTATAACACAGTAATAAATGTAGCCTCTTAAGTGTTATCTCTAAGCCTCACCGGAATGAGACAAGTTTAAAGGATAAAAGGGCATACCCTATTCCAAAGAAACAGACCTGGGACAGATGAAATAATTTATGTTAAGTATATACTATATTAGCAATGTTTGTTGCTAAGCATGCAGAGCAACAAAAAGCTCGTAGGAGTGTAAATTGGTAATACCTCTTTGGTGAAAAAATTGGCACTACCTAGTACAGTTGAAGATGCAAATATCCTCTGACTTTACAGGTCTACCTCTGGGTACATAACCCTTGATAAACATTTGCACTCATGCATCAGGTGACATACATAAAAATGCCATGTTTATCATGGCAAAAAAAATGGAAACAAGTGTCGATCAACAATAGAATGAAAAATATTTATGCTGTAATCATACAATGGAATATTCTACAGCAGTGAAAATGAACTACAGCTACATGCTTAATCATGGATGAATCTCAAAATGATGTATTTTAAAAAGCAGGTCACAGAAGGATATGCACAGTATGATTCCACTTACATAAAAATTAAAAACAGACATAACCAAATATATGTTAACATATTTACATATATGATAAAACTATAAAGGAAAAAAGGAATAATTGCATGAAGAAGATAATTCCATAATTTAACTTCTATTAAACTATCTGTGGTTTGCTTTAAAACTGCTTATCTAAAGAACAAAGCTTTCTCTTGCCCATCGTCAAAACATTAATATAGATATATAGAATTTTGGTAATTCTTTCATGGAAATAGTATGTTGTACAAAGTATAATATTCTTCTTTATACATAAAAATACTTCATTAACAAGTTTTTTTTTATTATTTGTGTGACATTCTTCATGAATCTTCATTCAATTAGTAATATCTTATGACTAATTCCATTCTTATATAACAACCTGTTTTGTTATGGTCATTGAAAGCACATGGACGTCTAAAGTTCTTAAAATATCAATCAGGTAATTGTAGTATCAATGAAATTAATTATTTCTTGCCTGTTATCCTAGAGGAAAATTATTTCTAGTGTATCATTAGACTATCTAAATGTCTTTATTAACTTTTTCCTACTTTATTGGGAAGAACAGTAGAATTTTGAATTCTATAAAGTATTTAAAGCATTTCTTGATCGTTTTGTCATCTCTTTTTAGGATACCCATTGCAGATATTGGTTTCTTTATATCCTATTTAATTAGCCTTGATTTCTAAAGGGAATAAATCATTCTGTCAAAGTGTGAGGAATGTTCCAGAAATAGGGAACAATATACAAGTTGGAGATAAACCTCACCATTGTAACTAGGCTCTGCCAATTATGTTTTCCTAAACCAGAAAATAATGTATTCTCTAAATCTAGTACAGGAGATTAAATGTGGTAAACTACTCATCAATATTTTTCATTCTATTGTAATTATTATGGATGGATTTTATTTATTTTGATACTTTAGTGGGACAATGTAAACTATGTCCAGTCCATCCCAGAGGGGAAAAGCAATGCTATATTCAACAGAAATGTCAGAATAAAACTGTGGTAGCTCTATTCTAGATGGAACCAAAAGTAGTGAAGAAAATTTTGCTTAAAATATTCATCCTTATATAATAAAGAAGAGACAATATTAGATCTTAGAAATATCACTTTTGAAGTGTTACCTATTTATGGAAATGTTCTCTAAGTAACTGCCATCTATGCAAGACTTATATGTAAGAATGCTTTACTTTATTTGTAATAGCTTTGCCTAAAACTTCAAATGATTCGCTTACTTTCCAAGGCTTAACTATTCCTTTTTTATTGCAGCCCTTTGGAGTAAATCAGCCTGGACCTTATATCATGTATACGACTGTAGATGCAAATGGATATCTGAAAAATGGTTCAGGTAAGACGAGATACAGTATACTTAATGCATAAAAGCACCTTTAATCAATATATTGACAAAATAAACTGGATAACAAAACTTATCATGATGTTTTCACACCCTTTATAGAATTTTCACTTTTTATATTATATGTAATCTCTCTGTAGACTTACATTGGTAGATTACAAAAGGTCTTCATGACAAATATACTAACGTTAATTCCTCATATATCCCTCTTGTGATGGAGCTAAATCATTATCCTTATTTTTTAGTTGAAGTAACAGAGATTGGGAGAAATTACTTGAGTTATCTTGATCAAAGTGTGAAGTGGGGGCCGGCCCCGTGTCTTAGCAGTTAAGTACGCGCACTCCGCTACTGGCAGCCCGGGTTCAGATCCTGGGCGCGCACCGACACACTGCTTCTCCGGCCATGCTGAGGCCGCATCCCACATACAGCAACTAGAAGGATGTGCAACTATGACACACAACTATCTACTGGGGCTTTGGGGGAAAAAAAGGAGGAGGATTGGCAATAGATGTTAGCTCAGAGCGGGTCTTCCTAAGCAAAAAAAAAAAAAGAAGAGGATTAGCATGGATGTTGGCTCAGGGCTGATCTTCCTCACACACACACAAAAAAAGTGTGAAGTGGTAAATTAGTTAATAAAACTCACTTTAGAAGAAGAAGTAAAATTAGGAATCCAATCTAGACTAATCCTAGTTTTTTCATATGTAGAATAGAAGCTGGAATATTATATAGAGAGTTTTTTGAAATATGATTATAAAGAAAAGGATCTAGTTATACATTTGAATCAATAATAAAGGGAAATGCAATCAAGACAAAAAGGAAATAAGACTAAGCAAAGGATGTCTGCTTTTGACAGACGGCTAGCTGACAGAGGTGAGATCCAGACCACAGTAAATACAACTGTGATCATCTCGATTCACTAAGTAAGAAAGGGAATCCTAACATATGCTTCTTTGAGACTCCTAGAGTCCTAATCATGAAGAAGTGTAAAAGAGTTGCTGTTACTCCTCCATTTTTATGGACCAAAAACAAGAGGAGAACTCATTATAGGGTCATTCTCATTTTATATAATAGCTGAACACGGATCAAATATACCAGAGTGAGTTTCCTTTTTGGCTAATTGTACACATTTAAGACTCAATCATACTACTGCTTCAGCACAGAAACATACCATAACACAAAACTGTTTAAAAAATTCAAGGAGAAATTGACAAACACAGTTATAGTCAAATACTTTAATATACCACTGTCAGTCAAGGAAACTTAAAATAAATAAGGATATAGACTATTTGAACAAATCACTTATGTTTTAATTCAGATACATATTAAACTGTGCAAAAAAGGTTCAGGACCAGCTGGTTTATCTTTTATCACTTAATTCTTTTAGACTTGCAAAATGCAGATAATTTCAGTGCTAGGTAAGATGTTCCAGAACATAAAAAAAAAAGATGAAATTACTTATTTCATTTCATGAAGCTAGTATAATTTAGGCAGAGCCAGCACACTCAAAACCAAAAACTTAGCTCACTGGTGAGTTATCAGTGAAAAATGCTAGCTAAAATACGAACAATTTCAATTCATCTGTATTTTGAAAGAATTGCTTGCTTAATACCATCAAGTAGGTGATTATCTCAGGAATGCACTGATGGTTTAAAATGGGGGAAAATCTCTTTATTATCATAACAATAGATCAATTTTTTTAAGACCTGTCTTCCTCTTTTTTTTTCATATAATGATATATTGTGTAAATCGTTCCATGTCTGTTCATATAGCTAGTACTGATTTGTTTTGGGATTGTTTTGTATGGTGATACAATAACTACTTTAGACAGTCTTCTGTTGTTTATTTTTTTCAATATAATACAACAGTAAAGATCTTTGTGCATATATTTTTTGTGCAATTAAATGAATAATTCTCACTTCATAGAAAAAAATCTGGAAGAATATTCATCAAATTGTTAATGTTTATCTGGGAGCAAGATTTCAAGAGATTCACTTCCTACTTGGCACATTTCTGTAACTATTTACTACTTTCAGTCTTTTAATTTAATTTTTAAAAAAGATAAATTTTGTAGCAAATCAAAGCATATCAAAACTATTAGTTTGATTAAAATTAGATGTAGAAAATATTTTTTAAATCTGTGATTGTTGATTCATTCAAAAAAAATATTTACTGAACTTCTACTGCAAACCAGATGTTGGCACCTAGTAGGATATCTTACTAGATGCTGAAAATCCATTTAGCAATATTCACTACCCATTACTATTTGTTTAAGTGAATGGAAGATTATTTCCTTAGCATGATTTCTTTTTAGTCTACCCCAAAACAATAATGGAACATTGGATTTATTCTTAGTAAATTAAGTATTTATTTCTTCCCTGGATTGGGAAGGAATTTGTAAGTCTAAAAGCAAAGGAGAAAATATCTACCAAAAAGATAAATGAAGTTGAATTCACAAATCAAATGAATGCATAAATTTCCTGGTAAAAAATCGTAAACAAAAATAAAAGGCAGTAGCAAACTGGGAAAATCCAAATGTCCAACAATAGAGAAATAATTAATAAATTATGCCATTTTATAATAATTTCTAGTCTACAGAATATTTTAAAATAATTTTTAATGAAATGAACAGATGTTTATGGCATAACATTTGGGAGGGAGGCACATCTGCGTATATAATCCAGATTGTGTGTGTGTGTTTTTAAGTGTACCTACGTGTAGGAAAAATATAAAAACAAAATGACATATAGAAATGTTACTATTGGGGGCCGCCCCCGTGGCTTAGCAGTTAAGTGTGTGCACTCTGCTACTGGCGGCCCAGGTTTGGATCCCAGGCGCACACCAATGCACCGCTTATCTGGCCATGCTGAGGCCGCATCCCACATACAGCAACTAGAGGGATGTGCAGCTATGACATACAACTATCTACTGGGGCTTTGGGGGGGGAAAAAAAATGTTACTATGATTATCTCTTGGTTGTAGGATTTTCTTCTTTATATGTTTTTCGCATTTTAGTTTACTACACTGATTATATTTTGCTTTTAATTTAATAAATTAATAATAAATAATAGTAAATATATTAAAATGTTTTATATGTACACTATATTTCATGCATAAATACGTGTTCTAAACAGGGAAGTGACACTTTATTTAATTGATTTAGGAAGTACTGTTATGAAAAACCTGCCCCAAATCTTAAAAGGATGAAAATTCCTAGTTTAAATATTAAGCATGTTGAAGTCTAAAGAAATATTACTTTGTTAAATCATACCTTCCCACCCCTCCAGCCCCACCAGGAGAGAACTTTCCACTCTAGGAAGAGAGTGACCGCACGTTTATGTGTTTCAGAAGCTACAACTCTGGTTTTCTTGTAGAACAGCTAAGGGTCACTGCTCATTATGGGTCATGAAATTAATTTAGTGGCTTATGATGAGGACTTTTGATTTAATAGAGTAAAAGAGAACGATAGAAAATATCAGAGTACACCACAAATATAATGTTAAATATTGTTTCATAAAAGTTTTATTTTAGGGGTTTGTGTGTATGTTCTTACTGAGTGATGACATAAAATGTAGTTTTTATTGTGGGTTGTGGTCAAAAAAGTTTGAAAGCTACTGCCAGAGACAATAACAAGCCTTGGTGTTATTCAAAAAAGCCCTGGCCTAATTATCGTTTTGCTTATAGATGGATCTTATCATTGTTACCAAATACTCTGTGGTCTTATTCTACTTCCTAGCAAAGCCTGAATAGTCAAATGTTACTAGAGGGTTACATTACAGAGTCGTCATTGATTTTCTAAATAACTGATAGTTCTTAACAGATCAAAAAAAATTAACTACATTTATCATGAGTATTTTAGGAGCTAAACTCCTCTGGTTTTGAATCTAGGATTTTGTTTACTACTCTTTTAGATTAGCCAGAGATCTGCAATGGGGATCCATAGTCCCCAAACAATATTTGATATAAACTTAGTAGATTGAGGCATGTTGGCAAAATTGTGTGAACTAGTGAGTTGTTGGTTATTTGTGAATAATAACATTATTAGACCAAAAATTGTTTTTCTACCCCTTAAATTACCTATTTGGTCCTGTTATTTGGCCCTATTATTTAAATCTAAAGGGAAAATTATTTCCCTTTAGTCCTGTGAGGTTACTATTTGTTAACATATCTGAGAAAAACATAAGTAACACTTACCTTCTATGCACTCTTCATCACATGCCTCAAATATAAGAGCTGTTAGAATGTAGGGCAGGCTGAGAGAACAGCACGTCTAAGGGCAGAGAAGCATTTGGATTAAGGTATAACAAAATTCATATTGACGGTAAACATTAGATTACTGAGGAAAAAGATTTGTTGTAACATATAAGCACATTGTCTTTCTATAATTTTAATTACAACGGTTCAGATTTCTTCTTTTTAATCAATAGTTGTCAATTACATCTTCCAGTGTCAAAAAACATTTTATTCTTTATGTTCATTTCTCACATATATATTTTGTGAAATTATCTTCAAAGTATAGTCATGTGGCATTTATCCACATGTAACTATTCATAAGAGTTTTTTTAGTCCTGAATCATTTTATTTTAACCACTCATCACATTTTAAATTGTCATACTCATAGTTCAGCCAAAAATTTTAGCTTGAGCAATAATTAATTGGGCATATTTTTGTGTCAAAAATCATAATTCATAACAAAGGAAAATGGCAAGAGTTGTTATGCCCTCCTGGATTATCCGTGACATTCTTCTCTGAAAGAATGAATTCTTGCAAGAGGAATCATTCCCTTACCTTAATCTCACATCAACCAAAGATCTGGCAGGAATACCAAAGTAAACAGAGATAAGGATGGGGGATTTGGCTAGTGATGGTGATTTTCTTTCACTGAAATGAAAGAGAGGGCGAGAGGGAAGATAGGGAATAACTCTAAGCAGTAATTGATATATCCTCTTGATATAATTACAAGCATTGAATAAGTGAATGAATGAATGAATTACAAGAAATACAGAAAGTCTGAGAAACTGTAAGAAAGTTTGCAAATTATTCAGCTGTTCGCAATTAGAAATCCCATCTGCACAGATGCAAATGAGTCAGTCATATTCTGGAAAATCAAAAGAAAGAAAACCAGAAATTGTAGTGCCAGCAAAAACAAAAGATTTGCTTCATGAAATTCTATTTACAAACTGATTTCTAATATAGTATTACTACGTCTATACAGATCTTATTACTGAAAGAAAAACTGCCAATAACAACGACTTTGGGAACAGAAAGTGGGAGAAAGAATATAATTTGTCTATTCTTTGGTCTTTGCTAGCAAATGTTTTGTCATTCCACAAGTTGTAAATAATTCAACAAACCCTGTCTACTGTGCAAGTATATTTGGTCCAAAGGAATTTGATTACAATCTCATTTGTCACCCAGTAATACCACTGATGTATTCCTTCTCATTGCCTTAATCGTACTTAAAGACTTAACTATTTTCAGTATCCATGTTTTCCTCTAACTTCATGCACAACACAAACCATAGAAAGCTATTATATGCTACAATAAAAGTTGAAATTCAGTAATATTTTGTGTATACAATGTCTGTAACAGGAAGCACTCAGTACACATTGAACAAATGCAAGAATGAAATAAAATTCTAGAGATGATTTTCTCATGCATACGTAAATAAAATATTGCCAATACAAGGAATAAGTTGAGTCTAAAATTGAAATAGAATAGTATTTGAAGAAAAACTAGATTCTGCATCTCCTTAATTAATTTTTCACCACTCCCTATCTTAAATTCGTTAGAAATACAGTATCAGGTAAAGTCAAAAAAGTAAATTTAAAGAAGAGATATACTGATTTAATTGCATATTTTATTTTTAGCAATTTACTCATAGGTATTTACTTTTTTAAGCTAGCTCTACCCTGAAACAAATTCTAAATTTTTATTCTCTCGTATGCTTTTTCCATTATTAATCTTGAGGTTTTAGACCAAAAAAACAACAGGAGAATTAGAAGCCACAAACAGCAAATATATTGTACAGACCCATAATTAGATTGTGCCTACTCAGCATAATGCCTCCAGCTCCCCACACTGCTCCCACAAAGACCTAAATCATGGATCAGTATTTTCTCATCTTTCCGTAATCCCTGACATTGCTCATTGCAAATTTAGATAACAATTGTCTGAAGTAACATCAGAGATTAGCTTCTAGAATATTGAGATCTCTTAGAAATCTAGTTGTAGAAATTAATCTTTCTAAAGCACAGCTCTTTTTATATCCCTGAGTGGCTTCCTACTGCCTGAGAATCAAGGACTTCCATAATTGAACCCTAAATTATCTACCAGGCTTATCTCTCCCTAATTCCCTTTATGTATCCTACACATACCCAGCTTCATTTCCAGTATGTCTTGCTTTCTCCACTTCCAAGATCAATGCCTTTGTTTGCCCTTTCAATGTCTACCTCTTCCCCATCCCTACATCTCAGAACTTCAAATATGACAATACTAGCACTATCCCATCATTCTTTCACTAACCCCACTCCCAAAACGGGAAATAAACTCTCTTCCCGCCAAATCTCAATAGAACTTTATGTGGTACCTCTCTTACAACACCTGCCACACTCTACCTTGTATCAAAAGTATGTCTCTGTCTTATCTCCCCTGAGACTATAGACTCATTGAGGACTGGTTTTATACCTAATTTTGTTTATATGTGCATTTCCCATTCTAGAACACCCAAGTATTTGTTGAATGTTTACATAAGATCAGTACAAAGACTTCTATTTCTTTATTTTTTTTTTCAATTTCTATATAGATTACATCGTGTTCACCACCCAAAGACTAATTAGAATCCATCACCACACACATGTGCCTAATCATCCCTTTCACCCCCCTCCCTACCCGCTTCCCCTCTGGTAACCACCAGTCCAATCTCTGTCTCTATGTGTTTGTTGTTGTTTTTATCTTCTACTTATGAGTGAGATCGTACGGTATGTGACTTTCTCTCGCTGACTTATTTCGCCTAGCATAATACCCTCAATGTCCATCCATGTTCTAACAAATGACTGGGTTTCATCATTTCTTATGGCTGAGTAGTATTCCATTGTGTATATATACCACATCTTCTGCATTCGTTCATCCCTTGATGGGCATCTAGGTTACTTCCAAGCCTTGGCTGTTGTGAATAATGCTGCAGTGACTTTAGGGGGTGCATGTAACTTTACACATTGGTGTTTTCATATTCTTTGGATAAATACCCAGCAGTGGAATAGCTGGATCGTATGGTAGTTCTATTCTTAATTTTTTGAGGAATCTCCATACTGTTTTCCATAGTGGCTGCACCAGTTTGCACTCCCATCAGTCGACTATGAGAGTTCTCTTTTCTCCACATCCTCTCCAAAACTTATTTCTTGTCTTGTTAATTATAGCCATTCTGACCGGCGTGAGGTGAGATCTCATTGTAGTTTTGATTTGCATTTCCCTGATAGTTAATGATGTTGAACATCTTTCATGTGCCTGTTGGCCATCTGTATATCTTCTTTGGAGAAACGTCTGTTCAGGTCTTTTGCCCATTTAAGACCCATTTCTTTAAAATAAGATTTCAGATGGAAAACTTGAGCAGAAAGCTTAACCAAAGTAGATCATAGTAACAGTTATATGAACAGTTATAACCATTCATATCTGGTTATAAGCAGATTTTTTTCAAATCTAATATAAAGTAGTGGAAATAGTTCATAAAAATAGAATTAAAATTAATAGATCTGTGGATGTTTATTATAGTTATAAAGCCCCTACTTTGTGCTGGGCACTATTCCAGACTCACTACATGTTAGCTCATTGAGTTTCACAGTATCCTTGTATGGCGGCCCTCATTCTACAGCTGAGCAAACTGAGGCTCTGAGAACTTAAGTAATTTGGCTGTGTCATTCAGCTGTTAACTAGCAGAGCTGGATTAAAACTCAAGACTGCCTAACTATAAAACCTACACGTTCTTAACACTACTCCAGTATTTTTAAATGTCATCTTGTGGAAGGTTGAGGTATCCTAAAAAGAGTAAGTTATCCTTAACAGTCTTTGTTTCATTTGTGTTTAAACCATGGTAACAATGTAAAGTGAAATGATGACTACAATTTAACAAACACAAACTGCTGTTTTATGATGTTTCTGTTTCTTTTTTATTGCTTTAGACTTATGATTTTTGTACTTCATGATCTTGTTTTTTTATAATGATTTCAGAAACAACACTTAGATAATGAGTACATTCGTTGGCTTTCTGGGAGGTTGCTGATCCTACTTTATTTATTTAGTAGTTGAGTGATAGTTAAAAGAGTCTGTCAACCCAGTGATTCTAACACATTGCTTGATGTTTGTTCCTGAGGGATATCATCATGATCTTTTATGACCAAAGACTTGAGGCCTACTCCTAAGTAATAATAGTAGCCAACAGTGATTAGTACTTACTTTGACCAGGCACTGTGCAAAGCATTTTACATGGATATTCCCATTTATAGTATTAGGTGTAAAATTTCCTGTCAGCTACATATATTGCATGAAGTTTTTAAAATTAAAATACACAAGAATAAAAAAATACTGTAGTATCATAATAGAACATATATTGATAGATAGAAGAGAAAATTTCCCAATACAGTAAGTTAAAGTTATGATCCTGGTGTTCTGCTCTTGCGTTTCTTTCTTCCTTGATTTAGATGAAGATAGATTTCCATTTTCTTAATACAATCTGAAGAAGACAATAGATTCACCTTAAAACGTCTAATATTTTGTGTGTGTGTGTGTGTGAGGAAGATCAGCCCTGAGCTAACATCCGATGCCAATCCTCCTCTTTTTGCTGAGGAAGATTGGCCCTGGGCTAACATCTGTGCCCATCTTCCTCTATATGGGATGCCACCATAGCATGGCTTGACAAGTGGTGCATCGGTGTGCATCCAGGATCCAAACCCGCACACCCCGGGCCGCGGAAGCAGAGCATGCGCACTTAACTGCTATGCCACTGGGCCAGCCCCAAAACATCTCATATTTCTAACATTCTTCATTTAAGACCAAAGAAGTTACATTTTTAACAGTTGAGACTATAATTAAATTTAGTCATTTTAATCCAAGAACTTGACCATATTTACAATTAAAATGTATGAATAGATTGTTTTATTAAATGTGTCCTTTTGACTATCTTACTTTTAGTATCTTTAAGCCTTTTCCATGTAAGCAGAACTACTTCTAAAAGTTTTTCCATAATACATAGTACTGGTAGTTTTATTATACAAAACAGAAATAACAGTTTACTTATATTCAAAAGTTAAAAAATGGAATACTGACTCATGGGGGAACACTAAGAACCAAATAGTGTTCTCTGCCAAATGTTTTTATGAGGCTATTGTTATTTTTTTATATTAAACGAGGTAATAGGAATCACTTGTTCTTTAATCAATAAATGTTTTAGAATTTGTTAGTGATATCTGAATAATTTAATAGATAACACAGAATGGATGTTCACTATTAAGAATTAAATTATCTCTCTCACCGAGGAAGATACCATTTAATACACTCAAGTAGTTTAGGGAAGGAGGCACTAATGGTCTGAAGGACTTCTTGCCATAAAACAGAGCAAGAAGGTTATTCCACAAAACTGGCAAACTCAGGCTTAGTTTTCAGATTAGAAAACTGAGTATTAAGAACAAAAAGAATACAGGTTAAAACCTTGTACGGTAATTAACATTTTTAAATGTCTGCCATTCCTTCACTGATACAGGCTAATTGATATTCTTTAATGTTCTCCTAGCATTAATTCTTTTCATGCTCTACCCTGTGAATGAGTAGTTATTTGAAAGGCTGCTATGCAGTTGTAACTATTAAATGAAATATAATAAGAAAGCACTTAGATACTGCCTCAAGCAGAACTCTTAAATCATACGGGCATGCTCAACAACAACAAGAAAAACAAAAACAATTAGAAAGTGATCATAGGACTTGAATAGATATTTCTCCAAAAAAGATATACCAATGGCTAATAAGTACATGACAAGATGTTCAACATCATTAATCATTAGGTTACTGCAAATCAACCTCACATTCACAATGAGATTCCACCTCACACTCATTAGAATGGCTACTATCCAAAAAACAGAAAGTAACAATTGTTGGTGAGGATGTAGAAAAATTAGAACCCTTATGTACTGTTGATGTGCTATAGGCTAAATGTTTATGTTCCCCCAAAATTCATATGTTGAAATCCTAATGCCCAATGTGATAGTATTAGGAGGTGGGGCCTTTGGGAAGATTAAGTCATGGGGCAGACCCCTCACAAATGGGATTAGTACCTTATAAAAGAGGCCCTAGAGGGTTCCCTTGCCCCTTTCACCATGTGAGGACACAGCGAGAAGGCACTGGCTATGAACCAGGAAGCAGGTTCACAGAACACCAGAACACAACCATGTTGGCATCTTGATCTTGGACTTCCCAGCCTCCAGAACTATGAGAAATAAATTTCTGTTGTTTATAAGCTACTCAGTGAGTGGTATTTTGTTATAGCAATCTGAACAGACTAAGACATGGTGGTAGTGTAAAATGGTGTAGCTGCTATGTAAAACAGTATGACAGTTCCCGTAAAATTAAACAGAGTTATTGTATGATCCAGCAATCTCACTTCTAGGTATATACCCAAAAGAATTGAAAGCGAGGTCTCCAAAAGATATTTGTACACCCGTGTTCATAGCAGCATTATTCACAATAGCCAAAAGGTATGAGCAACCAGGTGTCCATTGAGAGATGAATGGATAAACAGAATGAGGAATATACCTACAATGGTATATTATTCAGCCTTAAAAAGGAAGGAAATTCTGACACATGCGACATTATGCTAAGTGATATAAGCCAGTCACAAAAAGACCATATGATTCCACTTATATAAGGTACCTAGAGTAGTCAAATTCATAGATACAGAAAGTAAAACGGTGCTTGCCAGGGAGTAGGACAGGAGGGGAATGGAGAGTTATTATTTAATGGGTACAGAGTTTCAGTTTTGCAAGATGAAGATTTCTGGAGATGGATAGTTTCTGGAGGTGGTTGCACAACAATGTGGATGTACTTAATACTACTGAACTGTACACTTAAAAATGGTTAAGATAGTGTATTAGGGTTCTGCAGAGAAACAGAACCAATAGGATATGTCTACACACACACATATATGTACATATATCTGGAGATACAGGAATTAGCTCATGCAATTATAGAGGCAAAGAAGTCTCCTGAGTCTTCCTGGAGAACCAGGGAAGCTGGTGGTGTAATTCAGTCTGTCTGAAGGTGTGAGAACCAGGGGAGCTAATGTCTGGGTGCAGGAGAAGATGGATGTCCCAGCTCAAGCAAAGAGAGCAGATTCACCCTTCCCCCGCTTTTGTGTTCTCTTCAGGCTCTCTTCAAGGATTGGATGATGCCTCCTGCATTGGTGAGGGCAGATCTTAGTCAGATGTTAACCTCTTCCAGAAACACCTCACAGACACACCTTGAACTAATGTTTTCCCAGCTATCTGGGCATCCCTTAGCCCAGTCAAGTTGACACAAAATTAACCATCACAGATGGTAAATTTTGTTCTGTGTATTTTACCACAATTAAAAATAAAAATAAAAAGCCCTAAGGAAATATATAAGGGTGATTCTAAGAAGACTCTCTGGTCCCATTTAGAAATGTAATTTTGTTTAACTTAGACATCATTAGCCTTTTTATCCTCAAAAAAGCTTATCATGACTTGTGACAGCCCACTTGTCATAGCTAAAACTTGTCAACCACGCCTATACCAACTCTGCCGATGATGCACCCTTACTAACCAGCTGCCATCATGAAAAATTCAAAACAACTAATTTGTGCTCTCGCAGGCTGAAAGTCTTTGAGTCATTAGTTGCCTTAGCCAATCCAGTAGACACTTTAAAACGATGTGACTTTACAAGCTCAGAGTATTTTCTAAGGTACATATCATCTTTTTTCCCCCCTAAAGTGCTTCTGCAGATATTCAGTAAACTCAATAACTTAGCTAATAGAAATACTTTCGTACTTTGATAGCTTCTAGTTTTGTTAACATTTGTTTATCTTTCTCATAGTTCTTTTATTTCTTTACTTGTCTGACTGTTGTGCAAAGGAGGTATGCACACACTCATCATTTGTGCCAATAATGTAAAAGTAAAATAAAGTTTAATGAGAAATGACAGGTAGAAAAACAGCAGAATGCCTGGGCTGCAGTCCTCTCACTGTCTTGCAGTAAGGCACACTTGAATCAACTGTAGTGGGATGCACCTTGGGAAATACTCCAGCAGAAGACAAAATGTCCAGGAAATGTAAAATGATCTGTGGCATTCTATAATTTATATGGATATTGGAAGACAATGGGGAATATCTAGATGAAAAGAGAGCTACCTGGTTAAGGAAAATGACCTTGTTAGAAAGGAAGAGCCTCTGGAGCTAAGCTTCAGTTATTAGCCCGTTCTTTTATTGATCTAACTGACTTGCTGAGCCAACTCCCTCCTAAGTTATCAAAAGGTAGGAGAAAATGAAACCAGGACCATCCGAATTTGCCTCTCCCATCTTCCCCTTAAAATATAAGCTCCTCAATGTTCAAATCTTTTCCTAATTCATCTTTCTGTTTGCACTGCTGTAAAGTGCCTGCCGACTGAATATTCATGAGTTTTATAATGTTA
Source organism: Diceros bicornis minor (assembly GCF_020826845.1). Lineage (NCBI taxonomy): Eukaryota > Metazoa > Chordata > Mammalia > Perissodactyla > Rhinocerotidae > Diceros > Diceros bicornis. The sequence continues at coordinate 1,126,936 of NC_080771.1, read as the reverse complement.
GTGAGTTTTATAGTCTATGTCAGGATTTCTCAAATCAGCACTATTGACGTTTGGGGCCAGATAATTTTTTGTTGTGGGGACTGTTCTGTTTATTATAAGATGCTTAGCAGCTTCCTTGGCCTCTATTGACTAGATGCCAGTAACACCCCCCAGTCATGACAATCAAAAATGTCTCCACTGGCCACCCCCATGGACTAGTGGTTAAGTTGGGCACGGTCCGCTTTGGCAGCCCGGGTTCAGTTCCTGGGCGCGGACCTGTACTAGGCGGCGGCCATGCTGTGGCGGCAACCCACATGCAAAACATAGGAAGATTGGCGTGAATGTTAGCTCAGGGCGAATCTTCCTCAGCAAAAAAAATAAAATAAGTCTCTAAAGAAGAATAAAGCAGGCGACATCATGGTTCCTTATTTCAAGCTATATTATAAAGCTGTTGTAATTAAAACAGTATGTAACTGGCATTAAAACAGACAGATAGATCAATGGAACAGAATTGAAAGCCCAGAAATAAAACCATACATCTACAGACAACTAATCTTCGACAAAGGAGCTAAGAACATACAATAGAGAGAGGAAGGTCTCCTCAATAAATGGTGTTGGGAAAACTGGACAGCCACATGCAAAAGAATGAAAGTAGACTATTATCTTTCGCCATACACAAAAATTAACTCACAGTGGATTAAAGACTTGAAGGTAAGACCTGAAACCATAAAACTCCTAGAAAAGAATATAGGCAGTATGCTCTTTGACATCGGTCTTAGAAGGATCTTTTCAAATACCATGTTTACTCTGGCAAGGGAAACAAAAGAAAAAGTAAACAAATGGGACTTCATCAGACTAAAGAGCTGCAGGGCAAAGGAAACCAGGAACAAAATGAAAAGGCAGCCCACCAACTGGGAGAAAATATTTGCAAATCATGTATCCAACAAGGGGTTAATCTCCAAAATATATGGAGAACTCAACACAACTCAACAACAAAAAAAACAACCCGATCAAAATGTGGGCAGATGATTATGAACAGACATTTTTCCAAAGAAGATATACAGATAGCCAACAGGCACATGAAAAGATGTTCACCATCATTAATTGTTAAGGAAATGCAAATCAAAAGTACACTGAGATATCACCTTACACCTGTTAGAATGGCTGTAATTACCAAGATAAAAAGTAACAAATGTTGAAGAGGATGTGGAGGAAAAGGAACCCTCATACGCTGCTGGTGGGAATGCAAACTGGTGCAGCCACTATGGAAAATAGTATGGAGATTTCTCAAAAAATTAAAAATAGAAATACCATATGACCCAGGTATCGCACTACTGGGTATTTATCCAAAGAACTTGAAATCAACAATTCAAAGACACTTATGCACCCCTATGTTCACTGCAGCATTAGTCACAATAGCCGAGATGTGAAAGCAGCCCAAGTGCCCACCGACTGATGATTGGATAAAGAAGAGCTGGTGTATATATATATATATATATATATATATATATATACAATGGAATACTACTCAGCCATAAAAAAGACAAAATTGTCACATTTGCAGCAACATGGATGGACCTTGAGGGTGTTATGTTAAGTGAAATAAGCCAGACAGAGAAAGACAAACACTGTATCATTTCACTCATATGTGGAAGATAAACAACATGGACAAAGGGAACAGATTAGTGGTTACCAGAGGAGCAGGGGGTTGAGGGGTGGGCATCAGGGGTAAAGGGACATATGTATATATGGTGACAAATAATAATATACAACTGAAATTTCACAATGTTATAAACTATTATGACCTCAATTAAAAAAAAAAAAAACACAGGCACATAGACCAATGGAATAGAATAGAGAGCCCAGAAATAAATCCCTGCATGTATGGTCAACTAATATTTGACAAGGGAGCCAATAATACTCAGTGGAGAGAAGACAGTCACTTCAATAAATGGTCTTGGAAAAATTGGTTATTCACATGTAAAAGAATGAAACTAGACCCCTATCTTACACCACTCACAAAAATTAACTCAAATGGATTGAAGACTTAAATATAAGACTGGAGACCATAAAAATCCTGGAAGAAGACATAGCAAAAAAGCTCCTTGACATGGATCTTGGCAATGATTTTTAGGATATGACACCTAAAGCACAAGCAATAAAATAAAAAATAAACTGGGACTACATCAAATTAAAAAGCTTCTGCACAGCAAAAAGAAGTGATCAACAAAATGAAAAGACAACCTACGGAATGGGAAAAAAAATATTTATAAACCATGTATGTGATAAGGGGTTAATATCCAAAATACATAAAGAGCCTGTACAATTCAATAGCAAAACAACAAGTAATCCAATTGAAAAATGAGCAAAGGATCCAAATAGACGTTTTTCTAAAGAAGATATACAAATGGCCAACAGATACATGAAAAGGTGGTCAACGTCACTAATCATCAGGGAAATGCAAATCAAAATCACAATGAGATATCACCTTGTGCCTGTTAGAATGGCTGTCTTCAAAAAGATGAGATAACAAATGCTGGCAAGGATGTGGAGAAAAGGGAACACTTGTACGCTGTTGGTGAGATTGTAGATTGGTACAGCCACTATGAAAAACAGTATGGAGGTTCCTCAAAATATTAAAAAATAGAACTACCATATGATCCAGCAATTCCACTTCTAGGAATATATCTGAAGGAAATGAAAACAGTACATCGAAGAGATATCTGCACCCCTTACAGTAACCAAGACATGGAAGCAACCTAAGGGTCCATCCACAGATGAATGGATAAAGAAGTTGTGGGGGGGGGGTGTATACACAAATATATATACATACACATACAATGGAATATTATTCGGCTGTAAAAAAGGAAGGAAATCCTGCCATTTGTGACAAAATGGATGGACCTTGAGAGCATTATGCTAAGTGAAATAAGCCCGACAGAGAAAGACAAATAGTGTATGATCTCACTTATAGGTGGAATCTAAAAAAAAACCACCTCAAACTCAAAGAAGAAGAGATCAGATGTATGGTGACCAGAGGTAGGGGGAGGGGGAATTGGAGGAAGGTGGGCAAAAGGTACAAACTTCCAGTCACAAGATAAATAAGCACTAGGGATGTAATGTACAACAGGATGACTATAGTTAACACTGCTGTGTGGTAATTTGAAAGTTGTTGAGAGTAGATCCTGAGTTCTCACCACAATGAAAAAAACTTTTTTTTTTCTTTTTCTTTTTCTTTTGTATCTGTATGAGATGATGAATGTTAACTTACTCTGGTAATCATTTCACAATGTATGCAAGTCATATTACTATGCTGTACACCCTAAACTTATACAGTGCTGTATGTCAATCATATCTCAATAAAACTGCAGGAAAAAAATGTCTCCACATATGATCTCTCCACCTAGTGTCTAGGGTTTTTAGTTATACTTACCAGGAAGAATAGGGAAACATATATCTACTACTGTAGTCTCTTCCCAGAAGGGAAGGTTCAGCCTGAGTGATTCTGATACAGGAGAAAAACTAGTGGGAAAAACTTTCTTGCCTATAAGTTTTGTCTTCTGAGTTTGACCATGCCGGTTTCTGTTGCCACAGTTGAGGTTTAGCTTCTCAAATAAGAATGGCAGGGGTAGAGTGAAAGAGTGGGGGAAGACACAACAGCCTCAGACTTGTGTGTCTTGGCATTAGTCAAACATGGTTCATTTCACAATATCAGGAGAATTCTATTGAATCAATGTTCCAAAATTCCTTTTTAAAAAAGTCTTAACCTTACTTTCATGACATAGCCACCTTGGTTTCTTGCACTTGCATCTTGCACTTTCTAAACTTGTGGAATAAAATAAATACAGTCATCTATCTAGTAAAAGTTTATGCAATGCTGCCAAGCAATTTGTTTATTGATTTGTTCATCTCATTCGTGTATGTGAGAAGGGGAATATGATAATGTACAAGGATAATGTATTATGGAGCCAAAAATGAAGGCATTTCTGATTAATGAGCGATAGTACTCAAGTTTTATAGTATTCACAATTTCATCTGAACTCTAGTAATTGTGTGGTAGTGTGTTTAGAGTTGCAGTGAATTAAACTCATTTTATCAGGAGCAGTACCTGAAAATGCAACTGGTTTATTTTCTATCATATACTTTCAGAGCAGAATGTTTTAACATCATTATTCCCATATAATTGTTTTGACTAAGGTAGAAAATATTAATATGAGCATAGTAACATTTTCAGCTAATTACCTAGGATGAAAAACAAGTACCTTTATATATGTATCTCTATCCACTGAGATCCATGATTGACCCCTAAATTAAATGAAAAAAGTTAATATAGTATATCATTAACAACAGAAATTATTTTAGCAATTAAAATGGAAAAATAGAATGTCTACATGGAAAACACCTAGGAAAGATATGTACTATTTTATTGTTAAGCATGTTTTAGGCATAAAAGTATTTTCTTACTCTATTCACATAAACTAGAGTTTTCTCATTAGCCATATGTTTTTTTTAAGGTGAAATAAATGGCTTTGACTCTAAGGCAGATTACTAGTATATAAATCACAACTCTTTCTGTTGGTTTTTAGCATAATTACTGCAACTTGGATGTAGTTTACGTAGTAGATCAGAGCTACCATAAAATCCATCAGTCTTATCTACAGCCTAAAAAGTAGAAAATTCTTAAGAAAAATGTCACCGCCACCAGCTATAAACATTAAAGGATCACTTTGAGAACCTTGAAATAATTTTAGTTAGTTCTGTGCGTGTTTTTAATTACTGACACTGCATTCAAAGTATTGGGCCAGACCCCCTGATGAGGATACGAAGATAAACAATACAAGGTCAGCCTTTTCCCTAAAGGGCTAGGGAGAATACTGTTGAGATTTGTTGAAAACTTTCAGCCATTATCAGAAAATATTATAACATGATTAACTATAAGACAAATTAAAATGTACTGAATACTTATGTGAAATAAATTTAAGGGGCTTTATTTTTTTGCTGACTTACAGCTTCATTGAAATAGTATTTCACAGATCCTCAATTCATTCCACCAGCCCCTCCAGCCTTCCTGTCTCACCTAAGCGGGGTAGGGGGGAGTGGTTGGAAAACTAAGAACCATTGCTGAAGCTCACATCCCAGGGACACAGGCCCACTGAAAGACTGAGGTTTGCTCATAAGATTACAGAATTCCTCCCCTCACCAATACCTTATCCCCACACACACTGCTCCAGTGTAATAGTAGTAGGTTACAGTTGAACAAGCTTCAAGAGCAGACACTATCTAAAGAGGAGTTCTTAATGAAACCCAAGATAACAAGGAAGACAAAAACAAGGACACTAAGGGGATTTGAAGGCTCTGCCACCAACAGCTATAACAGGCGTTAAACCAGCCCACCTTGTAGCCAAATTAACATAAAACCTCACACTAAAGGGCTCAGTTCCTATAACATCATATCCATCATATCTGGTGCTCAATGAAAAATTACAAGACAAGGAAAAACTTAGTCTGAAGAGACAAAGCAAACATCAGAACCAGACTCAGATGTGTCAAAGATTTTGGAATTATCAGACAGGAAATTTAAAATAACTATGATTAATGTGTTAAGGGCTCAAATAGAAAAAGTGGACAACATGTAAGAACAGATGCATAATGTAGGCAGAGAGGTGGAAAGTCTAAGAAAGAATCAAAAGGAAATGTTCGAAATCAAAAACACTGAACGGAAATGAAGAATGACTTTGATGGACTCATCAGTAGAGTAGACATGGACAAGGAAAGAATTAGTGAGCTTGAAGACATGTCAATAGGAATTCCCCAAACTGAAATGCAAAGACAAAAAAAGAATGAGGAAAAAGCCCCCCAACAACTGAGGGACAATTTCAAAGTGTGAAATATGTGTATAATTGAAGTCTCAGAAAAAGGAGAAAGAGGAGAGCAGAAGAAATATTTGATGTATTAATGGCCAAGAATTTTCCAAAATTAATGACATATACCAAACCACAGATGCAGGAAGCTCAGAGAACACCACGCAAGGTAAATGCGAAATGTACGCCTAGGCATATCATAATCAAACTGCAGAAAACCAAAGACAAACTCTTGAAATAAGCCAGAGGAAAAAATACCTTACCTTGCCTATAAGGGTAAGAATTACAACTGATTTCTTCAGAAACTAATGCAAGCAAGAAGAAAATGAAATATTTAAAGTGTGGAAGTGTTGGGAAAAAAATCACCAACCTAGAATTCTATATCCAACAAAATTATCTTTTAAACATGAAGGAGAAATAAAGGCTTTATCAGACAGACAAAAACTGAGGGAAATCATCACCAGCAGATCTGCCCACAAGAAATGTTAAAAGAAATTCTTGAGGTAGAAGCAATATGATAGGTCAGAAACTCATATCTGCATAAGAAAGGAAGAACATCAGAGAAGGAATAAAGAAGATAAAATAAGGCCTTTTATTTTTCTTAGTTGATCTAAAAGGTAACTGTTTAAAGTAGTAAGAGTAACAGTGTACTGGGTGATTATAGCATATGGATAAGTGATATGAAAGACAGCAATGCCATAAGAGGTGGGAAGGAGGAATTGGGAATACTCTGTTGTTTATTTAAATTGACCCTTTCCTGGAAATGACAATCCTGAGTCCTTCCTTACCACCAGCTTTGTGTGATAACCTCTTTCAGTGAAACAATAGTGGGCAGTAAAACTTGACTGTATCTTCAAAGAAGAGTGACTTTGCAACACCCCCTCCCCCAAATTTATAGAGAACTAAAGAAGACATGAGGTTAAATAAGGGTAAGAAATATTAGAAACTGATTAAGAATATACTATTCTTACTATCTATAAAGAAACTTCTACGGACAAATTTATAAGTATGAGCAAGTAAAGACACAACAGCAAGAGAATAGAAATTGCTAAGAGCGTGATTAAAAATTGACAAGTGAAAAGTTCAAGAGTATTAGAATCACTTGTAATATATGTGTTGTCTAAGGGTGGGGACTATGCATGTAGACAGTAAACTCCACAGTGATCCTGGTTTTCTCTGAGAAGATTTATTTTATTATTATTCAAAAAATATTTATTGAACATCTAAGTGCAAGCTGTAATCTTAGGCACTTTAAGAAGTATGAAATATATTCATTGTCCTCAAAAAGTCAACAGTTTATTTGGAGAGAGAAAACAAGGAAAAAATAACATGATAAGCTACTAATGAAAGACTTATCAGAAGACTAATGACTTTCTGGAAGATGATTGACTTCACTATTCACCGGCCCCTTCTTCTATGAGACTTAGATGTCTAGAGTGGAGTCTTAACAAAGAACTAGGATTCCATATCATTACCACCTAGAAACTTGATACCCTGGACCTTATTTGCCTGGATAACTGAGCATGACACTTTGCCCAGTGCTATGAATGTACAAAAATATTAAGACACAGTTACTGCTATCAAGAACTTTATATTTCAGGAGCTAAACATATATATTTTTAAATATCTTCTTAAATAATGATTACAAAGCAATAAGTAAGTGTCAAATTAGTGGCAGCAGTAAGTGCTATAGGAGTTCAAAGAAGAAAGAGACCGTTGTAGACTGATTGACAGGTTAACATTTTGTGAAGGAAGTCTTCATTTGAAGCATTGGTACAATACGGATCAGAAGAAGTTAAGAAGAAATGTAGAGGTAGCATTAGCAAAGTCAAAATATGGGAAATGTAACTATATTAGAAGCAACACAAAAAGGAAATAATTTGACCATCAATAAAGAAAATCTTGTTCTGGTTTTATCTTGTTCTGGGTTTTGAAATCTATTGTATACACAAAAGCTATATATTTTGAAGATTTCCTTTTTGTTTTCTTAAGTGTGTTGAGGAAAAACTCTAGTATCCTAGTCAGATGTTCCTGTTGGTTTTATTTAGTTGTTCTAGTATTTTTGCATAACTTGGCAAATGACCTGGAATTTAGTATAGTCATTGTTCTTTACACAAAATATTTGTTTGGTTTTTTGTGTGTGTGTATGGGTGAGGAAGATTAGCCCTGAGTTAACGTCTGTTGCCAATCCTCCTCTTTCTGCTGAGGAAGACTGGCCCTGGGCTAACATCCGCACCCATCTTCCTCCACTTTATATGGGACACCACCACAGCATGGCTTGACAAGCGGTACGTCGGTCCGGGCTCGGGATCGGAACCTGCAAATCCCGGGCCACCGCAGCAGAGTGTGCAAACTTAACCGCTATGCCACCGAGCCAGCCCCTGTTATTTTTAAAGTTATTTTAGTGAGCAGTTTACTAACCATTATAACACATTTTACTTAATTGTGTGTATTCACAAAAAGTAGTAATCGAGAATATGAATCCTACTTAATTTATTTCAAGATTTTATATTTTTAAAAAAAGCAATAAACAATCTAAAATAGGCCTGATGGCCTATTTCTTGAAATATATTTTAAAAGAAAGAAAAGAAAGAAAGGAATGAATGAATGAATGAACAAATGAAAGAAAAATCTCCTTTTACCATGTTGGGGACTTCCAGTTTCTGGTCCAACATGTAAAGGGCTTGGAAGTCATACCCTCATCCTCACCCGAAAAAAAAAAAAAAGGAACAAAATGAAAATCAACAACTCTTCTTAGATCCCTCAGAGAATTGAAGACACAGGGCAAACCACTGCCCCCAAAACAGGAAGGACAGGCAAATACATAGAATCGCAGCTTACCAGGAGCAGAAGCCACAGCTGGGGCCAGTAACTGGCAGGAACACTTGAAGGGTAATTGACTAATTGCTGGAGACTGAGTTCAGACTAGTTTAAGAGATTAAAAACTGGGGGCCCAGCCTTAAAGGACCCAGACTTTCATGGGTTTTATCTCTAGGAACTGCACCAGGTTCTCAGGGTCAAGATCTGAGAAGAATCCCCTTGTACTTCTGTCAGCGGACGAGGGGAAGATTCGCCCTGAGCTAACATCTGTTGCCAGTCTTCCTTTCTTTTTTTCCTCACCAAAGCCCCAGTGCATGGTTGTGTATCCTAGTTGTAAGGCCTTCTAGTTCTTCTATGTGAGCCGCCACCACAGCATGGCAACTGACAGACCGGTGGCGTGGTTCCGCGACCAGGAAGCGAACCTGGGCCGCCGAAGTGGTGAGAGCGCCGAACTTGAACCACTAGGCCATCAGGGCTGGCTCAGAAAATAAACATTTTAAAATACTCCCAGAGCTACTGTTCTTCTTAACAAAGGCCTACCCTCAAGGGAAATTATTTTACCAAAGCCTAATCAACTTGGGTCTTACCAGAGCCTAAATGACATGAGGGAAATGAGATACCAACTCTAGCGCCCTCTAGTCTTCCTGTCTCACCTATGGGGATGGATGGGGGTGGAGGGGAAGGGACCTGAGAAGCACTTGTGAAGGTCATAGCCCGGGTCACAGGCTCACTAAAAGACTGAGACCTGATCCTAGGACTCTAGAACATTTACCCTCCCCCTACAGCCTACCACCACAGCAGTCGGGCTCCCGTATAACAACAGAGGGTTACAGCTGAGCAAGGCTCAGGCCCTATTTAAAAAGGAGTCTCTGAGGAAACCCAAAGATAAGGGAAGAGACAAAAACAAGGACACTAGAGGAGGTTTTAGCCTCTGACTCCTACAGCTACAGCGACCAGTAACTGCAGCCTAACGCATAGCCAGATAAACATAAAACCTCACACTAAAGGCCGGTTTACCTTAGTTCCTATGACTTGATACGTCACGTCCGGCTTTCAGCAAAAAATTACAAGGCATGCTAAAAGGCGGAAAAAAAAACCAAGAAACAGTTTGAATAGACAAAGCACGCATCAGAACCAAGCTCGGTAAAGACAGAGATTTTGGAATTATAAGACCAGGAATTTAAAATAACTATATTTTTAATATCCTAAGTGGTCAGATGGAGAAAGGAAAGGCTAGAAATCAAAACCACAGGCTCAGCAGCAGCTTGGCCGTGGCCAAGGGAAGAGTCAGTGAGCTTGAAGATGTCAATAGAAACTTTCCAAACTAAACAGCAGAAAGAAAAGGAACAAAAAATAGAGTTTACCGTAATGAACTTTGAGGTGTCAATTGCTGTACTACTGGCCCCAGTGACTCACAGTACAGTCCCCTCTCACATTGACTCTACTTAACCAGGGGGCCATCAGCAAACATGACACAAGCAGAACCTTGATAAGCTCTTAACTTTGAGGCTTGCCCTCTTGGGAGGCTGCCCTGAGATTGCATGTGAAGAAGCCCAGTCTAGTCTCCTTGAGAACGAAAGACTATAGGGAGAAAGGCCTACTCAGCCATCCCAGCTGACCTGCCAGCCGAATGCAGCCACGTAAGTGAGCCCAGTCAACACCAGGAGAAACTGCTCAGCTGACCCACGGAAGCATGAGGAGTGAAATGGTTATAGTACTAAGACACTAAACTTTGGGTTGATTTGTTATAAACAATAAATAATTGCTAAAAGGATCGTATTCTGCTTTGCTTAAGAGCCAAATATGAAAGCGTTTATAGAGATGGACTTGTCAATGTTAATAAAAAGGTGTGTTTGGTAAGTGCAGGCGTGAGTAGACAGGATAGGGAAAGAGATGTAGAGAAGCAGAAGGTGAGAATTTGAGTTTAAGAGAATATGCTTACTGACAGTCACAACGTGAATCACATCCTCCAGAAAGACGTTACAAGTGAAAGAAATGACTTTGGTAAAGGAAAAATTATAAGATATTTTTGTGTTTTATGTCTATTGATAGCCAAGTAATTGCCCCCAGGTCTCGCCGAGTTCACTATCATGTGACAGCTACCTAGTCTAATGAACATTTATTGTAACATCACATGTTTCAGTAAAAATATCCTATCTTGCAATTAAGGACTTAAAAAACCTCCTCTCACCTTTGTAAAGTACCTGTGTGTCTTTTATCTCTGTTTCAGAATTAAGCAGTTTTTGTGCTTTTTGTTGCTACTAAAAGACAGAGCTTATAGCAAAATGCCATGGCCCACTGGTTTGCTCTCAGAGAGGTACAGATCTCCAGCATGGAAAATAACGTGCACTAAAGCATAAGCCAAGCCAGGCTTTCCCCTGTAGCTCCTTTATACCACATTGTCCACTTTGGAAACCAGAGTTTATCTTATTAATACAGAGAATGAGAACTGAAACGTAACTGCACATAACCTCAGAAGAGTTTACCTCCCTGTTGCAGCTCTGTACAGGAACACTGACCATTAAGTTAGACCTCCACAGGCAGTAACACCAATGCAATCTGGCTTTAGGAGAGTTGCGGATTTATTTTATTGTTTTCCTTTGCATTATTTTTTACATGTATTGGCCGTGGCTTTTTTTTTCCAATTATTTTATTGAAATCATAAAGGTTTATAACATTGTGTAATTTCAGGTGTACATTATTATTTATCAGTTTCTGTATAGACTGCATCATGCTCACCACCAGTAGTCTAATTTTTATCCATCACCATAGCTATGTGCCCCTTTACCCCTTTTGCTCACTCCCTAGCCCCCTTCCCCTTAGGTAGCCACTAATCTGTTCTCTTTGTCCATGTGTTTGTTTATCTTCCACATATGAGTGAAATCATGCAATATTTGTCTTTCTCTGTCTGGCTTATTTCACTTAACATCATACCCTCAATGTTGTTACAAATGGGATGATTTTGTCTTTTTTATGGCTGAGTAGTATTCCATTGTGTATATATACCACATCTTCTTTATCCATTCATCTGTTGATGGGCACTTGGGTTGTTTCCACATTTGGCTATTGTGAATAATGCTGCAATGTAACATAGGGGTGCATAAATCTCTTTGGATTGTCGATTTCAAGATCTTTGGATAAATACTCAGTAGTGGGATAGCTGGATCATGTGGTAGTTCTATTTTTAATTCTTTGAGAACTCTCCATACTGTTTTCCATAGAGGCTGCACCAGTTTGCATTCCTACCAGCAGTGTATGAGGGTTCCCTTTTCTCTATGTCTTGCACTGGCAGTAGCTTTTATCATTCCTTCATTAGATGTTCATGTGCATTAAGCTATAGAAAAGCAGTTATCAAATTCAAACTACTCAGTTCCTCAAAAAGTTAAACATCGAGTCACCATATGAACCATTAATTCCACTCCTAGATATATTACCAAGAGAATCAAAAATATATGTTACACAAAAACTTTTACATGAATGTTCACAACAGCATTGTTCATGATAGCCAAAAAGTAGAAACAAACAAATGTCCATTAACTAATAAATGGATAAACAAAATATGGCATATCAATACCATAGTATATTATCCAGTTATAAAAACATGAAACATGCTATATAACATGGATGAACCTTGTAAACATTATTCTAAGTGAAAGAAGCCAGGCACAAAAGGCCACATAGTATACAATTCCATTTATGTAAAATGTCTGGAATAGGCAAATCCATAGAGATAGAAAGGAACTGGGGAGGGGTTTCCAGGGACTGGGGGAGGAAGAAATGGGAAGTGACTGCTGATGGGTACAGCTTCCTTTCTGGGGAGATGGGAATGTTCTAGAGTTAGTGATGACAATTGTACAACCTTGTGACTATACTAAAAACCACTGAGTTGTATATACTTTAAAGTGCTGGACTTGATGGCATGTGACTTATTTTTCAACTTAACAGAAAAAAAAGGAAAAAACAACTACTTACATTCTAAATTTAAAATTGGGAAGTAGGTTGACAGATAAAGCTTGAACCAGGGGTCCAAGCGTCCTGATTTATTCCAAAAGAAAAATTAGAAAAACTTCCATGAAAAACTGGTTTTACACTATTTTTCAGGAACTAATATCAAGTTGAAATTCAACCTAAGGAAAAAAACAGAAAATGAGGAATGATTATATAGTAATCAAAATAACAACTAACATTGGTATAGTGCTTTACCGTTTCCAAAGCACTTTTATATACATTAAAAGTTAAGTACTGTTGTAATTGCCTCACAAAATCCGTGCAGTAGGTGGTATTGTAATTCTAATTTTATAGACGAGGAAACATTCAAGTTATATTTTTCTGTTGTATCTTTAAGCATCTCCAGGTCAAGATTTGTCTCTTTTTCATCTCTAAAAGACATACAGTGTGCATTCAATAAATGTTTGGGTGAATGAATAGATAAGTAAGGCTTAGGAAGGGGAAAGGACTTTCTAAAGGTCAGACAAAGCAGTGTTAGAATACTGTCTTGGCATGCAAATCCTGTGTGCTTTCCATGATACCACATCACAAGTCTCCTGTGTTAGGGAACACAGGTGTTCAAGTTCCAGTCTTTAAGCTCGTATCATGTTATTATCCAAAGCCCAAATGGATGTCTCCCACAGTAATCATTGATGTGGCATATGATTAGACCTCAAGGGAAACTAAACAATTGTACAAATTACACTTTGTTATTTACTACCAAACCTTCAGGTTAGTACAACATTTACCAAATGCATGTTGTGTGTCAGCCACTATGCTATGCCCTAGAAATAGGGCATAACAATGAATAAGCCATTAGACTAGAAGCACTGAAGCACCTCTTTTCATGGAGCTATTTTGAGTCTAGTAGGAGGTTCTCCCACTTATTTCACCACTTTATCCTTGTCAATTCTCTAGAAGCTGAGTTCAGATATAATTCAAAATATTCCAAAGGAGTAACAGTCAAATGTGAGTGCATTTTTATTTCTCCATTATAAGCCACCCGTCAACTACCAGGAAAAGAGGCCAATAGTTGTTTTAAGAAGTTTTCCGTAAATAGCTACAATCCTAACTTCTGAAAACCAGGAATTTAGCATTTGAGCATGTAGCCTCACAAATTCCCTATATACTGTTCACATAGGATAACGCGAGATCTTTAGTCTGGATCCACAGTCTAGAGCACCTAGTAACACCTAGTAATACCTTTTAAAAGGTATTAACCACTTTCTCTACATGGATTCTGCCTTTCTATGAAGATAGCCTATTTCTTGTTCTTAAGCTAATTACTAACTAGGACTATTAAAAACCAGGAGTATTTATATAGTGACATTAAATTAATACACATCTTAGATTTGTAATTTGATCATAGATTGATTAAGATGCTCCTCTCATCAACAGAGTGCCTGATAGACAGTCATAAGCAACATAATGACATTTCGGTCAATGACAGACCGCATATATGATGGTAGTCCCATAACACTATAATGGAGCTGAAAAATTCCTATCGCCTAGTGACATCTTAATTTCGTAAAATCGTAGTACAACACAAAATTTACGTGTTTGTGGTCATGCTAATGTAAACAAACCTACTCTGCTACTAGTTGTATAAAAGTATAGCACAGGGGCCAGCCCGGTGGCGTAATGCTTAAGTTCAGCGCACTCCACTTCGCAGCGGTCCATGGGTTCAGATCCCAGGAGCAGACCTACACCACTCATGCCATGCTGTGGCAGTGTCCCGTACACAAAATAGAGGAAAATTGGCACAGATGTTAGCTCAGGGCCAGTCTTCACCAAAAAAAAAAAAAAGTATAGCACATACGGTTCTGTACAATACCTAATACTTGATAATGGTAATAAACGACTATGTTACTGCTTGTGTATTGACGTGTTATCGATATTTTTAGGAGTGTACTCTTTCTACTCATAAAAAAAATGTTTACTGTAAAAGAGTATGCCATGTTACACCAGCAGCAGCCTCATTCAGCTCGTGTTTACTGCGTCTCTTCATTGTATCATTTTCTCTTGTGCTTGATTTAATCTCATGTTGTTTTGTTCATCATGGTCCCTAAACATACAAAATCCACTGCTAGTGTTGCCAGTAAGAGGCCACATTGAGTGATTGACCTGGAAATGAAATTGAAAGTTATTAGGTAACTACGAAGGTGGAAAATCGGTGATGGTTATTGCTCACTGGTCAGGCATGTCCCATTCCACCATAGCAGTAATCTTAAAGAACAAGAGCAAAGTGACAGAAACTGTTAAAGGATCTGCTTCATTGCAGGCTATGAGACTAAATAACAAAAATTCAAGGGCCTGTATGAGACAGGGAGAAACTTTTTTGTGTGTTTTTAATTTTTTGTTTATTGCAGTAACATTGGTTTATAACATTGTAAAAATTTCAGGTGTACATCATTATACTTCTATTTCTGCATAGATTACATCATGTTCACCACCAAAATACTAATTACAACCCATCACCACACACATGTGCCCAATTATCCCTTTCGCCCTCCTCCCTCCCCCCTTCCCCTCTGGTAACCACCAATCCAATCTCTGTCCCTATGTGTTTGTTTATTGTTGTTATTATCTACTACTTAATGAAGGAAATCATACGGTATTTGACCTTCTCCCTCTGACTTATTTCACTTTGCATAATACCCTCAATGTCCATCCATGTTGTCACAAATGGCTGGATTTCATCGTTTCTTATGGCTGAGTAGTATTCCATTGTGTATATATACCACAACTTCTTTATCCATTCGTCCCTTGATGGGCACTTAGGTTGCTTCCAAGTCTTGGCTACTGTGAATAACGCTGCAATGAACACAGGGGTGCATGTATCTTTACGCATTGGTGTTTTCAAGTTCTTTGGATAAATACCCAACAGTGGAATAGCTGGATCATATGGTAGTTCTATCCTTGATTTTTTGAGGGATCTCCATACTGTTTTCCATAGTGGCTGCACCAGTTTGCACTCCCACCAGCAGTGTATGAGACTTCCCTTCTCTCCACATCCTCTCCAACACATGTTGTTTCCTGTCTTGTTAATTATAACCATTCTGGCGGGCATGAGGTGATATCTCATTGTAGTTTTGATTTGCATTTCCCTGATAGTTAATGATTTTGAACATCTTTTCATGTGTCTGTTGGCCATCTGTATATCTTCTTTGGAGAAATGTCTGTTCAGGTCTTTTGCCTATTTTTTAATTGGGTTGTTAGTTTTTTTGTTGTTGAGATGCATGAGTTCTTTATATATTTTGGAGATTAAGCCCTTATCAGATGTATGGTTTGCAAATATCTTCTCCCAATTGTTAGGTTGTCTTTTCGTTTTGTTGATGGTTTCCTTTGCTGTGCAGAAGCTTTTCAGTTTGATGTAGTCCCATTTGTTTATTTTTTCTATTGTTTCTCTTGCCTGGTGAGACACGGTGCTTGAAAATATGTTGCTAAGACCGATGTCGAAGAGCGTACTGCCTATGTTTTCTTCTAGAAGTTTCATAGTTTCAGGTCTCACATTCAAGTCTTTAATCCATTTGGAGTTAACATTCAAGTCTTTAATCCATTTGGTGTTAATTTTTGTGTATGGTGTAAGGTAAGGGTCTACTTTCATTTTTTTGCATGTGGCTATCCAGTTTTCCCAACACCATTTGTTGAAGAGACTGTCTTTTCTCCATTGTATGTTCTTGGCTCCTTTGTCAAAGATTAGCTGTCCATAGATGTGTGGGTTTATTTCTGGGCTTTGGATTCTATTCCATTGATCTGTGTGTCTGTTTTTGTGCCAGTACCATGCTGTTTTGGTTACTATAGCTTTGTAGTATATTTTGAAATCAGGGAACAAACCTCCAGCTTTGTTCTTTTTTCTCAGGATTCCTTGAGCTATTCGGGATCTTTTGTTGTTCCATATAAATTTTAGGATTCTTTGTTCTATTTCTGTGAAAAATGTTGTTGGAACTTTGATAGGGATTGCATTGAATCTATAGATTGCTTTAGGAAGTATGGACGTCTTAACTATGTTAATTCTTCCAATCCAAGAGCACGGAATATCTTTGCATTTCTTTGTGCCTTCTTCAATTTCTTTCAGCAATGTTTTATAGTTTTCCGTGTACAGCTCTTTCACCTCTTTGGTTAAGTCTATGCCTAGGTATTTTATTCTTTTTGTTGCAGTTGTAAATGGGATGGTATTCCTAATTTCTCTTTCTGCTACTTCGTTGTTAGTGTATAGAAATGCAACTGATTTTTGTATGTTGATTTTGTATCCTGCAACTTTACCATATTCGTTTATTACTTCTAAAAGGTTTCTGGTGGATTCTTTAGGGTTTTCTATATATAAAATCATGTCATCTGCAAATAGTGACAGTTTCACTTCGTCCTTTCCAATTTGGATCCCTTTTATTTCTTTCTCTTGCCTGATTGCTCTGGCTAGGACTTCCAGTACTATGTTAAATAGGAGTGGTGAGAGTGGGCATCCATGTCTGCTTCCTGTTCTTAGAGGGATGGCTTTCCGTTTTTCACCGTTGAGGATGATATTAGCTGTGGGTTTCTCATATATGGTCTTTATTATGTTGAGGTACTTTCCTTCTATACCCGTTTTATTCAGAGTTTTTATCATAAATGGATGCTGTATCTTGTCAAATGCTTTCTCTGCATCTATTGAGATGATCATGTGATTTTTATTCTTCATTTTATTAATGTGGTGTGTTACGTTGATTGATTTGCGAATGTTGAACCATCCCTGCATACCTGGAATAAATCCCACTTGATCATGATGTATAATCTTTTTAACGTATTGTATGCGATTTGCTAGTATTTTGTTGAGGATTTTTGCATCCGTGTTCATCAGTGATATTGGCCTGTAATTTTCTTTTTTTTTGTTGTCCTTGTGTGGTTTTGGTATCAGGGTAATGTTAGCTTCGTAGAATGAGTTAGGGAGCTTCCCCCACTCCTCAATTTTTTGGAAGAGTTTGAGAAGGATAGGTATTAAGTCTTCTTTGAATGTTTGGTAGAATTCACCAGGGAAGCCGTCTGATCCTGGAATTTTATTTTGGGGGAGGTTTTTCATTACTGTTTCGATCTCCTTACTGGTGATTGGTCTGTTCAAATTCTCTACTTCTTCTTGATCCAGTTTTGGAAGGTTGTATGATTCTACAAATTTATCCATTTCTTCCAGATTGTCGAATTTGTTGGCATATAGCTTTTCATAGTATTCTCTTATAATCTTTTGAATTTCTGAGGTGTCCATTGTAATTTTTCCTCTTTCATTTCTGAGTTTACTTATTTATGCCTTCTCTCTTTTTTTCTTGGTGAGTCTAGCTAAAGGGTTGTCAATTTTGTTGATCTTTTCAAAGAACCAGCTCTTGGTTGTATTAATTTTTTCTATTATTTTTTTAGTCTCTATTTCATTTATTTCTGCTCTTATATTGTTTCCCTTCTTCTACTGATTTTGGGCTTTGTTTGTTCTTCTTTTTCCAGTTCCTTTAGGTGCATTGTTAGATTGTTTATTTGAGATTTTTCTTGTTTGTTAAGATAGGCCTGTATTGCTATAAACTTCCCTCTTAGAACCACTTTTGCTGTATCCCATAAATTCTGGCATGTCGTATTTTCATTTTCATTTGTCTCCAGGTATTTTTGATTTCTTCTTTGATTTCTTCATTGACCCAGTCGTTGTTCAGTAGCATTTTGTTTAATCTCCACGTATTTGTGGCTTTTCTGATTTTCTTGCTATAGTTGATTTCTAGCTTCATACCGTTGTGGTCAGAAAAGATGCTTGGTATTATTTCAGTCTTCTTAAATTTATGGAGACTTGTTTTGTGGTCTAATATGTGATCATTCCTGGAGAATGTTCCATGTGCATTTAAAAAGAACGTGTATTCTTCAGCTTTTGGATGGAATGCTCTGTATATATCTACTAGGTCCATCTGTTCTAGTGTGTCATTTAAAGCCAATGTTTCCTTATTGATCTTCTGTTTGGATGATCTATCCGGTGGTGTAAGTGGAGTGTTCAAGTCCCCTACTATTATTGTGTTACTGTCTATTTCTCTTTTTATGTCTGTTAATAATTGCTTTATATATTTAGGTGCACCTACATTGGGTGCGTAGATATTTACAAGTGTTATATCCTCTTGTTGGATTGTTCCCTTGTTCATTATGTAATGCCCTTCTTTGTCTCTTTTTACAGTTTTTGTTTTAAAGTCTATTTTGTCTGATATGAGTACTGCTACCACAGATTTCTTTTCATTGCCTTTTGCGTAGAGTATCTTTTTCCATCCCTTCACTTTCAGTTTGTGAGTGTCTTTAGGTCTGAAGTGTGTCTCTTGTATGCAGCATATATATGGGTCTTGTTTTTTTATCCAATCAGCCACCCTATGTATGCCTTTTAATTGGAGCATTTGGTCCATTGACGTTTAAGGTAGCTATTGATAAGTATGTGCTCACTGCCACTTTTTAACTTTTTTTTTTTCAGTGTTTTAGTAGTCCTTCTCTGTTCCTTTCTTCTTCTATACAGAATTGATGGTCTCTTTAGTTTGACCTCTGTCTGAAAGTTCTACTCTTTAACTCCCCTCCTCCCTCATTTTATGTTTCTGATATCATATCTAACCTCTTTTTTGTGCATTTGTATCCATTACCCTCTTATCATGGAAATAGATAATTTTTCCTATTTGTGGTCTTCTCTTTTCCCCTTAAATCAGTCCCTTTAACATTTCTTGTAGCACTGGTTTCTTGGTGACAAACTCCTTTAATTTTTGCTTGTCTGGGAAATTTTTGATCTCTCCTTCCATTTTGAATGATAACCTTGCTGGGTAGAGTATTCTTGGCTGTAAGTTTTTTCCTTTTAGCACTTTAAATGTATGGTGCCACTCTCTTCTAGCCTGTAAGGTTTCTGCTGAGAAGTCAGCTGATAGCCTTATGGGGTTTCCTTTGTATGTAACTTGACTTTCTCTTGCGGCTTTTAGGATTCTCTCTTTATCTTTAATTCTGGACATTTTGATTATGATGTGTCTTGGTGTGGGCCTCTTTGGGTTTATCTTGTTTGGGGCTCTCTGTGCTTCCTGTATCTGGATGTCTGTTTCCTTCCTTAGATTAGGGAAGTTTTCATCTATTATTTCTTGAAATAGATTCTCTGCCCCTTTGTCTCGCTCTTCTCCTTCCAGGACACCTATAACACGGATGTTAGTGCGCTTGATGTTGCCCCAGAGGTCCCTTAGACTGTCCTCACTCTTTTTAATTCTTTTCTCTTTTACCTGTTCAGCTTGGGTAATTTCCTCTAGTCTTTCATCCAGCTCGCAGATCTGTTCTTCTGTATCTTCTACTCTGCTTTTGAGTCCCTCTACTGAATTTCTCATTTCCAGTATTGTATTCTTCATTTCTGATTGGTTCTTTTTTATATCTCCCATTTCTTTGTTGACATTCTCACTGAGTTCCTCTATTCTTCTCCCCAGATCGGTGAGCATCCTTAACACTCTTTGTTTGAACTCTCTGTCGGGTAGGTTGCTCATTTCTGTTTCACTTAGTTCCTTTTCTGGGGTTTTGTCCTGTTCCCTTACTTGGAATGTATTCCTTTGCCTCCTCATTTTGCCTCTTTCCCTGTGCCTATGTCTACATATTAGGTAGGTCAGCTACGTCTCCTGCTCTTGGATAGGTGACCTTATGTGAGTGATGCCTTAGGGGGCCTGCAGTGTGCTTCCCTCAGTTCTCAATGTTCCAGTGGTGACCCCTATGTGGGCTACGTGTGTCCTTCTGTTGTGGCCTGTTTGCTCTCCCTGTAGGCGCCCAGGGAGGCCGAGTTATGCTCCTGGCCAGCTGTTGTAATGCTCAGCTGCTTGTGCTGGGGAGCCCCAGCACAGTTGGCTGCAAGTTCTAATACCCCATTTGTGTTGCAGTATTTCTTTTAAGTGAGTAGGCCCCCAGCGTGGCAGGTTGTTAGGCTCTGGGCCTTACAATTGCTGTAAGCCTCCAACCTTTAGGTCTCTTGTCAGCTCTCTGAGCATTGCAGCTGTGTGGGGCTGGCCTCCGACACGTGAGCACCCAATTTTTTCAGACTTTGGAAGGTGGGGCCAACCCCCTATGTGGGTCTTTGAGAAGCACAAGTCTGCAGCTGACAAGCCCCGCCGCCCACAGGTCCACACACACAGTCAACACAGTCCTGCCCCGTGTGCGCGCCCCGACCCCCCGAAGTGGACCCAATCTCTCCACGGCGGGAACCCCACACACTCCACCACCCTGGCTGAGCTGGATTAAATCAGTGCTCTAGTGGGTGGGGCAGACCTGGGCTAGCAGGCCCCAGGGAGAACTCCAACGGCGTCTGTGTCAGCACACCCACACCAGGCCACAACAATGGCCGCCGCCAATGTCCCAGTCCCTGGAGAGGTCTCACCTTTCACCGAGAGGCACTCAGAGCCTATCAGGTGAGTCTCCTTTCACCAAAGCACTATGCACCTTTCTTTCCGGTGATTTTAGGTTGCTTTCTGAAATGAGTGCGTTTGCGTGTGGGCCCTTTAAGAGCTGGTTTTAATTTCTTTGTGAACCAGCTTTTCTGAGGGTACTCCCCAATGTTTTAGTAGCAGGCAAAGTCAGATATTATGCCACTCGTCTCGATTGTGCTGGGTCCACAAAATGCCCACAGTGGGGTCGCTCCCCAGCTCAGGGCCCCACTCCTCCAGGGAGGGCTGCGTACCTTTGGGCTGCTCCCAGGCGGCTCTGAAGCTGGTGGCTTGTGAAGGCGGCGTTTTTCCTCTCCAGAAGGGAGTTTCTGCCTCTTCTACCTCAATTAGGATTGTGCTTTGTTGCAGGAGTTCCTCTTATCCAGTTTTCAGTTCTGTCTTGGGTAATTTTTCCACAAGTAGTTGTAAATTGGCTGTGTCCGCGGGAGGAGGTGAGTTCAGAGTCTGCCTATGCCGCCATCTTGACTTCGTTCCCACAGGGAGAAACTTTTAATGACCCGAGTGGAAGACCAGACACAGAAGCATATCCCTCCCAGCACGGTGATGATCATGGCGAAAGCAAAAAGCTTGTTTGCAATGTTGAAAGAAAAGGTTGGATCCTACTACAACATTGAATTCACTGCTAGGCCTAGGTGGTTTAAATGATTCAAAAATTGTTATTCATTACATAATGTGCAAGTGAGTGGTGAGTCTGCAAGTGCTGATGTGAAGGCAGCTGAAAAATTTTTTGAAATTCTAGGTAAGCTGATTGTGGAGGAAAATTACCTGCCAGAGCTGTTATGGATGAAACCTCCCTATTCTAGAAACAGGTGCCTGAAAGGACTTTCATCCTTAAGAAGGCCAAAGCAATGCCAGGCTTCAAGGCTTTTAAGGACAGGATAACAATAACAATCTAGCTTGGGGGCAATGTTGCAGGCTGCAAATTGAAACTCTGTGTGATCTGGCACAGTGAGAACCCCAGGGCCTTCAAGCATATGAAGGACCACACACCGCCAGTGTACTACAGGGGCAATAAGAAGTCATGGATGACCCAGCTCCTCTTCCAAGATGTCCTCCATGGCATCTTGGAATTGCCATGCCATGAAATGGAGAAGTACTATTTGGAGAAAAACATACCTTTCAAGATTTTGCTTATTGTTGATAATGCTCCCAGACATCCTCCTCTTTTTGGTGATCTTCATTCCAATATCAAAGTGGTGTTTCTCCCTCCAAATACCACCTCTTTCATCCAACCAATGGATCAAGGAGTTACAGCAGATTTTAAGGCCTACTACCTGGAGGACCTTTGCCCAGGCTACTGCTGCAACTGAGGAAGACACTGAGAAGACACTAATGCAATTCTTGAAGGATTACAACATCTGTGACTACATTAAGAACCTTGCTTGGGCTTGGGGTATGAATGGCATCTGGAAGAAGACATTCAGGAGGTTCATCCATAACTTCAAAAGATTTACCAAGGATGAGGAGTTGCAAAAATCAACATGGCTGTGGTTGAGATGGCAAACAACTTTAACCTAGGTGTGGATGAGGATGACATTGAAGAGCTCCTTACTTTGGTTTTTGAGAGATTGACTAATGAGGAGTTGTTGGAACTGGAACAGGAACTGAGGAAGGCACTGATGCAATTTTGGAAGGATTACAACATCTATGACTGCATCAAGAACCTTGCTTGGGCTTGGGGTGATGTCACCAAGGACTGTATGAATGGCATCTAGAAGAAGACACTCAAGAGGTTTGTCCATGACTCCAAAGGGCTTGCCAAGGATGAGGAGGTTGCAAAAGTCAACAAGACTGTGGTTGAGATGGCAAACAACTTTAAGCTGGGTGTGGGTAAGGATGACATTGAAGAGCTCCTAGAGGTGGTTCCTGAGGAACTGACTAATGAGGACTTTTTGGAACTGAAACAGGAACACATAGCTGAAGAAGAGGTAAGAGAAAAGGAAACTGCAGGAGAAGAAAAAGAAGCCCCAAGAAAATTCACAGTGAAAGGTTTAGCAGAAGCTTTTGCAGACCTCAACAAGCTCCTTAAAAAGTTTGAAGGCATAGCTCTCCAACACTGAAAGGTTTCCATCAATAGAGAGGAATGTTCATGCTACATATCTGCTTACAAGCAATTTGATGATGAAAAACAGAAACAAACCAAGAAAACCACCATGAAGAGTGACACCTACTCAAGAAGAGCCTCAGGCAGGTCCTTCAGGAGGTGTTCCATGTTACCACAGGAGACGACAGCTCCGTGCATGTCACTGCCCCTGAAGACCTTCTAGGGGGACAAGATGTGGAGGTGGTAGACAGTGATATTGATGATCCTGACCCTGTGTAGGCCTAGGGTAATGCGTGTTTGTTTCTTAATTTTTAACAAAAAAAGTTTAAAAGTGAAAAACAATAAAAAATTTTAAAAACAGAAAAAAGCTTATAGAATAAGGATATAAAGAAAGAAAATACTTTTGTACAGCTGTACAATGTGTTTGTGTTTTAAGCTAAATGTTATTACAAAAGAGTCAAAAAGTTTAAAAAATTAAAAAGTTTATTAAGTAAAAACGTTGCAGTAAGCCAAGGTTAACTTATTATTACAGAAAGAAAAATAGTTTTTATAAATGTAATGTAGCCCTAGTGTATATTGTTTATAAAGTCTACAGTAGTATTCAACAATGTCCTAGGCCTTCACATCACTCACCATCACTCACTGACTCACCCAGAGCAACTTCCAGTCCTGCATGCTCCATTCGTGGTAAGTGCCCTATACAGGCATCCCATTTTTTATCTTTTTTTTTTCTTTTTTTGTGAAGAAGATCAGCCCTGAGCTAACATCCAATGCCAATCCTCCTCTTTTTTGCTGAGGAAGATTGGCCCTGGGCTAACATCCGTGCCCACCTTCTCTACTTTACATGGGGCACCTCCACAGCATGACTTGGCAAGCAGTGCATTGATACCCATCCAGGATCCACACCTGCGAACCCCGGGCTGCCGAAGCGGATTGCGCACTTAACTGCTGCACCACCGGGCTGGCCCCCATTTTTTATCTTTTATATTGTACTTTTACTGTACCTTTTCTATGTTTAGATATACAGATACTTACCATTGTGTTACAACTGCCTACAGTATTCCGTGTAGTAACATGCTGTACAGGTTGGTAGCCTAGGAGGAATAGGCTCTACCATACAGCCTAGGTGTGTAGTAGGCTATCCCATCCAGGTTTGTGTAAGCGCACTCTACGATGTTCGCACAGCAACAAAATCACCTAATGACACATTACCCAGAACGTATCCCCGTCGTGATACATGACTGTATAACAAGTGCTTAATATCTATGGAATAAACAAACTAATTAATCACAAACACAGTAAGTCATTAGTGAGAATCCACTTACACCAGAAACTAGATTTTCCCAAAGTCCAAGTAAAATGATGTGCCTTAGTCATGTAAGCCAGAGAAAGATTTTTACCATCAAGCAAAAAACAACTGCTTTATTTCTTTTTTTCTACGTGCATAGCCATCCGTTTAATTTAAATTAACAAATTTTAAAACAAAAACAAAAAGAAGCTATGATTTAGTAAATGTTTTAATTGCCGTGACTATAGCCTAAAAGGTATCGAAATTTTAAAATTAAATATCAGGATTTTTGTTCTTCTCAGTCAAAATTTCTTTTGCCTTCTCCTCACCTTTCAAATCTATTTTGTCCTCTCTTTTTTCTCACTTCTAAATTCTGGTGTCAGATTACAATGTGCTATTGGGAAGTACAGGTTAGCCTGTTGACAACAAGTAGCCTTTTCACAATTACTGTGTTCTGTATATAGGAATTAGCTGTCTCTCCCTATGGCTGGCTAAACACTTCAGCAATGAATTTAAATGTTAAAGATGATCACTGTTTTAATACATTTTATCACTTGCTATCTTTGGCTACTATTCTATCTTAGTTGATTTTTTATTGTTAAAAAAGTGGTCACTGGGGGCCGGCCCCGTGGCGTAGCGGTTAAGTGCATGCACTCTGCTGCTGGTGTCCCGGGTTCGGATCCCTGGCACGCACCGAGGCACCGCTTGTCCAGCCATGTGGCAGCATCCCATGTAAAGTAGAGGAAGATAAGCACAGATGTTTGCCCAGGGCCAGTCTTCCGCAGCAACAATGAGGAGGATTGGCATGGATGTTAGCTCAGGGCTGATCTTCCTCACAAAAAAAAAAAAAAAAAAGTGGTCACTGGTATATTACCAGAAATCATCCTAGTATAACAGCTATGATATTTTATATTATCCAGACTATTCAGGGCATTGGGGGTCTCAAATCAAATCAAATATTTTGATAAGAAGCCACTAAGGTCACTTTATATTTTTAATTGATTTCCACAAAATTAGAATACATATATTTAGCATCTAACATACAGATTCTTTTCTGTAAAGTTTGCATGTAAGTTGTTTGAAACTTGGAACACTTTTTAAATATCAGGAAAAGGATTATATTATCAGAGTAGACCCTAAACACCAATTTAATTGCTAGACTTTTTCTGGCTAGAGTATCTGATTTGATAAACATTTACAATGAGCCTTATCATATTAGATAACACAGATTACCCGAGGTTGACATTTAGGTACAAAAGACTGTGATAATTGTTAGAGCTTGGAAGATTTTAATAGTTGTATCAGAAACTTACTCTGGCAGCAATTAAAACAGACTAGCAGCAAAGGAAAGCAAGTGATAATGTATTTTTAAATTTTTAATTTTATCATTTATCCAAACCTTTTTAATCCATTGATTTTAATAGAATCCTAATCACTCTTGATAACTTCATGAGAAAAAAATATATCAGTAACGTGGAACAGTCTCGTTCTCCATTCCTTTGCCTTGCTAGGAAGAGAGATCATGTATCGGTCACCTAGTGAGCAAAGAACACATTGATTAAGGGAACATCTCTCCCTTACAGTGAAAAGACTCACGGCAGACATGACAATATACCAGAAGCATGAGTCTTTTAGGCAGTTATAAAATTGGAAACAGACTATTAAACAGTACACGCCAGTTAGTAAGAGGAAACACTACTGACCAAATCAGTTTTATATCGGAGTCCCTATATAATGAAATATAGTTAATATCAAATCTATTGATGAACATATTTTTCTTTCAAAGTCTTAACTTTTTCTTAACCTCTACCACTCATGTTATTATCCAGCTTAACACCCTCAAATTTCCAAATCCCCTCACAGAGAAACAAACATTGTCCCCTAGGTGATATTCTCATATTGTTTTCTTAAAGGAAAATATAATTTAATACACATACCACGAACAAAAGCATGATGATGTTTCTTTTAGCATCCCCCCACAATCAGAATAGTCTTAAATTTTTCACTGCCAGTTATGACCCTTTTAACTATCGGGAATGAGCCAGAGAACCTGAGCTTATTCTGGTGTAGGTCAAGGACTAGTCCATATCCAGAGCATTGTCTTTTTCATAATCATATCCTGTTTGGATATAACTGGATTAAAGTCTTCCTCAGCAAGTTGGTGCCCATCATAGAAGAGCAGCAAGATAAACCAGCCTCATCTCCCAAAAGAATTGCTTAATTCTTAATTCTATCTCACTCCATATAAAAAAAATTAACTCAAAATGGATCAATGACCTAAATATAAGAGCTAAAACTATAAAACTCTTAGAAGAAAATATAGGGGTATATCTTCATTTTCTCGGATTTGCCAATGGATTCTCAAATTTGATGCCATAAGCACTAGTAACAAAAGAAAAAATAGTTTGGACTTCTTAAAAAAATTAATGCTTTTTGTGCATTAAAGAACATTTTCCAGAAAGTGAAAAGGCAACTGCACAGAATGGGAGAAAAAATTTGGACATCTTATCTCTGATAGAATTCTAGTATCCAGAATATATAACGAACTTTTACAACTCAACAACAAAAACAAACAATTCAATTTAAAAATGAGCAAAGGACATTTCTCCAAAGAAGATACAAAAATGGCCAGTAAGTACATAAAAAGATGTTCAGCATCATTATTCATCAAGGAAATGCGAAATCAAAACCACAGAGTTACCACTTCACAACGGCTCACATGGCTTTAATGAAAAAAATAGAAATAACAAGTGTCAGTGAGGGTGTCAAGAAATAAGAACTCTCATACATTGCTGATGAGAATGTAAAATGGTGCAGCTGCAGCCACTGTGAAAAAAAGTATGACAGTTGCTCAAAAAATTAAACATAGAATTACCATATGATCCAGCAGTTCCACTTCAGGGTATATACCCAAAATAATTGAAAGCAGAGTCTCAAAGTGATATTTGTAAATCCATGCTCATAGGAGCATTACTCATAATAGCCAAAAGGTAGAATCAACCCAAATGTCTATCAATGGATGAATGGATAAACAAATCAAAGTATATACATACAAGGAATATCAGTCACCCATAAAAAGGAATGACGCACTGATACTTGCTACACCTTATATGAACCTTGAAAACATTATGCTAACTGAAAGAAGCCAGACACAAATGTTCACATCATGGATGATTCCTTTTATGTGATAACATGTAAAAAACATGTAAAATAGATAAGTCCATAGAGACTGACAGCAGATTAGAGGTTACTGGGGAGAAGGGAATGGGGAGTGATTACTTGATGGGTTTGGGGTGTCTCTGTGCTGTGATGAAAATGTTTGGAAACTAGAGAGAGCTGGTGGTTGCAAAACATTGTGAATATACTAAAGGCTGCCTAATTTTATACTTGAAATGGTTAATTGTACATTATATGAATTTCACCTAAAAAATAATGATAGAATGGAGTGAAATGAGTGCTTTCATTGAAAACTAGTGAAAATGTAAAGTAGTACAACCTCTTTTTAGAAATCAGGTTTTCTTTTGTATGTCATTATCCAGGTGTCCCAACACGATTAGTTGAAGAGACTATTCTTTCATCCAAGGAATGGTCTCCCTACTCCTTGACCCAGTATTCCATATCTGGTATGTAAGGAAATAATCCAGGGGCAGACAAATATTGATAATAGAGATGTTCACTAAGGCATTATTTGTAATATTGAAAGATTAAGAAAAATCCTTAATATCCAACAGTATATGATTAATTTTTTAAATGATGATATAAGAGGATATTATGTAGGCAATAAAATTATGTTTTTGATAATGTCTGTGTAGATATCGTTTTAGAAAAATAACCTTAAAAAGTATATGTAATAATATGTCTTTGAACTGTGTTATCCTTGGTTTTCCCTTAATGGGATTTCAGTGTTGCAATAATATTTCTTTCTGCTTACATATTTTTAAAGAGTTTTAATGACATGAGAAAATACTCAAAAAATAATACTGAGTGAAAAGCAATAATACTAAAGTATGCTAACGTGTTTATTTGTGCATGCACATGCCTAGGAAAAAAATTACATGATTAAAAGTATGCTAAAAGGGCCGGCCCCGTGGCTTAGCGGTTAAGTGTGCACGCTCCGCTGCTGGCGGCCCGGGTTTGGATCGCGGGCACGCACCGACGCACCGCTTCTCCTGCCATGCTGAGGCCGCGTCCCACATACAGCAACTAGAAGGCTGTGTGACTATGACATACAGCTATCTACTGGGTCTTTGGGGGGAAAAAAAAAGGAGGAGGATTGGCAATAGATGTTAGCTCAGAGCCGGTCTTCCTCAGCAAAAGGAGGAGGATTAGCAGGGATGTTAGCTCAAGGCTGATCTTCCTCACACACAAAAAAATAAAAGTAAAAATAAAAAAAATAAACGTATGCTAAAATATAATAATTATGTCTTCATTTTGATATTTGGATAATTTTATTTTCCTTATTTTTAATAGTTTTAGGTTTTCTTGTTAAACATACAATTTTAATTTGGAATTTATGTTCTATGATCTTAATAGACTACTGCTGATAATTGTTCTTATTTTGGTTCTTTTCAGTCAGGTAATTATAGGAAAATAGTTTGTAAGTCTAGTTGAGTGTCTATTAAGTCGGTGTAATGAAATCCATATATATTTAATTTTTAGTTAATCTATGTAATAATAAATTTTATGTTAATAAAGACAGCTAACATGTATTGAGTATTTACTGTGTGGGACACTCTTCTTTTAAGCATTATCATTCAGTCAGCATAACTCCATGAGGTGGACTAATTCTACAGCCCATGCAATTCACTATATTGCTTTATAATTTCACATACATTAATTTTTTTTTAATGCCTATTTAAAAATTCCTGTCTTATTAATGTAAGAACTACATAAAAATCAGATATATATGCTTCCCAATAATTTCATATTTCTGGGTAACATTAGTGATGTTTAGCAGAGTCCCACTGAATATTATAATATTTAGATATTAATTAACCTTGTCATTTAAATGTTCAGTATAATTATGTGGCAAATACCTAGCAAATATATACACTCTTTAAAAGTGAACCATAATAGAGAGAGATTGACTTTTGGAATGCCAGTGTGAGGACTTCATGAACCTGCTCTACCAAAAAACAACAACAACAAAAATACTGGCCAAACACTAATATCAACCATTTCAGAACTCTGGAGATTAACCAAAGTCACAGAATGGACTGAGTATCATCTGTCCAAGAGGAACTACTAATCCTCAGTAAGATAACAGGGTCTCTGGCGTTTTACCTTGGGGCTGTTCCCGTCCACCTCCCTTCTTCTGAGAGGTGCAGCAGCCATGGAAGCCAGCAGCCGCACCGTCAGTGCCAGGACTGACCTTTGGAGCTCTGTTAGCATTCCCATCTGCACAGCACTGTCAGGATTTTGTCTAAACTAGCAACTCCCTAGGAAATCTCCGTTCTCAGGATGTTGGGGCTATTTGATTTCACTCAGAGTTCAGCCCAGCAGGGGAAAAAAGGCCTATCCCCAGGGCATTACCGACAAAAACAACAATCTACTGGCAAAGCCTACATACCCAAGCTTATGATTTCGGGTGTAGTGAACAAGAGACTGGCCAAAATATAAAAGGAAGTCCTGAGGAACTAGACAACTGTAGGCAACTTTGAAAAGCTACAGCATATTCTTGGGAATCTAGAAGACTGTGAACATGCCTAGAAAGGAAACTACCGCATTCAAATACTTAGCTCCCTTCTGCCTGACCTGGAGGCCCTGTGTTCTATAAACTGCCTGAAGTTTGAAGGCATGCCTTCACATAAATCCCTTGACAAAGGGTGGAAGACATATAGACAAGATATTTAAGGAAATCTTATGACCAATCGTTGGCTGACCACTAAGTTATACTGACCCAGGTATGCCCCCTAGGAAGCCAGGTGTAGAACAAGGACTTTAAAAATAAGAAAATAAAAGAACTTCGTGGCATTATTTCATAATAATAGAATTCATCCAGGAAATCGATTAGAATTCATAGATTCTATAGTATTCATCTATAGCATTCATCCAGGAAAGTCACTAAACAAATGAGCATCAACAACACCAACAAAGAAAAATCAACAAACCCTTGGGGGGAAATAGGTAGTACCATAGTTGTTATGTTATCTAAGAAGTCCAGTTTTCAACAAAAAATTATAAGACATGCAAGGAAACAGGAAAGTATGCCACATACATATTACAAAAAAAAAAGAAAAAAACAGGAAATGTGCTGGAAGATGTTGGACTAAGTTGACAAAAAGTATAAATCAGCTATTATAAATATGTTGAAAGACCTAAAGGAAACTAGGATTAAAGAATTAAAGGTAAATATGACAACTGTGTCTCACTAAATAGAAAATATAAATAAAGAGATAAAGATTATTTTTAAAATTCAAATAGAAATTCTGAAGTTGAAAAGCAGAGTAACCGAAATGAAAAATTCAGTAGAGGGCTCAACAACAGATTTGAGCCAACAAACGTGAATATAGATCAGTTGAGGGGCCGGCCCCATAGTGTAGCGGTTAAGTGCGCACGCTGTGCTGCTGGCGGCCCAGGTTCAGATCCCGGGTGCACACCGATGCACCACTTGTCAGGCCATGCTGTGGCAGTTAGTGCCCCATATAAAGTGGAGAAAGATAGGCACAGATGTTAGCCCAGGGCCAGTCTTCCTCAGCAAAAAGAGGAGGATTGGCATTGGATGTTAGCTCAGGGCTGGTCCTCCTCACACAAAAAAAAAAAAAAAAGAGGAAGATTGGCATGGATGTTAGCTCAGGGCTGATCTTCCTAACACACACAAAAAAAAGTGAATATAGATCAGTTGAGGGTACACACTCAGATTTACAGAAAGAAAAAAGAAAGGTGAGTAACCTCAGAGACCTGCGGAGCCACCATCAAGCATATCAACATATGCATAAGGAGAGTCTTAAAAGGGAAAGAGAGAAAGAAAGAGGCACAATAGATATCTGAAGAAATAATGGCTGAAACCACTCAAATTTGATGAAAAACATTAATCTGCACATCTGAAAAGCTCAACAAACTCCAAGTAGGATAACCTCAAAGAGATCCACACTGAGACACATAGTCAAACTGTCAAAAAGCAAAGAGAGACACAACTCATCACATACAAGAGAGCCTCAATGAAATTAACAGCTGACTTCTCATCAGAAACCACAGAGGCCAGAAGGGAGTGCTGAAAGAAAAAAACGTCAGATCAAGAATTCTATATGTGGCAAAGCTATCCTTCAAAAATGAAGAATTTTAGACATTCCTAGATAAAGAAAAACAGAGAATTCATTGCTAGCAGACCTGCCCTACAAGAAATACTAAATGGAGCCGTTCAGGCTGAACTGAGAGGACAACTGGACAGAACCTCGAATCTACACCAATAAGTAAAAAACAACAGTAAGACTATAGATATATAAAATATGGTATATGTGTTCTTGTTAGGTAATGCCTCTTATTTCCTATCTGATTTAAAAAACAGCTGCATAAAGTAATAACTAGAAACTTATGTTGATGGGCTGATAATATATGTAAAAATATAATTTGTATAACAATAGCACAAAGTAGGGGGAGCGAAGTTGTCATATGTACTAGGAATTAAGGGTTTTCTTAAGTTAATATGCTAATTGTAATCCCCAGGGCAACCACTAAAAAAATAACAAAAAATATATAATAAAAGAAGCAACTAGGGAATTAAAATCGTATACTAGAAAACATTTAACAAAAGAAAGCAGCAGTGAAAGCACAGAAGAATTAAAAAGGCATAAGATATATAGAAAACCAATAGCAAGTGGCAGGCATAAATCTTACCTTATCAGAAATTACATTAAATGTAAATGGAATAAACACTCCTATCAAAAGGCAGAGAATGGCAGAATGGATAATAAAATATGACCCAACTAGGTGCTATCTACAAGGGACACACTTTAGATTCATAGATACAAATAAGTTGAAAGTAAAAAGACGGGGAAAATTATACCTTGCAAAGAGTAACCAAAAGAGGGCCAGCGTGGCCTTTCTAACGCTGGATAAAACTAGATTTTAAGACAAAAATTGTTACTAGAAACAAAGAAGGACATTTTATAATGATAATAAATAGGTCAATCCATAGGAAGATGTAACAGCTATAAAGAAATATGCATCTAACAACAGAGCCTCCAAAATAACGTGAAGAATTGAGGAGAGAAATCAATAATTCAACAATAAATAATTGAAGACTTTAATACCTCATTTTCAGTAATGGATCTAACAACTAGGCAGAAGATAAAAAGGAAAGAAAAAATGACACTATAAACAAACTAAACCTAACAGACATGTAGAGAACACGCTACCCAACAACAGCAGAATAAGCATTCTTCTCAAGCACACATGAGCATTCTCCAGGATAGACCATATGCCAGGTCAGAAAACAAGCCTCAGTAAATTTCAAAGGATTGAAATCATCCCAAGTATGTTCCCCAACTATCATGCGATGATATTAGAAATCAGTAATAATTTGGACATTCACAAGTATTGGAAATTAAAGAACACACTCTTAAAAAACCAAGGGGTCAAAGAAGAAATCACAAGGGAAACTAGAAAATA
Source organism: Diceros bicornis minor (assembly GCF_020826845.1). Taxonomy (NCBI): domain Eukaryota; kingdom Metazoa; phylum Chordata; class Mammalia; order Perissodactyla; family Rhinocerotidae; genus Diceros; species Diceros bicornis. The sequence continues at coordinate 1,093,912 of NC_080771.1, read as the reverse complement.
CTTTAGGTGAATGAAAACAAAAACACAATATACCAAAATGTATGGGATGCAGCTAAAGCAGTTCTTAGAGGGAAATTTACTGCTGTAAATGGCTATGTTCAGGAATAGGAACAATCTGAAATCAATAACCTAATCTTCCACCTTAAGAAACTAGAAAAAGAAAAGCAAACTATGCCCAAAACAAGCAGAAGGAAGGAAATAATGAGAGGAAATAAGTAGGGAATGGAAAAACAGAGAGAAAACCTATTAAGCCAAAAGATTTTTTTTTAAGATTAACAAAATTTTACAAACCTTTCGACTAACCAAGAAGAGGAGGAGACTCAAATTACTAGAATCCAGAATGAAAGAGGAGACTGCTACCAACCTTACAGATATAAAAAGGAAGCTGCACAAATTGGCAACAAGCACGTGACAAGAAGCTCAGCATCATTGGTCATTAGGTAAATGCAAACAAAAGCCACAATTAGATACCAGTTCACAACCACTAAAATGGCTCTGATCAAAAAGACACAGTGCTAGCAAGGATGTGGAAAAATTGGAACCCTCATACATTACTGGTGGGAGTATAGAATGGTGCAGCCATTTTAGAAAACCTAAGTTGACACAAAAACTTGTGTATGTTCAACTGTTCACAGCAGCATTATTCATAAAAAGACCATCCATTGCATGATTGCATTTATATGAATCTCCAGAATAGACAAATCTGTAGAGAAGGTAGATTAGTGGTTACCTACAGCTGGAAGGGTAGGGGTTAGAAACAGGAGTAACTGCTAATGGGTATAGGGTTTCTTTTTTGGGCAATGAAAATGTTCTAAAGTTTGATTGTGATTATGGCTCAGCAACTTTTTGAATATACTCAAAACCACTTAACTGTACACTTTAAATGGGTGATGTTTATGGTATATGAATTATATCTCAATAAAGCTGTTTTCTTTAAAAAGCGAATCACTTATATTAATGAACTGGACATTTAATTTCACATTTTTATCCTTAATAAGTTCTAGCACATACATTTTTTAACATTTTTATCATTTTAATATTTGATGAAAGCACTGTTTCCAAAGATGTCTTCTTTTCTTTTTCTGTTTTTTTTTTTTTTTTTAATAAATTTAGCTGGACAACTCAGCCAGTCGGCATATTTGGCTCTCCAACTACCGTACAATGTACTTGGTTTAGGTCGAAGTGCAAATTTTCTTGATCATCTTTATGTTGGTATTCCCCGTCCATCTGGAGAGAGGGTGAGTAAATTCAATTGAATTCAAATTCAAATAACAGTAGTCCCCCCCTTATCTGCAGTTTCACTCCATGGCTTTAGTTACTCGAGGTCAACTGTGGTCCAGAGCAGATCAGCCGCCTCCTGACGTATAGTCAGAAGGTCAGTAGTAGCCTAACACTACACTAGGTCACAGTGCATACGTCATTCACCTCACCTCAGCTCTTCACGTAGGGATTTTATCATCTCACATAATCACAAGGAGAAGGGTGAGTACAGTTCAGTAAGTTATTTTGAGAGAGAGAGAACACATTCACATAACTTTTATTACAGTATATTGTTATAATTGTTCATTGTATTATTAGTTTTGTTGTTAATCTCTTACTGTGTCTAATTTATAAATTAAACTTTATCACAGGTATGTATGTATAGGAAAAAACATAGTATATATAGAGTTCAAGGCTATCCACCGTGTCATCCACTGGGGGTCTTGGAACATATCTCCCACAGATAAGGGGGGACTACTGTAATTCAATTTTTTTAATGCCCTTTAAAGAATAAAAAAAAATGATTGGTAGTGACCTATCCAAGCCTATCTTACATAGAGCACATCATAATTTGAAGATATAGTTTTCCACCACCTATCCCATAAATCTCACGACTTCTTATCCTTCTTTCCTGCTTTTTCTCCGTATCATTTTCACCATCTAACATACTATAAATTATTTGTTTTATTGTCAGACTCCCCCCTTCACTTGAATTTTAGCTCCAAGCAACATTTGTACAAAGCACTTTGCACAGTGCCTGCTACATAACTGTTCAGTCAATATTTGTTGAATTAATGAATCCCTGAGACAGAAATATAATCCTTCCCTGAAAAGATCAAAAAATTTTTGCCAACAGGGTCAGGGCCCTATTTTGGACTTAATATACATAAATTTAGCTTAATCCATACCTAGGATTTCAATTAATCAGAGAGGACTTAAGCTTTTTCCTTATTTATTTAGAATAAGAATTGTTTTTAGAGCGTACTGGATGTAAAATGTTCTTAAATTCTTTTTCTAGTCTATACGAAAACAAGAGTGGACTGCAATCATTCCCAATTCCCAGCTAATTGTCATTCCGTATCCTCACAATGTTCCTCGAAGGTATGTCCTTGCTTGAACTGAATTTGGTAGAAGTACTGTCAACTCTGAGTCATAGATACAGTTACATCTTTTGAAAACCCTTATTCCTGCTGTGTTCCCATGAGTGCCATCACTTAATTCGCTTAAAGCAAACTTTAACATACCTACACAAAAGGTCCCTGACATTTTTCATGAAGAACAAATTAAACCTTAGTGGAAAAACAACAGGTTAACTAATTAGGGGTTTATACACTTATACATACTCTGCTTAAATAAACTGGTCTTCAGTTTACTAGCTATAAATTCTAAAATTTCAGGATGCTGAATATTTTACTAAGCATCGATCTTTTTAATAAATGCTTTGAGAAGTGGTATATATCCCACAGTGGTTAGGCACAAATTTTGGAGTCAAACAGATCTAGGCTAGAAACTCAGATCCACTGCTGACCAGCTGAGATTGGGAGCTAGCCCTTTGTCCTGAGGGTCAATTTCTGCATCTGTAGAATAGGAGATAAAATACTGCATTATAAGGATGAGGATGAAATACAGTGCCCAGCATATAGAAAGTTTTCAGTGAATGGTAGGTATTTTTATGCTTATTAACAGAATATATTCCTTTCATAATATAGCATTTAACTCTAAATCTTTATCTTTGTTCTTTTTCTTCAAATTACTAGATTGAGTCCATCTTTTTAAAAGAATAGGTGATGAAGATACTTACTGACATTTAAAATCATTGGGAAGAATATAACTTGTTCTTAAGGCTAGTCTGATGTCAATATGAAAAAATAACCAAAGAGAAACAGTTTAATGTATCTATGACTCTGTAACCAGTGGGGTCCTGATTGTTACATTTCTTCTCAAAACACAGGCTGTAGATGGGATGTATTCAATAGTTTGCTAGAATCAGCTCAAGCCACCTCATGAGCTGACTGAGTGTATCTCTTTCCAACTCTCTTCAGTGAGTTCACATTAAAATCAGCTATGATGGGAGTATTTATACCATGAAAATTGGCAAGTGCCAGTCAGGGGTTTTTTTGCCCCCCAGAGAGCCAGTTTACCAGCACACCACTGTATGTATTTTATGGTGGATTTATGGGCTTTACAACCCAACTACTTAAGAAAACAACTTTATTAAGCATTGTGCTCATTATGCTGGAAGTAAGATAACATCAGTAGAAACAGTTATAGTCTGAGTTCACATTTTTTTAATGAGTCTGTATTGTGTGTTTGTTAGTTTTCTATACATGAAATTTATAATAAAACTAGAAAATCTGCATCATGAGTAAGAAATTATATAAATTATGGTACTTCTATATGGAGCAATATCATGACATAGAACAATATCTTAAAATAGGTGGTAAGCAAAAGACAATAAAAGGAAAATGCATTGAATATGTATAATAAGCACCCATTTTTTATTTTAAAAAGAAAATATCTATGCATATGTTTATATATGTATAAAGTATCTCTGGAAGAATATGCAAGAAACTGATAAGATGACTGCTTCTGAGTAAGAAACTGAGGACTGGCCTTTTGTCCAATTTTTTCCTCATCAAATTCCTATATTCATGGGTTTTTTAAATTAATTTAAAAAGTAGAACCACCAAAAAAATCTCATGAAAGAACTTTTTTTAAGTATGAAGTAAGGTACTGAGAATGCTAACCTCAACTAATTAACAGTATTTGTTTTCTTACTCTTGAATTTCTGGAAAATTCTGTTATAGCTTTCTTCTATAATCTCAACATTTTTCATGCTTTTGTTGCTTTTTCTGAAGAAATATTCTTCTTTTTTTTAATAATTTTATTTATTTTTTTTTTTTTTCCCCCAAAGCCCCAGTAAATAGTTGTATGTCATAGCTGCACATCCTTCTAGTTGCTGTATGTGGGACGCGGCCTCAGCATGGCCGGAGAAGCGGTGCGTTGGTGTGCGCCCGGGATCCGAACCCGGGCCACCAGCAGTGGAGCGCGCGCACTTAACCGCTAAGCCACGGGGCCGGCCCACTGAAGAAATATTCTTTTCAAATTTATGCACATAATAAAACCCAAATTGATTTTAGTTTGAGGTGTATTTTGAGATCTATTGACTAGAGGTTAATTTATGGAACAATAAATTTTAATTATCCCAAAATAAGTCAATTTGCTTGTTGCTACTTGCTATTCATCAGAATCATCTTACCTTTATTAAACTTTTAAAATGAAAATATATCCATTATCTATTTTCAGGGAGAACAAAAAGTTCTTTGTGTATGACCACCTGCAGTGTCGGTGACACATACCTCAGTTTTAGGCTTTTCAAGGTTTTCATGAGCTATATTATATGGACTGTTTTAGAAAAAGAGCTGATGATATTTATGCTAAAGTCTGTATATTGCCATTAACATTGAGGGACTAAAAGTGATTTTGTAAGAAGTCTCACATCACTGTAGTATGTAAACCCTACAACATAACAAAGAAATGGTAGAAGTTTTGCACAAGCCATCTATCTACACCCACTTGGACATATGGTTGTTTTAGTTGGTCAAAATACATATGTGAACCAGGGTAAAAAATAAGCCGATACAGAAATCTTATCGAAATCATGTGACTGCATAACCTTAGAGTTCAACGTTTCAAATTCAGCAAGTCAATCAAGATGTAAAAACAATGTCTATTATCCAAAGTACCCTTGATAAGTTTGCCTAAGAATAATTCTCACAGGATCAATGAAAAATACTGAAGCGTCTCATCAAAAATTCTATTCTATTTCAGTTCTCTGAGTAAAATCTGAACTCTGCAGGATCAATATTCTTAGCCCTATCTAAATTTAATTGCTTTTGGGCCGGCCCCATGGCTTAGCGGTTAAGTGCACGAGCTCCGCTGCTGGCAGCCCAGGTTCGGATCCCGGGCGTGCACCGACGAACCGCTTCTCTGGCCATGCTGAGGCCGTGTCCCACGTACAGCAACTGAAAGGATGTGCAGCTATGACATACAACTGTCTACTGGGGCTTTGGGGGAAAATAAATAAATAAATAAATAAATAAAATCTTTAAAAAATAAATAAATAAATTTAATTGCTTTTGTTTTATTTATAATGAATAGATAGATGGGTAAATGAATTAATGAATGAATTGACTGATTCTTTGATTTAATAAGCTGTTTTGCTTTTTGATCTCAGTAGAATTTTGTTATTTTTAAGTTAAAATGTGTAATTTTAATTCTTCTGTTTTCTTCTACAGCTGGAGTGCCAAACTCTATCTTACACCAAGTAACATTGTTCTGCTTACTGCTATAGCTCTCATCGGTGTCTGTGTTTTCATCTTGGCAATAATTGGCATTTTACATTGGCAAGAAAAGGTTTGTTCATTTAAATGAAACATTAGCTTTGGTTAATTTATAATAGTAATATATTGCTCTTTAAAAAACCATATTTTAAACTTTCTTCACATGACTCAGATTTTCTGATTTTTCAAATTCTGTCTATAATGTCATCTTATTGATAATTTCTTTTATCCTCTTAAGTTATTAAAGTCTCTTAGCAATTCATACAAATCATAGGAGAAGACTATTTTAAAACTTTGATGTTGTTCAATAGTAATAATGTGATCACCCAAAAGTTACCAGGTATTGAGAATAACTTAGAAACAATTTCATAATGGCTTTAAAAATAATTTTTTTAAATGAGCCTCTGTTCATCTACTTACAGAGCCATGGACACTTTTTTCCAGGAATAACAGCTTTCTCTTTATAAAGAATTAGAACACAGAGAGGTTAAATGATTTTCTCAAGGTTTAGGTTGGAAGTAACAACTAAAGTAATAAACATCTTTTCCATCTTTTAAGTATTCTTTGCACTAAACTAAACAGATTTCTGTTCTGTAGTGTAATACCCTAAATAATAATTAAAAACAAAACTCCAAAAATGTAGATTTTCTATACAATGTTTATGAGAAAAAAAGAAGCTATTACATAAATTTATTAGCAGTTATATATAAATTGAAAAAGCCAACTTGTATTTGTATATGAATATATATTAAGGACATAACTAGCAGGTTCCAACAATGTGCCCCAGAAAAGGCTTCTTTGTATCACAAAAGTGTTTTCTTTTTTTACACTTACTCTCTTTGGATTGTCATGCCCATCATAATCATTTTTTGTTAACTAAAATTACCATCTGTTTTATCTCAGCTGTTTTAACTTATGAAAAAGAGAACATGTTAATTGTCCTGATAAATGTTCATAGGTTTGTCCCTCAAAAAAAATCACTCCTGTACATATCAAAAATGATAATGTAAAGCTACATATTCAGTTAATTTTAGGATTGCAACTTAAGAGGTGAGATCAAGGGTGACCCTATGTACTTCTGTAGAGAAGTGTCAGAACACAGTCTGAAATATTACACAGCTCTAGACCTATGAAGGAAAGGAAATTAATTTCATTCTTTTCTCAAGAGATCTGATTACGGGATAAACGCTGTGGACCTAACAGTAATGCTGCAGTGGCTAACAATTAAACGTTTTATGTACAGATGTGGATTTGACCACATAGACTGCCCCTGCAGCACTGTGGCTCTCCTGTCTCTTCAACCACTTCTCTTTCACCTGCACTGGCTGCTCCTCTCTGCCGTTTCCTACCCAGAGTGTCTGCCCTAGGCCTTCTTCTTTCTACACTTTCTCTGCCAGTTCCATCTAAAATCCTGGCTTCAGGTCTTACCTCAAATGTCTGCAGCCCTCCTCTCTCTGTAAAGGTCTCTTCCCCCATTTCCAGGGACATCTCTACCTGGATCACTTACAAGCACCTTAAACCAGTACAGTCATGTGTCCCTTAATGACAGGGATACATTCTGAGGGATGCGTCATTAGGCGATTTCGCTGTTGTGTGAACATCATAGAGTGTACTTACACAAACCTAGATGGTATAGCCTACTACACACCCAGGCTATATGGTACTAATCTTATGGCACCACCGTCATATATGTGGTCCATCATTGACCGAAACGTCATTATGGGGTGCGTGACTGTACTCTAAAGCTTTGTCTCACTTCTTTCCTACTTATCTACAGGATTTGATCAGTTGCCCTATTGATTCTGCCTCCATAAGAATCTCTGCAGCTGACTCCACTTCTGCATTCCTACTACCAATGCTTTAGTTCAGCTCCTTGTGATGTCCTACCTGATCTCCCTGATTCCATTCTCTTCCCTTTCCACTCCATTTATCACATTGCTGCTGGATTACTCATCAGTAAGTTTAGCCTTAATCATGTCACTCCTCTGCTCAGAAACCTCTGGTGACTACCTGCTGCCTAGTAAGTGTCAACTGCCCAGCCTAGCCTTCATGGTCCTTCCATGTGACTCCACCCTGTACCTTTCCAACCTTGTTTCTTACCAGTTGCTTTGACACATGCCCTGCTCCTGCCAGACTTCCCAGGATTTCTCCTCTTCTACCCCCAGCTTGGAATGAATGCCCCTGCCCCCATTTCCATAAAGACTATCTTTTCAAAGCTTTCCCTTTCCCCACCCCAACCTAGAAGTAATCTCTCTCTCAGAATATTGGTAACATTTTTCACTTTTTTATCCTGAAACCCACTTATTCAGTATGTTTTGCTTTGTCCTTTCTAGGTTTTAAGTTCCTTGAGAACAAGATACAAATCAGGTTTTTTTAATCCCTCAAAATACCAAACACAGTACTTTGCTGGTAGCAGAGGGTCAATAAATATCTGCTAAATCAATGAGTTAACCCAAAAATAATGTACTTTAATATAATTAGTTTATATTCATTTAGTAACATCAGTGTTAAGAATGGGAAAAATCTAATTGTTGATTCCATCCTTATAGAATCTAAAGTTTACTCCTACTTTCAAATAAATAATAAATGATAACAAAGTAAGGAACATTTCTGGTTGGTTTTTAAATTCAATTTAGTGGATCATTAATTATAAAATAGCTACTGTAAACTACAAAAATATTTCATAAGATTATTGCATAATAAAATCACACCTTATATCTAATTGCTGATGGCTTTTTTTTTAATCACTTTATATTTCAGAAATGAGTCTTTTCTTGTCATTCTCCTATCATTTATAAACTAGTCTAAAATTCTTTTTCAGAAAGCAGATGATAGAGAAAAACGACAAGAAGCCCATCGGTTTCATTTTGATGCCATGTGACTAGCCTTTACTATTACATAAAGGCAATGGAACAGCTATTCACTTGATTAATTGAAATACTAAATTTGGACTATAGAAGAAAATAGGAGATTTTGAATATTATTTATAAATGATGCATCTCTTGGTGATTATTGGAAAGTGTTCAAATAAACATGGTCTGAATGTGTCACAAGATCTTTTTTTAAAGCACTTTTTATACAGTAATTTGGGTTCTTTATTCAATTGTGCTGTACATTTTTGTTTCTTTGTGGAATGTGTTGCATGTACTCAGGTGTTTATGTATTTATAATCTTATTAGAATAATGATGATGGGAAAAGACATGTGTAAATAAAAATATTTAAATGAGCAGGTCTTTTGTGTTCCACTTGGTCTTGCTTCTTATTCTAACGATGCAAATTATACTTTTGTGAATGTGTCACAGTTAAAGTTACTAACTCATCTTCATCATAGCAGGTCAGGGGTCTCTCACTGATGGCATACCAACCTAGTGACTGAGTCCTCCAGCTTTGGAATTGCAGTCAGACAGATCTGCCTTAAGCTTCTGGTTCCACCACTTACAAGCTGTTTGAACTTAGCTAGCTAATTGCTTACCCTCTGTAAGCCTCTGTTTTCTTGTTTATAAACAGAGCTAATACTACTACTCACCCGAGTTATTGTAAACATTAAATGGGATGATGTATGTCGAGTGCTTAGCTTGGTGCCTAGCACAGAGTAAGTGCTCAATAAGTGGTAGTTGTCATTATTACTACTTTAGATAATTTTTTTTTTCAGAAGTCTACAACTAATTATCAAAGTATATAGACTCAATAGAATTTTATTTTCAAGCATGAGGAAATCATATCCTTTGGAAACCTAAATTCTTGGTGGTTGACATCTTATATAAAGATTTATTACTTGTTCATAACTACACATTATAGTACCCTCTAAGAATTAATGTGCCCTAAAATCTTTCATTTGAACACTAATCCTTATGTGGTAATGAAGAGCATTTGATTTCTTGAAAGGAAACTACTTTGGATAGCATTTGGAAATACAAATCTTCAATCACATTTCCATTCTCAGAAGCTTGTAGGAGTCTATAATTTACATTCAGACCTCAATGCAAATTTTTGTGAACTTCACCTCGCCAAAAAGTTACTTTAAGACTTAATTTATGGGCCAGCCCCATGGCTTAGCAGTTAAGTGCGCGCGCTCCGCTACTGGCGGCCGGGGTTCAGATCCCGGGCGTGCACTGACGCACCGCTTCTCCGGCCATGCTGAGGCCACGTCCCACATACAGCAACTAGAAGGATGTGCAACTATGACATACAACTATCTACTGGGGCTTTGGGGAAAAAAAGGAGGAGGATTGGCAATAGATGTTAGCTCAGAGCCGGTCTTCCTCAGCAAAAAGAGGAGGATTAGCATGGATGTTGGCTCAGGGCTGATCTTCCTCACCAAAAAAAAAAAAGACTTAATCTAAGATCAGGAAAAAAGTTTATATATATCAGTGTTAATAATTTTCTAATATGCAAATAGACGTGATAGCTATAAAATACAAAAACTTATCTGAAAACAATTTTGTTCTTCATGTGATTTTGTTTCTTTACAGTTCACTGAGAATTGCATGTGTATAAGTGGTTTACTTTGTGTATCTAAGCATGTTAATATGTCTTCTTAATAAATATTCTGTATCGAAACAAAGTATTTTGGTGAGTCTGTAATTATTTTGGAGCATGAAGACACCTCAGAGGTTATAAGGTCGAAATCACTTCTCTGGACTGTGAGACAGAGGTAAAGTGACTCACCACTGCCTCCTTGTGAGCGGGGCAAGATAGGAGTCTCTGACCCCCGTACTCAGTTCAAGTCACTCAAGAGTTATCCACCCACACAGCGTGCCAGTTCCACACTGTCCCTAAAGACAGTTAGGCTTAGTATGTATCAGTTGATATAGCATGAGTTTTAAAACTCACTTGGAGGGGCCGGCCCGGTGGCGCAAGCGGTTAAGTGCGCGCGCTCCGCTGCGGCGGCCCGGGGTTCGCTGGTTCGGATCCCGGGCGGGCACCGATGCACTGCTTGGTAAGCCATGCTGTGGCGGCATCCCATATAAAGTGGAGGAAGATAGGCACCGATGTTAGCCCAGGGCCGTCTTCCTCAGCAAAAAAAAAAAAAAAAAAGGAGGAGGATTGGCGGATGTTAGCTCAGGGCTGATCTCCTCACAAAAAAAAAAAAAAAAAAAAAAAGATTAAAACTCACTTGGAGTCAGGGTCTTCGAGGAATAGTGCTGTAGGCAAATAAAACGTTAATGACAATTAAAAATACAATCAGTGACATTATACTATGTTTCTGTATCTTGATGCCAACCTCCAGATGCAACATCAGTGTCATTTTTTAAGGGGCAACAGATGAAAAATGTGTCACAACATTGAGAATCAAATACAAAGACCTTTATATTAATTTTGAATATTTTAGTGGAAAAAGCACAGGCCTTTGAGGTCAGACAGATCTGGATTCAGAGCCTCTCTCATTGTGTTACTTTTAGTCACTTTACTTCTTTGAGCTTTGGTTTCTTCCTCTGTAAAAGAAGGACAGTGAGTGATACTTTCCTTAAAGGACTGTTTTGAGTCTTAAATGGCAATATAAGGTGCTTGATAAGTGCTGGTTCTTTTCTTCCCTCCCATTTCCCATTGCAGTGACAAACAATAACTTAACAGTTTCTGACCTTCTTCTACCGATCTATACTTCTATAATCCTTCTTTGGGAAACAAGGAGGACTAATTAAGACGGTAAAAATTACAGTATTTGTAAATACTATAAATACATTGTTAACACCATTTATTTGGACTAGCCTTTTATATTTCTCCATCTACCAGCCAAAAAACTTTATATATTCTCAGAAACTTAATTCCCAAAATAGTTTCTCACTCCTAGAGGGCCTCAAGATTAAAGGTAACAACTTTTAAACATACTTTCCTCACCATCCCACTCTTGGTAAGGAAAGGTAAGGGCCTGTTATGGGCAGAGATACCTCGAGATTCACCCTCAGATTTTACAAATCTGTGAAGAGCATCTCTACTCACGGGCAGTGGTTACTAAACCATCAAAGGGAAAAAGATCTTGGCTTCATAGATAGCTTTTTCACCCAGAGAAATGCTATAGCAAAATGTTTCAAGATATAGGAAAAATAAGATCACTAAGAGTACATAATAAATCTTAGATTTCTACAAGGGTCCAGTGGATTGATAATGGTAATTGCAAGAGAAAAATGAGTTTTATTCCATGTTTTAAAAAATAATTTTCCTTTTGTTCTTTAGAAGACCTCTAAGAAATAATAAAAGTCAGGAAATATTAATCCTTACAAATAGCTAGAACTACTCAAAAAAGAAACTCAAAAACTTCTTAAATTGTGTCCAACAGACCCTGATGGTATCCCGAGGATTAAGCTAGGACACTTAAGGGCTAACTCCTCAGTATAAAGGTGAACTGAAAGTTAACCAGCCCTTGTGATAACTTGCAGCCCGGCCTTACATCACCTGGCTAGTTATCTTCAAAGACTAATAAAATAGATAATAGATTAGGGAGTGCTCTTGATCAACACATGCAGAGAGGAAAGGAAGATTGGGCAGAGAGAAATCGAGTTGTGATCCATTCTCAGTGGAATGCTTCATACAACCCTACGGTGAGTTTTGAGATAGGATGAGCTCTCCTATCTCCTAACCTGTCTCAAGTTAGGGTAAGAAGGCTAGGCCCATATACCCCCACATTAATCAATTATTGGCTACCAGCTGCCGCGAGAGCCTCTATCAAGAAAAAGAAAACAGCCACAAATAACCAGTATCAGAAATGAAAAAGGAGAGATAACTACAGATAATGTATGTATTAAAACAAAAATAGGAAGACGTTAACAATTTTATACCAATGAATTTGCAAGTTTAGCAAAATAGACCAATGCTGTTAATGTGGTGTCCAGATCCTCCTTCAAGAATAAAGGATTTATCCTAATTTCTGCGAGTCCCTTCAGTAGTCAGCTGTCAACCCCCTTTGGGGACTGTGTCAACTGAAGAAAGCAGACTCACTCAAGATCACTCTGCTGTTCTTGACATAAAAATCCTAAATGTGTATAAAATAGGTACATAAAGCAAAAACAGACATGTGAGGAGAAACAGACACACCCCCACTTTAGGTTGGAAATGTCAACACTCCTCTACAGTGACTGATAGAAAAAGTAGACAGACAATCACAAAGCTTAGAGATGACCTGAAAAACACTATCAATCAACCTAACCTAATGGATATTTATAAAGCACTCCAACCAACAACAGCAAAATACAGAGTCTTCTTAGGTGTAGATGGAGCATTCACCAAGACAGGTCATATTCTGGACCATAAAACAAACCTCACCAAATTCAAGAAAACAGAAATCATACAAAGATTTTCAGACTAAAATGGAACTAAACTAGAACGATACCTGGAAAATACCCAAATATTTGGAAATTAATGTACTTTTAAATAACGTTGGGGTCAATGAGCAAGTCTCAAAGGGAACTTAAAAATATTTTTAACCAAATAAAAATAACAATACAACATAAAATTTGTAGGAGACAGAAAGCAGTTTTTAGAGGGAAATTTATAGCATTAAATGCATATATTAACAAAGAAGATCTAAAATCAGTAACCTAAGCATTTACCTTAATCAACTAGAAAAAAAGATCACCTTAAATCTAAAGCAAACAAGACAGAAAGAAATGATTAGAGGAGAAATCAATGAAATAAAAAGGTGGTTCTTTGGGGGCCAGCCAGGTGGCGCAGCAGTTAAGTGCTCGCGCTCCGCTGCAGCGGCCTGAGGGTTCGCAGGTTCAGATCCCAGGCGTGCACCAACGCACCACTTGTCAGGCCATGCTGTGGCAGCATCCCATATAAAGTAGAGGAAGATGGACACGGATGTTAGCCCAGGGCCAATCTTCCTCAGCAAAAAGAGGAGGATTGGCATCGATGTAGCTCAGGGCTGATCTTCCTCACAAAAAAAAAAAAAAAAAAAAGGTGGTTCTGTGAAAAAGATCCATAATATAGATATACCTCTAACCAAGCTGACCAGGAAAGAAAAAGAATAGACATAAATAACCAATGTAACGAACGAAAGAGAAGACATCATTACTGATCCGACAGACATTAAAGGGATAATAAAGGAGTACTATGAACAAATCTATGCCCATGAATTCAATAAATTAGATAAAATGGATCAATTCCTTAAAAGATACAAACTACCAAAACTCACTGAAAAATAAATCAATAAACCCTATCTATGTTTAAAAGTTAAATTTTTATCTTAAAAAACAAACGTTCCACCAAAGAAAACTCAATGGAACAGATGGTTTCACTGGCAAATTTTACTAACACTTAAGGAAGAAATAATACATACTCTATACAGTGTCTTGCAGAAAAAGAAGAGGAAGGAATACTTCACAACTCCTTTTATAAGGTCAGTATTTCCCTAATACCAAAACCAGACAGTGACATTACAAGAAAATAAAACTACAGGCCAATATCCCTTATAACATAGATGCAAAAATCCTCAACAAAACATTAGCAAATTGTATCCAGAAAGATATAAAAAGATAATATATCAGGATCAAGTGGGTTCCAGCTCAGAATGCAAGACTAGTTCACTATCCATAGGAAAAAAAAGTAATATAATTCACCATATTAATAAATCAAGAAAACCATCTTACCTCTCAATAGACACAGAAAGGTAATTTGACAAAATCTAACATCATTCCTGATTTAAAAAAAAAAATTCTAAGCAAACTATGAATAGAACTTCCTTAACCTAATAAAGAGCATTTACAAAAAATCTACAGCTAACAACATACTTAATGGTGACAGACTGAATGCTTTCTCCCTAAGATTAGGTACAAGGCAAGGATGTCCTCTCCCACTGATACTCTTCAACATAGTACTGCAAGTCTTAACTAGAGTAAGAAGCCAAGAAAATAAAATAAAAGGCAAACAGATTCGGAAGTAAGAAATAAAACTGTCCCTATTAGTAGATGACATTTAGTCTAGGAAATTCCCAAGAATTTATACACACACACACACACACACACACACACACACACACAAAAAAAAAAACTCCTAGAACTAAGTGAATTCAGCAAGTTCAGCAGGATACAAGGTCAATACAAAAAAAAAATCATATTTCTATGTAAATGCAATGAGCAATTGGAAATTGAAAATTTTTAAACTACCATTTAAAATAGATCCAAAAAATGAAATTCTTATGTAGAAATATAACAAAACATGCACAAGATCTGTATGCTGAAAACTACAAAATGCTGATGACAGAACTCAAGGAAGACTTAAATGTAAAGACACTGTGTTCATGGATTGGACGATTCAACCTAGTCAAGATGTCAAAACTGCCCAAAGTGATCTATAGATTTCATACCATCCCTACCAAAATCCCAGCAGTATTTTTTGTGGACATAGACAAGATTATTGTAAAATGTATATGAAAGAGTGAAGGAAGTAGAATAGCTTAAATTAATTTTGAAAAAGAAGGCAAAGTTGGAGGAATCAAACTCCCTGATTTTAAGACTTATTATAAAGCTATAGTAATCAAGATAGTGTGATATTGACAAAAAGATAAACACATAGATCAATGCAACAAAATAGAGTCCAGAGAAAAACTCATACCAATAAAGCTATTTGATTTTTGACAAAAGTATAAAAGTGATTCAGTGGAAGATGGTCTTTTCAACAAATAGTGTTAGAACAGTTGGTCATCCATATGCAAAGGAAAAAAAAAAAGAACCTTGACCTAAACCTCATACCTTATACAATAATTAACTCAAAATGGATCATAAATTTATTTATTTTTTAATTAATTAATTTATATTTTTCCCCCAAAGCCCCAGTAGATAGTTGCATGTCATAGATGCACATCCTTCTAGTTGCTGTACATGGGACGCGGCCTCAGCATGGCCGGAGAAACGGTGCCTCGGTGCGCACCCGGGATCCGAACCCCGGCTGCCAGCAGCGGAG
The DNA here is from genome assembly GCF_020826845.1 of Diceros bicornis minor. Lineage (NCBI taxonomy): Eukaryota > Metazoa > Chordata > Mammalia > Perissodactyla > Rhinocerotidae > Diceros > Diceros bicornis. The sequence continues at coordinate 1,078,408 of NC_080771.1, read as the reverse complement.
CGCGCGCACTTAACCGCTAAGCCACGGAGCCGGCCCTGGATCATAAATTTAAATGTAAAATGTAAAACTATAAAACTTTTAGAAGAAAACATTCAAGAATATCTTCACGAGCTGGGCAGAGAGTTCTTAGAAATGACATCAAAAGTTATGATCCATAAAAGAAAAAATTGATAAATTTGACTTCATCTAAATTAAAAAACATTTTCTTTGCCAAAAGCACTTTCAAGAGAATGAATAGACAAGCTACATATGCGAAGAAAATATTTGCAAATCACATATCCATCAATGGACTTGTATCCAGAATGTATAAAGAACTCTCAAAACTCAACACTACACAAACAAATAACTCATTTAAAAGTGGGCAAGAACTTGGACACTTCACCACAGAAGATATACGAATGGCAACTAAGCATGTGAAAAAGTATTTAAACATCATCAGCCATTAGGGAAATGAATATTAAAACCATGGAAAGATACCACTATACATCTATTATAGAAGCTAAACCAAAAATATTGACAATTCCAAGTGCTAACAAGGATGAAGAACAACTGGAATTCCCATATACTCCTGGTGGGAATACAAAATGGCAAAGCCACACTGGAGAACAGTTTGGTAGTTTCTAAAATCAATTCCATTTTTATATATCAGCAAATTAGTCACAAAATGATTTAAAAACAGATAACATTTATAACAGCATCAAATTAAGTCAAGTACCTAGGAATCAATATAACACAAGATGCGCCACATCTCTGTGGGGTAAATTATAAAACTTTCCTGAGAAACATTAAAGAAATCTTCAATAAATGCATGTGTATATCATGTTCAGAGATAGGATGACTTAATATTGTAAAGATCTCAAATCTTCCCCAACTCCACTCAATATCCCAATGGGTTTTTGTTGTTCTTGTTGCTGAACTTGATAAGCTGTTTCTAAAATATATATGGAAATATGAAGCACCAAGAACAGCCAAAACAATCTTGAAAAAGAACAAGAACTTGCTCTGTCAGATATCAAAACTTAATATAACGTCATAATGATACAGTGTAGTATTAGTGAAGAGACAGGTAGATGTGAAATGCAAATTTATAAACTTTTAGTATTTAACATACATAAATAACTTCATGATCCTGAGGTAGGATCAAGTCACAAATACACTATAAAGGAAATGTTTGATGTGTAGGAGTACATTAAAATTAATAACTTCTGTTCATCACAGACACTATTAAAAGGGTGAAGAGACAAGCCATAAAATGAAAGAAAATATTTTCAACATGTATAACTGATTAGTATCCAAATTAGAGAAATTCTACAAAATGATTTAAAGACAGCCCAGTAAAAAATTGGGCAAAAGTTTTGAACAGGTCATTCACAAAAAAAGGAAATTCAGGTAGCCAATAAACATATAAAAAGGTGTTCAACCTAATTCATAAGGAAAATGCAAATTAAAACCTCAATGAGGGGCTGGCCCGGTGGCATAGTGGTTAAGTTCGTGTGCTCCGCTTTGGTGGCCCAGGGTTTGCAGGTTCAGATCCTGGGCACAGACCTACACACAGCTCATCAAGCCACACTTTGGCAGGCATCCCACATATAGAGTAGTGGAAGGTGGGCACAGATGTTAGCCCAGTGCTAATCTTCCTCAGCAAAAAAGAGGAGGATCGGCCACACATGTTAGCTCAGGGCTAATCTTCCTCACCAAAAAACAAAAATAAAAAAACATCACTGAGATACCACTACACACCCACCAGACTGACAAACAGTATTAACAGCTGACAATAACCAAATCTTGGTGTGGATGTGGAGCATCCTCTTAGTGCGACTTTATAAAAAGTGGTATAATCGCTTTATAATGCAGTGGTTGCTTTTACTTTTATTTATTGCAGTTGAAGATATGGATACTGTCATTCCACACAGCAATTCTACCAGGATATAGGTATAAATATAGCAGCAATGTTCATAATGGCCAAAAACTACAAACTGCCTAAGTGTCCATCTACATGGATTTTTATACGATGAAACACTACACAGCCATGACATTTAATGAAGTACAGCTTTACATAACAGCACAGATCAATCTTACAAAAGTAAGCAAAAAGCAAGACACAAAAGCATACAGCATGATTCTGTTCATATAAAGTTCAAAAATAGGAAAAACTAAACTATATTGTTTAAAGATGCTTTTAGAGGTGGAAAACTATATTTAAATGGATGAAATGATAAAAGTCAGAATAACGATGAACTCTAGGGAACTGGGAGAAAACTATGATCAGGCACAAGCACACAGGGGGCCTCAGGGTATAGGTGCAATTTTACTTCTTGATCTGGATGGTATGTACATGGCACTTAGCTTTATAATTAAACTGTATATACATATATGTTTTAGGCACTTTTTCAAATATGTATTATATTTCACAATTTTTTTTTAAATCTTATAAAAGTTTCCCAAAGATCTTTTTGTAGATCACATATCTAGAAATACGTTTCATTACAAATCTTAGATTATATATTTTACAATGCAAAAAAATAGTTTGAGATTTGTTGCTAATAATTGCAATAATTTAGATACACCTTCCTTACAAATACGAGAATTCAACACTGACATATAGTTGAATACATGCATTCTAATCACACGAGTATTAATAGCATATGTATATCAAGCAGCACAAATATTCACAGTCCATCAAGCTCTTAAGTTGAACATATAAGAAAGTTCTATTATCTAGCAAACATTACCAAATAACTATATCAAGAATTTTACACTTTAATATTATGTTTTCATATTGTACCAACAAACTAGCATTCATTTCAGCTTGTAGTAAACAGGTTTAAGCATAAAGTAAACAGATCTCCTTTCAAAATGGGATTTGGGCTTTTAAGAAAAAGGTACCATATATGTTAGCAATGTTATTCTAAGAAATATAATCAGGACTTTTGTTAGTTTTTCACAATCAAATGAAAGTAACTGGATGACCAGAAATTTTCCTGATAAAGTTGAAATACTTTAGTACTGGTAGTAGGCAATATTTCTTAAAAATCTTCTTGCTCTGGAATTATATGAAGCACAATTATGGAAACAGGTTTAGGTGACAGGGTTACTGAAAGAACTGGTTTTGAGTCCCTGGAGGCGGGTCTTCTTCAATACCACTAACACAGGAATAATTTTGTTTCATGAGCATACGGACTGAATTGTGTCCCCTCAAAGTCACATGTTGAAGCTCTAACCAACCCCCAATGTGATGACTGTCTTTGGAGACACGGCCTTTAAGGATGTAATTAAGGTTAAAGGCGGTCATAAGGGTGGGACCTTAATGCAATCTGACTGGTGTCCTTACAAGAAGAGGAAGAGACATGAGCAGTTTACAGCACACGGAGGAAGGGCCATGTGAAGACACAGCAAGAAGTTTGCAGTCTGCAAGCCAGGAAGAGAGACCCCACGAGAAACCAACCCTATCAGCACCTTGATCTTGGACTTCCCCAGAACTGTGAAAAAATAAGTTTCTACTGTTTAAGCCATCCAGTCTGTGGTATTTTGTTATGGCAACCCAAGCAGACTAATATGATGAGTCACAAAAATTAAAAATTTTCCTTTTCCTTCCCTAAAAAAAGCCCTACACTTGTAATAACAATGAAATCTTCATACACTGAGATCCTATGATTTTTTTCACTAAATTTCACCATCATTGTAGCCATATCTGCACACTGTAAAAAAAAGCAGTGTGAGACCCCCATTTTACTTTACTTCAAACAGATTTTCTGTACATCAGTTTGGTTATATGTAAATTCCTCTATCTTCCTTAGTTATATCTCTGTATTAGTCTGCTGGGGCCGCCATAACAAAATACCATAGACTGAGGGGCTTAAGCAACATTTATTTCCTCACGTTCTGGAGGCTGGAGGTCCCAAATCAAGGCTCCAGCCGACTCCATTCCTGGTGAGAGCGCTCCTCCTGGCCTGCAAACTGCGGCCTTCTCACTCTGTCCTCACAGGCCATTTCCTCCACGCCTGCGCTCCCGGTGTCTCTTCCTAGGACACTAATCCTATCAGATCAGGGCCCACCCTTATGGCTTCATTCAACCTTAGAGGCCCCATCTCCAAATACAGTCACGCTGGGGTTTAGGACGTCAACAAACAAATTTTGAGAGAACACAACATTCAGTCCATAACAATCTCTAAACACAACAACCTGCCTTCCTAGGCTATGATTTAACAAAATGTTAGAGCTCCCAAACTCAAGCAAAAAAGAGAGACAACATGGGGCCGGCCCCGTGGCTTAGTGGTTAAGTGCGGGCGTTCCGCTGCTGGCGGCCATGGTTCGGATCCCGGGCACACCGAGACACCACTTCTCCGGCCATGCTGAGGCCATGTCCCACATACAGCAACTAGAACGATATGCAGCTATGACATACAACTATCTACTGGGGCTTTGGGGGGGAAAAATAAATAATAAAATCGTTAAAAAAAAAAAAGAGACAACAAAAATCTGCTCAGTACATAAGCACTGAGATAAAACACTGCTTTTTTAAATGATTCATTCTTTTTTTAATACATTTTTTTAAAATAATTTTATTTATTTATTCTCCCCCCAAAGCCCCAGTAGATAGTTGTACGTCATAGTTGCACATCCTTCTAGTTGCTGTATGTGGGACGCAGCCTCAGCATGGCCGGAGAAGCAGTGCTTCGGTGCGCGCCAGGGATCCGAACCCGGGCAGCCAGCAGCAGAGCGCGCGCACTCAACTGCTAAGCCACGGGGCCGGCCCTAATGATTCATTCTAACAGTAAGTCAATCTCACACGCCATTCAAGTGCTACAGGGGCCTTGGTCAGAGAAAACCAAATTTAAATTACAGGAATGACTCTGCGGAGTCAGAGAGACCATACTCATGCCTGGAAGACCAGGTAGGATGCAATGAAAGCAGAGTCCTCAATCACCTGGGAACTGGCAGGTAATCTGGGAACAGACTGGGAGCTACGGGGGGGTCTTCCGGGGAAATAATAATTCAAATACAGAGCTCCCCAGCTGAGAGATTTGCAAACTGCTTCCCTTTTGATTTAGTTAACATATGGCCACACAGTAGTCTCAGCTATGATCTGTGCTTCAACAAATTCCTTGAAAAATCTACCACAGACAATTACACCAGTACATCCGAAAGATAGGTGTCTTAAAAGGGAGCCACAAAATGAACATTCCCAATCTACTCCTTGGGAATCTACTCCCCAGCCAACACACTAGAGAAGAAAGGACTTTTTAGGTTTCATCAAAATGGCACTACCAATAAGAGCTACCAGGCTAAACGAAAAAGTGCTGCATATATCCTTTAAACTACTACTCTAACCTCTCCCCTTTTATTATATCCTCAACTCCACCACCAGATTCATCTTCCCGGAACTCCATCCTCCACTATTAAAATTGTGCCTGTGGCCTCCTGAGTTGTGTACAGACTCCTCTGCCTAGCATCCATCAAGGACCTCCACAGTCAAAGCCCACTATCTGCAAGCTTCTTTAACTGCTACCCAACGCAACATCTGCCCCAAGTGCCACGCTCACCCTGCTCGTTGCCTGCCGGCAAGCTCTCCTGCCTTGTCTCCTCTCCACCTGCCATCCATAGCCTTCCCTTCTTTGCGTCACCTCCTCACAAAGCACTCTCTGACGACACCACACACACTGATTCTTCAAGTCAACACCCGTGCTTTAGGAACCTATAATGTTCCAGAAGCTGAGCTGGCTCCTTCCTCCCAATCCTTTTTGTCCACCATTGCCTGTGACTTAGATTTAATACTCTTATTATTACTGTCCAGTCTCCCAGTATGTCACTTTATTGTATTTGTGGAAATTCTCTTCAATGTTTTATTTCCTAGTTGCTTCTTTTGTGCAATCTCGATTCAACTGTAGGCGATTTGTCCTTAGGAACTCAAACATACGCCTCTTTTATATGTCCCACTGTGCACGGTAAAGGGCGTTATTGATATTGACGTTAAAGACGTTTTCACTTGTAGACCTTGTGAACACTCGCTTTCGTGCCTTTCTTGAAGGGATATAAGGACAGGGAGAAGAGCTTGACCTCCCTGGAAGAGTTTTTTCAGTTGCCTGACATTGTCCCTAACTATAACTTCTTAGGAAAATCTTTATGGCGTTCCTACTACAGATCAGACACAGGCATCAAGCTTCTATCTGCCAGGGCAGGGCCGTGACCGCGGAGCTGCCAGCACCTAGCACTGTTTTCTGCACGGTAACAGGTGCGTGTCGAGCGAATACACCAGCGTAGCCTCGCTGCCCTCAAGCGGCTTCCCTTTTGATGGTGGGGGTAAATGGCGTACAGGTGAGGAACAAACACACACGCAGGTGAGCAAGGTCACTTCGGGGCGTCATCACGACTACCGAGAAGATAAAACAGGATCGTGAATACCGCATATGAGCAGGAGTCTGCAGTTTGGAGCGTTTCATCAGCGGAGTCCGGCGGCCGCCTCAGCACGGCTCAGCGGCTGAGGGGCAGTCTCCGCAGGACGAGCTCCCGGCGTCACAGCCCTGCTCCCTCGCTCGCTGCTGGCTCCGGACAAGCCGCTTCACCGTCCTGGCCTCGCTGTTCCCGTCCTCTGTCGGTACCTACCGCAGGCGGCGAGTCTGAGGGTCACACGAGGTGACAGGTCAAGTGCTCGGTACTGCGCGTGGCGGCCCGGGCAGCGGTCCGCCAGCGTGAGTGACCGTTCCCGTCGGGCAGGTGGAAACCTCGGGCCCCTGTGCTCCGAGCCCTGCCCAGGTCAAGTGGTCGAGAGGGCTGAGCTGGCCAGACTTTCGACCTTGACCTGAGGGCCCAGGAGGCCGAGGATCCCGGCCCCCTGTCCGTCAGCGAGGACGGACGGAGGCGGGCGGGCGAGGGCGACGGGCCCGGCGTTTCCCTCAAGCGGGAGCCTCAGGAGCTCGGACCCGCTCGCCCGCGCCCCGCGGCGGCGGCAAAGGGCCCGGCTCTCCCGGGGCCGGCCTCTCGGAGCGGCGGTTCGGGGCCGAGCGGGGCGGGTCAGCGGCGCCCGGCCCTCCTGGCCCCGCCCCCGCCCAACGGTCGCGGGCGGGCACCGCCTCCCCAGGGCGCGAGGCCGCGGGCTAGCTCGGCCTGCGATTGGCTGGGAGGGCGAGGGGCGCGGGCGGGCGGGGGCGGCGCAGGCGCGGAGGGGGCGCCAGCACGCGGCGCTCGCGCTCCCCGCTTAAATGAGCCGGGCGCCTGCCCGCCGCTCCAGTGGGTCCCGCGCGCTGCCAGCCTCGTGTCAGCGCGGCTGGGCTGCGGGCCGGTCGATGGGACGCGGCGCCGCGGAGCGGAAGGCGGCGCCCGTCGGGGGGCTCGGGCCGCGCGGGAGGCCGCCGGGGGGCGCGGGCATGGCGGGCCGCAGGACCTGAGCGCTGCCCGCAGGGAGGCAGCCGGGTGGCCGGCGATGGGGACGGAGCGGAGCTGCCGCCGCGCCGGGCCGTGAGCGCCGCCTCCTCGCCCGCCCCGGCCCCTCGCGGAGCGCCGGCCGCCCGGGAACATGGCCCTGGAGCAGCTGTGCCCGGCCCTCAAAGGTAAGCGCGCGGGCCGCGGACGGCGCCCCCTGCGGGCCGAGCCCGGCGTCTCGAGCCCCTGCCCGGCGGGGCCCGGCGCGCCTTTGTGTGGTGCGGGCGGACGGCGGAGCCTCGCGGTGCCAGCCGGCCGCGGGGGCCGGGGCCGGGCCCTCGCGCCTCCTCCTTAGCGTCGCGTACATCGCCTCGCGAAGTTGTGGGGTCGTGGCGGGGGAGCGAGGCTGGTCTCGCAGCGTTCGGTGGCGGAAAGTCAGTCCACGCCGACAGTGAGAGCCGCGGCCGGGGCGGCGCCGGTCCCCGAGAAGCCCCGCGGAGGCGGGCGGAACGGCCGGTCCACCTGCTGCGGCCGCGGGCTGCGGCACCACTGCGGCCGGCCCGGCCCGGCGCTCCCGGACCTCGGGGCGCCCTGCGCCGGCGATTCTTGTACTGGGAAGTCACACAGTCGGCTTGCCGAGTGCACAGAGTCCAAATGTGTCAACTATAGAGGCTGTGCATCTTCCAGGAGGTGTTATTTTAGATTAAAATTTATATACATCGATCAGTAAGGTGTTCAAAGTTGCTTCTGAAAGTCGCCCTGAAGAAATGGTTTTTTCAGTCCTCAGAGGACAACAGCACCGCCGATAAAGGGCTCCCCTTTCCCCCTACTGATTTGAATTGAAAACTGAATTGCTGCATATTTGTCGTGTTATTAAGTATTCTTTCTTGTATCGGGGAAGGAGTTAAGGCATTGCACTGACAGTGTCATGTGTCGCTTGTCATTGTGTCTTGATCTTTGTACAGTGACAAATGTTGGTGTTTTCCCCCCTCCGTAGTAACACTTTTTTCAAATTTGTCTTATTAGAAAATTCAGTATAATTTTACTTTTAATTGGACAAATTATCAATTTTCCAGATATTCCTAAATTCATAGTTGAGATTTCAGCAATTTAAAATGTTTAACTGCCCAATTGCACACTTATGTATACAGTTTGTACTGAGGTAACCTAGGACTTTGTAGCTGCTATTTCCCAGTCCCCCCATAAATTCTTAGTGATTCCCTTATTATACTGTATTAAAATTTAAAACTCTGAAATTAATTTCGTAGTTTTTCCTATCTGTAACTTTAGTTTATATAGCCATTCTTTGAAAATTAAGGTTTTGTTTTCCTCTTTCAAAATAAACCATATACACAGTGGGATTTTTCTTAGTGCTCCTTCTCCGGATTTTTTCCGTTGTTCTGATTGTCGTGGGGTTGTCAGCATCATAACGACAGTTCACCCGCGTAGCCCCCTGGGGAGAAGTCCCGTAGATCTGTCGTACAGCTTTTCCTGCAGAACTCGACGACGCTGAGCCGGGTAGGACGCAATCGCCCATGCTCCTCGAACGGTGGACGGATTCGCAGCCCTCTGCCTTCGCCTTTGTCGTTGGTGCATACTGCCCTCTCTGGCCGCCGCGGTGAGGCATGTGGTGGTTGCACTTGCAGGAAAGGATTCTGTGGTGATGGCCGAACTGCAGCGGCAACAATGTAGTAACTGGCTTTTTTGTTTTCGTAATGTTACCCAACCTACACAGTTTTTACATGCTGGAATATTTTTAAAGCTCAAACTAAATTGTTATTGTTGTTTGTAGCCTGCCTTAGAGAGAAAGCAAGCTAAGTCTTTTAAGTTTATGTGTATGTGCCTGTAAATATGGGGAATTGGTCTGTAATGATTCAAGAAATTAACAAAAGTTGATTCTGAGAAGGGAATCTGGAAAACTGAAAGAGGAGAATGAAGGGAAGACTTACATTTCACTGCACACCCATTTGTATCACTTGATTTTTTTAACCAAATGCTTGTGTTACGTATACAAAAATTGACATTTTTAAGTTTAAAAAATCACCTTTTAAAAAATATTGGCTCTTCCCTGTGCTGCCATTCATTGCGTGCCCCACGGCATGAAAAACAATCCCTTAAGTATCCTGGAAGGTGAATTGCTTCAACATCAAAGAGGTTCTTATGGGAAGCAGTCATTTATCATTTACATAATTGTAGATATTACCTACCAAAAGCCTTGTTTGGAATATTGCGGTCAGTTTCTACTAAAACAAATCAGCCATAAGAGTCTGAGATTTTAAGTAGGAAGTACTTTTCTTTAAGATGCTATTGATTCTTTTTGTTTTACTTCCAGCAGGGAGAACAAAAGGACAACTCTACTAGGCTTTTTAACCCTTCATATATTGTTAAAACAATAATTCTCTTTTAATTGTTTATGATAACTCTAGGTCTTATAAAATTTGACTTACCTTTTATCACAGTTAAATAAGCATCATGGTCATGTGAAAATATTATTTTAGGATTATAAACCTATGTTTTTACTGTTCTTATTCATTCTGCTGCTGGCTTCAGGAGACTCCTATTAGACTCAGTTACATTTAAATCTGTATAAACTGTGGTTAAGTTTATGGTATAATGAAGCATAAAGATCTCCTGGCGCTATATGCTAAAAATCTTATCTGAGACTGACAAATATTGATTCCTGTCCTTCATTCTTATGTCTCATCCAAGTAAGTAAACTACACGGAAATAAGTACTGTACTGAAAAGCTGTCCTTTTAATAGTGTAGTTTTTAAACACAGACTTGTTAAAAATGAAGTTTTTGGCTTTTTCCCCCAGGAGTTGGAGAAAATGTTTTAATGCTGACAATTGAAAAGTCTGATAAAACGGTGCTTTTATTGTAGTAAATCCTCAACTAGAATCCAGTTTACGTTTTGAAACCAAACTCACATTTTGGGAAAAACATGCAGTCCTGAAATACACACCCATGTACATTACAAAACAAGTTCAAATCAAAGCTACTTTCAGTCCTTTTGGGAATAAGATAAATAAAAGACTATAAATAAAGTTCCTATCTAAAATTTTAAAGCAACAGTCCAAGTTCTGCTCTTGGTTACTGCCTATTCAGCACAAGTCTCCTATCATTTTTAAATTTATGCTCCTGCATAATAATTGATATTTAAAAAAATGTGTCCCTGAGGCACTTTGAGATCCCAATAATTACGGTCTTTGAGTTGGAAAGGGGAATCCTAAGAGTTGATCTAACCTGTGGTTTCCAAACCTTTCTTAACAGCAGAACTCCCTCAAAGGAATCCTCATGAGGGGGTACTGAAAAAAAAAACAAAAACAACAGATAAGAGCCAGATTGCTCTAATTGCTGAGGGGGCTCGCCTTGTCAGTCGCTCCTCAGAGTGGTCACGAAAAACTGAACACTTTTTAATGTATTTGTTATATCACTCACAAAATTACAGTGTGTGCTAAGCTGAAAGTTCAATTCTTCCTAGTCAAAATGACATTAAAACATGTTGGTTTAAATATGCCTAGAGTGATATATTGAAAATTACAGCACTAGTGGGTGAGAGGATATCAGATACTCTTCAAAATGTGACCTGGCTGTGTTCCAATTTGATGGTCGTTGCTGTGGATGTCTAAGGAAGACTCCTGTAACCAGAGCATACAAAACTGCCAACTCAGGGGCATTTGGCTAACAAGGAGGTTGTCACATCCTGCAGGAGAGAGAAAGTACTTCTACAGTTACTCTTTCTTATAAAAGTGATTGGCACTGTGATTAGCATCCGTAGGCTGAAGTGATCCCAAAGGTCACCAAGATCCATCTGCTTTCTTAGCTAATAAGTAAAATTGAGTTTGATTAAATTTAGGTAGTTTTTTGTTCTTAGGAACATAGTTTATAGAAAACAAGTTACTGCTACCACAAGTGGTACGTAGACTCGAATGGAACTCCATTCTGCTTTCACTACAGAAAATAGTAAGGAGCAGGGAGACCAGTAACGTGGTTGTTACATTCTGGCATCTCATGATAGATTGAGCAAACCTTATGTTTACCACTTAGATGCTTAAAGCAGGAAGGCTTAGAAAGAGGCGTGCTTAATTAGTAACAAAGGTAAATTGAGCCAGCTTAAGAAAAGTGAGAGTAGTGGCTGGGTGTCTGAATTGAAAATAACCTTTTCCTGTCCCCTGATTTATGCGCAAATAAAAAGAAGCTGGGTCATATGTGTGGCTACTGTTAACCAAGATGTGTGCTTGTTAATTTGTTAGTGCAGGGCTCTCTGTACTATACGGTGTGCTTACAAAAAAGATAAAATCAGCATCATGCTTAGTCACTTCAGGGATTCGTCTGGTTTTTATTGAGTGCTGTTGTGGGCAGGCAATCTTCTAGTCCCTAGAGATGCATCAGTGAATCAGACAGACAAGGCCCCCCTTTCTAGAAGGAAGAGACAGATAATAAACAAGCAAGAAAATACCAGGTAATATAAGTAATAATTAAAGTATTATTTATATAATAAAACAGGATGAAGGAGAAAGTGTGAACTTCTTTAGAAGTTGGGGAAGCCTCAGAGGACCTGAACGACAGGAAGGAACAGCCATGCAGAGAGATGCTAGACAGAAGAAATAGCTAGTCTCTAAGGCAGGAATTAACTGGGTGTGTTGCAGTAATGACAAGAAGGCCTTGTGTAGCCATAGAGAGCAATTGGAAGGTCAGAGAAGTGGCGGGTGCCGGATCACATCGGACCTCTGAAGTCAGAGTAAGGAGTACAGATTTCTTCTAAATGTAATGAGACTCTCGGAAGATTTTATGAAAAGCTGTGATGTGATCTGATTTATGTTTTGAAAGGATCACTGGCTGCTGAGTACAGAACAGACTATAGAGGACTGGCAAAAGCAGTCAGTTATCTCCCAATATCCATTTTACCCTTCAGCAATTCTTTGAATCACCCAAAATAAAGACTAGATTTTCCAGCTTTCTTTAAGGTTAGGTGTGGCCATATGACTAAATAAATCTGGCCAGTTAGATATGTGTGCACCTTTGTGGAAGTGGTGGCGTTTTTGTTGTTGAATTAAAATTTTTATTTTGAGGTTATTGTCGATTTGGGGCAAGTGTTTTTAAAGGAAGAAAGAATGTCCTATGTCATTTCTTCATTCTTGCTGACTCTAATGCATACCTGGTAGTTGTAATGAAGATATAATGGCTGGCACTCCAGCATCCATGTTGGACCATAAAATGACCTTGGAAACGAAAGTCATACACAACTGAACAATAAGGTAGGAGAAACTTAGGTCTCTAGTGATGATAAAGCCTTCGTTCTAGCCATTGATAGTTTTCTTACTGCCACAGTTAGCCTGACAGAGCAATATACTCTATCTTGTTTAAACTGTTAGTTTAGATTTTTCTATTACTTGTGCCAAACCTAATGCTAACATCATAGGAGTGTGCAAAATCAGTGAAAGAAACAAAACCAGATGGAGATAGAGAGCTGTTGAATAGTCACAGGAGTAAAAAGTCTGAATGTATCAGATAAAGTTAATCTTGAAAGAAAAAGCGGGTTTTAAACAGTGTGAATTTTGTAGAGGCAGAGGGAGGTCCATGCAAGTGCAGATGTTCAGAAACAAGTATTTGTAGGGGCATCATAAGAATAGGTAGTAAAGCATTCACCAACATTTCCGAAACCAACTGGTCGCCTCCTGTTTGCCCAGCCTCTGCCCTGCCACATCCATCTTGGCCAGAGGAGGAAGCAGGCAGCCTCTTGCTGTTTCTTGCCGTGTACTGTCATTCTCCTTTTGCAGTGGTCCTCAGGCCAGCAGCTAGCATCACTAGGGAACTTGTGAAAATGCAAGTTCTCAAGCGCCTACTGGATCAAAATCTCTGGAAGTAAACTACCCCCCAAAGTCTATGTGTTCATAAGCCCTCTGGTGATTATGATGTACACTGAAGTTTGATAATCACTGTCCCGGGGATTCAGGTCCCAAACCTGCAAGTGCTATTTGTACATTTTTAAGCCTTGATATATGTTACCATAATAACCTCCAAAAAGCCATGCCAGTTTACAGTCCACTGGCAGTATATGTCGGTTTCCTATATCTTGACCAACACTAGAATCTGCATTTTTTTTTCATATTAGTAAGGCTGAATTTCTGTGTTGTTTTGTTTTCTGGCACATTTTTCTGATGGCATAATCTTTTCTTCCCGGTTTGTAGTTTTTATTTATGTTTCTGTCTTTAGTAAATGAACGTGTTCTCCATCCAAAAATATATACATAATTCACCTTTTTTTTTTTTTCAATCTGGTATTTATTTTTCTTTTTAGCCTGAAATAGGGATCTACTTTCCCCCCCAAGTAATGAACAAGTTATCCCAGAACCATTTATTAAAACTATCCTTTCACTGAGAGTTTCAAGTACCACATATATCATAATAGAATTTAGGATATATATGTCTGTTTCTGAGCTTTTCCTTTACTTCCATTTTCTTATCTGTAAGCTCCTTAAGAATAAGGACCATGTCTGCTTCGCTCATTGCTGTATCCCCAAGGACCAACTCACTGCCTGTAACACAGTGGGTGCTGGATATGTTTTCCTTGGCCAATATAGAAAAATCTTCAAGATGAACATTAGAAACATTTTAAGTCCCCCCCAAAACTAAGATTTTGATTAAAGTATCATTAAATGTATGACATATTGGGAAGAATTGTTACCTTTACATTGTTTTACTATCTGGTACGTGTTACTTCTCCATCATATTAAATTTATTTACTTATTTATTTTAGTCTTACTCTCTTCCCTTAATAGGTGTAATAATTTTCCAAGTAATTCTCTTGGGACTTCTAGGTTTTAAATAACATTATCTATACATAATAATTTGGTCTCCTTTCCAGTATTTAGCGCATTGGCCAGAATTTCCCCTATTAAGTAACAGTGAAAAGAATAAACCTGACCTTGATTTTTACAATGGAAAGTAGGGCCTTTACACTAGAAGGCTTGGGGACAAGACTCGGTGTAGGCTAATGTGATGGTGATTCAGGATAAAAGGAGCAGCTTTGGGGATTTGTATTTAACACCTTGAAGAGTACCTGTCTTTATATTTTAAGCCTTCATTTTTAAGTTAGGTCTGTATACAGGTTGTCACAAGGCGTAGACTGGACTCCAGAACCAGAAGTGATAGCATAAATGGTGGGCAGGCACTGCCTTTCTCAAGCATCAAGTCACAAGTGGTTCTCTGCATAACCAAACTGTGTAGTTATGGTGTTCAGAATTTTTATTTTGGCGTGGGTTTCTACCTTAAAGAATTAATGCCTTCCGGGGTACATTGTCTTTGAATTCAAAGTATGCGAGATGTCTGGGTTTGAGAGATTATTGATTGTTTTGGTAAGAGGAAGAAGGGAATGGTGGCACGTAGATGGGGACTAGAGACAGAACAGAGCACCACAGCACTGCTTTAGGGACTACATGACTTCAGTGTTGGGCATTAATGGAGTTTGTTTTAATATCTCAGTCTGATTATAACAAGCGATTTACAAAGATCCTGTTATACAACTTGGAGGAAACCATGTTTATTATGATATAGTTGTGACTGTTAATCGTCCTAAATTCTGTATCACCAACGACTGTATCACTGCATATTTCTGTCCCTAATTGTTGTGCAGATTTGCCCAATTTATAAATAAATATCATTTTTATATTCAGTGGCACAGCTCATTTGGTTGATTGAGTTGTGAATAATTTTTTTAAACATTTGGGAAAAAAGAAAATTGTGAGCAGCCCTCTAAATAAAGTAGAAAAGAATAATAGGTTTCTTTGGTGTTGTAATTTTATTTTTAATATGATTGTTCTACCTTAGTTGTATATTCTGTGCAGGTTTCATAAATAAGATATTTGTACAACCAAAGTTTCATTGGTCATTATAGAATTTTCATGGCACAGTCCATCTTTTTGCTCTAGTTTTACTATTGTTCTCCTGGTTTCAGTTTTTTTGATCTCTTACTTGTCCTGTGTGCCTGGCTTTGTGTTACTTGTTTACATACAGTGAATTATAAACGTGAGAACTGGTAAGTTGTTATGCCTGTGATTCAGGAGGAAAGGTAACACTGAGCACAAAATTTTGACCAGTTGTGTATCATCTGCATGGTATGCCTTGGGAAATAGTGTCCTCTTACAAGATAAATTGATACAAATGGATGTTATTTGCTGAATTGACGGTTGTCTAATATTACCCTAGGTTTTCTTTTTGATCCTAAATCTTCTGTTTTTAAAAATATATATTTTAACATTCCATTCCTCTAACTGTGATCCAGTGCAAAGATGTGAAGAGTTTGAAAGGGTTGTTCCTACATAACATGAGATCTTCAACACTACTAGAAACCAAAGAAAGGAAAAGGGGAATTCAAGTTGTTGAGAGAAGACAGAGGAGACAAAGGTCAGCAAGGATACAGGAAACCAAAGATGAAGTGGTCAAATGATCAGATTATAAGATGTAAACAACTGAATGGCAAGAAGTCTCATACATTGGTAACTTTGCGTAGTAGATACTCAGTGCGTGCTATTGAGTGAACAGTGGCATGACCATCTACCAGTCACTTAACTAGCAACATCTTCAATGCCTCCATCTTCCTCACTCCTAAGATCCTATAAGTCACCTTTGCAGTTGACTCTACATCTGAATCAGGTTATAAATCTCTCCTCCTTTCCATTTCTACTACCACTGCTCAGCTTCAAGACTCAATCATCTTTGCTTCCTAAATGACATCCTCTCTTTAAAAGTTTGGACTCCACACAACCATCGGGGTTATTGGTCTGAAACACAGATGTGACAAGGTCACACTCAAATTTAAAAACCCACAATGGCTTCTCACTATAGTCAAGAGTCCAGACTCTTGAGCGTGGCGTCCAAGACTTTTTACAGTCAGATCTCATCCTACTAATTCTAACTGGTAGATCACTTTCCCTTCCACATGCTAACCCACCGTACTGTATCAGAGTTTGTCGACACCTCCTGTAGATAAGTGCTCCTGCCTCCCTGTTTTTGTCTAAGCTATTTCTTTTTCCCTCTCCTGGGTTGAAGACCTATAAGGTCCAACTAGAGTATAATCACCTGCCTTCTCTGAAGTTCTTTTAACCCCCAGCAGATTGGTTCCCTTCTCTGCTTCCATTATGCTTTCTGTATAACCCCTGTTAAACTCGTTTTCACCTCGTATTATAGATTATCTTTGACAATAGAGTGAGTCCTCCTTAAGGATAGTAGTTTGTCCTAATATTTGTCATTTATTTAGCAGAATGCATAGTACATAAAAATTGCTATGTTCATCATCTCTTTTAATCACCACAACAACCCTATGAGGTTGGTGCTATTAATACAACATCCTCATTTTACAGATAAGTAAACTAAGCTGAAAAGGCCTCACAGCTGGTACACGGCAAAATTTGAATCCCAGCCTAGATCCGTCTAACTCATCAAGTCCATACTCTTACTATTTTGCTGTATGTCTCCTCCCACATCTGTATATCCTCCGTGCCTGCTATCCAGTGGGTAGTCTCTAAGTGCTTATTGACTGAATAAATAATAAAAACTCCAGTTCACACAGGAGTTTGGGTAAGCTGGTCGTGTGATTTCCTCTGAAAGGGAGAATGAAAGAGATTGGTGCACCATTCGTAGAAATAAAATGTTCAAAAGAATCTTCAGAACACATACATACACCAAATAATTCAATACGTTATTGATTGGGTCTCAGAAATGTGCAACCTGGGGGAAAAAAGCTTCATTTTCTGAATATGCTAGCTTTTGTACCTTAGGACACAGCATAGTACTGCACAGTATACAAGGTCTCATACTGGTTTCTGGGAGACTGCTGCCCCCTTACTGCTGTCTCTGTTATGAGCGTGCTCACAAGTCAGATAATCTAATTGAACTTTTACTGGCATAATACATTGCAGAGCTAGCCATAATGCATGTAAAGTTTTGAGATATGGAGTACAGTAAATATAGGAATAATTGGGGTCAGCAAAATTTGCAAAAAAAGTATGGTTTTTTAGTCCATCCTAAATTGAAAAATGCTTTAACTGCCATATACTATTAGTGCTTGTATAAATGTGTACAATATCAATTATGGGTTTTTCTTGAGTTGTCTTAAGTGTAAAATAGTAAATCAGAACATAACATTTAACCCTTAAAAATCTTGCGAGTGAATGTTAGTAAGAAATAGTGGTTTTAGTTAATCTTTTTTTGTCATCTGATTTCCCTTATAAACTTAGTAAAATGTAATATAGATTCAATTTTTAACTTCTCTGTTTTGTTATTTTTCTAGTGTTGTTAATAACAATACTTGTAGTGGAAGGGATTGCTGTGGCCCAAAAGACCCAAGGTAAAGTCCTTACAATGATAACTTTCTGTATGTTCAGGACAGTGGGTGGTTTATTTGAAAGGATTGCAACTTCTGGGATGTTCCAATGACCTAAGGCTTTCTGAGGCCTATCAGCCTCAATTTAACTGTGTTCAGCTGCAGTTAACTAGAATAAATTGTCAACATAAGGTCTTGCCCTGATAAATTTTAAAAATTGCCATCACTAGTAGCTCCTAGCACACTATGGATTTTATCCACAAATTAAATGAGATTCATGCTTTATCACTAAGCAAAAATAAAAATCCTTTTTTCTAATGTAGACAAATGAAACATTTCCATCAATATCTTATTCAAACCCTTTGGACCTGATCTTATTGTCCTTGTTTAGGAAAGAAGATTACCTAGTGGTTTGTTTTTTTTGTTTGTTTGTTTTGGTGAGGAAGATTGGCCCTGAGCTAACACCTGTTGCCAATCTTTCTCTGTTTACTTGAGGAAGAGTGGCCCTGAGGTAACATCTGTGCCAGTCTTCCTCTATTTTGTATGTGGGACGCTGCCACAGCATGACTTAATGAGCAATGTAGGTCTGTGCCTGGGATGCGACCCCGGGCCACTGAAGTGGAACGTGCAGACTCAACCACTACGCCACTGGGCTGGCCCCTAGCTAGTGTGATTTTTGAACCAGATTTTCAAGTCAGAGGTTAGTACATTTCCTATATACCTTATTTATTTTTTATTTTCATCAAAGTTATACATACACATGACAAAAATCAAAGCATTCTAAAAAGTTAATTAGGAAAAATCAGTCCCCTGTCCAACCCTACCCCCCTTCATGCTCCACGGAGATAATGACTCTTTTTGCTGATTCTTTTGATATTTCCCTGTATATTTCTAAATAACATACTCTGCTGTTACTTCTTTATTATTTCAGTTTTAGGTATTAGATAATGATTTCCCAGCATTGAAGATGAGAATCTAGCTCCTTCATGCACCCACTCTTCACCCCCAGCTGTATACAGGTCTTCTTGTACTTTCCATCTGTGCCACCTGTCTCAGGAGTTATAATTCTGGTTACATCCGTATTCAGGATTTACATTGTCACTCATTGAGCTTTTTCAATATGAAAATTCTGTCTTTCAGTTTAGAAGTTTTTATTTCTTTTTTTGTTTAATTTTTGTTAATTCCCTTTTCTCTATTTTCTCTGTTCTGTCTTTAAGGAACTCCTGTTATTTGTTTTTTGTTTTGTTTTATCTTTTCTGTTTTCCAGCTCTCTTTTTACTCTATTTTCTTCTCAGTAGTCTCTACTGGGACTGCCTCAGTTTTATCCTCTAAACTAGGAATTGGAAAACTTTTTCTGTAAAGGACCAGATAGTAAATATGTGAGGCTTGGCGGGCCTTACAGTGTCTGGAGCAGCTTCTCGGCTCTGCTGTTGTGTGGAGGCAGGGATAGAAGTGTGCACGTGGATGGACGTGGGTCTGTTCCCAGGAGGTCGTGTTTACAGGAACAGGCAGCAGGCCAGGTTTGGCCCAGGACCACAGTTTGTGGACCTCTGCTCTAAACTGTCTACTAATTTTTTCATTTCTCCTATTTTTAGAAGCTTTCTTTTGTTTTCTGAATATTCTTTTTTTAGACTATCCTTGTTCTGTGGATATACTCTCTTGTTCTCTGAGGAGATTAAATGATAGTTTTGTTTAGTGTTGTTGTTATTGGGTTTTTAGTATTTTTTCTGCATAATCTTTGTTTCCTCAGAGTTGCTTTTTTTGTTTGTTTTTTAATCTGTTTTTCATAGTAGAGGCTTTACTCAAGTGTCTGGTGATCCCTGAATGCTCCGATTTATGAGAGGAGCACTAAAATCTGATCATTGGCTGCAAGTGTAGATAGGGCTTGTTTCCTGCAGCCCACACTGTTGAGGGACCCAACATCGGGGAGCCCCTGAGTCTGCATCCTGGGGTCTTTTTCTTAGACCTGGGGCTGATTAGATTCCCCAGGGAAGACTCTCTCCGTTTTCTGCTTAGAAGCTCTACATCTGACCAAGAGGCCTCTGGGGAGTTGAGTGAGGGAAGAGACTGGGAGCATCATTCAGTATGTTAATATTCACCTAATCTCCCTATTTTCAGGGTGGTGTTTTCACCCTCGCCTGTGCCTGATGTCCCCTAGTCCTGTGACCCTGTTTTACCTTTGGCAAAGAAATAATCTCATTTTTTGATGTGGTGATAGAGCAGCAGCTACCTAGACTTCTGGAATAGGGGAGGGTATTAGGAATCAAATTGATTCTAAACAGACTTTTAACCAAGCCTCATGTTTTTAAAAAGCCCAACTTCACCACTCTCCCCCACTTCAGAGATACCTACTACTGCCAGTTGTTACTGTTGGTTCTTACAGATTTATGCCCTAAAAAACAAAAAATTGTTTACTGTTGTATAAGTGGAGTTTGAGGAGGGAGCAGAGCTAAATACATGTATTCTGTCTATAATCTTTAATCTTTGAATCTTATTTGACTTTTGTGTTAAACTAAATATAGATGTACTGTCCAGAGATAAACTCCTGGGATCTTTTTATTTTTATGTCACACTGAATTTAATAGAGTTTTACTGATTTATCAGATTCTCCCACATGGTTTTGCCCTTGTAAAATCTGTGTTTTATTTCTCTGCTGTCTTACATGGCAGGCTCGTCTCTAGCAGCAAGTTCTTCCAGTAAGCACAGCATACAATCTTACCTTTCCTTCACTTCTGCAGTATTCAATTTGTTGTGCTAAATTTGATAGTGGTTCTTACAAGATTATATATATGTGTAACATAGAGTGGGCAATTATTTGGGGAAGTTGTGCGGGAAAGAGAAGAATGATGTTCTCTTTGCTGTAATTAATGTTTTAAATGCTATTTTTCCCTTAAGATGGACAAAATATTGGAATCAAGCACATTCCTGCAACCCAGTGTGGCATTTGGGTTCGAACCAGCAATGGTGGTCATTTTGCTTCACCAAATTATCCTGACTCATATCCACCAAACAAGGAGTGTATCTACATTTTGGAAGGTATTTGACCAATATGTATCTTATTGGATGAATTTTTACTTTATTGTAAAACTAAATGCGTTGGTAAAATACCCTGTTTAAACCAGTTTGAACAAAATTTAAACATGTATTTGAATTAAACTCTAGTAATTATAGATATTTACGAATACTGAACACATTAACAAAATAATAGTTGAAATTTTATAGGAAATTTGAATCTCCTAAAATATAATTCAACTAGTTGCATCAGTATATATGAGAAACTTCTCTGGTAAGAAACTTAAACTTACTGGCATCTCTTATTAGGCTTTATGCAAATTTATGTCCATAGTTACAGTAGTTGTTCCTTTCATTTCTTCTGTTGATCATGGTACATCATATCTCATGTACTGAGCATTAGCTTCTCGATTCTAATTTTAATCAAGTACATTTAACTAATTTAATATATAGCATATGCCAAAGAGAAAGATTACTATAGTACTACAGAGTGGCAGTATTAATAGTGTAAAATGTAGCATTTGTGATGAATTTTACATTCTCATTATGATCCTCATCTCTGACAGTAACAGCACGTTTGTTTTGCTTTTCTCACTTATGTTGGGGCGTTTATACTCTTTCTTATTTGTGTTGCCCTGATTTGCTTACTTTTATTTTCTAGCTGCTCCACGTCAAAGAATAGAGTTGACCTTTGACGAACATTATTATATAGAACCATCATTTGAATGTCGGTTTGATCACTTGGAAGTTCGAGATGGGCCATTTGGTTTCTCTCCACTAATAGATCGTTACTGTGGTGTGAAAAGCCCTCCGTTAATTAGATCAACAGGGAGATTCATGTGGATTAAGTTTAGTTCTGATGAAGAACTTGAAGGACTGGGATTTCGAGCAAAATACTCATTTATTCCAGGTAATGAAGTTGTCTTTTCAGCGGTTAGGTCTCACTCTGGTTTTAGAATCTTAAGGCTAGAAAAGAGATAATTTAGTAGAGTTAATCAAATCAAGGCTTTAAAGAAATTAGCAAAGTCAAAGGCAAGTCAGTCCATGAATAAATAAAAACTTAACGAAAATTGGAAATAGAACTATATCACTTGAATTTTGAAGTGTATAGATGGTATCACATTTTTTCTTAGATTTCTTCTTTGTCATATATCAAGGCCAAAAACAATAAAATAAATACTTTTAAAAAATAATTGAAAAAAAATTGTCTTATTTTCATAAATCCTACCAAAAATTATTTTGGCAGGTTTTTTCCATTGGAGTGATTGAATTAACCACTCTTCTGAATAAATAGTCTGTAGAAAATATTAAGCAGTAGAAAGAATACTGCTCTGCATTGGAGGCAGGAGATCTGGGTTTGGATCCTCTCTCTGCCACGTAATAACTGTAAGACTTTTAAGCACAGAGTGGTGCTGGGAGTTGCTGTTGGTAAAGTGGGAATGCCTGCTGTATTAGTGTCCTGAGGCTGCCGTAACTCACTGCCACCAACTTTGCGGTTGAAAACAACAGAAATTTATTAAGCCAGAAGTCCAAAATCCAGCAGGCTGTGTTCCCTCTGGGAACTCTAGGGGGGAATCCATTCCTTGTCTCTTCCAGCTTCTTCTGGTGGCTGCCCCAGCATTCCTGAGTTTGTGGCCACATGGCTCCAGTCACTACCTCCATCTTCACATCACCCTCTCTTTTCAAAATTCTTAACTTAATCACATCTTTTGCCGTGTAATATTCACTGTTTTTTTACTATATAAAGTAATATTCACAGGTTTTGAGGATTAGGACGTGGACATATATTTGGCAGAGGGGGGGCTCCATTCAGCACACTCTACCTGTCTTACTTACCCCATGGGATGTGAGAACACTTGAAGACCTGCAAAGCCCTGTGCAATGTAAAAGTATGATACTCCTAATGTGGAAACACAAAGATATATGAGTTACTGCTCCTGTCTTCAAAGAGCTTACAAACTAACAAGATGAAAAAGTAACTTAGTGTAGCAATTATACAATCTTTTTGCTTTTGTGTTTTCATGCAAGAAATTTAGTTGAAAAAAATTAAAACATATCCAAATGGAAAGAAAATATCCATAATCTTACCACCCTATATATAAAAAACAAGTATTAACAATTTGCTGTATATCTTTTCAGATGTTTTTCTATATCTATTTATTTTGTTTTACATAACTGAGATCATGCTATATATACAGCTATATTACCTGCTTTTTTTGCCTGAACAACATAGTCAACTTTGTTTTCCTATCAGTAAACATACGGAAATTTTTAAGTGTTGCTTCAGTATTTACCTTCTTAATGCCAAAAGGACATTTTCAAGAAGTAAAATTTCTCTAGTAGACTTTATTTTTTAGAACAGTTTTAGATTCACACAAAACTGAGCAGAAAGTATAGTTACCATGTACCTCCTACTCCCCGCCCCCCCCACACACAGCTACCTCCAAAATCAACATCCTGCACCAGAGTGGTACGTTGTTATAACTGATGAACCTCCGTTGACATCATTATCACCTAAAGTCTGTAGTTGACATTAGGGTTCACTCTTGGTGTTGTACGTTCTGTGTGTTTGGACAAATGTATAATGACACATGTCTACTGTTACAATATCATACAGATTACTGCCTTAAAAATCCTCTGTGCTCCACCTGTTCTTCCCTCCTACTCAACCCCTGGCAGCCACTGATCTTTTTACTCTCTCCATAGTTTTGCCCTTTCCAGAATGTCCTTTAGTTGGAATCATACGATATGTAGCCTTTTGGGATTGGCTTCTTTCCCTTAGTAATATGCATTTAAAGTTCCATCGTGTTTTTTCATGGCTGGATAGCTCGGTTCTTTTTGGTGCTGAATATTTCATTGTATGGATGTACCACAATTTGTTTATCCATTCTATTGAAGGATATCTTGGTTGCTTCCAAGTTTTAGCAATTATGAATAAACATACATCCATATGCAGGTTTTTGTGTGGACAAGTTTTGTCTTTTTTTTTTTGGTCCAAATTTATTTACTTATTTATTTATTTATTTAATTTATTTTTTAATTGATGTTTTAATAGTTTATAACATTGTGAAATTTTGGGTTGTACATTTTTGTTTGTCCATCACCATATATATGTCTCTCTTCACCCCTTGTGCCCACCCCCTACCCCCATTGCCCCTGGTAACCACAATACAGTTTTCTCTGTCCATGTGTTGGTTTATATTCCACATATGAGTGAGATCATACAGTGTTTGTCTTTCTCTTTCTGGCTTATTTCACTTAACATAATACCCTCCAGGCCCATCCATGTTGTTGCAAATGGGACGATTTTGTCTTTTTTTATGGCTGAGTAGTAGTCCATTGTATATATATATACCACATCTTCTTGATCCAATCATCAGTTGAGGGACATTTAGGTTGCTTCCACTTCTTGGCTATAGTGAGTAATGCTGCAGTGAACATAGGGGTCCATAAGCCTCTTTGGATTGTTGATTTCAGGTTTGTTGGATAGATTCCCAGTAATGGGATAGCTGGATCATAGGGTATTTCTATTTTTAATTCTTTGAGGACTCTCCATACCATTTTCCATAGAGGCTGCACCAGTTTTCATTCCTACCAGCTGTGTATGAGGATTCCTGTTTCTTGTGTGGACAAGTTTTTAACTCATTTAGGTAAATACTAAGGAGTGCAATTGCTGGGTCATATTAAAATTTGTCGTTTTGATTTTTGGTGAAATGGATGGTGGTGATGATTGTACAACATTGTGAATGTACTTAATGCCACTGAATTGTACACTTAAAAAAATTAAAAGGGTAAATATCATATATATAAATACTTTACTACAATAAAAGTAAATTTTAAAAAATTACTAACAGGTGCCTAAAAAGAAAAACTTAATTTGAAAGTTCAGATAGGACCTAAGTATACCAAAGTGCCAGAGTGAGAAAACTGCTAGTCTAAAATGTCTCAGAATCTTTAATTAGCCTGCAAAACCTATTTCAATACAGAAGTTTCTTTTATGCAACTGGGTGCTCAATTCTTGTTAAAATTGTTTTTAATTCCAGATACTTTAGGCATGGTTATCAAATTACATACTGAAAAAAGTAGGGGGAAAATTTTTAGCTCAATTTAGGATATATCTCAGAAGCTGTTCTTTTTTAACTTAATAAATTAAACCCAAAATTGCTAAGAAGGGGTAACGACACTTTAGCTGTTTTGCAGAGAAATGTCAAAGAGAAATTTGAATCTTAAACAGCATTGGAGTAAAAACTCATAGGAGCTCTCTGGCAAATGAATCCGAATTTCTTCATTCAGGCAATAATTCTAGGATGTTGTTGTTACTACATTAAAATTTCCAGAATTATCCCAGTTACTTCCAGGAAGTAGCAATCCATTAGAGCCTCTGCCTCAGCAAATATCGCCAGTAGCTTAGAGAATTTCATTTAAAAGACACTAATTTCTCAGCATTGTTAATAGGCTTCTTCCAGGTTTACCAATCGCCAGACAAAATTTATTTTATAAATATGACTTTAAATAACTAGGCACACACATAATTTAGCTAATTATGCATTGTTTCTTTATTTTAACGTGCGGTTTTTTTCTTCTTTTAGTTGTAAAATTGTGGAATCCTCACATTATAGAGGCAACATGGTAGAGTAACAAAATTGTCCAGACAATTGGAATCTAGTCCTGGCTTTGCCATTATATGACCTAAGAAAATAATCTCTCTCTGATTCAGGTTCCTCATCTATAAAATGGAATATTAGATAATCTTCCTGATGTTACTGTCATTAGTATAATATTAAACATAATCTATGTAGAAAATCTGAAAATTTATAAACTATAAGTGCAAATGTAAGGTAATATAGTCAAGAAATCCTAAGCATTTTATTATAATTTGTCTATATTTTAACCATAAGTCATATAAAGTTGTGTATCTCATGATACATGAATAATAGAGGAAAAGAGCTACTTTTCTTCAAAGTAAGAATCTTTACATATAAAATTGCCTGATTTTGTTTTTTAATATCTAAAAACATTCAGTTAATTTAGAACATTGTTTTTGATGTCTGTTCTTTCTTTCAGGTCTAAAGTGGTTTGCCAAGATCTGATTCATATATAAGATTTTGTAACATCTTTTTAATGCTAAAAGTATCAGTTACTCTTATATATCACCTAGTCATCTTTCTTTTTTCCTGCCATTATGAAAAAACACTTACTAGCTACTATTTTTTGTGTGTGTGCGGTAAATTATACATAACATGAATTCACCTTTTTTAACCATTTGTAAGTGTATAAGTCAGTGGCATTAAGTACGTTTACAGTGTTGTGCGACCATCACCACTATCCATTTCCAGAACTTTTTGTCATCCCAAGCTGAAATTCTGTACCCATTAAACACTAACTCCCCATTCCCCCTCCCTCCAGCTCCTGGTACTTACTGTCTCTATGAATTTGACTAATGTAATCTAGGTACCTCAGTAAGTGGAATCATACAATATTTGTCCTTTAGTGTCTGACTCATTTAACTTAGCATAATGTTTCAAGGCTCATCCATGTTGTAGCATATGTCAGAATTTCATTCCTTTTTAAGGCTAAATAATATTCCATTGTACTGTATTTACCACATTTTGTTTATTCATCCGTCAGTGGACTAGCTACTGCTGTTGATGGAGCATTATGAGTTTTTAGGTAGCATAAATCAGTTACTCGTGATGGGATCAAAAGTATAAACATTATTTTAAAAACATCAATCCTATAAGGGAGCACCTGAATATGCTCATAAATAACCAGTGAACTGTAGTCTCTACCAGTGAAAGCTTTCTCTTGCTTTGCTGTTAAACTTAGCATTAAGCCTTAAGACATTAAGCCTTAAAGTAACTCTGAAATATCTCAATGCCAATGACTTTCTTCTTTTTTCTGTTACAGATCCAGATTTTACTTACCTAGGAGGTATTTTAAATCCCATCCCAGGTTTAGTATATTACCTCTTTTTCCTCATAACATTCTTATCAGTCTTATTTTCCTTTGAACATCATTCATCTGTTCTTTCTAGATTGCCAGTTTGAGCTCTCAGGAGCTGATGGAATAGTGCGTTCTAGTCAGGTAGAACAAGAAGGAAAAACGAAACCTGGGCAAGCAGTTGATTGCATATGGACAATTAAAGCTACTCCGAAAGCTAAGGTATTATTATTTATTGAGTCATTTCAGAGAAGAACATAATGAGACTTGATTTGTATAATATGTTATTTTGGTTCATGCAGATACTTATTGGTTATATAAACGGATATTACAACTTTTTAAAAATTAACTTTATTTCACTAACATTATTGGGCACTTTCTAAGATATCAACATTTTTATAGTTAAACTACAATATAAATTTCAGAAATATCACACATTAAGATTCTTATTTTAAGAATTTTAAGATTCTTGAAATCTGTGTATTCCTAATTAGAGAGTGCGGGTATTGATCACTATGATCATAGATTCATAAAAAACTTTATGAGAAGGAAAAATAGGCAACAAGATGTTAAAGTGTCTTGTCAAAGATCTCAGAGTTGGTCATAGCAGTGTCAAAACCAAAACACAAATGTATGAAATCTTAGTTCTGTGTTCTTACCTGCTGTCTTCTGCTAATTATGTAGAGCTTTTACTGCAATAAGTATCACAGGGAAGAATGTTTTTAAATAACTGACAGATTGAGACTGGTTGCTAACTGTTTTTGCTTTTAATTTACACTTCTAGGGATATTAACAGAGTTAAAATTATATTTAATATGTATATACATGAAAAGAGAAAAGGGAGTGAGGGTAAGAGAACAAACCTTTAAAGAGTTATGAAAATCAAATTTAGAGTTATGATAATATGGTGGATTAGATTACCTGAAAATCTACCTTTTAAAAACACCTGGAAACACTGGATAAAATATAATGGGTATCCTTTTAAAAACATAACTCAAAAAAAAAGAAGGTAATTCTGGGGCCAGCCTGGTGGTATAGTGGTTAAGTTTGTGCACTCCGCTTTGGCGGCCTGGTGTTTGCAAGTTTGGATCCCGGGTGTGGACCTAGGCACCGCTTATCAAGCTATGCTGTGGCGGGTGTCCCACATATAAAGTAGAGGAAGATGGGCGCGGATGTTAGCTCAGGGCTAATCTCCCTCACAAAAAAAAAAGAAAAAGAAGGGCATTCTTATGGACTAGAAATAAAGAGAGAGAACTATAAACCAGAGCAATAAACTGAAAGCTGAAATTGATAGTACAAATGCCCCTTGCTGATTTTAGTAACCTGTGAGTACCCAGGGGTAGCCATGCCAGGAGCTTGGTGTTAATACCCACGTTGAGACAGAAAAAGGCGGCCTGTGGTTCTCGTGACCTTTGTGAGATCCCTCACACAGAGCTGGAACCCTCAAAGGGAGATGATTGCCATAAATAGTAGATTAGGAAAAATCTTCCAGTGGCACAGGTTAATAACAAAGGAGCTTAGCTTTCTGGGCTCAGTCTCGGGATAGCAGTGAGGCTGGGATTTCCCCTAAAACTTTATATACATAGAAACCTGTGTTTGTTAGAGTTTGGGATGTGAATTTACATTCCCTGCTAAATCCAGGAACCACTTAGCCCAAAAATTAACAAAATGGTCCTGGCCTGATAAAGCCTTTTGTGGCAACTAGCAAAAGTAAATACAAAATAACTATGGAGGCTACAGGATTACCATAGATAAAACACTGCTGAGGTAAACTCACAACCCAAAGTTAGAAAACACGTAAGCGAACAGCCCACACTGTGAGTGAGTTAGACATAACAGACAGCAAGAAGTTTCTTAGAATTTAAGTGTTTTAAAGATCAAGGAAGAAATCAAGGATGAGAAAGTAAAATGACCAGTTACACTTTAAAAGTAACCAAATAAGACTTCTGCAAGTAAAAAGTATAGTTATTGAAAGATCTGGGAAAATTACCCAGAATGTAGCTTGAGGGTAGGGGGAGTGGCAGTTGATTAAAATTTTCAAGAACTGACAAAAAGAGTTGATACACAGTGACTCCCAAAGCAAGAAACAAAAACATTTTGACGCCCAATTGCACTAGGCACCACAGACAATGAGAGAATCTTTAAAACAAGTAGAGAGAGGGGGGCTGGCTCCATGGCGTAGCAGTTAAGGGTGCGCTCTCCACTGCTGGCGGCCTGGGTTCGGATCCTGGGTGTGCACCAATGCACTGCTTGTTAGGCCATGCTGTGGTGGCATCCCACATAAAGTGGAGGAAGATGGGCACAGATGTTAGTCCAGGGCCAGTCTTCCTCAGAAAAAAGAGGAGGATTGGCATGGAGGTTAGCTCAGGGCTGACCTTCCTCACAAAAAAATAAATAATAAGTAGAAAAGAGAGATTGCCTACAAGGAATAACATCAGAATCATCAGTATCAAACTAGAAGCAGGAGACAATAGAATAATATCTTCAAAACACTGAGGAAAAATAAATGGCAATCTAAAATTCTATATCCAACTAAACTGTCATTCAAGAATGAAAGCAAAATTAAGGTATTTCTGGGCAAAAATAATAAATGGATCAAACACTACAGTTAAAATCCAAATATATCCTGGGGCCGGCCTGGTGGGGCAGCGGCTAAGTGCGCACACTCTACTTCAGCAGCCTAGGGTTCGCAGGTTCGGATCCCAGGCGCACACCAATGCACCGCTTGTCAAGCCGTGCTGTGGCAGCATCCCATATAAAAAACGTAGAGGAAGATGGGCACAGATGTTAGCCCAGGGCCAGCCTTCCTCACTAAGAAAGAGGAGGATTGGTATCAGATGTTAGCTCAGGTCTGATCTTCCTCATCAAAAAAAAAAACAAATATATCCTGTTTTAAGATAACTACAGGGAATTTTGAAAATACAAAAACCGGAAAGAAATACCAGACAAATACCAAAAGAGAGCTGATATAGCTATTAAAATAGAAATCAAGAAATAAATAAAACTAATTCACAAGGAAGATATAATTTTAAATTTTATGTATTAATATAGCCTCAAAATGTACAAAACATGAACTGACAATTGCTGAGGAAAACTAACAAATCCACAATTATAGTGGGTAATTTTTTTCACCTCTCAGTAATATATCAAGCATAGAAAAATTTAGTAAGGTTCAGAAGATTTAAACAACACAGTATCCCTAATGGGACATAGTATCTTATTCCCAAGATACAGAGAATACACATTCTCTATAAGCATGTATAAGTGAAACATTTAAAAACCGATCTGTATACTAGGCTAGAAAAAGAAGTCTGAAAAATACCAGTGCTTGTTATCATGCAGAGCATCCTCTGACAAAAAATACAATTAAATTAGGAACCAGCAACCAAAAGATAACTTTAAAACTCCACATGTTTGGAAATTTAATAATATACCACTTAGTAATTCATAGGTCACAGAAGAAATCAGGTTGGAAATTTGAACACATTTGAAACTCAATAATAATGAAAATGCTGCCTTCCAGAACTTGTGGGATGCAGCAAAAAGTACTTTGAGGGAATTTATAACCATAAATAGTTCCTTTACAAAAAGAAAAACATTTAAATTTAATGAGCTAAGATTCAACTCAAGAAGTTACAACAATGACCAAAAAAGTCCAAAGGAAGTATAATAATAAAAAAGCAGAAATAAATGAAATTAAAAACAAAGTTACAAAAGGAAAGAATCAACAAAACCAAAAGTTAGCCCTTTGTAAAAAATAATGATAGGCATACCTCTGGCAAGATTGATCTGGAAAAAAAGAAATAATATTAGAAATGGAAGAGGTCATACGTAAATCAACTAGAGTAGAGATTGAAAACTATTGTGAGACAAACTCTGAAGAAGACCTGCTGAACAAGAGGAAAAAAAACCTTGAGTGTTTCTTCTATAAACAAATGACAACAGGAAAACAGCAGGGGAACCTACAGATTCAAAGAAATGTAAAAGTCAAGTAAACTTCTGGATTCAAACACTACAAAAGGAGGGGAACATTAGGAGACAATTAAAAGTCTGAACACCAAGTAGTATTTGACATTAAGAAATTATTCAGAGAAGTCAAGATGGCGACGTAAGCAAACTCTGAACTCACCTCCTCCCATGGACAAAGCCAATTTACAACTACTCGTGGAAAAATTACCCCTGAGACAGAACTGAAAACTGGATAAAAGGAACTCCTACAACAAATGACAATCCTAATTGAGGTGGAAGAGGCAGAAATTCCCTTCTGAAGAGAAAAAAAATGCCACTTTCACAAGCCACAGCGCTTCATGGACGCCCAGGAGCAGCCCAAAGGTACGCAGCCCTCCCTGGAGGAGCAGGGCCCTGAGCCGGGGAGCACCCCTGCTGTAGGCATTTTGTGTACCCAGCACAATCTAGACAAGTGGCACAATATCTGACTTTGCCTGCTGCTAAAACATTGGGGAGTAACCCCAGAAAAGCTGGCTCACAAAGAAATTAAAACTGGTTCTTAAAGGACCCACGCACAAATTCACCTGTTTCAGAAAGCAACCTAAAATCACCAGAAAGAAAGGTGCACAGTGCTTTGGTGAAAAGAGACTCACCTGATAGGCTCTGAGTGCATCTCGGTGAGAGGTGAGACCTCTTCAGGGCCTGGGACATTGGTGGCAGCCATTGTCGTGGCCTGGTGTGGGTTTGCTGACACAGACACTGGCAGACACCATTGGAGTTCTCCCTGGTGCCTGCTAGCCCCGGGTCTGCCCCACCCACTAGAGCACCAATTTAATCCAGCTCAGCCAAGGCAGGCAGCCCACCCTAGAGACTGGCCCCACACAACAACAAGACCTCAGGCAACTCTGCACCTGCATAGATTGGTGACTGGATTCTCTGCAGCCTGGCGACTGCCCACTTCAGTGGAGCAGGGCGTGCACAAGGAGCCGGTGGAGAGTGTGGGGCAGTGGTGGCGTATATGGGTCTCCCACCGTGGAGAGACTGGGTCCACTTCAGGAGGTCGGGGTACGCACACAGGGCAGGACTGTGTTGACTGTGTGTGTGTGGACCTGTGGGCGGCGGGGCTTGTCAGCTGCAGAAGACTTGTGCTTCTCAAAGACCCACATAGGGGGTTGGCCCCACCTTCCAAAGCGTGAAACAATTGGGTGCTCCCATGCAGGGCCAGCACCACCCAGCTGCAATCCTCAGAGAGCTGACAAGAGATCTAAAGCCTGGAGGCTTATAGCAATTATAAGCCCCAGAGCCTAACAACCTGCCACGCTGGGGGCCTACTCACTTAAAAGAAATACTGCAACACAAATGTCCTATTAGAACTTGCAGCCACCTGTGCTGGGGCTCCCCACACACAATAAAGAGACTGAAGTGCCCAGTACAACTACAAGCAGCTGAGCATTACAACAGCTGGCCAGGAGCATAGCTCAGCCTCGCTGGGCACCTACAAGGAGAGCAAACACGTCACAACAGAAGAACACAGATAGCCCACATAGGGGTCACTCGTGGAACATTCAGAACTGAGGGAAGCATATTGCAGGCCTCATAAGGCATCACTTATATAAGGTCACCTATCCAAGAGCAGGAGACATAACTGACTTACCTAATACATAGACACAAGCACAGGGAAAGAGGCAAAATGAGGAGGCAAAGGAATACAATCCAAGTAAGGCAACAGGACAAAACCGCAGAAAAGGAACTAAGTGAAACAGAAATGAGCAACCCAAGAGAGAGTTCAAAGAGTGTTAAGGATACTCACTGATCTTGGGAGAAGAATGGATGAGCTCAGTGAGAACGTCAACAAAGAAATGGAAGATATAAAAAAGAACCAATCAGAAATGAAGCATACAATACTGGAAATGAAAAATTCAGTAGAGGGACTCAAAAGCAGAGTAGAGGGTACAGGAGAACGGCTCTGCGAGCTGGACGAAAGACTAGAAGAAATCACCCAGGCTGAACAGGTAAAAGAAAAACAAATTAAAAAGAGTGAGGTCAGTCTAAGGGCCCTCTGGAACAACAACAAGCGCACTAACATCCATGTCATAGGTGTCCCAGAAGGAGAAGAGCGAGACAAAGGGGCAGAGAATCTATTTGAAGAAATGATAGATGAAAACTTCCCTAACCTAAAGAAGGAAACAGACATCCAGGTACAGGAAGCACAGAGAAAACCAAGCAAGATAAACCCAAAGAGGCACACACCAAGACACATGATAATCAAAATGTCCAGAATTAAAGATAAAGAGAGAATCCTAAAATCCGCAAGAGAAAGACAAGTTACATGCAAAGGAAACCCCATAAGACTATCAGCTGACTTCTCAGCAGAAACCTTACAGGGTAGAAGAGAGTGGCACGATATATTTAAAGTGCTAAAAGGAAAAAACTTAGAGCCAAGTGTACTCTACCCAGCAAGGTTATCATTCAAAATGGAAGGAGAGAGAAAAAGTTTCCCAGACAAGCAAAAATTAAAGGAGTTTGTCACCCAGAAACCAGTACTGCAAAAATGCTAAAGGGACTTATTTAAGGGGAAAAGAGAAGCCCACAAATAGGAAAAATTTTCTATTTCCGTGATAAGAGGGTAATGGATACAAATGCACAAAAAAGAGGTTAGATATGATATCAAAAACATAAAATGTGGGAGGAGGGGAGTTAAAGAGTAGAGCTTTCAGACAGAGGTCAAACTAAAGAGACCATCAGTTCTGTACATGAACCCCATAGTAATCACAAACCACAAACCTATAATAAGTACACAAAAAACTGAGAGAAAGGAACCCAAACATAATACTAAAGAAAGCCATCAAACCACAAGGGAAGAGAGCAAGAGAAGAAGAAAGGAACAGAGGACTACTGAAACACTGAGGAAAAAAAGAAAGTTAAAAAATTGCAGTAAATACATACTTATCAATAGCTACTTTAAATGTCAGTGGTCTAAATGCTCCAATTAAAAGGTATGGGGTGGCTGATTGGTTAAAAAAACAAGACCCATATATATGCTGCATACAAGAGACACACTTCAGACCTCAAGACACTCGCAAACTGAAAGTGAAGGGATGGAAAAAGATACTCCACACAAATAGCAATGAAAAGAAAGTTATGTCAGACAAAATAGACTTTAAAACAAAAACTGTAAAAAGAGACAAGGGCATTACATAATGATCAAGGGAACAATCCAACAAGGGGATATAACACTTGTAAATATTTATGCACCCAACATAGGAGCACCTAAATATATAAAGCAATTATTAACAGACATAAAAAGAGAAATAGACAGTAACACAATAATAGGGGACTTGAACACTCCACTTACACGAACAGATAGATCATCCAAACAGAAGATCAGTAAGGAAACATTGGCCTTAAATGACACACTAGAAGAGATGGACCTAGTAGATATATACAGAACATTCCATCCAAAAACTGAAGAAGACACATTGTTTTCAAATGCACATGGAACATTCTGCAGGATTGATCACATATTAGGCCACAAAACAAGTCTCCCTAAATTTAAGAAGATTGAAATAATACCAAGCATCTTTTCTGACCACAACGGTATGAAACTAGAAATCAGCTATAGGAAGAAAATCAGAAAAGCCACAAATACGTGGAGATTAAACAAAATGCTACTGAACAACGACTGGGTCAACGAAGAAATCAAAAAATACCTGGAGACAAATGAAAAAACAACATGCCAGAATTTATGGGATACAGCAAAAGCGGTTCTAAGAGGGAAGTTTATAGCAATACAGGCCTATATCAATAAACAAGAAAAATTTCAAATAAACAATCTAACAGTGCACCTAAAGTAACTGGAAAGAGAAGAACAAACAAAGCCCAAAATCAGTAGAAGAAGGGAAATAATAAAAGAGCAGAAATAAATGAAATAGAGACTAAAAAAATAATAGAAAAAATTAATACAACCAAAAACTGGTTCTTTGAAAAGATCAACAAAATTGACAAACCTTTAGCTAGACTCAACAAGAAAAAAAGAGAGAAGGCTCAAATAAGTAAAATAGAAATGAAAGAGGAGAAATTACAATGGACACCTCAGAAATTCAAAAGATTATAAGAGAATACTATGAAAAGCTATATGCCAACAAATTCGACAATCTGGAAGAAATGGATAAATTCTTTGAATTATACAATCTTCCAAAACTGGATCCAGAAGAAATAGAAAATTTGAATAGACCAATCACCAGTAAGGAGATCGAAACAGTAATCAAAAACCTCCCCAAAAATAAAAGCCCAGGACCAGGCGGCTTCCCTGGTGAGTTCTACCAAACATTCAAAGAAGACTTAATACCTATCCTTCTCAAACTCTTCCAAAAAATTGAGGAGGGGGGGAAGCTCCCTAACTCATTCTACGAAGCTGACATTACCCTGATACCAAAACCACACAAGGACAACACAGAAAAAAGAAAATTACAGGCCAATATCACTGATGAACATGGATGCAAAAATCCTCAACAAAATACTAGCAAATCGCATACAACAATACGTTAAAAGATTATACACCATGGTCAAGTGGGATTTATTCCAGGTATGCAGGGATGGTTCAACATTCGCAAATCAATCGACGAAATATACCACATTAATAAAATGAAGAATAAAAATCACATGATCATCTCAATAGATGCAGAGAAAGCATTTGACAAGATACAGCATCCATTTATGATAAAAACTCTGAATAAAATGGGTATAGAAGGAAAGTACCTCAACATAATGAAGGCCATATATGAGAAACCCACAGCTAATACCATCCTCAATGGTGAAAAACTGAAAGCTATCCCTCTAAGAACAGGAACCAGACAAGGATGCCCACTGTCACCACTCCTATTTAACATAATACTGGAAGTCCTAGCCAGAGCAATCAGGCAAGAGAAAGAAATAAAAGGGATCCAAATTGGAAAGGAAGAAGTGAAAGTGTCACTATTTGCAGATGACATGATTTTATATGTCACCTAAAGAATCCACCAGAAAACTTTTAGAAGTAATAAGCGAATATGGTAAAGTTGCAGGATACAAAATCAACGTACAAAAATCAGTTTCATTTCTATACACTAACAACAAAGTAGCAGAAAGAGAAATTAAGAATACCATCCCATTTACAATTGCAACAAAAAGAACAAAATACCTAGGAATAAACTTAACCAAAGAGGTGAAAGAGCTGTACACGGAAAACTATAAAACATTGCTGAAAGAAATTGAAGAAGACACGAAAAAATGGAAAGATATTCCGTGCTCTTGAATTGGAAGAATTAACATAGTTAAGATGTCCATACTTCCTAAAGCAATCTATAGATTCAATGCAATCCCTATCAAAGTTCCAACAACACTTTTCACAGAAATAGAACAAATAATCCTAAAATTTATATGGAACAACAAAAGACCCCGAATAGGTAAAGCAATCCTGACAAAAAAGAACAAAACTGGAGATATCACACTCCCTGATTTCAAAATATACTATAAAGCTATAGTAACCAAAACAGCATGGTACTGGCACAAAAACAGACACACAGATCAATGGAATAGAATCCAAAGCCCAGAAATAAACCCACACATCTATGGACAGCCAATCTTCGACAAAGGAGCCAAGAACATACAATGGAGAAAAGACAGTCTCTTCTACAAATGGTGTTGGGAAAACTGGATAGCCACATGCAAAGAAATGAAAGTGGACCCTTACGTTACACTGTACACAAAAATTAACTCAAAATGGATTAAAGACTTGAATGTAAGACCTGAAACTATGAAACTTCTAGAAGAAAACATAGGCAGTACGCTCTTCGACATCCGTCTTAGCAACATATTTTCAAGCACCGTCTCTGACCGGGCAAGAGAAACAATAGAAAAAATAAACAAATGGGACTACATCAAACTAAAAAGCTTCTACACAGCAAAGGAAACCATCAACAAAACGAAAAGGCAACCTAACAATTGGGAGAAGATATTTGCAAACCATATATCTGATCAGGGCTTAATCTCCAAAATATATAAAGAACTCATGCATCTTAACAACAAAAAAACTAACAACCCAATTAAAAACTGGGTAAAAGACCTGAACAGACATTTCTCCAAAGAAGATATACAGATGGCCAACAGGCACGTGAAAAGATGTTCAACATCATTAACTAACAGGGAAATGCAAATCAAAACTACAATGAGATATCACCTCACGCCTGTCAGAATGGCTATAATTAACAAGACAGGAAACAACAAGTGTTGGAGAGAATGTGGAGGGGAGGGAAGTCTCACACACTGCTGGTGGGAGTGCAAACTGGTGCAGCCACTATGGAAAACAGTATGGTGATTCCTCAAAAAATTAAAGCTAGAACTACCATACAATCCAGCTATTCCACTGCTGAGTATTTATCCAAAGAACGTGAAAACACCAATGCGTAAAGATACATGCACGCCTGTGTTCATTGCAGCATTCTTCGCAATAGCCAAGACTTGGAAGCACTCTGACTGCCCATCAGGGGATGAATGGATAAAGAAGAGGTGGTATATATGCACAATGGAATACTGCTCAGCCATAAGAAACGATGAAATCCAGCCATTTGTAACAACATGGATGGACATTGAGAGTATTATGCAAAGTGAAATAAGTCCGAAGGAGAAGGTCAAATACCATATGATCTCACTCATGAAGTAGTAGATAATAAAAACAACAAACAAGCACATAGAAACAGAGATTGGATTGGTGGTTACCAGAGGGGAAGGTGGGAAGGAGGAGGGCAAAAGGGGTAATTAGGCACTTGTGTGTGGTGATGGATTGTAATTAGTATTTAGTGGTGAACATGATAACATGATGTAATCCATGCAGAAATAGAAGTATAATGATGTACACCTGAAATGTATACAATGTTATAAATCAATGTTACTGCAATAAACAAAAAATTAAGATCCAAAAAAAGAAAAAAAAATTATTCATTTGTTTGGTTTGGTAATAGTATTGATGTTATTTTTGTAAGTGGTCTTTAGCAATACGTATGGAACTATTTACACATGAAGTGATATCTCTGGGATTTGTCTCAATATGTGAGAGGCCAACGTGGGGAGGGGTATAGATAATGCAAGATTGGCCGAGTTGATCATTGTTAAAGTTAGAGGATGGGTACATGGGTTTATGTACTATTTTGTCTGCTTTTGCATGTTTGGAATTTTCCGTAATCAAAGTGTTTTAGACCATAAGAGAATATTATGAGTAATTTTTTGCTAATAATTTTGTAAACAGTCTCAATGGACAATTTCCTGAAGTATATAATGTATGTGTGTATATATATATTTACATATATATTTTTTACCAAAATTAAATCAAAGTAATAGAAAACAAGAATAAACCTTTACCAAATTAATGAAATTGATTTGGTACTTTTAAAATATGTTGAGAAAGACCGACCAGATTAGATTTTACCAAATACTCAAGGAACAAGTTATATAAACTGTTTCAGAAAACCGAAGAAGAAAGACCATTCCTCAACCTATTTCTATCAAAACTAAATAGATAGCATGAGAGAATTATAAACCAGGACTATTTATAAAATGGAGGGGGAAAAAAGACCCAAAAAACTAAACAAAGTTTTTTAGAAATCATGACCAAGATGGGTTTATCCTAGGAATTCTTGGATAGTTTCATATTAGAAAATTGAATGATATAGTTTACCATATTAACAAATTAAAGGAGAAAATCCAGATATATCAATAGATGCAGAAAAAATATTCAGTAAAACTTAAAACCTATTGTTAAAAAACTCTCTGTAATTCTAACATAGGAAGATACAACTTCAGCATGATGAAGAAGTATCTAGTAAACGCTAAAACAAACATCATAATTAATGGTGAAACCTTAAAAACATTTCCTTTAAGCTCAGAAACAAGTTAAGGATGTCTGTAGTCTATATTTTATTTGGTAGTATTCAGAAATCCTGGTCAATACGACAAGATCAGAAAAAGAAAAAGTTAATCAGTTATAAAATCAATTGCTTTTCTGTACTACAGCCAAAAGCAGTTTGAAAATAACACTTTTTAAAAGACCATTTACAATAAAAGCAAATCATTAAGATACCAGGAAGTAAATTTTTAAAGTACGTTGAAATACGGAAAAGAAGGCCTACAGAGATGGAGAGAGACATCATTTTCATGGGTGAGAAGATTAAATATCACAAACATTTTCATTGTTCCCTAATTAATCTATGTATATAAAATAATTCCAATACAAATCCCAGTAGGGCTTTCTGGGGAACTTGGCAAGCTAATTATAAAGTTCACATAGAAGAGGAAGGGATCCAAAAGAACCATGAAAATTTTGAATAAACAAAGTGGGGTTACTTATCCTTCAAGGTAAAGTTGGGGTAGTTGGACAGAGTGCAGTTGTCACTGGGATGTACAACTAATAAAACTGAATAAAATATCCAAAAGTAGAACTACACATGTGTGGAAGCTTGGCATACAGTCATGTGTCGCTTAACGACAGGGATACGTTCTGGGTATGACATTGTCATTCGGTGATATTGTTGTGTGAACACCATAGGGTATACTTACGCAAACTTAGATGGGATACCCTACTACACACCTAGGCTGTAGGCTGTAGCCTATTGCTCCTAGGCTACAAACCTGTATGGCATGTTACTCTACTGAATACTGTAGCCAGTTGCAACACAAAGGTAAGTATGTGTGTAGCCAAACATAGAAAAGCTAGAGTAAAAATAACAGTATAAAAGATAAAAAATGGTACCTCTGTATAGGACACTGACCGTGAATGGAGCTTGCAGGACTGGAAGTTGCTCTGAGTGAGTCAGTGAGTGAGTGGTGAGTGAGTGTGAAGGCCTAGGACATTACACTACTGTAGACTTTATAAACAATATACGCTTGGGCTACGTTATATTTATAAAACATTTTTCTTTCATAATAAATTAGCTTAGTGGAACTTTTTTAGTTTATAAACTTCTTAATTTTTTTAACTTTTTAACTCTTTTTTAATAACACTTAGCTTAAAACAAACACATTGTACAGCTGTACAAAAGTACTTTCTTTGTCCTTATTCTACAAGCCTTTTTCTATTTTTAAAATTTTTTTATTGTTTTTAACTTTTTAAACTTTTTTGTTAAAAATTAAGACAAACACACGTTAGCCTAGGCCTGCACAGGGTCAGGATCATCAATATCACTGTCTACTACCTCCACGTCTTGTCTCCCTAGAAAGGTCTTGAGGGGCATGAACACATGGACCTGTCATCTATGATAACAATGCCTTCTTCTGGAATACCTCCTGAAGGACCTGCCTGAGACTTTTCTTGAGTAGGTGTCACTCTTTTCGTGACGGTTTGCGTGGTTTCTTTATTTCATCATAGAATTGCTTGTAAGCAGATACGCACTATGAACATTCCTCTCTGTTAATGAAAATCTTTCAGTGTTGGAGGTCTATGTCTTCAAACTTTTTAAGGAGCTTGTTGAGGTCTGCAAAAGCTTCTGCTAAACCTTTCACTGAATTTTCTTGGGGCTTCTTTTTCTTCTCCTGCAGTTTCCTTTTCTCTTACCTCTTCTTCAGCTATGTGTTCCTGTTTCAGTTCCAACAAGTCCTCATTAGGCAGTCCCTCAGGAACCACCTCTAGGAGCTCCTCGATGTCATCCTCATCCACACCCAGCTTAAAGTTGTTTGCCATCTCAGCCACAACCTTGTTGATTTCTGCAAACTCCTCATCCTTGGTAAATCTTTTGAGGTCATGGACAAACCTCTTGAGTGTCTTCTTCCAGATGCCATTCATACAGTCCTAGGTGACATCACCCCAAGCCCAAGCAAGGTTCTTGATGCAGTCGTAGATGTTGTAATCCTTCCAGAATTGCATCAGTGTTTTCTCAGTGTCTTCCTCAGTTGCAGCAATAGCCTGGGCAAAGGTTTTCTTCAGGTAGAGGCCTTAAAGCTGCTATAACTCCTTGATCCAACCAATGGATCAAGTGGTATTTGGAGGGAGAAACACCACTTTGATATTGAGATGAAGATCACTAATAAAAGGAAGATGTCCAGGAGCATCATCAACAATAAGCAGAATCTTGAAAGATATGTTATTCTCCAAACAGTACTTTTCCGTTTCGCTGGCATAGCAATTCAGGAGAGCATCTTGGAAGAGGAGCTGGGTCATCCACGACTACTTGTTACTCCTATAGTGCACTGTAGTACTCCTGTGTGCTGCTTGATATGCTTGAAGGCCCTGGGGTTCTCGCTGTGCCAGATCACAAAGGGTTTCAATTTGTAGCCTGCAACATTGCCTCCAAGCAATTATCCTGTCCTTAAAGCCTCAAAACCTGGCACTGACTTGGCCTCCTTATGAGTGCAAGTCCCTTCAGGCGTTGGTTTCCAGAATAGGGAGGTTTCATCCATATTGAATATTTGCTCTGGCAAGTAATTTTCCTCCACAATCAGCTTATCTAGAGTTTCCAAAAATGCTTCAGCTGCCTTCACATCAGCGCTTGCAGACTCACCACTCACTCTCACATTATGTAGTGAATAACAGTTCTGAATCGTTTAAACCACCCAAGCCTAACGGTGAATTCAGCATCGTAGTTGGGCCAGCCTTTTCTTTCAACATCGCAGACAAACTTTTTCCTTTGGCTGTGATCATCCTGGTGCTAACAGGGGTATGGTTCTGTGTCTAGTCTTCAATCCAGGTCATTAGAAGGTTCTCCATGTCTAGAAAAGGCCCTTCTTGAATTTTTGTTAGTCTCATAGCCTGCAATGAAGCAGATCCTTGAACAGCTTCCGTCACTTTGTTCCGGTTCTTCAGGATCGTAGGTATGGTGCAATGGGACATGCCTGACTGGTGAGAAGTAACCATCGCTGATTTTCCACCTTTGTAGTACCTAATCACTTTCAATTTCATTTCCAGGTCAATCACTCAACGTGGCCTCTTACAGGCAACATTAGCAGTGGGCTTTATATCTTAGGAGCCATGATGAACAAAACATGAGATTAAATCAAGCACCAGAGAGAATGATGCAATCAAGATATGCGGTAAACACAAGACATATGAGGCTGCTGTTGGAGTAACACAGCATACTCTTTTACAGTAAATTTTTTTTTATAAGTAGAGTATATTCTAAAATAATGATAAAAAGTATAGTATAGGAAATACATAAGCCAGTAGCATAGTTGTTTATTATCATTATCAAGTATTATGTGCTGTACATAATTGTACATGCTATACTTTTATACAGATGGCAACACAGTAGGTTTGTTTACACCAGCATCACCACAAACACGTGAGTAGTGCATTGCACTATGACATTACGATGGCTACGGTGTTACTAGGGACACCTAGTAACACCTACTCTAACACCTAGCTGAAAAAGAAATTTTTCAGCTCTGTTATAATTTTATGGGTCCACCATCGTATATGCAGTCTGTTGTTGACCAAAACATTGTTAGGCAATGCATGACTGTAGTTGATTTTTTTTACAGAGATACAAAGGCAATCCAATGAGAAAAGGTAGTCTTCAACAAATGCTGCTGAACAGTTGGACATCCATATGCAAAAAGAAATTTATGGACCTTGACCTATACGTAATACTTTATACAAAAATTAACTCAAAACAGATCGTAAACGTATGTATAAACTTATAAAACTTTTAGAAGAAAATCTTTATGACCTTCTGTTAGACAAAGAATTCTTAGATATAACATCAAAGGAGAATCCATAAAAGAAAGAAATTGAACTTTATTAAAATTAAAACTTTTTCTCTGTGAAAGACACTATTGAGTGAAAAGGAAAGCCACCAACTGGGAGAAAATATTTGCAAATCACTGGTCAAAAGGCTTTTTTAATCCAGTACTGAAAACTCAACAATAAGAAAACAACCCAATTTAAAAATGGGCAGAAGATTTGAACAGACTCTTCACCAAAGATGATTTAGTCATTACAAAAATGCAAATTAAAACCACAATGAGATAGCACTATACCTGTATTAGAATAACTATAACTTAAAAAAACTTGACAATACCAAGTGCCGGGAACTATGTAGAGCAACTAAAAATCTGATAACACTCCTAGCAGGAATGCAAAATGATATAGCCACTTTGAGAAACAGCTTGGTGGTTTCTTATAAAGTTGGCTCGTGATTCAGCAGTCTCCTGGATGGGTACTGAGGAGAAATGAAAATGTTTACACAAAAAAAACTGTACATAAATGTTTATAGCAGGTTTATCCATAATAACCAAAAACTGGAAACGGTCCGAATGTTCTTCAGCTGTTAAAAGAATAAACTGTGTTAAGTCCATACAGCAAAATCTATTCAGCAATAAAAAAGGACATACTTTTGGTACCTGCAGTAACGTAGAAGAATCTCAAATGCATCGTGCTACGTGAAAGAATCCAGACTGATACATGCTGTGTGATTTTGTTTATATGAAGTTCTGGGAAAGGTAAAACCAAAGTACCACGAAAGGTCATTGGGTGCCAGGAATCAAGATTGGAGATGAGTTTTGACTGCAAAGGAGCAGCACAAGAGAATTTTTGGTGGGGTGATGGGACTGTTCTCGGTTATGGTGGCTGTCACGTGACTCTGCATTTGTCAAAGAATTTTACAGTATGTTACTTGACATGACCGAGTGTCAGCAAGGATTGAGTAACAGAAGCACTCTTAACTTGCTTTAGAAGGATAAATTGCTACAACCACTTTGGAAAACCGTTTGGCATGCTCTGGTAAAGTTGAAAATAGTCATGT
Organism: Diceros bicornis minor; assembly: GCF_020826845.1. Taxonomy (NCBI): domain Eukaryota; kingdom Metazoa; phylum Chordata; class Mammalia; order Perissodactyla; family Rhinocerotidae; genus Diceros; species Diceros bicornis. The sequence continues at coordinate 1,035,061 of NC_080771.1, read as the reverse complement.
CCTACAACATGCAACTACACTTCTAGATACATACCCAAATGAAATCATCATACATGTGCATAATGAGAGTACAAGAATGTTTGTAGCAGTATTACTGAATATTTTAAAAAGTGGGAGCAAGGGCTGGCCCTGTGGCATAGCGGCTAAGTACGCCCGCTCCACTGCTGGCAGCCGCAGTTCAGGTCCTGGGCGTGCACCAGTGCACCGCTTGTCAGGCCATGCTGTGGCGGCGTCCCACATAAAGTGGAGGAAGATGAGCATGGATGTTAGCTCAGGGCCAGTCTTCCTCAGCGAAAAAAAAAAGGATTGGCATGGATGTTAGCTCAAGGCTGATCTTCCTCACAAAAAATAAAATAAAAAGTGGGAGCAAACTAAATGTCCAAAAGGATAGTGAATAAATAGTGATCTATTTCTACAATTGGTAAAAGATTTTAAAATTACAGAACAATATTGTATATTTTTATAGACACATAAACACGGAGATACAAAAACGTGCACAGGCCAACCCCAACGGCCTACTGGTTAAAGTTCGGCACGCTCCGCTTCAGCAGCCCTGGTTCAGTTCCCTGGGCAGGGAACCAAACCACTTGTCTGTCAGCGGCCATGCTGAAGCTGTGGTGCACATAAAAAAAGAGGAAGGTTGGCAACAGATGTTAGCTCAGGGCAAATCATCTTCAGAAAAAAAAAAATGCATGGGACTTATAAAAATCAAACTCTGGATTAGGGTATGTAGGAAAGAATGAGAACACAGGAGTCTTCAGCTATATTTGTAATACATATAGTTTTTATTTTTTTGACAATATTTAATAAAGTGTTTAAGTGAAATTATATTTCTTAGATTCTACATTGATAAAATTTTCAGGAGTGTTACCTGGAGTGTTGAATATTGGAGAATGTTACTTTTAATAAAAGTAAATCAATTTTTAGAAATTAAACAGAAATATATACAGTTGACATGGGAATTGGATCAGGTTTGTTAAGTGTTAAATGAGTAAACAGATGATTTTATTTAAGAAATTTAAAGGAAAAAATGTTAAAGACCACCATAACCCTTAAATACTCAAAATGAGATAAACTAGTTAATGGGGGATGTTCAAGAAAAATCCATTTATGTATACAAAAGAAGTTATTGGTGTTTGAGTATGCAAGTAGTGTTTTAGTCCACTTTTATCTGTGACCTTTCCATAGAAATAGTGGCTTTCTGGGCCGGCCTTAGCAGTTAAGTGCACGCACTCCGCTGCTGGCGGCCCGGGTTCGGATCCCGGGGGTGCACGGACGCACCGCTTCTCCGGCCATGCTGAGGCCGTGTCCCACATACAGCAACTAGAAGGATGTGCAGCTATGACCTACAACTATCCACTGGGGCTTTGGGGAAGGAAAAAAAGGAAGAGGATTGGCAATAGATGTTAGCTCAGAGCTGGTCTTCCTCAGCAAAAAGAGGAGGATTAGCATGGATGTTAGCTCAAGGCTGATCTTCCTCACACAAAAAAAAAAGAAATAGTGGCTTTCTGGGGATTTCATTGCATTTCTGTTGGGGCCTTTGGGGATTCCAATAAATAACATCTCTTTTCCCCACTGGAGTTTCGAACCAGTTGAGAATGTGAGGATTCAGAATAGCCGCTTCATTACAGTAAGGGCCAGGGAAAGCAGCTTTGTGAGAGAGTCAAATTAGACTTGCTAATTCCTCTCCCACCAACTGCACCTCCACTTAAGTCTACCCTGAACTATCCCATTCCAAGGGCAGTTTGCATCTGCAAAAGAGATCTACTTACTCAGGTCACTGTTTCCTACTCGTCCAGGGAAAGAGGAAAGGAAAAAAGAGACCCAATTCCTCACCATCCAGGTAACATTCTACCTCCCTGGGGAGGGGAGGGTGGGATAAGAGAGCAGGAGTGTTTACTAAAAGATCTCTTCTCATGCAGGCTGAGTGAGAGAAGAGTAGTTTGTGCCCTCCAACCATTTCAATTTGTCAAATTCATATTGTTAGGAATATTTTCTGAAAATTAGTTGAACTAAACTACAATATTTAACTGTTTTCACACTAGAAAAGAATGCCATTCTTATCATATGACTTACCTTAAAACTTTTGACTTTTAAAAATTTATATCTTTAAAGAGCATTTACTGTGACTTGTACAATACCGTATTTCTTTGGATTAAAAAAAAGCAGAGAGAGACAGGCCAGCCCGGTCGCGTAGCAGTTAAGTGCACACGCTCCGCTGCGGCGGCCTGGGGTTCACAGGTTTGGATCCCAGGCGCACACTGACACACCGCTTGTCAAACCATGCTGTGGCGGCGTCCCATATAAAGTGGAGGAAGATGGGCATGGATGTTAGCCCAGGGCCAGTCTTCCTCAGCAAAAAAAAGAGAGGAGGATTGGCATCGGATGTTAGCTCAGGGCTGATCTTCCTCACAAAAAAAAAAAAAGGAGGGAATAAATACTTCAGACTTCTTGATTGTTTTCCTGATATTTAGCTGTACGAATTCATAGTTTTATAAACGTAGTCATTTATTCATTACTTTCTATGAGCAAGAATTTTACTGGATATGATTAGCATATGATCCTTTTGTTGGAAGACCTTACAGTCTAATGGAGAAGACAAATAATAACAGAACCATGGACAGAGTGTTTTAGTTATATAAATGATGGAGAAATTAATGAGAACAGATGATATATTGGAGAAAACATATTGCTTCTGTTTCAAAATACATTTTGAAAATTCTTTGAAGTTTTGAAATGGAAATCCTATTTCATTACCAATTTTCTACCATTCTCATGGAAGTGGTAAACGTTACTTGGTCAAAATGTAACTTTTTTGAGCTATATTTTTTTAGTTGTTTGCTCTTAGTTTTATGCCATCAAGGTATTTCGGGGGAAAAATCTGACATTACATTTTTCTTTTATGAAGCCCCTTAAATTGAAGGATGAAGGTGGCATCATATTGCTGCTTTAGAGATAGCAACTAGAAAGTGAATGGTCATCAGATGTCTTCAGTGGCAACCAAAGGAAATCTTTATTCTTCACTCACTAAAATTTTATTTTAATTATAGAGTGAACTGTGTGTGTGTACACACATGCATGCACACAGAAGGCATCCCAGGGAGTGGGAAGAAGGCACTCTTCAGAGTCAGACCAACCTAAGTTCATATCTCGCCCTGGGTAACCTTGGGCAAGTTCCTTCATCCCTCTGAGCCTTAATTTCCTCCCTGCCCATAAATGATACCTACTTCATTCAGTTCTTTTAGAGATTATACTCAAAGTCTTTCTAAGCCCACAACTTAAAGATTAGTTCTTAAGGTCTTTCAAAGCCTACAATCTAAAGGAAACCTTCAAACAAGAATGGGCCAAGCATATTTTAAGAAATAACTTAGTGCCAGGTACCAAGCTGCCTTATAAAATTTGAAGAACGAGGATAATAAATAAAATAGAATACTAGTAGTGCTGATTTTGATACTATAGTTCAAATCTTCCTGACTGAAAATGTAGAATTTTTATTTATGGGGTAAAATCTGAAAACCACTTAAGTGTGCAATAGTCAGATAGTGGGTAAATAACAGGACATCATGGGAATGATTACGGTTATGAAGAGTATAGATAGGATAGAAACAGTTCATGTGTTAGAGCAAAAGCAGGGTATATGTATCTTACAAGTAAGCTTATTCTTGTAAAATGTGTAGGTTTTAAAAATGTGGAGACCTGAAAAGAAACTCACCAATTAATCACAATGATTGTTAGAGTAGTAGAAATATGAATGATTCTTTTATTTTCCCAATTTGTCAGTACCATGAGATTGCTTTTATAAGAAGGCAAATGTGCAATACAGTCATACCTCATGGAGCAAAAGGTTTCCTCTCTTTGTAGACGGAACACAAAGTTTAGGTTCCTTATTAGTGCTTGGTTCCATTATTAAGACAACCAAAGAAACAGACCATTAGACTTAGTTCTTTAAGTACATAGGCATCAGCCTTTTATCTATTGTTTTTCTGTCAGCTGTCATAATTCAGTTCAGTCTTCCATGTTGACTGGATAATAGAACAACAAAATTCAAATTAATGTGTCTTTTTAAAAGCAGTGTTTTCTTTGTTTTAATGTTACAGATTTATTTGAGGTTCCTAGATTATCAAATGGAGCACTCAAATGAATGCAAGAGAAACTTCGTTGCAGTCTATGATGGAAGCAGTTCTATTGAAAATCTGAAGGCCAAGTTTTGCAGCACTGTGGCCAATGATGTAATGCTTAAAACAGGAGTTGGAGTGATACGAATGTGGGCAGATGAAGGTAGTCGGCTTAGCAGGTTTAGAATGCTCTTTACTTCCTTTGTGGAGCGTAAGTAAATAATTCCTATAGCATTGAGCTCTTTTACATAATTTTCATTCATTCAGAATACAATTATTGAGTGTTTCCTTTCGACAAAGACTGCAAGTCACAGAGGATGTAGAAATAACTAAATCTTAGTCCCTATTCTCAAGGAACTGACCGTCGTGGGTGTAAAAAACATGTTAATACATAAATGCACCACTACGTTATTATAAAAGTGTAAACACATGATAGGGAATGCCGAAGGTGGAGACTTCTCTCAAGATTTTCAAAATTAAAAATAATTATGAGTAGTATTAGTTCAGTTTGGTGAATAATTATGAATCCACCAAACCATGCTTACCAAAGATTTAGATAGGCTATTTTTTTTAACTTTTTATTTTTAAATAATTGTAAGTTTATAGAAAGTTGTAAAAATAGCACAGAGTTCTCATATGCCCTTCACTCAGATTCCCATTAACATCTGACAAAACCATAGTAAAGCTGAAAATTCACACTGGTAGAATATTATTAACTAATATGTAGACCTTATTCAAATATTACTAGTTTTCCCATTAATGTCCTCTTCTGATCCAAGATCCAGCATTGCATTTGGTTGTGTCTCCTTTAGTCTCCTCCATCTGTGACAGTTCCTCAGTCTTTAATGACCTTGATGCATGTAAGGAGCACTGGCCAGTTGTTAGTAGAATGTCCATCAGTTTGGGTTTGTCTGATGTTTTCTCATGGATTCAGTTGAGGTTATGCATTTCTTTCAAGAATACCAGAGAAATCATGTTATTCCTTTCTCAGTGCATCACACCAGTGAGGTAGGGGTATAGCATGTTTTGTCTTAGGTTTACTTCGACCACTTTCTTAAGGTGCTGTCTGCCGGGTTTCTCCACTATAAAATTGCCAATTTTTTCCTTTCTAATTAATAAGTCTCTTTGAGACTATGCACACATCCTTTTGCTCACTGATTTTAGCATCCATTAATGGTTTCCGACTATAATAGTTATTAATTGTAGTGTTTACCTAACAATGGTTTTCTGTTTCCATCATTCCTTCTACACTTATTAATTATAATTCTACTGTGAGGAAGAGCTATTCTTTTTCCCTCATCTGTTTATTCAGTTGTTTATATCAGTATGAGCTCATAGATATTTATTTTATTCCATTATTGTATATATATTATATTATTCTATTACTAATATCATTTTGTTGCTCAGAGTCCTAGCTTTGGCCATTGGGAGCTCCTTTAGGTTGCCTCCTATATCCTTTCGGTGTGCCCATTATTTTTTTAATCACTTCCTTACTTTCTGTTACCATGTGATGAACCAGGCTCAACTTATGTTTTCCATGCCCCAGTCCTAGAACCAACCATATTTCCAAGAAGTCATTTTCCTTCTCTTACAGTGAGAAACCTGGCTCTAATTATCCACAATATATTTGTTCAATTGTAATATACACATAAAGTAATTTTAGAATTGCTAACCCGTATCCCTGTTAGAAATTTCCTAACAGAGGTATTATTTGTGTACAGTTCTTTTTGTCGTTAGCCTTACTGTCAAAATACGGGTTTCCAGTTACATAGGTTGGTTGTTTTCCTCTCTCCTTTCTTTGTGGTTATGTAATTCATTTGTAATACACTTACATTCATTTGTGACTGTTTTTATTTTGTGTTCCCCCCACTTCATGGTTACTTTAAATTGTTCTTATTTTTGGAATACCTGGAACATTACCATTGTTTCCGGAACGCTGTACAAAAAAGCTATACTCAAAGTATCCTTCCCCTTGTGTACCTACTGTCCTGGTCCCATTCTCCTCTTCTTTGCACTCCATTCCTGCCCACGTTTTGTAGGTAACCAATCATATTAGTTCCTGCTGTACCCTCTTTGTATTTCTTTTTGCACAAATGAGTTGATACATGTGTATTTCCTTATATCCCCTTTTTGCTTACATGAAGGAAAGCATATTATACTCTTTGCACTTTGCTTCTTTCACTTAACAGTATATCCTAGAGATCACTCCATATCAGTTCATAAAGATCATCCTTATTTTTTATAACTGCATAGTAGTACATTATATATACATACTTTGTTCAGTCAGTCTCCTATTTATGGGCATATGGGTTATTTCCAATATTTTGCAATTATAAGCAATGTTACAATAAATAATGTTATGCATATGTATTTTCATATTCTTGGAGATGTATCCTCAGGGTAGATTCCTAGAAGTGGGATTGCTGACTTAAAAGGTAAGTCATATGTAATTTAGTTAGGTATTGCCAAACACCCTTCCATAAATGTTGTATCTTCTTTTAAAAAGTTGTGGTAAAATATGCATAACAAAATTTACCCTCAACTATTTTTAAGTGTACAATTCAGTGACGTTAAGTACATTCACAATGTTGTGCAACCATCACCATATCCATTTCCAGAACTTATGTATCATTTCAAAAGGAAACTCCATACCCATTAAATACTAATTCCCCATTTCCCCCTCCCTCCACCCCCAGGTAACCTCTATCCTACTTTCTGTCTCAATGAATTTCCCTATTCTAGGTAATTTCCCTATTCTCATATAAGTGGAATCACGCAATATTTGTTCTTTTGTGTCTGGCTTATTTTATTTAGCATAATGTTTGTAAGAATTCCAGTCCTTTTTAGGGCTGGATAATATTCTACTGTATGATTAATACTGCATTTTTTTAATCCGTTCATCTGTTGATGGACGCTTGAGTTGTTCCCACTTTTTGGCCATTGTGAATAACGCTGCTATGAACATTGGTGTGCAAATGTCGTTTGAGTCTCTGCTTTCAGTTCTTTGGAGTGTATATCTAGCAGTGGAATTGCGGGATCATATGGCAATTCTGTGTTTGAAGTTCTGAGGAGCCACTAGCTGTTTTCATAGTGGCTGCACCATTTTACATTCCCACCAGCAATGCAACAGGGTTGGTCCTCATCTTAGACAACACTTATTTTTATGGGTGTAAAGTGTAGTTTTTTTCATTGTGGTTTTGATTTATATTTCCCTAATGATTGGTAATGTTGAACATCTTTTCACATGCTTCTTGGCCACGTGTATACCTTCTTTGGAGAAATGTCTGTTCAGTCCTTTGCTCATTTTTGGATTTGGTTTTTGGTTTTTTTGTTAAGTTGTAGGAGTTCTACATATATTCTGGATATTAATCTCTAATCAGATATATGATTAGCTAATTTTTTTCCCATTCTGTGAATTTTCTTTTCATTGTCTTGTTAGTGTCCTTTGAGGTACAAAAGTCTTTTATTTTAGTATAGTCCAGTGTATCTTTTTTTTTTTTTTTTTGCCTATGCTTTAGGTGTCATATTCAAGAAATCTATGCCAAAGAGAATATCATGAAGCTTTTCCTCTATGTTTTCTTCTAAGAGTTTTATAGTTTTAGCTCTTACATTTAGGTCTTTGATCCATTTTGAGTTAATTTTTTTATGTAATGTAAAGTAAGGGCCCAGCTTCATTGTTTTGCATGTGGCTATACAGTTTTCCCTGGACCATTTATTGAAAAGACTGTCCTTTCCTCAGTGGTCTTGGCACCCTTGTCAAAAATCAACTGATCATATATGTGAGGGTTTATTTTGGGGCTCTCTATTCCATGGGTCTATATGTCTATCCTAATGCCAGTACCAACTGATAATGATTACTGGAGGTTTCTAGTAAGTTTTGAAATCAGGAAAGTGAATCTTTCAACTTTGTTCTTCTTTTTCAGGATTGTTTTGGTTACCATGGTCCCTTGAGATTCCGGGAATTTGGGGATAGGTTTTTCCTCTTTCTGCAAAAAACATTGTTGGGATTTTGATAGTAATCACAATGCAACTGGATTGCTTTGAGTAGTATTGTCTTCTTAACAATATTAAGTCTTCCAATCTATGAACCCAAGATGTCTTCCCACTTATTTGTCTTTTTTAATTTCTTTCAGCAGTGTTTTATACTTTTCAGTGTACAAGTCTTGCATCTCTTTCATTAAATTTACTCCTAAGAATTTTATTCTTTTTGTCATAAATGGAATTATTTTCTTTTCCAGTTGTTCATTGTTGGTGTACAGAAATGCAACTGATTTTTGTGTGTTCATTTTATATCCTGCAACTTTGCTGAATTAGTTTATTAGTTCTGTGTGTGTGTGTGTGTGTGTTTGTGATTTTAGGGTTTTCTACATAGAAGATTGTGTCATCCTCAAACAGAAATAATTTTACATTTTCCCTTCCAATTTGGATGCTTTTTTTTTTTTTTTTTTTTTTTTTGTGAGGAGGACCAGCCCTGAGCTAACATCCAATGCCAATCCTCCTCTTTTTGCTGAGGAAGACTGGCCCTAGGCTAACATCCATGCCCATCTTCCTCTACTTTACATGGGACGCCGCCACAGCATGGCTTAACAAGCAGTGCGTCGGTGCGCACCCGGGATCCGAACCAGCGAACCCCGGGCCGCCGCAGCGGAACGTGCGCACTTAACCGCTTGCGCCACCGGGCTGGCCCCCAATTTGGATGCTTTTTATTTGCGTTTATTGCCTAATCGCTCTGGCTATAACTTCTAGTACTATATTGAATAGAAATCTACGTGGACATTCTTGTCTTGTTCCTGATCTTAGGGGAAAAGCTTTCAACCTCTCACCAAGGAGTATGATGTTAGTTGTGGGGTTTGCATATATGGCCTTTATCATGTTGAGGAAACTTTCTTCTATCCCTAGTTTACTGAGTGTTTTTATCATGAAATGGTGTTGAATTTTGTCAAATGCTTTTTCTGGTTCAATTGAGATGATCATGTGGTTTTTCTCCCTTAATTCTACTAATGTGGTATATTACATTCATTGATTTTCATATGTTGAACCGTCCTTATGTTCCAGGAATAAATCCCACTTGGTCATGGTGTATAATCCTTTTAATATGGTGCTGCATCTGGTGCTGGTATTCTGTTGAGGATTTTTACATCAATATGCATAAGGGATATTGGTCTGTAGTTTTATTTTCTTGTAATATCTTTGTCTGGCTTTGTTATCAAGGTAATGCTGGCCCATAGAATGAGTAAGAAGTGATTCTTCCACTTCAGCTTTTTGGAAGTTTGAGGATTGGTGTTAATTCTTCTGTAAATGTTTGGTAGAATTCACCAGTGAAGCCATCTGATCCAGGGCTTTTTTTTGTGGGGAGGTTTTTTGATTACTGATTCAGTGTCCTTGCTAGTTAGAGATCTATTCAGATTTTCCACTTTTTTATTCAGTTTTGGTAGATCATGTGTTTCTAGGAATTTGTCTATTTAATCTAGGTTGGCAGTTTGTTGGCATACAGTTGTTCTTAGTATTCTCTTCTAATCTTTTTTATATCTGTAAGATCTACACTAATGTCCTCACTTGCATTTCTGATTTTAGTAATTTGAGTCTTTTTATCTCTGTTTTTTTCTTTTTATCTTAGTTTAACTAAAGTTTTGCCAATTTGGTCGATCTTTTTAAAGAACCAATTTTGGGGTTTTTTCTTTATTCTCTATTTTATTTATCTCTGCTCTAATCTTTATTATTTCAATACTTCTGACAAAGGTGTAGAACTTTGAGTTTAGTTTACTCTCCTTTTTCTAGTTCTTTAAGTTATTGATTTGAGATCTTTCTCTCTCTCTTTTTTTTTTTTCTGTGAGGAAGATTAGCCCTGAGCTAACATCCACTGCCAATCCTCCTCTTTTTGCTAAGGAAGATTGGCCCTGGGCTAACATCCGTGCCCATCTTTCTCTACTTTATATGGGGCACCTCCACAGCATGGCTTGACAAGCAGTTAGTCGGTCCACACCTGGGATCTGAACCTGTGAACCCCAGGCCGCTGAAGCAGAGTGCACGAACTTAACTGTCATCAGGCTGGCCCCTCTTTCTGCTTTTTTAATGTAGGCATTTATAGCTGTAAATTTACTTCTTTACAGCTTTCACTGCTTCCCATAAGTTTTGGTATGTTGTGTTTTCATTTTCATTTGTCTCAAGGTATTCTCTAATTTGCTTTGTGATTTCTTATTTGACCCATTGGTTGGTTAAGAGTGTGTAGTTTAATTTCCACATATTTGTGAATTTTCCAGTTTTCTTCTGTTATTGGTATCTAGTTTCATTCCATTGTGATTGGAAAAGATACTTTGTATGATGTCAGTCATTTAAAGTTAAGATTTTGGGGGGAGCCTAACATACATTCTATCCTGGAGGGTATTCCATGTACACTTGAGAAAAATGTATATTCTCTTGTTGGGTCAGGTTTTCTGTATATGTCTGTTAAGTTCAGTTGGTTTATAGTGTTGTCAAGTCCTTTGTTTCCTTACTGATCTTCTGTGTGGTTGTTCTGTCCATTATTGAAAGTGGGGTATTGACATCTCCAACTACTATTGTAGAGCTATCTAATTCTCCCTTAAATTCTGACAGTGTTGATTTGTTTCTTATATTTTGGGGCTCTGATTTTTGGTCCGTATATATTTATAATTGTTATATCTTCTTGGTGAATTGACCCTTTGTCAATATATGGTGTCCTTCTTTGTCACTTGTAACAGTTTTGACTTAAGTCTATTTTTGTTTGATATTTGTATCACCACCCCAGCTCTCTTTTGGTAACTGTTTGCATGGAATATCTTTTTCCATCCTTTTACTTTCATGTCTTTACTTTTTTTGTCTTTAGATCCAAGGTGTCTCTTGTAGAGCAGTGTATAGTTGGATCTTGTTGTTTTATCTCATCTGCCAATCTCTGGCTTTTGAATGGAGAGTTAATCCATTTGCATTTAAAGTAATTACTAATAAGGAAGAACTTCCGCCATTTTGCTATTTGTTTTCTATATGTCTTATAGCTTTGTTGTCCCTTATTTCCTTCATTTCGGCCTTCTTTTGTGTTTAGTTGATTTTTTCTAGCAACATATTTGAATTTCCTTTTGTGTGTGTTCTTGAGATGTTTTCTTCGTAGTTACAGTGGAGATTTTGTCTTTTTTATGGATCGCTTAAGTCTTTAAAAGTCGTCTTTGCTATTTTTTGAGCATGTGGGAACCTTTTTATATTAAAGGATGTTTTAGGTCATGTATAGACACTGACCCAGCTTAAAAGGAGAGAAACCTTCCTGAGAGATTTTAGGAGTCTTCCCTTAAACTCCTGATAATTCAGATGAACAAATCCTTATAAGCAAAAATTGGTTCTGCTGACTTTGTGTCTCCTATAAAAGTCCAAGTGACTGGTCAGAACCTCCTAATAATTATTTTGTTGCTTTTGCTTATCCTAAGTGCAGATCATATTACATTAGCTTTGACAAAAAACTGCTTTCAAAAATGCCATCGTGGGAGCCGGCCTGGTGGTGCAGCGGTTAAGTGTGCTCACTCCGCTGCGGCAGCCTGGGGTTTGCAGGTTTGGATCCTGGGCGCACACCGACGCACTGCTCGATAAGCGGTGCTGTGGCAGCGTCCCATATAAAAAGTAGAGGAGGATGGGCACGGATGTTAGCCCAGGGCCAGTCTTCCTCAAGAAAGAAAAAAGGGGAGGATTAGCATCAAATGTTAGCTCAGGGCTAGTCCTCCTCACCAAAAAAAAAAAAAAAAAAAGCCATCATGTTTTTGACTTGGTTTGAATGACTCTTAACTTTAATCTACATTTGGGCAGAGCTGATTAGGCTCTCTTGCCCACAGTCATCTCCCATATGAAGAAAATTTCCATTTAAAGACTCATCCAGGGCCGGCCCCGTGGCTTAGCGGTTAAGCGCGTGCACTCCGCGGCTGGCGGCCCCGGTTCGGATCCCGGACGCCCACCAACACACCGCTTCTCCAGCCATGCTGAGGCCACGTCCCACATACAGCAACTAGAAGGATGTGCAGCTATGACATACAACTATCTACTGGGGCTTTGGGGGGAAAAAATAAATAAATGAAATTATAAAAAAAAAAAAAAAAAAAAAAAAGACTCATCCGAACTACCCACATATGGTTGTGTGTATATGTTCGCATCACATATATTCTGAAAATAAGTGGTATATCTTATCTATTGTCCTCATGAGAGAAACAAATATTTTAACTTGTATATCATAACCAATGAATATGATATAATAAGGGGCTTGATTTTTGAAAATCCAAAGTTTGTAAATACAAAGGTATAACAGTAAGATATTATCTGATATTTTTCTTGAGAAATTTGAGAATTAATAATTTTTGACTTATAATTTCAAAATATTATATTATTATTCCATGGATTCTATATTAAAATCATGATTGTATGTGACCATATAGAGGCTTTATTTTAGCTGAACTCTTCTATCTATAATTTTAAAGGACTTTATGAGTTCCAAAAGGTCAATTGGGTTATGAAGCCAGTTTGGCCAACTAGCCTTTCTACCTGGCTTCCATTCATTTATTTAATATTTATCATACGAGGTCCTGTGTTTGCTGTGAAGATACAAAAATGGATGAAACAGTCCCTGTCCCAAAGGATCTAATGGTCACTTAGGTGAGGTGACATACATGCATATGAGGCAAATACAGGATTCACTGTGACAAAGACCATTGAGACAGAAAACAAAGTGCTTTCATATTAAATATCCAAGTTAGTTTTAGCAGGCAGCGTCAATTATGGAGCAAGTAGTCCTTGAGGGTAGGTCCTTTGAGTTTATCCTTGAGGGTAGGTAGATTTCAGAAGGTAGAAATGTTAATTGAGGTTGTTATCTCCAACAAAGGCAATAGAATGAACAAAGGCATAGAACCAGAGCTAATCTGGGCCACAAGAAGTAGTGGAAGAAAGAACAGAGAAATGAGCCAGAAAAGGTAAAGCAGAATTCGAAGGCCTTTAAATTAAAGGCTAAATTTAGACTTTATGTTACAGGCATTGCGGGGGTTGAAGGGTTTTGTGCTACAAAATGCATAATCAGAGCTGTGCTATAGTTGGGGCATGGAGGCTGCTTCCAGAGTCAAGGTGGGAAACCAGGGAGGACTGAACCAAAGCAGCGACAGTGAGGATGAAGAAGACTTGTGGAGATAGAATCAGCACGACTCGGTGACTAATCAAGAATGAAAAGTAACAGATAATGAGTCAAAGATACCTACGATTTTGGGTCCGACTGGATCAGAGGGAGCAAGTGAGGGGTTATTGTGGATAGAGGAGTTCCTCAGGCAGTTGAAGTGCGAGAGCTCAGCAGTGGTGTTTGCCGTGAGTAAACTGTGCTGCTGCTGCCTGTTGCCCTGTGGATATACCCTCAGTTTATTTATCTTTTTTTATGTAATTTGGGAACTTTTCAAATTTGAAAAATAAAAAACAACTATACTATACAAAGACTGTTTCACTATTTCAAATAACTATAAATCAGTGCTTAATACAAAGATATAGTTAGCAAGAAAGCCTTTTAGCCATCTTTTTCCTCGATTTATTTATTCCTAACATCTGTACCTACACCATCCAATACAGTGTCCATCAGCCACATGTGGCTATTGAGCACTTGAAATGTGGCCAGTCTAAATTGAAATGTGCTATAATTGTAAAAGTATATCCCAGATTTCAAAGGCTTGGTATGAAATAATGTAAAATATCTTATTAATAATGTTTTCTATTGATTACATGTTAAAATGAGACTATTTTACGTATTGTTGCAGGGCTCGCCGACACCACCCACATGTTAGGTAATTTCCTAGAAGGACGCAGCCCATGTTTGTACTCGCAGCTAAGGTTTATTACAGTGAAAAGATACAAGATAGGATCAGCCAGGGGAAAAGACTGTCTGAGTCTGGAGAAATTCTGTCACAGACTTCCTTGTGCTTGCTCCCTCCCATGAGGGAAACGCTGAGCATGCTCATTTCTCCAGCAAAAAATGCAAGAATGTGTACAGTGTTTCTGAAGCACATTAGAGACTCAGTGCTCAAGGTTTTTATTAGGAGCTGGTCACATGGGCACTCTCTGCCTTGAATGTAGCAAACAACTAGACTCACAGAAGGAAAGCAGGTATTTGGCATAAGTGACATTGTTAACACAAACTCTTGGCTCTGTGAAGTCCTGTACCAGTCAGGGAATGAAGGAAAGCATAGTTCCCAGATGCCCACTAAGGGCCAACCTTGCACGCAGACCCTTCTGCACGTAGCTTCCTTGGTCCTGCTATATTAACTCTTTTCTGCACAGATATATTGGGTTAAATAAACTATTAGTAAAATTAATTCCACCTGTTTCTTTTTATTTTTTTATTTTTTTTTTGTGAGGAGATCAGCCCTGAGCTAACATCCGCCAATCCTCCTCTTTTTTTGCTGAGGAAGACGGCCCTGGGCTAACATCTGTGCCTATCTTCCTCCACTTTATATGGGACGCCGCCACAGCATGGCTTACCAAGCAGTGCGTCGGTGTGCGCCCGGGATCCGAACCAGCGAACCCCGGGCCGCCGCAGCGGAGCGCGCGCACTTAACCGCTTGCGCCACCGGGCCGGCCCCACCTGTTTCTTTTTAAAAAACCTTTTTAATGTAGCTACTTGCTCATGTTTTTGGATCGCATATTTTGGGCAGCACTGGTCTAAATCTTACATAAAAAATTCTTCTCTAATGTGTTTTAGTTATCTTCTCTATATACATGAATGATTTCTCCATTAGTACAGATTTGATAAGTAAATAGGTGAAAAGCCTTCTTCAAGTGATGTCTCTACACTAATCACTGAAAGTAAGACTGAGTCGAAGGCTGCAATAGACTTAGCTCCATATCCCAAATGTAGCTTTATCACCCAAGAACAAGAAGAAAACCACCTTCCAAAAAACTGTGTATGAAATCAAAATAAAGGATTTCATGAATTTTTATAAAACGTTAAGTCCCAGTTTGAAAGTCTCCTTGTGATAAGCACATTTGAGAGCTCCAGACAGTACATTTTTACATACTTATCATTAATTCAAACTATTTGTTTTGTTCGTCTCTGAGCTTTTAATGATTTCTAATTGTTGTGAATCCATCCATGAAAACAATATTTCAGAAGTTTTATATAAATGCACTAATTCTGCATCAGAGATTCGCCTCATATCTACCCATTGTAGATTGCAGATGTGACTAAAATTTTAGCCAAGTATAACTTGGCTAAAATGAATGATATAGAATAGCAATCAGGATATGTTTAACTTCTTCCCAAGCACAGAATGCTAATGTATACCTCACTCTTTAAGAAAGGATATGGTTTTAGGAAAAATAATTTCTAGGACTGGATCTGTGAAAGCAGCAGAAGATATTTTTGTTAGAATAAATCCATAATGTGATTTTCAGTGACATATTGCCTACAGGCCCCCTGCAGTCTTAGTTGAAAATCAGAACCAACTTTCAGCATCTCATCAAACTGCCACATCTCATCAAAAGTCGAGGGGAGCTGAAATCTCAGCCCCCCTTCTTTTTCCACACCATGACCCAGTAGTGAGTAAAGAGGGAAAGTAGAGAGTCCTCAGGCTGTAAGTAGAGAGCAGTTCATAACTGGCTCTATTTTTGCTATTATCTTTGTCTCTTGCTATAAAGACTTAGAATTCAGCCATTTTCTATAGTTTTGAATTGAAGCGTGTCATTAGCATCCCATGTCAATAACTGATACTTTGATTCTCATTATAAAGAGCTATGCTTGTGCATAACATTTAATAATGAAATCCATAAAATTTAATAGATTGTAATTATAAATATAACACATTTCTACAAAACCTAATCTGATAGTATCAGTGCTGCTTTATAATTGCTGTAAATAATGTGGAGAGCAATTGTAAAGAACTCTATAACTGAGGGTATTTTCCACTCACTAGTCAGTCAGTGAGAAACACTGAGCACTGTCTTTTTTGCCACTGTTGAAGCTATAAAGAGCCATCAAAATGCAGTCACATAATGTTCTGTGGATAGACTTTAAGAGCTAATGATAGTTGGACTCAGAAAATCAGAATACCTGGAAGCCACAGTGCTGTTTATAACCTCATTCAACCTGTCTTGAAAATAGCTTCTCTTCCCTGTATTCCCATTATGAACTGGATAAAATAGGTAAAATTAGAATTCAACATGTAGTATGATACAGTATGTAATAGAATTATAGTATGATAAACAAAAAACAGAAAACCCTAGTTTTTAGAAATGAGGAATTCAAAAATGCTGTGTGTTCTCTAGGCTGTTGGTTATATTTTAAAATGCACATATTTGTGTAATACACAACTGAGGTGGGTACACTAGCTAATTTTGTACTTAAATAAAATATTACCATACATCTTCATTGGCTTTTCTGTCCTTAATCTAATGGCTTATTTCTGTAACTAATACTTATTCTCCTTATGATGAGCTTTGAAACCATCAAGCATTTTTTAAAAATCATGAAATACTTATTTTATTAGTTTAAATGATACCATTTTGGCAGGTTAACAGTCTCTGAACAAATTATTTATTAGTTATACACATTGTTCTGCATTTAGGTTAAGAACAGAAGTATCAACATGATTGAGACCACTGATTTCATAGTCTCCTCAGATTTGAGGAGAAGTCTGAGATGGCCTGTAGTCCATCCCACTCACTTAAAAAGAGGAAGCTCAGACTCGGGGAGGTTCAGTATCTTCAAGTATATAAGTGAACCAATAACAGAAACAATTCCAGTTAATTAGTAGTCCGTTGTTTTTTCCCCTCTCTGCTTCACAGCACTGTTTCCCAAGTTATTCACACTTCTTGGCTATTTTAGACTTCTTTATTTAGCGACCTAGGGAGTATTATATTTGAGCTGTAGTGGGTGAGTACTCAGCAAATTAGCAAGCTTAAAAGTTTAGTGTGGGAATATGTAATCGTATGTAGATAAAAGTCGTGCATGAACTCACTTTAGCGTACAGTGGGGTGGGAAAAGGGATAAACAAATCCTAGTTCATAATAATTAACCATAGATTATTAACCTGCTGCACTGGAACTTGGGCGAATATTACGTTTTGGGGATTCTGCCTTAAAGTGAGATTATGTTTGCTCTCTAATAGCAAAGCAATTTTGGATGTTCTCTATTCACCTACCTTTATCAGATTATATTTTAGGGTTTTCTGGGGGGCCCAATAAATAGTACCTGTTTTTCCAGCCCATGTTTAGCACCAATTGAGAAATAGACACAGGGTCAGGCAGGTGGCTATACCAAGCTATTGGTTTTATTACTGACATGCAGTTGGAGAATGTGGGTAGGTATTCCAAAGCTTCCTATGACTGTAACCTAAAAAGAGAGCCTTCTCTTTAAAGGGAAAGAAATACTAAATTCATGGCTATTGTTTTAATGAGGTTCATTGTATATTTATAAAAAGAAAGCTAATATTTAGGGGGAAAACTCCACTTATTTATTAGTCCTGTAAAATTTTAGGAAACTTTTAAAAAGATATAAAAAATACTTGAGGTCTGTTAGTATAATATAGAGCAATATTCAGTACTCCTTCCTTGACTAAATATGTATTTTCTGAAAATAAAAAATGTTGAGTTTTTAGGCAAGAAAGACATTTTGTTTGATTATATCTTTGAAATCAAAATGGTTAGTTGATTTGGGGGTCAGGGGCTTCTGTCTTAATTAACCTCTACAATCTTTTTTAGTGGGAGGAAAAAATAAGCTGTCCTACTTCTTGACTTTCAGATTTTTCTGTGTCTTTACACTGAAATACATGATATTGTTGGTAATTCTGTCTCCAGTCTAGGACTTTATTTCCTAACAGAAGTAAACACGCTGAATCATATTCTAGCATAACAAATGTTCACATATACAAGGAGAAGTGCTAATTAGAGGAGTAGATAGATGTGACAGGAACAGGAGTCACTAGCTACCTAGAAGAACTGAAGGGAGTCTTCACAGGGCAACGTGTGGGGTAATCTTGAAAGATGAGTAGGTGGTCACCAGGAAGGGAAAGAAGGAGACATTTCAGGCTGAAAGAACAGCTTTTTCAAAATATGAACTTAGATTGTATATACTCCATATATCTTTATTGTTTTAAAAAAATTTTTTTTAATTCCGAAGAGTGGTTTGTTTCTTGTGGTAGAATCTACAAACAGAAAATTTACCATTTTAACCATTTTTAAGTGTATAGTTCCATGGCAGTAGGTACATTCACACTGTTGTGCAACCATCACCACTATCCATCCTCTGAACTTTTTCATCATCCCAAACTGAAACTCTGTACCCGTTAAACACTAATTCCCCGTTCTCCTCTCACTCCATCCCCTGGTAACCTCTGTTTTACTTTGTGTCTCTATGAATTTGACTGCTCTAGATACCTCATATAAGTGGAATGATACAAATTTGTCCTTTTGTGTCTTGATTTATTTCACTTAGCATAATGTTTTCAAAATTCATCCATGTTGTAGCATGTCAGAATTTCATTATGAAATTTCAGTTGAGTAATATTCCATTGTATGTATATACTGCATTGTGGTTATCCATTCATCCATCAACAGACATTTGGGTCATTTCCACCTTTTAGCTCTTGTGAATGATGCTGCTGTGAACATCGGTGTACAAGTATCTGTTCAAGTCCCTGCTTTTAGTTCTTTGGGGTATAGACGTGAAATTGGAAGTGAAATTGCTAGAGCATGTGGTAATGTATGTAAACTTTTTGAGGAAACGCTGTACGGTTTACCACAGCAGCTGCACCATTGTACATTCCCACCAGCAGTGCATAAGGGTTCCAGGGTCTCCACATCCTCAACAACATTTTGTTTTAACATTTTGAAAAAATGTACCAAACTATATACTAGTTGCATAAGAACCATGACAAATATATTCATATTGTCTTGATTAAAAATGACGTTTTGGTGCCCAAACATAAGTAAAAGTTTACATGAGTCAGCATCAGAATATTAGCCTTTGTCTTATTGTTTGTGTAGTACAGAGTGTACTCATAGAAAGGCCTTTGAGGTAAGATATTGACTTTATAAGACTAAGTGTAAAATAAATCAAGATGAGTTCATAATCTGTATGCTTTCTGTTCTTAGCAACAAAGTTTTCTTTTTTCCTACAGCTCCCTGCACAGGCAGCACTTTCTTTTGCCATAGCAACATGTGCATCAATAACTCTTTAGTCTGTAATGGTGTTCAAAACTGTGCATACCCTTGGGATGAAAATCATTGTAAAGGTGAGTCTGCTGGTGAAAGCCTACCTTTTTTAGAGAAGAGTGGCCATTGCCTTTCATTTAAGAAAGACTTAAAATGTGCTTTTCTATAACTGTGCTTAGCATAGCTGCTTTGGCAGAAATGGAGGCATATAAATGTTCCTCTTAAATGGATCGTAGATCTCTGGGATGTGGTAAAAGCAGAGAAAAATACTCTCAACAAAAGCATTTTTTTAATTATATTTTTGATCTTAAGTTGTACAAAAGTCCATCATATTTCTTGCCCTTATTTTCTTAGTCATTTGTATTGTAAAGATACCTCATTCTCAAAAGAATTTAGAAAATAACCTATTGTTTTTTTTTAATTATGTGGAAATACTATTTAATAAAAATCAACTGATGGATTCAGTCTTACACTATAAAAGCAGACTCATTGTAAGAACTGCTTTTTTTCATTTCGTAAAATATCCCATGCTATATTTCCAGTGTATACTCCCTGAAAGATAAATATGGCTTGTGGTAATAGTTGAATGTCTACAAACTGGTTATCAAATCACTCTCTCAGTACTAAAATTTATCTGCCTTATATTCTCCAAGATTTCAATAAATACCTTATTATGAAAAGTTGATGTAATCTGACATGGCTGTTTAGTATGATCATTCTAGTTCTCTTTTCCTGTTGGCCATCAGTAGAAATACTGTGGGGTTACTTCAACGTGGCAGTTGGTCAAACCCACCATAGAGCACAAAGCTAAATTTGAAGGAACGTGAATATTTGTTTCGGCATTTTCTATATGCCATGTATCTAATTCGATGTGCAAAGTGTACGCATTCATGTACCTTCTGAGTAAAGAACCAAGACCTTTTTTTGTAATCTAGCCATATTGTGATGGGTTAGTTTAACCAGAATTTACAGTAGGATTGTTTTGTTGAAAAACCTAACTTTAAATTGTATTCTCTCTGGTATATTTGCCCCGAGTGTTCTGCATTACCTAAAAATACCTTACCAATTTGTGACAGGGCTCATTAATTAATTTTGAAAGCCTCAACATTTCTCTTTCTTTTTCTGCAGAAAAGAAAAAAGCAGGACTTTTTGAACAAATCACTAAAACTCATGGAACAGTTATTGGCATTACATCAGGGATTGTCTTGGTCCTTCTCATTATTTCTATTTTAGTACAAGTGAAACAGCCTCGAAAAAAGGTCATGACTTGCAAAACTGCTTTTAATAAAACTGGATTTCAAGAAGTGTTTGATCCTCCTCATTATGAACTGTTTTCACTAAGGGACAAAGAGATTTCTGCAGACCTGGCCGACTTGTCAGAAGAACTAGACAACTATCAGAAGATGCGGCGCTCCTCCACTGCCTCCCGGTGCATTCACGACCATCACTGTGGATCACAAGCCTCCAGCGTCAAACAAAGCAGGACCAACCTCAGTTCCATGGAACTTCCTTTCCGGAATGACTTTGCACAACCACAACCAATGAAAACATTTAATAGCACCTTCAAAAAGAGTAGCTACACTTTCAAACAGGCACATGAGTGCCCTGAACAGGCCCTAGAGGACAGAGTAATGGAGGAGATTCCCTGTGAAATTTATGTCAGGGGGCGAGAAGATTCTGCACAAGCATCCATATCCATCGATTTTTAATCTTCTAATAAAGGTGACATTAATTATTAAGTATGTACGTATTCAACCTACAGAGCACCCATACTGTTTTCAGCAGCCAACCCTTCCCTCCTGTCAAAACTAGGAAGACTTTCATTTCCCATTAACCTATTGTAATGGTGAAGTTTTAGCATCTCAGGCAGTCTATATATGTTAAACCAACCAAGGAACTTACTCCATTCACTGAAAAAAATAATCATCATCTAATGCTTGGTGTCATATAAACAAAGCACCAGTTAAATAGTATTTGAAGAGAGGAGGGTTGTGTTGAGCTAGGTTCAGGATGCCTGTTAGTTTTAGCAACAGGAATACTGCTCTTGATTGGTACAGCTTTGTCAATATTTTGATCCCACAGTAAGCTTAAAAATAAGATTTTTCTTTACATTCCTTTTATTTTTCTTTTCTCTAAATTTAATTTGTTTTATAAGCCAGTAATTTTACCATTTCAGTTTCTTACATAAATATGAGTGGTTAATGTACTACACATATTTCAATATAGGCATCTGTTTTAGAATTTGTCAAAATGTAACTAGTTACTGTGGTTAAATGCCAATTAAGATCCAGAGTTATGTTTTGTCCATCTGTTTCTTCTTGACTAATTTCTATACTGCTGCCTTTTAATTGCTGGATCCTTAGTCTTGATTTTCTGGGAGAAGTAGATGATATGATTTATCACCTTTAAGTCATATTTTGTCTTAAGTTATACTAGAAAAATTTCATAATCCTGGGATGTATGCACTATTGCCAGTTATGACTTAAAAACTTGAAAAAGATTAAAACTTCTGGAAATCCTTTGAAATTTCTCAAATTTGGCCACATTGAGTGATAGCCCATTCATTCTTATGAGCAAAGAGTCATTTAATTTTTGGGGGGAGTTCTATAATTATGTTTATTTCCATTGTTTGTTATCACCAGATCTGTGTTTCCTATTATTTTTATAAAAAGATTATTTAGTTCTCTTTGTATTATTGGTTTTTCTTATGGCATATGGTAGCCAAAGTTGTATGAGAGTTAAAGGAAAATTCCTAAGAAACTGTATAAGCCTTTAGATTGCTGCTTACTTGGGACAATACATTTTTCTAGTTCTTACCAAGAATAACAACTTCCACTTTTTTTTTAAACTGCACTTTTGACCTTATTTTTTTTTATGGTATATAAACAATAATTTATAAACATGATGTAAAAACCCATTGTGTTTTCTTAGACTTTTGATATTATTTGATACGGTACAAACTTTATTAAATCAAGATTCAAGACCTACATGGCAGATTTCTTTCAGTGTTCACGTTAGCAGCCTTGCATACAAATATGCTGTGATGGAACTGTACACTATAACTTATTGTAAAGACCTTGGTAATGAGTACATAAGCTTTTTGTTTCCTTTTGTTATTGCATTTAGTTTATGATACATTTTCCACTGTCTTATATTTATTGTTCTAAATCACTACACAAATCTTTTATTAAAATATACATTGTTACGTGATTCTTCAATCATATTATTTATGGCACTGAGATTTTTGATCTTAAGATATTATATGGAAAGGAATCTGTTTATTGAATTATAACTAATACAGACATGTCATTTAAAAAAGGTAAATTCTCATTTTCTGTATTTTTTGTAGTAAATTCTCAATGAAGTGAGAAAGTGAAG
Source organism: Diceros bicornis minor (assembly GCF_020826845.1). Classification (NCBI taxonomy): domain Eukaryota; kingdom Metazoa; phylum Chordata; class Mammalia; order Perissodactyla; family Rhinocerotidae; genus Diceros; species Diceros bicornis. The sequence goes on along the minus strand of NC_080771.1, from coordinate 1,012,400 downwards.
TTTTGCTGGATTTCGTTAATTCTTTAAATATCACATCTATGTGTTTTCTCAGATTAGTGAAAACTGTGACCTTCAATATCATACATACATATAATACTTCTTCAAAATGTTTCTTTTATCACATTTTTTGTTTTTTGAAAGTATGCAATATCCAGGAGATAGGAAAATCTACACGAAGTATATTCATGATTTAAGTTTTTTTAAAGTCACCATAATTTCCTGTTTTAAAAATACAACTTAGGAAGGTAAAAAGACTTAATGAATGTAGTATTCAATGAACTAATGAACCAGAGCCAGATTAGATAGCTAAATTCTTTCAATAGCTTTCAGTAGGTTGAATAGGCATTCTAGTAGGTAACACACCAGACAGCATTTGAACAACATAGTAAATACTTAATGTAATAACAACTGTGATCTCATTCTTCATGATGATGAAAGGAAAATTAGCATATTTTCTATGTAAAATTATAAAAACAGCTGTTAAATCCATCTTTAATATCTAGATCATGGTAGAAAATAATGCAGTATGGTTAACTACATTGGCTATAGTCATTGTAACTATATTTTTATTTTTTAAATTTGTATCCTGTTTTCTTTTGAAAGGGCGTGAAGAGGCCTACAAAATAAAGAGCCTTTAAAGAAGACATTTAACATTAAAACGGCACAGAAGTACATGGTTTCATGCAACTCAGCAAGTAAAGTTTGGAAAACAAATTTGGTTCTAAATTTTCTGGCTGCTAAAACACATGAAATAGTTTTTGTTTTTCACAGGAGAAAAGCCAGACTTATCTACAGAAGCCAATTTTCTCTTAAACTAAAGAAAGAGAGGGTCTTTATAGAGGACAACATTTCCTGAAAATATAAAAAAGATGGAAAATGCAGAGAGAGGTCCTGACGGTAAATCTTAGCCCAGTGAAGGTACATCTTCATGTAATCTAGGAACATAGTTTCTGGTCAGTCTGTCTGCAGGGATAGAACCAGATGAGCCAGACTCAGAATACTGTACATTATACACCTTCATTGAACTATAAATGGATATTAGACTTCATTTATTTCTTTAACATTTGGCAGAATACTATAGGAAGAGAAGAGAATGGAACTAATAAATTTAAGCCATTATTACCAGCGTAATGCTAATTGCCTAATATATAGTCTTTCATCTTTGAGGTCAGTGAGAAAACTTTACAATTGTTTACTAAAATGAAAGCCATAAATTTTAGTAATGGAAGATGGAAGGTAGCCATCTTGTGGAAGTGATTACACCCTTCACAGAGAATATAGTACCCAGTGTTAAACCTATCTTAAAATAGAAAATGGAAATGTGGAGGGGGAATCAGGATCAGCGTTCGTTACACCTCTACAATATTGTCACATTATCTTTTATCTGTGACACAGTTGATCCTGAATTTAACACAAGATATCAGTCCCCAAGTGCCCACAAATTGCAGCAAACCCACTAATCCCAACATCTCAAGTGTGTCAGAATAAAGTGTGGTGTATCTTTTGCGGGAGGAAATGTTCAACCTAAAGGTTTAACAAAAAGCAAAGGACTTTCCACATTTCACATCACAAGAAATTAAAAAGGCTCCTTTAACTTTGACTTGTTGAAAACTCTTGTGTCATTGTCTTTGTCATGTTTCATATAATTATTAGGCATTAAAAGGTCCTCCTAAATGTCTGCTTCTAAACCTTTTTATAGCTCTGCTGTTATGTGATGAGAAGGATGCTTCCTTGATTGAGGAGTGTGTCAGCTAATGAGACAGAATGGGAAAAGCCTAGTTGTGATTCCAGGAATAATTCTCAATCAAAAGAGATTATGCTTTCTTGCAAAATGGTGTCTGCTATATTGTTCATGTTACTTTATTTCAAGTACTAAAAAGAACATGCCTTGGATCAGACTGATTATAAGGAACCTTGAGTTTTTTATTTTTTGAAGATCCAAGAAAGATTATCTGGTCCAACTTGATTAATGAGAAGACTGAAGCCCAGAGAGAAGTGAGTACTCGTGTCTCAGAATCAGTCCAGTGCTCTTTGCTTGCTGTTTGCTCTCCCTGCTTTAGCTGGCTAGACGTTTTAAAAGTCAAGCAGGTCTAAATAGCAGCCCAGGTGTTCCATGTAAGCTTGTCAATCATTCTGATTTAAAATGTAATTCATTCTATAGCAATTTTTTTAAAGTATATTTTACTTTTTTTTTCTTTATCTGTGTAACTCTGTTATTCTACAATTTTATTGCCATGATTTCTTGGCACCTGCAAACTCTGCAAGACAGTTACTGTGAATTCTTAATAAACAATGGATGGTAACAGTTTATAGCCTTGACACTAGACAGAAACTGCTTCAGTGGTTTCCTTTTGTGATCTTTTGTAAATCTAAAGGAAACAATGTATACTCTAGAAATTAAACATTTGTGTGCTATATCTGGCAAGTTTGGAGAATGATTTGAGTTCTGAGCTGTTATAAATACAAGTTGACCTCATATATCTTCTTTAGCTCCCTGCAAAATCATTTGTCCGTGTTTTATTTACCTCTACTAATAACATTCAAAATTATGAATTTGCCTTTTCTTAGTAACTTTTTTATATATTTCTGTGATTGGTTTAATGACTACAAAAGCCCAAAGAAGCTAATGAATTGGGTGTGTGTTTAGTATGTACCATCTTGAGTAAAATTTTTTTAAAACAATGGAGTTTTCTGTCAGAGATGAACTTCCAAACCATATAAGAATTGTCATATGCTTAACCCTGGATTTGGTGCTTCACAGTAAAAAATTTGACCCTTGAACTGGAAATAAAAACTTGTGTTTTGATTTACAAAGTCTCTAGAAGTGGCAAAGAATCCTTATTTCCTTCCAGGGTAAAGTTGACATATCTTAGGCAGTAGCTTCCAAAGTAAAATCATAGTTATGATAAAAATAAATAAATAAAAAATCCTCAGACTATTACACTTAAAACCATTTTACGTTTTCAAATTAATTAATCTTCAAGTGAAGATGAACTGAAAAAAAAAAGGTGAGTTTATTCATAGGATCCCTGCAGGATCCAGAGTTGCGTCTGGTCACCGGGTGGCAGCGAGGACTTCCCCAGAGTGGGCTGGTGGAACCTGCTTTCAGCTTGAGGAGCAGCATGCATCAGTCACAGCCACAGAGCAGTAAGGAGAGAGGAGTAGATCTCACAAAAGGTGTACACTGAGGAGAAAGCCAAAGGAAGGCAAAAACTCCTCTGAGTTTTACAGTCACAGACACAGATGAAGGAGCAAAGGAAGAAGAAAGAAAAAGGTAGCTAGCTACCAATGGTCTGTCTCTGCAGATAGTTCAAGAGCAATTTTACTTTCTGTTATTTAGGATGAAGAAACAGCTTTTAGCTAAAAGTGCTCTCACTTTTCAAGCTTTGTCAGACTCTGTAACATCTGATGCCAGCAGGCCACTAAGGCAGTACATACTTTATTGAAACATTTTGAGTAGCTGCTGATTGCTAGAAGGAATTTTCATCAGAAATTGAGGTATTGAACCATGCTTTTCAAATCTTGTTCTGTTCTTCCATTGATGGCTTTGTCGTATTGTGTTAAGTGGTGTTTCAGAGAAGGATTCATAAATTTTGAAACAAAAAATAGTCATGTGAATCGTAGGGGAGTTTTTTCTATACCCTTGAGTTATTTTATCACTGTATTATGTGTAACTTCTCAGAAAACAATTTAGCTCTGAAAATGTGCACAAGTAACAGTGAACTTGCTGCACCTGGCTCAAATATACAGCCTCTGCCTTTCACATCCATAGTCTTAACTTCCTCAGTCATTAGTTTTTACTGTAAAAAAACAAAGCTTGAGTAGGAGGCTTCTAAGACTGCTCCCAGCGATCGCTGCCTCCTGGTCTTTACAATCTTGTGTCCTCCCCTCCCCCTGAGAGTGAGCTGCTTCTAATGAATAGAATACAGCAAAAGTGACATGTCACTTCCAAGATTAGGTGACAGAAAGATTCTGGCTTCTGTCTTGATCACTACTCTTGTGCTTTCCGGCTTTGATGAAAGCCAATTGGCATGTTCTGAGATGCTCTGTGGAGAGGCCCGTGTGACAGGAAATGAGAATTTCCAGCCAACACCTAACATGGTGGATGGCATGTGAGCGGGTCTGGAAGGGGATCTTTCCCTACTGGAGCCTTGAGATGACTGCAGGCAACACCTTGATTGCAGCTTGTGAGAGACCTTGAGCCACACCCAGATTACTGACTCAGAAACCCAAGATAAAACGTGAAATTTTAAGCTGCTAACTTTTGGGGTTATTTGTTATGCAGCCATAGATAACTAATACAAATCTAGAAAAGGACAGTGGCGTATCCCAACTCCACTCCTGGGGTAGGAGTAGTTGATGGAGATCTAACGTGATGTTTTATGTTTGCAGAAAACCTGTCAGAGGGGCCAGCCCCGTGGCGTAGCAGTTAAGTGAGCGCACTCCACTGCTGGTGGCCCAGGTTCCATCCCAGGCACACACCGACGCACCACTTGTTAGGCCATGCCGTGGCGGCGTCCCATATAAAGAGGAGGAAAATGGGCATGGATGTTAGCTCAGGGCCAGTCTTCCTCAGCAAAAAGAGGAGGATTGGCAACAGACATTAGCTCAGGGTTGATCTTCCTCACAAAAAAATAAAAAAAGAAAACCTGTCAGAGCCATGGGCACGTCATCCTGAATCTGGCAGCATGGAGTAAGGAGAGCTGGTCTTCCTCCTGCATGAGTACCCGTGAGCTGTCTTAGCCTCTCTAGCCACAAATAAAAACTTAACTAAATCCATTCTCTCTCTCAACTACTGCAAAAGATATTGAAATTTGATTCCACGTTTGAAATGTAAATTAGGTTACAATTAAATCCTAGCTCTGGAATAGTGTCCCTTTTAAATCACTCATCAAATCTCCTTTGAGTAAGATGAAATTATCTAAAAATGAAGAAAGGATAAAATTCTATTTAGATTCTATATGGTATTCCCATAATTCAGTCAACATCTTTCATATTTCCAATCACATTAACAGTTTCCCAGACTACAGGGCTAGTTACAACTCTATCATTACACGGAAAGGTGACAACTGATTTAGAAAGCAGTGGAACCCCACTCCCCCAAAAAGATGGAAGTGAAAAAAGAAATACAAGATTTCATGCCCGGAACCCATCCTACCCCCAAAATGAGAAGTGTAACCAAGACATTTCTATACAGTGGTTTTTCCATTGTGATGAAAAATAGATTTCCTGAAATAGAATGCTTTTTTTTTGCTTTGCTTTGCTTTGCTTTGCTTTGGTCAAAATGATCGAAAGACAAACTCAGGGGGCAGGCCCGGAGGTGCAGTGGTTAAATTTGCTCGCTCTGCTTCAGCGGCCTAGGGGTTGCAGGTTTGGATTCTGGGTGCAGACATGCGCACTGCTCATCAAGCCATGATGTGGCAGGCATCCCAGATATAAAATAGAGGAAGATGGGCAGGGATGTTAGCCCAAGGCCTATCTTCATCAGCAAAAGAGGAGGATTGGCAATGGATATTAGCTCAGGGCTAATCTTCCTCACCAAAAAAAAAGACAAACTCAGGAAAGTTTTTGTTTCTGAAATTGTTTTCAATAGCTGGCTGACAGCCACAGCTACCTGCTATGAAGATAAAATTGTATCTTTAATTGTTTCTGTGTATGAATTTTTCCTTTGAATTTGAAGCTGCTATTGCTGACATTGTGTTGCCCCATGGGTATAATTGTGTCCCAAATCCTTCTCTACTATGAACGTCTGACCTTTGCCTCTGGAAATAGAACAGCACCTTTTGCTTGGGAAGCTCCACCTGTTCCCTGACCTTTGCAAGAGAGGCAGCAAGTGAATCTAGTCTCCGTCCTGCCATTGTAGACAGCAGGCAGTGACTGTGCTGCTGGGAGCTTTTCCTTCTCTTCTGCAGGGTTGGGAAAGTACCTGCCTGTCCACTGGAAGTCTTGTGGATATCCTCTGTTCTTTCAACATCAACCACACCCACACTTTCCAAAAACCTTCCTGCCCTGCTATTACTACCTCCTTCTTGGGAATCTTGTGTTTTGTTTTGTTTTCCCATTACCCACAAATGCTCACAGACTTGTTAAGGAAATACTAGAACACCAAACCAGGTTCTCTGAAGAAACTCCCAAGTTTGTCAGTGAAAATGAGGGAACTTCCCTGAGTGGCGCAGGTCAGTAGTAGGCTGAGAGGTGTACTGAGAGACTGCATTTTTCAAAAGCCATGTCTTAAAGGACGTGCCAGGGAATGCTTCTATTTTAAGCTGGCATTCTCACCGGAAAAATAGCTTGCTTCTCTTCCCCTCATCAGGTAGGCAAAGAAAGTGATTGCACACTGTTTTGACTGCAGGTTTACATAAACCCACAATTCGAGAGCACTGATTTGTTGGACTGTAATCTACACGTTAACACACGGAGCCGCACTTAGGCAGCGTGCCGGATGTGTAAAGTCGGAATTTAATGACGATATTTCAGCAGCAGCCCCAGAATTTAGTACAGTACCACTGTCAAATGCTAATGTGCCCCTAGCAAGAGAACAAGAGGACAGAAACAGCTGCTTTCTGTTACCTTTTTTGTACCTTTCTTGGAGATGGAGAAACTGAAAGCAATTAACTATTTCATGGAAACTTCATCTCATGAAACTCCACTCAAAAGCAAACTTTGGTAGTTGTTCCATGTGCATACCACTTTATCCATCAAGCAAAGGAAAATTAATTTTTAACACTTTAAAATATTAATTATACTGCCTATTTATGAAGTTTGTGTTTTTCCTGAAGACTTTATCAAGCATTTTTACTTTCTTAAAATAATTATGTACATAAGAAGTACTGTGAATGAAGTCACCATGTGATGACATCATTTCTGCTTCTCATGATTTACAAAATGAAATTCCATTTCCTTTTAAATAGAGGGGAGAAGGAGAAAATCTAACTTTTGAAAAAATAAATTTTCTTACCCTAAAGAATGAGATTTCTTGAACTTAGCACTATTAACATTTGGGGCCAGGTAATTCTTTATTATGGGGGGCCTGTTCTGTGCTTTGTAGGATGTTTAGCAGAATCCCTGGCCTCTACTCACTAGGTGCCAATAGCACCACCCTGATTTGGGACAACCAAATATGTCTCCAGATACAGCCAAATGTCCCCAGGGGGGAGGGGGTCAGAATCAACCCTGGTTGGAAACCACTACTATAGAGAGATTAAAGAGGTTTAAAATAAATAAATAACCAAAAGCCCCTGAATTCTATTTTAAAGAAATGTTTCATACTTATGAAAAGACATGAAGAATAGTGAGCACCCACATACCCAGAGCCCTGCTTAATCCCTCTCAGTTTCACTTCCCTCCTGCCCACCCTGTCCCTCAGAGGTCCTGGATTTGGTGTTTATCATTCCCAGATATGTATTCCTCAGGAGTTGTATACTCTATTTCTTACTTTCATGACTCACCTTCATATTTTCTCATGTATGCATCAAGTTGAACAGTAATATTTCTAGTATCTCTCTCTCTCTTTTTTTTTTTTCTGAGGAAGATTAGCCCTGAGGTATCGTCTATGCCAATCTTTCTCTATTTTGTGTGTGGGTCGCCACTACAGCATGGCTGATGAGTGGTGTAGGTCCATGCCTGGGATCTGAACCCTCGAACCCAGGCCACCAAAGCAGAGCACACTGAACTTAACCACTGTGCCACAGGGCCAGGCCCCTCTAGTCTCTTTCTTTTTTTTTTTTTTTGTGAGGAAGATCAGCTTTGAGCTAACATCCTGCTAATCCTCCTCTTTTTGCTGAGGAAGACCGGCTCTGAGCTAACATCTATTGCCAATCCTCCTCCTTTCCCCCCCGCCCCAAAGCCCCAGTATATAGTTGTATGTCATGGTTGCACATCCTTCTAGTTGCTGTATGTGGGACGTGGCCTCAGCATGGCCGGAGAAGTGGTGTGTCGGTGCGCGCCCGGGATCCGAACCCGGGCCGCCAGCAGCAGAGCACACACACTTAACAACTAAGCCACGGGGCCGGCCCCTCTAGTCTCTTTCTGAACAAAACAAGAATCATATCATGCATTATCTCCAGTCATCCCTCTTCCATCTTGTATGTTATTTTAGTTCTAACTTGTTTTTTATATCTCCCCCTGAATGGTCAATATTTTTGTTTTTAACTTCTCTCTATGGTTATCAGTTCATTTGTTCTTCATACCTTCTTTCATCATGGACCTTACATCTGGAATCACTTTCCTTCTGCTCTTTGGAAGATATTTATTGACACTCTGCATAGTGATCTGTCCAATTTTTGCTTTTCTGAAAATCTCTGTATTTCCTCCTCATTATTATATGACAATTTATCTGGGTATCAAAGTCTACATTGACGGTTATTTTCTCTCAGTGTTTATTTCATGATGATCTGGCTTCTTTTATAAATCTAAATTCCTTTTTCTATAATCTGTCTTTTCCTCTTAATTGATTTTAGAATATTCTCTGCTGTTTTGCTGTTTCACTACAGCATGTCCACATATGGATTTCTTTTTATATTATTCTTGTGATTCCATATGCTTCTTGAATCTAAAGATATCTTTTATCAGTTCTGAAAAATTCTATCTTTCATGTGTGTTAATCTCTCAGTATTTCCATCTCTTCATATTTTTCCATGTGCTACATGTTCTCTTTAGCCATATCTAACTTCTGTTTAACTCGTGATAGTTTTCTTGGGTTCCAGTGAGTACTTAACTTGAATGATTATGTTGATTATTTCTAGAAATTCTATTTAGTTCTTTTATAAATCTCCCTGCTCTTTTTTGTGGTATTTTTCTTTTTCTGTTTTTTAATTCTCTTTTCTCTCTTTAACTATTTTATACATATTTTATATTCTGTATTCCATAATTCCAATACCTAAATTTCTTTAGGGTTTTAGTTTTTTGTCATCTCTGCTGACTCATGCACATGGTACTTGGTGTTCTTGGGTAGTTGTTAATTTTCTTTTTATTGTGAACACATCTATGAAAAGGCTTTATATCTGTGGGAATGTGATGAAGACTTGTGTGACTATATTCCCTCCAAAAAATCTGCATTTGCTTCTATGAGATACCCCAGGGTCCTTTCAACCCAGGATAACTTTAGATTAATTTTCATATTGGGATTTTCAAAAACCACAGATATTTTAAATTATTTATTTATTGAAGCATAATTTACATTCAATAACATGCATACAATTTAAGTGTCTAGTTGGATGAGTTTTTATAAATATATGCACCCATGGAACCAACATACCAATCAAGATATAAAACCTTTCTGTCACCCAAAAGATTCCCTTGAGCCCTTTCCCTTAATCCCTAGCAACCACTGATTTGCTTTCTTTCACCATAGTGTAGATTTATATTTCCTAGAGTTTCACATAAATGGAATTATGTGTTATGCACTCTTTTGTGTCTGGCTTTTTTCACTCAAGATATTGTTGTTCCCATTAATCTATGTTGTTGTATGTATCAATAGTGCATACCTTTTTATTGCTGAGTAGTATTCCATAGTTGAGGATACCCCAATTTATTTATTCCTTTGTTGAACGTATTGATTGTTTTCAATTTGAATGCCTCTGTGTACGTTCATGTACAAGTCTTTGTGAGGATATATGTGTTCTCATGTCAATATCAAAGAGTGGAATTGCTAGATCATATATAAGTACATATCAAGCATTTTAAGAAATTGCCAAATTGTTTTCCCAGAGTTGTTGTACCATTTTACAACCTCACCAACAGTGTATGCGAGTTCCATCTGCTCTACAGGCACACAAACACTTGGTATGATTAATCTTTTTGATTTTGACTGTGTTAATCTGATATCACATTGTTTTAATTTGTATTTCCCTGATGACTAATGATGTTGTATATCTTTACATGTGCTTTTATATCTTCTTTGGTCAGGCTTTTATACAAATATTTTGCCAAATTTTTTTAAATGAGGTTGTTTTTCTGTTATGGAGCAATAATAGTTCTTTATATATATATAAAACCACAGATATTATAAATTATTTATTAATTTTATTGGAGTAGAATTTATATCCAATAAAATGCATACAATTTAAGAATATGTATATGTATATATATATGTGTGTGTGTGTATGTGTGTATTGTGAACATCTCCTGGTTTTTATTCTCCTTTCTTTCTTTAAACATTTTAAATATATTTTATATTCTGTATTCAATAATTTCCTTGTCTAAATTTCCAATTGTTTGTCACTGATAAATAAAAATGCAGGTGATTTTTGTATGCTGACTTTATACACAAGCTTGCTAAACTCACTTATTCTAGTAGCATTTTATAGCTTCCCTGTATGTATTTTCTATGTATGCCAATATAACATCTGTGAATAAAAGCAGTTTTAGGGCCAGCCCCAGTGGCCTAGTGGTTAAGTTCATTGTGCTCCACATAGCAGCCTGGGTTCAGTTCCTAGGTGCGGACCCACAACTCTGGTTGGTGGCCATGCTGTGGTGGTGGCCCACATACAAAATAGAGGAAGATTTGTCACAGATGTTAGCTCAGGGCAAATATTCCTCAAGCAAGAAGATGAGGATTGGCGACGGATGTTAGCTCAGGGCAAATCTTCCTCAGCAAAAAAAAAGCAGTTTTACATTATGTATGTATTTTATTCCTTTTCTTTGCATCATTACACTGTTTATGACCATCAGTAAGATGTTGAATAGAAATGGTGAGAGTGGATATCCTATTATTGTTCTTTTCTTAGAGGGAAAGTATTCAGTCTTTCACCATTTAATATTATTTAGATATACATTTTTCATAGATGCCTTTTATCGGGTTGAGGAAGTTCCCTTCTATTCCTAGTTTGCTGAGAGATTTTATTACATATAGGTGTTGAATTTTATTAAGTGCTTTCTCAATTTTATTAAGTGCTTTCTCAGCGTCTATTGAGATGATCATATGATTTTCCTCTTTTTTATATGGTAAATTAGATTGATTGATTTTTTAAATGTCAAACCAATCTTGCATTCCTGGGATAAATTCACTTGCTCATGGTATATTTTACTTTGTATATACTGACAGATTTAAGTTCTAATATTTGTTAAGGAATTTTTGTGTCTGTTCATGAGGGATCTTGATTTGCAAGCTTTCTTGTGATGTCTTTGATTGGTATAAGGGCAATGCTAGCCTCAGGAAATGAGTTGGGAGGTATTTTACTTCCTCCTACATTTTCTGATTTTTGTGTAGTATTGGTATTATCTCATCCTTAAATGTTTGATAGAATTCACCAGTGAAGCCATGTAAACCTGATATTTTATTTGTCTGAAGATTGTTAATGGAAAATTCAGTTTTAAAAATTGATATAGGGCTATTTAGTTTTTCTGTTTTTTCTTGAGTCAGTTCTGGAATTCAAGGAATTTGGGCCCTTCATTTAGGTTGTTGATTTTATTGGCCTAAAATTAGTCATAATATGTCCTTATTATCCTTTAAATAGCTGCAGAATCTGTTGTGATGCCTCCTCCTTCATTCCTGATATTAGTAATTTTCATCTTCTCTCCTTTTTTTCTTATCAGTCCAAGTAGAGGTTTGCAACTTTATTGATCTTTACCAAGGCCCAGCCTTTGCTTTGATTTTCTCTATTGTTTGCCCATTTCCTATTTTCTTGATTTCTGCTCCTATAGTTTTGTTTTCTTCTTTATACTTGATTTGGGTTTGTTATTTTTCTAGTTTCTTAAGATGGAAGCTTAGATCATTGGCTTTAGACTTTTTTATTATTAGCAATGTTTCTATTATTGATTTCTAATTTAATTCTTTTGTGGTTAAAAAACACACCTTGTCTGATCTCTGTCATTTTAATTTATTAAAACTCATTTTATGGGCCAACATATGGTCTCTCTTGGTAAACATTTCATGTTAAATTCAAAAGAATATATGTTCTGTCCTTGTTGGGTGTAATGTTCTATAGATATCATTAGGTCCAGTTGGTTGATAGTCTTCATTGCTTTATTTAAGTCTTCTATCTATCTGTTGCTTCTCAATCAATTATTAAGAGAGGTGTTTTGAAATTTCAAACTATAACTGTAGGCTTGCCTATTTCTCCTTTCACTTTTTTCAGTTTTTGCTTCATATATTTTGAAGTTCTGCTATGTGCATACTCATTTAAGATTTTCTTCTTATTGAATAAACTCTTTTGTCATTAAAAAATTACCTGCTTTATCCCTGACAATGTAACCATTGTAGACCAGCACACTGTAACCCCAGCAATGCAGACCATTAACATTTAATGTAGTCATTGATATGGTTGGTTTTAATTTACTATCTTGCTGTTGTTTCCTGTGTGTCTCCTCTGTCCTGTCTGCTCTTTGTTCTCCTTTTCCTTTCCTGCCTTCTTTTGTATTAGGCTTTTTTTTTTTTTCATTATTTCATTTTATCTTCACTTGATGGTTTATTAGCCATTACAGCTTTGTTTCTTTTTTAAGTGGTTGCTCTAGGGTTTTCAATATACATCTTTAACTTACACGGTCTACCTTCAAATAATTTTATTTCACTTCACATGTAATGTAAGAACCTTACACTAGTAGCATTTCTCTCCCTCTTCCATCCTTTCCACTATTATTGTTATACATTTTATTCTACTTACGCTCTAAAGCCCACAATACATCATTATTACTTTTGCTTTTAGCAATCATCTTTAAAAAAATGTTAATGAAGGGAAGTCACTTACATTTACCCACATATTTACTATTGCCTTCCTTTGTGAAGATCCAAGTGTCTATCTGTATCATTTTCTTTTGGCCTGAAGAACTTCCTGTGCCATTTGTAGTACAGGTCTCATGGGGTTTGTTTGAAAGAGTATTTTTGGAAAATGTGTTTGCTGATTATGTAATTCTAAGATGACAGATTTTTATTGTGTTTCAGCATTTTAAAGATAGATTTTTATTGTCTTCTGGCTTGCATCATTTCTGAAAGGAAGTCTGTGACATTCATTTTTTCTATATAAAACAAGCCTCTTTTTCTGACTGCTTTTAAGATTTTCTTTTTATCACTGCATTATGGTAGGGTCCAAAACTTCTGCTTCTAGACCCCTTGGAGCTCTAGAAAGGCCCAGTGGTGCATTGTTTGGAAGTCTTGGTTGCTTTCTTGTTCAGATATGACTGGTTGACTGGTCATAGTGAAATTATCACAGTGGCATTTATATTTGCAAATGCTGACAAATTAAGCCAAAAAGTCTGTGTGGGCACTTTCACATTTTTATGTAACCATGGGAATATTCAAAAAAACATCCTCTTCCCAATGTTAAAGAGAAACAGAACCTGACAGTAGTTAAAGCAGTAAAAACAGATTTTATGCAGGAACTATTGCAATAGAGGAAAAGAGACTTTGGTATAGAACTGGGCTCAGCTCCAAATACAGCATGGATAAGTGGAGATTTATAGTCAAGGAGCAGGATGGGGGTCAATGGATGGAAAACTACTAAAAGGAAACCTCAGGGGTAAGGGGAGATTCTAGTTAAAGAGACTTAGCAGGATTCTTGCTGAGGGCAGGCCGAGATGCTCAGACCTCATCTGGATGATTGTGGGGGGTAAGGAATTTGATCAGAGATTGAGGTTAATCAGATATCGAGGGTGGAGGGATTCTCTCTAAACTGGCTTAGCAAGATTCTTGCTTCAACTGGGCAATGCAGGCCCAACAAGAATAGACGCCAAGGCTGAGGCCTAGAGACCTTAGAGGAACCTGACTAAAGTTTAGTCAAAGAGGGAACCTTGGTCACCAACAACAGCAGAATACACATTCTTCTCAAGTGCACATGGAACATTCTCCAGGATGGAACACATGCTAGGCCACAAAACAATTCTTAACAAATTTAAGAAGATTGAAATCATATAAACAATCTTTTCTGACCACAGTAGAATGAAACCAAAATCAATAGCAGAAGGAAAACTGGAAAATCCACAGAAATGTGAAAATTAAAAACACACTCTTTTTTTAATTGAAGTATAGTTGACATACAATATTATACTAATTTCAGGTATACCACATAGTGATTTGACATTTATATACATTACGAAATGATTACTAGTAACCACATGTCACCATACAAAGTTATTACAATATTATTAACCATATTCTCTATGCTATACATTACATCCCCATGACTGAATTATTTTACAACTGGAAGTTTGTACTTCTTAATCCCCTTCACCTATTTTGCCCAGCCCCCCACCCCCTCCCTTCTGGCAAACAACACACTCCTACACAACGAATGGGTCAAAGAAGAAATCACAAGGAAAATTATAAAATATCCTGAGACAAATGCAAATGAAAACACAACCTACCATAACTTATGGGATGCAGCAAAAGCAGTGCTAAGAGGGAAGTTTAGGGGCTGGCCCAGTGTGTAGTGGATAAGTTTGCGAATTCTGCTTCACCGGCCTGGGGTTTGCAGGTTCAGATCCCGGGTATAGACCTAAGCACCACTCACCAAGCCATGCTGTGGCAGCACCCCACATACCAAAAAAAAAATGGAAGAAGATTAGCAGTGGATGTTAGCTCAGGGCCAAGCTTCCTCACCAAATAAATAAATAAATAAAATAAGAGGGAGGTTTATAGACATAAACGCCTACATTGAAGAAGAAGAGCTCAAATTAACTACCTAACTTTCTTGACACCTCAAGGAACTAGAATAAGAACACACTAGACCCAAGGTTAGTGGAAGGAAAGAAATAATAAAGATTAGAGCAGAGATAAGTGAAATAGTAAAAAAAAATTCCTCTTTTATTTCTTATCAATTTTGTGAAACTGAAAACCCTAAATGGGTCACAACTCTCTCAATCTTTTTATCCTGGAAAGTACATACCACAAAATATATTCCTTCCAGTTCTATTTCCTCACTTTGATGATGAAATGCTAGACATGCCCCAGCATCCATTAAACTGCCCTTGAGCCCCTTATTCCTTGTTTTTTTCTATGCTTTTCTTAAAGGAAATCTAAGGATACACTGATCTTGCCGCCAAATAAGGTAATGAGGGCTCAAAAAAAATAAAAGGACACATATAAGAAACAACGAATGCTGGATTTACTGGCACTGAAAGGACTCAAGTTAGAAGGCTTTCTGAACTGTTCAGAGCACTTTTCTGAAGGAGGAGATGAACAACCTGATGAGAAGGTGGGCAGACTTCCCAAACAATGGAAAGACAGATTGCAGGGGGATTCCTCAAGCTGGCAATAAACTGGGAGCCTGTCTTGTCTCTGACCAAATGTGACCTGCCCTCTTCCCCCACCAGCCTCCCCAGGGATGAACAATTCACCCAGGCATGTTACAAAAAAAACCTGTAATGATAAAGGGAGCAGGATATGGATGCCACATTATCTAATTCTGATTGCTCAGAATATGCCTGTATACTTTCATACACATCCAGACTCCAGGATTTCACACCATTACATCTTTTCGTAGTGCTGAGCTGGAGATGAAAGGAAATAGAACAAGCTCCAAGGAAACCAGAAGAGATGAAAGGATCACAGTTTCTTCAAACAACTCCAAAGACTTGAGAAACTCAAACTCTGCTTGATGGATTGAATGTCCCAGATCATATCAGCAATCAATAAGACCGAGGACAACTCCAGAGAGCCTTGAATAGGAAATCAACAAGCCCTACCCCCAAAAGATTGGGGTTCCCTTTATCTTGGTCAGTGCACTGGGAGTACCACCCACTTGGGGAGAATGTTCCATCTCATCAGGGACAGAGTGAACAAAATTACAAATGATTACACAACTGCCTTCCCACCTTTATAAGCAAAGCATTTGTATTAGTCAGGACTCTTTGACTTGGAAATAACAGCCTAATATGCTTCAGTTAAGCAAAAAATGGAAATTTATATGGCTCACATGGCTGGGAAGAATACTGGGAAAACTCATGAAATTCGAAAGTTCTGCAAGAACCAGGGCTTCAGGGGCTGGAACCTGGGACTGGACATTCCAGGTGCATCTCTGCATGTATCTGCTGCTCTTGGTGTTGATCTCATTTTCTCTCCCTGTGAGCAGGCTTCCTCCACGCGGCAAGTACATGTTTACAGCCCTCCAGCACTTTTATTCCAAGGGCAAAAAAGTGCCAGTGGGCCTGGCTGAGATCACTTCATGATTACTGAACCACTTTCTGAGGCCAACGGGTTGGGATACTTGATTGGCTAGGTCTGGATCACTTGTCTACACCTGTGGTTTGGAAGAGGTGAGATAATGTGACTGACAGCCCCCTTCAAATCACCTGGAGTGGGAGAAGACTTCCCCAAAGGAGAAGGTGCTCTTGCTGGAAGGGGAGAGGAGACATAGCTGAGCTGCTGTGGTCGAACATCACGCTCAGTCCGCTCTTACATGCTCTTCATCTTTGATCCTCTCACACTCCCTGTCCAAATGGCTCAATATAATCTCCTGGATGCTAGCTTTGCTTTTAGGGCATGGAGTGGGTAAAAAATTGTCCCCCAAAACTAATGGATGGTACCCCAAAAGCCCAGAATTTAGATGAGAAGTTGCCTAAGGAATTAGCAGGGAAAGAGTTGGGGCAGGCAGCATGGCAGCATGGAAAAGGCATAAGATATTAATAAAATTTAATATTTGTTGAGCACTTACCAACATTTACTAAGTACTTACTATATAACAAACATCGCTCCACCTTTTCTTCACAACACCTCTACTTTACAGGCGGTAGCTGAAGGTTAGAGAGGTTAAGCAACACTCGAAGGCCACACAGCTGACTGGCAGAGCCAGAGCTCCAGAGCCCATTCACCCAACCAGTTTGCTATATTGCCTCCCCAGCTAAACTACAAGTCAAGAGACTTGGGTTTAAAATATAAACGGGCGAGTGTATTGGGGCGGGTACTTTTTACTTGCATATATTTTCTAGATTTCCTTTCATGAGCATATATTACTTGTATAATTAAAAATAAAAATATATTGTACAGTAAACAGAGAAGCCTGGGCTATGGCTGTAAATCAACCCTTAACTCACTGACCCTGAACCTTTCCTTCCCCCAGGTGCGCCTCCAAATTCCAGATCACATGGTTGCTAACAGCTCCTGGGATTCTTGTCTGACCTCCACTTCCAGGCAAGTAAGAGGACCAGTTTCTGGAACTAAGAGTGGGAAGGCTGGACCTGTAGATGCAAAATGCAGAACAAAGGGGAACTGGGTCAGGGTGGCCTAAGAAGCCAAAAAGTTCCAGGCATCTAGTCCAAGGCGTTGGGAAAGGACAGCAACCCGGCGTGAAGGAAGAGTTGACAACAGAGCCCAGGCAAGACAGCCCAGCCAGTGCCAGGAGAGACTCCCATTCAGTCCACACAGAGGCTGAGACTGTGCACATCCATGGACTTGGCCCTCCCTCCATCTACACCTCTTTCCTTTAGGGACCCCCCTTACCTCCTGCACACAGTCTTGATGGGACTGTCAGTCAAGGGGCCTGTCCCTCCTGAGCAGAGTGTTAGAAGGGCTCAGGACAGGTAAAGTAGATTCTTCCCTATGGGGACACCTCACTGTTTATGTCACATTCCCAGAGCTGTGCTAGTTCCTGTCCATCCCAAAGATTTCTTCCATTTTTACTTCAGTTAAGTGTTTGCTGAAGTTAGCCAAAGTCAGTTTCTCTTGTTTGTAACCAGAGAACCCTAAGAGATACAACTCTCTTTCTTCCATTGGATACTATAATTTTGCTCTTTCAATTTTAGAGTCAATAACCATTTACTGAGTACTGCTGAGTTCCGAGATCTGTGCTGAGCACTTCCATACCTATCCAGGGAGAAAATCTGTCAGTGCAGACTCAGCCATCCAGGATCCAGTGCTGAGTAACATCTGGATGCCTGACCGAATGCTTGACAACAGGAGGCGAGTATCCAGCTGGAGTCTGTGTTTCTGAGCTGGCCAGCTTACCATGTCCTTGCTCTGATCAGATCCCAGCACCCTGACTTGCCCACACTTTATGGCCCAAACGGTGGATGCCTGGCACCACCTCCCTGCCTATGCCTGACTGTGGCTCCCGGTCCCTCATTTTCTCTCTGGCTTTTGGTCTCAGACCTCTGCTTGAGGCTGCTGCCCTTCCTGGCCTGCCTTCTGGCTTCCTCTTCAACTGTGACTTAAATTTTCATTCCAACTGCCAGGCATAAAGGATCCTATACTGAATAAAATTGTCATGGTCCCTGTCCTCATGAACTTAGCAGCTCTTAGAGAAGGCTGATGTTAAACAAGCAATTAAAATAAAATATGATGAGTGATGTAGAGGAATTAGAAGGACCTACAGGAGCACATGGCAAGGCCCTAAACCTAGTGCAGTGCTCAGGGAAGTCCTGCATGAACACAAGTGAGTTTAAAGAATGAATGACGAGGGCTGGCCCCGTGGCTTAGCGGTTAGGTGCGTGCGCTCTGCTGCTGGTGGCCCGGGTTCAGATCCCAGCCGTGCACCAACGCACGGCTTCTCCGGCCATGCTGAGGCCGCGTCCCACATACAGCAACCAGAAGGATGTGCAGCTATGACATACAACTATCTACTGGGGCTTTGGGGGGAAAATAAATAAATAAATAAAATCTTAAAAGAATGAGCGACGAGTTCAAAGCAGAATATGTTGAATTTGCAAGACCTGGAGAACATCCAGGTGACTGTCTTTCACTTTGGCTTGTGTGGCCTTCTGCTGCTCTGGGCAAATACCCTCCCACCCAGACCCAACCCAGTGCCCAGGATCCCAGCAACACTGGCCTGAGGATCCCATCCTCATTAATATTGAAGCCGGGTACCTGAGGATTACTGTAAATATTCAATAAGAACATGATTACCCTTTGACCTTGTTCCCAACACAGACACAGATGAAAAGAAGTTAATCTTGTTAATTTGTTGCTTTCTTGTTTAACCTGAAGGGTGACTCAAGGGTCACAACGATTTATGAGCTTGTTTTGCAGAAGAAAAAGAATGCCTTTAAGGAAGTTACAATCACCAGATAACCAGCCCCCAGCTGCCATTGATGCCCAGAAGTCTGACTGCCCAAGGGCTTATCTGGAGTGAAAGAAACTGGGGATTTTCCCTTTGTTTCTCCAGAACTCCTCCTCCCAAGCCCTTTAGCGTATAAAGACTCCCTGCTGTCTTCTCTTGTTAAGGTGGATTTGAAAGAACCTATCCTCCCACCTTCTCATTTTGGTCAATTCAAATAAACTTTTCTCCATCTCCAAGCACCTTGATGTCTCAGTGATTGGCTTACTGCACATCAGGCACATGTATTTGAGATTAAGAGATTCCGTGTCAAGTTCACTTTGAATGTGAAACAGACACAGACAGGTTTGTCATTTGGGAGGTCCCAGGCCAGCTAAAGAGATGAGAGTGTCCTGCCCCCCAAACAAGAGAAGCTTACTGGAGGAGGCTGATAGCAGCAAGCTCTGCTTGTTGGTGCCTCAGGGTATTAGAGAAAGGTCAGCTGAGTTGTCCAAGAAAGCTTCATTCAGCACCTAGCAAGTAATAAAGGAGCAGTAAATGTTATTGATTGATTGATGATTGTTCCCAGGGCTGGGCCACACAAACAGAAGGTATCTTAACTGAGGCAGGCTTAACACAAGGTGGCCTGCCCTCAGACAGCACTGGGCCAAAGAAAGGGGTGAGAAGCCCAGACTGAGAGGGCAGACCTGCAGGAGAAGCCCTGGCCTGTGAAATCTGCATAGAGACTCCTCCTCCTCCGTCTCCTCCCCTGGCCTGGTTTTAACTCCCAGTGCAGCCAGTTTGTCTCCTGTTTCTTTCCACTCCTCCTCCCTCTGGGCACAGCCTTTT
Source organism: Diceros bicornis minor (assembly GCF_020826845.1). Lineage (NCBI taxonomy): Eukaryota > Metazoa > Chordata > Mammalia > Perissodactyla > Rhinocerotidae > Diceros > Diceros bicornis. Next base: position 992,649 of record NC_080771.1, on the reverse strand, counting down.
CTCCTCCTATGACAATGCTGATTCTCCATCCTCCTAGCTCCCTAGAAGACAGTCACAGGCCTAGGTCCTCCCTGAGTCCTCCCCTTAAGGATGGTGCCACCTCCTTGCTCACCTGAGCCACAAGAGAGTCTCTGAGGAAGTGCTTAAGTCTCCCACTGAGAGCATTTAAACATAATCTTCCCTTTATTTATTGCTGAGAAACTGTATTCATACTGAAAGCAATGTGATAAGAGGGAAAAGGTTTTTTTAAAAAAAAGATTGCGAAAATATCAGAACTGACAGTTGCGCACTTGACAGGGGTGAAGAAATTTAATTTTAGATTTAACTCAAAGCAATACTCGTGAGTTTTCCCCACACCAACACAGAGCTGGAAAATGAAAACGGTGCGTGGCTGTGGCCACAGACGGAGCTCTGGTGCCCTGAACCGGTGACCAGCCTGCCTGTCCCACCAGCAGGCCGGCTTCATCTATCACCCGCTGGGCATCTCGCATCAAAGCACCTAATTTTCTCAAGCCAATGCCACCGCCTGATGTTGGAACAGCCAGTGGAGGAAGTGACACTGCTGGGATCTTAATCTCACTTGCTGGGGGGCAGGGAGGAGTTGGCCCCCTTTTCCAGGCCACTGCCCTCCTGGATCAGAGGGCGGCCCAACTTTTCCTCTGCCATAGGCCTTTATGAATTATTTTAATAATCTTTCATTACAGAAGCAAAACACGTGAATTTTAGAAAATGAGACAATACTGACAAGCAAAAATGAAAATAATACATTGTTAAGCACTAAGAGATTACCACTAAGACTCTTTAGGATATATCCTTCCAGATTTTTTCTGTGTATACATATGTACATTGTTTTTACCAAAATGAGGTCATACTAAGCCTATTGATATTTTTTCTCTCAACTTTTATTTTGAAAAATTTCAAACCTATGATAAGTTGAAGAACTAGTGTAATGAGTATCTGTAAACATTTCACCTAGATTCATGAATTGGCACTATTTTGCCACATTTGTTTAGTCTCTGTCTCTCTCTACTCCTGATATATGTAGATTTCCACGTAGATATGTATGTATCTAGATTGAGATGTAGTATCTATGTACCTATATCCAGTATACAGATATCTATACAGAGAGATCTATATAGATAGATAGAGCAACACAGATAGATGTATAGTAATCATTGGAGAGTAAGCTGACCCTCATCCCCTAAATACCTTAGCATGTCTCCTAAGAACCACCTACACCCCCGCCGTAGAATTACCCCACTAGAGAAAGTTAACACTGATACAGTGCTGTCATCTAACACACAGCCCAGAGTCAAAGTGCCCTTATCGCCCAGTACTGTCCCTTGCAGTTGGTGCTGCAGGTAGGGTTTTCCAGAAGCACACATCGAGATGGAATTTGGGGTGATGTTTATCAGGCATCGATGAAGTGGGAGGAAGCAGGACTGGGCAGAGGAAGAAGTCGAATTGCCACACAGGCCTGACAAAGCCTCAGTCTACCCAATGGGGAAGCTCTGGAGGGTGATTTGCCCATCAGAGTGTCCTGTATGGAACCAAAATGGGCTCCATAGTCCCTCCCAGATCAGCCACTCCATGGCTCTGCCCTCGGCCGAGGGTGCCTCCAGCTGAAGCAGATCTGAAGGTCTCTGCAGTCAGGCAGCGAGTCTGAGGGGAGGTCTGGGGGGCACGCCTCCATATCTTCCAGAGCCAGACTTTTTTTCCTTTAAAATCTGGGTCTAATCAAGGGTCACTTGTTGCAGTGAGTTGTCATGTCTCTTCAGTCTCCTTTAAATTATAACATTTCCCTACCTTTTTTGTCCTTTATATGATATTAACATTTGGAATGACCCCATCGCTTGTTCCATGGAACATCCTTCAATTTGGATTTGTCTGATGGGGTGGTTCCTAACCTACTTTGTTCGGTCAGCAGTCTGCCCCCCACTTTAATAAATGTTCACGTCATGGAATACGCAAACAACAGTCAGGTTTCGCAACTGATTACAGCCACTGCATCAAACCAGTGTCCCATCCAGGCCCACAAATTGCACATGGTAGTTACGTTCCAGGTCTCTCTTCATCTAGCACAGTATTTCTTTTACGTGAGAATGCTGGGTGGAGACCCTGGACCACTCGCCTACAGAGTGCCCCGGTCCCTGAGCTGTCTGGTTGCTTCCATGTGGTGTCACTTCATTGGGTCCTCTACTTGAGGAATTCAGGTTAAACATTTTGGGCTCTCATATGTCATAGGTGTTGTTGTAGACTTTGTGAAACACACATGATCTGAGTGATGGACACTGTGGGCCTTGAAACAGGGGTCTTTTACTGGGTTTCAGATGCTCACTACTCCCCTCTCCTATGTTCACTATTGCTGTCCTCCTCTAGTTATTTGCAGAAGGGAACGTGCCCCCCGCACCCCCAGCTCCCCAGCAGAGAGCATCGGAGCTGGGAACGAGGTGAAGAGGGCCGGGAGGAGGCTGCTGGAAGCAGGGGAACCGTGATCTCATCCTCACTCCACCCTTCCCTTTCCTTGTGACTTAGGTAAGCGCCGTGACCTCTCCTCTCATACTGAAAACACAGATACAACATTCTTCGCCCTATCTAGACTGGGGGAAGTGATCAGGATCCATGGAGTGTAGATGTGGAAGTGCCTTTCAAACTGGAACACATAAGGTGTGAGGGACTCTTCACACCAGGAGGCGGGACAGGGGTAACTGCTCCTGGCAGAGAGGCCTGGAATTGCAGTCAGGCCAGGCCATCTCGTGTTGGACAGCAGCCCTCAGGGTCAGAGGCAGCAGCCCACACATGCCGAGGAGACCGCACAGCCTGGAAGCCACCACTGCCAGCTGCTCTGCCACCGGCAAGGAGGCCCGGAAAGAAGCCCAGCCAGGGCCAGCAGGACAGTGACTTTACAGACTGGGTATAGAATGACTGGCTGGGAGCAGCAGTGTCAGGTCTTGGGGCCCAGGGGAAAGTTCATTCCTCCCGCTACTCGTAGTTTTATGGGGTGGAGCAGCTTGAAATGGGGAGCTGCCGATATCTGATAACCAGGCCATCTGGTGGTTAAATATTGTGAATATTATTCCTTCCTTGAACAGCTCTTTGAGGGGTTGCAAACTAGCGACTCCCTGGCCTGGTCTGACATGTTTGATTTAGGGAGTAGTGTTGTTGCTTTCATACGAACCTAAATGCCACTAGGCTCTCTCCAGTTTGCCGTAGGCACCACCACTCCCTATTGTCGCCATTCAGTCCTGTGCTCAGTTTTATTACCTGCCGGCTTGTACTCCCTGCCCAGCCCCAGGAGGAACTGAGATTGCAATCGCAGAGGTAGGTGCTCCTCATTTTAACTCTTGCCTCCCACGCCAGCAGGAGTGGTGGCTCCAGTCGAGAACTGAGACCCTGGTCCCCAGGAGAGGGCTGCTACTCAACTAAGTGCCTCTCAGCTGTACTGCCGCTGCCTGTGGTCCCACTGCTGGAGATTCATCCTTGAGGTTAATGCAAACTCCCTTGGGAGAGGAGGAGGCGTATTACCTCACTAACAGCCTAGTACAAATTGGGTAATCAAATACCAGAAGACAGAAAGGAAAGAAATTGGCATCTCCTAAGAGTTTGCTCTGTGCTAAGTACTGGACATACTTCCCCAGGCGGCCTCCCCAACACCGCCATAAGATAGACGTTGTCCCCATTGGACAGACTGGGCTCCAAGACGCATTCACTTCCCGTGAATTGCACACACAGTAAAGCACAAGCCAGTTTTTTATCTGAATGTGAAGTTGTGTTCCTTCCTGTACCCACACCATGTCTCCCTGAGCACCTACTGTGTGCAGGGCCAGGACTCTGTCCTCACTCGGCTCTGGCCTGGTGTGTGCACTCTTACCCTATCTCCCTCATCCAGAACTCGAGCTAAGATCTTCAAAGAGTGGCAGCTACCATTGGCAGGACATGGGACGCTTTTAGGTGAAATGCAACATGAACTATTTTGTTTCAATAGTTACATATTGAATATAAAAATATAGCCAGTTCATCAAATACATGGTTTCACAGACCTGCTTCAGATGAGGCCACAGTAGTTGGTCATGTGAAGGGCTAAGTAAAGGCCAGGACACAGGAGAGGAAATTGCTCTGCGTAACCCAGCAGGGCCACTGTGGTCCTTCCAGGCATGAGCCCAGGGGCAGAGCGTCCCCACTCCATCTCCTCTGGGCGCCTTCCCCCTCCAGATGTTGCTGAAAACAAGACCTCTTCTTCGAGTCCAGGACCAACTCCGGCTCACTCCTGGCTGCACCTGGTGACCCCCAAGCCTGTCTCCAGCCCACATCTCAGGTCAGCTGATATGGCTCAGGAGGGTGGCCAGGTCTCTCAGGTCTCACCACTTCAGACACAGCACAGAGGCTGAGGGGGAGTGAGGGCACAGGAAGGACCTGCTCCTACCCTGCACCCTGTCCAGAGGGGTCACCAAGAGCTCGCCACTCCCAGTCCTGGAACCTCATCAGCAAATACACACACACCCCAGCCCCTACCATCAGCACCTCCTCAGCAGCCACAGTGCAATTAGGGCAGCATTCTGGGAATTAGACACTCTTTGGAAAGGAAAATAGCTATAAATGATTAAGAGCAATTTTCTTGGCAAGAACTCATCAGGAGGCAGAGATTTCACTTAATTAAAAGAAGAAAGCAGGGCCTTCTCTGGGCTGGGGCGTCACTGCCAAGCCGACCCCAGTGCCCCACAACTGCGATTCCCAAAGCCCTTTGCAGCCAGTTCCTTTCCCCAGTGCTACACCCCCCGAGGAGCGGGGCCAGGGTTGAGGGGAGAAGAATGAAAGATAGAAAGACAGAGGCAGAGAGAGAGGCCCCTTAAAAAGTCAGCTCAGAGGAGAGGCCATGTAATCAGACTAAGAAGAGCTAACGTTTCTTAAGCACTTGCCTCGCATGCACCAGGCTGTGTTCAAATCTCTGTACAATATCAACTCATTTTACCCTCAGCACGACCCTGTGGGGTAGGTTCTGGTATTTTCCATCCCCATTTTACAGACAAAGGAACTGAGGCTCAGATGAGATAAATTATCTGCCCCAGGTCGTACTGGTGAGAGATAGAGAGAAGGTCTACTTCCTGTTGAGATTTTGGAAGTTCTAATGGCCTAAGCATGCCCACTTCTGCCCAGAATTGCACCATTAAGAACCCCATTCCTTTAAGACCAAACTCATCAAAAATATCCTACTAAAATAAAAATAGTAACCTCATTTTCAGTCCTGAAGACCTCCAGGCTGAGCGTAGGATGGAGCTAGGGCACGAATTGGGGCCCACACCACCCAGAGACACCACATAATCCTGGGACTTCACATTACCCAGGAAGGGCAGTCTGAGAATCAGGGATTCTCAGAGTTCTGGGGGCACTCAAAGGGAAGGTGAGCCAAATACCCCCAAACCGCAGACGCCATGGCTGTGGCCCCCAGCAATCATGCAGCGTTTGCAGGTGTCTCCCCCTACCAGGTCCAGCCGTGGCTTCCACTGGCCGCCAGCTCCCTTGCAAACGAAAAACATGCCTGCAGTGCTCAGGGAGTGAGCCAGGAAGAGACCCCAGAAGTGTAGCTCATCAGTCATGAGCACGCCCTTTGTTCCCTCCCACTGTGAGGAAGACGGAGACCATGTGCTGTGCTTCTCCACGTTCACTGTGCCAAGTGTGGGGTGAAGTGGGGTGCCCCAAAAGATGTAAAAACAAGGAGAAAAGTCACTTTCTAAGAATTAAACTGTGAAATTATCTCAGAGAAAACAGAACCATGTGTTGTCACCCTATAGAGACAGATGGACCCTCAGTCAGCCAGACCAACCATAACCTGATTACAAGTGCTAAAGACAAAGCTTCTGTCACAGGGGCTGGCCGGCTCTGAGAGCACAGGAAAGGGGAAGTCAGCAGAAGACACAGACCACGTCCTCCTGAGCAGTGTCGAAGGGAAATTGTGGCCCCATTTCAGGGAATTAAGAAAAAGAAATGCTTGACCTGAGGGGCTCTAGAGGAAGGCAGGACCACACTGGGGGCTGCCTTGGCCACCATTTCCCAATGCACAGGTCACTGGAATCCCTAACTGACCCCTGTCGCTGTGTGCCCACCATGACCCCTTCTGATGACCAGGTCTGCCACGTCACTGGCCAGCAGGGAGGGAAGGCACTGGTCAGGCCACACAAATCTGTCTGGCAGTTGTAATTCTCACTGGTGATTGATCAGTGGATATACGATTCTGCCTCAGTCTCCCAGGGCCTTGGAGGTGTGAGTCGGGTTCCCTAGTCCCGTGCACTGGGGATGCTGACCAGGTGGAGACTCTGAGCTTGGGAGACTGGGAGTCAGACCCCCAGACCAACAGCTCTCTGAGGTAGCAGATGAAAAGGCGCGGTTTCCCTTCCCCAAGCCCCTCGGTCCGGCACGTCAGAGGGAGGCCAGGGTTGCCCACTCCGCACCTGCAGCTGCGCCCCGGAAGCTGGCTCCGGGTTCTCTCCAAACAGCCAGGCACGACACCAGCCCTCCTGGGGGTGTGGGGGGGCCCGCCCTGCCGCTCACCGACATCGAGTGCACACCCCCCAGCACAGACCTTCCCACTCCCCGGTCATCTGTGGGCAGCAAGGTCAGTACCAGAGCACCTGCTGGGCGCCTGAGACTGCCCCGCATCCTCCTGTCGGCCAGGCGATGGGGGCTCCAGGCGCTGCGCCTGCGAGGGAAGCTGACCCGGGCGGGCTGACCGCGTTTTCTGAAACGTCAATAAATCACAGATCTCTGCCTGACTCACCAGAATAGATCCAGTCACTTTAGAAACTAATCCTCACAAAAGCTTCACCCCCGCCCAGCGTCGTTCCCTTCCAGCGGCAGCTGCCAACTATAACGGCATCCCCCGCGCGCCCCAGGCCTCTGGCCCCGGGGGACGTGGGGCTCTCTCTCGGGTCTTCCCAGGAGGTACACCGCTGCTCAGGGGCCTGGCTCCTGGTCCAGCCCCGTCCCGACTGCAGCGTGATCCTGGGCAAATCTCCTTCTCCTGACCACAGTCTCCCCGTCCTGACTAATCAACATTGACCTCACCGAGCTCCGCGCGTCACCTGTAACACGTGTGAGTCCTCACAATCACCCCGGGAGGTAGGTACCTACTGTTTCGTCCTCTTTTTTGTCACGGCTTTAGAAACCTGAGGCTCAGAGAGGTCAAAGAGCATCCCTAAATGTTACAAGACTAGTGACGGCAGAGCCGGAGTTGGAGCATCCGCAGCCTCCCCAGCCCCTGCTGGCCGCCTGTTACCCACGCCTCGGCCGCCTGCTCAGGAGGCTGCAGGGGGTTTCCTTGGCCCAGTGGGAGTCTGGAGCCTTCTCTTCACCAGAGGCTTGGGGAGTCGGGGAGAGACCCTGAAGAGCACCCGCTGGATTCCTGACATGTGGGGAGGCCCCGGGGTGGGCGGGAGAAGGCAAGGGACATCTCCACGCTGATTCATGGAGGGAGAGCCCCCAGGGGCATCAGATCCAGCCACAGTTGAGGCCCGGGGCCAAGGCCAGGGGCAGCTTCATGGACGCCTGTGCCCTGCCCACCCCTCCAACCCCAGATGGCTGTGGCGTCTTCTCTCAAAAATTCAAAGCCCCAGACGGCCAGCTCTGCCAACCTGCGTGGAGCACGGGGTGGCGTGTGAGCCTGCGCCACACTCGTGCAGTGATTTGGGCCTTCAGCTGAGGACTCAGCTTCAGCGCCACTGGCCCTTCGCTGGGGTTCCTCTGCAGGGCGTGGGACCTGCAGGCCCCACTGCCAGGGGACAGCAAGAGCTAGAGGCCTGCCAGGGCTGCCTCCTGTCCCCCAGTACATGTCCCAAGAGGAGAGGCTCAGGAGGCCCTGGACGCTGTGGTGAAGAGGAATGGGATTCCAGTCCCTGCCACACCACGCACTTCCTGGGGGACCTCGGGCAATGTCCTAGCTTAGGACTTGTGGTTTCAGGAGACAGAAACCTGAATCCAACCAGCTCCAGAAAAAGGGGGTTTATTGGGAGGATACTGGGGCTTCTCACCTCCCACGTGCCTCAGGGACAAGTGGAATGAAGGATTCAAATACCACAGGGTGCTGCCCACTCCTCTCTGCCATGCTGCATCTGCCTTCCTGACTTCCTCCACGTAAGAACAGGGCTGCCATGGCTCCAGCCATCACCAGAGGATGATGCTCCCATGCGTTAGTTCCAGCCTGTCAAATCCCAGAGAAGGGCTTTGATTGGCCAAGCTCGGGTCAGTAGCCCATTCTTGGCCCAATCAGGTTTGCCAAGGGGGCAGGGCCACATGACAAAGGCAGAGCCACTGGGGCCCCCCTGTGTGTCCAGACCATTCCCAGAGAAAGAGACACTGGGGACCAGGAAGCTGCTCCAGTTGGTGTCTGTTATGCCTCTCTGAGACTTCATTTCCTTGCCGGTGAATGGAGGCTGATGCTGGTGCCTTCTTTGTGAGTGGCTGTGAGATATTCATTAGGTAGTGTGTGTGTAAAATGATGGTGCCTGGAAGTACCCAACAATGACTTGCTTTACTATTGTTGCTGTTGCTGTGAATGGAAGAATTTGCTCCAGCCAAGTGAGGACTGAGGTTCCCGAGGAGAAGGCTGCAGATACAGGCCTCAGCTGCTGGTCCTGCCTGCACCCCCACTCTCCTGAGGTTGCTCACCACCCCCAGTTCAGCAGGCATACGGACACGCCTGAGGCAGGCAGAGAGGACGGCCGAGGGAGGCAGCTTCCAGGACAGCCCCCTCCCCTGCTGTACGCACCTCCTCAGGTCTCAGTTTCTCTGTCCATCCAATGGGACAATAACCCGGACTTGCTTTCCTCTGCTCCAGTTGGGAGGAGCAAGCAAGGAAACGTGAGTGGAAGGAAAAACTCTGAAGTCTTATTAGCACTTCATTGTTGTTATTAATTATCCTCTCCAGACAACTGCTGGGATGCGGAGCCGCGTTTTCCTCACATTTTCTCTAATGGCCATTACAGTGAGGGGAGCCAAGAGGACTTAATTTGCTGATGCCAGCTACTAAATTATGCAAAACCAGATCTGATAATGAATTTCGCCCCTCTGGCTGCTGGTGCTGATTACTTTTTCAGGTGCCTTGTTGGAGGGAGCTGGAGGGAAGGGCCCAGGTGCTCACCATCCCTCCTCCGTAGCCAGCAGCCATCGCCTGCACACGCCCCCTGGACAAGGGCCCCCTCAGACGTGACTCTCATCTTGAAAGGCATCAAAGGGCTGAATAGATTGTTTGTCAATATAAGTGGTTTTTGTTTTTTTCAGTTTGAATAGAATCAAATAGTTTCTCTCAGAAGGAAGGAAAAGGCAACCATTGAACTAAATGTAAGCCCACAAATGACCTCTCTCTCCGCTCTATTTCTGATGACTATTTATAGACTCAAGTCCCAGCACTGCAAAGGAGGGACACTTTCCTCCCCCCATCCTCCACGCTCCCGCCCAAGCTCCGTGAGGACGATGGTCCTTGGGGAAGCTCAGGTGAGGCTTCGGAGCCCATGGCCCTGCTTGGCATGCCCACAACTTCTCACCAGCTTCCTTCTGAGGACAGCTGCTTCTTCCCCTCCGACTATGAGCTCCTCCGGGAGAGGGGCAGGCTCTGCGTGCCCAGGGCCCGGCCGAGGGTGGGCACAGGGCAGGCCTCATTGTACGTCTATTAGTTGGCAACTTAACTTCCTGGCAAGTTGAGCAACACCTCTGGCTTACTTAGGTCAAAGAAGGTAATTTTCCAGAAGGATCCAGGCAGCTCAGAGAGGAAGAGAAAGGCTTGAACAAACTTTCCCAGCCTTGGAAAGGGCAGGAGCTAGGGCAGCCTGGGGACCCAGGGGACAGGAACTGTGTTTTTAGGGCACAAATCCTCTCCAGATGATTTTCAACCAGGTGGTTCAAATCCCAAAGCACCACGCTCACTGCGCGACCTTGGACGAGCGTCTCAATCTCTCTGGGGTTAATTTACTCTGTGAAATTGGGATGGCAAAGCCTTCCTCCCGTCTCTCACAGTTGTTGTGCATATAACCAGAATGCCAGCTGCAGTCATGCTGTTCTCTGAAATTTAAATTAAATTAGCTGAGACCTCGCATCCCTTGTCAGCGGGAAATCCAGTGCTTTCCCTCAAGATTTCTGTGACTCCTTGGGGATGGTTGCCCTTGGGCCGCCTCCTGCCCCTGCTGTTGCTTCCAGCTCACTCGTGTCTCACTTCTGGGACTGTTCTTGTGTCTCTGGTCAGCGCTGACGCCAACGTGCAGCTCAGCCCCTTCCGAAGCACCAGCACCGGACGTTAGATGTGACGAGTCCTTACTGAGCTGGGCATGGGGAGAGGAGGTTTGCACTGCTAACCACAAGCACCCATAGATGCCATACTAGACTCTGTTTTCAAACACACAGGGAGGCAGTGTCCCTAGCGGTTAGGACTCCAGGAGCCGGCCCACGTAGGCTCACATCCCAGTACCGCCAGCTACTATGCATGTGACCCGGGACAAGCTGCCTCACGTTACTTTCCTGCAGAATGGAGGATTAAATGCTTTTTTCAGGTGAGTGTGTGTGCACTTGTGAGAGAATTAAGGACAGTGCTCAGGACAGAGTCAGTCCGCGTGAGGGTTACTGGTTGTTGTTAAGAAATCAGCCTCACCATCTTGCACCGCCCTGCGCGCTCCGCCTCCTCCCCTCTCTCCTCTCCCCCACCCCCACCCCAATCTCCTGCATTTCTTATGTGGAGCAACTGGATGACCTCTTTGCTTCACTGTCACCTTCCAAACCAGGACATTACCTTCCACTCCCAAATTGTTTTATCAAAGAATCTCCTCAAGTTGGTGTCCTTCTTTAGAAGAGCCAGCGCTAAAAATAAAAATTTTTTCATACTCAATGCATGAAGATCAGATAAAGGTGAAAGTGTTTTGAAATCTACAAAGTACAGCCCATGTCCTAAGGGTTAGTAAACCTGTTTCTATTGTCACCCACCGTGGACAAGCCTTCCTTGAATGTGTCTAAGCTTCTCTTTGTGTTACTGGCATCCATCTCTGAGCATTGTTTGTCTTGTGAAAAGTATAAGATCCTATGGATTTCCCTGAAACAATCCTTTTCAGGCTCAAAAGGAACTCAGTCTCGTTATCCGGGACAAATCCATCCCTAACTAACCCTTCACACTTTTTAAACTTTGTATGGGAAAATAATTTACATACAGAGAGACATATCATTATCATTCACATCTGCATCACCAGTCCCCAGCCCAAGACACAGAGATGCCGCTCCCAGGACCACCCCTGTGTTTCCTTCAGTCACGGCCCCCACGGGGTGAGCACCCTCCTGTCCTCCAGCAGCATACGTCAGCCATGCCCACCGTGTACTTCATGGGGACAGTCATGCCGTGCATGCTCTGCTATGTCTGGTTCTCTCTCACAGATTCACCCGCATGACTGCTTGTGGTTGCAGATCATCATCCTCATTGCTGCACATATTCTGTCGTGTGGAAACACCACACTTCATCCATCCACTGTTGATGAACTGGGGAGTCTCCCGCTTTGGGGCTGTCACGACTAGCACTGCTTCGGACATTCTGTTTTCCAGCACACACAAGGATGTATTTCTGTTGGGTGTCTACCTAGGAGTGAAATTGCTGGGTCCTAGGGTATTCATGTGTTCATTTTTAATAGAAATTACCAAATGGTTTTCTTGCCCCCCTCTCTTTTGAGTGTCTACTCTCAAATCACATTCTATAAAGAAGAGCTGGCAAGTAGCTTGTTCCAGGTGGCACACCTATGGAACATGCTACATGGTAGCACCAGGATTTGAGCCTACACTTGGAGTCTGAGCTCTTAACCGCTAGGCTACACTGCCTCCCTGTGTTTCTGAGGACAAAAAATGTAACATGCCGTGTGAAGTTGTGTGTATTTTGCAATTCAATCCTCTGGAAGGGGAGCCATGAACTTAGAGGAGCAGAACGTTTTATAACGGGCAGTAGGCATGTCTGCTCGTTGCTCCAGAAGCAAACTCCACTGCTTGCTTCTAAAGTTGTTTGTCACACAACATCCTAGAAAAGATCATTTGGAACAAAGGCAGCCAGAGCCTCTGCTCACGAGATGTGCAGGGATCCGAGAGACCCGTAGAGGGTGGTCTCCTAACGCTCAGCTGCTCCTGCCTGGAGCTGAGCTCCGGCACCTCCAGCACCTGCCGCCTCCATCACCAGCGGAGACACTGGGCCTGCCCAGAGCCAGAGGACCTGGAGGTGGCCCGTGAGCAGCTGTGAAGCCAGTCTATGCCAGGCCTGCTGGCCTTGGCCAGACTGTGGGCTCTGCGGACACCAGCTGCTACCCTTCTGGAGTCACACCAAGGCCTCCGCCCAGGCCTCCCGGGGCGCCCACTCTCTCCTCTGCACTTGCCTCTCCCTCTTTCCTTCTCTGCTCTCCTGTACCCCCCTTTCTCATTTTATTTTATTCTCTCTTCATTGCCTCTTCCCCTTTCCTTCTGCTTGCTTTCTGCAGATCTCTCCTACTTTCTTTCTCTCTCTTCTCTCTTGATGATTTTATCTCTGGGGTTGTAGGCAAACTTTAAAATACAAATTAAACAAATACAAGCCATAAAGGAGAGGAAAGAAGCAACTGAGGCTCACTCACAGTCCCCCGCCCAAAGATTGTGAACATTTTGGACAACATCCCCCAAAGTTTTCTCTCTACATCTGTCCACATGCGCCACGTGCTTACCACCAAACTGGACCCAACACAGACGGAGTGCATACCTCCTCGCTCCTCCAGGGAAGGGGAGGCCTGTGGAGGGGCCAGGAGGAGGATGACTTTCTCCCCTTTGAGAAAAGGAACGAGAGAGACCCTGGGACCATGGCTGGCTGCCCAGGGCCTTGACCGTCCAGGACACCAGACTACCCTGAATCCCCTCTCCTGGCCATTCTTGTCAGCAAGGTGAGGCAGAGGGGCAGGTCAGGGAGAGAGCTTAGCTGTGAGGGTCCTCGGGGATGGGGCCTGGGGCAGAGACCACATCTGCTCACCCAGCCCTCAGCAGGCTTCCATGAGAAGCCTCCAGATGGTGGAGCAGAGGCCAGATTGGAGAGTGCACATGTTGGGGAAGGGGTAATATGTCTGTGTGTATGTGTGTGCACACACACACAAATTTTCAGCTCTGGTCCCAGCAGCTGCTGGGGGACCCTGCCATGGCCACCCAACTGTCTTTCCTTTGACTGAAATCTGGACTGATTCCCATTCTTGGATGTGCCTCAACCCTTGGCCCCACCCACGCTGGGCTAGGAGGGCAGGCTGGCCGGATGGACTGGGAGGACCTATGGGGTTGGTGGGGGCAGGTAGGTTGTTTCTAAATTTTCACTGTTACAAACAATGCATTTCCAAGCTTTTTGAAGTACAAGGCTTGTTACAAGAAATTCAGACAGTAGCCAAGATCGTCAAATAATGTCTGACACTCTCCCTCAGCCTGGCCCCACTCCAATTCCACTCCTGGCAGAGGTGACTGCTGAAAATAGTATGGTTATTACCCACTCAGAGTTATTCTTCACATAGACAAAAATAGGAGCCCACATGAAATTTTGTTTGTTAACACACCAGTCCTCAAATTTCTGTAACTTCCTTTTTTCACTCACCCAGCAGGGCCTCATGGGCGTCTCACAGGTCAGTGCATACAGAGCTGCCTCATCAGCAAGGAGGGCCGCTCAGAGAGGAGACCCGAGTCAGTGTAATAAGACTTGGGGGCTAAGAACCCACAAACCTTTCCACAAACCCCCATGATGACCTACAGGAGCTGAGCACTGCTCACAGCCCTGATCAAGAGAAGGCAAGTTCCAGAGTTAGAGAGCCCTGCACTCAGAGCCACCCCCACCATCCCCAGCTATGTGACCTTGAAGAGGTCACTTAACCTCCCTGGGTACCTATCTGTCATGCTGTTGTGAGGATTAAGTGACAATCTGTGCAGAAGCCATGACGATTATCTCAAAAAAGAACAAGTGATAAGGACGGGCACCGCCTTCCATGGGCCGGAGGCGTGGAGCCTTTTCACCCCATCGAAGAACATACAGCTTGTTTCAAATTTTTCCGCAGTTAACTCATTTATTTCACAAACAAGATCACTTTCTCCTGCTATGTTCTTCAGATCACTGCATTTGAAGCATTTGTCTGGAGAGGCCGTGCTGACCCACTAGCTGTGAAACTTCTCACCTGAAAATAAGAAAATTAAAGCCCTAGGGTCTCTCGAGCATTTAGGGAGGGGAAGAGGAAATGCAGATCACACCCAGAGTGTGTTGTCTCTTGTCTTCTCTCCTCCCCCCTGCTCTTTTCCTTTCCTTCCTCCCTCCTCCCTCCCTCCCCCCTCTCTTCCCCTGTTTCCCCAGCTCCCTCTGAGTGGCAGGCCTTGCATTAGGTGCTCTGCATACACCTCTGGCCTAAGAAGGCATGGTGCTTGCTCTCATGGGGCTTTCAGGAAGACCCGCCGCTGTCAGAGAAGAGGGGATGTGCCCGCAGTTTTCTCTTCTCTTTGACTTGGTTTCAGAGCAAAGATAAAGGGAACCTCTGCCCCACGTGAAACCCACTGTGTTTTCCTCCCTGCGGTGGAGGAAAATCGTTTCACAAGCCGGCCTGCCCTCTGGTGGCCAGAGCTGGGGACCGGCTGTGCTTATTCCTACTCACAAAAATCCTTCCCGCAGAGAAGGAGCCCTGAGCCCAGCCCGGCATGTCATTCTGCGCTCGTTCTCCCTGGCCTCCAGGGGCGATCCCTCCCTCAAGGTCCCCCTCCAAGACCACCTCCTGCTGGCACCTTCCGCCCCAGCCCACATCAACTCGGTATTCTGGGTGGTACTTGGCAGTTCCCGCCTTGTAACCGTGTTGCTGTGGACACATCCCCTGTCTCCCACGGAACAGAGGTTCTCCAACGCAGACCTTGCCCCATCATCTCATCCCCGAAGAGTCTGGCACAAGGCTCTCTTCACGGTGGGTGCTCGGCCATTTCTGACGAATGGATAAAAGAATTTCAGATAAACCAGAGCAGGCATCACTGGGAGGGCCTGGGTGGAGCGCCTGGGCCTGTGGGTGCCCTAGAGGCTGGGTATTAAGTTGCCAGATGAAACACTGCACGGCCCAGTTCAATTTTAATTTCAGATAAACAACTAACCATTTTTTTTAGTATAAATATGTCCCCAATATTGCATGGTACATACTTAAACTAAAAATTTTTTCTATTGTTTATCTGAAATTTGAATTTAAATGACATCCTGTATTATTTGCTAAATCTGGCACCCTGCTGAGTGCAGTAACGCCACAAGGAGCCGGTGTGGGCAAAGTGGGGGTGGGGTGGGGGGAGGCTGGACAAGCAAGCCCCAGAGAGGCTGGGGCAGGGCGGAGGGGCTGGGTCTAACTCCCCCTTGGGGCCAGAGAGAGGAAAACAGTAATGCAAACTTCACATTTTTACATCCACGTCAGGGGGGCGGGTGAAAACAGGGAGAACTTCACCTGTCCTCACGTCTCTGCTCCAATGTCCCCCATCCCAGTCTCCCCTCCGCCCTCCAACCACCAGAGGCTTGCCCTCCAGTGTCTTCAACTTGTGTCTGCAGGACACACCAGCACATACCACACCCTTAGGGCAGAAGCTGGTCTCCTTCTGTGCTTCCCCCAAGGCACCCAGAAGGTATCCATATCGCTGTCAAATGAACGGATTAGAGAGGAAAAGTTATAACCTGGTAGCACCTGCCTGCGCCGTTTGCCAGCTCTTTCCTTGTCGGTAAAACCTTCATTAAGTAGTAGATAATAACAACAATAAACAAACACATAGGGACAGAGATTGGATTGGTGGTTACCAGAGGGGAAGGGGGGAGGGAGGAGGGTGAAAGGGATAATTCGGTACACGTGTGTGGTGATGGGTTGTAATTAGTATTTTGGTGGTGAACATGATGTAGTCCATGCAGAAATAGAAGTACAATGATGTACACCTGAAATTTTTGCAATGTTATAAACCAATGTTACTGCAATAAACAAAAAATTAAAAAAAAAAAAAGAAAAAAACCAGGCCTAGCTTGTAAGATGGTTACCTGACGTGAAGTCCCCAGAATGAGGCCTGCCCACACAGTCAGTGCTCGCTAAACGTGAGCTCTCACCTTTATGATTATCACGGGCATCAGCACTGACTTTTCTCCTGGAATGGTACTGCGTTCCAGCTCTTTCCCACAATTGATGCCACCTGTACCAACCACAAACTCTTGGGGAGATTTCCTTCACTTCCTGAGCAAGGGTTCAGGCTGGTCCCACGAACGCCTGTGATGTGACACTCCCTCAGCGAGACAGTCTCGTGGCCCTGTTTCCCCAGGACCGTGGTGAAGCGGCTATGTCTCTAGCAGTGTTAGAACCCATTTATAGTGATTTATGGTAATTACATTGGACACGAGTTTGAGGGCTATGAGACCTCTTTATTTGGCTGAGAACATCTGAAGCATGAAGCTGCATGAGACAATCAGCACCAGGACATTAGGAAACATCCCTGTATTTGGAACCAATTTAGAGTGTCATCTTTGATACCGTGGATTATCCATCTTGGGATTCCAAGTCCTTGGTGCCTGTGTTCTCCTGCTCCACCGTCAGGACAGCAGAGGCAGCAGGCCTGCCCTGGGGTTGGGCAGCCAGGCAGGCACCAGCCCCCAGGAATTGAATTCCCAGGGGACACCAGGGTCACCTAACACTCAGCTTTTTCACCATTATCCTCCCACCTCCTGTTTACAGCAGGCTGCGAGGACAAATGGAAATGCCATCTAAAGTTCTGCCTCATTGTCCCCTCTTCCTCCCTTTAGTTGCAGAGCGAACAGGATGGCCGGAATGCCACGGGTCCTGCACACACCAATACTGTATACCGGCTGGTTTTGACCGGTGTTCATGCTGAACCTGATGTTCAACATTTGAGTAAAACAGCCATGAAATTATAATAAATAAGAATCTCTCAACCTGTGATTTTGCCATGCCAAAATAGCTGGATTAAAAAGTAAAAAATTAGGGGCCAGCCCCGTGGCATAGCGGTTAAGTATGCATGCTCCGCTGCTGGCGGCCCCAGTTCGGATCCCAGGTGCGAACTGATGCACCGTTTGTCAGGCCGTGCTGTGGCGTTGTCCCACACAATCCCATGTAAAGTGGAGGAAGATGGGCATGGATGTTAGCTCAGAGCCAGTCTTCTTCAGCAAAAAGAGGAGGATTGGCATGGATGTTAGCTCAGGGCTGATCTTCCTCACAAAATAAAGAAATTAAAAAAAATGAAAATAAAATAAAAAGTAAAAAATTAATTAATGAACAGGCCAGATGTTTAATTTTCCAGAATGACAAAACACATTCATCTGCCTTTTTTCCACTTTCTGTCTAAATGTTTTCGAGTAAGTAGATATGCACTCTGGCTCTTTTTCAGATGTTGAGCCTGCCCACGCCACAACCCAGGAGATGGTTTCATGTGTTCACATTCTTTATAAGCACAAGGGAAGTGAAAAGATTCTACCCAGAAAGACCTGAAGCGCAAGGCTGACCCATCACGGCCTGAGCCCGGGCTGGGACTGCCCCTGCCGCGGGCTCAGGGGTCCCTCCCCTGTTCCCAGGGCACCCGGAAGATTTCTCTCTCTAAAAGTGAGAGCAGCAGGGGCCATGTGAGTCCTTTGACCTTCGTTTTAATGAGAAAGCCCAATAAGGAAGCAATTACTGGGCCAAGGAGCCCAGGGCTGCCTGGTCCCGGCAGGTCCGATTCACTTCTCCTCTTTGTTTGGAAACTCGGATTGACTTGAATGATGAGAAGTACAGCGGCTTCCAGGAGCCTCTCTCGACACTAATGGAGCCTGGACACCCTTTCTTTAAATAGACATTGAAATATGCAAGAACACCTGTGTCAGCCAGACGCCCACGTACTAAGTTTTGGATACTGTAACCGCTTCTGGTAATTAGCTTCTGTAAAACTCTAGCCATTTCACTGTCTTCATTTGGGGGGAAAATTCATTGTTTTAATATCCACTGGTAAACGTAGGGTTTTATTTGCACAAAGAAAACGCATAAAGCAGAAACTGGAGATAAGGATGGAAGACTATGTCAATGTTTGTACAAGTGATTTTAGAACTTCCCTCTCCCTCTCTTCCCGCCTCTGCCTCGGCTGGGGGAGTGCACGCGGGGGAGAGCGCGCGGGGAGTGGGCGCGCGGAGTGGGCGAAGGGAGTATGGGGGGAGTGCGGGGGGGGGGGTGCGCGAGGGGTCAGCCTGACACGGATGGTTTTAGACCATCTGCTCTCTGCTCCCACCAAGGCGGAGACAGGAGGCCGCTCCCAGGAGCCTAGGGAGTGATGGCTCCAGCCTCCTCTCTGGAGAGACGGCACAACCCTGGAGGGCCTTAAGGGCAGTGTCCACCTGACTCCCTGGTCCTGAGGCCGGGGTCTGAGGAGGAAGGGCTCACGGAGCAGCTTTCTGCTTTAGTTAGCTAAGTGCCCTCAGTGCTGGCCCGTGGCCTGGCCCCAGCCTGTGGACAGTGGATAGCGGGTGTCTCAGAGCCCTCTGCACTCCCTCCCTTGGCACTTTCATCCACACCCATAGCCAGACATTTCCTCCAACAGTCTTCTTTTATTTATTTATTCATTTATTTTGCTGAGGAAGATTGGCCTTGGGCTGACATCTCTGCCCATCTTCCTCTACTTTATATGTGGGATGCCTGCCTCCGCATGGCTTGATAAGCAGTGTGTAGTTCTGTGCCCGGGGTCCGCAAAACCTGGGGCCACCGAAGTGGAGTGCACGAACTTAACCACTATGCCACTGGACTGGCCCCTCCAACTGCCTTCTTGACATCTCCATGTGGATGAGTCAGGCTCAACACATTCAAATCAAACTCAGGTGCTTCCCCTGCCTGCCCCCACCTGCTCCCCTTCCAGTGCGCTCTGTCTCCAGGAGGACCCTCCGACCTCCCAATGCATAAGCCAGAAACGTGGAAGTCACCTCGTGTCTCCTTGGAGACACCACCTCATCCTCAGCCCCTATAGCAGATGCTAGTGGTGTCTGGCCCGTGTCCGTAAGGACAGACCACGTCTGTCAGTGGCACTGGCACACTTCCAACTGCCAGGATCTGCATGAAGAAGCCAGGGAAAGCCATTATTCCTGGGCAAGGCAGGCTGGAAGTGCCAGGAAGTTGGAACTCTCCAAGAGCAGCCTTCCCAGTGACCGATGACTCCTCATCCCTCTGAGATGTATGTTTTACCCCATTTCACTGAATTTCCTGCAGGATTAAGCTCCAGTTCCCCAAAGGCAGGATGGGCTTCACGGACATGCGGTATGGACAGCTGAATAGTGCCCCCTGTGCTTACAAGGCTGGTGCTTGGCTGAATACTCTGCCACCATCATTTTGAAATTTTTAATAATTTATGAGCAAAAGGCCTCACATTTTCACTTTGCACTGGGCCCTGTAAATTATGCAGCTGGTCCTGCCCAAGGGGCAGCTGGCTTGAGAAGGCACTTCCTTCTCAAGGCACTTGCTTCCTTCCTTCCCTGTCTCTCTTTCCCACCTCCCTCTCAGTATCTCCTGACACTCAAATAAACGACATGAACTCAAATCCTTGTCTCAGGGTCTGCTTCTGGGGAAAGCAGACCCGTGACCCTTCCATATCCACTTCTCTGGAATTCATCCACTGCCCTCGGTCTATCCTCACCTCACAGTGACACTCACTTTCCTGGACCACTGCAGTGGCCTCCCAACCCTTCTCGCCATGTCCACTTTGCTGCCTCCAATTCCTTCTCTGCAGTAGCCAGAGTGTTGTTTGGTTGATTGGTTTGAATGTAAAGCTAATCTTGTCAGTTTCCTGCTTGAACCATTTCAAGGGCTAATTGCTGAAGCTAGGTGATGGTACACAGGGGTCTGTTTTCTTCCTCTTTCTGCTTCTGTATATATTTTTTAAATTCCATAATAAAAGTTAAATTAAAAACAAAATCTCAGTCACTTCCCATTCTTTTATGATAACAGACAAGATCACCGTGGCCCGTGAGGCCCTGTGTGGTCTGGCAGCCCTTGCTATTTTGCTCCCGGCACAGCGGCTATTCTGGCCTTTCTTTTCCTCAGGCGCACAGTGTTCTCTCTGCCTCAAGGCCTTTCAACAGGCTGCGCCCTCTGCCAGGAATGCCCTCTTTCTTCATACTCCTTGCTCCCCTCCAATATCTCTGTCTAGTTATTTAACCTCTGTTTCTCGGTTTGTCCTCATCTGTAAAACAAGGATGATAATAGTACCTACCTCATAGGGTTTCCTCATAGGATTGTTATTAGGATGAGAGTGTCTGCACGAAGCAAATACTCAATAAACACTAGCTATTATTAGTGTAAAAATAGTGCTGCCCCCTCCAGGATCTGAATAACATTGACAACCCAGGAGCCTGGCCGTGTCTATCCCGTGGCTCCAAATGCCCTGGAGTTGCCTGGGTTTCTGCCCTGAGGAAGATCCCAGCCCAGCAGTCTTGGGGACAGCGCCTGCAGGCCACCCTCCACTCAGTTATGGTGAGAATCAAGTGAACCTGGAAGATATTGAGGGCGCATGAGCATGAAGCGAGATTACCACAGGCTTGGGGGACCCAAGACAAGCGATGGCCCTCAGTGAATCAGAAGCCCTGAGGCTCGTGCCAGCCTGCTCAACTGGTTCCATCCAGCTGCTGTTGGCCTTCGACTGGGCAGCCACACATTTAATCAGGTTCAACCTGGGCCTGTCAGAATGGACCTGGATGTTACACCCTTCCTCTCTGTGATTCAGCCAGCTCCTTGACTTGCTATGTGGCCATCCGATTATGGTGTAATTGGGTATCGTCATGTCCACGGAAATCCCAAAGGACGTCATCTGCTGGAATTAGGAAGGAGAGGGCAGCCCACAGTTACTGCCATAGGCTGAACGTGTGTCCTCACAAAATTCATGTTAAGATCCTACTTCCCAATGTGACGGTAGTAGGAGATGGGGCCTTTGGGAGATGATTGTCATGAGAATGGAACCCTCGTGAACGGGATTAGTGCCCTTATAAAAGAGACCCAAGAGAGCTCCCTGCCCCTTTGGCCATGTGAGGTTACAGTGAGAAGACCGCCATCCATGAACCAGGAAGCAAGCCTCACCAGACATGGAATCTGCCGGCACCTTGATCTCAGACTTCCCAGACTCCAGAACCGTGAGCAGTACATGTCTGCTGTTTAAGCCACCAGTCTGTGGTATTTTTGGTACAGCAGCTTGAACGGACTGACAGTTGCCAAATGCCCAATAATGTCCAGCCTCTGTCCCAACCCTTGGAGACCTTTGGCATCTCATTGATTCACCCCAAAGTTACTCTTCTTAGAGGTTCTGAGGCTCAGAAGAGTCTAGAAACTTGCTCAAGGTCTCACAGGTAAGATTCAAAACCAGACTGCCTGGCGCTGAGCCCAAACTCTTTATCCAAGGTCCAGTGGTTCCCAAACTCAAGGTTCCTGGACCTCATTCTCCCACCTCTAATTCAGCAAGTTGGGGGCTGGCCTGAGAATTCATTTTTTAAGTTTCCTGGGTGACTCTGAAGAATCAGCTGGGTTTGAGAACCCTAGGGAGCCCCTGTATTTCCCCAAATCCAAACAAAATGCCCCCGTGAAGCTCAATTTGAGACCTTCGCCCAATTTGACTACTCGATTTAAACAATGAGTTAACCAGTCTAACTATTTTAAACCATACCTGTCATTTCAAATCAAGCCTTTTAACATCTCAATATACAAAGTTCTTTATTTATTGACTAAATCTCTGTCCCACGACAGCGTTTATTCTGTGACTGCGTGCACTGTAGACCCCTCTCGCCCCGTGCCCCCTCACGTGGTAACCTCCTAGAGGCAGGAGTGGAGCATCTGTCATCTCACTCCGCGTGGAAGACACTGAGTGCGTGCCTCAGCCCAGCACAGGTGGCTCGATAGGAAAAGACGTCTGCCTTGCTGTCCTCCAATTTCACAGCAATGACTTTGGCTCCTAGAGTTCTGTAGGCTCCTTTCTGGCAGGAAGATTAGACCAAGAACTGCATTAAAGATACAGTTCTATGCCCTCCAAGGCATTAATAGACTGGAATCATGTCGGAGCTTTCTAGAGCAGAACCGTCTCTGCAGTCAGAGCTGTGAGTCTGAACCAATTCGGAAGCGAAAGTTGCTGCTTATAAGACGGAGACTCAGCTCATAAATAGAGTTTTATGAACTTCTTGCCCTGCTTCTGATTTTAGCAGTGGAGCCTGCTAGATTACACTTTGAACAAATGCCTTTCCCAATTCAAAAATTGGGCTTACAGTAAGAACCACTTTTAATAATTCAAGGAGTCTATCTAAATAGTAGCTTATTTCATATAGACTGGATTTCTCTCTATTCAAATAGTATAACCCTCTTGTTCTACTACCATCCAAAGAAAGCCTTAAGGAGCAATAACTAATTTAATAGCTAAAATAAATGTTTAAATCCTCTGCTTAAAAAATAATAATATAGTTATTATTATATATATAATATATACATTATAATAATAAGATAAATACTTAAACATTTAAAAATCGATTGCTGGTGCTCCTGATGAATCTCTTTCCTTCAGAATTGGCCAGAAAATATAATTCTGTGTCCCACAGAATTAAAAAGAAAAAACTGCTGGGAAAGGCAGATAAAATGATTATGATACTATAAATGATGCCAAAACATTTTAATGAAGAGCAGAATTTAGTCAATTAACTCTAGTCTACACCATGTCAAGAAACCTGTTTGATCTTTTCCCACTGAATTGTGGTTTTTCTTAATAAGTTGATTCAATTTGCCTGCTTGGCATTAAGACTGTATGTGTATCAACTTCTGTTAGTGCAATTGACTTAATCCCTGCACACATGGCAAGGATGAATAATGTGTGGAATGTGGTAGCCTTGCTTGTCTGGACATCCCATCATTTGGCCCCAGGGGCCAAAGACACGCTGGGTAACTGCCCAAGGATTTAGCCAATGTGGCCTTTTTGTTAGAGGTACTAGACAGACACTATAATTGCATGAACCAAAGGCACATTGAGAGAGGGGCACACCTGAGCCTGGGGTGGGGGCAGACAGAGAGGTTTCACCAAGAGGAGACTTTGCAACCACGTCTTGAAGGATGAATAAGACGGCAAGTGGCAGATCATATTGTTTCAGGGACCATATTAACCAACTAACTGATTCACTTCATTATACACTGCAGAGCCTCTGTGCTGTTGAGTCCCTTCTCCTTGCAAACGTTCTTCTCCTCTAGAGGAAAGTATTACTGGAGGGAGATTTCCCCTGGCACGCATCCTCAACTTTCCCTTTCTCAGTTTCTGAGGCTGTCTTTGCTAACCCAGTGGACTGGTCTGTGAGCACGACACTCTGTGGGCAGCCGTCTTGTCAGCTCAGCTATGTCACTTGTCCAGTATGTGTTTCCAGCCCCTCTAATCTTTCCTCCCATGTCAACCCACAACCTTTTAATCCAGTGTCCTGTGCAGACCAGGGGGAGAAGGCATCCAGTGGCCGCCAAGCCTTGGGGGATGGTGCACTGTGGAGGATGCTTCAGGGTAGAAAGAGTTTGGGTGGCCTGAGTTTTTGTCCAGGCATCTGGAAAGCAGTGACCTCTTTTGTCAGGGCTGCCCAAAGGCCTTCCTAAATCCTTCCAAATGGCACTCTTTGTGTATGGTGGGCTCCTCTTTAAGAACATTCAATTTATGAAAACCTGAATTCACAAAACAAATACCTCAAGGGCACATCCGGTTTACTCACCCTGCTCAGCATTCAGGGTGCTTCTTTTTTTTTTTTTTTTTTTTTGTGAGGAAGATCAGCCCTGAGCTAACATCCACGCCAATCCTCCTCTTTTTGCTGAGGAAGACTGGCTCTGAGCTAACATCTATTGCCAATCCTCCTTTTTTTCCCCAAAGCCCCAGTAGATAGTTGCACGTCATAGTCGCACATCCTTCTAGTTGCTGTATGTGGGACGCGGCCTCAGCATAGCCGGACAAGCGGTGCATCGGTGCGCGCCCGGGATCTGAACCCGGGGCCGCCAGTAGTAGAGCGCACGCACTTAACCGCTAAGCCAGTGGGCCAGCCCCAGGGTGCTTGTTCAATCTGGAGATTCATGTATTTCATCAGCTCTGACTATTCTTTTTCCATAGAGTCATTTCTCACATGGCTTATCTCAGTTCTCAGGGGCACTATTGACACTGTGTCTGCCGATATTCCCTAATGGTGCAGCAATTTCCCACGTGAGCTCATCTCTCCCAGGCGTGGGTGTGTGTACGCACATGTGTCCTGTTGGCTCTAGCATGTGGAAATGACCCCACCAAGCAGGTTTGAGTTTGCCTCTGCTGAATACTCAAATATTTCACCTGTCTGAATTAGTTTTTAATGTTAATTTATTGGCTCTGTATTGCTACAACAAGCAGGAAGAGTAAATTTGGGTTCCACATTCACGTGTGGAGTAGGTTTGGGTTTCAGCTTCTCAAGGAGGTCTTTTTTTTTTTGTTCATCCAGAGCCCTGACAAGATAAACTCCCATGCTTGAGTAGGTGGGCAATGTTTTTGGTACCCTAATCACAGAGGTGCAGCCATTGCAGACCCCGGTTTATCCAGGAGTCAGTTCTCGCTCCCCGGCACTTGTGGCAGGAGGCATGTCTCCTGTCCTGCTGTGGCCAGTAAACTGTGTGGGCCGATATCCAGGTCCACTGTCTCCTGGGCCATCACAGCCACTTGCATGGGCACCACTCTGGTGTGAGCTCCCTTCATTGTTGCCACCTGGAAAATTCTCTTTCTTTATTTTGAGCCTGACTTTGGATTTGAACTTTTTAAAAAGACATTTTAATCTGTTTACAGCAACAGGGAGGTCCGCATTAGTTCATTATATCATATTCTGAAACCCAAATTAGAGTTTATATATATATAAGACACATATATATGTTTTTTTTTTTCCTGAGGAAGATTTGCCCTGAGCTAAAACCTATTGCCAATCTTCCTCTTTTTGCTTGAGGAAGATTCACCCTGAGCTACCATCTGTGCCAATCTTCCTCTATTTTGTACATGGGTCGCCGCTATAGCACAGCTGCTGACAAGTGGTATAGGTCTGCTCCCTGGAACCAAACCCAGGCTGCCGAAGCAGAGAGTGCTGAACTTAACCACTAGGCCAGGAGGCCGGCCCTGAGTTAATATTTCAAAGGTAAGATTATGAGCAAAAAATATTAGAGTGGGCCATAAGGACCTGTGCAATTGTTATATTGAGCTTCCTGACAGGCAAAGGGAAATGGGAGATATAGAAGGTTCTTTTTTAGCAAAAAAAGAAGAAAATGTATCAAGTATAAGAAAAAGTTACCTTTTACCTTACTAAAATTAAACCCTGATCTTCCA
This sequence comes from Diceros bicornis minor, assembly GCF_020826845.1. NCBI lineage: Eukaryota > Metazoa > Chordata > Mammalia > Perissodactyla > Rhinocerotidae > Diceros > Diceros bicornis. The sequence goes on along the minus strand of NC_080771.1, from coordinate 967,311 downwards.
ACATTAGACACGGAAGGAGACTCTCTGGTGGGGAGGTGTAGCCAGCTACTGCTGCTCAGCATATGTGCATGATGCTTAGAGTTTTTACTTAATATAAAATTAATAGATAATCATTGTAGAAAATATGGCAATTCCAGATAACCAAAGAAAAAATAAAACTCTCGGTTACTTGACATTCAATAAATCATAACCCTGGTTTGTGGCATATCCATGCACCTGCAGAATACTTAGAAGTGACACACAGAATCAGGACTCTAGGTTGTCTTCTGAACCCTCAAAGAAAGGCAAAAGCTTGCTAAGGAGGTGTAGTGTAGTGGGCTAGGTAAGTTTACCTCTCTGCACCTCAGGTTCCTCATCTGTAAAATTGGGGTAGTAACAGTACCTACTTGAAGGGTTATGAAGACTAAATGAGTTAATAAATGTAAAGTGCCAGGTACATAGTAAGTGTAATACAAAGATCTGTTATTATCTATAGAAATCATTTTAATGTTATAGCTCAATTCTTGGAAGATTGATAATACTCTTAAGTCACATTTGGTAACTCTCACTGATCTAGGAGAGTTGATCAACCAGGGCACTGCCTTCCTTGACCACGTCACATAGCAGGAAATTTGCTCCACTTGGTGTCGTAGAGGCATACATTAGAAAGGATGGTTATGGGCCTGCCCAGTGGCGCAAGTGGTTAAGTGCGTGCGCTCCGCTGCAGCGGCCCAGGGTTCGCCAGTTCGGATTCCGGGTGCACACCGATGCACTGCTTGTCGAGCCATGCTGTGGCGGCATCCCGTATAAAGTAGAGGAAGATGGGCATGGATGTTAGCTCAGGGCCAAGCTTCCTTAGAAAAAAGAGGAGAATTGGCATCAGATGTTAGCTTAGGGCTGATCTTCCTCACCAAAAAAAGAAAGAAAGGATGGTTAACATCAGTATGAACTCAAGTGTAGCTTAATATAGACACAGGTGGACAGATACAGAAGTAAGTATAGAGTGTGTGCATACATTGGTTAGTACGCATCTATATTTTTCCTAGCTCAGCACATCCTCAGTAGCAATGAGCCCTTCCAATGTTAAGATCTTGTTTTCTAAACACCAGTCTCCAACAAAAGAAACCAGGATTCCTTGGAGAACTGGCTGATTCTAGGTCTGGAGCAGGAAAAATACAAGATAAGTCCAGAGCATCTTGTAATGCCAGAAAGTACTCAAAAAAACCAAAAGATGGGAACATGCCAAAGGGACACAGGAATCAAACTGAAAGAGCTCCCAATGGCCAAGGCTGGAACAATCTGAGCAACAAAATAAATAATAGCATTGAATTATAACCCAAAATATAAAATAATATATGAGTCAATACTGATATACACAACTAATTGAATAAATAAGTAAATAGGGGAGAAGAGATAAATCTCCCCTGCACAACAATTTATATTGATAACATCCCACCAGGAAGTGATGCTTAATCTCCACCCCACCCCCAGAATGCGCTGCACTTAGTGATTTTCTTTCAAAAACAGAGTATGGGAGGGCAGGAGAGTAACTCTACGGTGGAGAAACCTGGCAAATGCCCGCTGAGCCAGGTGATCAAGGTTAATGTCATCAATGATAAGTCATGCTGATAGCACGTACTCCCACAGGATGTGACGAAGAGGGCACTTCACCTCTGTGATGTTCTTCCTAAAACCCCACAATTCCATAACTGAGAAAACAGACAAACCCAAATTGAGGGACAGTCTACAAAATACATGACCAGTAATTCTCAAAACTGCCATGGTCAGGAGAAGGAAGACTGAGAAACTGTCATAGAGCAGAGGATGGTAAGGAGGTGTGGTGACAAACGTAATGTGATGTTCTGGATGTCACTCTGGAACAGAAAAAGGACATCAGTAGCGAAATCAGAATAAAGTCTAGAGTTTAGCTAAATAGCAATTTACCGCGTTGGTTGACCAGCTGTGACAGCTGTACCACGGCAATGTAAGATTAACAATAGGGAAGGCTGGGCAAGGGGGCTATGGGGACTCTCTGTGCTATCTTTGCAACTTTTCTGTAAATCCAAAACTATTCTAAAATAAATAGTTTATTAACTCTATCCTCCTCCTGAAAAGAGGATGGCCAAGTGTTTGTTTCGTTCAGGGTCTCTGCTCAGTTAGAGACGCAGCATGGTCTGGTCCTTATTTGAGTGTCTAGGTCTTTTTTTTTTTTTTTTTAAAGATTTTATTTATTTATTTTTTCCCCCAAAGCCCCAGTAGATAGTCGCATGTCATAGCTGCACATCCTTCTAGTTGCTGTATGTGGGACTCAGCCCCAGGATGGACGGAGAAGCGGTGCCTCGGTGCGCGCCCAGGATCCGAACCCCGGGCCGCCAGCATCGGAGCGCGCCCACTCAACCACCAAGCCACGTGGCCTGCCGAGTGTCTAGGTCTTGAACAAAGACTGTGGTAGGGTGGATCAATCCTGAGCGTCCCTGTTTCTCACCATTTATCGGTGTCCTTCCATTTATGCCTTTTCGGCCATTTTTCAATTCCTGTAAGGATTTTTATCTAAGTTATATTAAAATAATTTTAAAAATAATTTTGAAACATCTATCAAGTGCTTAGGTACCTCGTTTCCTTCATACATTTATTTTATAATTCAAATGGAAAGAACCATGTTATTCTCCTCAAGTGGTTCGAGGCCATATAGTCCTAATGTGTTTGTTATTCACAATCCCATTGTCTTCTAGACTTTAGCACATGATTCATTATTTTATTTTTAAGATCAGAAAGTAGAATCCAGAATCCCTCACTTATCAGTTCTTGAAGAACAACAGAAATGATTGCGAAGCAACTGCAAGTTTGAAGTATGATGGAAAGACTAATAATAAATCAATACTACATTTGTTAATTTGCAAAGATTTGGAGTGGATTTTTTTTAATTAAATGGAAATTATAGAGAAAAACATTTTAAATCCCATTAGTACCTCAGAGGCGTTTCCTCTGCCCTTAGTGGCTGGAATGCATCCAGATTTTCCAAGGGCTCCTGTAGCAGCTTTTTTCACATCCTTTTGTAAAAGATACTTTCCCCCATGTGCAAATTCTTTTAGTGCAAATTTTTGCTCTATTCTTATTCTCTGAAGAAAGGAGTCAAGATTGCCACCATCTGGAAGGAGTTTTAATTTCTCACTCTTTTTCCCGGATTAAAAATAATTTCTCGGGGCTGGCCCGGTGGCTTAGTGGTTAAGTGCACGTGCTCCACTACTGGCAGCCCGGGTTTGGGTCCTGGGCACGCACCGACCCACCGCTTGTCCGGCCATGCTGAGGCCGCGTCCCACATACAGCAACTAGAAGGATGTGCAACTATGACATACAACTATCTACTGGGGCTTTGCGGGGGAAAAGGGAAAAAAAAGGAGGAGGATTGGCAATAGATGTTAGCTCAGGGCCAGTCTTCCTCAGCAAAAAGAGGAGGATTGGCATGGATGTTAGCTCAGGGCTGATCTTCCTCACAAAAAAAATAAAAATAAAAAAAATAATTTCTCTACTGTCTGTATCAATTTGATATATGTTGTCAAAACTTGCCTATAGAGTCTCATGGTTTCATTTTTATAACAAAAGGAATGTGAACCAAAAAGTCTAGAACAGAAGTTGCAACCTGGTGACCCAACTTTGGTAGGTCCCATAAAACTCAAAAAATCAAACAATTTCACATGAAAATCTAGAATTCCATATTCTCTTGAAACAGCATTCTGGCAACATGGCACTCACATTTTCATCTGGCTACATTAGCCGGACCTGAAAAGGGGCTTCCGCGTCTAGTCAAGTCCTCCAGAAAGCCACGATCCTCATCAATCCAAACTGTAAGACCCTCAGTTTACCCAGCAGGATTTTGTTCAAAGTGTCATAAAGAGAAAGAGAAAATAGCTAAAGATATGAAGCAAACTGAACCTTGTACCAACCTTCCGTAAAACCAGCTTAAATTCATCACTTGACACATTTTTAGAATATGTAATAAATTAACATTTTATTATAAGTGTACTACTTTTGGAATAATACTCTTGAAGCTGCCAGCCAAAATTTGAGGTTCTTGGTACTCATGGCCAGAAACAAAGCCATTTCCCAACCAGCACCCAAGTTGGCAGTTGCTGCAGGAGTCTGTGCAGTCCCAGTCAGCTTTAAATTACATGCTGAGTATTTCCCTAAATTTGAAGTGTAATTATGACCGGCAACATCAGTTCTCAGATGATGAAGAATGATCAGCGGTGCGGAAAGAGGGAAAGATATGGTGCCTTTTCTTTTTTTACCATAGTGACAGCACAGGCAGAGAGATGCGAGACTTTGCTGCTAAGATGAGAGAGCCCTCTCAGGGCAGAGCAGCACAGACGTGGCAGAGATGCCTGCCGTCATCCCTGACTTCTTAGACTATGTTGGACGTTGACGTTTTAATGTCTATGCCATGAACAAAACTATACATATTTTCACTTTTTTCCTAAAAGCTTAGTCTATGATAATACCATACAGCAAAAAAAGGAATTGATTACTTTTTTCAACCGAATAGAATATATATCCTGCTTTTTCTCTGTTGATTATAATAAAATTTATTTTGTCTCAGAGCCCTGAACCAAGAGCCATCCGCATTATGTGTTGGGCTCACGATCTTTTATATCCCTCTGTTTAAAGTCAGCAGGAGTTGGAAGAGAGGTATCTGGAAAGTTAGGTTGAAAGCAGGAAACCAGAAAGGCCAATTGTCCAGAAGGTAGAGAGGATCTGTGTGAGCTGGGGAGACAGGTGGCTGCACCTCCCACCCTGAATTTTTCCTCTCCCGGGACCACAGACTTGATCCAGGCCACTTTCTGGGCCTGGCAGCTCAGCCTCCTGCCTGGGCCTTCTCAGCTGTTTGCCTTAGGACTTCTCTCCTCAGGAGCAGACAAAGAACAGACTCTACTGTCCTCTGGTTCAGGCTTGCTAAGTACCCTGCCCCTTTTAACCCTACGAAGTGGAGTAGAAAAAGACCAAACTTTAGCAAATAGAGGCCTCTGGAAAATTAAATGCAGACCAGATGGAGCATGTCTAATGAATTTTTCTTTACATAATGTAACAGGAGGGGGCTGATATGCTGGGGCCAGATGGGGCCAGACGCAGATGGAGGGGAGGGCCAGCTGGGTAGCATCCCAGAAGAAAAACCTAAAAGAAATGCTTAGAGAGTAATAACACTTAGCAGAATAATGGCCCCTTTCACCTCTTTGCTGTTCACCCTCTCCCCATCTCCATCTATCCCAGACAAAGACAAAAGATGCCTTAACTGAGGACTGGTAGACTGGGTGGGGCAGAAAAGAGAAGTGGAGGGAAAGCGATGAAGGTTTAGACACAGGTGGAATCTGGATAAAGGAGGCCCAGCGCTATCTGGTGGCCAGTGCAGAAGGAAATATACTAAAACCTGAGAATCCGAGAGCATACAGGCTTGTGTCCCGTTGTGTCGGATAGTTGCAAAACTCCAGGGAGAAAACGGCGCATAGGAGTCTAGATGGATGCAGCTGTGGAGAGACACAGTTATTCCCAGACCTAGGCAGAGCACTGGAAGCAGCAGCAGAAGGGCCTTGACACCATTCACAACAGTGTGGACCCAGCTATGCAACCTGAAGGGATCAGGCAGATGGTGGGAGGGAGGGCTTCATGGACACCTGGTAGGCGGCACAGAGGACACACCCCAACTTCCTGGTGTGACAAAACCCCCTAGAGCTTAGACACAACCACAGGAAAGGGGGAACTCCACGTTTCCGCAGCCCCGGTCAAATAAGGGTCCTAGGTAGAAATTGATTTATAGAACAACAGAAAAAGTTCTTTTTCTTGCACAGCTCAGTTGTGTGTCCACTACAAAATGTAAATTGATCTGATTTTTGCCAAGGATGACAGCACTGTGAAGCTGAAATCATAAAACTTTCCCTGCCACACACAGCTGTGGTCAACATGTCTGAAATTAATAATGCACGGTGTTGTACTGCTTATTGGGAGTGAGTGATTTACTTTACGATCTAAAATTTAAACCTTTTAATATGCCTCCCAAGAGTTCATCTGATTTGGAAAATTAAAAAGGAAAACTAAACAATGAATAAGAGTACAGAAAAAGCAGAAACTGTTTTACTGAATTTTTTCTGAACTCTGCTTTGGCCAAACAAGGTAAATTAGTAAACCAATCTCTTTCTGGGCACAATTTTTATTAAAATTTGGTGAAAATGGGAAACTGTGCATTCTATGCTCATAATTGTGTATAAAATGGGGACATACACCCTTATATGTGCATAGAAAATGTCTGAGATGATGCATAAGAGATCGTTATTAACAGAAACTGCCTCCCGGGGAAGAAGGCTAGGGGTCTGGAGTGGGAGAGAAATAATTCTTTACTTGTGAATGTATTACTTTAATTTTAAAAGCAACATCAGCAATTACTGAAAACAAAAGCCAAAGCCGTTAGTAAGCCACAGTTATTCGAGGAGTAGGTAGAGGAAGCTAGTGAGCTAGGAGAGCAGGACAGAGCCGGACACCAGGATTGGGAGCATGCAGCTCCCACAGTTCCTAATTCCAGGTTTCTGGTGGTGGTTCCTAGTCTTGGATCCCAGGGGTCAAACCTTGTAAATCTTTATAATAAAATCTTCTTTACTTGAGTAAGCTCAAGGGGGTCTCTGTCTCTTGCCACCCAAAGAGCCCTGACATCACCAATCTCTTGAGAAGGAAGGCTGATTTGAAAACAAACGTCTAGATCAGGTACTCCCAGCTCATCTGCTTTCCCTATTAGCAATGGAAAGGAGTCTGACTCACATTTTTTACCCTGTGTTTTTCACTTTTTATGACTAAGGCAACAAAGTTGCCTCTTGTCTGCCTTGGTCCGGGTTCTAAGAGATGGGCTGAATTCTTTACCATATGGCTACTAGGCTCTATTCTGGCAGATCTTTATTGTTATTAATATGATGATGCATTTTATTTATTAATATATTTCAATTGAAAGCGGATTTTGTGATCTTGGTGATCCATTTAAACCTTTCTAAAGTTAAAAGAAGGTAGAACGTGTATGATAACTGAATGGGAATTACCTGCTGAAATATCAAATGTTTACTTTCAATAAGACTGTCAAAAGCAGCTGCTTTCCTGGAAAAAAAAAAAAACAAAACCAACTAACCAACCAAGCCCACTAAATACATTCCAGCCTCAGGGCCTTTGCACCTGCTGTCCCCTCTACCTTGAAGGCTCTTCCTCAAAGAGCAGCACAGCCAGTTCCCTCACCCTCCCTCTGGTCCCTGCTCATTTGTCTTCTGTATAGTGAGGTCTTCCCAGGCCACCCGATGTAAAATAGCTTCTCCCACTCTCAGGCTCATGCCTTTCCAGCATTCTCTAGTCCCTTTCTCAGCTTTATTTTCTCCTTAGCTTTTAGCACTATTAGATATTCTTTAATTTGTTCTTTGTATGTCTTCCCCCAACTCCTAACTGAAATGCAAGCTCTATGAGAGCAAGGGATTTTCTGTTTTATTCATGAATGTATCTCTAGTCTCCAGCACAGAGTGTGGCACAGAAAGTGCTCAACAAAACTTTGTGGAAAGACTGAATTAAATCACAATGACTGGATGTTGAAGAGGACACACCAACGGGTCTAACAAAATTGCTAGACATTTTCCATACATACTTGCTCCTGTGCATCTGAGATAAATCCTTTTGCTATATAGATGACACTTACAAAGCCAAATCAAGTGGCCACACATTAGAAGGGATACTAGGCCTGGTGAGCATAGATTTTACCTGTATATACACAGTATCCACAGGTCCCACTGAGATGGTGTTAATGCCACAAGGGCTCTGTTCTTAGACCAAATTTGAATCTTCTACATGATGAGGGATTAGGGACACATATCTTAGTCTTTCGAGATAAAGGTGATCGATATTCTTTACAGCATAGCTGAAGTTATAAAGATTAATGTATATAAAATTTTATAAATATGTCCTTCTCAGAGAGACCTGTTTTTTAAATACTCCACATATTTCCTGGATGACAAATGCTTCGAAATATTTAGGAATATTTAGGAAGAAACTTGTCTGCTAGGCAGAGTTCAGTTCTTTCAGTAGGAGAATCTGAGTAACAACTGCTGGGGATGGAAAGAAAGTGAGGAAAAGGTTCCTGCTGCCTTTCCGTTAACAGGTGTTATAGGAAAGGTGGGAAATGAAAGAGGTCCAGAAAAATTTATTTGTTTTCCTTCAAAGTTGATATAACTCTGGTAACCAGTCACCAAGTTGGATCTGACAGGTAGGTTTAGAAGTCACTTCATCTGCCGGTTTAAGAGCAGACAGGCACTAAATGACATGAGTGGATGGAAACGAAAAAGTGGAGTTCAGGGAGAAATGAGAGAGAGGTTGTTTGTGATGGGAGCAACTGGCAGGATGAGGACATTACAGGATAAAGACTGTAGTGCTGGGGCAATGGGGAGGTGGGGACCTGAGTGTGTTCAGGGCCACTTTCGTGCTTTACAAACTTCTTAAAACAGATAGAAGGTGAAAGTTCTCAGTTAAGAGAAATCAAACTTTTTACAAAATAAATCCTCAAATGCACAACTTTTAATTGATAGAGGATATATTAATAATACAAGTTCAATAGGAATCTAAAGAGATTTTGATCGAATTACAACATATAAGAAAAAGCACAAGAGCAGATGTTTCTAAGTAGAACTCTAGTATCATTTGCAATGTGTATCTTTAACACAAAAACCTTTGTGCTTTATAAACAAAAATATTTTTAAATAAACTCATAGGGAAAATGCTTGGGAACATACATTCAGAAAAATTCATTGGCTCAGCAAACACGTATTCAGTGTCTACTCTATGCCAGGTACTTTGCTAGGAAATACAGAAAGACGAAAGCCACAAACCCTACCATCAAGAGCCTAAAGCTGACTGCGTTAGACATGCAAGGAGCACAGAATTCAGTGTAGTAAATACTAGGCATGCACATGCACAAAAGTCAAGAGGTTGGTTGGGGCATGCCACTTTACACTACCTTTTTTCAGGGAGTTTTATATTTTGCTTTACATACGTGAAGAGTGTTTCAATGCAACATACTATGTTTGCAGATACAACCCAACACCAACTGCATGAGCATTTGCCCACGTTGGTCCTTACCCTTCCCTCCCTTCTTTCACACCTCACAACATTCATAAGCCATTACTTTCTGCGTTGCCTTCAGAATCGACCCAGAATTCAGCCGCTGCTAAACATCTGGCACCAATAACACCTGGACATCTCTTGCCTAGATTGTTGCAATAACCTCCTAACTTCTGCCCTTACTGCTTTTCAATCTATTCTCAATGCAGCACGGTACCCTTTAAAAATGTCCATCCTATCACATCCTTCCCTACTCAAAATCCTCCAGTGTCTTCCCATCTTACTCCGGGTAATAGCCAAAGTCTGTACAATGAACATAAGGCTCTGTGTGTCCTGTCTTACTTTACCTGTCTGACCTCGTCTCCTGACTGCTCACAAGAAGCACACGCCTGCCTCAGGGTCTGTATACCTACTGTTCCTTTTGCTTGACCTAGAATGCTCTTTCTGCACATATCTGGTATCTCCCTCCCTTGCTTCCTTCAGGGTTTTACTTAAATGTCACCATCTTAGAGAGGTCTTCTCTAGCCACCATATCTAAGATTTCAACACTATACCCTTCCCCCAACATCTCCTATTCTCCTTTTCTGCTTTTACTTCTCCTTAGCATGGATCACTATCTCACTTTGTATTTTACTTACTTGTTTACCAACTAGAATATAAGCTCCACGAGGGCAAGGATCAAATCTGGGTGGTGTTCACTGATTTTTTTCCCCCAAGTGCCTAGAATAGTGCCTATATAAATATTTCACTTTATATTTGTGAAATGAACAAATAGACGAATATATGAATATTTTATACAAAGAATTCATTTATTCATTCCACAGATATTTGACTGCTTACTATTGACAAAGATTCTCTCATTGACCAAGTTCTACTCAGACTCCCCTGAACTCATTTTCAATTATGCCTGACTTTTGGACTTCTGCATTCATATCTGCATTGTTCAATTTAAACAAGAATCCTGATAAATCAGTTTAACCAGAATCCCTCATCCTCCATATCTGATCAGCCTCAATATCTGATCAGGCTCCTCATCCTCCACCATCCCCCAGATGATGTCTGATCACCCTGGCCTGCCTTCAGCAAGAATCCTGTTAGGTTGGTTTAGCCAGAATCTCTCCTTACCCCTGAGGTTTCCTCTTAGTATTTTCCATCCACTGACCCTACCCTGCTCCTTGGCTATAAATTCCCATTGCCCATACTGTATTTGGAGGTGAGCCCAATCTCTCTCCTTCACTGCAAAAGTCTATCCCAGTGGTCCCTATACCTATCGCGATGGTCCCCCCTTGAGTAAAATCTTCTTTAGCATGCTTTAAGTGTCATTTGAATACTTTTTTTCTTTAACACTATGTATAAAGCACTTTTTAAAGTAGAGGAGATAAAACAAGCAAGAGAGAGATAGTTCCTGCTCCGGAGAAACTTACAAAAAAGTAGGAAGGAATCTTTAAACTACTTTCACACACAGAAAACTTACTGCACAACAGGACAAGGGGACCATGGTCCTCGAACTGTGCACAAATCTACAGATAGCATTTCCTTTACCCTTACAGAGCATCCTGGAACCTAACAATTACAGTATTGTTTACCTCCCATCTCCAAAGAGCAATGAAATCCTTCATAGGAGTGGTAAACCGCATTCACTCCTCAACGTCCATCCAACCCTGGAATTCAACTGCTGGAAAACACAGGCAGCGCTGAAGCTGTCTTCACAGGGCATGGTCTCTGAGGAAGAGGCCATGCCCATTCTACACTACGTGGCGAGAGTGAGCGTCCAGTGAGTTAGCTGCTGCTGTGACTGACGACCACCTCATCAAAGGAGAACAGCCATGAGTCGTGGCCTTTGTCAGACCACTTTTAGAGGAGTAGTCACAACCAATGTGTAGAACTTCATTAATCCTGCTAAGAAAAGAGATAAAAGAACTCTTAAGAGTTCTTTTCTAAATTCATATTTGCTTGACTTGCAGGAGTTGAGGTGTAGCACTTCACTTCAGGCCACCATTGAAATGATGGCTTTCTACATAAAGAGGGCTGCTCATTCATGACCCTTCTTAGTCTGCCAGTCCACTAATATGGCAGGAAAAAAGTATTTAAATGGCTTATCTTTGGTTTGCTGAAAGAAAATTTCAGAATGGGATCTTCTTTCCAAGGAGACACAGACTTGAACTACGATCATTTCAGTGAGTTTCACCTCTCATGGAGATCTTCCTAAAGAGTATTTTACCATGCTTTCTTTTAGAGGAAAAGATGTCCATTGCCAAGGCCAGCAGTCCTCTGGATTTCTTCTGTGTATTTTTCCAGTTAGACCTGAGTAGCTTGTTTCTTTAGTAGAGAAAATCTGCTAGCCAAGTGCACAGCTAAAGCACAGCTAAAGTAATGTCTCTATTATGTTGACCTAGAATCTGTAATTCAAAGCTACTGTTCTTACAATTTTGAGATATCTTTCCCTGAATCATAGGAGAAAGCTAATGACTTCGAGCTCAAATGTTAAATGCTGATGCTGATTGCTGTTGGCTTTATATAGTCCCTTGGGAGCTCTTTAATTCCAGGATATTTAAAATTAATGCCTAATGTTGTAAAGAAAATTTGAAATTTTCTTTTGATTAAAACAACTTCCTTTAAAAATTAAACTATCAAAAATGAATTAAAAACTTGATTCAGCCTTGTAGAATGCTCCTGAAGAATCAGATCCTATTTTCTAAAAGTTGGGAAATAAAGAATAACTTCTAAGGCATTTTCATCTCTGGCATAGATACATATCTTAATTACCAGATAACAAGTGTCCATCTATACAGAACTAATTAAGTGAGTCATGGTACCTCCTCACAATTGATGCTGCTGTAAAAAAGAATAAGGAAAATCTCTACGTATGGATGTGAAAGGACTTTTAGGATTCATTAGGCGACCAAAGCCAGTGCAGAGCATTGCATATAGTATTCTACTTTTTATATTAACAAAAAGTAGAGATAAGAATATAAATTCATATTTGCTTGACTTGTATAAAGAAACAGTAGGAAGACAAGTAAGAAACACAGGCAATGGGGGTAAGGTAAACAGCAATGGAGAGGACAGGGGTGGAAGCAAGATTTCTCTTTGTATAATTTGTATATAGTTTAAACTTTTGAATTACATAAACGTATTAATAAAAAATTTTTAAAAACCTTAATTTCCTTGTAAGCAAGATGTCTACATTTATAGACTCATAGGTCTAAGAAATATTCAAGTTGAGATAGATAAAACTGTGAAAAATAAGTTGTTACTGAAAGTCATTTAGTGAAATTTTTCTAAGGTAGATTAAATCAAATTCTTCTTTTTTTCCTTTTTCATTTAAGAAACTGATCAATTCTTCAGATCCAGAAATTTAAAGAGAAAGTATTAGGACTCTTGATTAGGCTAGAATTGGAAAAAAACTGATATCTTTTAATATAATTAAAGTTCTGTAATAAATCATCCCAGGGTTTGTGTAGCCAGATCACACCAGATTTGAATCTATTTTAAAGCAATACTGGCTGGTACTAGAAGAAGTTTAAATTCCTGTGGATTGGGTCCAAAATTATCATAAGCCTAAAATTCTTCCTCTGTGCCCTCTAGAATTCACTGTCCATCAAAATTCCCGCAGCCTCAACTCCTTCTCTGAATGTTCCCTTTGCCATCTTGTTTAAACAGAAATCTGCAGCCCTCAAACTGTGGCTGTTTTTTCTCCTTACCCTTGAGCCTGGAGGGTGACTTCAACCAGTCCCCAGATTTTGAATGCCATCACAGGATAACTGCTGCAGAATTTCTATCCCAGCCCTGACCTCTTCCCTAAACTCCAAGTGATTAGGTCTGATTCCTTAGTATACATCTCTAGATATTGGAATTTCAAGTTTAACTTGCCAAAACAGCAACCACCAAACCACCAAATCTGCTCCTTTCTTAGTCTTTTTCATCTCTGTAAATGACTCTATCACCAGCTTAGTGCCTCAAGTCAAAAGTCCAAAAGACATCCTGATGTTTGTCTTCTTTCCAATATCCAAATCAAATCCATCAGCAAGTCCTATAGGACCAGGACCCATAATCCATTGATAGTACCACATTCTCACTATAATCCCACTGTCAAACATTATCATCTCTCCCCTGCACACCCGCAAAGTCCTTGCTCCATTCTCACTAATGGTCTCCACTTTGCTAAATCTGATCCTGGTGTGTTTGAGAGATTGCTGGGGTCAAAGGATTAGAGTGAATGGAAAGATAGGTGGTAAGAGTGAGTGGGATTAAGGAGAGTTTGACAATGACAAAGTCATAAAACCATGGGAATGAGCAGCTCCATGGGAGTAGAGGACAAGATCATTGGCTGTGAGTTCCAGTGAGAGGCCAGGGTGTTGGAAGGATCATTTATACATATATTCAAGCCAAGAATTAAGACACTAGTGGAGTTGGAGAGGGGGTGAGTCAAGAGCTAAAATTTTTGAGAAATAAGGGGGAGTGACTCTAGGGGTCAATAAATGGACAATGCAATGTGGGGTAGTAGGTGATATACTCTGGTGACTGGAGAGTAGAAGCTTTATGTTTTTAGGAATGTGGGAGAAAGTAATATCTGGAAACAGCAATGAGGATCACCCACCTCATCTTCAGGCTTTAATTCTAAAATATATACCAAATCTATTTACTCCTCTCCATTTTTACTGTTGCCATCCTAGTGCATGCTGTCTATCTTTCTCTCTCTCTCTCCTGTATCCCTGCAATCGAGCTTCCTAATTGGCTTCCTTGATCTTTCACCAAAATTTTATTTTGTGCATCTTTGATGCTGTGATTTGTTTTAACCTGATGAAATTCACTGAGAAAGAAGGTGCCCAATAGAAAATTAAACTGAATCCCAGATTGTGACTACTTTGATGACTAAGTCAGAATTGAATGAATTGTGTGTCTTCTACTCAATTTTTTGCTCTTTTTTAGCTATGATTTCTTTTTTTTTCTGGTTAAACAATGTTGAGATCTCTTAGCATTATATCTAGGAGAAAGATTTGATACTTAAATGTCACTACAGATTTTGGATGATTTTCCTAATATATATTATCAATTGTTTAATAACAATTATTCTAACACTTAAGGCAGGGAAATTTTATGAAGCAAATTCATAACTTTAAAATATTTTAAGGATTGTATGCCAGAACAAAATCATGTGTTCCTCATGTGTGTGAGTGACAAAATAAAATTATTAACAATACTCTAGAAATGTATCCTATGGAAGCAACTAAAAATATACACAAAAATTAGTCTATAAGGCTGTTTATAGAAGCATGTTTACACTGTTAAAAAAAAGTGCAAGCAATCTAAATGTTCAAAAATAGAATCATCTTAGACTGTTTTAAAAAATAATAGTGCCCTGCCCTACTTCTGATCAATTCAGTCAGGACCTCTGGGAGCAGAGGCCCAGGCACCAGCATTTTTAAAAAGTTCCTCCAGGGGTTCTAATGTGCAGTTATCGAGTGAACTATCTCAGGTGAATTTACCCAGTCTTATGTCTTTATACACCATCAACATGTTGAGGGAGTCCCAAATTTACATCTCCAGCCTGGACTGCCGCCCCTCCCTTCTGACTCCATTCTTATAAACCCAACTGCTTACTCAACATGGCTCTTTGAACGTCTAATAAGCATCTCTAATTTAATGTGAACTCTTTTATTTTTACCCCACTCCCATTTCCACCCAATGTTTAATTCTGTCAGCTCCAAGTTCAAAATATATCCAGAATACAACCATTACTCACCAACTCCACCTTCTCTACCTTGGCCCATGTCATCTCTTGCCTGGGTTTTATTGCAATAGCTTCTTAACACAGCTAGCAGAGTGATGACTTTAAAATGCAACTTAGTTTATGTCTCTCCTCTAGTCAAAACCCTTTTAATGGCTTCCCATCTCACTCAGAGTAAAAGCCAAAGTCTTTATAATGGACCTGATTGGGTCGCCCACAGCCTCTTCTGACCTCATGACCTCTCCTTCCACTATCTCCCTAATTTGCTGTTACCCAGCCATAGTGGCCTCCTTCCTCTAATAAGCCTGGCATGTTCTTCTGCCTTAGGGCCTTTGCAGGCCCACTGCCTGGGAAGTTTTCCCAAATATCCTTATAGTCAACTCCTTCACTTCCTTTAGATTGAAGTTCAAATGTCACTTTATCAGCGAAGTCTTCCCCAAACACCCTAAAATAGTATCCAACGCCAATACTCTCTATCCCTCTTTTCTCCAGAGCACACATTATCATCTGATATACTATGTGTTTACTTGTTTGTTTACTGTCTGTCTTCCCCACTAGGATGTAAGTTCTGTGAGGGCAGGGTTGTTTTGTTTTGTTTATCACTGTATCCCTAGCCTTGAACAGTGCCTGACACATAGTGGGTCCACAATACATATTTGTTGAATAAATGAATATATAAACATATTTTCTCCACTATTTTTTCCCCACACAAATGGTTAGCTAGCCAAACTTATCCAGTTTCTCTGCTTACTATACCATTGCAATTTATAAGCAAATTGAACCTTTACAATGTGCTAATTGACATGGAAGGGTTTGACATGACAGGGTTTGACAAGTTAGCAGTGGGGCTATAAATCATATACACTATATGCACATGTATATACACATATATATGTCTATCAATGTATGCGTACATATATATACGTACATGTAAACACCATATACAACCATCCTGCTCCATCACTGAACAATCCAGTTTAGGAACTGCAAGGAATTTAGAGATTATCCAGTGACCCAAACCCCGCAATTTTTTCTTTCCAGAGTACCATGAATCATCAATTCTGTGGTCCTAATAGCCTCATGACAAGAGCCATTAGCATATTCTTCTGTATCCCCTGAAAAAATATTTCAACTAGCTTCACCTGCTCTGTACATTCAAAACTAGTTAGATAAAAGGCAGAAAGCAAAACTAGTGTCTGAACTGCCTGAATCATATATACAGGGCTGGCTAAGGTAATGGATTACATGGTTCTGTATTCAGTTAGTTGTGAACAGTAGGAAAGGCCCTAAAAATATTGTAATTCATATACTCCCTCCCTAGTCCTTATTTACCTCCTCCCCACTTCAGCCCCACATAGTCACACAAGCAGCCCAAATTTTCAAAAAGGCACTGAACAACAATACAAGCCTGGCAGAAATCTGACATCACTCCAGCCTTGAACTTGAAATCATTTGCCTAGTGAGAGCAGCCCTCAGCTGCACTGTGACTCAGCATTTTAGGGTGCCTGAGACATGAAATGAGATAAAGGTCTTATTCCCTTCATGGCATTAGCTAAATTTGGAGCTAAAATAAATGAGCTAATACCTTAAAAAGAGAAAGTCAGTGGCTGAAATGTTATAGTGCTCACACCGACATAGGTTTGACTCAACATGTGATGATAGGGGGAGAGCATGTGTCAGCTGAATCACACAGAACTGTTCCGAAATAACTTGTTGACCTATAAAATTAGCAAATAACAATGCTGACTACAATTAACACTCAGAAAGGGAGAAAATATTGTAAATAAATGAAAACAAAATAAAAATATGAACTGTGATGACTGGTATAGAGTCAGGTAAAAAATAATTTAAAGCTAGGGAGGGAATTCACCTAGCTACTCTTGACTAGAATATCAAAAGCTAAAATTGAACCAAGTGAGGATTTTTATTTCCCCTTGCAAAAAAAAAAAAATTGAGTAAAACTGAAAGAAAAAAGTCCAGCTCTTTTTGACTCTTTATGGGCAGAAAGAAAGGTGAAAATAAGAGAAACTATCTGAAGGTTCCAATAAAGGCAAAGTTTTCAGTTCATATTCTCATGTGGAGCTGGAAGTGACGGAGGAAGAAGAGAATATGGTAATTTGCAAGCAGAGAGATCTAGAGGTGAGATCATGAAAAAGGACTGAGGGGCATTCCACACAGGCAACGGGGGGGGGGGGGGGGGGGGGGGGGGGGGGGGGGGCCGGGAGCCGGGGAATCCCACTAGGGAAGCCAGGAGTTTAAATGAGTAAAGACAATGAGTAGAGATGTGGAGACAGCCTATAGGCAAATGGGCAAAAAACAACTGCTAATACTTAGTTTTAGCTCCTGTTCTAACTACTCTATATGTATTAACTCTTTTAATCCTCAGAACAAGCCAATGATATAAATACTATTAAATCCCATTTTACACGTGAGGAAACAGCCTCAGAAAAGTAACTTGCTCAAGGTCACGTTAATAAGTGGCAGAGCCAGGCTACCAACCCACACAATGTAACTCCACCACAACTTGATACTGCCCCTTATGAACATCTCAAAAGCGAAAAGGAAGTGGGGAAACGGAAATTATTGAGGCCTTTAGTGCATTCAAAACCAGATCTTGTGGGGCACAGAAGAATTCCTTCCCCTAAATAACCTACAGCCTATTAAGGGAGTTCAGACTCACACCAAAATACCCTTCAAACTGCACATCAGACCTCTCTACAAGGGCACAGGCCAAGAGTAGCGGCAACTCAAATGAGACAGCAGTGTCCATCAGGTTGTGGAATCAAGGAAGACTTCACAGAAAGAGTAGCTTTTCGGACAGAATTTCAGGAAAAGGGAAGAGTTAAGTGGAAGAAGCAACATGACTCCTTATCAGTTACTCCCCAGCGTTTTCAGGACACACGTCCAACTCCTGGGCATGGTACTCAAGGCCCTCCACAGCCAGGTCTGGAGGAACGCCAAGGAGAGAGAGCATCCCGAGCGAGATGCTTACGCTGGAGTCTCCACCAGTCCAGCTTCCAAAGGATCAGAACACCTTCTTTCTGTCTCCATAAACCCTTGGTGGGTTGAAGACAGGCACTACGACTCACTCTTTTCTAACACTCCCCTCCCTGGCCGGGCGTCTGCACATCTTAGCCCGTGGCAGGCGCACAGCACACATTTTCTGAAGCGAATGCAAACCAGTGGCCATCAGTCCCCAGTGTCCGTGCGCCCAGTCTGCCCTAGCCCACCCAGACCTCCGGTGTCGCCTGGTCTCAAAGCTACCCAGTAGGAGACTGAAACACTCGACCAGATGCAACGGGCGCACCTTGGTTTGGCTCTGGATGCCGCAAACCAACCGTGAAAGACATGGGACAATGGTGAAATCCTAAACACGGACTAGCAATTCGATGAAGGAATTAATTTCATTAGCTGTGATGATGTCTGTCTTAAGAAGTCACTTGCTGGATACATATACTTCGGGTACGGAGTGGGGGCGACAAATGGAACAAAATTGGTAAAAGGCAGCTAACTGCTGTACTCGTGGGAGTGATATACTACTTTCGGTGAATGTTTGAAAATTTCCTAAAACACACACACACACACACACACACACCCCGAGGGCTGTTGTCACCGCAAGCCCCGAGGGAAGCGGACCCAGAGGGCCCACCGCAGCGTCTCAGGTTCCGAGGACGAGCTCCGCGAGCGGGCCTCCCGCCGGGCTCGACCTGGCCGCGGGGCGGCCTCTTCAGCCCTCAGTACCCTCCAGCAACGCCTGCGGAGAGAGCCGAATCCCCGGCGAGCGCCGCGCAGAGCCCCTCCTCAGCGTCCGCCCCGGCCCCGCCAGCACCCCGAGAAGAAGCGCGCACTCCTCAGGCTCCGCCACCACGCACGACCCTAGCGGCCGCTCGGGGGCGGGCCCCGCGCAGCGACGTCACGGCGCGCCATGCGCCGGGTCGAAGTTCAGCCCCGCCCTCGCTTCCCCCTCGCTGTCTCCTCGGCCTGCGCTGCCGCCGCCGCCGCTGTGGGCCCGGCTCCGCTCCGTCCGCTGCGCCGCTTTCTTCCCTCCGCGTTGCCCGGCCGGCCGCCATGGCGAACGTGGCCGACACGAAGCTGTATGACATCCTGGGCGTCCCGCCCGGCGCCAGCGAGAACGAGCTGAAGAAGGTATCGGGGAGCGCGCCGGCCAGGCAGGGTGTGAGGGCGCGGGCCTGCGCGCTGGGGCGGCCCACGAGCCGGCGCCGGCCGCTGCGGCCCCGGCCGCGGCACTCCGGCCTCGGCTGACCTTGGGCCAGCGGCCCCGCCCGTAGATGCATCAAGTCAAACCCACCCCTGCGCAAACGCCGAAGACGCTTCCTCCCTCCTTCCCCCGGCGCGGCGCTCCCCGCGCGGAGGTCACCACCTGGAAAAACAGGTTGGACCGAGGCGCCCGCGCATCCCGGCCGGGAGAGGAGCTGTCCGCGCCGGGGCCGGGCCCGCGCCGGTGCGGGGCCCGGAGGGCCGGGCGGTCGGGATGGGCGCTGGGGCCGCGGCCGCGGGAGCTGCGCCCGCCCTCCGCTCGGGGCCCGGTGGTGGCGGGGGTGTGCGGCGGGCATGGTTCTGTGGACAGGTACTCAGACGTTCGGTGCCCGCAGAGGAGCCCGCCGTGCCCAGCCAGACGCCGGGGCGCGCCGCCTAAAGATAAATAGAGGCCTCGCTATCGCTCTTCGCAGTGCTGCGACTCTTTGGTCTCAGGATTGCAGAGCCCTGGAGGCGGCTGATCCAGCCCCACGGCATCCTCCCGGAGCCGAGGGCATCCGGGTTGGCAGGCTGGGAAAAGGAGACTGGTCCTCCGGCGGTGGGACGGTGGAGGTGGAGTAGCGCGGACTTCCTGTGCCCGACCGGAAGTGCTGGTCCGCGTTATGTAACGCGTGTGTCTGGGGTGCGCGCTGGGGCTGCGTCCCCCCGCCTGGTGCGTGCCGCCCCGCGGGGCTGAGGGCGCCCCAGCGATGACGACCCGGGTTAATCCGCCATGTGAAGGTAGAACACGGCCTGGCAGTCTTCTTGGCTTCCCTCATGTTGCGGAGAGGGAAGGCAGGAGCTGTCCTGAGTAGGGGTTCTTGCCTTAGCGTCACTTTTAGTAATAATGCTTTGCAGTTTGTAAAGCTGAACAGTCATTTCTTTACGTTCGTTGGAGCCTTTTTGGTCTAGTTACTGGCCATCAAAAACGTTTGACAACAGTGGAAATAGAGAATTTTTCAGTATTTTGGTTTTTTCCAAAGAAAAAATTGTTCTATTGTTCGTATCTGACTTGAACCTATTTTCAAGTATAACTACTGTTTGCTCTGTTATATCAAATTAGTGAGTAAACAATATTAAGATGGAAAATGCTAAACAATTCCAAGGAATGAAAGATACTTGTGAAAGGTTATGATTTTAGGACATTGCTTCTCAGAAAAGTGGATATTAGGTTAGTACTCACAAATCTGTAAACCGGTCTTTGTATGTAACCTTTTTTTTAATTCTTTATTACAGGCCTACAGAAAGTTAGCCAAGGAATACCATCCTGATAAGAATCCAAATGCTGGTGACAAAGTAAGTTAAGATATTTGAGATTTTTTTCCCTGAAGTTTCAGTTTTAAACTTAAATTGCCCTCTTTGAAAAAAGGAATATTGTAAGAAAAGTCCATCTATGTCCATAAAGCCAAATTTTTATGTTAAAGAGTATTTTGGTTTTGCCATGGGAATACTAACATTCTGGGCATTGGTAGGTAGGAAATAGGAACCAGAATCAAACTAAAGGTGACTTGCAACTTTTATTAGAGTTACGTGGATTCTAGATTCCTGTAGCCTTTCCTCTCTCTTCTCTTTGAAAATTCAGTTGTTTTCATTTTTATTTTTTCTTTATAGTTCAAAGAAATAAGTTTTGCATATGAAGTACTATCAAATCCTGAGAAGCGTGAGTTGTATGACAGATATGGAGAACAAGGTCTTCGGGAAGGGAGCGGCGGAGGTGGTGGCATGGATGATATTTTCTCTCACATTTTTGGTGGGGGATTGTTTGGCTTCATGGGCAATCAGAGTAGAAGTCGAAATGGCAGAAGAAGAGGAGAAGACATGATGCATCCACTCAAGTAAGTATCTTTTTCTTTTTTAAAAAAATATTAAGTGCTTTGTTTTCAAGTAGTAATATTCAGTAGAGGAAAAAGTATCAAAAAATGTTCCATCCCTCATCAGAAAAAAAAATCTTCTATTTGCCTTACTGTCCTCATTGGGTGACTAAATTGAATTTGATAGCCTGATGCTTGTATGTTGCTACAAATTTTAAAGGATTGTTGGTGTTTTTACTGCGTAGGAAGATGATTTTGTTATATGCTTCTGAGGCTGCTTGTTACTATATGATTTAAAATTTCAATTATGAAGATTCTTTTCTTTGACGTCTGTAGATCTTCCAAGTTACTTTTTATTTAAAAACTTACAAAGTAAGTGACTGTCTGGCTAGTTTGTTTACATGTTACAGTCACTCATTACTTGATCCTCAATGTGAACTCTCCTAAAGTGGTTGCCATGGAGCTTGCTGGCTTCAAGCCTGACATTAACCTGCCAACATATGAATGGTGCCTGACCTTGATCTTAGACTTCGAACCCATGAATATGAACCCTCTATAATATGAACATAACTATTTCAGTTTGCAAAATTTGTGAAGTCTTTTATCTGTTAATTTTTTCGTGAACCAATGATGATTTTACTAGTGAATGCCAAAGAAAGTTCAGTGTTTATTTAAAATATTTCATATTATCTAGTTTATACATTTGAGTAGATTAGAGGAACTACTCTGTTACATTGTTTGAGTCTCATTCTTAAATTTGTTTGTATTTTAAAAGAATTTATCCTCAGAAATAAATTATCATTTGGATATCATTCCAAGAGTGATATTCGTGCTCCGTGGGTTAGTTCTTCCATGTTTTTGTTTGATGTAGAAATGGTCTGAGAAGTAATAGGATTGAGAGAGTGCTTGCTGTACCTTATAGTTCTTCATATTCTCTTTAAAAATTTTTTTCATACTATACAGTAGATGCAGTTTAACGTTATTTAAAATTTTCCTGTTTTATAGCATTTCATTTTGAGTGCCTTTATAGGATTCCAGTCTGTGATTTATTTAATCATTCACCTTTTCTGTAGAATGTTGCCAGTCTTTTTCTATAATAAATAGTGCTGCCTTGAGGATCTTTATATCCAGCTTTGCCACTTCTTGGCAGAGATTCCCAGGCAGGCGTCAGTGTTTTGAGGCTAATAAAGACAACTAAATTGCCTGGATTGTGCCAGTTTAGCCCCACTGGTGAAGAATGCCAGCTTCGCCAGACCATTAACCCACATTTTTCCTTCCTTGGCCATGTTTGTTGGAATGAGGATTTTTCTGGCCTCTTAGATAATGGTTTTGCATACTAATTGTAATTTAATATGTAGGGGGTAAAAGACCTACCTATTTGTTTTTTGTAAATGACTTGGTTAAAGGTTCTTTTTTTTTTTTTAAGAGAAGTAGGGCGAGTTTTACTTGAGCCAGAGTGAGGATTATAACCTAGGAAAGCCTTAAAAAGTGTTCTGCGGTTAAAGGTTCTTAATAAGGAGTATAAAAGACAGGTGCAACCAATTGCTTTTATCCAATTGCTTTTATCCAAGGTTAAGCCGTAGATATGCTGTTGTTTGGAAGTGTTGGTAATGTTTTGTCTGTAAGTGTTTTGTTCTTGTACTACCTAGAATGTATAAAAGTTTTAGCTTGAAATAACAATTTTGAGAAAGTTTGAATACTACAAAATAGTACAGGTGCTTTGCAAAATACTTTAACTATTTTTTTGTTTTTTACTACTAAAACAGAAGTAGAGTTTTACTACTAAAGGAGATTTAAAAACACCATGAGAAAGGTAGAACCAAATTAAATGCGTTGCTGCCAGATCCTAAATGAATAGTATTTTTGAGACTTTTGATGTACATAGATTTTTTTTGAGATTAGTGTGGAAATGAATGGTCCTATAAATCAAATATGTTATATGAATAAAAGTGAGTTGTGTTTTGTCAGTTGTATGTTTTTAATAGGCTTTTTAACTCAACCTTTTTGGGTTGTCAACCCCTTTGAAAATTTGGTAAAAGTTGTTCAAATACACAATTTTGCTAATAATTCAGTGTGTTCTTCAGACCTCTAAAACTTGTAGGCTCTCTATTGAAAACCTGTACTTTTCCTCTCTGTCGCACTGTAGATAAGGGCACTTTTTTTTTTTTTTTTGTGAGACATATGCAATCTAAATGCTTCCTATGAGTTGTAATATAACTTTGTAGCCTTTCTGAATTGTCCTTGGAGGGAGCAGAGCCTTGTAATAGAGCATGGACTCTGGAGCCAGGCTGCCTGTGTGATCTTGGGCAAGTTACTTAACCTTTCTGTGCTCAGTTTTGTCTTGTAAAATGGAGACAATAATTGTACCTTTTTCAGAAGATTCGATTAGGTGGAGGGCTCCTGCCTGAGGCTAGAAGAAGGTTGTGATGCTTGAGTTTGTGCAATTATCAGCTTTCTCAGAAAATGCAGTGTAGCAGACTGTTGGCCTGATCCTGTAGGTTCTGGCTTTGAGCACCCTATATACTGTCCATAGCCATAAAATCTTCCTGCTAATTTAAGTCACAAAATAAAACCTTAGGTTTACTTAATGTAAGATGTTTTTGAATTCTTTGTTTTAAAAGATTAGAGTGAGATTTGCTATATCAGTTGTCACTTATATCTTGTATTTAAGAGAACTTGGCAAAATTTGATTGAACCTCATTCTTTTTTCCCCAGAGTATCTTTAGAAGATCTGTATAATGGCAAGACAACCAAACTACAACTTAGCAAGAATGTACTCTGTGGTGCGTGCAATGGGTAAGCGTGTGTTTTGGTTTATGATGTAAATTTCATCTGCTCTTTCAGTGGCACAGTTAGTCTACACCAGGTAAAAATTGTTCATGATTTAAAACTAACTACCTAACAAAGAACATTTTCTGATACGTCTGAAAGTCAGTTTAAATACCATTCATTGGGAGTTGAAAAGGAGGGTGAAAAACACAATTCCTGTTTGTCATGGCCTATTGGAATGGTCTATGGGCAAAAGTTTAATTTATACTTTCTCTTGCTTTAGCCAAGGTGGAAAGTCTGGAGCTGTTCAGAAGTGTAGTGCCTGTCGGGGTCGAGGTGTACGCATCATGATCAGACAGCTGGCTCCAGGAATGGTACAGCAGATGCAGTCTGTGTGTTCTGATTGTAATGGAGAAGGTACGCATGCCAGTGCTTCTCTGCTCTTATGTTGAAATGAATTGGGAATGCAGAAATTGGAGAGGCTTGCGATTTTTCTTTTTTAACGTGTGTTTCTATTTGTCTTATTAAAGAAAAAATAGAGAGTTCTAAAAGAAAAATGTGAAATAATTATTCCATTATGCATAGGCCCAATGAATACAGATAAACAGTCAATTTGTATTATGTTCAGTGAAATGTTAGTCTTTTTTAATTCCAAAAAGACTGGCAAAGTTTTTTGTCCCTTTGTATTTTCAAAGGTTATATTTGATAAAGAGGGAGACAGCAAATTGTTTAGTTATCATTCGGGTAAGTGGAGGATTTTACTGTAAAGCTTTAGTTAGTTTTTAAGGGTAGACATTGGGATTGATGCTCTTCCCACAGAAGTAAATGTTTTAGGCTTTGTGGGCAGAAATGGTTTTTAAACCTACTACTCACCTCAACCCTAATTTTAGCACTTTTATAGCCACAGACAATATGTAAACAAATGGGCGTAACTGGCTTCTAATTAAACATTACAAAAACAAGAGCATGTCCAATTTGGCCTGTGGGCCTTCGTTTGCCAACCCCTGTTCTAGAGCAGTGCTATCCAATAGGATTTTTCTGCAATGATGGAAATGTTCTATATATGCAGTGTCTAGTACGGTAGCCACTAGCCACCTGTGGCTATGGAGTACTTGTAATGTGGCTAGTGCGACTGAGGAACTGATTTTTTTTTTTTTTAATTTTAATTAATTTAAACTTAAAACTAAATAACCACAGATGGCCTGTGGCTACCATATTGGACAGCACAGTTTCAAATTGCTTTTGAGCATCCTTTTCCAAATTGCTTCTGGAAGTGATGAGATAATTTGGAGAAGCTGCGTATTATATTCTCCTGCTAGAGAGTCTCAGTGCATTTTACCTTATTAAAGTTTCTAATAATTCCCACTATTAAGAAACCAGAATTGACTGAAATCTTTTCTCATGTACCATTACCACTTTTAGGAACTGGTGTTTTGTAGAACATATTTTGCAAAAGCAGTGTTCTAGAAACAGTCCCTGAAGTTATTAATTATACATGTCATCTAAGCAGTAAAGTGTGCCAGTAATCAGCCATTAGAAACCAATGCTATTTTTTCACAGTATACTATGTACAACTTGAGTTTTACTTTATTATGCCACAATAAAATGTTTCAAAAGAGTGCATAGAAGAGAAAAGAAGCTGTGTTATCCTAAACATGGTAGGGAGGTACTCAGTGTCAGCTAAAGTTCAGTCATCTCCAGTTGGTTTTGGATAATTCTCAATGATGCGTACCTCAATAAAAGGAAGGTCCATAATGGGGGACACCTGAGCAGGGTTTAGTCTGTGAAATAAATAAAATCCAGTACCAACTATACGATGTGATAATGAGCCATAAAGGATATTTAAATTTTTATTTGGGTTGTGTCTGTTAACAGAGTTAAACTTAAATGAAACTAAGACTGAAAACAAAATAATGAAGAAACACTTGTAGAAGCTTCAGCATCTGACTAGCCATTTCGTTTCCTTGATCCTTAGGCTTTGTTTTACCTTTAGAAAGTAGAGTCAGGAGCCAAGAAAGTATTGTTGTTTAAGGTACATTACAGTCTGAAACGAGACTGGGTAGCTGGGTCCTTCAGTACCCTGTAGTAAGATGTGAGTTTTTGTTATGAGGAATGATACTTTAAAGAAAACTTTAGGTAGCAATTAAAAGAAGTTCAGAAAATTTCTTTAATGAATAAAGGCATTTTCAAGACCTGTCTTACTTAAGAGTACAGTATAGTACTCTTGCTGGAAGTTTGAATGACCTCTCTTTGCAGGAGAGGTAATTAATGAAAAGGACCGCTGTAAAAAATGTGAAGGGAAGAAGGTGATTAAAGAAGTCAAGATTCTTGAAGTCCACGTAGACAAAGGCATGAAACACGGACAGAGAATTACGTTCACTGGGGAAGCAGACCAGGCCCCAGGAGTCGAACCAGGAGACATTGTTCTTTTGCTACAAGAGAAGGAACATGAGGTAATCTCCTTTTTGTTTGTTTTATTCAGAAATGGGTCTTGGGCCGGCGCTGTGGCTTAGCGGTTAAGTGCACGCGCTCTGCTGCTGGCGGCCCGGGTTTGGATCCGGGTGCGCACCGACGCACCGCTTCTCTGGCCATGCTGAGGGCGCGTCCCACATACAGCAATTAGAAGGATGTGCAGCTATGACATACAACTATCTACTGGGGCTTTGGGGGAAAAAATTAATAAATAAAATTATTTAAAAAAAAAACAGAAATGGGTCTTCCATGCAAGATACAGCTTAGATCTGTTTGGGTTCGCTGGAGTAACACTGATCATAGACGAAGTTGTTATTGTTAAGTAGTTAGGCTGAGTTCATAAGAGCTGTCTGGTTTGTTTAGTACAGGCATACTTCAGAGATATTGCAGGTCACTTCCAGGCCAGTGCAACAAAGTGAGTCACACGAATTGTTTGGTTTCCCATTGCATATAAGAGTTATGTTTACACTGTAGTCTGTTAAATATGCAATAGTATTATGTCTAAGAAAACAATATACATACCTTAATTAAAAAATACTTGATTGGTAAAAAATGCTAATCATCTTCTGAACCTTCAGCAAATCATAAATCTTTGCTGATGGAGAGTCTTGCCTCGGTGTTGATGGCTGCTGACTGATCAGGGTGGTGGTTGCTGAAGGCTGGGGTGGCTGTGGCAATTTCTTAAAATAAGACAACAGTGAAGTTTGCCACTTGAGTGACTCTTCCTTTCATGAACAATTTCTCTGTAGAATGCGATGCTGTTTGATAGCATTTTACCCACAGTAGAACTTCTTTCAAAATTGGAGTCAGTTCTCTCACTCAAACCCTGCTGCTGCTTTGTCAACTAGGTTTACGTAATATTCCAAATCCTTTGTTGTCATGTCAACAGTCTTCACAGCATCTTCACCAGGAGTATATTCCATCTCAAGAAACCACTTTCTCTGCTCATCTACAAGAAGCAACTCCTCATCCGTTAAAAGTTTTTCTTTTTTTTTTGTGAGGAAGATCAGCCCTGAGCTAACATCCATGCCAATCCTCCTCTTTTTGCTGAGGAAGACCGGCCCTGAGCTAACATCTATTGCCAGTCCTCCTCCATTTTTTCCCTTTTTCTCCCCAAAGCCCCAGTAGATAGTTGTATGTCATAGTTGCACATCCTCCTAGTTGCTGTATGTGGGATGCCGCCTCAACATGGCCAGACAAGCAGTGCATTGGTGCACGCCCGGATCCGAACCTGGGCTGCCAGTAGCAGAGCATGCGCTCTCAACTGCTAAGCCATGGGGCCGGCCCCACGTTAAAAGTTTTATCATGAGATTGCAGCGGTTCAGTCACATCTTCAGGCTCCACTTCTAATTCTAGTTGCCATGCTGTTTCTACCACATTTGCAGTTACTTCCTCCATTGAAGTCTTGAACCCCTCAAAGTCGTTGATGAGGGCTGGAATCAACTTCTTTCAAACTCCTGTTAACATTGATATTTATTTTAAATAATAAGACTTGCAAGTTGAAATTACTCCTGATTTTTTTTACAGCTGATCCATGGGCTACAGAAGGGATGTTGTCGTAGGCATGAAAACAACATTAATCTCATTGTACATCTCCATCAGAGCTCTTGGGTGACCAGGTGCATTGTCAATAAGCAGTGATATTTTGAAAGGAATTTTTTTTTCTGAGCAGTAGGTCTCAGCAGTGGGCTTAAAATATTCAATCAACCATGTTGTAAACAAATGTGCTGTCATCCAGGCTTTGTTGTTCCATTTATAGAGCGCAGGCAGAATAGATTTAGCATAATTCTTAAGGGCCCTAGAATTTTTGGAATGGTAAATGAGCATTGGCTTCAACTTAAAGTCACCAGCTGCATTAGCCCCTAACAAGCGAGTCAGCCTGTCCTTTGAAGCTTTGAAGTCAGGCATTGACTTCTCCTCTCTAGCTATGAAAGTCCTAGATGGCATCTTCCAATATAAGGCTATTTCATCTACGTTGAAAATCTGTTGTTTAGGGTAGCCACTGATTATCTTAGCTAGATCTTCTGGATAACTTGTGCAGCTTATACATCAGTATTTGTGCTTCACCTTGCCTATTATGTTATGGAGATGACTTCTTTCCTTAAACTTCATAGACTAACCTCTGCTAGCTTACAGCTTTTCTTCTGCAGCTTGCTCACCTCTTTCAGCCTTCCTAGAATTGAAGACAGTTGGGCCTTGCTCTGGTTTAGGCTTTGGCTTAAGGGAATGTTGTTGCTGGTTTGATCTTCTATCCAGACCACTAAAACTTTCTCCATATCAGCAGTAAGGCTGTCTTGCTTTCTTATCATTTGTGTGTTCACGAGTGGCACTTTTAATTTCTTTCAGGAACTTTTCCTTTGCATTCACGGTTTGGCTGACTGGCACAAGAGGCCTAGCTTTTGGCCTGTCTTACCTTTCGATGTGCCGCCTTCACTAAGCTTAATCATTTCTAGCTTTTGATTTAAAGTGAGAGACTTGTGATTCTTCCTTTCACTTGAACACTTAGAGGCCATTGTAGGGTTATTAATTGGCCTAAATTCAATATTCTATCTGAGGGAATACGAAGGCCCAAGGAGAGGGAGAGGCATGGGGGAATAGCCAATCTGGCTGGTCAGTGGAGCAGTCAGAACACACACAACATTTATCAATTAAGTTTTCCATCTTAAATGGGCACAGTTTGTGGCACCCCAAAACAATTAGAATAGTAACATCAAAGATCACTGATCACAGACACCATAACAAATAATGAAAAAGTTTGAAATATTGCGAGATTTACCGAAATGTGACACAGATGTGAAGTGAGCCGATGCTGTTGGAAAAATGGCACCAAAAGACTTGCTTGACGCAGGCTTGGCACAAACCTTCAATTGCAGTAAAGCAAGGTATGCCTGTAGACCAACAAGGCAGGTGTAGTCAGAAGCACTGTAGAAGGTCATAGCTCTGCCACTGCACTGTACCCTTAAGTAATCCTATTGTCTCTACCCCATTTTCCTTGTTTATGAAAATAAGGGCATTGGACGGGGTGATCTAAGTTGCACTGTGAAACTCCTTTGATGGGTGGTAAGTGGCCAGGGCTTCAGTCGCCAGTGCTGCTCTGTTGATTTGTTTTACATATCAGGTATCCAGTTGAGCTTTTCTTGACATAAAATCTTCTGCCGTTAAAAAAAAATTTTATTTTAAGATTTCTGATTGAATATGTATTGTATCTGTTATGTACAGGGCAAAATGAACCAGTCTGTGTGATCTAGTATATGTTATTTTGATTATACTATTGCACCTATATTTTTTAATGTGCTGTATAACATACTGTAGATCTTTATTCATGAAGAATGTGTCTGGAGCTCTTCATGAAACACCCCTTTAGTATAATCACCCAAATTCTTGAATATTGAAGCATTTGACAGGGTTCTGGCTTCGTACTTGATCACATTGACTCGAGTTCTTCTGAAAGTCTTTACTTGTACATCACAAGTCAACCACTTTTTTAGTTTACGCTAAAATTTTCTCCCATTTGATGGTGATTTCTAGAAATAAAGTAAATTTTAAAAATCACTTCAAGTATCCAATAGAGAATAAAGCCATGTTGAGTTGCAGATTCTGGGAATTTGATTAGATTCCTTCCCTCACTGGGTTGTGATTTGCTCTCCTACACTAGTTTTTCTCAGGGTATACTAGTCAAATTTCTTGCCTTAGCCAAGCTATAAATTACTATGTGGTTCTTGGCCCTTCGTGGATATTGCCAAACCTACAAATGGCAGGGGTCTCCTAGATTGCTAAAAAATAGGAGTAATTTCTACAATTCTGCCTTAGGGTTTTGTAGGTTGAAATATTTTAACTCTTACAAGATTCTCTGTTAACTGGCATTTTAGCCACTTCCTCATTTGTTTAATTTTGCCTTCCATGAACAACACCATACAAGGCATAAAAGACAGAAAGATAGAAAGACAGCCAAGTAAATGAGACGTTTATAATCTGCTTGGTATAGAGTAAATATATATTGTATATATATTTAATATATATAATATAGAGTAAAATGTATTATAAGATGGTGCAAACAGCATGTGGGTATTTTCATTGATATATCATTGGAACAGTTTGAGGGCACTTATCAAATGATGTCTGGCAGTGCAGCAGAGGGAGAGTAGTGAGGAAGTAAAGAAGTAATGCTTATTTGGAGGAGAGTAAAGATGGTGTTTTTGAGTTTTTGGCATGTCAAACTGATGGTGAAACCTTTTTTTACCACTAAGTTCAGTCTTTAATGTTGCTATATAATTAAATTGGGATTTTTAAAATAAAGAGCACTGGATTTGGAGACAAGGGACTTAAGTTCTGACTCTCATTTATTAGCTTTGGCTTCCTGGGGCTTGGCTTTGCTTGCTAAAAACAAAGATAGTCCTCCCTCAGAAGGATGTTAGAGAATCAGATGAGGGAATGAATAAGCTGCTTGTCTTTCTGGGGCTGTAGGGAGGTGTTTGGAAGTAAGTTACTTCTTAAAATTGTTGGCAGCAGTGGAATTGCATGCAATTTCCAACAGACAGCAGATGTAACAGGTTGTCTCAAGTAGAAAATAGAAGATGGTAAAGGTTAGAATGGAAGTTCATCTAATAAGAGGTCACAGGTTCTTCCTTCTTGGTTTTATTATGACCAGTAAAATAAATTTGAGCCCAAAATGAGATTTAGGCATCTTATTTAATTTATACCACTGAAAATATTAACCCTCTGAAGAAAACTTGACTAGTTTGAACTAGTTCATGAGAAAGCTTGTTATTTTGTTTTGGGCTTTTTTTCCCCCCATTCCTAACACTTGTGCTGAAGGAATTGTCAGGCCATGAGATTAGGGTGGGTGCTGTAGCTGAAACACGGTATAAATCTTCTGGTCTAAAAACGTTGGATTTTGAGAGTGCTATACATTACGTGTATTCATCTTTCTGTATAAGTGTTTGTATATTTTGGTGATCTGGCTACCATTGTGCGTTTGTACAGCAAAGAACCACAGTATTTGGTGATGTTAGTCCCTCCTCAGTACTCTATACGTTTTTCTTTCAGAAATTATTATAGCTTCTAAGTGTTTTACTGTCTGGTTCTTGGTAGTCCCTCCTCATTAAATCTTGTTTTCAGAAATTCCCTGACTGTCCTTGCTTTGTTTATTCTCCACTTGAATTTTAGCATCAAATTGTCTAGCCTACCCACCACTCCCTCTGGTCCCCTCCCCCCAAAAAACAACTGTGGTATCATTTTTTTATTAGAATCACTTTAAGTTGAGCTCTCCTATCCAAGAATATGATATCCTTTCTTGCTCTCTACTTCTTATATAGCTTTCAGCAAAGGATATTTGGTTAAAGATGGTTCTTACAACACTAATATTGTAAGATGTTCAGAAATCCTAGCATTTTATAGTTGTAAAAGCATTGGGAAGTCCTGCATGAAAGAAATCTTATTGAAATTAATTTTCCCACCCTTTGTGAGAAACGCTTGAGTAAATGTACATAGATATGCATTCAGTGGTTTTCAAACTTTAGTGTACATTAGAATCATAAGTGTCCTCGTGCTGCTGAGGCTGCTGGTCCAGGACCACTGGTCAAGATAATGGTTTGAGGGGCCGGCCCCGTGGCATAGCGGTTAAGTGCGCGCACTCCTCTTCTGGCGGCCTGGGTTCGGATCCCGGGCGTGCACTGACGCACCGCTTGACAGGCCATGCTGTGGCGGCGTCCCACATAAAGTGGAGGAAGATGGGCACGGATGTTATCTCAGGGCCGGTCTTCCTCAGCAAAAAGAGGAGGATTGGCATGGATGTTAGCTCAGGGCTGATCTTCCCCCCCCCCCCCAAAAAAAAAAGATAATGGCTTGAGATGAACTTTCCTTCATGGGTAGAGTTAGGAAGGTAATTTAGGAAAAGAAGATATGTTTCAGGTTTCCTCTTTTCCCTGAATGAACTGGCCAGCATTATTCTTTGGAAGACAGACTATCTTATTGAAAAAAAATCAAGGAGACCTTCACTGCAGTTACTTTTGTTTCATCTTAAATTTCAGAAGTTAAGTGTAGATACTTGTAAATTCTAATAAGCAAAAATTACAAGTCGGGCATGTGTGAAATTGGATGTATTTTTCCTACACATGGAAAGCTCAGAACCATTCTTGTTGTTTATTGAATAACCTTTGCATTACCTAGTCCGTAGGCTTATAAGCCAGCTTGAGCATTTGGTGTTTGATTTACATCTAAAGTTCAAAGCATCTAAGCAAGTTTTGAATTTTAGGTGAGAGAAAACTTGTTTGTGTGCATGTGAAGCATGGCCTTGGCTCTTGACTGGCTTAGCATTCCATATTGAGCTTTTGATGTTGAACTTGGACCCTCCCCTTCCCGTGTTAGGATCATGTCTGGGCAGCACTCCAAGGTGAACCTGTCCTACAGAATCCCGCTGGGCCTGCTACACCTCTTTGCTCAGAGGCAGGGTCAGGGAATGGGCCTTAATTGCAGAATATACCTTGTTCTGTTTTTGGAGCCTCAGCTGTGCCTTAAGCCATTGTTTTCCCAATTCCATTGCTTTTCTGATAGAAGTTTTTAGCATATTACTTGAGATTAGCTAGGTTTCCTTATATGAATTTAGGGGATTAGGGGTGGTGGCGGTTTGGCTTTTGCAATAAATGGTAGAATTAAGGTTTTGAAATTGATTCAAGGAACACAGCACAACAGAATATGGCTCCATAATTTTTTTTAAGAAATGTTTTTGTGTGCTTTATTTGTAGGTGTTCCAGAGAGATGGCAATGATTTGCACATGACATATAAGATAGGACTTGTTGAAGCTCTGTGTGGATTTCAGTTCACATTTAAGCACCTTGATGGACGTCAGATTGTGGTGAAATACCCCCCTGGCAAAGTAATTGAACCAGGTAAATCTTGATTTTTGTCTGATCCAGGATTTCATGTGTTCTTTTACAATTTGTAATTTTTTATAGTAGGTGAATCTCAAAAGAATATTATTGAGTGCCTTTCTTCTTCGGTAAAATTCTTAATAGTTTTTCTCTTGATGACTTAAATAATAGGATGTGTCCGTGTAGTTCGAGGTGAAGGAATGCCACAGTATCGTAATCCCTTTGAAAAGGGTGATCTTTATATAAAGTTTGATGTGCAGTTTCCTGAAAACAACTGGATCAACCCAGACAAGCTTTCTGTAAGTGTTCTCTCAATTTAAGCAACAGATGATTGAAAGTTTAGTAATGGTTGTGTTTCTTTGTCATCTTCCATTTGTTTTTCGTGCTAAGATTAGACTATACAATTTATAAAATTTTACTTTTTAAGTATTTGAGTGATTAGTGGGCTGTCCTAGTTGCTACTGAAGTGAGGATTGCTGGTGTAAACATTTATGGGGCCAGGCAGGGGATGGTAAAGGAGTAAAGCGGACTGGGTGTGAGGTGGTGGTGGGAAGATGGGGACTCCCTGGCAAGCAGATCCCTCACCTGAAGATCAGGGCATCTCCCAGCTTAGCATATGCTGGTTGTTCCATGCAGGAAGCCATGTCTTGTGTGAAATTTTCCAGTGTTTAAATATTGGCAACTAATTCCAGGCTTTTTTTGTTTTCTAAGCAATAGATGGGTTGCACAAAAGATGTCTACATATTTTGCCTATGGGTCATCAGTTTGTGGTCTCTGGCTTAAAGTGCGAACTTAAACTCTCAAAGGAGCATAACACCTTGGATTGTATCAAAAGGGGGTGTTGATGAAGATCTTACAACTAACCTTATTTTTGTTTGTTCTAATGAAGGAACTAGAAGATCTTCTGCCATCTAGACCAGAAGTTCCAAACATAATTGGAGACACAGAGGAGGTGGAGCTTCAGGAATTTGATAGCACTCGGGGCTCAGGAGGTGGTCAGAGGCGTGAAGCCTATAATGATAGCTCTGATGAAGAGAGCAGCAGCCATCATGGACCAGGAGTGCAATGTGCCCATCAGTAAACTCTGCAAACAAATTGCACAGGTGGATTTTCTTTCCACGTTTGCCTGGTTTGTTTCCAGCCGTGCAGCTGGAGTGTCTGGTCAGTCCAGATGAACTGATGGACATCTGTTGGTCTATGTGTAACTTTTAAAATTGGTATAGTATCTACAGAGTGTATAATTTAAACTAACCACAGAGCTTTACATCTTCATTTCGACTGTTCTGTAGCAGAATAAAGCACTTGAAAGGAGACAAGACTCCCTTTCACACTTGGGTTATAAGTTTTAGTCCTGGTATCTGTGCTTGATTTTTATCAGTTTTGTGTAGATTTTATGTTTCATATTTTAAATTCAGATCCCATATTGTAAAGTTTGTGTACAATTTGTCCTGAAGCTTTGTGTTTGGCTGCACCTGCATAAGCTGCTACAAATAGAATAAAGAATTTCATAGCCTGTATCTATCATTTAGATGCATGGAAAAATGGGCTTTGCACACAATGGGTTTGGAGCTGACTGGGAACAATGGAAAAAATAACAGCTGTGGTTGTAAAGTTTTTTAGTTTGTTTTTTTTTTTTTTTTTTCTGTTTTTCTGTTTTTGGTTTTTTTTTTTTTTTACCATCTTGTGAAAGGTTTCTGAAACGCGATAATAAAAAGCAGTTGGTGTAAATTATTCTTTGTGTCACATTTTTAGAAGGAAGACATATTTTGAACTGTAAAATGTATCCTTAAATGGGAGAATGTATGCTTAGTTTTGGTTCTTAAACAGCCTTTAAAAACCCATTGGCCTGAAGCTTATGCCTCAGGTACATGCCCATTTTATAGTTTTAAAAGTTGAAAGAAAGTTTGATATGTTGGTAGAAACAGGCTTTATTGGCTTCAATTGATGCTTTTGTAGAGTCAAGGACATCTGAGTTATATAACTCATAAGTTAGGATCCTGAGCACTGGGGCCAGGTTAACCTAGCCTCTGTATCTCCCCCCCACCCTTTTAAAAAATAAGGTAACAGCAAATCAATATTAGAACCATGTCTGCCTAGAACCTGTTAAAATGCTCTGTTTTCATTAAATGTTAAGTTCAAGATTCTCTGTCTCCATTAAGTTGAATATTTGAGATTGGGGGAAGCATTGATTATTACTAATGTTTTATAGAAAAATAAGACTCTTAGGCTGATATGAGAAAAATCAGGTAAAACTACTATGAAAAGTATGTTGTGTTGCTCTTCTTTCCATCTTCTATTACCTTCTTTTCATTCCCAGAGTAGATATTTTTAGAACACACTTTAATTTTAGGGAAAAGAGACAGCAGTTGTAAAAGAACAAATGGGGGAAAACTGAAAACTAAAAATTTTAAATGTATTATGCCATCCCTGAGCCTAAATATAGTTCTTGTAGTTTATTTCTAGGTCTGCCAGAACCTGAATGAAAAAAAAGTGTCCTGGCATTAATCAAGGCCTGTGAGGTTTAAATTATTGCCCTATCCAGTCTACCTCCATTGTACAAAAACTATTTTACAGCCAGCCTGGGCAAGATTCAACAGCATAGTAGTTTTGTATCCAAGGGTCCTTCCCCACAACCACGTTAAGCGTAAGAAATGCAGTGGCAATATAAAGTTTGTAGCCTTTCCAATAAAGGTTTATAAAACATTAGAATTGTTCAGTGTAACTTTCTTTGAATTCTTCTACCCAGGTTTTTTGACTATAGCAAAGAAAACCATAAGGAAGGAGAGTAAAACCGTGTTAAGATCTGTTATTTCACTCAGTCTACTTGCTCTACTTTGTAGAGCACCTGTCTAGAAAATAAGCGTATATAGTGTAATCAACACAAAGAATCTTATAGAATAGCTTTACTGAAATATAATTCATATACGATTAAATCTATCTTTTTAGAAAGGTATATAATTCAGTGATTTTCATTGTATTCAGAGTTTCGCAGCCATCACTGCTATGTAATCCCAAAACATTTTTATCACCCCGGAAAAGAAACCTCAAATCTATTAGCATTCACTCCCCATTCCGTTCCCCAGACCCTGGTGCAATCACTAATCTAGTTTCTGTTACTAAGGAGATGCCTCTTTTGGACATTTTATATAAAATGAAATTGTAACAATATGTGGGTTTTTGTGACATGTTAATTTTGTATGTTTTCGAGGTTCATTCCTGTCATAGCATGTATCGGTACTTTATTGCCAAATAATATTCCATTGTATGGATAGACGTTTCTTATCCATTAGTTGGTGGACATTTGGGTTTTTTCCATTTGGAATAGTGCTGCTATGGCGTTCACGTACAAATTTTTGTGTGGACATGTTTTCCATTCTTTTAGATATATACCTAGGAGTGGAATTGCTGGGTCACATGATAGGTCTTTAATCTTTTGAAGAACTGCCACACTTTTCCAGAAAGGCTGCAGCATTGTACAACCCTACCAACAATGTATGAGGGTTTCAGTTTTTCCACGTAACTGCCAACATTTATCTTTTTTATTATAGCCATCCTAGTGGGTATGAAGTGGTTTTGATTTGCATTTGTCTAATAACTAATGATGTTAATTAAGCATCTTTTCACGTGCTTACTGGCCGTTTGTATATATTTGGAGAAATGTCTATTCAAATCCTTTCCCTATACTTTATTAAGATTTTCTTAGTTTTTACCTTTTTCTGTTCTAGGATACCATATTACATTTAGTCCATATCTTCATAGGCTCCTCTTGGCTGTGACAGTTCTCCGATTTTCTTTTTCTTTTTTTTTTTTTGTGAGGAAGACTGGCCCTGGGCTAACATCCGTGCCCATCTTCCTCTACTTTATATGGGACGCCGCCACAGCATGGCCTGACAAGCAGTGTGTCAGTGCTCCCCTGGGATCTGAACTGGAGAACCCCGGACTGCCACAGTGGAGCGTGTGCACCCAACCGCTTGCGCCACCAGGCTGGCCCCAGCTTTTCTTTGTTTTTGATGACCTAGACAGTTTTGAGGAATACCTGTCAGATATTTTGCAAGCTGTCCCTTATTAGTATTCTAACAGTACTAGTTGCAGGAATGAAATCAGTATAATGTTTAAAAGAAAAACCTATTTCCTCTGCTCAGCACTTCTGACACTACCTCGAGTTAGCGCAGACCCCAGAAGTTAAGAGCTCAGTCCCACATGACTGCCCTGACTTCAGACACCACACGTCCCGAGATGTCTCCTGCACTCTAAAATTAACTGGTTAGAAATCAGGGGTAGCCCTGATTTTAACAGCCCCTTCCTCAGGTTCGATAATTTGCTAGAATGGCTCATAAAATTCAGGAAAACACTTACTAGATTACCAGTTTTTTGTAAAGGATACAACTCAGGAACAGCCAAATGGAAGAGATGCATAGGGCAAGGTATGGGGGCGTGATGCAGAGCTTCCATGCCCTCTCTGGCACATCACTCTTCCCGCTCCTTGACGTGTTCACCTACCTGGAAGCTCTCCAAACCCCATCCTTGAGGGTTTTTATGGACGTTCCATGACATAGGCATGATTGATTAAGTCATTGGCCATTGGGGATTGAGCTCATTCTCAGCCCCACTCCCCTTCCGGAGGGGTGTTTGCTGAAAGTTCCAACTCTCTTATCATGTGGTTGATTCCTCTGGTAACCAGCCCCCATCCTCCAAGAGTCACTTCATTAGCATAAACTCAGATATAGTTGAAAGTAAATAAAAAAAGACTCCTCTCACCCACTTGGGAAATTCCAACAGTTTTAGGAGTTCTGTGCCGGCAACTGGGGACAAAGATCAAATACATATTCATTATTCTATCACAATACCACAGTGTTATTTCAGTGAAACACTTCAGCACACATGTAGCATGTTAAAAACTCTGTAAAGGCACATGTATAACAGTTGTTTCTACAAGTACTACTTAGGTGAATGAACCAGTATGGTGCTATTTCAGTGAAATATTGAGAAACCTTGCTCCCACCATCTGCCAACCATTTGCTTAGTTCAATTCTTGTATCCACGTACAGTGTATCAGAATTGTTAACCCATGCCCACGCGGGCAACAACTTGATCAACTAGAGTGTGGTGCTAAATATAGTTTCTTTTTCTTTAATTTTACAGACTCCAATTCCAAAGGTAAGGAGGTCAGCGCCTCCCCACCCCCTTCAGTGAGACTGTTTCACGTGTTGTGTAATATAGTTAGATTGTGTGTTGCATTCTGCATTCCATCCTAGGACACCCCCTCACCACCTCCTAAATAGTTTTTTTTTTTTTTTAAAGATTTTATTTATTTATTTTTTCCCCCCAAAGCCCCAGTAGATAGTTGTATGTCATAGCTGCACATCCTTCTAGTTGCTGTATGTGGGACTCGGCCTCAGGATGGACGGAGAAGTGGTGCCGCGGTGCGCGCCCGGGATCCGAACCCGGGCCACCAGCGTCGGAGCGCGCGCACTTAACCACCAAGCCACGGGGCCGGCCCCTAAATAGTTTTTAAGAGTCTGCATACATTAAGGGTGAGTCTGTGCTGTAACGTTCAATGTGTTTTGACAAATGCATAGTGTCATATCTACTATTACGGTGCCATACAGAGTAGTTTCACTACCCTAAAAAAATCACCTGTGCTTCACCTATTCAACTCCTCCCCTGTCCCCCTCCTGAACCCATGGCAACCGTTTCTTACTGTTTTGCCTATTCTAGAATTTCCTACAATTATAGTCATATAGTATGTAGCCTTTTCAGACTGGCTTTCACTGAGCAATATGCATTTAAGATTCATCCATATCTTTTCCTGGTGTGGTAGCTCATTTCTTATTATTGTTGAATAAGATTCCATTGTACGGAGGTACCGCAGTTTGTTTACCCTTATCAGACATTTGATCTGCAAATATTTTTTCCCATTCCATGGGTTGTCGTCATTTTCTTTATAGTGTCCTTGGAAGCACAAAGGTTTTTAATTTTAAGTCCAGTTTATCTACTTTTTCTTTTGTTACTTGTGCTTTTGGTGTCATATAAAGAATTTTAACCAAAATTGGTAATGTGGGAGATGACCTGCAGTGTTCACTGTGGTATAGTAGCTGCTTTACGTGCCACAGTCATCTGGCCCTGGGAGCAGGCACGACATTGTAGACGCTGTCTAGTAACTATCATTTCCCTGGGAAGCCTACGTGAAGTCACTGTTCAACAACTGCATCAGTTAGGTCTTGTGTATCTTGCCCCAAGTACTGATTGTACCCACTCATTTTCTTGCCTCTCCCTGCCAACCATTTACTTATGCCACAGAGTAAGTTAGATCCATAAACCTAGACTTCCTTTTCTGGCATGCTACCTTGGAAGCTTTATGTTCTTTCAGTGTTAAGTAAACACATTTTATATTGATATAAATAGCTGGAGTTTGATTACAAAGAGATGCATATAATCTAATAATTACTTCAAAAGTCTTGTGATTAATTCATGTCCAGTTGCAAGGGATTTTTCCTCAAAAAAAAAGGACACCGGAAGACCTGACTTCTCAGCTATAGGAAGAAAAGTACCTGAGAGCTCTTGAGCAGTGGTAGGTGGAGACCCTTCAATCCGTGATGTATTTTACCCGTCTATGTGAACAGCTAATCCCCTCGGGATCTACAAATTATTTTTTTTGTTAGGAGGGCTGTACGTGATCATTAAAAAATCAAACATTACAGAACTATGTGACTTGGAAAAATGAATAATCCATTCTCCCTCAAATCCCATACTCATGAGTCTATCAATAAAAACAGATTAGTTTGTTTTATTTTGTTTTGTTTTGAGGAAGATTGGTCCTGAGCTAACATCTGTTGCCAATCTTCCTCCTTTTTTCCTTTTTTCTCCCCAAAGCCCCAGTAGATAGTTGTATGTCAAAGTTGTACATCCTCCTAGTTGCTCTATGTGGGACACCGCCTCAGCGTGGCTTGACGAGCGGTGCATAGGTCCACGCCCAGGATCTGAAGATCGCACCCTGGGCTGCTGAAGATTAGTTT
Organism: Diceros bicornis minor; assembly: GCF_020826845.1. NCBI lineage: Eukaryota > Metazoa > Chordata > Mammalia > Perissodactyla > Rhinocerotidae > Diceros > Diceros bicornis. Next base: position 927,280 of record NC_080771.1, on the reverse strand, counting down.
TTATGCAACTACTTTTACCAGTTTCTCATGTGTAGGTATGTAAAAATGGATACAACTTATTTTACAACTTTTCTTTGGTTTTATTATTCCTTTGCTATCTTTGCATACTAATATATAAAGATCAACATCTTTTTAATGATCTCAAAGTTCTGTTCGGATGAAACATTATTCAATCTTCTATTGATAGATATTTGGATTGTTTCCAATTATTTCTTATTACAAACAATGATATGGATAACATCTTCATAAATATGTCTTTATGCATTTGTACACAGTGCACAGATTACAAAGTTGAGCTTATAATGCGTAGAACACTGGCACATAGTAGAACCTAAATAAATATTTATTGACTGAAGAAGTGCCTCTTGATCTTCTGAACCAAATCTAAGATCTGGAGGGTCTGAAATAATGACCTATATCCCTAAAAAGGAACTCTACAAAAATAATATATGCCTGTGAGTATACCAGAATCAGGGGACAGAACCAAAATATGTTTAAAATGAATATAGTCCAACAGTGTTAGACACCAGTGATTTCTCAACCTCTTCACCACCAAGGACCTCATGATGAAATATTTTGCTTGCCAAACAAGTTATGATTAGTCATGCATCACTTAAGAATGGGGACACGTTCTGAGAAATGTATCATTAGGCAATTTTGTCATTGTGTGAACATCATAGAGTGTACTGAAGGGGAATAAAATTTGCCACCCCAAAATGTGTCTCTTCAACGTGAGGATTATTTTAGGCTGATTATTTTTAAGAAACAAAAGACTCAGAAAGCTTTTCTTGTTACCTCCCCCTTAACTGCCTAAAAGAATTCAGATTAAAAAAACCTGTCTCAGAGCCAGCCCTGATGGCCTAGCAGTTAAAGTTAGGAGTGCTTTGCTTTGGCGGCCCGGGTTTGGTTCCCAGGCACGGAACCACACCACTTGTTTGTCAGTAGCCATGCTGTGGTGATGGCTCACATAGAAGAGCCACAACTTACAACTATACACAACTATGTACTGGGGCTTTGGGGGACAGAAAAGAAGAAAGAAAGAGGAAAATTGGCAACAGATGTTAGCTTAGGGCACATCTTCCCCTGCAAAAAAAAAACACCTGTCTCAGGAAGCAAGCTATCACCTTAGCATAATAAGAAGTAAGTGGTAGACAGGGAGGAACCTAGAAAAGCCTGTTTGTTGGGCTCCCCTCTGTGTTCTTCTGTTTCTGTGTGGCCAAACACTTGTTTTCCAAATGTTTGCTCCTTTTCACCTACCTGTGAATTGCCTGCCTTCCCTTTAAAGTCCCTGATTCTCCCCCATCCACTCAAGATCTTCTTTTGTCTTTATCTGAGGATGGTATTTAAGATGAGGGCTTCAGCCATTTTGGCGAGTTATTCAGCTTTCCTGGGTTTCTCCCATGTATACATGTTATTAAACTTTTGTTTGTTTGCCTCCTGTTAATCTGTCTCATGTTAATTTAATTCTTAGCCAGAATAACCTAGAAGGGTAGAAGAAAACTTCTTCCTCCCCTACAGTACTTACACAAACCTAGATGGTATAGCCTACTACACACCCAGGCTATAAGGTACTTATCTTATAGGACCACGGCCACATATGCAGTTCATTGTTGATCGAAACTTAGATTATGCAGTGCATGACTGTATTGAATTTTTTTTTGCTGAGGAAGATTCGTCCTGAACTAACATCTGTTGCCAATCTTCCCCTGTACTGACATTTTTACTTTATTAAGGCACACTTTTCAGTCATGAAAGCTATGATGTAGCTCACAGTAGAACCAAAGCCATAAAATGGGGATCTATATTTAGAGTGGTCTACTTAACTTTAGAGGACACAAGATCCAGTCAAGGAGAACGCCTGTGTAGACCACCTCCTGAGACACCACAGGTCCTTTTTCAGTGAAACACCCAACTAAAGACAGCCCAGGATGAGCCATATGTACTAATCCTGATGTCACTGGGAACTGGGCTTCCCTTATGGGCAACTGATTTCAGCTGGACTCAAGTATCCAAGGTTCTGGCTTTGCTCAGGCATCTAAAGGTGGATTCTACAGAGCTCACTGGGAGGGTTGAGCTAGTCCCTTGAAAGCATAGCTAATCCCTTGTCTCCAACCTTCTCGATGACCAGGCTCTCCAAACAAGCCTGTCAATATGGGTAGCAGTGGCATAACGAGACAGCATGATGACACTCCATCCCATTCTCATTCTTACCCCATTGGTCCAGGGATGTCTTATAGCTAAAGCTCCTTAGGGTCTAGGTTCTCTCTGGCTTGATCTTACATATTAGTCAGTAGCTAGATACCCAGAATCATCATCCTGGGAAAGATAGACAGTGTTGGATCTTCCCCATGTATCCTGAGAGTCTAGAGATGTCCACTGTAGTGGCCTCCCTATAAGAATTTATGCTTTGAATGATTCATTTTCTTGCTATCAAAGAAGACATTCAATTATTGGTTAGGCTCTTGTCAGAGCTGATGCTTCAGAGGTGGGAAAGTTCCAAGACTTCAAGGATGGAGAAGCAGTGCTCCACTGGCCAGCTCTGCCATCACTCCTTTAGAAATCCTCTGACTTCTTGTTTTCAGAATGGCTTCGGTCTCAAAGAGTTTGTCCACAGAGTTTCCTTGTCCTTCCTCATATTTACTTAAGAGGATTATTGACTACATTTGTTCAACACAAGATTCCTCGAACTATTTAATATTCAGTCCACATAAAATCTTTAGAAGGCTTTTGCCAATGGTATACATTTTTATTTGACCAAGACATTCCAAAGAATGAGTACATAATGGTTAATTAGTGTGTGGTTAATGGTTAATTAATGACCAGTACATACTTACATCTAAGACATCTTGTGATTGCAATTCACAAAAACATACCAGCATTCATAAGAACTGAGGCACATCTGGTGGCGGAGTAGCCCACAATACATTATCTTGTATCATTGAAAGTCCAAGAGTCTTGATTCATGGACAATCATGGGTCCAGAGATCTGCCTCAGAAATTAGAGTTGGCACAAAAGAAATCAGCTTATAAAGAAGTAAAATCTCAGCACACAAGCTCCCCAGCATGCAGCACATCCTTCTTTAAGGTCCTGAGTTTGAACTCCTGATACAGTAGATATACAGAGAGAAGGAACCTCTCTTTGTTCCATCCACATAGATGGGATCCCTGGCCCAGGCTAGTCACCTCATTTGTTTGCTAGAAGAGGACAGAAAAGGCAGACTATGTCAGGCATGTTAGGGGCTTATAATGGGCATTTTTTGTATTTTGGCTACCTTCATTCAATCCCCTCTCTTTGGGTGCTTATCCTCTGGTTTTCCTCTCAAGCCAGGGGTCAGCAAACTACAGTCCATGGGTCAAATCTAGCCTACCACCTGTTTTTGTAAATAAAGTTTTATTGGAACGCAGCCAGACTCATTCTTTTACATATTTTCTATGCTGCTTTTGTGCTACAATAGCAGTGTTGAGCAGTTACAGTAGAGACCAGGGAGGCCTAATATATTTATCATCTGGCCCTTTGCAGGGAAAGTTTGCCTCCTCCTGTTCCAAGGCACCACTACTTTCCTCACTCTCAGTTCTTGTGAATTAGAGCCAGTTTGAGTTGGGTTTTCTGTCACTTGGCAACCAATTGCGTCCTACCTGACACAAGGGTGCCCCAGCACAAATCACTCTATCTTCTAGCACGGCTTAAAGCACACGCCCAGAGCAATGGTCCATTCCTATCACAGAAGGACAGGAACTATGTTCCTTTGACCAGAAGCTGCCACTTGTTTTCTGTCAACAGTATCAAATATTTGAAATTGAGAGTTTCCCAGAGAATCCCAGGTGTATGGTCATCTGGTAATGCCTCATTTATATATATATTGACAGTGGAAAAGGACAGATATATATATATACATTTGGGGAGAGAGCAATAGTGCTGTGGACCAACAGGCTTAGCAAGATGGAAGCTTGCTGCCTCGACATCTCAAGGTGTGGGCGGTGTCGTAACAGCCAACCAACATCGTGGAATGATTGATATGTGCCAGGCTCAGCACTTAGTGTTTTACATGTGTTATATTATATGAAACCTACAATCCTGTAAGGTAGAAAGTATTATTGCCCCAGTTTATAGATAAGAAAGCCAAATCTCAGCGATACTAAGGAATTTCAGAAAGGTCACATGGCCAATAAGTGATGAAGAGAGGATTCCAATTCAAGTCCAAACTGCAGCGCCCATGCTCCTCAACTCGATGCTATCAACCCAGTCAACAGCCCCTGCAAAGGGGCTCTGCTTGCTCCACACTCCAGCAAGTCCTGGGCAGGACTCTCATTGGCCTGGTGTTGGTCATATGCTATCCCTGAACCCATCACCACTGCGGTCAGGGTCACTGAGCCTGGGTCACACGCACAAGTGTGAGCCTGAGGTGGGGCCATTCTCACCTAAATTACATGACCTGGGCAGTGCCAGTACCACCATTTCCATATAGAAAGACTTGAGACTGGAAGGTGACAGCATTTTATGTGTTTGGGAAACCTCAGTTGTTCACATTTTGCAGGGAAGGAGGGCAGGGAGAGGCAGGGAGTTGGTGTTGCCTCTACTCCTGGCCTCTGTGCTTCCGTCCTTTTCCACTGTCATCTATGACCAGCTCCCAGGCGTGCTGGGCAGTCATCCCTAGAGCACCCTTTCTGACAGAGAAAAGTGTGTCTATCAGGGAAGGGACTTGTGGGGCAGCTCCTGGGCCCAAGGAACACTCAATTAAGATCTTGACAACCTCTGAGGCAAGTCAACTATTAAACATCTTGATTTCCTTGCCTCAACCTGGTGCGAGAGTCTGAGGGAGATCTCAAAGCCAGTCAAAGGTCAAACAACCTCAAGGCTGCATACAAGAGAATGTACCAGAAAGAATCATCTGACGACTAAAACCTGCGCAGTGAGTAATAAAGAAATAACACATTCTCCACTGACTAGACTGTGGTGTGCATACCCACCCCACCCACCACCTACCCCTGCCAATGCACAGACCTTCTAACCTGAGATAGTCATACAACTGGCATATGCCCACAATGTTTATTTAATCCACCGTTGTCCGTCTTAGTAAGAGAGTTTCAAAGATGATGGGCTCTGTGAAGTGTTCCCAGGTACCAGGCATTGCTTAGGAGCCGTGTGCCTAGGTGTTTTGCACTTTCATCTTACAAAGCTGAAATCTGACACTCGAAATGGGCTTGGCTGCCAAATTAGAGGGCAAGCGTTTGCTTTTATAAAAACACTGCCCTTGGGGATCCCATAGGTGACCAGCTCCCCCTGGTGCCTAAACATTTTTTCCTCTGGAAATTTCCTTTCTAGGCCTTTATCTTAGGGGAATGATGGCTGTGTAACAAGATTCAATACAAGAATGTTTGTTGAAAGATTGTTTATGATTGTGAGAAATTGGAAATTACCTGAACATCCCCCGTTAAATTGTGTTAGATTCATTCAAGGCATAGAAGGTTGTAAACATCGTTGTAAAGAGTATTTTATGACATTGTTAATTGTATAATAGAAAATGCATTCAATATGTGCTGTTTTTAAAATATATGTCTGCATAACTGTTCTGATAGGATATACACAAAGTTGAAAATAATGATTTTCTCTGCGTTTGAGGTTTATAGGTGTTTAAAATGTTTTTATTACAAAAATATACACAAAAGTAGAATATAATGAACCTCTATATATCCATTCCCCCAATTCATTAATTACCAATATTTGGCCACATTTGCTTCATCTCATTTTTTAAACTGACCTCTCTCTTCTGAAATATTTTAAAGCAAATATCAAACATCACTGAATTTTATCCACACATCCTTCAACATGCATCTTTAAAAAGGATGTTTCTTATGTGTTTGCAATGCCATTATCACACCTAACAAAATTAACAATAAACCCTTTGTATTCTGCACTACCCAGATTATATTCATATTTCCATGAGTGACGTTCTTTTTTTTCTTACCCGTGTTTTCTAATTTTTTTTCACAACAAACACATCTATTATTAAAAAGCAACAATTACAAAAATTTAAAAATCCTTTGATTTACACATTTTTTTTCAGGAACATCTGATTGTATTAAGCAATTAAATACTAAATCTGATGGATCCAGCAATGCTCTAAAGACAAATAAGGGCTTGCAACTTTTTAGCAGCTTAATGATTCTTAAGAATTATTCTTAAGGATTTGTCAGCTTACGTATTTTAGGACAGAACAACATTATGGGGAAAAATCCTGTGTCTTTTAAGACAGAAACAGAGAAATGGAGACTGAGAGATAGAGAGAGAGAGAGAAAGTGAGAGAAACGGATTTCCATAATCAAATACTATTTCAGTACAGTGCTATCTCAAGGTGACCCAGGAGGCCCTGCTCCCTGCTCAAGATCCACACTGCCTTCTCAAGCGGTCAAGCCAGCCCCAGCCTCACCTACTGCTCTGACAAAACTGGCAAGAGTTGTGAGCAGCTGTGGTCACACCATTTCCTCCTCCCCTTTAGTAAAAATCAAGCTGAGCAGTTGTTTGAGCATCTATAGACCAGATATATATAACTTCTTTATTATTATTATTTTTTCTATGCATGTACTAACATGCTTTGTCTGTAAGCAACAGAAACTTAACTGCAGTTAATGTGGGGAAAAGGGAGGATTTGTTGGCTCTTAGAATCCAAGAAATCAGATAACCAAGCCACGGGAAGGGCAGGGATGTAGCTGGGGACTTTCAAAGCAACTGAAGAATTTCAGAGTGAAACACATGAAGGCCTTTGGGTCGTCTGATTCTCTTTGAACATCAGTTTTTTTGTCTTACTGAAGACCCCTTCTTCTCCCTGAGACAAGATCCATGTTTGTCTTTGGGGCGTGAGTTTCATGGTTTTTGTTTTTTGTTTTTGTTTTTGTTTTTTTAATAATTTCAGACTTGGGAGAATTAGGCCCTGTGTTTCAAGTGAGGAAATTCTGTGATGGACTTGTTGGCCCATCCACAGAGCAGGGTGCAGACTCACCTGAGAGCAAGGTAGCTCCTTAGCTTGGAGGAGAGAGGAAGAGACGGAGAGGGTGAGTGTGGGTCAGACAGCTCTTGACTTCTCAGCTTTGGTATTCTGTCATGGACAACCAAAGGAATCCTAACTTACACACTCTATTCCCTTGAGTGGAGTTTTGACACCCAACGTGGATCATGATACTGACCCAGAAGATTGAGGGCATCTTGCTTTAAAGTTTTAAGTCAGAAGTGGCAAACAGCAGCTTACCTTAACCATAGAGGGACAAAGGCTCACAAAGGTCCTGTGGGGGAGGACGTGACCACATGAAAATACCAAGGAGTCCAAATGATCCCAGGGCCTAACCAGCACCAGTGGGTCAAGATGGCCCTGCACCAAAACCAAACATCCAGTTACACTTGAGCTGTGAAAAGTGATTTTTTTTTTTTTTGGTGAGGAACACCAGCCCTGAGCTAACATCTGACGCCAATCCTCCTCTTTTTCACTGAGGAAGACTGGCCCTGGGCTAACATCCGTGCCCATCTTCCTCTACTTCATATGGGACGCCACCACAGCGTGGCTTAACAAGCGGTGCATCGGTGTGCACCTGGGATCCGAACCAGCGAACCCTGGGCTGCCACAGCTGAGCGCACGCACTTAACCACTTGCGCCACCAGGCTGGCCCCTGAAAAGTGAGTTTTAAGTTGGACCTACTTCATAAAGACTAGTGTAAATGGACCCAATCCCTTTTTATTTCAGAAACTGTGACTGAAAAAAAAAAGTTACCACTGACAAAAAAAATATCTAACCAGTGTGCTTTGCCTAGCAGAATATGTTCAGAAGTGTTGGGAAATGGTTCTGTTGCCTCAAAGTGTCATTCTCATATTGTATCCAGCATATCGAGGGCATATTTTCCCCTTCAGGTTAAATGTTTATTGAACATGCATCATATCAGCACTGCTCTAAATCAGAGATAATCATGGAAAGTGCTCAACAAATGAGGCTACTTGCCAGGAGCTATGCTAAGTCACACAAACACACATTTTTCTCCCCATTTACTGCCCACAATTATCCTATTATTCCATGAGTGGATATTATTAGCCCCATTTTACAGATGATAACACTGACGTTCAGTGATCCCACCAGCTGGTAAGTGCTGGAGCCAAAGTGTGTACCACTTTGGACTCTGCCCTGGGGATGAGTCCCTTGAAGTTCATGGAAAACACCCACTCCTAAGAATATTCCACACAAGCCTAAATTCAAGGGTGAGGGAGGGGAATACTCTCCTTAGGTAAGGATGTTTCTTATGTGGCATTATCTTTAAAAACCAAGAACTGTATACAATCTAAATGCTTTGAGTGCAGTTAACTCAATGACCATCCATCCAGAGAACTGATGAAGAGGGCGCTGGGAAGAGAACTGACGAACCAACCACATGGCTCACCAGGCACCTTTATTACCACGTTCGAATGCTGAAGGGGGAAAAGTTAGGATCCAAAACCACACACATACACACACACGTCTCCACCACGTAAACGTATTCTCAGGAAAAGGACAGTGAGAAAATCTCCCAGAACGTTAGGCCTGATTAACTCTGGTTAGAGGATTACAGGGGATTTCAAATTTTCTTGACTTTTATTTTCTAGCTTTTCCACACGAGCATGTTTACTTTGATAATCAGAATATTTTTTTGTATTTTACACTTTTGTGTAATGTACACTTTTGTGCTCTTTGTTCTAAGTATCACTAGGATTCTTGATGTTTTTAAAGTTTTGAAATTTAATATCTTCAAAAGGACTTCGAGAGGATGCCCCAGTATTTGCATTCAGAGCAAAGACAGACGAAATTGGGGAGGAGACAAAAAATGTCAATATGTGTTTTTTTTTTTTTAAGTGAGAGAATGAAATCTCAGTATGAAACTCTAGCTGACCCGGGCCTCTTAAGGAAGAGCGCTGGGTGGGTGTCTGGCAGTAAGTTTCATCTTCCTCTTTCTTGGGGAGGGGGGTTTCCTGGCTTGGGGGCGTGATGAAGGCCAAGGGAAGATACTCGCAGACCTCAGAAGGCACAGAGAAGACGTGGGTAGATGCACCCCCACAACTTGGTAGAGAACAGCATCATCCCCTCCTCTGATGTCTCATCCACATACTTCTTTGAAGCCCAGCACCGCCGGGTGGACAGGATGTGAGCCCCGAACTGGCCGGTGGCAGTTCCATCTGTAGGTTTTTTGAGGACAGTGATCACATCTTATTAGCTCTTGACTCCCCATTCCCTAGAAGTCTGTGGCTTATGCTGGGTCCTTATCGAATGTTTGCTGAAGGCTTTCTAGGTGTGTTACAGCAAACTCAATACCAAAATAATCTAGAATAATAACTTTCTCAATCCCCACCTACCTAATAAACCCTACGCATAATAAATTACAGCAAGTTTAGTTTCCCAGACAAGACGTGTATGTTCCCGTGTGTGCATGGTCAGGAAAGATGCAGAGCATCTCCATGCCTCTTGGTTATCAACCAGTAATGGCTCAACCCACCTTGAACACAGCGTTCCCTCCCTTAGCCCTCTCTCAAGAGCCACCTGTGGCAAATGCGGTTTGTTGGTGCAGCACCACCTCCAACCCCCTTTCCTACAGGGTGGGGAGGCAGCTTCTTCTCCAATGGCTCTGAGGGGGCTGGCGATTCTAAGCCCCTTTTCTACCTCGCACTCTGTGCACAGGGCCAACCAAAGGACTCTATTCTCGGGACCACAGAAACTGGTTCAGGGAGGGGCACATGGACGAAGGTAGCTGGTCCCCCCATTCCTTGGGGGGCTGGCCCCATGGCTTACCGGTTAAGTGCGTGCACTCCGCTACTGGTGGCCCGGGTTTGGATCCCGGGCGCGCACCAACGCACCGCTTCTCTGGCCGTGCTGAGGCCGCGTCCCACATACAGCAACTAGAAGGATGTGCAGCTGTGACATACAACTATCTACTGGGGCTTTGGGGAGAAAAAAAGGAGGATTGGCAATAGATGTTAGCTCAGAGCCGGTCTTCCTCAGCAAAAAGAGGAGGATTGGCATGGATGTTAGCTCAGGGCTGATCTTCCTCAAAAAAAAAAAAAAAAAAGGTCATTCCCTGGAATCTTCGGCGTGGAGCTGGTCAAGACGGGCTTTGCATTAACAGAATGACCCTGAGAACCAAAGCCAGCCTGGAGCCAGTTTCCCTCCAGGACGTCAATCAACTCTCACACGAGGCAATAAATTCCTCTTTTCCACTGAAGCTACTTTGAGTAGGTTTCCATTTCTTCCAACTGAAAGAGTCCTTTCTTTGTTTTCCAAATTTTCTTTAAAACATAAAAATTTTAGTTTTGGGTGAAAAATAGTTTTGAATTCCAAAACCACACATGAAAACTGATGTGGATCTGGGAAAGTCGGGGGCAATGAATGAAATCCCTCGTATAGGCGCTGCCCCCGTCCCCACGGGCCTCCCAGTGCTGCTTCTGCAGCTCCCCCAGCCCTGGAAGCAGCTGTTAGTTATTTCACCTCCACGAGAAAGCCAAGGTCTGTATTCATTTTAACTACATTCTATTTCAATGAATCCATGAAGTTTTCCCACCTCAAGTGACAAAAAGCAGCTCAGGGTCCTTGGGGTTGACATCTAAGAAGAAACAGAAACTGAGAAGCTGTGACTGAAGTTTGTAGTATTTGGGGGAGAATGTTCATTATATAGCGTTAGAAACATAAGTTACAGAGTGAAGATGTACAATTAGTGAAGTCCACTTGATTTTTAGCTTTAAACTATGAGGAAAGTTAAACACAGTTACCATTTTGGACATGTACTTTATTGTTTAGAAATTTCCAGCAGAGCCATCATTAAGTACCTTTGTCAAGAGATGCCTATGAGAATCTAGATTGGAAAACAGGGACAGGCAGGCCTGTCAGCTCTTCCTGCAAATCCACACACGGTTGGGACAACCACCAGTCGGGCCTCGAGGTGCACAGCAATGGACTCCCTGTGGTACAGCCCAGCAGCCCCCAGGCGCGGATCTAGATGAACGACAGGAAACTCCATAGGTGTTGATTTCAAGTGCAATCCAGACAACAAACGGCCTGCTCTGGCGGGGCCCAAATGAGACACCAGAATAGAATCTGCAGAAAATCAAATCTGTGGTGATCAGCATTCCTACCTGAATGAAGTTAACCTCCTAAACCAGCTGACCTTATGATGTTTTTATTCATTTATTTTAAAAGCAAACCAAGTGTATACGGCATCTTTTAAAAAATCATGTAAATGTTTGCAAAGTTTTTAGGGGTTATTTATAATCTAAAGAGATTTATAAAAAACTACTGGACTTGTTAAGACTACAAATACTAAACCCATCTCCCCCATGAAAAAAGCAATTGTTACAAAAATATAAAAAATATACTAGCTTCTACTATTTAACCTTTCCACCGAAATCTCACTACTCTGGGACACACCCTGGTTTATATACTGTCAACAAGCACACACGCAATTTTCTCAATTTTTTAAGGATGGAAAAGTCCCAGAACATTCCCTTTGTTATTGGAGACTGTGGTTACTTCCTTCATGGGAACTGCAATGCTAGTGAGTGAGGCCAGTGTGAAGTTCCCTACTGTGTCCCCCGCATGAGCCCAGTGTGGAAATTACAGCACAGGAGGCTGCTTTCAGAGCTCATGCCTTCAGCTGTCTCGCTCCAGCTCCTTCAATCCTACTTGAGACTTGCTGGGTCCCCAGACTCCTGAGCTGGCCTTGGCTTCCCTAACTGACCACTCGGGAAGGCCAATGGTAGGAGGGAGGCTCTTGGTCAAGGAGAAAAGGGCACTCAGCCTGCTGCTGCCCGTAGCACCCACTTTCTGGGACTGTGTGTGGGGCCCCCTACCCAAGTTTGCTAACGCCAGGGAAGCTACAGGCTTGGCGGACTACATCGCTCCAGCCTGGAGAGCTGACTGATGCTACAGGAGAGTCTGCAGACCCTGGGAGGGGAGCTAGCAGCAGATGTGGAGGCAAAACACTTTGCATTAAGTTAAAACACTTTTATCAACTTCGAATCAGATCACATGTATTCTTCCATAGCAGCCGAGCTACCAGGCACTTGGACCAAGTAAGAGCTAGGGAACAGACCAAATACAGTTTGAAAAAACTCCACAGACACTATGGGAGGGGGAGAACGGTGGGGGGCATTTTGACTATCAAGTCCTTGAGGATGCCCCTCCCTCATTAGCACATTTTCAGTGTTTCCTTGTCCCTGCTGTCGCCAGCTGGGGGCGATGTGTGTTCAGTCAAGCTCTTGGGAGAGACTGGTAGCTGGGTTACAGTGGGATGGAGCCACATGCCACCAGGCAGGATCCCTCCACAGGACTGGGATATTCCTTGTCTGTACCTTGTGTCCCTGGAGTCCAGGGGGCCTCTCAGATGGGGGTCCCAGCCTAAATATGCTCAAGAGGACCCTTCACCCCAGAGCCCTCACGTGTGCGGAGTCCCTACTCCCTGCTGCGTGCTCCCAAGTGGAGACCCGGTTCAACTCGGAGCCTGGCTTGCACCACTCCTCCGCTGCAGGGGCCCCTGACCTTGCCACAGCCCGCAGAGCCCGCCACAACCTAGCCTGGTATCCAGTCCAGCTCATGCACTGCAGCCTCACCAGTCTCATCTGAGAGACAGGCTGTCTGCCTCCAGGCCAGAGGGTGGGCGCCTGGGAGCCTCCAGTGGACTTCCAGGGTCTCCTGTTGGAAGGACTAGATTTTCACACCGCTAAGGGTTTTATTTCACAGATCACGTGGTGAGGTTGCTATTTCCAGTCCTCACCACGGTTAAGTCATATTTCCCAACACCTTCTTGTTTCTCCAGATCTGAAACATCTCACCCAATACACCCTGGTTGGTTTAAACCCCAAATGAACTTCCAGAAGTAACAACAGATTCAGAGAATGCCGGCCACATACGCTGAGCAAGTCCCCTCTACTTTGGTTGCATCAAAAAAACCGGGCTTCTGAGATATCCCCAATTCACATTTGCTCAGAAGAGAAGTGCTCCCACATCAAGGCACAAAAGAAAGAAGTCTCCTGGGGCAAAATGACAACGAAAGCAACCAGTGACCTTTGTGAGGCCTGAGGCAGAGTTGCTGGGGAGGCGAGTTCAGTCTGGTCTGGGTGGGCATCAGGAGGAAGGCCCGAGGACCAGTCTCGCTCTGGGGCCTGAGGAGCCCTCACGCGTGCTTCTCCAGGAACTTCATGTGAAAGTCTTTCACCTTCTGTAGAACTGTCTTCAGCTTATCCACTGGAGGGAGAATGGTCATCCTGTCAGGAAAGAGCACAGCATCAGCCTGGACACAAGCTGCTCCAGAAGAGGGGACAGGAACGCACCCAGCAACTCACTCCTTCACCTGCAGGTGCCCAGAGGTGTGGGCGAGCCGCGCGGGGACGGGCCCGTGTTGTCCGCGGTGATAGCTCCAGCCCCAGGAAGGCATCCGGCATGTGCTGAACCACTTCCCCCCCGATTCATACATGTATTTTTTACCCAAGTAATTCATGTGAACAAAGAATAAGCTGGTGGCAGCATTCCAGCTCACTAAGACACATCCCCCATCATCGCAAAAGGCTGCACAACATTCTGACCAGTGAAGAGAACTTCTCTAGAGCATGACTTGGTATTTCCTACAGACACTCAGTGAGACTTCACTCCTTCTAGCTGGCCTTTTTCATCTCCAGCAGTCGGTCTCTTACAGTGGGAACCTCGAGAGATAACTCTCCCTCCAAAGGAATTCCCAAGTTGCCATGGTAACCAATTTCCCCTCCAATACTGTCAATATGCTTCCCAACCCTAGGGGCTGCCCGTGAGATTTAACCGCTTTCTGAACGAGCCAGAAATCACTGAGGTGAACCCAGCTAGGATGGCAAGGCCAACAGCACACGTATGTCCGTCCAGGGCACACCGCCCACCACCTTGACCGAGTCAAGACTTGGCTCCAGGTGCTAAGCTCATGACGTTTCTTTTTTTAGCATCTGCTGCAGGAGACATCTGAGAGCACGGTGCACGGAGAAGGTGCTGTTCTCAACAGAACTGGCCTCCAGCTCGTTCAGCTCTGGGAGGCCCCGTCTGGGCAGGGGTGGAGTTGCGCCCCGGGAAGCACGTCACGGTGAGTGGAGCTAATTCCCCTGGGTTTGGGATGTGGCAAATTGGCAGGCTTTTGGTGCAGCTACTGAGCACATGGTCGCTGGACGCTGCTGTCATGGAGTTGAAAAGGGACAGGGAAATAAGAAGAAAACACACCGTGGGAACAGTTCAGACGGTATGTGATAGATGGAGGCGGTGCTGGGGGACAGGGTGGTCAAGGAGATGACCTTGGAGGCCACCCAGTTTTCCTGACCCCCCGGGCACCGGTCTCAGCTTCGCCCTGCAGCAGGACAGAACGGGGGTGGGATGGGTGGGGGTGTATCTCGGGGGAGCGGCAGGGCTGCACACACCTCAGTCCCTGAAGCCGCCTGTGCTCTAGGTTAAGAAGCCAAGTTTCCCAACACACGTCTGGGAGCAGCCCGGGTGCAGGGAGGAAGTGGTACCTGAAGTGGTAGGTGCCTTCCCTCTGCCCGAAGCCGCTGCCGGGCACGACGCAGATGCCGGTCTCCTCCAGGAGCTTCATGCAGTAGAACATGTCAGGGGCCATCTTATGGGCCTGTGGGAGCAGGGCAGAACTTAGGATTCATTCCGTGCTGCACAAACACATTAAAAACTCAAAGCCAAATACAATCAAAACAGCAGGTTCCTTCCCATGGCAGGGCCCTCCCCGGCCTCCCCTCCCCTTCCTGCGAGGACCAAGGCAGGAGCCGGATGCCGCTGGGAGCTGGTGTGGGAACAAGGAAGCGAAGGCTACTTCAGGCTGCTGTGGGCTGTGGCGCTTCTGATCCCCATCCGGGAGAGCAAGGCTACTTCCCATGCACTCCGCCCTCAGCAGCTGCTCCGTGAGCGCTGACGGTGGCCTCCTACCTGCCAAGGCACACGGCCCTTCGACAGTGGGGCCCTAGGCTCTGCGCCCGGTGGCACTTGCAGGGACCAGCTTCTCGGGCACTGTTGACAGTGCTGCTCACAGCTGGCTCTGCACAACCTGGGGAGCCTGTCAAACAGATTCTCGGGCTCCCACACCAGGGATTCGGATTCAACAGGTCTGGGGGGGCCAGATTGAGGAGGTGTGGGGGTGTCAGGACACTTTCAGAAACACTGCTCTGGCCCCTGATCCTCAAGGTAGAATCTGCGGGACCATTGGAGAACTTGCTGGAGTTGTGAAGCCTGGGCCCCTCCGCAGGCTTCCTGAGCCAGAAGCGGGGTCTGGACAAGACCCCAGGTGGTCCGTGACCACACTCGAGCTTGAGAAGCAGTGTTCTCAGGCACAGTGGCAGGGGCGGAGGGACGCTCTCAGTGCTCCCTCACGTCTGTTCAGTTTTAAATGCATCACATCACACCTGGGCGCCTGCCTTCAGCGCACCCACATTAACAGAGCCTGGAGCGGCGGGGCTCACCCGGGGCCACCCCCCGTCCCGTCACCAGAGCACGCTGTCGGGGCTGGGCCTCCGGAGCCCGTCACTTTGATGTACTAGGCACCATCTGACAGAGCGGGCCACAAAGTCCAGAGCCTCTAGGGCCAGCACTTTTGCTCCCCAAGGCCTGAAGCAGCCCCAACCCCGCAGTCCCAGTAAACTGGTGAGAGAGCCGGCCAGCTGGTGCCCCAGACCTGAGCTGCCTCCACGGCTTTGGTGGGGATGAAGATCCGAGGAAAGGCGTACATGGCACCCTGCAAGGGGTTGCAGTGAATTCCTGGGACTTGGTTAAACAAGTCTTCTGTCAGCTTAGCTTTCTTGGCCAGATTACCCAGGACGGACTCCTTCTCCTGATGAGACAGAGAGAGCACAGGAGTCAGCATCTCTGGACTTCACAGAATGGCCCCAGCCACTGGAACTTGTCCCTTCAGCACCGGGGTAACAGGGCAGACTGGCGAAAGGTCCATGTGCATGCACACGAGCACCACAACCCAGGGAGCTGGGTGCAACGCACATCCCCCACAGGAACTTCTTCCACAGACGCTCAGCCCAAGAGGCTACTGTGTGCCCTGGGGCGTGGGGCACACAAGTACACTGGGGGGGGGGGGCAGGCCACAGGTAGGTCCTGGGGAGCCTGTGTCACGGGTTCCATTCTTGTCCCAGGATGTCATTCCTGAGAGCGAGAAAAACCAGTCCCTGGGGCCGGCCCCGTGGCGTAGTAGTTAAGTGCGTGCACTCTGCTGCTGGCAGCCCGGGTTCGGATCCCGGGCGCACACCAACGCACTGCTTGTCAGGCCATGCTGTGGCGGCATCCCATATAAAGTAGAGGAAGATAGGCACAGATATTAGCCCAGGGCCGGTCTTCCTCAGCAAAAAAAAGAGGGGGATTGGCATGGATGTTAGCTCAGGGCTGATCTTCCTCACAAAAATAAAACAAAACAAAACAAACCAGTCCCTGCCCATCAGTCTGAATGGACTTGGCCCTGTACAGAACACCCTAGAACGTGCTTCCAGGAGACAGCCCTCCCCCCCTCAATCTCTGTGGTGTACACGGGGCACGTGACAAATGAGTGACTGGCTCAGAGCTGGACATGTGTCCAAAGCTGGAGCAGAGTCGGTCCAGGACTTCTGCAAGGACTGCTGGGAAAGGGGGCACAAAGGTGTGGCCTGCGGATGAAGAGATAAAGAAAACATACCATATGCATACAATGGAGTATCACTCAGCCTAAAAAGGAATGGAGTACTGACACCTGCTACAACACGGACTACCTTGAGGACGTCATGCTGAGCGAAATAAACCAGTCACAGAAAGACACACACTGTCTGATCCCACTCATACGAGGTCCCTGGAGTAGTCAAACTCACAGAGACAGAGAGTAAAACAGAGGTTACCAGGGGCTGGGGGGAATGCGGAGTTAGTGTTTAACGGGTACACAGTTGCAGTTTGGGATGATGAAAAAGTTCTGGAGATGGATGGTAGTGACGGTTGCACAACAATGTGAGTGTACTTTATGCACTAAACTGTACAGTTAAAAATGGTTAAAATGGTAAATTTTATGTTCTGTATTTTACCACAATAAAAAAAGAGGTGAACCTGTGAGCCTGGAACAGGTAGGAACTGACCTCTTGGTCATGAGACCCATAAATTCCTTTTTCGTTTAAACTAGTTCAAGTCCGGTTTTTGTCTCTTGCAATCAGAAGGGTCTGACTGTATCACTTTGTGCTGCGAGGACGTCCCGGTGGGCCAGAGGCACACCCCTGGCCTGGAATCGATGTCACGTCCATTTCCTCCCTCAGTTTATAACAGAATCCCCGCAGGGTGTTCTCGGGACCCAAGGCCCTTCCCTCTGGGTGCCTGCTCACGCACAGTGCTCACAGGCGAGGAGGGGAAGGGTGCACGGTCCCTCCGCTTCAGAACACAGCCCAGCTGCATCCTCAGACTCAAGCTCACGGGGGTGGGTCAGGCAGCAAGAGGAACTCGGCGCACCTCCTGGAGGCCATCCGGAGAGACTAGCCGGGGTGACCCTGGCCGCAGCAGCAATACAGACAAGCCACAGACACAGCCGACTCACCCTGCTGAACTGCTCGAAGGACTCCTCTCCCGGCACCGGGGGGTTCACGACAATGTCCATGGCAGCCTGCCCGGACACTGGTGGGCACAGACGTACTGAGAGCAGCTTTACCAGCTGGCCCTTGATCTCAGGGTGCAGGTTGATCACCTCCATGTAGCCCCCTCTGTAGCCACACCTGGAGGGTTGAAGAGGGGGCAGGACCCACCAGTTACAGAGAAACCTCAACTAAGTGCAATCCGGCTGGCCAGAACCTCCTGTAACCATCCCCATGCCCAACACTGAGTGGCCAGGTGTGGCTGAGTTCTTGGCAATGGAAGGCAAGTGGAAGTGATATGTGCAAATCCCACATCACTTCCTTACAAGGAAACAGCATGCTCTCTCCCATCTCTTTCCTTTTTCCCACTTCCCGGGAACTGGAGACACTGGAGCAGCAGCCTCAGTGCTAGAGATGGACGCCATGTGTTGAGAAGACAGAGCCGCCCCACCAGCCCCAGTCCTTGAACGACCTTGTAGAGCAGAGCCCGCCCTGGCCCTCCCCCGCCTTTGCACCGTTGTGTCAAAGAGAGACACACTCGCACCCTGTCTGAGCCACTGTACTTTTGGGCATCTTCATCACAGCAGCTTAGCCTGAGCCCCACCTGACGCCCTAGCCCCTGCTCCGGAGGGGCACACGACTCCCCAGCCCTCCCCTGCACAGGCCCCAGGGGGCAACGATGCACTGGTGTTAACGAGTGTCAGCCTGAGGACTTTCGCCGGAACGCTTTGCTGCCTGAAAACAAAGCCAACCCAAAGGAGAGCAGAGCTGAGCAAGAAAATGAGAAAAAGCAAGAAAGCAGAGACAGAGTCCTGCTGACATCTTTAAGTCCCTGATTTGACTTTACTCCTGGACCTTTTACCAACATGGATTAAAAAAAAAAACGCCTCTTCAATGTAGGCCAGTGCAAGCTGTTTCTGTTACTTATTGCCAAAAGGCTCCTGACTGATAAAGAGTCAAATTACATGAAAATAAGCTGAGATCATGCAATGAGTTAAAAAAAAAACAAATCAGCCACACTTTCTGGAGCTGTGGCTCCTTCTCTGGATGGTGACTGACAACGTGCAGACCAACGGCCTCAGGAACGCGGGCACTCTGAGGCAGGAACCTGGTCCAACCTCCCTCTGCCTACTGTACCCCTCAACCGCAGAGCACCTGACATGGAGAGACTCTCACTACAGCGCTTCTGGGGTCAGGCTGCCGAACTCGACTGGCAGAGCAGATCCCCATCTGAGCCCACGACTGGACTTTCCAAGGCAGAAAGAGAAATTCCGGCATCTCCGAAGCTTTCCAGTACGAAGGAGGAAAGAAAGAACTTTCTGCTTAATCCTTTGCTGATGTGCAGAAAATCCAATTGAGCAAAACAGCTTGATCCTAGGTAGTCAGGATCTGAGGGCAACAGGTCAGAACTCAGGACACCAACACCCAGGAGACTGACTGTGAAAACAGTCATCAGTAACCCAGATGGCGAGGTGGACAGGCATGTGAGAAACACGCTTGAGTTTGAAAAACGAGTTAAGAGAGAACAGATTTGTTTAGGAAAAGAGCTACACAGCACGTGAAAATCTAGCAAGAGCCCAGCACTGCTACCGGGTAGACAGAAAGACCGGCGTAAATTGACCCTGCCCACACCAAACAAAGCCAAGATCAGCTGGGCAATCCCCCAAGGGGACAGCTCCTCTCCAAGCTTCATGGTTACACTGGCCTCAGCTTTACAAACCAGAGCCCTCCCCCCCATGCCCGGCACAGAGCAGAACCCCCACAATGTTGGGGATGGATGCTCTCAGCTGTAAACACACTGGTGTTTCCTTCTCGGCTCCTTTGCAGGTTCCTCCTCTCCTCCCCCAGTTTCTGAGCAGTGAGGGCCACGCCCAGTCCTTGGAACTTCTCTCATCTACCCTCACTCCCCCTGGGACATCAGGCTCAGAGTTCTATCTAACCACTCAGACACTGACCTCTCCCAATCTTAAATCTCCAGCTGGATCTCAGCTCTGAACCACAGACTCACACATCCATCTCTGTCTGGACGTCAAATGGGCATTTACAAATTTCACATGCCCAAAACCAGCTCCTGATCTTTTCCTCAAAGCGGCTTCCCTCACTGCCTTCCTCATCTATCGATGGCAACTCCATCCTTCCTGTTGTCTGAACAAAACACTTGAGAATCATCCTTGACTCCTCTCTCTCACGACCATCTTTTCCATCAAGCAACTCCTGTCAACTCTACCTTCAAATACATCCAGGATCCAACGTCTTCTCCCTATCCCCGCCCTGACTGGGACCTCTTGCCTGGACTGTAATAGCCGCGTGACTTGAGTCCCCACTTCTGTCCCTGTCCACATTACACAACAATCAGAGAGAGTCTAGTAAAACATAAGTCACGTGAGGTCACGCCTCCATTAAAACCCTCCAATGGCTCCCATCTCACTCTGAGTAAAAGCAAAAAGTAACCTAAGTAGCCCAGATGATCCGGCCTCCTAACTTCTTTGGTCTCAACTTCTGCCACTTTCCCCCTCACTCACTCCTTTCCAGTCCCCTGGTTGCTCCTTGAACAGGCCTTGCATGCTTCTACCTCAGGGCCTTTGCACATGCTGTTCCCGCCATCAGAATGCTCTTCCCTCAGATATCTGCATAGCTCCCTCCCTCCCCTCCTTCATGTCTCAACTCAAAAGCCAACTCCTCAGTGAGCCCACCCCCACCTCCTGGCATTGCCAGCTCTTCTCTAATTATTTCTGCCCACGTGACACATGATTTTCCTCATTTGTCTACTGCCTCTCTCTCGTCACTAAAACACAAGCCCTGGGCGGGCAGGCTCTGCTGTGGTTTGCTCACTGCTGTAACCTCAGTGCTCAGAGGAGTCCTGGACTTGCCGCGGAAGCTCAATCAATATTAGCCGAATGAATGAATTTGGAAGGGAAGCCGACTCTTTGGCCCTTGAGGTCACGAGTGCTAAGGCGGGATGTGTACAGGGCTTTTGCACACAGAGCCGGCCCGCTGGCCTGTCAGCACTTGTCCACTCAACCTGCCTTCTCTGGCCACTCAGGCTTCGGTCAATGTCGGAGCAACAGTGACAGGGCTGGCAGAAAACACCAGTGTTAGGGCTGCCGTGAGGCCCTGTTGGCATTTCATTTCTCCAGTCTGGTTTCTTTCAAGCATCGCCTTATTTTAGACAAGCCCTCGCACAGGGCTGTCCTCACACCACTGGGCTCCCCCCGGGGAGGTGCGGCATCTCTCCTCCTGCTTCTCAGGGCAGCAGAGGCTGTGGATAAGGGTGGCCTGCTCTGCCCAGTGGGTCGACCGCGGGGCAGGGCAGAGGAGCGCTGGGACCGCAGGCCCAGGCGCAGCGGGAGGAAGTGGAGGGCAACATACTCGCCCATGTAGCCCTTGGAGGTGGAGTGGAAGGAGGCGAGCTCCACGTTGCTGGAGTACTCGGGCCCCATCTCGTAAAGCACCTTCTTAAAGGAGTGGAAGCTGCAGTCCGGAGAGTACACGTTGTCCTGGTACACCTGCGGGAGAGGACAGGCAGGGACAGTCACCAGAAGTCCCGGAGGGCTGAGCCCACAGGCTGTGCCGAGGGAGGGCTCAGGGGCTCAGGGTCAACCTGCAGCCAGGCTGCGTGCCGTGAAGCCCAGCTGCTGATGCTGCTTCCAGGGACAAGCCAGGACGGGCCCAAAGGAACTTTCCAGAACCAGCAAGGAGGAAAGGACTCAGGCTGGACGCCCACTTGATTTCTCCCACATTCTCCCCACCCAGTCTCCAGACCCCTTTCTACCTCATCTGACAGTGACGATATCCAGGCCTCCCACCTGCCCGAGTGAGCTTTCTTCCTGAAGGGCGATGTTCTTCCCCAATAAGACGGTGAGGGAAGCAGTTCCTGCACCTGTGCTCCGGCTGCCCTCGAGGAGCCAACCGTGTGGCTCTCTCAATCCTCTGGAACACTTGCCTGGTTTGGAACTGTTTGTTTTTCTGTCCACCCTCGCTGTCCGTCTCTCCCACTAGACTGCAGGCATGCACAGCACCCCTACTCGCTGTATTCACAGTCTACACTCAGCGGCCAGCACCCTGCTTGGCCCGTGGAGATGAACTCCCCACACCCATGGCAATCAGGGGACCAGGCTCTCTGGGGCACATGGGTCTTGGGAGGGTCAGCCCAGCTCCACCTTCAACAAGCCAGGCAGAGTCCTCCTCCTCCTCCTCCTCCTCCCAGACCCAAAGGGGAGGAGGTTTGTGCACCACGTCATGAGGAAAACCATGGGTCACTCTGCTGCCCCTTCTCTCCTTTAGAAATGAAGATTTTAGACCCATCTGCTATTAATTATGGCAACAATTTGGTGGGTAAGGTGTGTGTGTGTGACGAGTGGCGGTTGCTAAGGAGCAAAGAAATCAAGTTAGTGTACCAGAAGCTACGACTAACCAGAAATCATGCAGAAATGAAGATGAAATGAAAACAAGATTGGACAGGTCTTCAATTTCTTCCCTGCAAAGCAGGAAAAGAATGGGCAGGCCTCGGCTCCAGAACTGGGGTTCCAGGAGCAGCAGCTATGGGGTTGAGATTCCCCTCCTCACAGGCTGCTGTGGGAACTAACGAGATGGTGGATAGGGAAGCACCAGGAGGCACAGGATCACAGCATTGTGCCCACCCAGCACCCACTCTCCCTTCTTAAGAGGCCCTCGATTTGCCCTGAGGAAACACCCCTCCCCTGTCTCTGTCTGGAGGTTTGGGAGGACAGGGCCAAGACCCCACCCCTCACTCAGGGCCAACTTGCATACTGCAACCACCAGGCCTCAGTGACGGGTTCAGCAATGGGGGTTTGACCCAAGCTGCACCAATGAGGCTCAATTCTGAGACCGGGGCTGGAACCACCAGGAAGAAATGTTCTCTTTCTAGGCTGGGAAGATAGCAGGCCTGTGTGTGAGGCCAGTGCAGCAGGACAGAACGAGAGACATTAAGGCCCTGGGTCTAGACCCACACCTGTGACCCATCATTTTTTTATTTTTTAAGTTTCAAGTGGTTTGGGTTAGACTCCTGAAACTTATAACCAAGAGTCCAAACCAATCTAGGGATGATTTAGGTTACAGTCTTATAGATTGTAACACTGACCATGCTTATCCTCGGTTAGAATCTTTCCTCCAACACCTAGAAAGTTCTCTCTGGCTACAGGACAGTCAGGCCTGGGCCTCTCCCCAGAACAGAAAGCTCACCCTCACCCTCCCTGAGCTGGTGTTGGTCTTACCTCATCAGCCAGGAGAAAGAGCTTCTCTTCCCAGGCGAAGTGAATCACATCTTCTATGCACTTTCTGCTTTGCACCTGACCTAAAAAATCCCCAAACAGAATCAGAATGTAGGTTGTAATGCTGTTTAAATCATCCCTAGGTAAGAATCCCACCCAGAATGACTCAGGTGTCCTGTGTTCCCTCATGACCCTAAGGGACCACCCTCCCTAGCTGCTGTGTCTGTGGGGGTGTCGGCAACCTCCAGGGTCGGCCCCGCATTCTGACTTGCTTCAGCCAGGTATGCAGAGAGAGTAGTGTTTCACACCCAACTTTCTTGTTATTCTTATGAGAGGTGTGTTGGGGGAGGGTGTGTTTGTCTGTCTGTCTGTCTGTGCTGGAAGACAGGAAGGCAGGGAAGCGTCCTAAAGAGCAGGCAAATAAAACTGGAGGCGTTCAATCAATGAGCTCAGCTCCCCTCCATCCCACGCACCAGCAGCGGCAGGTGGGGAGCCGGCACGGGCTCGTCTCCTCCCCAGAGAGGCACCAGAGCTCCTCGAGGCAGGGACAAGGTCTGCAAGGCCCATCGTCCATCCTCAGAGCCGGTGCTCAGCAGGCGCTCAATAAACATTTGCGGAATCAGCGCTCCATGAACGAGCCTGCACACCAGCCTGGCGTCTGCCAGCGGCTACATGGAGCTATGCATCGCTGACGAGGAGGGGAAGCATCCGCAGTTTCCCTTTCAGGGTCTCCCCCGTGAGGGCCACTCAACACAAACCATGGAAACACTCACCACCCATTTTAGAAAAATGAGTGCAAGCAGCAAAATATCAACCCGTCAGTTCACAGCAAATGCCATGGGTTTAGGTGGGGAGAGGAACCAAAGCAACCAGGTGGAAACGGAACGTTTTCCCAGCATCACCCGAGACCGACGTTAGCGTGGCACTGGGAATGCCCAAGGATCACGTGTTCTCTGGAAAAGCACCTCTATGGTCAGCCCGGCTGACTTCTTCAAAAAGGCTGTTTCTTTACTATACCTATATGTGTATCTATGGATATTACATATATCTACGTGCATACGTATGTATATATGTGCACGTTATTTATATATATGTATATACATCTTGATGCAGAGCAGTATGTAAAGTATGCTATCTTTTTGTTAAAAATAAAAATACCTATATTCCTGTCTAGGCAAGAATATGTCTGAAAAAAATATACAGACCTGTCTTATAAGAACATGGTATGATGCAGCCAGGATTTCAGACTTGAACTGTCTAAGCAATGAACCAATTCCTTTACTAAGGGACCAACTTTTCTCCTGCCAAGCAGGCACCACCCAGGCTTCCTATGAAGAAGCTCAGGTTCTGGGGTTCCGGAAGGGCGGCTGCCCTGGATTCTACAAGGAACCCGCCACTGTGCCCAGAGGCAGACCTGGGCTGGCTACCCGGGGGCAGAGCCTGCCCGCAAACACTCCTGGCCTTGCCCTCCCATGCCTGCGATCCCACAAACTATATCCTGTTAGAATGAAAGAAAAATTTGAGCACCAAGAATATCAAAACCATGTGCACATAATGCCATGGGGAGTGCAAAGAGGAAATGAGACCCCCACACAATGTCCCTGACGTGTGCGAGGCAAGCTTGAGGACGAGGACAGGGCTTACTTCCCTCCAGTGCCTGGGAGGTCGCAGCTCTCAGAACACGCCTGCTGAGCCAAGGACGGACAAGACACGCAGCAGTGGAGGAGATGGGAGTCATACACAGCTTTAGAGGGGCCAGGGCAAGGCTGTGCCCAGCATGGGGAGACATGGGACCACCTCACGGAGAGGTGGCTTTGCTCTAGGCCCTGAAGACTGGAGAGGGGTCTCCCAAGTGCCTCTCCCCAGAGGCTGGACCGAAGGAATTTCCCACAAACTAACCGGAATATCTGTTGCTTGTGCCTGCCCAGCACCCTTCCCTTGAGTAACAGAGCTCAGCTGTCCCATGGGAACTCCTCTCTCTGCACTCCAGCGAGCGGCCTGGGACACAGACCTGCCAATCACAGTCTGAGTGATTTGACTGGTTCAGGGATGGGCAGGTGACACGAGTTGAGCCAACAAGAGTCTGGCCTGGGACTTCTGTTGAAATTATGGGAGATGCTCTCTGCTGGTGGGCTATGGCCGGAGCTGCTGAAGGCCACTCCAAGGACAGATCCTTCCTGAGGACTCTGACGCAGAGAAGAGCAGAGCTGGGAAATGGACTGAGGTTTCTACTCACAGTGACACTGATTCAAGTGTGCTGCTTTACCCTGGGACTTTACAATTCCAAGAGCCACTCCCTTCAGTCTTGAGCTAGGTTTCTGTCTTAAAACCCAAAGAGCCCTGGCTTAGTATGCCAGTCCATATTGACACCTTTTAGCCAAAGTGGTCACAGCGTGTGGTCTAGACAAGACACATGGTCATCACAGGTAGGTTTCTATTTTCCATGCCCCATCTTCCAGTAGCTGACTGATTTTTACACATTAAGATAGAGCAAAACCAGCTGCCCCCTCATAGTTACTCTTTAAAAATTACTTATATTAATATACACTCACACGAATCCTTTGCCTAAAACAGGAAAGTCTCCGGTGCAGTTATTTCTTCCCAGACAGCCGAGTTAAAAGACGTATGTGAACACTTGGCCAAGAAGTTACTGACCGTCTAATATAAACTAGGTATACAGAGTATTTCCTACGATGTAGGACTTGCTACTCCAAGAGTGGGGCCAGCAGCATCAGCATCACCTAGGAACTTGCTAGAAATGGAAATTCTCCAGCCCTACCCCAGCCCAATTACATCTGAATATCAGGGAGTGTGGCCCAGAGGTCCGCATCTTAACAAGCTCTAGTTTGAGAGCCACTGTCCTCGGCAGTGCTTCTCATCTTCAGCTGCACAAAATATTGATGCCTGGGCCCATCCCCACAGATTCCGGGATGTGGCCTGGCCTCTTGGCGTTTTTAAAAGCTCCCTGTGAGATTCTGACGTGCAACCAGGATTGAGAAGGTAGCTCTGCCATTTTCCTACTGCATCAGGGTTAGAATCTTCACCCCTTCCCCCAAGCAGTTGTTGTCAATAAAGCAGAGTCACTGCCAGCTGCACCCGCTCTCTGCACTCGGGAATTCAAGTGGTGCTCTCAGCTGACCAAAGCATCATTTGATGTTCCCAAGAAGCAGATTCCACCACCAGCTCCCAGGCGTTCTGGCCCTGACCCAATTTGTCCTAACAAAGGAGAGAGAAGCTCTTGTTCTCGGCATCCAAACACATCCGGAGCACACGAAGCCAGCAGCCCAGAAAGACCAAAGCAGGCAGGACTGTACCTTTTTTTTTTTTTTTAAAGAAAAATACGCAAAATTAGGAGGGCTTTTCAACTTCTGGAAATAGGTTTTTTTGCTTCGCTTTTGTTTTTAATATGGCATTTCCTTTCCAGGCCTCAAAGTACATGCAATGCTGTGTCAGAGAAAAACAAAAAGCACACACCAGCATTCTGAAAACTGGTTCAGAAAAACAAGCAGGAGGAAAGGTAGAATGAGGCCTCTGATTCATGGAGACGGCTTGTGTGTGAGTAACCTCAAGGGAGAGATTCTTTGCAAACGCAAGAACAGGAAAAAACTGGTTCTAATAACAATACAACCCTGCCCAGGAAACTGCCAGCATCTGCTCACCTCCTAGGCGGCCTGCGGCAAGGGTCATGGCTTTCTGTTAGCAAATCTGGAACTGGGCTGGGAAACTGGGAGCAAAGAGGACTCCTGGCTATTTCTCAACTCTGTAGTGTCCAGACACCCAGCGTACCGGCCGCTCTGCCCCGCCCCAAGACCCTGGCGAGGAAGGGAAGCGCAGACCTGTGGGGTTCCCGGGGTTGATGATGCACAGCACCTTGGGGTCACAGTGGCCTTTGGCCTCCCGCACGGCCCGCCGGAGCTCGTTCACGTCCAGGGCCCAGCAGTTCTCCTCATCCAGGTAGTAGTTCACCTGGACGGCGCCGAGCTCCGAGATGACTGCCGAGTAGAGGGGGTACTGCGGGATGGGGATCAGCACCCCCGTCCGTGACTTGCCGCCCCCGGAGACCAGGATCTTCAGGATCGTCTGCAACCGAGAAGTCACACCTCACAGGCCACCGCCACTGCACGCTCGGGGAGCAGGGGCAGACAAGCCCAAAGGCCCCAACGCCCGCCTCGAGTGTAACCCCATGTGCGGTGCTTAACTTCCCTGAGTCTCGCTTTCCTCATCTGTAAAACGAGGGCTGCTGTGAGGAATAAGCCAAGTACAATGCTTTGAAGTTCTTAGCACAGTGCACAGCAAGTAGTTCAAGACTCATAACTCTTGTTAGCATTTTCTAAAGAGGTCTTTTAAAGCAGTAGTCCACAAATGGCCCTGGCTCAGAATTACTCTGACCTCACCCCTCAAACGCATTCCGTGTGTCTAGGGTGGGGCCCAAGAATCTGTCCTGTCAGTAATTATCCCTGCCCAGGGCCGACAAGGAAGGGATTGTTGAAATGCATGAAACACCCATCTATTACCACCAGGTGGCACTTCAACCTAGCTGTTTCCAGAGCCGGGCCCCCCGCCTGCAGGATTCCTGAGAACCCGGGCCAGGGAATGCTGTGGGGTCCGGGCAGAGGTGGCAAACATTTGTTGACTTAATAAGCCAAAACCCTCTTCGGGGAGAGTCCCCACCTTACACAGGGGCTTAGGTTGTTTCTCAGGCTCAGTGCCTTGCTGCACTAAAAAGCACAACGACTTGATTCTTGTCATCAACTTCTGAGGACGCCTCCCTGCCCTCCTCCAGGACCTCTGCCTGTTCCCGGCTTCTCTGGGAATTGAGAGGGGCCCTACAGCAGAACACAACAGAAGATGCCACGGTTGGGGGGCCTGAGCCCCAACACTGGAATCCCAAATGCCACAAGAGGCTCACTTAATGCAGGCAGACTACTTAATGGGCCTCAGTTTCCTCACAGGCTCCAGGAGGAGTTGGATGCATTTGAAAGGCTTTGGGGAAGGGTTAAGGCATTCAACAAATGTCAGGAATAAGAGCACTGGGCGTCAGGAGACGAGACGAGGACAACCCCATTAAAGGAAGGGGTCAGACAGCGTTTGCCTGAGAGGGAGAATAAGTGAGCTGAGGGCGCCCAGCACAGATCAGGCGCTGGGAGGAGCCTGCCGACAGGGCATGGACAGCAGGCCCCGCCGACCCAGCACTTCAGACTCCTGCCATGCAGCTACTGCTGCCAGCCGCTCTTCACCGGCCATAGCTGACACCGCCTGAGCCACCTCTTCTCTGGCCTCCTAGACGCCCCCTCACATCTGCCATCCCCCTCGCTGCCAAAGTGATGACTTAAGAACATGAATCTAATTATGTCCCCGCCTGCTTCAAATCCTTCAGTGGCTCCCTACTGCTCTTAAGACAATGACCCAAATCCTCAGCATGGCCTCTGAGGCCCCATCTGCCTCTCCAGCCCATTCCTGGTAAGGCCCTCACCATGTGCTCGTCCACCCTGCCTCTCCATTTCCGAACACACAGCCTCCTGCCAGCCCCAAGCCTCTGCACGTCCGCCTCCTGCTGAGAACACGCCATCCCTTGCCTCCCCATCCTACGTATCCTCCAGATCTCTATCTGCTCAGCCTCCCTTGAAGAAACCTTCCTGCCCCTGCCCCCAGGGCAGAGTCCCTGCTGCTCTGTCCTGTAGACTCTGTCCTCTTCACCCAGAAGAGAAACTGAAAGCTTGTGAAGTGACACTTATTTATATGATATTAATGTCAGTCTGCTCCAGCACTGGTGTGTAAGCAGAGGTCAAACATGCTTGGTCCCCCTGGTTTCCCTGGCACCTGGCACAGCGCCTGGCAGAGGAGGAACACCAGTACGTGCTGAGTGAAAGACCAACGACGCCAGAAAGACGGGCACCCTTGAGTGCCCCGTGACTCCCCCACAGCTGGACATGTTGGTGTGCACGCTGGGAGAAACTCAGGCTGCAGTCGTGTCCAGGTTCACGAAGACTGAATGAGGTAAGGGCAGCAGGCTGCCAGGGAGGGGCAGACAGCAGGGACCAGAGGGTGGCCAACCCCTCCTCCCAGGCCTTCTCCCTGCCAGCGGCTCACGTGCTCGGCCCTAACATGCAAGGCTGCTCTCCGTGTGGGCCATCCCCGGATAACAACGAGCCACCCTCACACGCACAGAAATGCCGTCACTGGCTCCAGTGGTCAGGTAAATGTTGTCTGGGTCCGCAGGCACACCGCCATCTCTCCTGGTGATGTAGGCAGCCACGTCTTCACGGATGCAGTTGACACCCTGGCTAGCACTGTAAGACCCTGTAAGGCAGCAAGCGAGACAGTGACTAGAGGCAGGATGGCCGGCTCCATGGAGTCGGTAATATCCACGTAATTAACTGGGGGGGGGGGTTGGGGAGGTCTTGGTGGGGTCCAACTCCCACTACTCTAGGCTCTGGAATTGTGGCAAGCTCCTTAACCACCCATCTGGGCTTCATCCGCCCATCCTCTCATCCATCCATCCACCCACTTATCTACCCACCCACCCACCCACCTGCCCATCTGCTCATCCACCCACCCATCCATCTACTCATCCATCCATCCACCCGGTCTTCACACTGGGAACCTACTGTACGTCAAGCAGTATGCTAGGTCCTGGCTTCTAATGAGTTAAATGGTGCCCACAGCTATTTTGCTCACCCTCTTGGGATTTACACACAGTCTTGACAGTAGAGATCATTACAGCTGGGATCGCTATGCTTTTATCACCATCGGCTACACATGGGTCCACAGAACTTGAGGGAATGGGTCAACCCAAAATGGCACCACTGCCAGCCCAGGAGTCTGGAGCCCTGACCAACAGGAACCACATATCCCTGGGGCTACTGGGCATGACCACCCTACTCCCACCCCATGTCAACAATATCCTCAGGCTGCCATTTTTGATTAAAATCCAGAACACCATTTTTATGAAGTTCAAGAACAGGCAAAGCTAATTTATAAGGCTGGAAGTTAGAACAGTGCTCGCCATTTTAGGGGTGGGGGCACCGACAGTAAGGGACACACAGGAGCCTTCTGCAGTGCTGGAAATGTTCAATATCGTGATCTGGGTGGGGTGACAGGCCTCTACATGTGCAAAAATTATTTAAGCTGTACATTAATATGTGTGCATTTTACTGTCTGTTTCAATAAAAAGTTTTTAAAAATGTTAGGCCACTATGTTTTCAGAAAGAAATTGAAAATAGGTACTCGCACATGCACAAAATCTCTCTGGAAGGAGACCCAAACTGGTGAGGCGAATTCTCTGGGGAAGGGAACCAGGAGGCTGGGGATCAGAGGAGGGGGCCAAGTTTTTACTCTATATTCTTTTAGATTGTTTGAATTTTATACCACATTTAAAGAAAACAGCCTATTCCTTCTCAGGCTACTGCAAAACCACCACCAGGAGGCAGCCTGGGGCTCTGGAAAGTAGCCAATTCTCTGGGCCTCAGCACATCACAGTCCTGGCCCCGCACCCAGGAGGTGCAAAGTTTAAGGCTCCTCTGAAAAAGCACCAGCTGGGCTCTGCCTCAGCCTCTGTGCAGCATTGGGCTCACCCTTCCCCTCTGACAGCTGTGAAATGGGTGGGCTGGACCAGTTCTCTAAGGTTCAAATAGCAAACATTAACGTGTAGCAAATCTGGGTGGTGGGCACAGGGTCTTCTGTTACATTATTTTGGGTATTCTAATGCATTTGAAATAGTATGTAAATTGACAAAGTGGGGAGATGCAAATGCTGGTGTTAGAGAATCCTTCCTCCACTGGGGGACGGATTTGATGTCTCTGAGCTCCCGCACTCAGAGACCCTCCAGTGCTCCGTATTTCCCCTGCCTTCTTTCAAGGCCCTCCCCTCCACGGGGCCCACCCCACACCAGCCAACCCTCCTCTTCTTCCTGCCGCTAGCTCACCCGCTTCCTTGAATTCCCAGGTCTACCCCCACTGGCAAGCTCCCTGCTCCTGCAAGCCACAGATGCGCCTTTTCCTTTAGATCTTCTGTTAGGCTCCAAATCACACTGATCCTTCAGAGCTCAGATCCAGTCTCTCAAGAGGGCTTGTCCTAAAGACTGGCCCCCGCCCCCGCCAGCCTCTCCCCCGGCCTGTAATTCCGCCAGTTATTTCATTTTATACAGATGAAGCCCTGCCTCCTCACGTTGACTGTAAGTTCCTTGAAGGCAGGGACCATTATCTATTTCTTCTGTGCATCTCTGCTAGAGCATCTATCTCCCACCCCCACCCCACTCAGGACCCACTGCCCTGAGACTGATGGCCACCTGTCCCCCACAGCCTACAAACTGGCACCATCACCACTGTCCAACTCCCTAGCCTCATCGCACACCACCACACCCAGACCCCTTCACTCTGTCACACTCAGTTCTTGAACCTCAGGGCCTTTGCATACACTATTTCCTCTGCCTGGTATCCATTCGCAGGTTCTCTCTTACTCATCCTCCACACGAATTTGTATGCCACTTTCTCCTTAAACCCTCCCTCAACATTAGAATCCTTTGTAATAACCTAACAGCTCGCTGCTCTTTCTCCAAGAACTCATGAAAACTCGGGATTATGTTTTTGTGTGAATTCTTTTTAATGTTTCTTTCTCCCAAATCTGACAGTGAGCTTCGTGAGCACAGAAACTCCATCTGCCTTGTCCACCAGCGTCCCGCAGTGCCTGGGACACGGCATGTGCTCAGGGAGGGGCTGGACAAGGGCACGTAGCTCCCACCTCCCCAGGTGTGTCTAGGTTTCACCTCAATACCTGAGAACTGAATTACCCATCAAACAGAAAATAAACGAAGCCCCAGAAAGAAGTAATTTTAAACGGCACGATAAAAACACGTCTGGGTGAGCTCTAAGCCCTCGTGTATGCATGTAACAATCCCCCCTCGGGTCAGGGTGGCCCTGAGGCATCATGACATTTTCCTTTTCCTTTGCTTCTGTGGGTAGGTGTTCAGGCCGCCCAAAGCTTAGTCCCCAAGGCTTAGTCGACGGACAACACTGCCTCCCGTGTCCCTGCAATGGGCAGGGCCTGGTGGTGACCCCCAGGGGCAAGGCTTCTCCATACCTGACAAGGGGCTTTAGCACCCACGTCAACCTTCCTCGCAAGCCCAGGAGGTGAGTACCAAGTACTCCTGGTTCAAGGAGGAGAGCGGCTCAGAGAACACCTACCTCACCTGTCCTCAGGAGCTCCTCAGAACTCAGCGCGGGTCCCCAAACCCCCCCACCGTCCTCTTGCTACGACACCCAAGAGAGGACTCACACGGACATGGCCTCCCACCCTGACACCTGCAGCCCTGGCTGACATAGCATTTCAAAAACTCGTTGATGAGGCTTAGTAGGTGGAACAAAGATCCCCTCCCCCTTCCCCAGACATTCACGGCAGACACGCAGAAGGCAAACACCCTCTTTCCCCGCCTCTCCGTGGCGGCTTCCAGGAGCCTCAGGCCCGTGGCCATGGGGTTTTGAGAAGCACCTTTGTCCTCTGGGCTGGGCAGAGGGTGCAGAAGGAAAGGAGCCTGGAGGCCTCTGGCCTGCTGGGCTGCTCTCTGCCAGCTTGTGGTTAAGCCTCGCCACACAAGGTCCTGGCCCACACCCCATCCAGGCTGGCAGGCAGGAAAGCAAGGGGCAGCTGGCCCCTTCCCGAGAGGACAGTGCCCAGACTCAGACAGAGGGCTGTGGGGTGACCACAGCAGGAAGGTAAGCACAGGGCTCTCAATAAAGGGACAGAGCAGAAAAAGGGGAGGGGAGAGGCAGGGAGACAACAGAGAGGCCAAAGGTGGCTGATCCCCTGCTGAGCAAGCCACAAGAATCCCTGTCCCACCTTCTAGAACATTCAAGTGTGTGTCCCAGAAAAGCTTTAAGAAAAACTGTTTTCTTCAGGGCAAGGGAAGCCGGATCCCCTCTGCAGGCCCTGGGTGAAGGAATGGAGCAAAAGTAAACAGAGAAAAGAACATGAGATGAGAACAAAGAGCAAAAGGCCCAGGGCAGGAGAGAGAATATCATTTTCACACACAGGGCCACATTCCGGGGCCTCCCTCCTCCGAACCCTCTGGGGCTGGGCGTGCTCCCTCCGTGAGGAGGCAGAGTTGGGGTGTGGGCTCCCAGCAGAGAGGAGCAAAGGCCAGGGTGATGGGAACACAAGGAGATGGAGGGGGGATGGCACGGGCAGAACAGAGGGAACCACCAAAGGGGCTAGAGGCATCTCCCAGCACTCCCCTCCCCACAGGTGACCGCCACCACCCAGGCCACGCAGGACGTGTGTTCGGAGCTTCGGGCTGCAGAGAGGCGAGAAGGCTGGACAAAGCTGGGCACTGCTTCCACTTGGCCCCCGTCGCTGTGGCCAGTCACTGGGTTAAAACCTGCTCTGATGGAGGGCTCAGCTGTCAAAGGCGGCCCTCAGGTGTAAAGCCAAAATCCAGCCAAATGCAGGCACTTGCAGCTGAAGTGCCCCAATTCACCAAAAGATGGCATTGACCTCGTCAGCTCAGCAAACAGGAGGCCAACAGAGCTCGGACGAGAAGGGGAACACTATTTTTCATTTACTCTGCATGTCAGCCACCCCACACACATTCACACATTCACTCACACGCATAACCCTCCACTCGGGGCTGGGGCCGAGGCCCACACTGAGAACACATGTTCATTTCATGCCCTCTGGGATCTGGCAAGTCGGGGCCTCACCCAGGCTGTTCCCGCCACAAGCCTGTAGGATCCGCCGGGCTCGTTTCTTAGCATCTTCTGGAAAGCTGGGGCTATCCAGCAGGTTTGGGTAGGTGCAGAGTGCCATCACCTGGGGGAACAGAGGCACAGGCTGGGCTCCCAGTGCCCCCCACCCAAAGCCCCAGGAGGAGCGCGAAGCATACTGGGCCAAGGAGGGCGTGACGATGACAACTCTGGGGGACACTGCTGCAGCAGGCGTGGGTGGGGAGGACGACAGTGGGCTTTCTGCAGCAGAAGGGGAGATGGTGAGAGGTGGGGTACATTGTGACCTGGGCTTGAGGCCCCAGGGTGGTCTGCCAGAAGAGGAGCCAGGGAACAGAAGGAGGCTGCTGCTCAGCCCTGGCCCCAACTCTTCCACAAAGGATGGTGGCTCACACACTCAAGGCCACAAGAACCAGGGGTCTCCGGAGCAGGGGGCCAGCGCTGAGCAGGCAGGTGAAGCCCCAGCTGACAGCAGCAGGACTGCACAGACTCTCCCCCATGCCCCGGGCCCTCCTCCCCATCCCTCACCATCACTCCCTTTCCTGGCCAGACCTGGTCAGAGCTCTCATCTCCATAACAGAGAAAATCACCCTAACCTCACAAATTAAGAGGATTAAGCAAGGAAATGTTTGCAGAAGTGCTGGTAAAGCCTAGCTCGCCAGGCAAGTCTAAGCTGGCAGCTTATGAGCCAGGCCAGGAGCACTCAGGGGGTCGGGCTTGTGGCTCTGGTGCCAGCTTGGTGACTTTGGGCAGGCGCTGGCTTCTTGGAGCCCATCTTTTCTTCACTTGTACGGTGGGCAGTGACCCGGACTGCCCTCCTCCCAGGGGCACTTGGGAAGCTCAGAGGAGGTGCGTGAAGGCTGGAGGAGGCCGGCACCAGGTGGGAGGCTGGGCCTGCCGCGGCCCGTGGTGGGGCTGGATTTGGGAATGCATCAGCCAGCCAGAAAAGGCTGAGGTGACAGGAGCCTGCTCGTGCCCTGAGGCCCAGGCGTGTGTGGGGAATCTCTGCTGGGAGGGGTCACTTTCGGCCTCTCCCCTCCAAAGCTACGTGCTTCCCAGACAAGCTTCCAGGACAGCCAGGCCCCTGACCTCCTCCCACCTCCACTCCCCTGGCAGAGCCGCTCTGTTCAGTCTCCCCTGTTCTCTGTTTGCTCTGACCCATTTCCCCACCCTGGGCCCAGCTCAGGGCCTCTGACACTCATGCGAGGTGGCCTGCTCCTGAGATCAGCAGCAGTGGCCAGGGCAGGGAGGTGCAGCGGATGTTCCTCAGGTCAGTGCTGGCCTCGGCTCTTCTCCCCCAGGCCCTGTGTGCACTCCCCGAGGGGCTGCAGGCTGAGGACCCCAGCCCGTCCTACCCCTCTGCCCAGAGAGTAGGGCAGGGTGGCCCCTTTGTGCCAGCCCCTGCAGCAGGAGACACGAACAGGGAAAAGGGCACTGGGGGGCTCAGCTTTGCTGCCGGCCCCAGCCTAAGAACCTGAGCCACATACAAGGACCATACTTCGCTCCAAAACAGGCCCCTGTCCTCCTGGAACAAGCTCTCCCCACAGCCGGCCTCCAGCCTCTGTTCAGGTGGCCCTAGGGCCCTCTCCCATCCTATTGTTTTTCCCTCCAGCCCACCAATCCCATCATGTCAGCCCACGCGGCATCCTTGTAGTCAGTGCTCAAACTGAAACCCTGAAACCTGCCTCCTGGAGATCTCAGGAGTGAGCCAGTCACACGGGCAGGCAGCCTGGAGAGCAGCAGCTGACTACGGCTGCCATGCACCACGCTCTCCTGCTGGCCATGGGCGAGGCCTTTACCCCTTCATTGCCCCACAAGGCCCCCAGCAGTCCTCTGAGGCCATGCTCTGGCGATCCCCACTTGTTCAAAGCCACCCAGCTGGTAAGCAGCAGAGCCAACACTCAAACCTTGGGTGTCTCACTTGGGAAGCTGTATCTGGACCCCCACACGCCACCTCCCAGCCCACTGGGCCTCTTCCTCTCCTGCCCACCTCTCTGTTGCCCTCACCCATCAAGCTTGAATGCAGCACCCAGGACCGCGCACCGGGGAAGAGCAGCCCTGGGCCTCGTACACCAGAGCAACCCCAACATGGGTTCAGGAGCTTGAGACCACTTTGGAAGGGGAGGAGGCTGAGGGAGAGAACAAGGGCACAGCAGGCACTGCAGGGGCTGGTACCCCAACGGCACCCACTGTGGGATTCGGTGCCTGCTGTGTCCTGAGGGGGCCTGACAGGCAAGGAGGCAGAGGCGGGAGGAGATGGCCCTCCCACCCCCGGTCCCCTGCTCTCCCAGGGGCCTCTGCTCCTGAGGGCCAGCTTACCTGTCGGAGGAAGGTGATTGGCTGCTGGCCCATGGCCTGGGCGTCCCCAATGTTGGCACGGATGACCTCCGTGAACGGTTTTTTGATACCCTGAGCAGAGAGAAGGCAACAGGTGGTTAGAGACTCTCAGACCGTAGATTCCAGAGGTCACGCAGTGCTCCCACGGGATATTAATAAGCAACCCTATTTTCAGCCTTATCAGGTATCAGACATAATGCCAAACTCTTGACATGCCTGACTCCATTTAACCTTCACAACCACCCATGAGGAAAAACCAGTATTAATCTCATTTACAGAT
Organism: Diceros bicornis minor; assembly: GCF_020826845.1. Classification (NCBI taxonomy): domain Eukaryota; kingdom Metazoa; phylum Chordata; class Mammalia; order Perissodactyla; family Rhinocerotidae; genus Diceros; species Diceros bicornis. The sequence continues at coordinate 891,118 of NC_080771.1, read as the reverse complement.
GAGGAAATTGAGGGTTCAAAAGGTTAAGCAACTTGCCCAAAGTCACATAATTGATAAACACAAGTACTGGGATTGAAGCCAGACTCGAAGACGACTCTTCTTAACCACTGTGCCCCCCGTATCCCACTTTCTGAGAAGGCTGGAAGAGCTTCCCCAGGCCGCGGGAGCACCCGGGGGCAGCCGCAGGTCCGCAGCCTGACCTTTGCCTCACAGGGACGTCTAAAGGAGGGCCCTGTGCAAACGTGGTGGGAGGGAGCAGGGGTCAGCAGCGGCAGAAGCCAGGCGTCAGGGAGAGGAGCCCACCCTTCCGGCCCACCCCTAAGCGCAGCTCCCCGACAGCCTGAGTCAACGGCCAGGGGCACTGCAGCCACCTCTCCTCCGGAAGACACATCAGCAGGGACCTCACAGGTCTTCCCTTGCAACCTTGGCTTTGAAGAACGAAGAACGAGCCCTGGGCTAATTTTCACATTTTTTAAAAAAAGCATCAGGGATGAAAAGACTGGCTGAAGAGTAAAACTGAGGTCACTATCTGAGCACTGTGTTTAGCACAGAAGAGAGATCACACGGCGAGGGGGAACTCAGAAACCCCAGCGAGGGCGTCACTGGGAGGTGACTGAAGGCCACCCTGGCTGCTGCAAAGGAGAAAACGCAGTTTGGATGGAGGAAGGTGGGGACCTGGAAACGTGGGAATTCCACACAGCTGCCTGATAAATCCAGAATTAGCCACTGGAAGAGTTAGAATCAACAGCAGGTTCAAGGACCTCCCAGGGCAGCTGAAAGGATTATCTGAGACAAACAGTGTGACAGCGCTTGGCAGAGTACAAATGTCATCATCTTACAAAGCCGGACCAGGAACGAGGTCGCGAGGGTCATGACGGAGGGAGGTGGCGGGGCGAGGAGGTGGCAGTGCCAACGGGTGGCCTGGGTACAAGGCCTGGCCACCTTCCCGTCTCCAGCTGCCTCTTCCCCAAAGGCACCCTAAATACAAGTTTTAAAGATACAATTCTATGGTTGTGACATTTGTCTTTTTCTCCATTTCACACAATATGTGAATAAAAGCAACTTTAGAAAACTTTCTTTTTTTAATCAGTAATATACACCTTAAGTAAAACCAGTGGGCTTAAGGGATGAGAGCAGCTGCCAACCAAGTCTTCCCGACCCTCATTTGCTGCCCCTCAGCCCCTCCCATACAAAATTCTCCAGCTGCCTCTGGAGTGACGACACATGGGGGGCTGAAGAGAGCACCCCAGAAATAGCCCTGGACTTTCAAAAATAGGGCCCTGTAACTCTCCAAAAGCTGTTCCTGGGGGGAAATGAGGCCTTTTAATTCCCTTGTGCCCCTTCTACCAAGTTCTTGAGGGTTGGGCAATATAGAAAGAGGTTCCTGGGGGCTTGGAGAAGCAGCCAGTGTCCAGAGGGCCAGTGCCCCCCACTGCTCTGGGGCTAGGCCAGGGATGAGAGCAGGCACCCTGGAGACAGGCTGTGGGGCGTGTGTCCTCAGGGGTCATCCCAAAGGCAAGCACCAAGAAGGATGGGGATGTGGGAGTGACCCAGGCCACTGTGTGCAAAGGGGCAGGCCTGAGCCACCCCTTGGCACTGGCCTGGGCTCCTGGCACAGGAGCCTCTGACAGTCTGACTGAACTGCCACAGCCCCCCAGGCCCAGCCAGCTGAACACAGGTGATTTCCATGGTGTGGCACAGTCCATTCCCCAGTAGGGAGTAAATTTGTCACAGTCGAGGGCCAGGAAACAACATACAGCTGCGGGACCTTGGCCAGCCCAATAAAGGGAGAGAATACTGCCTGGAACAGAGCCCTGGATGTCCCTTTCCCGTGCCCTCCCCCTGCCCTGCTCAACCAAGGAGGGGCCTGCTGACAAGAAGCCTGGGAACACTGAGCATCCCCTTTCTTGGGTCTGGGTGCCCGCAGACCCCAGACACTCTGCTATGATTGATGAGCTGCGGCGGTGGGAAAATGGCTCCCTTGAATGGGCAGGGGACCAGCCTACCCAGAGAAGGGCCTCCATACAGAGGAGGCTGTTCTGGGCAGAATCCTGCATCTAGGCACACGAGGTCTACAAGGGCTGGAAAATACCAGGGAGGCAGGGGCAGACTCCTGCCCACAGTGACTCATCCAGGCGTGGCAGGCACACTCAATGGTGACCTGGCCTCGGCCCAGCCCCCAGGAGCCCGCCAGGTCAGCACGTAGCATCCTAGTTCCCTCCCACACATCCTAGAGCTCTCCTTTCTAATCCACTTGCACCCATCCTGCCCAGAGACACCTCTCTGTGGGGTAGAGAAGAGGTCCTACCCAGGGGGGCTCCCTTCCCACCATTCAGCTCAAGTAGGGATCCGGGGAGCGGGTCCCCAGGCCCTGGGGATGGCGTATTTCAGAGAGCATTAGTGGGGAGAAGGAGAAAAGAGTTATCATTGTCCTTCCCAGTTGACAGGCCCAGCATCACCCTGAGAGTCAAGGGGACGATGGATGATTCTAACAGGCTCAGGCAGTTTCCTAGAGCAAGGGATGGCTTGTCATTTCATGTGACAGGTGGGGGGAAGGCCTGGTTGGATGGTTACTCCGCAGAGAACCTCCCTCTCATTCAACAACTACTTATGGATCACCCATGCCCCGGGACGGCAGTAAGACAGGAGGGGCCACCACCCTTCAGAGCCCAGGCTGGGCATGGGGGAGGGAGAGAGGGCCTCGTGCAAGGCCCCAAGGCAATGGATGGACCGGGGCAGGCAGGAAGTCCTACAGAGAGCTCCAGAAGGAGGACCCAGAGACTGACTCCAACTAGTCCCCATGGTCCCTGCAAACAGGTACCTTTCACAGCTCAGGAAATCGAGGCTGAGCACAGGGTCTGGCCCCACCACATGGAAAGACAAGTGAAGCTAGAGAACCCAAAAGCAGGATGAAGAAATCAGGCGGGAGGAGCTCCAAGGGCCGAGCTTCCTAGCCACTGCAGCAGGGAAGGCTGGGTGTCGGCCCCTGGGCTCTGGGGGTCTGTGAAGGGTCAACTGTAGAAGCTGAAAAGCAGGGATGAAAGTTGAAGGGGCTCCAAACAGGATAATTCATGACAGCAAGGCCCAGGCAGGAGAGCAAACCCGGCAGAGCAGGTTCCCAGACCCAGAGAGACTCAGGAGGAAGGCAGGGAAAGAGGGACCCTTGGCACTCCTCCCCAAGGAACTCTCCTTAGCCTGAGAACAAAGACTCTTAAGAGTTCTAATTCGCTTCTAGCTGCACCATCACTAACATCTGAAACTAGTCTTTAGGAGAGAGAAATGGACCCCATTTTGCAGAGGAATAAACTGAGGCCAAGGTGCTCTGAACGACTTGTCTGAGGCCCACAGCACATGAAGGCAAAGCCCAGGATGCAGGTCCGTGGTGACCTGGGCAGGGTGGGCAGGTGGAGGGTTCATCCCCTCAGAAGCCTACACTACAAGTTTCTTTATTTTAAAGTAGCATCTAAACTCTAACGAAAATGACCAATGAGCTTTCACCACCTGTGCTCAGCACGCCCAAGGCTTCCAGTCTTGGCTCTCTGCTAACTGGAACCCTGAACTCCAGCACCCTCTGTTTCTCTCTCTGTTTAGAGGCAGCACACACTGAGTTAACAGTACAGTCACATGTTGCTTAACGACGGGGATGCGTTCTGAGAAATGCATTGTTAGGTCATTTCCTCATTGTGCAAACACCATGGGGTGTACCTACACAAACCTACATGGTAGAGCCTACTACACACCCAGGCTATATGGTCCTAATCTTACGGGACCACTGTCGCATATGCGGTCAGTCCTTGACCGAAACGTCGTTATGTGGCACAGGACTGCAGTAATCAGTTTTTCCTTCTATTCATGCATGTTTTGCTCCAACAGTGCGTACTTTCACTAACAGAAATAAAGTCATCCCTCTGTCTCCACTTGTGCCAACCTCCTCCCCTCCTCCAATAAAGCAAAGGAAGAAGAAGTAGGTTGAGGAAGAACTGACAGATCTTTTCCAGACTCCTACTAATTGCAGCTTATTTTAAGTGCTACCCCCGATGAACACATCGGGATCTGAAACGCTGACAGGTTCTCCCTCTTGGAGCTGCTGTCAGGGAGAAACAGGGCTTACCTGAGAGCACACAGACTAGCTGGAGGAGGCCTCAGTGAACGGTCCCTGTCACACCCACTTAGCCAACCTCCCCTCCACCTTCAGGCTCTCCTGAGCATTCTCCACTCCTACCACAGAAGCAAGAAGGATGGGACTCACCCAGCAAGCCACCCCAAAGTCAAACACCAGCCCACGTGTCCAGCCCAACAGCCGGTACTGTTTGCAGAGCACCTGGCAAAATGATTCGGTAAGGCACCATCAAGGCCTTGGTACCACTGGGAGCCATCTCAGGGTCCCCAGGACACCTTCAGATGGACAAGGAGGTACAGAAGTCAGGGTTGGGGGGAACCTGGGGCCCACCAAGCCACCTCCCTTCATTTATACACTAGGGAAACCAAAGTCCAGGAGGATCTGAGATTCACTCCAAGTCACCCTACTCCCTACAAATCCTTGCCCACCCCATTTCTAACCAAATCAAAGCCTTTATAACATCAGTCATTTTGATCACTACAGTTCGAAACAGAGGTAGAAAAACAGAGGTCAAGCCAAGCCAAGTGAAAAAAAAAAAGAAAGAAATGACTGGGAAAATACAACTGTCTCAGAGGGGGCACTGTTTAAGCTAGCAAAGCAGAGGGCGGCTGTCTCCCAAGAATGAAAGGTTTCAGTGAGGCTACGCTGGCTTGGCCGGGGCCGTGTCTCCAGCACCTAGAGCCAGGCAACTGAGACTCAGCCAAGTGAGAAGAGAACAAGAAGGGACGAGCTTGAATGAAAGCACCAGAGAACGCAGGTGGACAGACAGAACGTCTCAACTGACCCAGGGGTAGGATATAGGGGTGTGAGGCATCTGTCCCAGAAATCATAGGGTGTTTCTGCCCCAAAAGACCAAGAAATTTGTCCACCTCAATCATTGAGCCATAACCTGCTGGAAACCCTCCCTGGTTCCCCACTTCACACCAAAACTTTGCACCATAAAGCTCTGAAGCTGGTACACAAGACTCTAGTCTGCCTTTTCCATCTCATTCATCTCCCATATCCCTTTGCCAGTGCTCTCCAAACAGCACCAATCCCTTTCCCCAAAGGCCCAGAACTTCCCAACCTTCTGTCTTTGCTCACAGTCCTGCTCCAACCTGGACTGCTCTCACATTTTCTCCGCTTGCTAAAAAATCCTATCAATCCTTACAGAATTTGGGGAGGAAAGGCTCAGGCCCAGAGAACAATATGGCGGTCAGCTTCCTGAAGGCAAAGACAGCGCCCCTTTCTGTCCTCATCATCCTCATACTTCATGGAGCCCACAGCCAACTTGCTATTTAGCAAAAGGTAGAGATAATCCTTGGAATCCAAGAAATCAGCCGTAAAGTGATAGCCCAGGAACAACTTAATCTCAGCTTTGTTTTAACAGGGGGACTGTTGTCTCAAGGAGGGCCAGTTGAGGTCTGCCAGATATCAACAAGAAGCAAAGCAACAAAAACCGGTGTTCTCTGCCCCTGAACCACCTCTGGGCCAGGAAGGCATAGAAACCCAGCCAGCCGTTGTGGATCAAACTTTAAACTTAGCCCTGCAAGGAGTCAGAGGGAGACGCTGGACTCTGACTTGTCCAGCTCACTGTTTGAGTCAGCAGAACTGGGTGTCCCAATGAGGTCTCAGCCAGCAATGAGCTCATCTAATCTCCAAAGTCCCCGTGGGAATGGGGACCAAGCGTTGTGGTCCCCCGACTTCCTCCCATGCATTCAAGGGACACTAAGTGACCAATTCACCCCTGAGACATCCAATTCTAGTGCCTCTAAGAGCAAGATCAAGGAACACTCCCCCACCCCCATTTTGGGTTAGAACTATCTTGAGCAAGCAGCTGGGTGACTATTTCCACAGTTCTTATAGATCTTAGGAGTATTTACTTTTTTCACATTACCCCTCTCGACTCTGCCTCCTGAATTCCACTCAGATTAGAACTCTGTCCTACAGGGGCATCTCCTACACCCACCCCAGCCACCCCTTGTTGTAGGGGGGCAGAAATCACTTCTGGGTGTGTGGTCACTTTACACACAGCTGTGAATTCAAGCCAGGATCCCAGCCAGCCGGCCACCAAGACAAAGAAAGTCCCAGGGCCACGCTACCAAGGCCCAAAAGGCCCAAGCCTCTGACTACCCATTGGGGGTGACTGTGTCCTCAGAGAACAAAATGCGGCTGTCAATCAAGGTTCCAGAAGAGGACTAAAGGAAGGACTGTGCAGGACCCCCTCCACACCCCTACTCTTGTCAGGGAACCATTCCCGGCAGAATGACCCAAAAGGTATCAGAGAGAGAAAGAAAAAGCTTCGGGAACAATCGCAAGTCTCCTCAGAGACTCCCTGCCCTACTACCTAAAGTGATCTCCTTCCCACCACTGCCATCCAGCACCCCCATTTCACGGCTCCTCCATTTTACTTCCTTCAAAGCACTTATTCACTATCTGAAATTCTCTAGTTTTTTCTTTACTGCTTGTTGCTGTCCCCCCTCCCCCGCAGTGGATCTTGGTTCCACGCGGGTAGGACAGCCACATAACGAGCAGCGCCTGGCACTCCGGGTCCCTCAATTAAAATTGATGAATTCAGTTCAACAAGTGAACCGTATCTGAAGGCCTTACTTCGTGCCAGGTGCCGGGCACTAGTGGGTGAAGGGATGGGAGGAGGGCATTCTCCTGTTTTAGCCAAGCTTGGCCGAAAGAAGGAGCTGGCCACGGGGGTGGAAGGCGGTCCCGCGGGGAGACACCAGCAGGGGACAGCTGCTGCTCTTCCCCCCATCAGCGTCCCCTGCCCCCTCCGCCCAGCCCTCCAGCCCCGGGGGCCGCGGCGCCCGCGCTCACCCGCTGCAGCTCGTTCTCGATCTCGACGGCCTTGAGCACGATGGGTCCCCGCACCGCGTACTCCACCGCCTTCACCTGCGGGTTCATGGACTCGAGCGTAAGGATGCGCTCGCGCCGGCTCCGCTCGGGCCGCACCTTGAGCACCGCGGAGGCCTCAGCGGCCGCGCTGCTCTGACTACGGCTCCAGGGTCCGGGGGTCCGGGGGCAGCAGCCCCGCCGGACCAGCGCCGCCGCCCGCTGCATAGCGCGCCCGTCCAGAGAAACCTTGGCACAAAAAGAGAAAGAGAACGAACACGTCGCGCACAGCCCAAGGCCGGCACCTGTCCCCCAAGCCCAGACAAGGGCTGTTTCAGCGAGCGGTGCCAGCCTGGCTCCGGGGCTGGGTGCCCATCCCCCGGCGACTCGGACCCTCCACGCGCCACTGCAGAGCCCAAGCGCTGCACAACCGGGTTCTGCAAAGGCTGCGCCCAAGGCATGCATGTACGTGCCTGTCGCCGCCCGGCCACTCCTCGCCGCGCCCGGCTAGCGCGCACGCCTGGAGCGGCTCCCGGGCTCCGGCGCCCCCAGCCGCATCCCAGCGCCCGGAGTCCGCACCGCCCGGCTCCCTGCGCTCGCACACCCACCGCCCGCGAGCCCGCCCCGCGCCTGCCCGCTGGCTCCTGGGCCTTGTAGTTCCCCAGCCTGTTTCCGGAGCAGGAGAGGGGGGTTGGCTGAACTGCAAGTCCCATTGTGCCCCGCGCTGGCCCGATCGAGGGCCGGGCAGGAGGCGGGAGTGGTCGCTTGGCTCTGCCGAGGCTGGGCGGGCTCTTTGTCCGGGCAGAGGGGATGGAGAGCCGGGCGGGGCCCAGGCAGGGGCTGTCCTCTCAGCCTTCTGCGAATTTAGAGCTATTTGCAGCTTCTGGCTGGAGGCTCATCCCGCCTCCCACTCCCTCCGCCCCCCACCCCCAGCACCTGCAAGGACGCAGGCTGAGAGATGGTGCAGTCCTCGCCCCGAGTTTCATCATCCAGGGCCTGACGGTGGCAGCGGCCGCTCGCCGGGGGCTGGTAGGAAGTGGGGGTTAGGAGTTTGGGACTTGACTGCCACTCTTACCCCTCTGAACGTCGGTTTCCTTGTCACGAAACGGAGATCTGCCCACAGCCTGTAAGGGTGGTGAGAATTAAAGGACCAGCACCTGGCGTATACCAAGTGGTCAGGCTTTTCCTGACCGCTCCATCTGGAGCCCTCCCCACCTCCATTACTTCTTTTTGTTTCCTTCAAGGCGTCTGAAATTATCTTGTTTAGATACTTTCTACTGGCGTTTGGTCTACCTCCCCCGTTAACCATAGAAGCTCCAGAAGGTCAGGGCCGGCGTTTTCCCTGTTGCGTAGTCACAGCATCTCTAAGGGTTCCCGGCACGTAGTAGGCAGTCAGTAAATATTTGTCGAAGAATGAATGCTCAGCACAGGGTAGCTGTTATTTTTGGCAAAGATATCTCCGGGCAAAGGCACTCTGGCTCAGCCAGAGCGAGTACAGTGCGAGAGTTGGACTGGAAAACATCGAAATGGACCGAGAGGGTGTGGAGAAGTCACCCTCTCTGGGCCCCAGATTCTCTATCTGCAAAAAAAATTGGATTAAATGACATCTGAAGTCCCTTCTGGTCTTGGAAATTCTGTGTCTAGGTGTTTTCAGGCAGAAAAACAGTCCAGAGCTCCCTCACCCCAACAAAAACACTCACATTGGATTTGTGAAAGTAGGGGGCAGGAGGCACGTAAAAAACACAGCGGTGTAAGGGAGAAGGTACTACAAAATCTAGGTTTGAGCATGTTACTTAGCCCTTGTAAGCTTTGTTTCTCCATCTGTAAAATGAGGTAACAAACGTACCTCATGGGGCTGTGGGAAAAGTTCAACAAGGTAACTGTAAAAGCTAAGAGTTTGGAACCTCGTGCTGTGGGTTGCTCTTGTTCATCCTTGTCAAGAGAATGCCATATACTTTGATTAAATAAATTGATTACTGATAAAGGGAAAAAGAGGGTGGGGAGAGCAACAGAAACCCAAGATCTCTCTGAGTGTTCCTATGTTGGCAAACTGGTTTGGCTCACTGAGGGCCCTAGAAAGATATTTGGGCTTCTTATCACTGGTTCCACCCCCAGCACCTGTGTCTACACTAGCTCCTTCCCAGCCTCTGTCTCAAGGGCCAGGTATTTAGTCTCCAGGTAAAAGACTCTCCCCCAGGGAGCTTAGCTTCTCTAAGGACTGCACTGCCATCAATGTCACATTCTCACCCGCTCTGCCCAGTTGGGTAGATATACACCCCCACACTCTCCTCCACCTCCAAAACACACTTAACCTTGACCTGCATATGATGTAAACACAGTCCCTCACTGTTCACCCATGACTTGGTGCACTTCCTGCTGTCTCCACTCCTGAGCAGTAGGGACAGGGGAGCTGGGAGGGAGGGTAGGCATAGAGAGGTAAGCACAAATCATTTTGCACAACTGGGAAAAACAACGCTCAGAACACAGCCCATCTACGTGGGTTCCCACGTCATCATTGCAGAAAACAAGTAGTGCCCCAAATATGTCCTTTGCCAACCTGTCCTGATTGCATAAGAAGAAAGCTCCCTTGCTTTCTTGTGCACTACACTTGACAATTGCAAAGTACTTTCTTGCCTGTCACTGTATTGAACCTGATAGACATCAATGAAGTAGAAAGGGCAGGCATTGTCCCCATTTTACAGAGGAGACTCAGAGAGATGAAGTGACTTGTTGAGGTGGCACAGTTAAGTGTAGAGCAGGAGCTGTGGTTCCTAACCCAGTGCTGCAGCCCATCCACACAGGGACCTGGCTTATGGAGCTCTCTGGGTGTGGATATCTGAGCTGCCCATCACAATGCACCGAGCCCTTAAGAGACTTTTGGGTGGTAATTGTGATGATGATGGTGGTAACAGTGTGAACTCTGCCTTTATTTTGCCCTCTAGACCAGATCGGGAAGGGGCAGGAGCGGGCTTCTAAATATTGAATATAAAACCTGATTGAAATGGTCATGATGCCCTCCCTGTGCGCTGGAGGAGAGCTTCAAGTACACAGCAAGCTCTTGACGGCCCACACAGTTGGGAGAGTCATATGTTGGCAAGACATGGTGCCAGTCTTCATTCCTTACTGAACAAGTTCGTACTGGGCACCTACCATGCGCCAGGTACTGGAATGAGCTCTGGGACTACAGTGAGTCACACAGACAGTCCCTGCTCGCACAGAACATACAGTTTCTTAGTGAAGGCAGATATCAGTTAGATAATCGCACACAGAAATGTCATTTCAAACGGTGATAACTGCTGGGGAGAAAAGGACAGAGTTTTATGAGCACGTAGAGCCCGGGGGTCTGAGGGAAGGTTTACCAGAGGAAGGGGCCTGGCGGGATGATAAGGGATGGCAGTACCGGTGGGTACGGTAGACATGGAGATGTGCCCTCACTCCTCAAGGGCGAACTTGCCTTCAGCCAAGCGGGTGGGATCAGCAGACAGCCCCCACCTGTCAGTGCCTTCAGGGTCTGCCTCCCCTGCACAGAGCCACCTTGCTGCCACGCCCTCCCTCGAGAAGCCTCTATTCAGTGACTAAGCAAGACTGGGGGGGGCACTGGAGCAGTGTTTGCTCCAGGACTTCCCTAGGAGGTTGGCTGAGGCTTTGGCAGTCCTGCATCACAGGTTTTCTTTCTCTGCCTGATCCTGCTTCCTCTTACAGGAGTGGATCCTGATATCCATCTTGTACTTCACACTCTGTCTCAGTGTCAGTGGTGAGGCGGACAGTATCCCAGGCCAGGGGCCACTGAAGGCTCACAGGTCTGAGGAACTCCAAGAAGGCTAAGGTGATTGCAAGCACAGTGAGGGAGGGACAGGGCTGGAAGACAGGGGTCAGAGGGGAGCAGTGTTAGCACACTGCTAATCCAGGCCAGGTCCTGGATGTAAGAATTTTGTTTTTCATCCTAAAAACAGTTAGAAGCCTCTGGAAGGCTTAAAGTAGGGGAGTGACATGATCATATTTATGTTTAAAATTCTGCTTCATGGAGGATGAGTTGGAGGGGGGCAATGGAAGGTGCAGGAGGATGAATTATAGCACCAACAAGGTCCAGTGTTTACCTGGACCAGGGCATGAGTGATGAGAAATGGACAGGCTCTTCTGCATCCCCAGAACCTAACATGTTCTCAGAATTTTTGTTGAGTGAATGAATGAGGAAGTATATTATATAAGGTCCATGCTTTGCAGTCCAGCAGGAGACAGGCAGTGTGTGGCTGAGTGTGGTAAGGGCAGCCCTGAGGAGCGCAGAGCAGCCAGCCCTTGGAGTCAGGGAGCGCCATTCCACTGAGCGGGGATGATGAGGAACTTTCATAAATAACCACCGAGCAGAACAGAAAGTGAGAGGGTCTTCCGAGAAGAGCAAATGGGCACTGTGGGGCTTCAGGGAGAGACAGAGGATCTCCCAGAATGTCAAATCATGCTCAGGCTAGGTGCTGGGTGACTCAAAGGTAACTCTTACTCCCTTGCTCCCAAGGGACTCTTGGGGAGCTGGGGAGAAGTTAGTGCTCTCAGTAATCAAATGCCTTGGCTAATGGTCCAGGACAGTGTTCTAAAGTGTTGTCCAAGGAGCCCCTGTGTGTTTGCTTAAAATGCAGATTCCAGGGGCCTGCCTGGTGGCGCAGTGGTTAAGTGCGTGCACTCCGCTTTGGCGGCCTGGGATTCGCAGGTTCAGATCCCAGGCACGCACCAACGCACCACTTGTCAAGCCACGCTGTGGCGGCGTCCCATATAAAGTAAAGGAAGATGGGCACAGATGTTAGCCCAGGGCCAGTCTTCCTCAGCAAAAAGAGGAGGATTGGCATCAGATGTTAGCTCTAGGCTGGTCTTACAAAAAAAAATTGCAGATTCCAGAGCCTTGCTCTAGACTTGCTTGTCCTGAAACTCCAGGGGTGGGTTTGCCCAGAGGTTTCCTTTAATCAGGATTCTGATGTGCACTGAAGTTTGAGAACCACACAGACAGGGCAAGGCTGGGCGGTATCATGGTGGGAAAAGCCCAGATCAGGGAGTTCTGAATTCTGATTCCAAAATTGTCACTAATCTGGTGTGTGGACTTGAGCCAGTGCTGTCCCCTCCTTGGGCCTTAGCCTCATCAGCTGCAGAGCTACCTGCATTTCTACCTGATTTCTGAGTACTGGCTCTTCTGAGAGCTTGAAGACATTTCAGCCTCCCCTCCCAACCCAACTGACGCCCCCAGTCACAGCTACAGCCTCTGCTCACTAAGCCTCAGTTTCCTTACCTATCAGTGAGGTGATGGCTGAGAGGATTAAAATGATATTTTTCTTGTGGGTATTTGGGTAGATTAGAAAGTCTGAGAGGATAAACACTCCATTGTTAGTGGTGGTTATCTTTGAGTGGTGGGATTACTGGTGACTAATTTTTCTTTTTGATTAATGTTTTAAAAAATAATAATAAAAAATTAAAATAAATTTTAAGAATATAAACATGGAATTACCATTTGATCCAGCAATTCCACATCTGGGTATATACACAAGGGAACTGAAGGCAGATATTTGCGCACCAATGTTCCCAGCAGCATTATTTACAATAGCCAAAAGGTAGAAACAACCCAAATGTCCATCAACAGATGAATGGATAGACAAATTATGGATGAAGAAAATGTAATGGAATATTATTCAGCCTTTAAAAGGAAGGCAATTCTGACACACGCTATAAGATGGAGAAACTTAAAGACATGCTAAGTGAAAAGGACAAAGGCATATTATGCAGGCACAAAATGACAAATATTGTATGATTTCACTTATATCAGAGGTATCTAGAATCATCAAATTTATAGAGACAGAAATTCGAATAGATTACCAAGGGCCAGCAGAGTGGGAACGGGGTGTCATTGTTTAATGGGGACAGAGTTTCAGTTTGGGCTGATGAGAAAGTTCTGGAGATGGATGGTGGTGATGGTTGCACAACAATGTAAATGTACTTAATGCCACTGAACTGTACATCTAAAAATGCTCAAAAGGGTAAATTTTATGTTATGTATATTTTACCATAATAAAAAAAATAATGAATTAGGATTTCCTGTGTAATGCAAGAAAATTTTAAAAGGGAAGCAATGTAAATCTTAGAATGCTTATGGCCCTGTTTCAGGGATGGCTACTGAGCCGTTTCCGGGGTGTTAGGAGGCATTTGCTTGAGCGTCTCTCTCCCTGTCTCTCCTATCCTTGCCGCTCATGTTTTCCTTTCTAGATAAGGGCCTCATGTTTTTAAAGTCAGCCTTGAGTTTTTAGGGGAAAGTTAGGGGGGCTTCATTGAGATTCTGCCTGCTCTGAGTCTCTTTGAAGCAAATTATCGCCTCTCTAACAAGCAAATATTGGTTGAGGTGAGCTAAGAGCCAGGACACCTGTATCGGTAAGCTTTCAAAATGACGTGCAAAGTGGGTTAAAGATAAACTGCGATACAAAGCCAAGCGCGACACAGACCACTGGCTCGTTCACCGTAAGTGTGATTTGTGGGGATTGAGACTGAACACAGACATTTCACAAAAGCAGCATTTACCGTTCAGTATTTCACCGATAACACTTCAAAGCAGAGGCAGGCACGCTGTGGTCTTAGCAGCTGACTCAGCAAACTCCAGGAGGGGCTGGAGAATGAGGAGAGGCAAGGGTAGAGGAGCGAAGGAGAGAGAGCCAGTGCAGAAGCTTCAGGAGCGAATACTATGTCTTTCATTCAGTGTGTTTGTTGTTCCACATGCCTTGATTTCTTGCTTCCTGGCCTTGCAGGAATGGGAGGACTCTGACTGTACCTCTGCCGTGGGGGACATTTGGGAAAGACTTCAGAAACAGCCCAAGGGACTCACATAAAGAGATCCTTAGCAGCAAACTCAATGACTTCAGCTATTCATGCCCTAAAACACAGACAAAATATTAAGCAATGGCTCAAATCAATATTTCTAGCTGGTTTTCCAGGTTTTCCCGGATATTTTCTTCATGAAGCCACAGAATCTTTCACCAGAGAAGCTTGCAAAATAGTTTCAGGACCTAGGAATTTAGAAAAAATATTTATGCAATACCGTCAGCCCTTAGGCTTTGTAGTTCTCATTTATTCTTTTAGTTTTTGAATTCTAGTTCTTATTCATTCTTCAGGCCGCTCTGTGTTTTAAGAAAGCAAATCTGTTTCTTATTTTATGCCTGGGGTGATGGGCACAAATATTTACCTAGAACGTTATCTATGATTTGGGTTTAGTGCCAGGGTGGCCTGGCACAAAGCTTTCTTTATTAATAATCTTATTAAAATTATAGCTAATATTTATTAAGCATTTTTAATGTGTTGGGAACTGTGCTAAGTGGTTTACTGCATCATCTCTCACAAGCCTCAGAACAACCCTATGACATACTTACTACTGTGATCCCCATTACACAAATAGGAAAACTGATGTTCAGAGAAATTGGGCTACTTGTGAAGAGCACATAGCTAATAGGGGGCAGAGCTGAGACTTGAACTTAGGACGTCAAGGGCTAAAGGCTCAGTCCCATGAGACTGTCCTCACTTCCAACACCAGCCACAAGTGGAGTTCCGAAGCTACCCACACTTCCGCCCAGACAACTACAAACTCAAGGATTCCTATGACGCACCCCCTGCCCCGGCCCCCAGGCTCAAGTTCAGTGATTCTCTAGAATGACGCATAGAACTCAGGAAAATGCTATACTTATGATTACAATTTGATTATAAAGGATACAACTCAGGAGAAGCCAAATGAAAGAGATGCATAAGGCAAGGTATGGGGAGGCAGTGGCACAGAGCTTCCCTGCCCTCTCTGCGTATGCCATCCTCCCAGCACATTCATATGTTCACCAACCCACAAGCTCCCCAAGCCTCTCTGATCAAGAGTTTTTATCAAGGCTTCGTTATGTGGGCATGATTGATTACATCTCGACCATTGATGATTGACCTCGATCTCTAAACTCATTCACCTCCCTGGAGTTTGGGAGGTGAGGCTGAAAGCTCCAACCCTCTAATCATGTGCATGGCCAGCCCCTCCCTTGACAGTATCTAAGGGCTCACCTTGAGCCACCTTGTTAGCACAAACTCAAATATAGTTAAAAGGGGCTCATTATGAATAACAAAAGACATTCCTGTCACTCAGGAAATTCCAAGGGTTTTAGGAGCTCTGTGCCAGGAACTGGGGAAAAAAACAAATGTATTTTTTATTACACCACAAGAGCATATTTTTGAATCCTGTCTTTTTAAAGCCATTCTGCCAATCTATGTCTTTTGATTGGGGAGTTTAATCCATTCACATTTAGTTACCGACAGGGAAGGACTTACTATTGCCATTTTGTTATTTGTTTTCTGTATGTCTTATAGTTTTTTCTGTCCCTCATTTCCTCCATTACTGCCCTCTTTGGTGTTTAGCTGATTTTTTTTGTACTGACATAGTTTGATTCCCTTCTCGTTTACTTTTGTGTATGTCCTATAGATGTTTTCTTTATAGTTTCCAAGGGAATTGCATATAACAACCTAATATTCTAACAATCTATTTTAAACCGATACCGACTTAACTTCAATCACATACAAAAACAATTTCTTTATAGCTCCACCTTCCCATACTTTCTGTTATTAATGTCACAAATTACATCTTTATATATTCTGTACCCATTCATATAAGTTTATAATTATTTTTTATGCTTTTGTCTTTTAAATCCTTTAGAAGAACAAAAAGTGTAGTTACAAACCAAAAGTACAGTAATGTTGGTTTTAATATTTGTCCATGTATTTATCTTTGCTGGAGAACTTTATATTTTTGTATGGCTTCAAGTTATTGTCTAGCATCCTTTCATTTCAAGTTGAAGGACTCCCATTAGCATTTCTTGCAGGGCAGGTCTAGTGGTAATGAACTCCCTCAGCTTTTGTTTATCTGAAATGTCTTAATTTTCTTCCTGCTTTTGAAGGACAGTTTTGCTCGACATAGAATTCTTGGCTGACAGGCTTTTTATTTCAGCACTTTAAATATATCATCCTACTGCCTTCTGGTCTGTAAGGCTTCTGCTGACAAATCCTCTGATAGTCTTATCATGAATCTCTTGTACTTGATGAGTCACTTCTCTCTTGCTGCTTTTAAGATTCTCTCTTTGACTCTGGCTTTCAATAGTTTGATTATAACGTGTCTCAGTGTGGATATCTTTGGATTTATCCTAATTGGAAGTTCAGTGAACCTCTTGAATTTGTATATTCATGTCCTTCCTCAAATTTGGGATGTTTTCAGCCATTATTTCTTCAAATAAGCTCTCTGCCCCTTTCCCTCTCTCTCTCCACTCCTCCTACGAATCCCATAATTCTAGTCCACTTGATGGTGTCCCATGAGTCCCGTAAGCTCTGTTCACATCATTCTTTTTTTTCTTTTTCCTACCCAGACTTGATAATTTCAAATGGTCTGTCTTCAAATTCACTGTTTCTTTCTTTTGCCTGTTCAAGTCTGCTGTTGAATCCCTTTAGTGAAAATTTCAATTCAGTTGCTGTATTTTTCAGCTTCAGAATTTCTATTTGGTTCTTTTTTTATAATTTCTGTCACTTTGTTGGTATTCTTATTTTGTTCATATATCATTTTCCTGATTTCCTTTAGCTCTTTGAGCATATTTAGGACACTTATTTTATAATTTTATTTATTTATTTATTTTTCCCCCAAAGCCCCAGTAGACAGTTGTATGTCATAGTTGCATGTCATAGTTGCACATCCTTCTAGTTGCTGTATGTGGGACACGGCCTCAGCATGGCCAGAGAAGCGGTACGTTGGTGCACGCCCGGGATCCGAACCCGGGCCGCCAGCAGCGGAGCGTGCGCGCTTAACCACTAAGCCACTGGGCCGGCCCCTAGGGCACTTATTTTAAAGTCCTTGTCTAGTAAGTCCAATGTCTGTGTTTCTTCAGGGATGGTTTCTGGAGATTTATTTTGTTCCTTTGGGTAGGCCATGTTTTCATGTTTCTTTGTATACCTTGTGATCTTTTGTTGAAAACTTGGCATTTGAAAAAACGAGCACCTCTCCCAGTCTTTGCAGACTGGCTTTGTGCAGTGGAAGACCTTCATTAGTCAGCCTGGTGTGAAGGCTTAAGGTCTCCTTGGGTGTTCTCTGGGCATTGGTCTTTTTTTTTTTTTTTTAAGCTATCTTTATTTGATGCTTTTTTGTGTGTGTGCGTGAGGAAGATTGGTCCTGAGCTAAAATCTGTTGCCATCTTGCTCTGTTATTTTGCTTGAGGAAGATTGTCCCTGAGCTAGCATCTGTTCCAATTTTCCTCTGTTTTGTATATTGGATGCCACCACAGCATGGCTTGACAATTGGTGTGTAGGTCCATGCCCAGGATCCGGGCCTGCGAACCCTGGACTGCCAAAGTGAAGCATACAAACTCAACCACTACACACCAGTCTGGCCGCTGGGCATTGGTCTTTTCTGAGCCTGTGTATGTGCTTTTTTCCCAATTCTCCCATATACACAGCAGTTTTTAAGTGTCTTAATTTCCCCAAGAGTCTCACTCCTGTTTTTTAAAGGGGTCTTAGCTGTTCTATTGTATTCCTCAATCAGTAATCTCTTGCCCCAGGCATATGAGGGTTTGTAGTCCCCTTTTGGATTTCATGAACCATGCCTACTGCTTCCCACAGCTTATCCTAGCCTGAGATCTGAACTGTGCCATCGTTGGCTATCTGAGCTCCAAGTTAGGTGACACAGGGACCAATCAGACAGCTCCCACACAGGTTAAAATGTTGAAAATTAGGTCCACTCTCCTCTCTCTGGTTCATGGAAGAGAACTGGAGACTGGACTGCTGCTTTGCCTAAACCACTCTGTGCCACACTGAGCAAGGGGTGGGGCAACAGCAAGTAAAAATGCCATGAAACTTCCTTCCATTTTGAATGTGGCTTCTTCTTGGGCATTTGCTTGGTTGTTGCAGGTTTTTGACTGATTTTCAGAGCTCCTATTAAGTTATTTTAGCCAGTTTCCAGTTGTTTATTTAATGTTTCCATGGGGGAAATGAGGGCCTAGAGCTTTCTAGTCCACCATCTTGCCGATGTCACTCTAAGCATCTTTTTAATAATGCCTGACCATAGTAAATTCTCTGTGGTCTCCACGAGGTAGGTAACAGGTGAAGTGGGACAAGCCAGGACCTGGTCAAGACAGCAGGGATGCTGGCGTCTTTGTTTCCTCCATGCTGAAAGAAGGCCAAAATGTCAGAGCCAAAGGTCCCTTGCAGTTACCCAGCACCACCCCCCCATGAAGATAGGGACCAATGGGGCTATTACTGCTGCCCAGACCATCAGCCAATTGAGATCTGAAATGAAGTGTTTCTCTCTCCCTTCCCAGGAATAAAGTTAGCTGCCCATATTGAAAACAGCTTTACAATGTGCTATGTGCATTCCCTTTTGTTCTCTCATTCAATTTTCCAACCACCCTGAGAGGTGGGTGCTATTAATCTGTTGTGCAGATGAAGAAACTGGGCCTGAGAGAGCTTGAGATTTCTTCTAGGTCATGTGGGTTATCTAGTGGCAGGGTCAGAACTTCCAATTGGAAACCTATGTCTGTGCCATGATGCGATCAACTGTAATTCTGCCCATGGCTAAAGTCACATATTCAATGTGGAGTCACCTTCTCTGCCTCCATGGACAAAGGGCGTGCTACATTTTCTTAAAGGTGACAGGGTGAGGGATTGGGGAAGCCAGATCCCAGGATACAAAAGGAGTTCAGACCTTTTAGGACCATTTCTGATGGAAGATACAGCAGTGATGCAAGTTGCAGATGAATGAGGACAGGGGCTGCTGGTCACAGGCTCCTTCCTTGTAAGTGCAAAGAAAAGTGTCAGCTCTCAAGCTAAGAGCACCATTCATAAGGAAGAACTTGCCGTATTTCTATACTTGGAGAACAAGCACCTTGGCCTTCCAGTTGCAAGGCCCTGGTTCTGGGCCCCCAGCTTTTCTTTCTTCCTCAGACTCAGGCACTGTGCTTCTGGGTTAGATACTTGATTAGACACTTTTGTCCCCTTTCTCACTGCCTCAGGACACAGAGGACAGGGGATCTTGGCTTTTGAAAAGTTTGGGGAAACAGAGCAGAGAAAAATAATATATATGAGAAAAAGGCAAATCTTACAAGGACCCGATGATCTCATACTAGTCCAGAGCACCCAAGTACCTACTATGGTCAGGGCCTTGCGGAAGTCAAGAGAGGCTGCAGCCAATGCCATTATCTGGGGGTCACTTTAATTCAGGCAGAAAAAAGGCCAAAGCAGGCTACAACAATTGTGGTCTCCTTTTATTTATATATGTATTAAATAAATTTTTTTATATAAAATTTTTCAAACTCGCACAAAAGTAGGACCCCTTCTACCTACCCACTAGATTCAACAACTGTTAACATTTTTGCCGTATTTGCTTTATCTATGTATAACAGGCTTCATCAAATCAAAGATGCCAATGATTGTAAGACACCTTATTTTATGCAACAATAAGAAAGAGAAAACACTGCCATATAGTCGTTAAGACACCACAAATTTTTTTTTTTTCGTGAGGAAGATCAGCCCTGAGCTAACATCCATGCCAAGCCTCCTCTTTTTGCTGAGGAAGACCGGCCCTGAGCTAACATCTATTGCCAATCCTCCTCCTTTTTTTCCCTTTTTCTCCCCAAAGCTCCATTAGATGGTCGTATGTCATAGTTGCACATCCCTCTAGTTGCTGTGTGTGGGACGCGGCCTCAGCATGGCCTGACAAGTGGTGCGTCGCTGTGCGCCTGAGATCCGAACCCGGGCTGCCAGCAGTGGAGTGCGCGCACTTAACCACTAAGCCACAGCGCCAGCCCCAAGACACCACCAATTTCTAAGATACGTTCTAATTTCAGGAATATTAAAATGTAAAAAAAAAAGTGTGTCTAAAGAGTGTGTATTATATAACTCCATTATATGAAGTTCTAGATCAGCTCTAGTTCTAATCTATGGTGAAAGAGATCATCAGAACTGTGGTTCCCTCAGTGGGAGGTGGGAGAGGGGATTGATTGGGAAGAGGCAGGAGGAATTTTTCTGGCCTTTTTGTCTATATGCAAAATACAAAATATTCTGTATTTTGATAAACTAATGACATTTGTCAAAACTCATTTAACTATAACACTTAACATCTATATATAAGACGTAATACTGTGTGTATTATACCTCAATTAAAAAATTAAAATAACAAAATGTGACTTGGAATAAATTTTTTTTTTTTGCGAGAGCATTTTAAAGTAAATTATAGTAAATTCTTCAGCATGCATGTCCAAAAAATAAGAATATTCTACTACATAACTACAATATCATTATCTTAAGCATTAATACAATGCCATTATATCGTACCTAAAAATTTAACAATAATTCCCAATATCATCCTTAGTCCATATTCAAATTTCTCTAACTGTAATTGTCTATTTTATTTTTATTGTTTTTAAACTTTTTATTATAGAATAAAACACATATACAGAAAACTACACCAAACATACATACAGCTTAGTGAACTATTGTAAAGTGAACACTTTTATATCCACCACTCCGGACAAGAGGTAGGACTTTGCAGCCACCTCAGAAGCCATCCACATGCCTCATCTCAATCATAACCACCCCTTTTTCAAAAGGATCACAATTCTCAGCAAGATTCCCTGAGTTTTTGCATATCGATAATAGGTTGTTGGTTTCTGTGCCCTTTATACTCAGTTTAGTTGAATACGAAATCTTTGGCTCACATTTTCTTTCCTTGATATCTTAAATATATGACTCTATTTTCTTCTAGCATAAAGCATTGTTGTTGAAAGTCTAATGAAAATTTAATTTTCTTTCCATTATAATTCACTTGGCCTTTTTGTCTAGATGCATAAAGGGCCAATTTTGCTCTTTTTCTTTAAAGTCTAGAACATGCCATGGTGGTCATTCTGGGTCAATATTTTCAGGTACAAGATGCGCCTTTTCAATATCTAATTTCAAATCTTTTTTTTTTTTATATAATTTTATTTATTTATTTTTCCCCCAAAGCCCCGGTAGATAGTTGTATGTCATAGTTGCACATCCTTCTAGTTGCTGCATGTGGGATGCGGCCCCAGCATGGCCAGAGAAGCGGTGCGTCGGTGCGCGCCCGGGATCCGAACCCGGGCCACCAGCAGCGGAGCGCGAGCACTTAACCGCTAAGCCACGGGGCCGGCCCCTAATTTCAAATCTTTATTTCAAGAAAGTTCTCTTGAATTACAATTTTTAGTATTTGTCACGTTGTTCTCTTGGTTTGGTTTTCTTTTGTAGTTACTCCTATTATAATATGTTGGATCTTATTTACAAGGCTTCAATATTTGTCACTTTCTCTCAATTCCTTCTTCTTTCTTCTTTATTTTTAATTTTAAAACTTTTCTGTTTTTTTCACCTTCTGTTTCTCATAAGGCATCATCTGTAGTATGGAATCATTTTTGTTTTCTTTCTGGTTTAGTTTTATTTCTGAAATAACTTATTTATTCCTAATTTTTCCTGAGTTTTATCACTTAATTGTCATATTTTTCTAGTTCTGATTTATGCTAATCTTTGATATATCTTTTGAAATGTCTTTTAGCTAGTTTTGAAATACTAGTTTATACTGCTCATCAGTTTTGTGTCAGGGAACTTGGTCAACTGGCTTTAAGAGTCCATGTTGTCTACACTGCTCCACCCCTTTCAGAGCTTATCAGAGACCCCTTGTATCATTTGATATTGGAAAAACCCCTGTCACTTCAACTGCTTTGCTCAAATCAGCCCACTCTGCCTTCCCATGAATACTTTTTTGCTGGCCCATCAGATGCCCTGTTTCTTCCCTCTGCTTTCTCCTGCATAAATGTGGATGTTATGCAGATGTTATAGTGTTGGTGGTGGTGGTCCTCACTCTCTTATACTTTGGAGTTTTGGGGAGACACCTTATTATCTGGCCTTGTTGTAGATGTTGGCTATAGTTTTTGGTTTTACCATCTAGTTGCTCTGTGTTTTTGTTTGTTTGTTTGTTTGTTTTTGATGGGGCGAGGATTCAGGGAGGATAAGAAACTATGCCACTGCTGTGCCTTTCCAGAATTCTCAGGGAGGGAAAAACAGCCAGGAGAGCTCAGGAAGCAAATTATTTTATTTGCTTATTTGCTGCCAGGCCAGGACCGTGTGCCATGTTCCTAAACCACGGTTAGGTGTGAATAGGAGAAGATGGTTCCCAGGAAGCAAGGTATATTTTTGAATTCTATACCAAAGAAGCAGAAACACAACAGGTGTTCACTACAGTGTTTCCTAGAACGTTTCATTTGAGGGGTTCCTCTTATTAAAAAAAAAGTATGATAACACTCATCCAAAATAATCCAATTACATGACTTGTCCTTTAACCGTATCTATTTTAAAGTTAATTTTTAACTGTATGAATAATTTACAAACACGTTTCTTCATAAGAGAGTAACACATTGGAAAAGGCTAAAGTCCTCTCTGGCCACTCCTCAGTGACCCAGGTCCCCTGGCTATTTTTTGATGCCTGGCTAACTTTGCCCCGTCTCCACAGACTTTTGGTTCATGACTCTGCCCTGCCAAGGGAGCATTTAAAGTCACTTTAACATTAACCAGAGTTAAATGTAATTTTGAAGGTGAATCCATTAACAGCTATTTTGGCGGATTATCTATGCTGTTGTTGTCCTCCATTTGTATAAAAATGTAAAACGTGAGAAGGGTTGAGAATTTTAGGAATTAGCTCTTTCTCTGTTCTTTGGCTTGGTGAGGGCCTCCAGGCATGGTTTCATCTTGGGTCAGCAAGCTCAGCGTCGTAGCGTTGATAACGAATGGGTGTTTTGGGTCAGCAGCTTTCACAAGGTTTATTGAGATTGCTTTGATTAGGATGCGTTATGATTCAAGTTGCAGAAAACCGTGCTCATATTGACTTTTAAAAAGGGATATATTGGCTCGTGGAACCAAACAGCATGGAGGTGTTTGGCACTTCAGGAGTCACTGGATTCAGGGCTCTCACATCAGGTCATGGCTATACGCCTTGCCCGACTCCAGGGACCCTGATATGCTGTATGGCATGAGTCCCACACCATGTACACTCTTGGTGACGCCCCTGGAATCCTGTGCTGTGGGTCCCTCTCTTTGTTCTGCTTTCTCTGTTTGCTGACTCCTCCTTGGCGGCCTCCCTTCAGAGCAATAAGAGGGCTGTAGTAGCTCCTCTCCCCACCTCCTGTCACCAAAACCAGGAAAGAACAGAGAACTTCTTTCTCCCAGAATTCCCAGGAAAAGTCCCCTCATGACTCCCTGGCTCTGAGAGGATCACAGGCCCAGCCCCTGTGCCAATCATTGAGGCCAGGGGAATGCTGATGTGCCGATTGGCTCATGACTGGTCAAGTTTAGCAGCTTCTTCAGAACCTCTCGAATGAAGGGGGAAGGAGGAGGGGATCAGGCTTGGTTAACAGAATGGGGCTGTGACAAGGGATAGCTCAGCCTGGCTTCGATGGCACCCCCCTCTTATAAGAGAGCATATCACGGTGGTTGAGAGCGTGGACTGCAGAGCCAAATGACCTTGGTTCTAATACTGGCTTTACCATCAAGGGCTATATTACCTTCGGCAGTTACCAAATGTCTTTGGGCCTCAGCTTCCTCATCTGAAAAGTGAGGGATGATAGCACACACCCCATAAGATTGTTGTGACATAAAATTGATTAAATATGCATAAAACACTTAGAACAATGATTGGCGTGGGTCTAGATAAGTCTTTGCCCTTATTGAAAGAGATTAAATGATCCTGTGGAGAGTATAAGGGAAATGCTCTGTACAGCAAGTCCTGAATAAAGGGCAGGATTCCTTTGGCCTAAGGCTGTGAGATACAGTGACCGGAAGTGATCCCTTTCATCAGCTCATCCTTCTCAGCATGGAATAAGCATTTCCATGCTGGAGTGTGGTTTGCGTTGAGGAGACCTGGGGATGAGGTCACAAATGTTGGAATGCCATTAAGGACAACCCGTTGTGAGATTTGATTCACAAAACTTGTCCTAGAACTTTAGACTCTGATTCATGATTTTGCTGACAGCCTGGGGAGCAGCAACTGCTTCAATCTGTGACGGAGCACACTGATTTATAAACCATTTATAGCTCTCCTCTTCACTTAACACAGCTGTGCCACAAATGACTTCAGTCGCAAGTAGAGGGGAAATTGGGGACTGTGATTGAACTTCACAATGAAGCGTTCACTACCCTTTTCAACAATGCTTTCTTCATAAATCCTAATTGCCAAACATGGCAATTAAGAGAAGCCTGAAAAACAAGAGAGGCTTGTGTTGCAGGCCTTCTTTTCAAACTGCTAAATGTTGAATTCTCTGTGCCTGTGTCTGGGTCTGGCATCTGATTTCCTTCCACAGCCTCCTCCCACCCCTTTCTTAGTAACAGTCTCAGATCCTGGCAGCAGAGGGCATGTGAAGCTGGGCACATTTTATTCTACACAGACAAGGTTATATATTTTTTTTATTTATTTTTTTGTGAGAAAGATCAGCCCTGAGCTAACATCCATGCTAATCCTCCTCTGTTTGCTGAGGAAGACCGGCTCTGAGCTAACATCTATTGCCTAATCCTCCTCCTTTTTTTTTTTCCCCCAAAGCCCCAGCAGATAGTTGCACGTCATAGTTGCACATCCTTCTAGTTGCTGTATGTGGGACGTGGCCTCAGCATGGCCGGAGAAGTGGTGTGTCGGTGCGCGCTGGGGATCCAAACCCGGGCTGCCAGTAGCAGAGCATGAGCACTTAACTGCTAAGCCACGGGGCCGGCCCCAGATAAGGTTATATAAATCTTCCTGTTTGAAAGTAATTTCTTTTGCCCTTTATTTCTTTTGTGTGCCTTTAGGAGTCTGCTTGGATTCCTAATAGCCCGTATCCCTGGCTGGCTTTGTTCTCTGTTTCAAGCAAAACATATTGCTTCCAATGACTTTCGTCCAGACACTCACATGTTTATTGAGGGCCTACTATGTGCGGTCACCCTGCCCGGTGCTGATGTAATTAGACACCTTCTCCATATTCTTTTTTTTGTGTGTGTGAGGAAGATTAGCCCTGAGCTAACATCCGATGCCAATCCTCCTCTTTTGTGCTGAGGAAGATTGGCCCTGGGCTAACATCCATGCCCATCTTCCTCTACTTTATATGGGATGCCACCACAGCATGGCCTGACGAGTGGTGTGTCAGTGCGCGCCCAGGATCCGAAACTGTGAACCCCGGGCCGCTGAAGCGGAGTGCGTGAACTTAACCACTGCGCCACCGGGCCAGCCCTGAGCTTCTCCATATTCTTTCACGCTAGTTTTTTGTCCAAAAATTCTACTTTTGACACTGTTCCCTTTAATTTTTCTTCTTTTTTTAAAAAGGCATTGGCTTAGCTAAAAGACCTAGTCCAATATAGTTACCCCCTGTTCTGGAGGGCTAACAGATAAGACTGAGGCTGTCGAGTTCCCCTAGAATACATCAGGCTCTGTTACATTTTCTTGTTTTCCAACACGCTTCTGAGGGCGCTCTCCTCCTCTCCTTCTTCTCATTTTACTAAAGTCAGGCCAACACCCTGACTCTTCAGGGAAACTTTCCCGGGTCCCTCTGATTTACATCTTCCTACTCCAGGCTCCCTGAGCCCACCATTCTTGGAGAAAGCTTTGCAGTTGGACTGTGAGCGTTGATTTACTTGTCTGTCTCCCTCACCAGGGTAGAAGCCAGGCACGGACCATGTCTGATCAGACCTACTATCCCCAGCGTCTAACAGATAAGTATCAAAAGACTGAAGGAACGCATATTTACTGAGTACCTACCGTGTACCAGTCACTGCACTAGGCGCTAGGGACACCGAAGTCTTGTCTCTTTGAAGATTATAATCTAATAGAAAGATACACACCAGGTAAATAATCACACAGGTCACTATGTGATCTTGAGCTGATAGTGCTGTGGAGGAACAGAACAGGCTTTCAGGAGGTCGTGTGGCAGGAGGACTGAGAGGTTGGGTGAGCAGGGCTTTTACCTGGGTGGGAACAGAGAGGGAGAACTGGAAGTCTTTCAGGAGGAGATCCTCAGGGGTACTGAATGAGTCAACAGACGAATGAATGAGTGGAAGGAAAAGGAAACCAGCAGCCAGGTCATCATGGCATCTGCTGACTTGGCTTGCCCTGTGTCCCTTCTTCAGGTGACAGTACCCTGATTTTCTTTCTTGGGAATCCAAGCCTCCCTCATTCTCATCCTGACCTCTGCCTCTTTCCAGCAATGGACACTTGACCTACTCGAATTGGGTATGTCATCACCCAGGCCTCCTCCCATGTGATTAGTCTAGGGATGAATTTGGACCCAAGTCAAGTCTGGGAGTCTTGGCAGAACTATGAAGAAAGACACGCATTTCTTTCAGCATTTGGGAGTTTGTGCTCAAGAGAGAAGGGAAGAGATAGATGGAGACAAATAGATTACTGATGATTGTGTTTTGAGCACCTGGATCTAGCCATGCCTGAAATTCATGTGGATATAGTTGTGTCTAAATTCACATATGTATGGCTCTTAAAGCTGTTGACTAAACAATTCTTCCATCTTTTTATTTGGCTCAAGCTCATTTTCACAGGGCTTCAGTTACTCACAACTAAAAATGTCTTTATTAATACAATGATTTTAACTAATGTCACTCATTTGCTAAATCCAAAGGGGGTGGGGGAGGCCAGCTAAAGCAATTGTGGAGGTCATTTAGCCAGGAGGAAGGGCAGGCCAAACACACTAATATTTCCTGCCCCAGGAGAGGTTGCTCCTAAACCTCTATATTCTACAACTCTTCCCCAGACACCCAGCCCCTTGGGTCTGCATCAGTGTCTGAGTATCTGGCAACAGATGCCCTGAGGGAGGCCGGTAGAGGGAGACACAAATTGGAACCTTCCCAGGCCCTGGCAGGGCAGGGAGGCCCAGGCACCCGAGGTGCTGGAAAACCACAAGCTGCTTCTGTGTTGGAGGAATGTGGAACAACCCTGATTTAAGAGTGGAGAGCTGGCAGGCGAACTGGCTTTTGCAGAACTGTGGATCATGAACCTGCAGGGCCAGGCAAGCTGAGACTGTCAATGCCTCCTGTGAGCAACAGCACTGGTGGGTCATGGCTGCCATCTAGTGCCAGGTGTCACCTTTTACAAGTTGTTTACTGGCTGTTTCCAGCTAGAAGGCCTTTTGAGGGCCAATTAGAGGGAGGAGGTCATTACCTCTGCCTTCACATCAGGAAAAACCTCAAAAGCAGACTTTCAATGTTATCTCTAATTTAGCTTATTATACGTACAATCCCAGGGCCAAATTGACTGGATGGAGAAAAGGGGCAATAATTTCACAGTGTTAAACTTGAGTTTCATTCCAAACCTCTAGGGTATTATGAATTTTATGGATAGATTAGATATACAGGTAGGGATGGATGGATGAATGGATGGATGGATGGATAGACAGATATAATTTTATTTATTTATTTTTTTTTAAATATTTATTTATTTATTTCCCCCCCCCCAAAGCCCCAGTAGATAGTTGTATGTCATAGCTGCACAGCCTTCTAGTTGCTGTATGTGGGACGCGGCCTCAGCATGGCCAGAGAAGCGGTGCGTCGGTGCGCGCCCAGGATCCGAACCAGAGCCGCTAGCAGCGGAGCGCGCGCACTTAACCGCTAAGCCACGGGGCCGGCCCAGAGAGATATAATTTTAAACAATAACTCCTGTAACGGTCATATTTATGATTCAGGGTTCTGGCAGGAAACAAGTAGCACACTCCAAAGGGGTGATTGGGAAGAGTTTAATGTAGGGCTACTCACAAAGAAGTGGGAAGGGACTAAAAGAAACAATCAAGACCGGGGAAGTGTGCTCGAGTTAGTGACAGTAGGGAGCAGCTGCCACCCATAGGCCTGATGGAGAAAAAGAGGGAGGGGAGCTGCTCTACAGGAGAGGGCCACCTGACAGGTGCTGAGGCCTCAGGTGCTGGTTCTTGGTTGGGTTCCTGAGGGGCACGCCCTAAGAGGAGGATTCAAGTGTAAGTGATTTATTAAGGAAGTACACCCAGGGCAGACGGGAGGTGGAGTGGGAGAAGCACGGCAGAGAAGGTGAGAAAGCCAGGCAAGATATGATTACAGGCAAACTCCTGTGGAGGGTAGCTTCAGCCCGATCCTGTAGGGGAACTTTAGAGGGTAGGTTATGTCTCAGGAGGTCTGCCTAGAGGCAGAGGCTTGGCAGTCACTGGTCAGGTGGGAGGGGAGGAAAGGAAGCAGGGAGTAACTCCAGGCACTGGACGGTCCACATGTTCAGTGAGGGTGAAGTGCTAACTCTGGGGCTCTGAGAGCACTACCTGTGCACAGCCAGAGGCGCTGGTATTAGAAGAGCACACTGAAAATCAGTACAGAGGCATCCAAAGGGAGGCAGGTGGGGCAAGGACCTCTGCTTCAAGGAGGGATAGGAGCCTGTGAGACGTGATGTGTCAGTTGCCTCCTGAAGGAGGAAGATGCTGAGATGGACCTTCATCTCTATCTCCAAAGACGGACTTTTGGGAGTACAAGCGGTTTGTTTAGGGGAGAGGTTAACACCTGTGAATGATAAACGGGGAACCTCAGAGCACAATCAGGTTTAACGTTCTCAGTCCATCCCACGGGAGCTCTGGAGCAAACACTGCCCTTTAGAGGAGTCATGTATTGGGCAGAGGTGACCAGGCCCTAGTACCCCTTGCCATAGCCAGTCATTGGCTGGTGTTTGGCCAGGAAAGGCATGGATCCTGAAGGTGGTACAGCTGGAGGCTGTCAGCTAATGGCGCTCCTTGCAGCTGAATGGCAAGTTATTTTAGAAGGGAGATCCAAATGGGGCCCCCACAGCTGCCACACTTAATGAAATGTAGGGTGTTTGGTTGTCTCAGCTATCTCCCCAACACCAGGAAGGAAGAGCCTGCCTGCAGGGAGTACAGAAACCAGGGGCAGAAGGCCACACCTGTTTTTCTCATTACCTGAACGGTTCTTTGTATTTATTTTTGTTATTGTGGTCCTTTGTAGACTATTCCTTTGTGGAAATATGTAAAGTTTATAACAAAATAAAAGAATAAACATGAAATGAGGGGCCTTGGTGGCTCACATGAGCGCTTAGATCCAGCTATGCCTGAAGCCCATCATGTGCTTTGTTTTTTTGGTTATGTGAGCCCATACATACCCTCTTTGCTTAAGCCATTTGAGTTTGGGGTTTTCATTTCAGTAAAGGAAAGATTCGTGATTAATACACTCCCTGAGCTTCACTTTCCTCAACAGTAAAATGGGGCTCATGACAGTACCTTGCCGGGTTTGGGGAGGAAGAGGCAGGGCAGGCCAGTTGGGCTGAGTTCAGTGCTCAGTCAAGGCTGGTACCCATCTTGGACCATCCAGAGGTACCCAGCTGCAAAGGGGGGCTGGCCTCTTGAGTCGCTTTGAGCCTGGGGCTTTTCTGCAGTGAGTGCTCCCTGACCCAGTGCGCTACTGGCCATGTAGGAGGAAAAGAAAAACTCTCTTTCAGGCCAAGGTGAGGCTTCTCACCCTCTTTCTCTTTAAATGGACAGTTCTTTGTATTTATTTTTGTTATTGTTGTTTATAGACTATTCCTTTGTGGAAATATGTAAAGTTTATAACAGAATAAAAAGAATAAACATGAAATGACCACATTTGCAGCATTGTGATGATCCCAAAGCTTTTAGGAAAAAAACAACAATAAACAAACAAGAAAGAACTAAGACCTCTCATTTATAACTCAGGAGCTATTTTTGGTTTTCTGAGAGAAATGGGAAATTTTATAAAGATCTGCTGAGATTCCCACCACTTTTGTCTTCTCCCACGAAAAATGCAGCAGCTTTAAAAGGCTCCTTGGTAGAGACTTTGTGATCTGAATGTTAAAACAATGGCAGGAGTAGAGGTGGGGCTGCTGCATCTCATTTCTCCCCATCTCCCCGAGGAAGCTCGCATCCTAATTACACGAGAGAACAAAAAGTGGCTTTGAATGGCCACTTTGTTTCATCAAGCACTTAATACCTGTTGTTAAAGAAGCTCCTGCCTGATCTAGTTGCATCTTGTGAGATGAGAGCACCTACGGCCACTTTAGCAGCACACACGCACGATCTCGAGCAAAGTTAGAAATAGCACCAAAGGCAGTGAAAAGTAGACTCCCCTGGCACCTGTCCTGGTTCTTACTTTCTTTCTGTCTTCAAGTCAAGGGTAGACTAGATAACCTCTACTGATCCTTCTCATTTTTATCAGAGTCTGTGGGACCCCAAAAGCCCACCTCTTATGTCACTTCATTTGTGGAGCCCTCCCCAGTATGCCCTTATTTAGGCACAATTAGTTATTGCTTCCTTTGAGTACCAGCATCCAGGATGGCCCCCAATGGCCCCTGTTTCCTGGGACACATGCCCTTATTTAGTCCCCTCCCTCACTGAATAAGGTTGACCTGTGTAACCAATAGGATGTTACAGAAATGATAGTGTAATTTCTGAAGTTAAGCCATAAAAGACATTGTGAATTCTTCTCTCTTGGATCACCCGCACTGTGGAAGGCCAGCTGCCATGTCATAAGGACATTCAAGTTGTCCCATGGAGAGGCCTGCATGATAAGGATCTGAGGCCTCCACCATCAGCTGGTGTGGTGGTTTTAAAAGATGTCCACAAATTCTTTGATACACCTTCCTTCAAGAGGCAGAGCTTAATTCCCATCCTACCCTTAATTCCTTGAGTATGGACTGGACTTGTGGACTTACTTCTAATGAGTAGAATATAGCAGACATGGTTTGTGACTTCTGAGACTTGATCATGAAAGGAATTGCAACTTTACCCTTGTTCTCTCTCTTAGATCACTTGATCTGGAGGTAATCCACTGAAATGTCACGAGGACATTTGCACATCCCTGTGGATAGGGCCACGAGGAGAGGAACCGGGGCCTCCTGCCAACAGCCCTGTGAGGGAGCCGTCTCGGAAGCATATTCTCCAGCTCTAGACAGCCTTCGGCCTTCAGACGTTGCAGCCCTGGCTGACAGCTTGACTGCAGCCTCTTCATGAGAGACTCTGTGCCAGAACCCAGCCAGTTAAGCTGCTCCCAAATTTATAATCATTTCAAATTTTAATTAAGCTTAAAAATATACAGTTTAATATAATTAGCTAAATGAGGGAAGGAAAATTTATTTTACTTATTTTTCACCCTAATATGACAAAACAAATCTTACTCTTTTTGTTTTGTGTTTGTTTTTTGTTTTGTTAGTGAGTCCTGTGAGCTGTTCTAGCAAATTATTGCTAGAGGGGATTGTGGGAACCCCCAATTTATAGCTGATTGGTCAGAAGTAGAGGTGGTTACCTGGGACTTACGACTGGCATCTGAAGCAGGAGTGATCTTATGGGACTGAGCCCTTCACCTGTGGGGTCTCCAGGTAGTTAGTGTCAGAATTGAATTGAACTGGAGGACACCCAGTTAGTGTCCAGGGAGTTGGAAAATTCGTTGGTGTGGGGAAAAAACCCACACATACTTAGTGTCAGAAGTGGAAAACACCACAAACTATATGATTCCATTTATTTGAAATGACCACAATAGGTAAATCCATAGAGACAGAAAGTAGATTGATTAGTAGTTGGAAGGGGGAGGGAAGGGAAAATGGGGAGTGACTGCTAACAGGTATAGGGTTTCATCTGGACTGATGAAAATGTCCTGGAACTGGATAGTGGTGATGGTTGCACAACTCTGTGAATATACTAAAAACTACTGAATTGTACACTTTAAAAAGTATATGAATTACATCTCAGTAAGCCTGTTGCTTTATTTTATTTATTTATTTATTTTGTGTGTGTGTGAGGAAAATCGGCCCTGAGCTAACATCTGCCAATCCTCCTCTTTTTGTTGAGGAAGACTGGCCCTGAGCTAACATCCGTGCCCATCTTCCTCCACTTTATGTGGGATACCGGGGCAGCATGGCTTGCCAAGCGGTGCGTCGGTGCGCGCCCAGGGTCCGAACTGGCGAACCCCGGGCCGCCACAGCGGAGCGCGTGCACTTAACCGCTTGCACCGCCGGGCTGGCCCCTAAGCCTGTTACTTTAAAAAGGCCAACAGCAGCAGACTTCAATATTTCCCACACAAATATTACTACTTTTCAGTCTTCACATAAAGTAGTACATAAGGTTACTAAGACCAAAAAAAAATCATAGGATTGCATGTCATTTGTAAGAGACTGCATCAAAGATATTTGCTTGGAAGTATTGGGTGAACGTGTGGCAAAGACTAATAGAAAAATAAAGCTGGCAAAATATTTCTCATTGCAACTTGATAAATACACAGATATTGCTAAGATGTGCAATTTGAAAGTGACGCTGATATAAAGAAAGAATTTTTTGCCACTTCTCTGGTCACAAACAAAAAGCTCTGAAGTGGACACAACCGTGAAAGATGATACTGTCAACAAATGCGGTTAGAGTTTAAGAATTTTGTAGAAGTATGTTTGGATGGCACAGCTGCAACAGGAAAATACCCTGGAGTAGGGAACCAGATTAACTAGGAAGGATCAGAGTATGAATTAAAACACTGATTCCTTCATTAAGAAAGTCATGCTGTGAAAAAAATGTCAGCTGAAGTAAACAGTGCACTTAGGGATGTAGAAAAAATTGTGAATTATGTAAAAATGAATGCATTAAATTTGAGATTTTTCCTTTTATTAGGGGACAATATGGAAGCTGATCATAAACAGTTGATATTGTACACCATGATAGCTTGTAGCAAGTCTACAAGGATGGCCTCTAGCGAACCAGGCCTCCTGGTATTGACAGTCAATCATCATTTGTGAATTCCATATTTGCAAATTTGCCTACTCACTAAAATTTATTTGTAACTTCAAATCAATACTTGCAGCGCATTTGTGGTCATTCGCGACATGCTCAGAGTGGCCAAATTGGAGTTGGCTGATGTGCAAATTCCCAGCTGAGGTTGAACAAGGTGACACTCTGTCTTCTTGTTTCAGCTCTCATAGTGTAAACAAGTGTCTTTTTTGTGGTCTACTTAGTGATACATTGTTTGCATGTTATGCTGTCTGTTGGTGATTTTGCTGTTTAAAATGATTCCCATGAAGAGTGCTGAAGTGCTGTCTACTCTCCCTAACCACAAGAAGGCTGTGATTGCCTTATGGAGAAAATGCATACATGTCAGATAAGCTTTGTTCAGGCATGAGTTAGAGAGTGCTGTTGGCTGTGAGTTCAACGTTAATGAATCAACGATATATAGTAAATAAGGTATCTTTAAACAGAAACACACATATAAAAGGTTATGGATTACTCAGTTGACAAAAGTGTGACCAGAGGCTTCAGGAACCTAACCCCGTATTTCCCCTAGGAGCAATTGTTTGGTATTCACTAATTCAGAGTTCATGGTGACTTTATAGAACTTAACTACTGCAAATAATGAGAATCAACTGTATGTCCTTGTGTGGTTCCCTTTCATGGTGAATATGGCCTGGCCGTGTGTTACCAATAGAATACAATGGAAGTGATTCCACATGACTTTCTGAGCCCATAACAGCCTCACAACTCCCACCTCGGACTCTGGGAATACTTACTATTGGGGACCTGTGCCACCACGTAAGAGGTGTGACTGTCTTACTGGAGAGACCATGCAGAGAAGCCCTTGGTCTAGGAGGGAGAGGAGCCCAGTGGATTCCAGCCTTCCAGTAATCCCAACCCAAGGCACTGGGCATTTCAGTGAAGTAGCTTGAACCTTCCAGCCCAGTGCAGGCTCAGGATGAATACTGTTGAGTGACCCCAGCTGACCTATCCCAGCCCTTCCTGACCCACAAAATTGTGAGACAGAATAAAATGGTTGTTGTTTGAAGCCACTAAGTTTTGTTTGTACAGAGCAATAGGTAATTGGAACATATGCTGGAGTATAATGACCTGTAGAGGGGACATGTCCTGTCAACAATGCTTGAGTTATGGAATAAACTATTAGTATTCTGTGAGACAAAAAATTAATTTGGGGAATTCCACTTCTGGGATGGCAGCATGAGGGGCTTAATGAACTCACTACTCAGAGAAACAAGAATAACTGGTGAAAACCATTTAAAAAACCCAAAACCCAACCATTTAAAGTCTCTGGAAATTGTCCTAAGGGCATAAAGCAAATGAAGAAACATCTATTCAAGAAGATCTACTAAAACTCGTGAAGAACAAGTCTGTGGCACTTGAACCCCCCCAGTTCAGCTTGAGGTAAGCACTACTCTGGGCAAGTGTGGCCAAGACAACAGGGCTTCATCTCCCCTCAGCACCCAAAGAGGGACATAGCATCTCACCGAGAACAGGGCACCAACATATTTCACCCTCCTCAACTCCCGGTTGAAGTGGCTAAATACCTGGTGACTGAGTTTGGCCAAGAGGTCAGAGGCTCCCTTCCTCCACGCAGCTTCCATTCATAGGAATTGAGAATCATATCTAAGAAACCATTGCCTAATCCAAGGTCGTGAAGATTTATGTCTATGTTTTCTTCCAAGAGTTTTTAGCTCTTGCGTTTAGGCCTGTGATCCATTTTGTGCTAATTTTGATATTATATATTGGGTCAAACTGGATTCTTTTGCAGGTGGATGTACAGTTGTCCCAGCACCATCTGTTGAAGAGACTGTTCTCTCCCTATTGGATAGTCTTGGCACACTCGTCAAAAACCAGTTGACCATTAAGTGTGAGGGTTTGTTTCTGGATGCTCTATTCTGTTCCATTGACCTATATGTCTATCCTTGTGCCAGTACTGCCCTGACTTGATTACTGTGGCTTTGTAGTAGGGTGTTTTTTTGTGTGTGTGTGTGTGTGAGGAAGATTGACCCTGAGCTAATATCTGTTGCCAATATTCCTCTTTTTGTTTGAGGAAGATTGTCGCTGAGCTAACATCCACACCAGTCTTCTTCCACTTTGTATATGGGATGCCACCACAGCATGACTTGATGAGCAGTGTGTGGGTCTGTGCCTGGAGTCTGAACCTGCGAACCTGGGGCCGCTGAAGCAGGGCTCGCGAACTTAACCACTACAACATCAGGCCCGCCCCTACAGTCGGTTTTAAATGTGGAAATGTGAGTCTTCCAAATTTGTTCTTCTTTTTCAAGATTGCCTTGGCTATTTGGAGTTCCTGGAATTTCAGTATGAATTTTAGGATCACTCTGTCAATTTCTGCAAAGAATCCAGCTGGGATTTTGATAGGGATTGCATTGAATCTGTAGATCAATTTGGGAAGTATTGTCATCTTAACAATATTAAGTCCTCCAATCCACAAACATGGAATGTCTTTCCATTTATTTAGATCTTTAATTTCTTTCAACAATGTTTTGTGGTTTTCAAGTATAAATTTTGCACCTTTTTTTTTCTTTGGTGAGGAAGATCAGCCCTGAGCTAACATCCATTGCCAATCTTCCTGATTGGCTTCTTCGGCCATGCTGAGGCTGCGTCCCACATACAGCAACTAGAAGGATGTGCGACTGTGACATACAACTATCTACTGGGGCTTTGAGGAAAAAAAAAAAGGAGGAGGATTGGCAATAGATGTTAGCTCAGAGCCAGTCTTCCTTAGCAAATAGAGGAGGATTAGCATGGATGTTAGCTCAGGGCTGATCTTCCTCACACACACACACAAAAATTATTTCTAAATATTACATTCTTTTTGATGCTATTGTAAATGGAATTGTTAATTTCATTTTCATATTGTTGATTGCAAGTATATAGAAATAGAGTTGAATTTTGTATATTGATCTTATGTCCTGCAGCCTTGCTGAACTCGTTTACTAGTTCTGATAGTTGTTGAGTGGATTCCTTAGGATTTCCTACATACAGGATCATGTCATCTGCAAACATAGATATTTTTACTTCTTTTCTAACCTTGGTGGCTTTTATTTTTTATTTTATTAATTGACCTGGCTAGAACTTCCAGTACAATTTTGAGGTTCCAACTATTTAAAGATAAGAACTTGTCAGTCAGAATTGCTTATTTTTCTGATGTGTTCAGTATTGTTAATGATCCTAATATTTTACTTCTTCCTTTCCAACTTTGATGTCTCATTAATTTTTCTTGCCTAATTTTTCTGGCTAGAACTTCCAATACTATATTGAATAGAAATGGTGAAAGCAGACATTCTTATCTTGTTCCTGATCTTAGGGGAAAAGCTATAGACTGAAAAGTCTTTCACCATTGAGTATGATGTTACCTGTGGATTTTTCGTATATGGCCTTTATCCTGTTGAGTACATTTCCTTCTATTCCTAGTTTATTGAGTGTTTTTTCCTTTTTAAAAATTGTGATAAAATATACATAACAAAATTTACCACTTTAGCCATTTTTAAACATACAGTTCAGTGGAATTAAGTACATTTACCTTGTTGTGCAACCATCACCACATTCCATCCCCAGAAGTTTTTCATCATCCTAAACTGAAACTCTGTACTCATTAAACAATAATTTCCTGATCAAGATGGCAGCATAGGTCATTCTGGACTTCAGTTCCCCTTACAAGAGACCAACTAGCAGCTATCCATGCACAAGACACTATTTTGAAAATCCTAGAGTGTGAAAGTGAGGCTGAAGCGCCCCTGGAACATAGAGACTGAGAAGGACCGCATTCGAAGGACAAAGGGAACAGCTACACTCTGATTGCATCACCCCACCCCCAGGCTGGCACAGCGCCTCACTGAGAGGGCCCCCTTGAGCCTACAGTTTCACCAGTGGGAAAAAGAGAGCTCAAGGTGGGCATCCAGCTCCTCTAGTGTTGTGGGTTGTTTCCCAGGAGGCCCAGTTAGGTCTCACCTCACAGGGACTGCAGGGAAATCTGCAGGGCTTGACCACTGGAGATCAGATTGAGATGGAGAAGGGGGGGGTTATAGCAACCAGCACTGGGGTCTTGGCAGGCTGTGCTCCTCCTTGCACCAGTGCCTGAATGGAGATCCCAGCCAGTGGCTTTGCCTGTCTGCAGAGCCAAGCTGTCTGGCCAGGGAACTTGGTGTGCAGTTCTGCCTGATTCAGTACCATAAACCATGAGCCATGCCCACCTTGAAGCCTGTTCTGCTGCTGCACTCAGGCAGGGAAGCTAATCCGTAGTCTTGCCTACTGCTGAATATAGCCCTCAGCCCCACCTGACCTGGAAACCTAACCAGAGCACCTGGGAAGCTCTGTAGCCCATCCTACAACCCCACTTACAACACACCCCAGCAGAGACCCCAGCTAGCAGCTCTGCCCATATGCAGAGCTGATCAGGTGGCCACATCTGACCAGGAGCTTGGCAGGAAGCTCAGCTGTATTTGGATCCCCAGCTATTGGCTGTAATGGCTGTGGAGCAAGTTGTGCAGCTCTGCCTGGGCAGGGAGACAGATTTGCAGCCCTGCCAACTGCTGAGTATAGCACCCAGTTCCACCCAAATAGGAAGCTGGACTAGATAATCTGGGCAACGTAGAAGCCCATCCTATAGCTGCACTGGGGCAAGGAACCAAGCTGTCCTATGCAACTGTTCCCAGGCAGTGGAACCCCCAACTGCAGAGTTTTGGCAGTGGCCTTGCCCAAATAGAGACACAGATACCTTGCCCCATCTGCCCAAGGAAAATACCAGTTGACATTCAGAACCGCAAGCTGAGCTGACTGGTGCAGGGCTGTCTCTGCTGAAGTTAGTCTGTAAAGTCTGGAAGAGGAGATAGCTTACTCAAATGTGCAGATATCAATGCAAGGAATCAAGGATCATGAATAATCAGGTAAACATGACACCAACAAAGAGCCTAATAAAGTTCTAATAACTGACTCTAAAGAAATGGTGATCTATGAACAGTCTGACAAAGAATTCAGAAAAATCCTCTCAAAGAAGTTTAGTGAACTACAAGAACAGACATACAGACAACTAAACAAAATTAGGAAGACAATGCATGAACACAACAAGAAGTTCAACAAAGAAATAGAAACCATCAAAAAAAAAAGAAAAGAAAAGAAAAGAAAAGAACCAAACAGAAATCCTAGAGCTGAAGAATACGATGACTGAACTGAAAAAGTCAATAGAGAGCTTCAACAACAGACTTGACTAAGCCAAAGATTGTGAACTAGATCAGTTGAACTAGAAGACAGGTAATTTGAAATTATCCAGCCAGAGGAGCAAAATGAAAAAAGAATGAAAAAGAATGAAGAAAGTCTATGGGACTTATGGGACACCATCAAGAGAAGCTATTATGGGAATGCCAGAAGGCGAAGAGAAAGAGAAAGGAGCAGAAAATATATTTAAAGCAATAATAAATAATAATTTAAAGCAAAAATAATAAATAACGTTGAGGCCTGCCTGGTGGCGCAAGTGGTTAAGAGCCCGTGCTCCGCTGTGGCGGCCCAGGGTTCACCAGTTCGGATCCCGGGCATGCACCGACGCACCTCTTGGCAAGCCATGCTGTGGCGGTGTCCCATATAAAGTAGAGGAAGATGGGCATGGATGTTAGCCCAGAGCCAGTGTTCCTCAGCAAAAAGAGGAGGATTGGCAGATGTTAGCTCAGGGCTGATCTTCCTCACCAAAAAAATAAATAAAGTAATAATGTCTGAAAATTTCTCCAACCTGGGGAACATCCAGATTCATGAGGCTCAAAGGATCCCAAAAAGGTTGAACCCAAAAAGGACTACACTGAGACTCATTATAATTAAATTGTCAAAAGTCAAAGACAAAGAGAATTTTGAAAGCAGCAAGCGAAAATGACAAGTCACATACAAGGGAACTCCATAAAACTGTTGTCAGATTTCTCAACAGAAACTTTTCAGGTCAGGAGAGAATGGGATGATATATTCAAAATATTGAAAGAAAATAACTGTCAACCAAGAGTACTATATCTGCCAAAATTGTCCTTGAGAAATGAAGGAGAGAGAAAACATTTTCCCAAGCAACAAAAGCTGAAGGGAGCTCATCACCATTAGGCCTGCCTTGCAAGAAACGCTAAAGGGGGGAGCCAGCCCCGTGGCGTAGCGGTTAAGTGCGCCTGCTCCACTGCTGGCGACCCAGGGTTCGGATCCGGGGCACGCACCGATGCACTGCTTGTCAGGCCATGCTGCGGCAGCGTCCCACATAAAGTAGAGGAAGATCAGCACAGATGTTAGCTCAAGGCCAGTCTTCCTCAGCAAAAAGAGGAGGATTGGCGTGGATATTAGCTCAGGGCTGATCTTCCTCACAAAAAAAAAGAAAAAAAAGAAATGCTAAAGGGAGTTCTTCAAGCAGAAATAAAAAGTGCTAACTAATATCATTAAAATATATGAAGGTAGGTGTAAAACTCATGGATGATGGTAAATAGAGTCAAAGTCAGATTCTCTCACATTGTAATGGTGGTGTGTAATTCACTTACCACTCTACTTTAAAAGTTAGAAAACAAACATAGTAAATAACGTTAACTACAGTAATTTGTTATTGGATACACAATATAAAAATATGTAAATTTTAATATCAATAACCTAAAATGTGAAAAGGGGAAGTAAAAGTGTAAAGCTTAGGAATGCTAACAAAGTTAAGTTGTTCTCAGCTTAAAATAAAGTTTTATAAATATAAGACATTTTATGTAACCTATCATGGTAACCACAAAGGAAAAAACTGTAGTAGTTAGACAAAAGATTATGATAAAGGAGTCAAGGCATACCGCTACAAAAAGACATCAAGTCACAAAAGAAGACAGCAAGATAAGAAGCAAGGAACAACAGATCTACAAAACAGATAGAAAACAATGAACAAAATGACATTAGTACGTCCTTACCTATCAATAATTACTTTAAACGTGTATTAAATTCTCCAATCAAAAACACAGATTGGCTAAATGGATTAAAAAAAACAAGAAGAAGAAGATCCAACAATGTGTTGCTTACCACATACCCACTTTAGCTTTG
Organism: Diceros bicornis minor; assembly: GCF_020826845.1. Lineage (NCBI taxonomy): Eukaryota > Metazoa > Chordata > Mammalia > Perissodactyla > Rhinocerotidae > Diceros > Diceros bicornis. The sequence goes on along the minus strand of NC_080771.1, from coordinate 851,311 downwards.
TGTATTTTCCCCAAAGCCCCAGTAGATAGTTGTACCTCATAGCTGCACATCCTTCTAGTTGCTGTATGTGGGATGTGGCCTCAGCATGGCCGGAGAAGCGGTGCGTGGGTGCACGCCCGGGATCCGAACCCGGGCAGCCAGCAGCAGAGCGTGCGCACCCAACCGCTAAGCCAGGGGGCTGGCCCCACTTTAGCTTTAAAGGCACACATAAACTGAGAGTAAAGGGATGGAAAAAGATAATTCAAGCAAATGGTAACCAAAAGAAAGCAGGAGTAGCTATACACATATGAGATAAAATAGACTTTAAGCTGAAAATGGTTAAAAGAAACAAAAAATGTCATTATGTAATGCTAATAGGGTCAATCCATCAAGAAGATATAAAAATTGTAAATTTTTATGCACCCAATATCAGAGTACCTAAAATATATAAAGCAAATTACTAACAGAAGTAAAAGAAGAAATACACAGCAATACAATAATAGTTGGGGACATTAATATCTCACTCTCAACAATATATAGATCAATTAGGCAGGGAATCAATAAGGAAACAGCAGATTTGAACAACACTATAGACCAAATGGATGTAACAGACATATACAGCCCAATCCATCCAACAACGTGTACAGAATACACATTCTTCTCAAGTATACATAGAACATTTTCTAAAATAGATCATATGTTAGGCCACAAAATAAGTCTTAGCAAATTTAAGACTGAAATCATACCAAATATCTTCATTGACCACAATGGTGTAAAACAAAAAATCAATAACACAAGAAAACTGGAAAACTCGCAAATACTTGGAAATTAAACAACACACTCCTAAACAACCAATGGAAGAAGAAGAAATTAAAAAGTATCTTGAGACAAATGACAACGGAAACACAAGTTACCAAAACTAATGGGATGCAGCAAAATCAGTTCTAAGAGGGAAGTTTATAGCTATAAACACATATATCAAGAAAATAGAAAGATTCTTCAAATAAACAACCTAACTTTACACCTAAAGAAACTAGAAAATGAAGAACAAACTAAGCCCAAAGTTAGCAGAAGGAAGGAAATAATAAAGATCAAAGCAGACATAAATGAAATAGAGAAAAGAAAAACAATAGGAAATATCAATGAAACTAAGAGTTGGTTCTTTGAAAAGATAAACAAAATTGACAAACCTTTAGCTAGACTAACCAGGAAAAAAAGAGAGAGGACACAAATCAATGAAATCATAAATAAAAAGAGGAGACATAACAACTGATACCACAGAAATACAAAGAAAGGATCATAAAATACTACTATAAACATCTGTATGCCAACAAACTGGACGGCCTAGAAGAAATTGATAAATTTTTAGAAACATACAACCTACAAATACTGAATCAGGAAGAAATAGAAAATCTGAACAGATCAAGAATGCGTAAGGAGATTCAATCAGTAATCAAAAACATCCCAACAAAGAAAAGCCCAGGACCAGATGGTTTCACTGGTGAATTCTACCAAACATTTAAAGACTTACTGCCAATCCTTCTCAAATTTTTCCAAAAAATTGAAGAGGAAGGAATACTCCTAAACTTCTTTTACAAGACCAGCATTACCCTGATACCAAAGCCAGATAAGGATACTATAAGAAAAGAAAACTACAGTCCAATATACCTGATGAATATAGAAGCAAAAATCCTGAACCAAATACTAGCAAACAATTTTTAGCAGTACAATAAAGGGTCATACACTGTGATCAAGTGGAATTCATCCCTGGGATGCAAGCATGGTTCAACATCCTCAAATCAATCAATGTGATGCATCACATTTATAGAATGAAAGATAAAAATCATAGATCATCTCAATATATGAATAAAAAGCATTTGACAAAATTCAACATCCATTCATGATAAAAATCTCAACAAATTAGGTATAGAAAGAATGTAACTCACCATAATAAAGGTCATATGTGACAAGCCTACAGCTAACATCATATGCAGTGGTGAAAAGTTAAAAGTTTTAAGGTTAAAAGGTTGAAAACCAAACTCTTAGAAACAGAAAACGGATTGGTGGTTGCCAGTCATGGGGGGTGGGAGAAGAGGGAAATGGGTGAAGGTGGTCAAAATGTACAGACTCCCAGCTACATGATAAGTAAGTTCTGGGGTGTAATATGGTGACTATAGTTAACAACACTATATTGTGTATTTGAAAGTTGTTAAGAGGTCTTAAAAGTTCTCATCACAAAAAAAATTTTGTAAATATGTGGGGTGATGGATGTTAATTAAATTTATTGTGATAATCATTTTGCAATATATACATATATCAAATCAATGTGTTGTACACCTGAAACTTATATAACATTCTATGTCAATTATATTTCAATAAAACTGGGAAAAAAATAAATCCATAAAAAAATTTCCTGCTGCCTCTCCCCCCAGCCCCTGGTAACCACTGTTTTTCATTTTGTGTCTATGAATTTGACTACTCTAGATACCTCATATAAATGGAATTATACAATATTTGTCTTTTTGTGTCTGGTTTATTTCATTAAACATAATGTTTTCAAGGTCTATCCATGCTGTAGCATATATCAAAATTTCAAGTATACAATACAGTCTTATTAACTACAGTCTATAACTATAATTATTAATATAAAAATATAATAACTATAATTATTAACTATCTATGGCTGTGGATACATTAGATCCACAAAACTTATTTGTCTTATAACCGAAGCCTTGTACCCTTTGACCAGCATCTCTCCATTTCCCCCATCCCCCAGACCCTGGTTACCATCATTCTACTCTCTGTTTCTATGACTTAGACTTTTCTTTAGTTTTGTTTGGCTTTTTAGATTTCACATATAAGTGAGATCACACAATATTTGTCTTTGTCTGGCTTATTTCACTTAGGATTATGTCTTTTAGGTTCATCCATGTTGTTGCAAATGGCAGGATTTCCTTCTTTTTCATGGCTGAATAATACTCTATTGTGTACATATATATACCACATCCTCTCTATCCATTCATCTATCAACAGACAGACACTTAGGTTGTTTCAACATCTTGGCTATTGTGAATAATGCTGCAGTGAACATGAGAGAGCAGATATCTCTTTGAGATACTGATTTCATTTCCTTTGTATATATGCCCTGAAGTGGAATTGCTGGATGATATGGGAGTTGTTATTTTAATGATTTCAGGAACCTCCAAACTGTTTCCCATAATTGCTATACATTATGTACATTATTACTTTCCCACCAACAGTGTACAAGGGTTCCCTTTTCCCCACTTCCTCACCAACACTTGTTATTGCTTATCTTTTTGATAATGCCATCCCAACAAGTGTGAGGTGATATCTCATTGTAGTTTTTTTTTTGATGTTTTATTCCTGACTTTATTTTTTTATTTATTTTTTATTTTTTTTATTTTTTATTATTTTTTTTTATTGGTTTATAACATTGTAAAAATTTCAGGTGTACATCATTGTACTTCTATTTCTGCATAGATTACATCATGTTCACCACCAAAATACTAATTACAACCCATCACCACACACATGTACCGAATTATCCCTTTCACCCTCCTCCCTCCCCCCTTCCCCTCTGGTAACCACCAATCCAATCTCTGTCCCTATGTGTTTGTTTATTGTTGTTATTATCTACTACTTAATGAAGGAAATCATACGGTATTTGACCTTCTCCCTCTGACTTATTTCACTTTGCATTATACCCTCAATGTCCATCCATGTTGTCACAAATGGCTGGGTTTCATCGTTTCTTATGGCTGAGTAGTATTCCATTGTGTATATATACCACAGCTTCTTTATCCATTCGTCCCTTGATGGGCACTTAGGTTGCTTCCAAGTCTTGGCTATTGTGAATAACGCTGCAATGAACACAGGGGTGCATGTAGCTTTGCAAATTGGTGTTTTCAAGTTCTTTGGATAAATACCCAACAGTGGAATAGCTGGATTGTATGGTAGTTCTATCCTTGCTTTTTTGAGGAATCTCCATACTGTTTTCCATAGTGGCTGCACCAGTTTGCACTCCCACCAGCAGTGTATGAGAGTTCCCTTCTCTCCACATCCTCTCCAACATATGTTGTTTCCTGTCTTGTTAATTATAGCCATTCTGACGGGCATGAGGTGATATCTCATTGTAGTTTTGATTTGCATTTCCCTGATAGTTAATGATTTTGAACATCTTTTCATGTGTCTGTTGGCCATCTGTATATCTTCTTTGGAGAAATGTCTGTTCAGGTCTTTTGCCCATTTTTTAATTGGGTTGTTAGTTTTTTTGTTGTTGAGATGCATGAGTTCTTTATATATTTTGGAGATTAAGCCCTTATCAGAAGTATGGTTTGCAAATATCTTCTCCCAATTGTTAGGTTGTCTTTTCGTTTTGTTGATGGTTTCCTTTGCTGTGCAGAAGCTTTTTAGTTTGATGTAGTCCCATTTGTTTATTTTTTCTATTGTTTCTCTTGCCCGGTCAGATGTGGTGTTTGAAAAGATGTTGCTAAGACCGATGTCGAAGAGCGTACTGCCTATGTTTTCTTCTAGAAGTTTCATAGTTTCAGGTCTTACATTCAAGTCTTTAATCCATTTTGAGTTAATTTTTGTGTATGGTGTAAGGTAAGGGTCTACTTTCATTTTTTTTGCATGTGGCTATCCAGTTTTCCCAACACCATTTGTTGAAGAGACTTTCTTTTCCCCATTGTATGTTCTTGGCTCTTTTGTTAAAGATTAGCTGTCCATAGATGTGTGGGTTTATTTCTGGGCTTTCGATTCTATTCCATTGATCTGTGTGTCTGTTTTTGTGCCAGTACCATGCTGTTTTGGTTACTATAGCTTTGTAGTATATTTTGAAATCAGGAAGTGTGATACCTCCAGCTTTGTTCTTTTTTCTCAGGATTCCTTTAGCTATTCGGGGTCTTTTGTTGTTCCATATAAATTTTAGGATTCTTTGTTCTATTTCTGTGAAAAATGTTGTTGGAACTTTGATAGGGATTGCATTGAATCTATAGATGGCTTTAGGAAGTATGGACATCTTAACTATGTTAATTCTTCCAATCATTGTAGTTTTGATTTGCATTTCCCTGATGGTTAGTGATGATGGGCACCTTTTTATGTATGTGTTGAACATTTGTATGTCTTCTTTGGAAAAATGTCTATTCAGGTCCTTTGCCCATTTTTAAGTTGGATTATTTTGTTTTTGTTTTTATTTGCTCTTGAGTTGTATAAGTTCCTTATATCTTGTGTATATTAAGTCGTTATCAGATACAGATTTTCCTTGACTTACAATGGGGTTATGTCTCAATAAACCGATTATAAGTTGAAAATATCATAAGTTGAAAATGCATTTAATACACCTAACCTACTGAACATCATAGCTTAGCCTAGCCTACATTAAATGTGCTCCGAACACTTACATTTGCCTACAATTGGGCAAAATCATCTAACACAAACTCTATTTTATAATAAAGTGTTGAGTATCTGATGTAATTTATTGAATACTGTCCTGAAAGTGAAAAACAGAACGCTTATATGGGTACAGGATGGTTGTCAGTGTAGCAGTTGTTTAACCTCATGATTGTGAGGCTGCTGCTGCCCAGCATCACAAGAGAGCATCGTACCACATATCCCTAGCCCAGGAAAAGAACAAAATTCAAAATTTGAAGTATGGCTATCAAATTTTACTAAATGCCTATCACTTTTGCACCATTGTAAAGTTGAGAAATCGTAAGTCGAACGGTTGTAAGTTGGGGACCTTCTGTATATGGTGTGCAAATATTTTCTCCTATTCTATAAGTAGCCCTTCATTTTGTTGATTGTTTGCTTTGTTGTGTAGTAGCTTTTTAATTTGATGTAGCTCACTTGTTTATTTTTGATTTTGTTTCTTGTGCTTTTGGTGTCATACCCCAAAAAATCATTGCCAAGACCAATGTCACAGGACTTTCTCCCTATGTTTTCTTCTTGGAGTTTTACAGTTTCAGGCCTTACATTTAAGTGTTTAATCCATTTCAAGTTAGTTTTTGTGAGTGGTGCAATTTAGGGGTACAATTTCATTTTTTTTGCATGTGTATATCCAGTTTCCCAACACCATTTACTGAAGAGACAATCCTTCCCCATTGTATGTTCTGGGTGCCTGTGTCAAAGATTAGTTGTCTGTATATGCATGGGTTTATTTCTGGGCTTTCTATCCTGTTCCATTGGTCTATGTGTCTATTTTAGTGCCAGTACCATACTGTTTTGATTACTATAGCTTTGCAATATAATTTGAAATCAGGATGTGTGATACTACCACAATTGGGCTTCTTTCTCAGGTTTGCTTTGGCCGTTCAGCATCTCTTGCGATTCCACAGAAATTTTAGGATTATTTTTTCTGTTTCTGTAAAAAATGTCATTGGAATTTTGATAGGGATTGCATGGAATTTGTATATCTCTTTGAATGGTATGGACATTTTAACAATTAATTCTCCCAATCCCTGAACAGGAAGTGTCCTTCCATTTGTTTGTGTCTTCTTCAATTTCTTTTATCAATGTCTTATAGTTTTCAGTGTAGAGAAGTTTCACCTCCTTGATTAAATTTATTCCTAAGTATTTTATTGCTTTTGACGCTATTGTCAATGGAATTTTCTTTACTTCTCTTTCTGACAGTTTATTGTTTGTGTATAGAAATGGAGCTGATTTTTGTATATTGACTTTTTTATCCTGCAATTTTATTGAATTCATTTATTAGTTCTTTTTTTGGAGTCTTTAGAGTTCTGTCTATATATGATCAGGTCATCTGCATGCAGAGACTATTCTACTTCTTCCTTTCCTATTTATATTGCTTTTATTTCTTTTTCTTGCCTAATTGCTCTGGCTAGGACTTCCAATACTATGTTGAATAGAAGTGGTCAGAGTGGGCATCCTTGTCTTGTCTTGATCGTAGAGGACAAGTTTTCAGCTTTTCACTGGTGAGTATGATGTCAGCTGTGGGCTTGTCATGTACGGCCTTTACTATGGTGAGTTACATTTCTTCTACACCTAATTTGTAGAAAGCTTTTTATCATGAAAGGATGTTGAATTTTGTCAAATGCATTTTATGCATGTATTGAGATGATCATATAAGATTTTTATCCTTTAATTGTTTAGTGGCATATCACAATGATTGGTTTGCATATGTTGAACGAGCCCTGCATCCCAGGGTTAAATCCCATTGGACCATGGTGTATAATCCTTTTAACGTGCTGTTGAATTCAGTTTGCTAGTATTTGGTTGAGGATTTTTGCATCTACGTTCATCAGGGATAGTGACCTGTAATTTTCTTTTCTTGTAGTGTCCTTATCTGGCTTTAGTATCAGAGTAATACTGGCCTTGTAAAATAAGTTTAGGAGTATTCCTTCCTCTCCAATCTTTTAGCAGAACCTGAGAAGGATTGGCATTAATTCTTCTTTAAATGTTTGGTAGAGTTCACCAGTGAAATACCCTGGTCTTGAGCTTTCCTATTTGGGAGATTTTTTATTACTGATTCAATCTCCTTACTTGTTATTGGTCTGTTCAGAGTTTTTATTTCTTCATGATTCAGTCTTGTATGTTTCTAGGGCTTTATTTGTTTCCTTAGGTTATCCAATTTGTTGGTGTATGATTGTTCATAGTAGTCTCTTATGATGTTTCGTATTTCTGTGGTATCAGTTGTATTGTCTCCTCTTTCATTTATGATTTTACTTATTTGAGGGTTCTTTTTTTCTTAGTCTAGCTAAAGGTAGGTCAGTTTTGTTTATCTTTTAAAACACTAGCTCTTAGTTTTGTTGATATTTTCTATTGTTTTTCTGGTGTCTATTTCATTTATTTCTGCTCTAATCTTTATTTCCTTCCTTCTGCTAACTTTGGGCTTAGTTTGTTCTTTTCTTTCTAGTTCTTTGAGGTGTAAAGTTGGGTTGTAAATTTGAGATCTTTCTTTTTATTAATGTAGGCATTTATCACTATAAAATTCACTCTTAGAACTGCTTTTGCAGCTTCCCATGGTTTTGGTATTTTTGTGTTTTCATTTTCATTTGTCTCAAGATACTTTAAAATTTTTCCTTTTGATTATTTTCTTTTACCCATTGGTTGTTCAGGAGGGTGTTAATTTCCATATATATATATATTTTTGTGGGTGTGTGAGGAAGATCAGCTCTGAGCTAACATCCATGCCAATCCTCCTCTTTTTGCTGAGGAAGACTGGCCCTGGGCTAATATCCGTGCCCATCTTCCTCTACTTTATATGGGATCAGCCACAGCATGGCCTGACAAGTGGTGTGTCAGTGTGTGCCCGGGATCCGAACCCGGGTCACCAGCAGCGGAGCGTGCGCATTTTACCGCTATGCCATGGGGCTGGCCCCTCCATATATTTTTTATTTTTTCAGTTTTTCTCCTTTTATTTATTTCTTGTTTCATAACATTGTGGTCAATGAAGACACTTGGTATGATTTCAATCTTCTTGCATTTGCTAAGACTTGGGTTGTGACCTAACATATGATCTATGCTGGAGAATGTTCTATGTGTGCTTGAGAAGAATGTGTATTTTGCTTCTGTTGGAAGAAATTTCTGTATAGGTCTATCAGATCAATTAGGTCTAAAGTATATGTTTCCTTACTGATTTTTTGTCAGGATGATCTATCTTTTGTTGAGAGTAGGGTATTAAAGTCTCAAGTATTATTGTATTGCTGTCTATTTTACCCTTCAGATCTGTTAGTAGTTGCTTGATATATTTAGGTGTTCTGATGCTGGGTGTACATATATTTATAATTGTTATATTCTCTTGATAATTGACCCCTTTACCATTATATAATGGTCTTCTTTGTCTCTTGTTATAGTTTTTGACTTAAAGTCTATTTTGCCTGATACAAGTATAGCTACTCCTGATCTCTTGGTTTCCATTTGCATGGAATATCTTTTTCCATCCCTTTACTTTGAGCCTATGTGTTCTTTTTTTTTTTTTTTTGTGAGGAAGATCAGACCTGAGCTAACATCCGTGCCAATCCTCCTCTTTTTGCTGAGGAAGACTGGCTCTGAGCTAACATCTATTGCCAATCCTCCTCCTTTTTTCTCCCCAAAGCCCCAGTAGATAGTTGTATGTCATAGTTGCACATCCTTCTAGTTGCTGTATGTGGGACGTGGGCTCAGCGTGGCGGGAGAAGCGGTGCGTCAGTGCGCACTCGGGATACGAACCCAGGCTGCCAGCAGCGGAGCGCGCGCACTTAACCGCTAAGCCACGGGCCGGCCCCAAGCCTATGTGTTCTTAAAGCTGAAGTGAGGGTCCGGCCCAGTGGCACATTGGTTAAGTTCCGCTTCGGCAGCCCGGGGTTTGCCAGTTTGGATCCTGGGCGTGGACCTACTCGCTGCTCATCAAGCCTTGCTGAGGTGGCATCCCACATAGAAGAACTAGAAGGACCTACAACTAGGATATACAACTATGTACTGGGGCTTTGCAGAGAAAAGAAAAAGAGGAAGATTGGCAACAGATGTTAGCTCAAGGCCAATATTTCTCAAAAAAAAAGAAAAATGCTGAAGTGAGTCTCCAGGAGGCTGTATATAGTTGGGTCATGTTTTTTTAATCTATTCAGCCACTCTGTCTTTGGATTGGATAATTTAATCCATTTACATTTAAAGTAGTCATTGGTAGGTAAGGACTTATTGTCAGGTAATGCCATCTTATGGCTTTCTGGCTGTTTTGTAGTTCCTTGTTCTTTTTTCCTCTCTTGCTGTCTTCCTTTATGATTTGATGATTTTTCATGGTGGTATGCTCTGATTCCCTTCTCTTTGTCTTTTGGTAACTACCATAGATTTTTGCTTGTTCTTACCATGAGCTTATATAAAACATCTTATAGTTATAACGGCATATTTTAAGCTAACAACTCAACTTAGATTGGATACAAAAGTGACCCTTTTCCCCCTCCCATTTTATGTTTTCAATGTCACAATTTACATCTTTTTTAAAAATTTTTATTTATTTATTTATTTATTCCCCCAAAGCCCCAGTAGATAGTTGTACGTCATAGCTGCACATCCTTCTACTTGCTGTATGTGGGACGCGGCCTCAGCACAGCCAGAGAAGTGGTGTGTCAGTGCGTGCCTGGGATCTGAACCCAGGCTGCCAGCAGCAGAGCGCACGCACTTAACCACTAAGCCACGGGGCCAGCCCCTACATGTTTTTTTTGTGTGTGAGGAAGATCAGCCCTGAGCTAATCCAATGCCAATCCTCTTCTTCTTTTTTTTTTTTTTGCTGAGGAAGATTGGCCCTGAGCTAACGTCCTTGCCCATCTTTCTCTACTTTATAAGGGATGCTGCCACAGCATGGCTTGACAAGCAGTGCATTGGTGTGTGCCCGGGAACCAAACCTGCGAATCCCGGGCCGTCAGATGTGGAGAGCGCGCTCTTAACCACTGCGCCACTGGGCTGGCCCCAATTTACATCTTTTTATATTGTGTACCCATCAACAAGTTATTTTAGTATAGCTTTTTAATACTTTTGTCATTTAATCTATATACTAAAGTTAAGTGATTTACACATCACCATACTATAGTATTAGAGTATTCTGAATTTCACTATATTCTTACATTTACCAGTGTTTTTTTGTTCATATGTTTTCATGTTACTAACTAGCATATTTTCATTTCAGCTTGGAGAATTCCTTTCAGCATTTCTTTAAGGCGAATCTCATGGTGATTAACTCCCACAGCCTTTATTTTTCTGGGAAATTCTTCATCTCTCGGTCATTCCTAAATGACAGCTTTGCCAGGTAAAGTATACTTGGTTGGCAGTTTCTTCCTTTCAGCACTTTAAATATATCATCCCACTCTCACCTGGCCTACAAGGCTTATGCAGAGAAAGACACTGAGCCTTATAGAAGTTCCTTTGTAGGTGAGGAGTTTTTTTTTCTTGTTGCTTTTATTATTCTCTCTGTCTTTGATTTTAGGCAGTTTTATTATAACATGTTTGCTGAATATCTCTTTGGGTTGAATCTGTTTGGGGACCTGTGAGCTTCGCGAACTTGAATGTCAATATTTCTCTCCAGATTTGGGAAGTGCTAAGCCATGATATTATTTTACTTTTTTTGTGAGGAAGATCAGCCCTGAGATAACATCCATGCCAATCCTCCTCTTTTTGCTGAGGAAGACTGGCCCTGGGCCCGCATCTGTGCCTATCTTCCTCCACTTTATATGGGATGCCACCACAGCATGGCCTCACGAGCGGTGTGTTGGTGCGTGCCCGGGATCTGAACCCAGGCTGCCAGCAGCGGAGCACGCACGCTTAACCACTACGCCACCGGGCTGGCCCCTAAGCCATTATTTTTTAAAACAAGCTTTCCGCCCCATTCTCCTCTTTTCCTTCTGGGACTCCAATAGTGCAGAAATTGTTTTGTTTCATGGTATCCCATAATTCGTGTAGGCTATCTTCACTCTTTTTTGTTCTTTTTTTCTTTGTTCTCCTCTGAATAGAAAACTCCAAATGACTTGTCTTCAAGTTCACAGATTCTTTCTTTTGCTTTATGAAGTCAGTTGCTGACGTTCTCTATTGCAATTTTCATTTCATTCATTGTATTCTTCAGCTCCAGAATTTCTGTTTAGTTCTTTTTTATGATTTCTATCTCTCTCCTAAAACTTTCATTTTGTTCTTGTGTTGTTTTTCTGATTTCATCGAATTGTCTTTCTGTTTTTTCATGTAGCTCACTGAGCTCCCTTAAAGCAACTATTCTGAATTCTTTATCAGTCAAATCATAGACCTCCATTTCTTTGGGTTGGTTACTGGAAAATTATTGTGTTCCTTTGGTGGTTTCATATTTCCTTGATTTTTCATGTTCCTTGAAGTGTTGTATTGCTGTCTTTGCATTTGAAGAAGCAGTCAGGGGCCGGCCCCGTGGCGTAGTGGTTAAGTGCATGCGCTCCACTGCTGGCAGCCTGGGTTCGGATCCCGGGCGTGCACTGACACACCGCTTGTCAGGCCATGCTGTGGCGGCGTCCCATATAAAGTGGAGGAAGATCGGCAGGGATGTTAGCTCAGGGCCAGTCTTCCCTCAGCAAAAAAAGAGGAAGATTGGCATAGATGTTAGCTCAGGGCTGATCTTCCTCGTGCACACACACACACACTAAAATAAATAAATAAATAAATATTTGAAGAAGCAGTCACCTCCTCGAGTTTTTACTGACTGGCTTTGGGAGAGAAATAATTTCTGTTAGTCTGGCTAGGGATTCTGAGACTTTCTCAGACCTTTTATATGGATAGGCCTGCTCCACACTTCTTGTTCCCTTTTAGTGGTGGTGGGGTCATTCTAGGATTGTATGACTTCTTTCAATCCTACAAAGCCATACCTAGAGCTGACAGTTTCTGCTTTACTTTTCCTACGGTGGTAGTGAATGTTCAAGGTTGCTGGCTTTTTTCCAATCTTGCAGAGTTGGGCCAGCTTTCTATGTGTGCTCATAAGCTCTCTGCCAATGCTTGCACTTGCCACCCTCAGGGGCACCCACAGGGAGCTGACCACAAAGCAGGGGGGGCATTATGTGGGTGAGGTGTGGGGAGTGTTGGGAGTGCCTGTGGGCCAGTTGCAGGGATCTGCAGGCAAGGCCCCTCCAGCGGTTTGTGGGTGGTCCTCCTAATGGAGTCTGCAAAGCAGTTAGTAGGACCTGTGTCCCTTTAATGCATTCCAAGCCCTGCCTGCTGTGCTCCCAGCCTCTCCCCACCCTCAGTTGTGGAGTTTACCTCAGTATTCTGTATGGGATGAGAAAGAAGTGGGTCTCTTTGGCAGAGTTCCACACACCTGAGGAAGCTGGGCAGTCACTCACATGCTCTCACTTTCTACTGTTGGAGAAATTGTGGGCCAAGGGGGTCTCTCTTGGCACTGAGTTGTGCTACCCTGTGTGAAGGGAGACACAGCTAAGTGAAACTGTTCCTCTTACCATCTTCGATGCATCTAATCTTGGATTATTTATTTATTTATTTCCTCCAAGGATGAGCTAGAACTTCTCCACTGGACTCCCAGACTCCCACAAAGGTACTCTTATCCATGGGTGTTGTTAAAACCAGTGTTCTTTGAGGGGAAGGAAGCCTTCTGCTTTGATGGCAGAAAACAACTATTCTGTCTTGCTGATGTCATTCCTGTGGTTTATTACATTCAGTGGTTTTTGTATGTCAAACCATCCCTGCATTCCAGGAATAAATCTCACTTGGTCATGGTGTATAACCTTTTAATATGTTGCTGAATTTGGCTTGCTAGTATTTTGTGGGATATATTTGGATCTTAATATTTTAATGGAAGGAAGGAATGCAGCATACAGCAGTTAAGACAAGAACAAAAATTTAAGTAGAAAGTTGGAAGAACAGTGATTTTACATATTATTTATGTTTCATATTTTAACAACAATCATCAATGAAAGCGATAATGAACTTGACATTGCACACTTGTGAAAATTATAATTAAATATTTCACAAATGTGATAGAACAGTTTGAGTAGTACTTTCCCTCAAAAGAAGATCCTGGCATAGAAAAATAATGTATCTGGAATCCGTGTCTTTCATTGAAAGGCATTTTAAATTTTAACTATTACTGTATGCTACAAATTGTTGGACCTAGCCATTTATGACAATTGAATATGAATTTTGAAAATACATCATCAGTTTGTTTTGGATAAAGGTTAAGAATGAACCATAAATTTACTGAAATTACTTTAAAATCTATTTTTACATTCCGATTAACTTACTTCAAGAGACAGCTTTCCTACCATGAGAACTTAGAAATAGTTTAGACAAATTTTTCCCTGCAAGTAGTGCTGTTATCAGTCTAACCTAGTTTAGATAGACGATTAAACAAGAATCAATTTCATTTGTCACATCAAAAGCTTTAAATATTTATACACATTGTATTTATTCAAAGTGTGCTTACAGGCATTTAATATGCGGAACAGAAATTTCACTCATAACTTAGCTTTAGTTACAAGTCTAGGACAAAAAGTTACCAGTGTAATAGCTATTTTCTGTAATAAAAACTGGCAAATTTTCTCTCAGCAAAGTGTACAGTTTCTTAGCTGTTGCCAATCTTCCTCCTTTCTTCTTTGTTTTTTTTTCCCCCCAAAGCTCCTAGTTCATAGTTGTATATCCTAGTTGTAGGTCCTTCTAGTTGCTCTATGTGGGACGTCTCCACAGCATGGTTTGGTGAGCGGTGCGTAGGTCTGCGCCCAGGATCCCAACCGGCCAGCCCCGGGCCGCCAAAGCAGAACACAAGAATTTAACGCTAGGCCACCAGCCAGCCCCTAATTTATCTTTATCTTAATTTAGTAAGTATCTATCAGTGACTGATAGATTAAAATAAAAAACCAAACTGGTCCTTCCTCGTGGACAGTAAGCACTGGTCTAAATAGCTAGCCTGCGCTCCTTGAGGGCAGACGCTGCATTTTATTCAAATTTACTTGACAGTGGGCCTTAGGCAATTCTTTATTAAGTAGACGAATGAACTGTCAATCTCCGACGCTGGGTCCAGGGCGTTAATCAAACGTCTATTACAATTCCTCAGCGATTAGACCTGCTAACATTCACTGGAGTCGATGAAATGCCAGGATCTGTGCTAAGCGCTTTCCCTTCCACCTCCTCTTGCACAACTCGATCTCCTTCCTCCCGGGGAGGGCGCGTGCCCAGCACCACGACCCGCCCTATCTGTGCACTCGTTGGTCGAGCCCGACGCCCATTACTGCCGAGTCCCGCCCAGGCCACGCCCCCACGGGTCGGCCGGGCGGAGAGAAGGCGCAGCCGTCGTCCCGCCGCTCGATCCCGACCGTCTCTCGTGAGAGTCGGGGCGCGCGCGAAGCCGGCGCGGTGGGGGTGGGGGTGCGTCCCGCGGTCCGCGGCCGGCGCACGCCGCGCCCCGCCCCCTCGGCACGCAGGCTCCGCGCGCGCGCACGCGCGCGCCCCCGCCGGAGCCTCGGTCTGCCCGCGAGGACCGGGCGGGCGGAGACCGGGCCGCTGAGGGACGGGGGAGGAGCCCGAGTCGCCGCCGCCGCCGCCGCCGCCGCCTCCGGAGAAGAGCATGTCTGCAACTCGAGCCAAGAAAGTGAAGATGGCCACCAAATCGTGCCCCGAGTGCGATCAACAGGTGGGCGCCGGGGCCGGGCGCGCGGGCGGTGGCCGTTGGCTGTGGCTCCGGGCGGGGGGCCGGCCCGGGCTCGGTGTCCGCGGCGGGGCCCGGAGCGGCCGGGGAGCGGTCAGACGGGCCGGGTCCGGCCTGCGGCGCGGCGCGCCGGGCGGGCGCGTGGGTGTGTCGAGGGCCGGCGGGGCGCGCCGTCCGAGCCCCCGCGAGTCGCCTGGCGGCTCCGGTGACAGCGGCCCGAGCGGGCCGGCACGGCCCCGGCAGCCCCTGTGCCCCGCCAGGTGCCCGACGTGCGGCCGCGAGTCCGGGCGCCCGGCTCCCCGAGCCCGTCCCGGCCCGTGGGGTGGCTTTGTTCCCGCCGCAGACGTGTCCGGTGGACCCGAGACTGCCCACCGCGCCCCGGCGGACGCTGACGTGACAGAAGGGGCCGCAGCGTAATGGTGTTTACCTCTTAGATTTCAGTAAATTGGCGATCGTAATATGCTTTTTAGTAATTTTCATAACCCGAATCATTAATCTGGTCTAAATTTTTAGTAGAACACTATTGAATACTAAGTCCCCATTAAGGCCCTGTTTTTCGAGGCGCTCCCCTCTTAAAACGGTCCCCTCTTGTAGTCTTCTAACTTTTTAAAAGATAAATTTGCCATTCCTACCTATATGTAGTTTCTTGAACTTTTAGGTCTGCTTTCTAAACTGAGTTTATTAGGTCGTGCAGTGGTCTAGGGTTCAGGCGTTTAAACTTAGAAGGGCCGGGATAGGACAGAAGACACTGCGCGTGGTTAGAACCCTGGCAGAATCTGGTCAGTGAGGATGCTCCCAGCAGGCCTTTCTCTGCCCCTGCAGAGGACACTGCAGATGTGAAGAAACAAAAGCGTGCTCGTTGTTGCAAGAGTCCCCGTGGCTTAGAGATTTCTTGTTTCTTAGCCCATGAGCAAGGCCTTAGCTTCCAAGGTTTTGCAGGGAGTGGCATGATTATAGTATAATTAGGGGAGCTCAGAACTGTCGCTTCGCACCAGGTGCCTTCAGTCCAGATGCCAACAGGGGTCATTTTCACCATCAGCAGTGTTGCCAAGTAACACTGCCGACATTCCAGCTTTGTCAGGTCGAGGGGGTGGGAGGGCTAGAAGAAGGTTAGCCAGAGGTCTCTTTTGTCATGAAGAGTTTTGTCAACCCTTTACTAACATGTCATAACCCAACGAAGAAAATTTTTTGCTGTTTCCTTTATATGTAAAATTTGGTATTCCTAACTAGAAAAAGCAGTTTATTTAAAACTCCCTCAGTTAAAACCATTTGTAAGACATCTTGTATGCCAAAATGCAGACCTTAATGTGTGTTTCTTTTCAAAATGTATTACCTCTCTTACGTTCCCTCCCTCAGCAGGAGAAATTTTCTGTCTTTAATTTCTCTCAGCAGTGTTTTGTAGTTTTCAGTTTACAGGTTTTGTATGTATTTTGTTAAATTTACCCCTATGAATTTAATTTTTTGGATGCTATTAAGTGGACTTGTTTTAAAAATTTCATTTTATCAGTGTTCATTAATTATATATAAAAATACAATTGATTTTTTTATTGTAGTAAAACATAAAATTCACCATTTAAACCATTTTAAAGTGTATCCTTAAGTGGTATTAATACAGTCACAGTGTTTTACACCCATCACCACTATCGAGTTCTGGAACATTTTCATCACTCCAAAATGAGACCCTGTTTCCATGAAGCAGCCACTCCCTGTTCCACCCTCCCTCCAGCCCCTAGCAACCACTAATTTGCTTTCTGTCTCTCTGGATTTGCCTATTCTTGATATTTCATGTAAATTGAATCATATAGCATGTGTCCTTTGATATCTGAGTTCTCTCGTTTAGCATTTAGTTCATCCATGTTGTAGCATATGTCAGTACTTGTCTTTTTTTTTTTTTTTGGTGAGGAAGATTGGCCCTGAGCTAACATCTGTTGCCAATCTGCCTCTTTTTTTTTCTGTTTGAGAAAGATTGGCCTTGAGCTAACATCCATGCCAGTCTTTCCTCTATTTTGTATGTGGCTTGCCACCACAGCATGGCTTGATGAATGGTGTAGGTCTGCGCCTGGATCCAAACCTGGGAACCTGGGCCACTGACGTGGAGCACGCCAAACTTAACTACTAGGCCACTGGGCCTTATTTATTTATTTTTTGTGAGGAGATCAGCCCTGAGCTAACATCCGCCAATCCTCCTCCTTTTTTTTTTTGCTGAGGAAGACGGCCCTGGGCTAACATTGGTGCCTATTTTCCTCCACTTTATATGGGATGCCGCCACAGCATGGCTTACCAAGCAGTGCGTCGGTGCGTACCCGGGATCCGAACCAGCGAACCCCGGGCCGCCGCAGCGGAGCACGTGCACTTAACCGCTTGCGCCACCAGGCCGGCCCCACTTTCCTCTATTTTTTGTATGTGGGATGCCTACACAGCATGGCTTGATGAGTGGTGCATAGGTCCGCACCCAGAATCTGAACCCATGAATCCTGGGCCACTGAAGTGGAGTGCATAAACTTAACCATGTTGCCTCTGGGCCGCCTCCCCCCCCCCCCCCCCGGCCAATTTTTTAATTGGGTTGTTTTTCTTTTGTTGTTCAGTTGTAAGAGTTTCTGTATATTCTGGATACTAGGCCCTTATCAGATATTTGATTTACAAATATTTGCAAAAATCCACTCTGTGGGGTGTCTTCACTCTTTTGATAGTGTCCTTTGATGCACAAAAGTGTTTCATTTTGATGTGGTCCAGTATATCTATTTTTCTTTTCTTGTATGTGCTTTTGGTGTCATAACTAAGAAACCGTTGCCAAACCCTAGGTCATGAAGATTTACCCCTTTTTTCATCTAAGAGTTTGATAGTTTTCGTTGTTATATTTATGCCCTTGATTCATTTTGAATTTTATTTTTTTTCCCCCAAAGCCCCAGTAGACAGTTGTATGTCATAGTTGCACATCCTTCTAGTTGCTGTATGTGGGACGCGGCCTCAGCATGGCCAGAGAAACGGTGCGTCGGTGCGTGCCCAGGATCCGGACCCGGGCCGCCAGCAGCGGAGCACGCGCACTTAACCGCCAAGCCACGGGCCGGCCCTGATTCATTTTGAGTTAATTTTTGTATATGGTGTGAGGTATGGGTTCAACTTTATTCTTTTGTATGTGGATAACCAGCTGTGCCAGCTCCCTTTGTTGAAGAGACTATTCTTTCCTCATTGAATGTTCTTGGCATCATTGTTGAAAATCAGTACACCATAGGGGGCTGGCCCGGTGGCTCAAGCGGTTAAGTGTGTGTGCTCTGCTGCAGTGGCCTGGGGTTCGCAGGTTCGGATCCTGGGCGCGCACCGACACACCGCTTGTCAAACCATGCTGTGGCGGCGTCCCATATAAAGTGGACGAGGATGGGCATGGATGTTAGCCCCGGGCCGGTCTTCTTCAGCAAAAAGAGGAGGATTGGCAGATGTTAGCTCAGGGCCGATCTTCCTCACCAAAAAAATACACCATAGATGGATGTGTTTATTTCTGAACTCTCAATTCTGTTCCATTGATCTATATGTCTATTCTTATTACAGTGTTTTTTGTTTCTTTGTTTTTGTTTTTTTTACTGATTCACAGAGTTTCTTTTAAAGACTTAAAAAAATTTTTTTACTGATGTCATAATAGTTTATAACATTGTGAAAGTTTAATTATACATTATTGTTTGTGAGTCATTGTATAAATGCATCGCTTCCCCCCTTATGCCCACCCCTCAACCTCCTTGCCCCTGGTAACCACCAAACAGTTCTCTCTGTGTGTTAGTTTATCTTCCACTTATGAGTGAAATCATACGGTGTTTGTCTTTCTCTCTCTGGCTTATTTTGCTTAATGTAATACCCTCCAGGTCCATCCACGTTGTTGCAAATGGGACGATTTTGTCTTTTTTATGGCTGAGTGGTGTTCCATTGTATATACATACCACATCTTCTTTATCCAGTCATCAGTTGAGGGCCACTTGGGTTGCTTCCACTTCTTGGCTATAGTGAATAATGCTGCAGTGAACATAGGGGTGCATAAGCCTCTTTTTGGATTATAGATTTCAGGTTCATTGGGTAGATATCCAGAAGTGGGATAGCTGGATCATAAGGTATTTCTATTTTTAATTTTTTGAGGAATCTCCATACTGTTTTCCATAGAGGCTACACCAGTTTGCCTTCCCACCAGCAATGAATTAGGGCTCCTGTGTCTCCACAGTCTCTCCAACATTTGCTATTTTTTGTTTTGGTGCTTGTAGCCATTCTAATGGCTGTAAAGTGATATCTTAGTGTAGTTTTGATTTGTATTTCCCTGGTGATTAGTGATGTTGAACATCTTTTCATGTGCCTATTGGCCATCTGTATATCTTCCTTGGAGAGGTGTCTGTTCATATCCTCTGCCCATTTTTTGTTTGGGTTGTTTGTTATTTTGTTGTTCAGTTGTGTGAGTTCTTTATATATTATGGAAATTAACCTCTTGTTGGGTATATGATTTGCAAATATTTTCTCCCAGCTGGTGGGTTGTTAATCTGAAGTCCCACTTGTTTATTTTTTCTTTTGTTTCCCTTGGCCCAGTAGACATGGAATTCGAAAAGATTCCTTTATGACCAACGTCAAATAGTGTACTGCCTATATTTTCTTCCAGGAGTTTTATCGTTTCAGGTCTCACCTTCAGGTCTTTGATCCATTTTGAGTTAATTTTTGTGTATGGTGTAAGATAATGGTCTACTTTCATTCTTTAGCATGTGGCTGTCCAGTTTTCCCAGCACCATTTATTGAAGAGACTTTCCTTTCTCCATTGTGTGTTCTTAGCTCCTTAGCTGTCCGTATATGTGTGGTTTTATTTCTGAGCTTTCAATTCTGTTCCATTGATCTATGTGTCTGTTTTTGTACCAGTACCATGCTGTTTTGATTACTGTGGCTTTGTAGTATGGTTTGAAGTCGGGGATTATGATGCCTCCAGCTTTGTTCTTTTTTCTCAGGATTGCTTTAGCTATTCGGGGCCTTTTCTTGCCCCGTATGGATTTCAGTATTCTTTGTTCTATTTCAGTGAAGAATGTCCTTGGGATTCTGGTTGGGATTGCATTGAACCTGTAGATTGCTTTAGGTAAAACGGACATTTTAACTATGTTTAGTCTTCCAATCCATGTGCATGGGATGTTTTTCCATTTTTTTATGTCTTCATCGGTTTCTTTCAATAATGTCTTATAGTTTTCATTGTATAGGTCTTTTACCTCTTTGGTTAAATTTATTGCTAGGTATTTTATTCTTTTTGTTGCGATTATGAATGAGATTGTCTTTTTGAGTTCTCTTTCTGTTAGTTTGTTATTAGCATATAGAAATGCAACTGATTCTTGTAGGTTGTTTTTGTGCCCTGCAGCTTTGCTGTAGTTGTTGATTATTTCTAATAGTTGTCCAATGGATTCTTTAGGGTTTTCTATATATAAAATCATGTCGTCTGCAAACAGTGAGAGTTTCACTTCTTCATTGCCTGTTTGGATTCCTTTTATTCCTTTTTCTTGCCTAATTGCTCTGGCCAAAACTTCCAGTATTATGTTGAATAAGAGTGGCGAGAGTGGGCACCCTTGTCTTGTTCTTATTCTCAGAGGAATGGCTTTCAGTTTTTCCCCATAGAGTATGTTGTTGGCTGTGGGTTTGTCATACATGGCCTCTATGATGTTGAGGTACTTTCCTTCTATACCCATTTTGTTGAGAGTTTTTATCATAAATGGATGTTGCAAAGACTTTTTTTTATTAAGGTATAATTGATATATAACATTAGTTTCAAGTATACAACATAATGATTTGATATTTGTATATATTGTGAAACGATCAACACAATAAGACTTTATTGTTTTTTTTACAGCAGTTTTAGGTTCACAGAAGAATTGAGAGGAAAGTACAGAGATTTCCTATATACCGTCTGCCCCCACACATTCATAGCCTCCCCCATTATCAACGTCCCCCACCAGAGTGGTATATTTATTAAAATTGATGAACCTACATTGTCACATCATTATCACCCAAAGGCCGTAGTTTGCATTGTGGTTCACTCTTGGTGTTAGACCTTCAGTGGGTTTGGACAAATATATAATGACATGTATTCACCATTACAGTATCATATAGACACATTTTCACAGCCCTAAAAATCCTCTGTGAGTCCCTTATTTATCTCTCCCTCCCTCTAACCCCTGGCAACCACTGATCTGTTTACTGTCTCCGTAATTTTGCCTTTTCCAGAATGTCACATAATTGGACTCATACGGTATTTAGCCTTTTCGGATTGGCTTCTTTTACTTCGAAATATGCATTGAAGGTTTCTCCTTGTCTTTTCATGGTCTGATAGCTCATTTCTTTTTAGTGCTGAGTAGTAGTCTATTGTCTGGAAGTACCACAGTTTACTTATTCATTCACCTACTGTGGGACATCTTGGTTGCTTCCAAGTTTTGGCAATTATGAATTAAGTTGCTATAAACATCATGTTCAGGTTTCTGTGTGGACATAAGTTTTCAACTCTTTTGGGTAAATACCAAGGAGCATGATTGCTGGATCATATGGTAAGAGTATGTTTAGTTGTGTGAGAAACTGCCAAACTGTCTTCCAGAGTGGCTGTAGCATTCTGCATTCCCACCAGCAATGACTGAGAGTTCCTGTTGCTTCACATCCATCCACTTGGTGTTGTCAGTGTTCTAGATTTTGGCCATTGTAATAGATATGTTGTTTTAGTTAGCATTTCCCTGATGACATAAGACATGGAACATCTTTTCATATGCTTATGTGCCATCTGTATATCTCTTTGGTGAGGTGTCTTTTAAGGTCTTTAGCCCATTTTTTAATTGGGTCATTTTCTTGTTGTTGCGTTTTAAGAGTTCTTTGTGTATTTTGGATAGTAATCTTTTATCAGATATGTCTTTTGCAAATATTTTCTCCCAGTCTGTGGCTTGTCTTTTCATTTTCTTGACGGTGTCTTTCACAGAGCAGAAATTTTAATTTGAATGAAGTCCAGCTTATCAATTCTTTCTTTCACATTTGTGCCTTTGGTGTCATATCTAAAAAGTCATTACCAAACCTAAAGTCATCTAGATTTTCTCGTATGTTATCTTTTAGGAGTTTTGTAGTTTTGTGTTTTACATTTAGGTCTGTGATCCATTTTGAGTTAATTTTTGTGAAGCATGTAAGATCTGTGTCTGGATTCTGTTTTTTTTTTTTTTTTTTTTTCGCGCGTAGACGTCCAGTTGTTCTAGCACTGTTTGTTGAAAAGACTACCTTTGTTCCATTGTATTGCCGTTGCTCCTTTGTCAAAGATCAGTTGACTAATTTTTGTGTGTCTATTTCTGGGCTCTCTGTTCTGTTCCATTGGTCTGTTTGTCTTTTCCTTCACCACTACCATACTATCTTGATTACTGTAGCCGTATAGTAAGTCTTGAAACTTGGCAGCGTCAGTCCTCCAACCTTATTCTTCTCCTTCAGTATTGGGTTGGCTATTCTGGGTTTTTGCCTCTCCATATAAAGTTTAGAATCAATTTGTCGATACCCACAAAATAACTTGCTGGGATTTTGATTGGGATTGCACTGAATCTTTAGAAAAATTGAAAAGAATCAACATCTTCACAATATTGAGCCTTATTATCCATGAACATGGAATATTGGTATATTTAGTTTTTTTGATTTTGTTCATTAGAGTTTTGTAGTTTTCCTCACATAGATTTTGCACATATTTTATTAGATTTATACCTGTGTATTCCATTTTTTGGTGTGCGAGTGTAAATGGTATTGTGGTTTTAATTTCAAATTCCACTGGTTCATTGCTGGCATGTAGGAAAACAATTGACTTTTTTATATTAACCTTGTATCCTGCAACCTTGTTTCGGTAGGTCATTTCAAGAGATTTTTGGTTGATTCTTTTGGATTTGTACATAGACAATCATGTCATCTGCCAACAAAGACAGTTTTATTTCTTCCTTCCCAATCAGTATACCCTTTATATCCTTTTCTTGTCTTACTGCGTTAGCTGGGTATGATGTTGAAAAGGAGTGGTGAGAGGGGATATTCTTGCCTTGTTTTTGATCTTAGTGGAAATGCTTCTAGATTTTCACCATTAAGTGTTGTATTACCTGTAGGTTTTTTTGTAGATATTCTTTATCAAGTTGAGGAAGTTCTCCTCTATTCTTAGTTTACAGAAAGTTTTTATCATGTATGGGTGTTGCATTTTGTCAAATGCTTTTTCTGTATCTATTGATAGGATCATGTGATTTTTTTTTCTAGCCTGTTGAAGTGATAGATTACATTAATTGATTTTTGAATGTTGAATCAGCCTTGTATACCTGGGATAAATCCCACTTGGTTGTGGTATATAATTTTTCTTATACATTGGTGAATTCACTTTGCTAATTTTTTTTCGTTTTTTTAATTGAGGTAACATTGGCTTATAACATTATATAAATTTCAGGTGGACGTCATTATATTTTGATTTCTGTCATGTTCACCACCCAAAGTCTGATTGCCATCCGTCACTGTACATATGTGCCCTTTTATCCCTTTCACCCTGCCCCCACCCCCCTGCACCCTCTGGAACCACCAGTCTGTTCTCTGTGTCTCTGTGTTTGTTTTTTTATCTTCCACATATGAGTGAAATCATATGGTATTTGGCTTTTGCAGTCTAACTTATTTTGCTTAGAATAATGCCTTCAGGATCCATCTGTGTTGTTGCAAATGGCTGGATTTCATCGTTTCTTATGGCTGAGTAGCATTCCATTGTGTATATATACATCTTCTTTGTCCATTCATCTGTTGATGGGCACTTAGGTTGTTTCCAAGTCTTGGCTTTGTGAATAATGCTGCGATGAACATAGGGATAGATATGTCTTTTTGAATTAGTGTTTTTGTGTTCTTTGGATAAATACCCAGAAATGGTATAGCTAGATCATATGGTAGTTGTATTCTTAATTTTTTGAGGAATCTCCAAACTGTTTTCCATAGTGGCTGCACCAATTTACATTCTCACCAGCAGTGTATGAGGATTCTCTTTTCTTCACATCCTCTCTAACTCTTGTTATTTCTTGTCTTTTTCATAATAGCCATTCTGACAGGTGTGAGGTGATATCTCCTTGTGGTTTTGATTTGCATTTCACTAATAATTAGTGACGTTGAACGTCTTTTCATGTGTCTGATGGCTACCTGTATATCTTCTTTAGAAAAATATCTGTTCAGATCCTCCACCCATTTTTGAATTGAGATGTTCATTTTTTGCTGTTGAGTTGTATGAGTTCTTTATATGTTTTGGATATTAACCCCTTATCGGATGTATGATTTGCAAATATCTTCTTCCCATTTTTAGGTTGTCTTTTTGTTTTATTGATGTTTCCTTTGCTGGGCAGAAACTTTTTAGTTTGATGTAGTCCCATGTCTTTATTTTTTCTTGTTTCCCTTCCCTGAGGATACATGATAATTAAAAAAGATACTGCTAAGACTGATGTCAAAGAGCTTACTGCCTGTGTTTTCTTCTAGGAGTTTTATGGTTTCAGGTCTTACAATCACGTCTTTAATCCATTTTGATTTAATTTTTGTATATGGTATAAGAAAATGGTCTACTTTCATTCTTTTGCATATGGCTGTCCAGTTTTCTCAAAACTATTTATTGAAGACACTTTCCTTTCTCCATTGTATGTTCTTGCCTCCTTTGTCAAAAATTAGCTGTCCGTATATGTGTGGTTTTATTTCTGGGCTCTCGATTCTGTTTCATTGATCTGTGTTTCTGTTTTTGTGCCAGTACCATGCTGTTTTGATTACTACAGCTTTATAGAATATTTTGAAATTAGGGAGTGTGATATCTCTAGCTTTGTTCTTTTTTCTCAGGATTGCTTTGGCTATTTGGGGACTTTTGTTGTGCCGCATAAATTTTAAGATTCTTTGTTCTATTTCCATGAAAAATTTTATTGGGAGTTTGATAGGGATTGTATTGAATCTGTAGATTGCTTTAGGAAGTATGGACTTTCTTTTTAATTGAAAAGTTTTTTTTTTCAGCTTATGCTTTCCAGAAGATTTGCCAGTTTACCCTCCCAGCCATGGAGCTTATGGGAGTGCGTATTTCCATCTATTTGTTCATTTAGGGTTTTTTTCATTATGATGCTGTCTGATCAATTTAACTTGACCTATTAACAAAGCCAAGTATAATAATCATCTATAAAGCTTTAGAAATTTGCTCTAAAATTACGTAAGTTATTTTTGATGAAAACATAATTTTTAAAATATGGACATTTTATGTTAATTCTTCCAATTCATGAGCACAGAATATCTTTCCATTTCTTTGTGTCTTCTTTGATTTCTTTCCACAGTGTCTTATAAAGTTTTCAGTGTACAAGTCTTTGTTTACTAATGTTTTTTCAGAGTTTTTTGCATCTAAGTTCATGAGAGATATTGATCTGTAGTTTTCTTGTTGTGTCTTTATCTGGTTTTGGTATTAGAGTGATGCTGGCCTCATAGAATGACTTAGGATGTGTTCCTTCTGCTTCTATTTTCTGAAAGTGATTATAGAGAATTAGTACAATTTCTCCCTTAACCATTTGGTAGAACTCACCAGGGAACCCATCTGACCTGGTGCTCTCTGTTTTGGGAAGTTATTATTGATTCAATTTCTTTAGTAGATATAGGCCTATTCAGATTCTCTGTTTCTTGTGTGAGTTTTGGCAGATTGTGTCTTTCAAGGAATAATCCATTTCATCTAGGTTATCAAATTTGTGGGCATAGAGTTCTTCATAGTATTCTTTTATTATCCTTTTAATGTCGATGGAATCTGTAGTGATGTCCCCTCTTCCATTTCTGATATTAATAATTGATGCCTTCTCTTTTTTTCTTGGTTAGCCTGGCTGGAGACTTACTGATTTTATTGATATTTTCAAAGAACCAGCTTTTGGTTTTGTTGATTTTCTCTATTGATTTCCTGTTTTAATTTCATTTATTTCTGCCCTAATTTTTATTATTTTTCTTCTGCTTACTTTGATTTAATTTGTTCTTTTTCTAAGGGGAAGCTTAGATTATTGATTTCAAATTTTTTTCTTTTGTAATATATGCATTCAATGCTGTAAGTTTTCCCTCTAAGCACTGCTTTTGCTCTATCCCACAAATGTTGATGTTGTGTTTTCATTTTCATTTAGTTCAAAATATATATATATTTTTTGAGAAAGATTAACCCTGAGCTAACATCCGATGCCAGTCCTCCTCTTTTTGGTGAGGAAGATTGGCCCTGAGCTAACATCTGTGCCCATCTTCCTCTACTTTATATGGGACGCCGCCACAGCGTGGCTTGACAAGCGGCACGTTGGTGCACCCTGGGATCCGAACCCGTGAACCCTGTGTCACTGAAGCAGAGTGCATGCACTTAACCACTATGCCACCTGGCTGGCCCCTAGTTCAAAATATTTTAAAAGTTATCTTGAGATTTCTTTTTTGACCCATATGTTATTTCGAATTGTATTGTTTAATTTCCATGTATTTTGTGATTTTCTTGCTATTCTGTTATTGATTTCTAGTTTAATTCACTTGTGGTCAGAGAACAGGCGTTGTATTCTTTCTCTTTTAAATTGGTTAAGATGTGTTTTATGGCCCAGAATGTGGTCTGTGTTGGTGATTGTTCCATGTGAGCTTTAGAAGAACGTGTGTTCTGCTGCTGTTGGATGAAGTATAGATTTTGCTATGGTCTGAATGTTGTGTTGTCCCACAATTCGTACGTTGAAATCATAACCCCCAAAGGTGGTGGTGTTAGTAGGTGGGGCCTTTAGGAGATGATTAGGTTGTGAGGGCGGAGCCCTCATGAATGGAATTAGTACTGTCATAAAAAAGATTCCACAGAACTCCCCAGTCCTGCTATCTGAGGACACAGTGAGAAGGAACCTACTATGAACCAGGACAAGGGCTCTCACAAAAATGTGACCATGCTGCTGCCTTGAACTTAGACTTCCCAGCCTCCAGAATGTGAGGAGTAAATTTCTGTTGTTTATAAGGTACCCAGTCTGTGATATTTTGTTATAGCAGCCCGAATGGGCTAAAGACAGATGCCCATTATATCCAGTTGATTGATGATTGTTGAGTTCAGCTGTGTCCTTACTTATTTGCTGCCGGCTGGATTTCTGATAGGGGGTGTTGAAGTCTTCAACTATAATAGTGGATTTGTCTGTTTCTCCTTGCAGTTCTATCAGTTTTTGCCTCATGTAGATTGATTCTCTGGTCTTAGGCATATACACGTTATGGATTGTTATTTCTTGGAACATTTACCTCTTTATCATTATGTAATGCCCTTCTTTATCTTTGCTAACTTTTCTTGCTCTGAAGTCTGCTTTGTCTGAAATTAATATAGCTACTCCTGCTTTTTTCTGATTGGAGTTAGTGTGGTTAATCTTTCTTCATCCATTTACTTGTAATCTGTATGTGGTTTTATATTTAAAGCGGGTTTCTTGTAGACGACATTTAGTTGGGTCTTTTTTTTTTTTTTTTTGTGAGGAAGATCAGCCCTGAGCTAACATCTGTGCTGATCTTCCTCCACTTTATGTCGGATGCCGCCACAGCATGGCCTGACAAGAGGTGTGTCGGTGCGCGCCCGGGATCTGAACCAGGGCCGACAGCAGCTGAGCGGGAGCCCTTAACTGCTACGCCATGGGGCCTGCCCCCGGTTCTTGTTTTTTGATCCACTCCACAATCTATCTTTTAATTGGTACATTTAGACCATTGATATTCAAAGTGATTATTGATATAGTTGGGTTAATATAGTATGTTACTGTTTTTTGTTTGTTGCCCTTATTCTTTGTTCCTATTTTTGTCTTCCACTATTTTTCTGCCTTTTGTGTTTTTTTATTGAGCATTTTATATGATTTCATTTTCTCTCCTTTCTTAGCATATCATTTATACTTCTTTTTTTATTGGTTGCCTGATAGTGTAAAATATACGTTTACAACTAATCCAAGTCCACTTTCAAATAACACTATACTGCTTCATGAGTAGTGTGATTACCTTATAATAAAATAATTCTCATTCCTCCCTCCTATCCCTTGTATTATTGCTGTCATACATTTCACTTATATGTAAGTATATATATATAACACACACACAAGATGTACACATAAACATACATAATCACATATATTGTTGCTATTATTATTTTGAACAGACTGTTATCTCTTAGATCAATTAAGAATAAGAAAAATAAGGTTTGGGCCGGCCCCGTGGCTTAGTGGTTGGGTGCACGCGCTCCACTGCTGGCGGCCTGGGTTCGGAACCCCGGGTGCACACTGACGCACCGCTTCTCTGGCCATGCTGAGGCCGCGTCCCACATACAGCAACTAGAAGGATGTGCAGCTATGACGTACAACCATCTACTGGGGCTTTGGGGGAAAAAAAATTATAAAAAAAAAAAGAAAAATAAGGTTTTATTTTACCCTGACTTGTTCCTTCTCTGATGCCCTTTCTTTCTTTATATATATCCACGTTTCTGGCCTGTATTATTTTCCTTCTCTCTAAAGAACTTCAAGACATGTCTACTGGCAACAAATTCCCTCAATTTTTGTTTGCCTCGGAAAGTCTTTATTTCTCCTTCACTTTTGAAGGATAATTTCACAGGGTACAGCATTCTAGTTGGTGTTTTTTAATCTCTCAACGCTTTAAACTCCACTTTCTTCTTGATCCCATGGTTTCTGAGATGTAATTCTTATCTTTGTTGCTATATTGATAAGGTGTTTTTTTCCCTCTGATTTCTTTCAGAAAATTTTCTTTATCTTTGATTTTCTATAGTTTGAAAATGATATGCCCAGGTGTATTGCTTTAATTTATCCTGCTTGGTGTTCTCTGAACTTCCTGGTCTGTGGTTTGGTGTCCGACATTAATTTGGGGAAATTCTCAGTCATTTTTGTTGCCAATATATCTTCAGTTCCTTTTTCTCTTTCTGGTGTTCCCATTCTCTGTATGTTACACCTTTTACTGGTGTCTGACAGTTCTTGGATTTTTTTTCAGTCTTTGTTCTCTTTGCTTTTCAGTTTTGGAGGTTTCTAATGATATATCCTCAAGTTCAGAAATTCTTTCCTCAGCTGTGTACAGTCTGCTAATATGCCCATCAAAGTTATTTGTCATTTCTGTTAGTGTTTTTGATCTCTGTCATTTCTTTTTTTCTTTTTTTTTTTTTTTGTGAAGAAGATCAGCCCTGAGCTAACATCTGCCAATCCTCCTCTTTTTGCTGAGGAAGACTGGCCCTGGGCTAACATCCATGCCCATCTCCCTCCACTTTATATGGGATGCCTCCACAGCGTGCCTTGACAAGCAGTGCGTTGGTGCGCGCCCGGGAGCCGGGCCGGCGAACCCTGGGCCGGCTCAGCGAAGCGCTTGCATTCAACCGCTTGCGCCACCGGGCTGGCCCCTCTTTTTGGTTCTTTTTTAGGCTTTCCATCTCTCTGCTTACATTGCCCATTTGTTCTTGCAGGCAGTCTGCTTTATCCATTAGAGCCCTAGCATATTAAGCATAGTTGTTTAAATTCTCAATCTGATAATTCCAGCATCCTTGCCATGTCTGGTTCTGATGCTTGCTTTGTCTCTTCAAACTGTGTTTTTTGCCTTTTAATATGCCTTGTAATTTTTTCTTGATAGCCAGACATCATGTACTAGGTAAAAGGAATTGCTATAAATAGGCCTTTAGTAATGTGGTGGTAAGATTTAGGGGTGGGGAAACATTCTGTAGTCCTATGATTAGGTCACAGCCTTTTGGTGAGCCTGTGCCTCTCGGCTGTGGACTTTACAAGTGCTCCTTACTCCACCCCCGCCCCATCTCCCCTTAGATGGCTAGACTGTGCTGGAGTTGGGTATTTCTCTTCCCTTGGGTCGGTTAGGTGCTGATAAAAACCAGCAGATGAGGCTTTGGTTAAATGTTTTTCTCCTCAAGGCAAGGCTTGTTAAGAATAGTAGAGTATTGGGCATATTTCAAAATGGTTCGTTTTCCCCTCCTTCTGCCCAAAACACAAGAGAATTTTTCTCTGATACTTACTTTGAGGACCTGGTTGAGCTCCTGGAGGTAAAACTAACAAAAGTGTGGGGGACCACCTATGGCTGAGTGCCCCTGGAGTCTTTCTCTTAGACTTGTCCACACTGAGCCTCTAGCAATTTGTCAATTATAGTTGAGTTTTTCCTACCCCGGCACTGGTTCCCACAGAATTTTTTTGCTTGTGAATTTCTGTTTGGTAAGTTGAGATTCTCTATATTTGCCTCTGTCTCTCCAATTTTGGGGGCACTTCCCTTACAGATCTAAGAAGAGTTGTTGATTTTTCAGTTTATTCATCTTTTTACTTGTTAGGATGGAGTGGTGACTTTCATGCTCCTTATATTTGGAACTGGAAACTAGAAGTGCACAGCGTTTTGATTACTGTATCTTTGTAGTAAGTTTCAAAATCAGGAAATGTGACTCCTCCAGTTTGTTCTTCTGTTTCAAGATTGTTTTGGCTTTTCAGAATCCCTTGCAAACCATTTGAATTTTAAGGTTAGCTTTTCCATTTCTGGAAAAAAGGCCATTGAGATTTTATAGGAATTGCATTGAATCTGTAGATCAATTTGGGGAATATTGTCATCTTAACAATATTGTCTTCTAATCCGTGAACATGGTTGTCTTTACATTAATTTAGGTCTTTAATTTTTCAGCAATGATATATAGTTTCAGTGTACAAGTCTTGCATAGCCTTGATTAAATTTATTTCTAATTATTTTATTCTCTTTGTTGTTCTTATAAATGGAATTATTTTCTTAATTCCATTTTTGGATTGTTCATTGCTAGTGTATAGAAATAAAACTTATTTTTGTTTGTTCATCTTGTATCCTGCAACATTGCTGAATTCCTTCATTAGCTTTAATATTGTGTGTGTGTGTATTCTTTAGGATTTCCTATATATAAGATCATGTGACCTGCGAATAGAGATAGATTTACTTTTCCTTTTCAATTTGGATGCCTTTTATTTCTTTTTCTTACCTGATTTCTCTGGCTTTCCATTACAATGTTGAATAAAAGCAGCAGAAGCAGACATGCTTGTCTTGTTCCTGGTCCTAAGAGGAAACCTTTCAGTCCCTCCTATTGAGTATGATGTCAGCTGTGGGTTTTTCATAAATGCGTTATCATGTTGAAGAATTTCCTTTCTATTTCTCGTTTGTTCAGTGTTTTATCATGAAAGGTGTTAGATTTTGTAACATGCTTTTTCTGCATCAATTGAGATGATTATGTGGTTTTTTTCCTTTCCATTCTATTAATGAGATAGAGATGTATTATATTGATTGATTTTTGTATTTTGAACCACCCTTGCATTCCTGGGATAAATCCCACATGGTCATGGTAGATAATCATTTTTGTATGTTGCTTGATTTAGTTTGGTAATATTTTGTTGAAGATTTTTGCATCTGTGTTCATAAGGGATGTTGGTCTGCAGTATTCTTTTCTTGTGATGATTGTGTCTGTCTTCAGTATCAGAGTAACGGTGGCCTCACAGAATGAATTATGAATTGTTCCTTCCTTTTCTTTTTTTCAAAGACCTTGAGAAGGCTTTAATTCTTTAAATGTTTGGTAGGCTTCACAAGTGAAGTCATCTGGTGCTGAACTGTGCTTGGTTGGATTTTTTCTTTTTTTGATGTTTTTTCATTATGATTCACTTGTTATAGATTTATTTAGATTTCTGTTTCTTTTTGAGTCAGTTTTGAAAGTGTGTGTATTTTTTAGGCATTTGTCCATTTCATCTAGATTAATTTGTTGACATAATGTTTATAATATTACCTTATTATCTTTTTATTGTCTGTAGGATCTGTAGTGGTGTCCTCTTTCACACTTGATATTTTATTAAATTGCATCTTCTTTCTTTTTTACATTGATCAGTCTGCCTAGAGGTTTATCAATTTTGATATTTTCACAGAACCAGCTTTTCATTTATTGATTTTTCTCTATTGCTTGTTTTCTTTTTCATTGATTTTCCGTTTATTATTTCCTTCCTTCTACTTTTAGTTTGCTCTTATTTTTCCAGCTTTATGAAAAAACTTAGATAATTAATTTTAGACCTTTCTTTTCTAATATAATCGCTTAAAGTTACAAATTTCTTTCTGGACACTGGCTAACTGTATCCCACAAATTTTGATATGTTGTTTTTTCATTATTATTCAGTTTCTAATGTTTTCTGATCTTCCTTTTGATTTCTTCTTTGGCCTGTAGTTTTTTAGAAGAGTGTTTAAATTCCAGATACTTGGGGTTTTCTAGATATCTTATTTTTATTGATTTTCAGTTTAATTCTATTGTGGTCAGACACCATTTCTCTAAGATTTTGATGTTTTGAAATCTGTAAGAATTTTTTTTTTTTGGTGAGGAAGATTGGCCTTGAGCTAACATCTGTTGCCAATCTTCCTCTTTTTGCTGAGGAAGATTGGCCCTGAGCTAACATCTGTGCCCTTCTTCCTCCATTCTGCATGTGGGATGCTACCACAACATGGCTTGATGAGCAGTGTGTAGTTCCATGCCCAGGATCCGAACCTGCGAACCCCACGCTGCCAAAGTGGAGCGTGTGAACTCAGCCACTATGCCACCGGGGCGGCTGCTGTAAGAATTGTTTCATGGCCCATTATGTGCTCTACCTTGTTAACTGTTCCTTGTGTACTTGAAAAGAGTCTATATTCTTTCAGCTGTTGGGTGTTGTGTTCTATAGATTTCTGTTATGTTAAGGTAGTTGATATTTTCATTCAGATATCTTTACTCAATTTTTTGTCTAGTTCTATAAATTCCTGAGAGAAGTGTGTTAGAAACATCCACTTATGATTGTGGATTTGACTGTTTCTCCTTTTAGTTCTCTCAGTGTTTGTTTCATATATTTTGAAGCTCTACCGTTAAGCACATATACATTTATAATTTTGTATCTTCCTAATGTAATTTTGTATCTTCCTAATATATTGACCTTTCTGTTATTAAATGTCTCTCCTTGTCTCCAGTAAATTCTGTTTATCTTGAAATCTACTTTGTGTGATTTTATTATGGCTAGTCTAACATTCTTATACTTGCTGTTTGTATGGTTGAGTAGGAAAAACTCACTTCTCCCTCTCCTTTACTCTCACGTTGCTACCACGCTCACGAAACTTCTGATACAAGATGTGTGTGGTTTTTTCCCTACGCCAAGCCATTCTCTGTGACACCAGCTGGTTGTCCTGCAATTTAACTCCATTCTGATGACACTGTCTACCTGGAGGTAGTGTCTTATCCCACAGATTAAGGGCTCAGTCCCACGAGACTGCCCCCTACTTCAGATACCAATTGCAAGTATTAGGACCCCAGGTTACCTACAACCTTTGTCTGACTTGGCTACAAATCAGAGGTTCCCATGACCTCTTGCCCCTGGAATTCAGTTTTTTTGCTAGAACAGCTCACAAAATTCAGGGAAACATTTACTTATATTTACCAGTTTATTATATAGTAAAGGATATGATAAAGGATACAGATGAACAGCCAGATGAAGAGATACACAGGGCAGTGTCTTGGGAGGGTCCCAAATGCTGGAGAATTGGGGGTGGGGCTGAAAATTCTAAGCTTCTAATCATGGCTTGGTCTTTCTGGTGACCAGCGCCCACCCAGGAGCCCACCAAGAGTCACCTCATTAGAATAAAAGATATTGCTACCATGCAGGAAACTCCAAAGGATTTAGGAACTCTATGTCAGGAACTGGGATCGAAGACCAAATATTAGAACAGAAGATGCTCCTAGTGCTCTTATCACTTAGGAAATTACAAGAGTTTTAGGAGTTCTGTGCCAGGAACCCAGGACACAGATAAATATATATATTTTTTCTATTATCTCACAGTGATGTATCTTTTTTCTTATTTTTTGTCTTTCAACCTGTTAGTGTCTTTGTATTTAAAGTGTGTTTCTTGTACATCAACCTAAAAAGCTTTTGCACAGTGAAGGAAACCATCAAGAAAACTAAAAGGCATCCTACTGAATGGGAGAAGATATTTGCAAATCATGCATCCAATAAGGGGTTAATGTTCAAAATATATAAAGAAGTTATACAACTTAACATAAAAAAAATCAAACAACCTGATTAAAAACTGGGCAGAGGACTTGAAAGACATTTTCCAAAGAAGATGTACAGATGTCCAACAGGTGCCTAAAAAGATGCTCAGCATTACTAATCATCAGGGAAAGGCAAATTAAAACCACAGTGAAGTACCACTTTACAACTCTCACAATGGCTATTATCAAAAAGACAAAAAAATAAGTGTTGGTGAGGATGTGGAGAAGAGGGAACCCTCGTATATTGACGGTGGGACTGTAAATTGGTGCAACCACTATGGAAAACAGTATGGCTGTTTCTCAGAAAATTAAAAATAGAAATACCATACGATCCAGCAATTTTACTTTATCTGAGGTATTTAGCTGAAGAAAATGAAAACACTAATTCAAAGAGATATATGCATCCCTGTGTTCATTATTTACAGCAATATTTACAGTAGCCAAGATACAGAAGCAGCCTAAGGTTTCATTGATAGATGAATGGCTAAAGAAGATGTGGGATATATATATAAATATACAATGGAATATTACTCAGCTGTAAAAAAGAATGCATTCTTTCCATTTGCAACAAGATGGATGAACCTGGAGGGTATTATGCTAAGTGAAATAAGTCAGACAGAGAAAGACAAATACTGTATAATTTCACTTATTTGTGGAATTGAAAAGCAAAACATATGGAGCCAGCCCTGATGGCCTAGTGGTTAATGTTTGGCACTCTCACAGCTTCGGCGGCCCGGGTTCACTTCTTGGTGGCAGAACCACACCACCCATCTCTCAGTTGCCATGGTGTGGTGGCAGCTCACATAGACGAACTAGAACTTACAGCTAGGATACACAACCATGCACTGGGGCTTTGGGAAGAAGAAGAAAAAGCAAAACAAATGAACAAAACAAAACAGAAATAGCCTTGTAGATACAGGAACCAAACAGATGGTTACCAGAGGGAGGAGAGTTTTGGGGGTGGTTGAAAAATAGGTGAAGGGGATTAAGAGGTAAAAACTTCCAGTTAAATAAGTCATGAGGATGAATGTACAGCATAGGGAATATAGTCAATACTATTGTAAAAGCTTTGTATGGTGACAGATGGTAACTAGACTTATTGTGGTGATAATTTCTTAATGTATGTAAATACTGAATCATTATGATGTGCACCTGAAGCTAATAGGCTATTGTATGTCAGTTATACTTCAATAAAAATAAAGTGTGTTTCTTGTAAACAGCTTAGTGTGGTTTTTCTTTTTTTATCCATCTGACAATGTCTGCCTTTTGATTGGAGAATTAATCCATTTATATTTAATGTAACTATATATTTGGATTTAATTTTTTTTTTTTTTAAAGATTTTATTTATTTATTTTTCCCCCAAAGCCCTAGTAGATAGTTGTCTGTCCTAGCTGCACATCCTTCTAGTTGCCGTATGTGGGACGCGGCCTCAGCATGGCCGGAGGAGCAGTGCATCAGTGCGCACCCGGGATCTGAACCCAGGCCGCCGGCAGCGGAGCGCGTGCACTTAACCGCTAAGCCACGGGGCCGGCCCAGGATTTAATTTTTTTGCTATTTGTTTTTTGTCTCATCAGCTTTTTATTCTATTTCTCTTTTTCTTCCCTCTTTTGTCTTAATCACATGTTTTTGGTACTATGTTTTAATTTCTCTATTGGCTTTTTACCTTTATTTCTTTGCTTGAGTTACATTATACAGCTCTAACTTATCACAGTTTATTTAGGGGCAATATTGGATTAGTTTAGGAAAAACGTAGGAACTTTGCAACCATCTAGTTCCCTTTAAAACTTCTCCCAGCCTTTGTGCTATTATTAGAGTGATCAGTTTATCTCTTGTTTGCCTGAGAATTTCTTGGCTTTAGCACTGAAAGTCTTGTGTGTGCGCAACTCCCTCAGTCCTGGGCAAATTGGAAAGGTTGGTCACCTTTGCTATTGTTATCATCTTTGTTACATCTATAAATGTTATAAACTCAATGATACAATGTTATACTTTTTGCTTTAAGTCAAAGGTGGGCAAAATATAGCTCTCAGGTGGAATATGGCTCCCATACCAAATCTGGCTCCTGGCCTATTTCTTGTAGGGCTCACAAGCTAAGAATGGTTTTTGCCTTTTTAAAGAGTTACTAAGAAAGAGGAAAAAGAAAAATATGAGACACAGTTATGTGACCCACAAGCCTAAAATGTTTACTATATGGCCCTTTACAAAAGAATTTGCTTGATGCCTTCTTTAACCAATCATATGTCTTTAAAAGAAAATAATAGAAGAAAATAAAAATATATAAATGTAGACACACTCATATTTACACCTATATTTACCATTTTAAATTTGAGTAATTTGAAAAGACTGGAGAGCCTTTTTTTTTCTTCTTTTCTTTCTTAAAGGAGATTTTAGCACATTGGGGAGCAGTCTTGTGGATCAACCAAATCTCTATTGTGTTTTATACAAATATGGTTTATGGATCGTGGTGGAAGTGTGATCAGAGAAAGATTATGCAAGAGAAATATCATGTATGTTGTTCCAGTGCCACCAGGCACCACCAGTATGCAGTATAAAAAGGATTTTGTGATGTTTTCCAAAGTAAGGGGGTATTTCTGTTCTTAGTTTAAAATTAAATTTATTATCTTCTGACATAATTTGACTTGAGTAATTATAAATCTCTTTGGAAGAAATAATTTCAATATTTAAAACATTTTTTTTTCGCTTAATTGAGTAAAAGCTTAGGTTTACATGGTATGTGTAATACCTTCTAGTTTCTTCAGGTCACAAACCATTGCAAATCCTGACCTGTTTTACTTGGCATAAAATAATCTTTTTTGAAAAAATATGCTGTCTTAAAGATAAAAAGAAAATCCAAGGACGACTAGAAGTTTTCATCATAATAAGAGCTCAGTTTCATTTGGAAGGAGCTCATTAATTATGTTACATATGTTCTTTTGAATGTATCAAATATTACATAAATTGAAACGCATGTACATGCTTAAGGGGTTATTCATGAGGATTTAATCAAACTTTTGTTGATTCTTAAATGTGATATCTCTTTTAGTAAAAATAACAGAAGAAAGTAATATTATAGTTGAGGCTTTCTAGTTTTTTAAAAGTGAAGTTTTTCTTTTTTTGGTTGATTAAGAAACAATTCTTTAACATAAACTAAAAAATTGGGGAACCACAAAGCCATGTTTTGTGTTTGCTTATTCTTTTTGACTACACAACATATTAGGATATCAGAATTCTGCATAATAGGATAGTACAGTGGTTCTACAATACTTGAAGTGTATCATATGAACACTTTGTATGTATTTTATACATAAAACAAAATTTTTAAACCTTTTTTTTGTGGGTGTGTGGGGAAGATCAGCCATGAGCTAACATCCATGCCAATCCTCCTCTTTTTTGGTGAGGAAGACTGGCCCTGGGCTAACATTTGTGCCCATCTTCCTCCACTTTATATGGGACGCCGCCACAGCATGGCTTGACAAGCGGTGCGTCAGTGTGTGCCTGGGATCCGAACCGGTGAACCCCGGGCCGCTGCAGCAGAGGTGCGCGCACTTAACTGCTTGCGCCACTGGGCCGGCCCAAAATTTTTAAACTTTGAAGGCATTTTTCTATTTGAATATATTTGCTTATCCTTTTTTTTTTTTTTTAAATTTAGGAACGTTGTTGTAGATGTGCTATAAATAGGAAAGAGCTACAAAATATGAGTTTCTTTATAACATTGTCTGTGCAAGCCTGTATTAAGAATGTATTTCAGAAACAGCTAAACCAGTGGTCCTGAGGCAGCAGGGGTTATGGCCCCTAGGGAACATTCACCAATGTCTGGAGACATTTTTGGCTGTCACAGTGGGATGGGAGGTGCTACTGACACTGGGAAGAGGCCAGGGATGCTCAGAAACATTCTACCATGCAGAGGACAGCAGCTCATCGCAGCAAAGAGTTGTTGGCTGAAAACAAAATAGTGCCAAAGTTGAGAAATCTTGATCTGCGTCATTAATGCTTTTCATTTCCAAGGTGTTTCACATCTATTCATAGCACTCAGAGTTTACTGAGTCCTTATAAGTGTATAATATTCAAGATTATTGTTAGCCTTCTAACATTTAAAAAAACTTTAGTAAAATCTATATAACATAAAATTTACCATTTTGACCATTTTTAGGTGTACAGTTCCATGGCTTTAAGTATATTCACAATGTTGTGCAACCATCACCGCCATTCGTCTCCAGAACTTTTCTTACTATCCCAAGCTGAAACTCTGTACCCCTTAAACGATAACTCCCCATTCACCACTCCTCCCAACCTCTGGTAACTTGTATTCTACTTTCTGTCTATGAATTTGCCTATTCTAGGTAACTCATATAAGTGGAATCATACATTTGTTCTCTCTAGTATTTTTTTGTGTATTTGTTGTTTTCATTATTACCTTAGGTATTTTTTCTGTATGTTTTGTTTTTCTTATAGAGCAGATTTTTTTTTCCTATTTGGTGAATGTTATATTGACACTGAGCAATCATTTTATGAATTTTGTACCTTCTAACAGTGATTTTTGCTTCTTTTTGTAATAAAGGATTGGAAAGAATTATTTATAATGTGGTTACTTTTTTAGCCCCTTTTACTCTAGGAAACAAAATAAGACAAGGACTTTTTTCTTACGGTTTGTTTCCAGTTTTGCTTGGAAAAATGTAAAAACAATATATGTTCAAGGAGTCGATTGATGTTGTGCTCCTACAAACAATATTATCAGTAAATAGTATTTTGGATTTTTTTCTTTTTGAAATCCTGGAAATGCAGCATTAGAGCTTATTCATTAATAATCTTCAACACAAAGTACAAATTGTATTGTCCTTAACTCTTGGATTAATAGTATCCAACTTGTCCAACCCATTGTACAGTTGTTTTTTCAGGAAGCTCTTTTTATAACTGAATTTGGTGGAGGTAGTAGTGGTTTATTGTTATCTTGGTGATAGCTCAGTTGAAGGAATGTTACATTAAACGTTTTCATTACATAATGGAAATCAACCTGTTAATTGAATTGTGAGTGTGCATTGTTTCTCATTTAACAGTCTTTAATAGTTCTGAATGAGGACATGTCTGATTTTCTTGATGATATGTTTAATTTTAAATAAGTGAATTAATACCTTTAAATTTGATTTGAACAAAGATTTAAAATGAAAAACTGACAAACATGCCTATCTCTGGCATATTTTTCTTTTTAAAAAATTAATGTTCTTAGTTGTGGTTTGAAGGAACCATGTGATACACTTAATAAAATGTGGACTTAGACATATCTGAAGTGCAGGTGTGTTTTAGAGATCAGTTATTAAAGTTTTTTCTCTTAAATACAAGCTAGAGATGCTGCTTTTTCAGTATTTTTACTGTTGACCTAAACAAATAAAACAGCCAGTTATTTTACCAGCAAAATGAGTTTATTTGGGAATAGCAGAGGAATTGTAATTTGGGACAAGCAACCTATAGCAAAAAGCCCTTGGCAAGTCCAGCAAACAAAGGAGAGGAGCATTCCTTTATAGAGCAAAAGATGAAGTTGGGTGGGGCTGTTTTGAACAAACATCCATTGGTGGAAAGCAAGTTCAAGGTGGGGATGGTTTCTCATTGGCTCAGTTACTGGGCAAGGAGGAAATCTTCCTTCCTCCTGCTGGGGCAGTAATTGACGATTCTTTCTGTTTGAGGTCTGTAATTGGCCTCAAGTAGTATGTGAGGGCTCTCCCTTCTGGCCTCCTGACCTCGTTTTAAATGAGGTTTTCTTTCTTCTGTTTCACGTTTTTCCATTTTGATCAAGACCTTTCTTCGAAAGCATTACTGACCAAGAGTCAGGTTTTCCGGATTCAGTGGCCTTTGTTCCTTGGTGCCAAGAAAGGAGCCTTCCTGGGTGTCATGTCCGAAGTCAGAGAGAAAGTGCACAGATCAGAGACCTATTGAGGTCATATTCGAGTAATAAGGAGGGGTAGGAGGGAGAACTCAGGCACTTCCCGGCTAAAGTCTATATCTTATCAAGGTCGTAAGCGTTGGAGATCATTTTGAAGTGTTGAGTCCTTATTGGATATGTTGTTTTTATAAAAGGTTTGATAGGCAACAAGTACAAAAAAAATAATTATACAAAACAGAATCAAAAGTAACATGACAGGGGCCGGCCCCGTGGCTTAGCGGTTTAGTGCGCGCGCTCCACTGCTGGCGGGCCGGGTTCGGATCCCAGGCGTGCACCGATGCACCACTTCTCCCGCCTTTCTGAGGCCGTGCCCCGCATACAGCAACTAGAAGGATGTGCAACTGTGACATACGACTGTCTAGTGGGGCCTTTGGCAATAGATGTTAGCTCAGAGCCAGTCTTCCTCAGCAAAAAAGAAAGAGGAGGATTAGCATGGATGTTAGCTCAGGGCTGATCTTCCTCACGCACACACACACAAAATTAACATGACAATTCCAAATTGTATGATGGTTCTAAAGTAGGATCCTTGGCCTGAAGGTAGCCAGTTGAACAAATCAAAGGACCATGGAGAGCCAGGTGAGACTTGTTGCAACCAGTGCACTTGCTCCATGATTCTATGCAATTGAGTTTCTGTTTCCCCAGGAGTTTTTCCGTGTGTAGTAGGTGGTGGCCGCTATCTCACAAACACCTTCCTGCTCGACGAGTGGGTAACTGAGAGCTAAGACTACCTTAGCTAGGGAGTTAAGTAATCATTGAGCTGCTACTGTTTTTGGCTCTAGTATGGGCTAGCTCTCTTAATGTTAGGGAGAGGTTTCTAATCATATTTTCATTGGCACTTACTTCGTGCCGGGGGGAAAGGATCGTACCACGGAGGCACACCAAGAGTCTTGCATGCTTCCTGGGCGTTCCTGCTTAAGGCAGCGGTGAAGGTTTAGTATAGTGGATCAGTGGGAGGCTTCTGTTTTATTATGAAGAGAAAATAGAACAGTGAACACAGGAAGAGAACAAATTGAAAGAATTAACCGAGAGCATTGGGAA
The DNA here is from genome assembly GCF_020826845.1 of Diceros bicornis minor. Lineage (NCBI taxonomy): Eukaryota > Metazoa > Chordata > Mammalia > Perissodactyla > Rhinocerotidae > Diceros > Diceros bicornis. The sequence continues at coordinate 810,207 of NC_080771.1, read as the reverse complement.
GATACAGTGCAGGAATAAACATGAAGCAATAGCTCTTCACAACTCTTCACAAACGTAGCAAAACTTTGAAGACGTATTAAAACAGTATTGTTATCTCAAAAGAACTGTTTGGAACCAAATGTGTAGTCCAATAATACAGGTTATAAGGTTGCAAATTCAGAGGCCGTGGATTTGGATAAGAACTCAGAGTCAGTTAATAGTCCAGAGGAAAGAGAGACTTCTGTGAATTTTCTGAACTTTCTAACCCTTTAGAAAAAGCAAGTGAAAAGATTAATTTGTAATGGGATTATAATGACACTATTTCCAAAAGGCCGTAATCAAAAGAAGAGGTTTCCCCACTAGCCTTAAAAGTAAAACAGCCAGTTATTTTACCAGCAAAATGAGTTTATTTGGGAAAAACCAAAGAATTCTAATTTGTAAACCACATGCTATGGCAAAAGCCATAGGCAAGTCCAACAATCAAAAGAGAGGAACGTTTTTTAATAGGGAAAACGGAGGAAATTGGGAGGGGTTGCTTTGAATGAAAGTCCATTGGAGAAAAGCAAAGGGTTGAAGGTGGTGATAGTTTCTCATTGGCTGAGTTGCTGGGGTAGTCAATTTCTGTTTGGGATGCCATGCACATTTTTTTCTGTTGGGGTCTGTAATTGACTGTCTTTCCTGTAATTGAACTTGAGTGGTACTGCATGAGAGCTCCCCCTTCTGGCCTCCCAACTCCATTTTATTTTTATTTAATTTTATTTATTTATTTATTTTGAACAGTAGAGAAAATATTCAATTTTGTTTTCACTTTTCCTGAGGCCGTGTGTATCTTAGCATTTTGCTACTGTTTGGATTGTTTTTGTTTTTGTTGAGGTCCTAATAGTTTATAACATTGTGAAATTTCAGTTGTACGTTATCATTTGTCAGTCACCATGTAAATGTGGCCCTTTACCCCTTATCCCCAACCCCAAACCCCTTCCCCTCTGGTAACCACTAATGTGTTGTCTTTGTCCATGTGTTAGTTTATCTTCCACATATGAGTGAACTCGTACAGTGTTTGTCTTTCTCTGTCTGGCTTATTTTGCTTAACATAATACCCTCAAGGTCCATCCATGTTGTTGCAAATGGGATGATTTTGTCTTTTTTATGGCTGAGTAGTACTCCATTGTATATGTATACCACATCGTTTTTTTTTTTTTTTTGGTAAGGAAGGTTGGCCCTGAGCTAACATCTGTTGCCAGTCTTCCTCTTTTTGCTGAGGAAGATTGGCTCTGAGCTAACATCTGTGCCCATCTTCCTCTATTTTGTATGTGGGACGCCGCCACAGCATGGCTTGATGAGTGGTGTGACAGTCTGTGCCCGGGATTCGACCCTGTGAACCCCGGGCCGCCGAAGCAGAGCATGCAAACTTAACCACTACGCCACTGGGCTGGCCCCTATACCACACCTTCTTTATCCAGTCATCAGTCAGTGGGCACTTGGGTTGCTTCTGTGTCTTGGCTATTGTGAAAATGCTGCATTCCAACTCCATTTTAAATGAAGTTTCCCTTTATTAATTTTTATACCCCATTTCGCAAGGGTTTGGGAAATGTGGACAAGAGCATTGCTTCCCAAAAAAGAGACAGAGAAAAAGCAACAGTGAGAAGGGTGTACAGGCCTGATCTGATCATCTTGGGAAAGCTGTTGGCCTCAGATGTTGGCTGCTTCTCTTCTACGTCAGTTTGACTTAGAGGTCTCACAGTGTTAGTGCACGACCAGATGTCAGGTGGAGCCTTCTTTAGCTGTGAGATGTGTGCTTCAGGGACCCAAACTTGAGTCCCTGAAATTTGGCTGCCCTCTAGGTAGTGAGGAGGACCGGGTGTAGTCCCTTCCAAGGAGATTTCAAGGGCATAAGAAAGTTGGAAACATTAGTTTGGAGAGTCATAGCCAGACGTTTAAGGAAACTAGAAAAATTTATTTTTTATTTATTTATTTTTAATTAATTTTTTTATTGCAGTAACATTGGTTTATAATGTTGTATAAATTTCAAGCGTACATCATTATACTTCTATTTATGCATAGATTACATCATGTTCACCACCCAAATACATCCATCACCACACACATGTGCCTAATCATCCCTTTCACCCTCCTCCTTACCCCCTTCCCCTCTGGTAACCACCTATGCAATCTCTGTCTCTATGTGATTGTTTGTTGTTTTTATCTTCTACTTATGAGTGAGATCATACGGTATTTGGCTTTCTCCCTCTGACTTATTTCACTTAGCATAATACCCTCAGTGTCCATCCATGTTGTCACAAATGGCTGGATTTCTTCGTTTCTTATGGCTGAGTAGTATTCCATTGTGTATATATACCACGTCGTCTTCATCCATTTGTCCCTTGATGGGCACTTAGGTTGCTTCCAGGTCTTGGCTATTGTGAATAATGCTGCAGTGAACACAGGGGTGCGTGTATCTTTACGAATTGGTGTTTTCATGTTCTTTGCATAAATACTCAGCAGTGGAATAGCTGGATTGTATGGTAGTTCTATCCTTAATTTTTTGAGGAATCTCCATACTGTTTTCCATAGTGGCTGCACCAGTTGGCACTCCCACCAGCAGTGTATGAGAGTTCCCTTCTCTCCACATCCTCTCCAACACTTGTTGTTTCCTGTCTTGTTAATTATAGCCATTCTGACGGGCATGAGGTGATATCTCATTGTAGTTTTGATTTGCATTTCCCTGATAGTTAATGATGTTGAACGTCTTTTCATGTGCCTGTTGGCCATCTGTATATCTTCTTTGGAGAAATGTCTGTTCAGCTCTTTAGCCCATTTTTTAATTGGGTTGTTAGTTTTTCTGTTGTTGAGATGTATGAGTTCTTTAGATATTTTTGAGATTAACCCCTGATCAGATATATGGTTTGCAAATATCTTCTCCCAATTGTTAGGTTGTCTTTTTGTTTTGTTGATGGTTTCCTTTGCTGTGCAGAAGCTTTTCAGTTTGATGTAGTCCCATTTGTTTATTTTTTCTATTGTTTCTCTTGCCCAGTCAGACACGGTGCTTGAAAATATGTTGCTAACACTGGTGTCGAAGGGCGTACTTCCTATGTTTTCTTCTAGAAGTTTCATGGTTTCAGATCTTAGATTCAAGTCTTAATCCATTAAAGTTAATTTTTGTGAATTAACTTTTGTGTGTGGTGAGTTAATTTTTGTGTATGGTGTAAAGTGATGGTCTACTTTCATTTTTTTGCATGTGGCTATCCAGTTTTCCCAGCACCATTTGTTGAAGACTTTCCTTTCTCCATTGTATGTTCTTGGCTCCTTTGTCGAAAATTAGCAGTCTATAGATGTGTGGGTTTGTTTCTGGGCTCTTGATTCTGTTCCGTTGATCTGTGTGTCTGTTTTTGTGCCAGTACTATGCTGTTTTGGTTACTATAGCTTTGTAATATATTTTGAAATCAGGGAGTGTGATACCTCCAGCTTTTTTCTTTTTTCTCAGGAGTCCTTTGGCTATTGAGAGTCTTATGTTGTTCCATATAAATTTTAGGATTCTTTGTTCTCTTTCTGTGAAAAATGTTGTTGGAACTTTGATAGGGATTGCACTGAATCTATAGATTGCTTTAGGAAGCATGGACATCTTAACTATGTTAATTCTTCCAATCCAAGAGCATGAAATATCTTTCCATTCCTTTGTGCCTTCTTCAGTTTCTTTCAGCAATGTTTTATAGTTTTCAGTGTACAGATCTTTCACCTCTTTGGTTAAGTTTATTCCTAGGTATTTTATTGTTTTTGTTGCAATTGTAAATGGGATTGTATTCTTAATTTCTCTTTCTGCTGCTTCATTGTTAGTGTATAGAAGTGCAACTGGTTTTTATTTATTTATTTTAATTTTTTCCCCCCAAAGCCCCAGCAGATAGCTATACATCACAGCTGCACATCCTTCTAGTTGCTGTATGTGGGACACGGCCTCAGCATGGCCGGAGAAGCGGTGCGTCGGTGCCCGCCCAGGATCCGAACCCAGGCCGCCAGCAGCATAGCACGCACACTTAACTGCTAAGCCATGGGGCCGGCCCAACAACTGGTTTTTTATGTTGATTTTGTATCCTGCAACTTTACCATATTCATTTATTTCTAAAAGTTTTTTGGTGGATTCTTTAGGATTTTCTATATATAAAATCATGTCATCTTCAGGTAGTGACAGTTTCACTTCTTCCTGATTTGGATCCCTTTTATTTCTTTTTCTTGCCTGATTGCTCTGGCTAGGACTTCCAAAACTATGTTAAAATAGGAGTGGTGAGAATGGGCATCCTTGTCTGGTTCCTGTTCTTAGAGGGATGGCTTTCAGTTTTTCACCATTGAGGATGGTATTAGCTGTGGGTTTGTCATGTATGGCCTTTATTATGTTGAGGTACTTTCCTTCTATACCCATTTTATTCAAAGTTTTTATCATAAATGGATGCTGTATCTTGTCAAATGCTTTCTCTGCATCTATTGAGATGATCATGTGATGTTTATTTTTCATTTTATTAATGTGGTGCATCACGATTGATTTGCGAATGTTGAACCATCCCTGCATCCCTGGAATAAATCCCACCTGATCATGGTGTATAGTCTTTTTAATGTATTGTTGTATGTGATTTGCTAGTATTTTGTTGAGGATTTTTGCATCAATGTTCATCAGTGATATTGGCCAGTAATTTTCTTTTTTTTTATTGTCTTTGTCTCGTTTTGGTTTCAGGGTAGTTTTGGCTTCATAGAATGAGTTAGGCAGCTTCCCCTCCTCTTCAAATTTTTGGAAGAGTTTGAGAAGGACAGGTCTTCAGTCTTCTTTGAATGTTTGGTAGAATTCACCAGGGAAGCCATCTGGTCCTGAACTTTTATTTTTGGGGAGGTTTTTGATTACTGTTTCAATCTCCTTACTGGTGATTGGTCAATTCAAATTCTCTATTTCTTCTTGATTCATTTTTGGAAGGTTGTATGATTCTAAGAATTTGTCCATTTCCAATGGTTATCCAATTTGTTGGTATATAGCTTTTCATAGTATTCTCTTATAATCTTTTGTATTTCTGAGGTGTCCATTGTAATTTCTCCTCTTTCATTTCTGATTTTACTTATTTGAGCCTTCTCTTTTTCTTGGTGAGTCCAGCTAAAGGTTTGTCAATTTTGTTTATCTTTTCAAAGCACCAGCTTTTGGTTTTGTTAATTTTTTATGTTGTTTTTTTCTATTTCATTTATTTCTGCTCTGATTTTTATTATTTCCCTTTTCTGCTGATTTTAGGCTTTGTTCTTCTCTTTCCAGTTCCTTTAGGTGTGCTGTTAGATTGTTTATTTGAGATTTTTCTTGTTTGTTGAGATAGGCCTACGTTGCTATAAACTTCCCCCTTAGAACCGCTTTTGCTGTATCCCATAAATTCTGGCATGTCGTATTTTCATTTTCATTTGTCTCCAGGTATTTTTTGGTTTCTCCTTTGATTTCTTCGTTGACCCAGTCATTGTTCAATAGCATTTTGTTTAATCTCCACATATTTGTGGCTTTTCTGTTTTTCTTCCTATAGTTGATTTCTGGTTTCATACTGTTGTGGTCAGAAAAGATGCTTGGTGTTATTTCAATCTTCTTAAATTTATGGAGACTTGTTTTGTGGCCTAATATGTGATCAATCCTGGAGAATATTCCATGTGCACTTGAAAAGAATGTGTATTCTTCGGCTTTTGGATGGAATGTTCTGTATATATCTACTAGGTCCATCTGTTCTAGTGTGTCGTTTAAGGCCAGTGTTTCCTTATTGATCTTCTGTTTGGATGATCTCCTCTATTGGTGTAAGTGGAGTGTTAAAGTCCCCTACTATTATTGTGTTACTGTCTATTTCTCCTTTTATGTCTGTTAACAATTGCTTTATATATTTAGGTGCTCCTATTTTGGGTACATAGATATTTACAAGTGTTATATCCTCTTGTTGGATTGTTCCCTTGATCATTATGTAGTGCCCTTCTTTGTCTCTTGTTACAGTTTTTGTTTTAAAGTCTATTTTGTCTGGTATGAGTATCGCTACCACAGCTTTCTTTTCATTGCCATTTGCATGGAGTATCTTTTTCCATCTCTTCACTTTCAGTTTGTGAGTGTCTTTAGATCTGAAGTGTGTCTCTTGTATGCAGCATATATATGGGTCTTATTTTTTTATCCAATCAGCCACCCTGTGCTTTCTAATTGGAGCATTTAGTCCATTGATATTTAAGGTAGCTATTGATAAGTATGTGTTTACTTCCATTTTTTAACTTTTTTTTTCTCGGTCTTTTAGTAGTTCTTCTCTATTCCTTTTTTCTTCGCTTGCTCTCTTCCCCTGTAGTTTGATGACTTTCTTTAGTATTATGTTTGGGTTCCTTTCTCTTGGTTTTTTGTGTATTTATTATAGGTTTCTAGTTTGTGATTACCATGGGGTTCATATACGGTAACCTATGTATATAGCAATCTATAGTAAGTTGATGGTATCTTTAGTTTGACCTGTGTCTGAAAGCTCTACTTTTTAACTCCCCTCCTCCCACATTTTATGTTTTTGATATCATGTCTAACCTCTTTTTTGTGCGTTTGTATCTGTTACCCTCTTATCATGGAAATAGATAATTTTTCCTATTTATGGTCTTCTCTTTCCCCCTTTAGATAAGTCCCTTCAGCATTTCTTGTATAACTGGTTTCTTGGTGACAAACGCCTTTAATTTTTGCTTGTCTGAGAAACGTTTTCTCTGTTCTTCCATTTTGAATGATAACCTTACTGGTAGAGTATTCTTGGCTGTAGATTTTTTCCTTTTAGCACTTTAAATATGTCGTGCCACTCTCTTCTAGCCTGTACGGTTTCTGCTGAGAAGTCAGCTGATAGCCTTATGGGGTTTCCTTTGTATGTAACTTGTTGTCTTTCTCTTGCAGCTTTTAGGATTCTCTCTTTATCTTTAATTCTGGACATTTTAATTACGACCTGTCTTGGTGTGGGCCTCTTTGGGTTTATCTTGTTTGATACTCTCTGTCCTTCCTGTATCAGGATGTCTGTTTCCTTCCTTAGGTTAGGGAAGTTTTCAGCTATTATTTCTTAAAATAGATTCTCTGCCCCTTTGTCTCACTCTTCTCCTTCTGGGACACCTATAACACGGATATTAGTGTGCTGGATGTTATTGTGCTTGATGTTGTCTCAGAGATCCCTTAGACTGTGCTCACTCTTTTTAATTCTTTTTTCTTTTATCTGTTCAGCTTGGGTGATTTCTTCTAGTCTTTCATCCAGCTTGCTGATCTCTACTTCTGTATCCTCTACTCTGCTTTTGAGTCCCTCTAGTGAATTTTTCATTTCCAGTATTGTATTCTTCATTTCTGATTGGTTCTTTTTTATATCTTCCATTTCTTTGTTGATGTTCTCATTGAGTTCATCCATTCTTCTCCCAAGATCAGTGAGCACCCTTAACACTCTTAGTTTGAACTTTCTGTCGGGTAGGTTGCTCATTTCTGTTTCATTTAGTTCCTTTTCTAGGGTTTTGTCCTGTTCCCTTACTTGGAACGTATTCTTTTGCCTCCTCATTTTGCCTCTTTCCCTGTGCTTGTGTCTAAGTATTAGGTAGGTCAGCTACGTCTCCTGATCTTGGATAGGTGATCTTATGTAACTGAGGCCTTAGGAGGCCTGGCAGTGTGCTTCCCTCTCCTCACCAGTTCCAAATGTTCCAGGAGTGACCCCTGTGTGGGCTACATGTGTCCTTCTGTTGTGGCGGGGTTGCTCTTCCCGTAAGTGCCCAGGGAGGCTGAGCTGTCCCCCTGGCTAGCTGATTGTAATGCTCAGCTGCGTGTAATTGTTGTGGGCCCTTCAGTTTCTTTATCGGGTGTGGGGAGCCCCAACACAGTTGGCTGCAAGGTCTAATAGCACATTCCTGTTGCAGTTTTCCTATTGAGTGAGTGGGTCCCCAGTGTGGCTGCTTGTTAGGCTCAGGGGCTTAAATTGCTATAAGCCTCTGGCCTATAAGGCTCTTGTCAGCTCTCTGAGGATAGCAGCTGGGTGGGGCTGGCCTCAGGCACGGGAGCACCCAATTGTTTCAGGCTTTGGAAGGTAGGGCCAATCCCCTATGTGGGTCTTTGAGAAGCACAAGTCTTCTGCAGCTGACAAGCCCTGCTGCCCACAGGTCCACACACGCAGGTAACACAGTCCTGCCCCACGTGTGCGCCCCGACCCCCTGAAGTGGACCCAGTTTTTCCAAGGCAGGAGCCCCAAACACTCCACCAACACCCCACACTCTCCACCTGCTCTTGTGCATGCCCTGCCCCACAGAGGTGGACCCACTTGCCTGCCAGGCTGTGGAGAATCCAGTCACCAATCTATGCAGGCCCACAAGTTGCCTGAGGGCTTGCTGTTGGGTGTGGCCAGTCCCTGGCTGAGCTGGGTTAAATTGGTGCTCCAGTGGGTGGGGCAGACCCTGGGCTAGCAGGCCCCAGGGAGAACTCCAATGGTGTCTGCCAGTGTCTGTGTCAGCATGCCCACACCAGGCCACAACAATGGCCACTGCTAATGTCCCAGTCGCTGGAGAGGTGTCACCTCTCACCGAGATGCATTCAGAGGCTATCGGGTGAGTCTCTTTTCACCAAAGGACTGGGCACCTTTGTTTCTGGTGATTTTAGGTTGCTTTCCGAGACTTGTGAATTTGTGCATGGGCCCTTTAAGAGCCGGCTTTAATTTCTTTGTGAACCAGCTTTTCTGGGGGTATTCCCCAATGTTGTTAGTAGTGAGCAAAGTCAGATATTTTAACTCGTCTGGGCTGTGCTGGGTTCAAAAAATGCCTATAGTGGGAGCGCTCCCTGGCTCAGGTCCCCCACTCCACCAGGGAGGGCTTCGTACCTTTGGGCTGCTCCTGTGCAGCTGTGAGGCGTTGTGGCTTGTGAAGGTGGCGTTTTTTCTCTCCAGAAGGGAATTTCTCCCTCTTCCACCTGAAGTAGGATTGTCGTTTGTTGCAGGAGTTCCCCTTATCCAGTTTTCAGTTCTCTCTCGGGTAATTTTTCCAAGAGTGGTTGTAAATTGGCTATGTCCGCAGGAGGAGGTGAGTTCAGAGTCCACCTACGCCGGCATCTTGACTTCCCTCCCCCACAAGAATTTAGGATTCAGTCCCACTTTCAGGTTTATAACAGACCTTAAAGATAATTAATAGGATTAGAATTTAATATCTACAAAGGTGCAAACATAATTTCTCTCTCCACGATTACCCCTATGTTTATCAAAGGTAATCATAGTAAATATCTGAGTCTATGTATATCTCTCTCCAAATGCCATTCCAGTTGAGCCTTGGTAATATAGCCAGTATTTCCAATTGTGTCTTGTTATAAGGAGAACATATTCTCATTGAATTTGTGCAAATACATATATTGCCCTGAGAAGAATACTTAAGAGTTTCCAAATTTTGGAGGGATCAGCTAGGGAGAAAAAGATAAATATTTTTACCCTTGTTATAAAGATACATTTTCTCAAAGGAGAGGAGAAAAAGGGGTTGTTTAAATCCAGTTCAGCGTTGATGACCTTAAAGTTATCAAACACCTGCATTCCAAAGTATTTGTCAGGATCTTTTCCATGAATTTCTCAGAAGATAAAACATCTGCAAAAGCACCAGAGTAAAACAATAACTGTAAAAGACAAAAGACTTAAAAATAGCAATGGTTAAAGATCTGATGAAGGTTCATTATAATGTAATTGACAAGTAAATTAGATCATTTCTGTGACATACATTTTAAAGTTATGACTGATAACATTATATCAGGACATATCATACTTTTATTTATTTATTTTTTTAAAGATTTTTTATTTATTTATTTTTTCCCCCCCAGTAGATAGTTGTATATCACAGCTGCACATCCCTCCAGTTGCTGCATGTGGGACGTGGGCCCAGCATGGCCGGAGAAGCGGTGCGTCAGTGTGCACCCAGGATCTGAACCCAGGCCGCCAGCAGCGGAGCGCACGCACCCAACCGCCAAGCCACGGGGCCGGCCCAGGACATATCATACTTTTAATATAATTTCTAGAGTGCTTATTTTAATAACATTCACCTATATAATATAACCTAAGAAGGTTTATCATCGTTTGTTTGACAGTGCTTCCCATGTAATTTGACGTATCAAATAAGCCTTAGTTTGTTCGTTTAACATCAGTTAAACATTAGTTTAACTAATGTTTATTAGTTTAACATCTTTTTTTTCTTTTTTGCTGAGGAAGATTGGCCCTGGGCTAACATCCATGCCCATCTTCCTCTACTTTATATGCGGGATGCCTGCCACAGCATGGCTTGATAAGCAGTGCCTAGGTCTGCACCCGGGATCCAAACCCGTGAACTCCGGGCCGCCGAAGCAGAGCGCATGAACTTAACCACCACGCCACCCGGCCGGCCCCAGCATCTTCCTTTTTTTTTCTTTTGTGAGGGACATTAGCCCTGAGCTAACATCCATTGCCAATCCTCCTCTTTTTGCTGAGAAAGATTGGCCCTGGGCTAACATCCATGCCCATCTTCCTCTACTTTATATGGGACACTGCCACAGCATGGCTTGACAAGTGGTGCATCTGTCCACGCCCAGGATCCGAACCTGTGAACCCTGGGCTGCCGAAGCAGAGCACCAGAACTTAACTGCTACACCACCGGGCTGGCCCCATCAACATCTTCCTTTTTATAAGAAGAGAGAAAAGATCCTTTGAGAAGTTCCAGAGGCCCTCTGGAAATTCCCAAAGTTACTTGCAGGCCAAAAAGATTTTATTTAGAATTTGATTTTTGGGAAGTTTGTCAAAAATATCAAAAGGTTTTGGATGTTTTTCCAAATAGGATCACAGAAAATGACAAAACAATACTTAATTATCCGTTTAACCAAAGTGACAAAAAGATTTCAAAGACAAGTATAGAAGGTTACATAGCTGCAAAAACCTTTGCTCTTGTTAACAGGAAAGACTCAGCCTTTAACATAAAGTACAGGAAATAATTTTGATAAAACATAAAAAGGAAGGAAAAACTTTTCACAGTCTATTGTCAGGAGTCAACCAATAGCCCAAGCAAACTTTGTCCTTTTAACAGATGAAAGAAAATTAAGTTCCAGTTTTACATAAGTATGCTATTGATAAAAAAGCTTATTTTAAAACCCTTATAGCAATTTTATTTGATCTTATCCAGCTTGATCACATATAAAATTTGTTTCCACAAAGTCCTGTTTCACAAACCTTCTACAACTTTCTTTTTACATTCAGATTTTTTTCTTTCTTATTTCTGGCAACCATTTTACTTTAGAATAAAATTACTTTCTTTTTTTTCCCCAACAAAAATTTATCTCCATACCTCATACCTTTTTCTAACTAAAAGCACACATCCTGCTTTCTTTGCATATGGAGATGTTTCCCTTATCATTCCTAGTAGCTTTAATTACATATGTTAATTAGAATTCTTAACCCTTAGAATGCTTCATTCCTGAGAAGTAAGCAATTGTAGACTAGCAAATTTGTGAATACATTTCATAATTTCTAGAAGCATATGCCCTTTTAAATAGTGCAATCTTTCAGTGTGGCAGAACACATATGTACTAAGAGACCCAGATTTATCTTTTTTTTCTATAATAGGAAGCCAAAAGTAGATAGGCCTATGTTTAATAGTTAAGGTTTTAGTATTTTACCTTGTTTGGAGAATGATCCAGATATCCAATGAAATGCCATCATTCCATTTTAAACTCTAAAAATTTTAAGTTACTCAAAAAGATTTGAGGATGCTATTTTTTTATTTTTATTTTTTTTCCCTTTTTCTCCCCAAAGCCCCAGTAGATAGTTGTATGTCATAGTTGCACATCCTTCTAGTTGCTGCATGTGGGACGCTGCCTCAGCATGGCCCAACAAGCGGTGCGTCGTGCGTGCCCGGGATCCAAACCCGGGTCACCAGCAGCGGAGCACGCACACCCAACTGCTAAGCCACGGGGCCAGCCCCTGAGGATGCTATTTTTTAAACACACATATCATAAAACATAATTATTGTACCTAAAAGATCTTATTCCATTTTCATCTATCTAAATTGTTGCCAGCAATTATGTTTAGATTATTCACAAAAACTTCATGAGACATTAGACAAAGTCAGTTATCATCTCAAGCGATTTTTTTTTGCTGACAAATTTTGCTGCCAAGATAACGTGAACTTATTTGACTAATAAACCGAAGTAGAATAAAAATATTATATTTAATGCTGATAACTCTAAAGACATACCTGTTTCAATTAAACCAACAGACTTAAACTAGCTTTAATTATGAATATTTTCTCAGATCATGTGAACCTGAAAAGCAATTGGGTTAGTTTCTGTTATATTACTGAGAATTTTCTTTTAGGAATACTTAATTTATATAAGCTTTTGATTTTCCTTAAGGCAATTAAATAAAACTCTTACAAATTAATTTTGGCAATACCATTCAGAGATAGAAAAATATCACGTATCTGTTACATACATACATGGACATACCTAACATACAGATAGACACAGAAATTTTAAAATTTTAGCTATATCTCAGGTACAAAACTCATACAAATTTTCTGGCAGATGGACTAAGTTAAGGTTACCTGCTCAGATGACCAAAGGTTTTTTTATTTGCATGCTGTTAGGATCCTTTTAGAACTGTTTTTGAAGTCATTTTGTCTTTTAGAAACTTCTACCTCTAAATTACTTTTGGTTAAGTCTGTCTGTTTAGTTACAAACGTGCATGAGAATGGACTGCAATTTTTAAAAATAAAACTGGCTGGGGTCCCTGAAGAGGGGGAGGGCCCTCAAAGCATTTAGATGCCTGGGATCCCATTTCTCACAGATTGTTTTTCCAGAGCAAAAGAAAAATTTCTAAACAGCCTGATTCTGAGGGAATCATGCCAAATGCTAGCACACTTCTAATAGTCCTGATTACACCAAACGAGTACTCACAGAAAGGATAAAGCCTTTAAACAGAAAGGATGAAGCTTTTATGAAACAGATCTTGAATAAAGCTGGAGAGCTCAAAATGTTTTGCAAAGAGAGCAGAATTTGAATTCAGGAGAAAACTTATCCTTATACTCTAGGGTCGGCAAGAAGGCAGTGAGCTCAATGGGCTCTGGGTACCAGCACCTGTTTGCCCACCAGCCTTGGAGTTGTTGGGGGTCTTCTCTGGATTTCATTTCTGACACCAAGTAATGTTGACCTAAACAAACAAAACAACCAGTTATTTTACCAGCAAAATAGGTTTATTTGGGAATAGCAAAGGAATTGCAATTTGGGACAAGCCAGCTATAGCAAAAGCCATAGGCAAGTCAGCAAATAATGGAGAAAAAGGAGGAAGTTGAGAGGGGTGTTTTGAATGAAAATCCATGGGTGGAAAGCCAGAGTTTAGGGTGGTGACAGTTTCTCATTGGCTGAGTTGCTGGGCAAGGAGGAAATCTTCCTCCTGCTGGGGTAATAATTGATGTGGAACAGTAGTGTGTGAGAGCTCCCCTGCTGGCCTCCCGACCTCATTTTAAATGAAGTTTTCTTTCTTCTGCTTCACGTTACTGAAGTAAAAGAACTGTGCCAGAGTTTTAGTTAGCTTAACTAGTTTAATGAAATAAAATGTTTATGTTCCAGAGTATGAGGCATCTTGAAATTACATGAATATAAAGCACTACAACCAAGCTTTATTCAAGAAAAACTGTAGGAGAATGGACTTTTTTTACATATGGAATTACAGCTTTCTGTCTGTACTTATTCTTGCTGGTACTACTTTGTTGAAAATCATTTCTGGTTTTTGATGAATAATTTTTGATTTAAGGATCATTATTATAGTGAAACTGTTTGGCTGCAGTATCTCTTGAAAAGTTTTTCTTGCACGGGATTTAAATGTTAAAATATGATGAAATGTCTAAATAAGATCACAGTGGATTGTATCATATCAATATCCTGGTCATGATATTATACTGTAGTTTTTGCAAAGTGTTACTATGGGAGGAAATGACAAAATATATAGGGATCTTTCTGTAGTATTTCTTATAACTGTATGTGAATCTATAATTTCCTTAAATAAAAAGTAAATAAATAAATAAAAAGCAAAAAACAAAAAAATGTGATGACAGACTTCCAGTTTTGGCCAAGATGGAGTAATGGAGACCAGATTTATTATCCCACCTGAAACAGCCATAAAAAAACAAATGAAACATTTGAAACAATGGTTTTCAAGACACTGGATGTCAGGCAATCCTGAGAATTGAGAAACAAATTAGGTGAGCCCTATGATTGCCCCAGTTTACTGCCTTAAGAGAATTCCTGGCTATGGCATAGGGAAAGATAGCTCAGGAGTAGCATGGCAGGCGCTCTCAGTTGAGGAGACGGAGCTAAGAGCCCAGAGAGACCAAGGAGACAAAAAGCTGAAACAGGTCTACAATTGAACCCAATTAGAAATCCAGAATTTGCAATTAGATTTTGTACAATGAAAAGATAAAAGGTCTCTGATTGCCTTTTGTGCCTCAACAACATAGGTTCTGGGTTAACTTTTGAGTTAACTTGAACATCTGCTGAAGTGCACCAATTGACAAACCTTTATGGCCTTAATTGATACTGGGGCTCAAATTACAGTTGTATCTGGGCTCTTACTAAATTTAAACAAGGTACTCCTATCCTTTTAGAGGAGTTAGCAAATATAAAATCGAGAACAAATAGGTGTGTCTCACTTTAACCATCAGAACTATTGCTTTGCCTAAATTCCCTATAGACATAGTGTCTCTTCCCCTAAAATATCCCATAGTGGCCTTGGATGCTCTGACCCATTAAGTATGCACGGAGAATGCTATTACCTTTTTTGGGGGGCAGTGGTGGTGGGGGGAAGATTGGCCCTGAGCTAACATCTGTTGCCAATCTTTCTCCTTTTTTCTTTTTTCGCCCCAGACACCCAGTACACAGTTGTATATCCTAGTTGTAGGTCCTAGTTCCTCTATGTGTGACGCTGCTTCAGCATGGCTTGATGAGTGGTGAGTAGGTCCGCACCCAGGATCCCGTCCGGCGAACCCCAGCCGCTGAAACGGAGCGTGAGAACTTAGCCACCCCGCCACGGGGCCGGCCCCCTACCCGATTTTTAAACTTGGGAAGAATGAGTGGTGCCTCACAGTGGATTACCACAATGTTAATGCTGTGGTTCTATCCTTTAAGGCCTCTGTACCCAACATTATTGAAATTAGTGACTCCTTCCAATCAATATCTCATTAATACTTTGCATAGATTTGACTAACATGTTCTGGTCGGTGCCTATTTCAAGAATCTCTCAGCCATAGTTTGCCTTCACCTTCAAAGGAATATAATACACCTTTAACTAGCTACCGATGGAGTACCTCAATAGCCCTGCCATCTCACACAGTCTTTACAGGCGAGATCTTAAAGTATCCACCTTTCTCCAGAAGCACAGATATGACATCACGGCAATGTCATCCTCCTCCAAAGACATTGATTTGACACACTCATTCAGGACATAGAAATACAAAGAGTTTCACAAAAAGGTTATGGGCCATTGCCCCACACATAGTACAAGGCCCTGCCATCTTGGTTAAATTGCTGAAAAATTATTTGGTTAGCTGGGGCAGCTCTATTCCTGATACTATTGAGAAATAGCTATTGATCCTCTCAGCAATGTTCAAACAAACCTAACATCTTTTGGGCTTTTTTGGGCTCTGAAGGCAACGTATTCCTCATTTACAAATTTTGCTTAAGCCTATTTGTGCTGTTACTCAGAGATACCTTGAAGGGAGACCCTACAACAAAATGCTCTAGAATTTGTCCAAATTTCAATACGACAGGCACTCCCATTAGTACCCCAAAGACCTCTTCACTCTAAAGGCTTTAGCAACATCCTCCCATGCCTCCTGGAGTCTCTACACCACCCATTATGGCCATAAGTAGTCTGTAAGCTTCTGATGCAAGAAACTGCCCTCCACGGCCCCGTGCTATATACCTTTAGCAGTAATTGCTGGCTACACACTGATTTTCCTGGAAATAGAGGCTTTTGTAGGCCCTAAGCCCATGACCCTCCTTCCTCAGTTGCCCATTATGCCTTGGGTCATGGAAGCAGCACCTTGTAAGCTCAGCACAGTCATCAAAGCCTCCTTGCTAAAACAAAAACAGTACCTACAGTATAGCCAACCCTGAGCCCTCTGGCATATCCCATCTGCAGGACGGGTTGGTCTCCCTTGTTGTCAGTCCTTTGCCAGATGCCATGGTGCTAGATGATGTCGCTCCTCTACTACACCACTTGGATACTAGGGGAGCCCCTTGGGATCAATTGAGTGAACAACAAAGGGAGTTGGTATGGTTTTGAATGGCATCACAGTTGATGGAGCCCATGGGAAACTCCTGCTGTCCATTCCTTAAGCGGGGTATTCCTGATCAAGGACAGAACCCAAGGGTCAGCACAACTGGCCAAACTGCAGGCAGCTATCTTAGACTAGATGCTCTGGCCAATAATCAACCCTATCTGCGCATTTTCATTGACTCCTGGGCCACTGCCGGTGGTCTGGCTGGCTGGTCCTGCCAATGGCAGCAACAACTCCTTATCCAAGGTTACCCCTTTAGGGTAAAGAATTCTGGGAATCTCTTGCCTCACAGACACTGAAAATATAGATCAAACATTTTTCTGCACACTCTAAAGCCACAATACAGTGTCTTACCGAGACATTCCTTATCCCCTTTGGAGTTCCAGACATTATCAGTAGTGACCAAGGCACTCATTTCACTTCTCAAAATATACAATCCTGAGCTGCTGAACAAGGCATTCATTGGAACTTGCGCCTCCTTTGCTAGTCTTAGGCTACAAACCTCATATAGTGCCATAATGGCTTGCTTAAATAAGTTCATGTTCAATTAAGTGAAACAGCACATTTCAGTCATCAAACATCGGGAGTGATTTGTAATAAAAATGCCTGACTCTCATTTTTGATGTTTGATTGCTGACAGCTTTGAAGCCTCAGAACTTCTTTCCCCTTCTGTTCCACATCTGGGCAAAGTTGATAAGGCCAGGTACCCCCCTCTTTTAGTGACAGCAGAAAGTTCAAACTGTGTAAGCCATAGCTGGTCACATGCAGGAACTCTCACCCCAGCCCCTCCCCCAACCACAATAAAAACAGAGCTAATCTTTCCCTGCTCTCTCAAGCCATTTTGGACCTTCTTGGGAGCTTTCCCTGCTCTCCCCAAAAGCCTCATTATGAAAGGCTTTTCATACCCTCCTGGTGCCTGGATGGTATCATCAGTGTCAACATCTGAAGCAAATTTTGGATAGAAGGTCCATCTGTCTCTGCAGTGTGGCCACAGTAGTAGAGAAAGGATTTTTTTTTTTTCAACAAATGGTGCTAGAATAAGTGGATATGCATATGCCAAAAAAAAAAAACAACCACTTTTCCTCTAGTGTTTTTTTGTTGTGGTAGGATACACATGACATAAAATTTATCATCTTAACCACTATTTTTAAGTGTACAGTTCAGTCGTGTTAAGTACATTCATATTGTGCGACCATCACCACCATCTATCTCCAGAACTCTTCATCTTGCAAAACTGAAACTGTATACCTGTTAAACAATAACTTCCATTCGCCCTCCCCTGGTCCCTGGCAGCTACCCATCTGCTTTCTGTTTCTGTGAATTTGACTATTCTAGGTACCTCTTACAAGTGGAATCATCCAGTACTTGACTTCTGTAAGTGGGTTATTTCACTTTGCATGATGTCGTCAAGGTAGATGTTGCAGCCTGGTTTGGAAAAATCTGCCGACTGATGTTCTTCTTTAAATGTTTGGTAGAATTCACTAGGAAGCCATCGGGTCCAGGGCTTTTCTTTGTTGTGAGATTTTTGATTCCTAATTCAATTTCCTTACTAGTTGTAGGTCTATTATATTTTATATTTGTTTGTGATCCAGTCTTGGAAGGTTTTGTGCTCGGAATTTGTCCATTTCATCTGGGTTATCCAATACGTTGGTATACAGTTGTTCACAGTACTCTCTCATAATCCTTTTTACTTCTGTAGAATTGGTAGTAATACCCCCACTTTCATTTCTGATTTAGTAATTTAAGTCTTCTCTTTTTTTTTTTTTAGTCAGTTTAGCTGAAGGTTTTCCAATGTTGTTCATCTTTTTGAAGAAACCAGCTTTGGTTTCATTGATTTTCTTTTTTGTTTTTCTATTCTCTATTTTGTTTATCTCTGTTCTAATCCTTATTATTTCCTTCTCTTTCCTAGCTTTGGGTTTAGTTTTTCCTTCTTTTTCTAGTTTCTTAAGTTGTAAAGTTCAATCATTGACTTGAGATATTTCTTCTTTTTTAGTGTGTTTACAGCTATGACTTTCCCCCTGAGCATTGCTTTCACTGTGTCTCACGAGTTTTGGTATGTTATATTTTCATTTTCATTCATCTCTAAGTATTTTCTAATTTTCATTGTGATTTCTTTTTTGATCCATTGGTTATTTAAGAGTATGTTGTTTATTTTCCACAAATTTATGACTTTTCTATCATATCGTGTTGTTGATTTCTAACTTTATCCTGTTGTGGTTGGAGAAGATACTTTGAATAATATCTATCTTTAAAAATGAACTTTGAGGGCCGGCCCCGTGGCTTAGCGGTTAAATGCGTGCACTCTGCTACTGGCAGCCCAGGTTCGGATCCCGGGTGCGCACTGTTGCACCGCTTCTCCGGCCATGCTGAGGCCGCATCCCACATACAGCAACTAGAAGGATGTGCAACTATGACATACAGCTATCTACTGAGGCTTTGGGGGGAAAAAAAAAAAAGGAGAAAGATTGGCAATAGATGTTAGCTCAGAGCTGGTCTTCCTCAGCAAAAAGAGGAGGATTAGCACGGATGCTAGCTCAGGGCTGATCTTCCTCACCAAAAAAAAAAAAAAAAAAAAGTGAACTTTGAATCTTACCTTGCGCCATATACAAGTAATATGTCAAGGTGGATCATAGACCTAAATGAAAAATTTTAAACTATGAAACTTCTGGAAAATAGTAAAAAATCTTTGTGAACTTAAATTAGGCAAATGTTTGTGAACTTCAGTTTGTAACTTAAATATTTGTGGAAAAAGTCTTTGTGGACTTCTTAGGCAAATTATAACACCAAAAGCATGACCCATAAAAGAAAAAAATGATAAATTGGACTTCATCAAGATTAAAACTTCTGCTCTTTGAAAGGCATTGTTAAGAGAATGGAAAGAAGATACAAACTGAGATAAAAATCTTTGCAAAGCATGTATCTGATCAAGGACTTGTATCCAGACTTTATAAAGGACTCTCAAAGCTCAATAATGAGAAAACAACCCAATTAAAAAATGTGCAAAAATTTGAATAGACGTTTTACCAAAGTAGACATATAGATGGCAGATAAGCACATGAAAGAATGGTCAACTTCATTAGTCATTAGGGATATGCATATTACCACAGTGAGATCCCACTATGCTACTAGAATGGCTAGAATTAAAGTGACAGAACATATCAAGTGTTGGTGAGGATGTGGAGGAACTGGAACTCTCATACAGTGCTGGTGTGATTGTAAAATGGTACAACCACTTTGGAAAATAGTTTGGCAGTTTTCTTAAAAAGTTAAACAGGGGCCAGCCCAATGGCGCGAGCAGTTAAGTGCGCGTGCTCTGCTTTGGCGGCCCGGGGTTTGCAGGTTCAGATTCCGGGGGCACACCAATGCACCGCTTGGTAGGCCATGCTGTGGCGGCGCCCCATATAAAGTGGAGGAAGATAGGGCCACTCTTCCTCAAGAAAAAGGGGGAGGACTGGCATCGGATGTTAGCTCGGGGCTAGTCCTCCTCACAAAAAAAAAAAAAAGTTAAACATACATACCATACAATCCAGCCATTTCACTTCTTGCTATATATCCAAGAGAAAAGAAAGTATATGTCTATACAAAGACTTGTACATGAATATTCGTAGCAGCTTTATTTGTAATAGCTAAAAACTGGAAACAGTCCAAATGTATACCAGCAAGTTGATGGATAAACAAACTGTGGTATATCCTTTTAAGGAGTAGTATTCAGCAATAAAAGGAATGACCCTGTTACATGCAACAACAGGGACAAATCTCAAAATAATTATGCTGAGTGAAAGAAGCTAAACAAAAAAAGAGCATGTACTTAACGATTCCATTTATATAAAATTCTAGAAAATTCAAACTAATCTATAGTGACAGAATGCTGATCAGTAGTTGCCTGGAAATGTTGAAGGGGGGTTGTTAAAGAGGGACAAGAAGGGAGATTACAAAGAGGCATAAGGAAATTTTGGGAATGATGGATATATTCACTATCTTGATTGTAGTGATGGTTTCGTGGGCATATATACGTCAAAACTTATCAAATTGTACATTTCAAATATGTGTAGTTTATTACCATAATGAAGCTGTTAAATGATACAATAATTTTTTCACTTAAAAAAATATGCGAAGGTCATGGACTACTTCAGGTAGTAAAAGCACCTTAGAAAAGAAACAGAAACTTGCAGGGCCTGTGGATTTGTTCAGGGTCTTTCCTCAAGTGGAGACTAGGAGAACCTTTGTCTCAACACCATTTTTTGTAGCTTTTGAAAGCAACAGTAGCCGTGTTGCTTTCCCTCAAACTGGCTATTGTAAATGACCCTTTTTCTGTAATTGGTACTGGCCCCCTCCCCCCTAATGTTCGAACTCTTAGACTCATTTTCAGTTCTGTTTTATCGTCAGTAACCAATTTGTGTCTAAGTCTTATTCCTTCCTCCCTTTGAAATATCTGTCAAATATATCCTTTTTTTAAAAATACATTCCCCCTGCCAGCGTTGCAGAACAGGCCAGCAGCCTCTTGTCCTGGGATTAATGTAATAATTCCTAACCAATCCCTTTCTTTTAGTCTAATCCATGTTGTAACCATTCTGAGGCTGACATTTTAGGAAATAATTTTTGTACTTCACGTTCCTCCCCTGGCCGCTCACATTAGCATTATTAAACATTTACCAAATGCCTGGAACTGTAGAGGACTAGGAGAATGGGAAGGATATGATTCCTATCTCAAATAATTTTTATGAGGAGATGGAATTTAAATATGGATGTGATTTCTACCTTCAAGTAACTTATTGTTTAGTTGAAGAGACCACATAAACACTTGAGAAGTTTAATAAATAGTAAAATAGTAATATATTTTTTCCTTTTTTTCTTCTCTAGGTTCCTGTTGCATGTAAATCCTGTCCCTGTGGTTATGTATTTATTAATAGGAAACTTCTAAAAATAAAACACTCAGAGAAATCATCACCTTTTACAGGTAATTGTGAGAGTTTACCACTTTTCCATCTTTTATAGTTTGTATTATATAAATTTAAAATTAATTTTTGTGAGTTAAAAATTTTCTTTTGCTGGTGAAGTTATAGTATTAAAATCTATTGAAGTACATCTTTGGCTTTTATTGGAGACAATATGTCAGTTTCTGACATTGATTTGTTCTTTATCCAATTTAAATGTTAACTCCTTTACAATAACTTTGTAACAAGTTTTAATAAGAAATTTTGATTTGAAAATGTTAACTGGAAGAAAAGGAACCTTGTTTTAGTATTAGTATAATTTTTAAAAATACCTGTTATTTTGTTCAATTCACTGATTTAGACTATCTAAAAAATTGCTGATTTTAATTTTGCTTGAGTTTGTAGCTTTCTCTTTAAAGTTGATAAATCTAGATTTATTCAGTAAGTGTATTCAGAAAAGGTGAGTTTTTGTTACTCTTATTTTTTCCCATGATAAGATCAGACGTTCTAATAGTAGTGAACCCAAAATGGGTGTAGATTTATTACAAACATTTATTGAGTGCCATATGTCAGGTACTGTATATCTAGGGCATACAGCAATAAATCTGCTACCAAGACAGGTTCAGTGCTGTCATAGTGGAGGAATATACATATGGAATATATGGGAAAAATGTCAGCTAGTGATAAGTGCTGGGTAGGAAATTAAAATAGGGTGGTATCTTAGAGGTTGACCAGAAGAAGGCTACTTTTGATTGAGTGGTCAGGGAATGCATCTCTGAGGAGGTAATATTTTAGCTAAGATCTGAACAGATGAAGGGGCTAGACATGTGAAAACCAGGGAAAGCAAATTCTAGGCAGAGGGAAAAGAAAAGAAAAAAGTTCTAAGGCTGGACTTATTCCAGGAATGCAAGGTTGGTACAATATAAGGAAATCTATTAATATCATATACCATATTAATAAACATAAAGAAAAAATTATAAGGTTATCTCTACAGATGCTGAGAAACCCCTCGGCAAAATTCAGTATCCATTCATGATAAAGACACTCAAGAAAATAGGAATTGAAGAATACTTTTTGACTTGATAAAGTATGTATCTTAGTGTTAAAGCTAGTATCTTATTTAAAATGGAGAAACACTACACACTTTTCCATTAAGATCAAGAACAAGGCAAGCATCCCCACAGTCTACCACTGTTCAGCATTACATTAGAGGTAAATTAGCCAAGGCAATTAAATAAGAAAAATCAATAGGAGGCATAAGAATGGGTAGCGAAGAAGTAAAACAATATTGATTTGCAGATCATGGTATACCTGGACCCCAGAGAATCAGTAATAAAACTAACTCAAACAGTAAAGGAGTTCAATGAAGGAGAAGGATTTGAAATTAGCATATGAAAATCAGCTTTCATATATACAAACGGTAAACAGAACATAGTATTAGAGAAAAGCCCATTTATAATAGCAACATAGAAGATTAAATACTTAGGAATGAATTTAATAAGAAAGGTGCAAAACCTCTACAAGGAAAATTTAAAACACTCCTGAGGGCCGGCCCCGTGGCTTAGCGGTTAAGTGCGCTCGCTCCGTTGCTGGCGGCCCAGGTTCGGATCCCGGGCGCGCACCGACGCACCGCTTCTCCGGCCATGCTGAGGCCGCGTCCCACATACAGCACCTAGAAGGATGTGCAGCTATGACATACAACTATCTACTGGGGCTTTGGGGGAAAAAATAAATAAAATTATGAAAAAAAAAAGAAAATGCTTTAAAAAAAAAAAACAAAAAAAAAAAACACTCCTGAAAGACACTAAAGAAGATTTAAACAAATGGTAAAACATCCCTTGTTCTTGAATAGTTTGACTCAACATCATAAAGATGTCAGTTGTCCCTAATTTATATCAATGTAATCTTCATGAAAATCCTAGCGAGTTTTTTTATTGAGTTAGACAAACTGATTTTACAGTTCTTATGGAAAAACAAACATGCAAAATGGTTAGGAAAATTGTCAAATGATTTTCAATAAGGGTCTGAAGGAAATTAAATGGGAAACAATAGTCTTTTCAAAAAATAGTGTTGGGACACATGCTGGATATCTATATGCAAAAGAATGATATATGCAAAAGAATGAAGTTGGGCCCCTGTCTCACACCATACACAAAAATTAATTCAAAATAGATCATAAACCTAAATGTAAGAGCTAGTAAAACTATAAAACTTTTAGAGGAAAATGTAGCAATAAACCTTTGTGACCTTGGTTTGGCAGTAGTTTCTTAAATATGACATCAAAAGTACAAGTGACAAAAGAAAAAGTAAATTGGACTATATCAAAATTTAAAACCTTTTTTGCTGCAAATGATATCAAGAAAGTGTAAAGACAACTCACAGAATAGGAAAAACTGTTTGCAAATCACATATCTGATAAGGGACTTGCATCCAGAATATATAAAGAACTCTTACACCTCAGTAATAAAAAGAAAAATAATTCAATTTAAAAAAATGGGCAAAGGATTTGAATAGAATTTGTCCAAAGAAGATAAACAAATGGTCAATAAGTACATGAAAAGATGTTCAACATTATCAGTCATTAGAGAAATGTAAATCAAAATCACAAGATAGTACTTCACACCTACTAAGATAGCAGTAATAAAAAAGACAAAAAATAAGTATTGGCGAAGAAGTGGAAAAATTGAAACCCTCACATGCTGCTAATAGGAATGTAAAATGGTGCACCCACTTTGAAAATAATCTTCCAGTTCCTCAAATGGTTAAACACAGAGTCACAATATGATCCAGCAGTTCCGCTCTTAGGAATTCTCACCCAAGAAAATTGAAAACATAAGTTGACACAAAGACTTGTACGTGAATGTTATTAGCAGCATTATTCATAATAGCTGAAAAGTTGAAATGGTCCTGATGTCCATCAACTGATGATAAACAAATGTGGTATATCCATATAATGGAATATTATTTGACAATAAAAAGAAAGGAAGTATTGATGTATGCTACAACATGAATGACTCTTGGAAATGTGTTATATGAAAGAAGCCAGTCACAAAAGATCACACACTGTATGATTCCAATTATAGGAAATGTGCACATAGGCAAATTTATAGAAAATAGATTAATGATTTAGGGCTGGGAAAGGGATAGGAGAAGAAGGGGGAATAACTATTAATGGGTAGTTTCTTGCGGGGGGGGGCAAAAGTGTCCTAAAATTAGATTCACAACCCTGTGAATATACTAAAAACAATTGAATTGTACACTTTAAATGGGTGAATTGTGAATTATACCTCAATAAAACTGATTAAAAAAATAGCCAGGAAAACACTTAGAAAGAAAAACTGTGAGAGTTGACTACCTTTGCCAGTCATTAAAGTATATTATAAAGCCTCTGTAATTAAAACATTGTGGCGTTGGCATAAACAAATAGACCAGTGGAAGAAAATAAAAAGTGCAGAATTAGACCCAAATTCGTATGGAAAGTTAGGATATGACAAAGGTGGTATTTCAAATCACTGGGGTAAAGATGGACCTTTTTTCCTTCTTTTTTTATTGTGGTAAAATATACGTAATATTTATCGTTTTAACCATCTGTTAGTCTACAATTCAGTGGCATGAAATACATTCACAATGCTGTGTGCCCATCGCTACTATTTATACCTAAAACTTTTTCATCATCCTCACATAAACTCTGTACGCATTAAAAAATCTTTTCCTTCCCCCTCCCGCTTCCCACCAGCCCCTTGCAATCTCTATTCTCCTTTCTTTCTCTATATATTTGCCTATTCCAGGTACCTCGTATAAGTGGAATCATACAATATTTGTCCTTCTGTGTCTGCCTTATTTCACTAAGCATAATGTCTTTAGGGTCTATCCATATTGTAGCATAAATCAAAATTGCATTCCTTCTTATGGCTGATTAATTTCCATTTTATGTGTATATATCACATTTTGTTTATCCATTTATCTGTTGATGGACACTTGGATTATTTTACCTTTTGGCGATTGTGAATAATGCTGCTAGGAACATTGGTGTACAAGTATCTGTTTGAATCTCTGGTTTCAGTTTTTTGGATATACTGTAGTCCCCTGTTATCTGAGGTTTTGCTTTCCGTGGTTTCAGTTACCCATGGTCAACTGTGGTCTGAAAATATTAAATGGAAAATTCCAGAAATAAACAGTTGATAAGTTTTAAATTGCACACTGTTCTGAGTAGCATGATGAAATCTCGCCATCCCACTCCATCCCACCTGGGACATGAATCATGCGTTTGTTCAGCGTATCCACACTATACGTGCTACCCACCCATACTTAGTCACTTAGTAGCTGTCTTAGTTATCAGATCGACTGTGATTGTGTCTGCAGTGCTTGTGTTCAAGTAACCGTTATTTTACTTAATAATGGACCCAAAGCGCAAGAGTAGTGATCCCGGCAATTCGAATATGCCAAGGACAAGTTATTGTGAGTAATCTCTTAATGTGCCTACCACATAAATTAAACTTTATCATAGGTGTATATGTTTAGGAAAAAACATGATGTGTATAGAGTTCTGTACTATCTGCAGTTTCAGGCATCCACTGGGGGTCTTGGGATGCATCCCCTGCGGATAAGAGGGACTACTGTATACCTGAGAGTGGAATCACTGGATCATATGGTAGTTCTGTGTTTGACTTTTTGAGGAACTGCCAAACTGTTTTCCACAGTGGCTGCATGGTTTTACATTTCCACAAGCAATGCATGAAGGTTCTGATTTTTCCACATCCTTACCAGCATTTATTTTCTGATTTTTTTTTATTATAGCCATCCTAGTAGCTGTAGAGTTGTATCTTATTAGATTTTGATATGCATTTCCCTAATGACTAATAATGTTGAGCATTTTTTCATGTGCTTATTGGCCATTTGTATATCTTCTTTGGAGACACTGTTCAACTCCTTTGCCCATTTTTAATTGGGTTGTTTTGGTTTTTTGTTAAGCTGTAGGAGCTCTTTACATATTCGCAGTATTAATCCCTTGTCAGATGTATGATTTGCAAGTATTTTCTCCCATTCTGTAGGTTGTCTTTTCACTTTCTTGATAGTGTCTTTGATGCGCAAAATTCTTAATTTTGATGAAGTCCAATTTATCTAATTTTTAAAAATTTTTTGTTAATTCTGGTAAAATACACAAAATGTAAAATTTACCATCTTAACTGTTTTTAAGTATATACTTCAGTAGTGTTAAGTATATTCATATCTTCATGCAGCTGATCTCCAGAACTTTTTCATCTCCCAAAACTGAAACTCTACTCCTATTAAACAACTCCCCATTTCTTCTTCCCCCCAGGCCCTGGTAACCTCTATTCTACTTCTGTCTCTAAGAATATGACTACTCTAAGTACCTTATATAAATGGGACATACAGTGGAATCATACAGTATTTGCCTTTCTGTGACAGATTTATTTCACTTAGCATAATGTCTTCAGGGTTCATCCATGTTATATGTAGCATGTGTCAGAATTTCCTTCGTTTTTAAGGCTGAATAATTTTCCACTGTATGTATTTACCACGTTTTGTTTATCTGTTGATTGGTTGATGGACACTTGAATTGCTTCTATCTTCTGGCTGTTGTGAATAACGCTTCTATGAACATGGGTGTACAAATATCTGTTTGAGGTTCTGCTTTCAGTTCTTTTGGATATATTCCCAGAAGTGGAATTACTGGATCATATGGTAATTCTATTGTCAATTTTTTGAGGAAAACCATATTTTCCGTAGTTACTGTGCCATTTTACCTTCCCACTAACAGTGCCCAGGGGTTCTTATTTCTCTGTGTCTTTGCCAACAATCTTGTTATTTCCTGTTGTTTTCTTGTTGTTAGTAGCCATCCTAATAGGTGTGAGGTGATACCTCATTGTGGTTTTGATTTGTGTTTCCCTAATGGTTAGTGATGTTGAGCATCTTCTCATGTGCTTGTTGGCCATGTGTATATTTTTGTTGGGGAGATGTTTATTCAAGTCCTTTGGCCATTTTTTAATCAGATTATTTGTTTTTTTTTGTTGAGTTGTAGGGGTTCTTTATATATTCTGGATATTTAACCCCTTATCAGATATATGATTTGCAAATATTTTCCTTCACTCTGTAGGTTGCCTTTTCACTCTATTGATTATATCTTTTGCACAGAAGTTTTATCTTGATGTAGTCCAGTTTACCTATTTTTACTTTTGTTGTCTGCACTTTTGGTATCATATCCATTAAATTGTTGCCAAATCCAATGTCATGAAGATTTTCCCCAGTGTTTTTTTCTAAGACTTTTATAGTTTTAGTGTTTTTACGTTTAGGTGTCTGATCCATTTTGAGTTAATTTTTGTATATGGTGTGGGTTAGTGTTTAACTTCATTCTTTGACACGTGGATATACAATTTTCCCAGTAACATATGTTGAAAAACTGTTTTTTCCCATTGAATGATCTTGACACCCTTGTTGCAAATCAGTTGACCATATGTGTAAGGGTTCGTTTCTGGGCTTTCTATTCCGTTGGTCTTTATGTTTGTCCTTATGTCCGTTTCATATTGTTTTAATTACTGCAGCTTTGTAGTAAGTTTCAAAGATGGGAAGTATGAGTCCCCCAACTTTATTCTTCTTTTTCAAGATTATTTTGGTTATTCAGGGCCTCTTTTAATTCCATATGAAAATGAGGATTTGCTTTTCCATTTCTATGAAAAACCCTGTTGGAATTTTGATAGGGATTGTGTTGAATCTGTAGATTTACTTTGGGTAATATTGACGTCTTAACAATGTTGTCTTCCTATCCATGAACACAGTTGTCTTTTCATTTATTTAGATCTTCTTTAGTTTCTTTCAGCAATATTTTCAGCATACAAGTCTTTTACCTTCTTGGTTAGATTTATTCCTAAGTGTTTTATTATTTTTGATAAAAGCCTAGAATGGCTTTCTTAATTTTCTCTTCAGATTATTCATTCCTGGTGTATAAAAACAAAACTGATTTTTGCTCTCGACGCTACAACTTTGCTGAACTTGTTTCTTAGCTCCAGTAGTTTTCTTGTGGATTCTTTGGAATTATTATTATTTATAGGATCATGTCATCTATGAATAGAGATAGTTTTACAAAAACTCTTCTTTTACAATTTGGATGCCTTTTATTTCTTTTTCTTGTCTAAAGCTCTGGCTAGAGCTTCCAGTACAATGTTGACTAGCAGTGGTGCAAGAGAGCATCCTTGTTTTGTTCCTGATCTTAGGGGGAAAGTTTTTAGTCGTTCATCATTGAATATGATGTTTGCTGTGGGTAAAGATGGACCTTTTAATAATAGTGCAGGAGCAAATGGGTAGCCAGTTGGAAAATGATCCACTTCTATCATAGAATAATGAATGGTCTCCTTTTAGCATTTGGCTTCTTGCATCAATTAAATCTATATTAATGGGAAACCTCTCTCCCCTGTTTCTATTCCATTTAGGAACAAACAGGGTAATTGCTTTCAGTATATTAGGGACTAAAATAAAGCTACTCACTTTCCTAATGTTTATCTTATAGTTGCAATATATATTTTTTTGTTGACTATATATTATGGTTGAGGTCAGATATTTTTTTCTGCTTTTGTAATAGAAGATTAATTATCGATTTATTTGAAAGAGCTTAATTTAGAATTTAAGTGAGGGGAAAAAAGAAATAGAGACCTTTTCCCTTTACACTTTACCATCTTGGAAGGAGAGGGGAGGAAAAAGGCAGAAAAGTTGCTGTGGAGGAGTATATACTTATAAGGGGGTGGAATTAAAGCTGCTGAAAAAGAAACCTTCCCCCTTCCTACGGTAAGATTCACCCCAAACATTGTCCAGATTTTAATTCTGCTGAATCTCTCTCCCTTTTTTTTTTTAACTCTTTGGTGGGTTAGGGAACATGTATTTTATACGGCTGTAGTTTTAAAAATACACTAGGCAGTGAACTCTAGGGCCCTTTAGAATACCTGACTGCCAGGGGGAAATAGTGAACTTAGGCAAACAATTCTTTCACATCCCTAAAGTATATTATTTTTATTCATCTACACCAAAATTAAGTATGAAGCCAAGAGAAGTGAAATAGAGAGGCAGAAGAAGATAAATTCTATAGTAAATAAGAATTTAGAAAACATAAAGAGGTAATGAAATAGCAGTCATTTAGATCATATGAGACAGGGACGAGGAAGACCTAAAAATATTTCTGTCAGAAAACATAAGAAACAGGTATTTATCAACCCATTATGGGAGAATTTTTTTCCAACGTTAAATTGATCTGAGATCTTAATTTGATGGTACTGAAAAAATTGTTTAGTAGGTGTTGTGTTCCTGGATTTAAAAGCACAACTGATATTTTAGGTCAAAAGCATTTCTTCTGTAGTAGATGCTTACAAAATTACTGGAAATTGTATTCCTGTTGGAAAGCTGAAAGACTTAAAAGTAACATCCACCTGATGTAAACTGATGGCAGCAGAGTACAGTGATAAAAACATGTATCCTCCAAATGAAATTGCTATTTGACCAGTTGAAACTTGACCATGATTGGTAAAGTTGATATCAGGTCTATTTTTAGTTGTGTTGTTTAGTATTCGTGATGATGTTATGCTCTTCAGTTTTCTTTGATGATTGAGTTTTTATTATTTATTTTCTCCACAGAAGTGAACAATACCATATCTTTGAAAGATTTGCGAATACTGTTTTTATATGAATTTAAACTAGGACATAGTGCAGCCATGGCAAGTAGAAACATCAGTTCTGTCTTTGGAGAAGGCTCTGTTAGTGAAAGGACTATCCGTTGGTGGTTTAAAAAATTTCGTTCTGGTGATCTGAGTCTGAAAAATGAGCCTCGAGGGAGACCCAAATCGGTTTTAAATCAAGATCAGTTGAGAGCTATGGTGGAAGCTAACCCCAAAACAGCAATTCGAGGCCTTGCAGCACACTTAGGAGTTTCTGCTACAACAATTTCCCGTCATCTGGCTGCAATAGGAAAAGTGAAAAAATTGGACAAGTGGGTAGGCACCACACCAGTTGAGGGATGATCATAAACTGAGATGGTTAGAGATATATGCTCATCCCTTAAGATTTGAAAGAGCAGACATCTGTTTTGGAGAGGATCATAAGCTTTGACAAAAAATGAAATTGAAAGCGATTTGGACAATGGTTGGATGTTGATGAAGTTATCAAACATGTTAAAACCATCATTGCAACCAAAAAAGGTTCTGGTAGCTATATGGTGGTCTGCAAAAAGGATATTTCATTACTGCTTTTTAACCCCGATAAAACAAACAGTAGCATCATATTTTGAAGAAGTTGAAATTATGTATCAAAAATTGATCTAAAAGTTCTCTGCATTGGTTAACCGACATGGACCTATACTTTTTATGACAGCATTTGATCACAGATATCACAGACCACTACAGGGAAGTTAACTGAATTGGGCTAAAAAATTTTACCACATCCATCATACTCACCTGACCTTTTTTCAGATTACCACCTTTTTCATCATTTGGAACTCGTTCTAAGAAACAGAATATTCTCCAGTTGAGAAGCTGTAATTGGAGGATTTGAATAAATTTTAACAATGCTGAATTTTATCAATATGGTATATGTCATTTAATATTTGGGGAAATTTATCATATTGGGGAAAGCAGTTAATGCTAAAAGTGCATATTTTGGTTGAATAAAGCTTTTCTTTTTCTCAAAAATATAACATTTTCATTTTGACCTACAAAAAGGCAATTTCATATGGTTCAGCCTAATACTTCCCCAGACCCTGGCAGAACATGAAGACTGAAAGGTACCTAAAGTACTGGAAAACTACAAGCTGCTCCTGAGTTTTGGGCTTCTTCATTGGAGGAATGTGGAGCAACCCAAAGTGTATGTGTGTTTGAAAGATGCTTAGGAGTCAGCCATGCAAAGATCTGGGTAAAGAGGATTCTAGGGGGATGAGCAGCCTCATCAAAGGCTCTCAGGCTCTCAGAACATATTTTGTTTTCTTTTTTTTTTTCTGAGGAAGATTTGCCCTGAGCTAATATCTGTTGCCAATCTTCCTTTTTTGGCTTGAGGAGGCTTCGCCCTGAGCTAACATCTGTGCCAGTCTTCCTCTATTTTGTATGTGGATTGTCGCCATAGCATGGCTGCTGATGAGTAGTGTAGGTCAGCGCCCGGGAACCAAACTTAGGCCGCCAAAGTGGAGCGTGCTGAACTTAACCTCTAGGCCATGGGGCTGGCCCCAGAAAATATTTTTTGAATAAAGAAATGAAAGCATGTTTCTAACACCAAAAGCTAAGCAAACACTAGACATGGCTCAGTGATGCTTTTGGATGACAATACTTACTCTGTCACATAGAGCCATTCCCTTCTTTCATATGTTTTCCATTCTGATTCTATATTTTTAAAAAGTGTAGGTGACCTATCAGAGGCCATAATTAGTGGCCTCTTGATGATTTTGTAGCTATATTGCAGTTACTCTTCATGGCAACCAGGAATTAAGTTGGGGTAAAAATACTGGGATGGTCCTCTTCCTGCCTCTCTTCCTCTTGACAACCTGCTATGTCACTTCCATGAAGGAGAGGAGAGTAAAGGAATCCTGAGAGGTAAGAAGTGAGAGAATGACATCCTGGAATGGATCTTACCTGGAGAGAGAGAGGGAAAGGAGAGAGAGACAGACAGAGAGAAGGGAGGGAGGAAGAGAAATGGAGGGAGAGAGGGAATAGAAATCCCCTAAAGTAGAATTGACTGTGAGCACAAGGATTAAGGTCTGTGGGATGCTTTACTGCAAATTAAAAAAAAAAAAAAGCTGTTCCTTCTTTTGGTAGGAGCAGCCCTGTACCGTGACACAAGGCTTGGTGAGCAGATTGTAGGCTGCTGTCAGTCCTGATTTACTCCCTTGATTGGAGGCCCTGGTCTGGAATCACTGCTTATTTTACTACTCCATCCTTGGGTTTGTTAAGGAATCTACTCAATGTTTCTATGGACTCTTGCTTACTCCTAAGAGAGTGAAGCTTCTGATTTAGCTCAGACTGATAGGGTAACAGGGCTAAGACCAGGAGTGTAGGAAGGATTTTATTTCAAAGGCAGCACGAGGGTGAGGCTAAACGGTCACAGAAGGCAGGAGCAGTGGCTTGGCCAGTGTGCAAGAAAGTGGTGTTGTATAGTTACTTAGTCTGGATGGTAGTTGTTTTATGGCCATCCATCCTTCCCTCAATTCTCAGACCTCTCGTCAGACTTCACAAGCTAGATGCTGGACTTTGGTCTAAAACAATTAGTGGATATCCTTGTCCAGCCAAATAAGTGGTTCGGGGATGGGTAGGAAACCCAAACGGAAGCAATGAAACGTGATGAGACAGGGAAGGGAACAGATATAGGATGTTAAATTAGCCTAGCGATTTTCCTGACCACCTCCAAAAAGGGGTGTAGACCTGAGAGACAGAAATGGGCCCTGTGGTTCTTGTGAGCACATGGATCCAGCTGTGTCTGAAACTGGTACTACTATTAGTGTTTTTTGGTTATGTGAGCCAATTTTGCTTAAGCCATTTTGAATTGAGTTTTTAATTTTGGCAAATGAAAGATTCCTGACTGATATGCTCCCTGAGCCTTACTTTACTTAACAGTAAAATGGGGCTCACGATACCACCTTGCAGGCTTTGGGGAGCAAGAGGGACAGTTAATGTAAAGCACAGGCACAGAGTAGATGCCCAATAAATAGTATTTAATACTGTAAGAGGAAAAAGCAAAGGAGGCAAAGCAAGGCAAAGGACACCTCTGGAGGCCCCTCTGTGTCCAGGGCAGGCCAGCTGGGCTGAGTTCAGTGCTCAGCGAAGGCTGGTACCCGGCTTGGACCATCCAGAGGTACCCAGCTGTAAAGTGGGGCTGGCCTCTTGAGTCGCTTTGAGCCTGGGACTTTTCTGCAGTGAGTGCTCCCTGACCCAGTGCGTTATTGGCCACATAGGAGGAAAAGAAAAACTCTCTTTCAGGGCAAAG
The DNA here is from genome assembly GCF_020826845.1 of Diceros bicornis minor. Lineage (NCBI taxonomy): Eukaryota > Metazoa > Chordata > Mammalia > Perissodactyla > Rhinocerotidae > Diceros > Diceros bicornis. The sequence goes on along the minus strand of NC_080771.1, from coordinate 777,031 downwards.
ATGAGGCTTCTCATCTTCTTTGTCTTTACTTTGGCAATTATTTGTCTCTCTCTCTTTTTTTTAAATCATAGACTATTCCTTTTTGGAAATATGGAATATAAATGGTGTGAACAGAATCAACCCAAAATGACTGCATTTTCATCATTGTGATGATCATCTTCCTATTGCCTTGGAAAAGTAGGAACAACAGCTTTAAATTTATAACTCTTTAATTTAGGAGCTATATTGAATTTTCAAGAAAAATGAGAAATTTTATACACACAAAGACCTGCCAAGCATCCCAGTGCTCTCATTCTCCTTCCTTAGAAAAGAAGGAGAAGCTTTGAAAGGGTCTTTGGTAGAAACATTGGTTTGACTGTCAAAATAAAGAGAGTAGAGATAGAGGCTGCTGCCTCTCAACCACCCCACCTACCCATCTCCCTGAAGTAGCTTGGGTCCTAATTACAAAAGGGAGTAAAAAGTGGCTTTGAATAGCCATTTTGGTTTATTAAGTACATAATACCTATTATTAAAGAAGCTCCTACCTGATCTAATTGCTTATTCTGAGACTAGAGCACCTACAGCCACTTTAAAGCGTGCATGAAAGATCTTGAGCAAAGTTAGAAACAGCATCAAAAGTCAGTGGAAAGTGGGCTTTTCCAGTACCCATCCTCGGTATGTTGGATTCTCTCTTCCTCTTTCTCTTGCTGCTTCAGCCACAGTAGCCTCCTTTCATTTCCTGTTACCTCAGCTAATTTGCCCATGCTGTTCCTTCTGTCTGAATATTTGCTACTCCTCTTCGCCTCATTAACTCTACCCATCACGCACATTTCCTGCAGTCTCCCCTGATTGCCCCACCCCACCCCAGGTCAGGTCCCCTTGCCAATGGCCTTAGAGCCCCAGTAGGGTTCCTTCATAATTGTGATCACTGTAGTTATATATTTACTTGTGTGATAGTTTGTGTTTGTCAGTCTTCTCTGCTAGATTATAAGATTCACAGCAGGGACTTTGTTTTGCTCACAAGATCGTACCCCTATCAAAAGCACAAGGGTCCAGCACATAGTAGGAACCTAGTAAATGTTTGTTAAATGAATAAGTGTTAGGGCCAGTTTCATCCACTTTGTAGAACACCCTTGTTTTGGTATCAGTGTGAGTAAGCAATGTTTGACAGCAAATAATTGAAAACCTGATGAACAGTGGCTTAAATAAATAGGTTTTGTTTCCTAAAACTTATGAAAATTTTCAAACATACAAAATACTTGAATTTTACAATGAACACCTGTATGCCAACCACCTAGATTGTACCATTAACTTTTTACTATACTTGTTTTATCACTTATCTACCCATGTAGCCATCTTTTTTTTTTTTTTGATGCATTTCAATGTATGTTGCAGGCATTAGCACATTTCACCCTAGATACCTGAGCATACATTTCATTACCTAGTGTTCTATATGGGCTTAAGGTTCTTGTTGAGGTAAAATTTAAATTCAATAAAATGCCCAAATCTTGAGTGTACTATTCAATAAATTTTGACAAATGCAAACACTTGTGTAACACAAACCCCTATTAAGATACAGACTATTACCATCAGCCCAGAAAGTTCCCTCTTACCCTTTTTCATTTTATCCCCACCTCTACCCCCCAAGAGGCAAACACTATTCTGATTTTTTTTCTATCATAGAATAGTTTTGCCTCTTCCAGAACGGCATATAAATGGAATCATACAGTATGTGCTCTTTTATGTACATCTTCTTTTACTAAGCATGATGTTTTTGAGATTCATCCATTTCGTTGCATTTATCAATAATTTGTTCCTTTTAAAAGCTGATTAGTATTCCTTTAAATGAATATACCACAATTTGTTTATCTGTTTACCTGTTTCAGAGACATTTGTGTTTTTTTCCCTAGTTTGGGCCTATTATGAATAAAGCTGTTATGAATATTCTTGCACAAGTCTTTTTGTGGACATATGTTTTCATTTCTCTTGGATAAATACCTAAGATTGGAAATACTGTGCCATAGACTATGTGTATATTTAGTTTTCCTAGAGCTTTTTCCAAAGTGGTTACACCATTTTATACCCCCTCTCACTAACATTTGATGTTATTAGTCTTCGGGGCCGGCCCCGTGGCTTAGCGGTTAAGTGTGCGGGCTCCGCTGCTGGCAGCCCGGGTTTGGATCCCGGGCATGCACCAATGCACTGCTTCTCCGGCCATGCTGAGGCCGCGTCCCATATACAGCAACTAGAAGGATGTGCAGCTATGACATACAACTATCTACTGGAGCTTTGGGGGAAAAATAAATAAATAAAATTATGATGTTATTAGTCTTCTTAATTTTATCTATTCTGGTGGGTTTGGAGCTGTATCTTACTTTGAGCAATTTTCTCCCTTTCACATTATAAGGAATCTAGGGAGGCAGGCCACAACTGAGGTGGCTACTCCAACAATGGTGTTGGGGACCCAGGCACTTTCTAGCTTTCCATTCATTCTCCTTAGTGGATTGATAATAATTCTACGCATGGCACCTGGGGTAGGCAGTGTCTAAAATGGCTCCCAGTGATCCCTGCCTCTGGTATTCTTGCCCTTGTGTAATGCCCTCTCATTGATTGTGGGCTGGACTTAGTGACCTGCTTCTAACAGAATACAGCAGAAGTGATTGGATGCCACTTCTGAGGTTAAGTTATAAAGAGAATGTGGCTTCTTATATATGGTGACGGATAAAAATTAGACTGTTGGTGGTGAGCATGACTATTGGTGGTCAGTACAGGATACTGATAAATAATAAGGTGCACCTGAAATCTCACGTTATAAACCATTATGACCTCAATAAAATAAAACCAAAAACTTCACACACACATAAAAGGAGAACAATATCAGAAACATCCATCACCTAGATTTAACAATGTATATTTCAATTAAAACAGTATTTCTTCCAAGAAAAAAAAAATGTGGCTTCTGTCATGCATGTTCTCTCTCGTTCTTTCTTGGCTCACTCATTATCTAGGGGAAGCCCTTTGCCATGTTGCAAGGCAGCTCTGTGAAGAGCCCAAGTGATGAGGGACTGCGGCCTGCCAACAATCAAATGAGTGAGCTTAGAAGTGGATCTCTCCCTGGTTGAGGATTCACATGAAATTGCAGAACCACACTTGGATTCCCGACCCACAGAAACTGGGATAATAAATGTTTGTTGTTTTGATCCACTAAGTCTTGGGGTAATTTGTTATGTAACAATAGATAACTGTTACAACACCTGATTGTCTCATTGTCATAAGATGGCTCATAAGATGGCTGCTGTACCTTCAGGGCCTCATGTTCATGCTCTAGACAGTAGGAAAAAGTGTGAAAAGCAAAGGACGAAGAGTTTTTTGACACAAATCTGTTCATTTTTATCAGGAACTCAGAACCTTTCCAAAAATCCCGCTCAGCAGACTTTGGTTTGTATCTTATTGGCCAGAGATAATGGCACATGACTACTCCCAGTTAGGAGGTGGCTAGAGAGAAGGGGGGGACCTGGATGGAGTTTGCATCAGCCAACTGTCAGAGTCTGCCACATTAACCATTTCAAAAACCCCACAGAGTTAGAGACATCTTCCTTAACACCCACCCCAGCTAAATGGCCTTTTTGGGAGATTTCCAGAAAAAAGATTAATTCTAATGAAACTTTCAGAAAACTGCTCAAGGTCTGGATTGCAGGGCCTGGATTCCTGATTCATGCCTTAGACCATTCTCCTCTGGGGAAAACTGAGGTACTATCTTCTTCTGCTACCTGTATTCCTCCAGTCCTTTGCAATAGACACTTGAGAGTCATCCTGGAAATGTCCCTGACCACCCTCTCTCCCCCAGAAATATTTTTCTCCTCAAGTTTTGCTAATATTTTGGCTTTCATATTTTTTTAATTCTGTTCCTCTCTTTTACAGTCCTTCATCTCCCTCTGCCTCAGGTCTGATACCTGAGGCATTTTGCTGGACCAGTCATTCTCAACCTCAAATCTATCTTGTTAGTCCCCAACTTAAAACCTTTATTGCCCCATTGCCCTCAGGATGAAAACTCCTTCCCATGGTAGCAAAGACCCTGCATAGATGAATACCGCCCACCTCTCCAGCCTTAACTCTTTGCCCTGCACTTGGGTACCCACAACACCAAACTGTTGATCTCCCTGCCTTTGCTGACACTGTCCCATCTGCCTGTTAGGTCTCCACCTTTTGTTGGGCAGCTCCACCTGACATCCTCAGGGATTCAGCTTTGGACAGAACTCTTCTAGAAAGCCTTCTAGGACCCCAACTCCCTCAACAGTGGGTCAAGTGGCCTCCTTAGTAGCTGTGTACAAATCCTTTTCCCTTTTTGGGGGGGAAAAGGCCATGCTATGTTGACCTAGAAGAAAAATCAAATAATACAATTGGATGTGGAATGAAAAATAAAGTCTCCCTTCTATCTCTGCCCTCCAGTTCCTTTTCCAGTTTCTTAATGCATATGCAAGCATAAATTATTTTCATGTTACTTTTGCACAATTTTAAACAAGGTGTTCTGCACCTTGTTTTTCCAATTTAACACTATTTTGGAGATAATTATATCACTTTCATAGAGATGTATCATTCTTTTGAAGAGCTGCAATGATATTCTGTTGTATGCATACCTTAATTTGCTCAATTTGTTCAATTTGTTGATGGATACTTGGGCTGTTTCTGATTTTGCTCTGAGAAGCAATGCTGTAAAGTGCAACATCTTTGCACAAATAGATCTTATTAGCACAGGTGATTATCTTTTCTTCACATTCTTAGGAGTGTGATTGTTAGGTCAAAGGCTAGGTGGATTTTAAGTTTTGATATAACACTCTATAAACAGTCACCTGATTTACTCTTCCCATCAACAGCCCAACTCCGCTGTAGTCGAATGGAAGGCCGTCTACACCACTAGACTGCGTGTTTTTTGAGGACAGTCACCTCCTAGTATTCACATTTGTTTGGCGGAATTGGCCCTCAAATTTTGACTTAACGAATTATATATCTCTCAGCGCCGAGTCCAGGGCTTGGCATATAGCAAACTCATCAAACGTCTATTACAATTCCTCAGTGATTAGACCTGCTAACATTCACTGGAGTCGATGAAATGCCAGGATCTGTGCTAAGCGCTTTCCCTTCCACCTCCTTTTGCACTACTCGTTCTCCTTCCTCCCGGGGAGGGCGCGTGCCCAGCACCACGACCCGCCCTATCTGTGCACTCGTTGGTCGAGCCCGACGCCCATTACTGCCGAGTCCCGCCCAGGCCACGCCCCCACGGGTCGGCCGGGCGGAGAGAAGGCGCAGCCGTCGTCCCGCCGCTCGATCCCGACCGTCTCTCGTGAGAGTCGGGGCGCGCGCGAAGCCGGCGCGGTGGGGGTGGGGGTGCGTCCCGCGGTCCGCGGCCGGCGCACGCCGCGCCCCGCCCCCTCGGCACGCAGGCTCCGCGCGCGCGCACGCGCGCGCCCCCGCCGGAGCCTCGGTCTGCCCGCGAGGACCGGGCGGGCGGAGACCGGGCCGCTGAGGGACGGGGGAGGAGCCCGAGTCGCCGCCGCCGCCGCCGCCGCCGCCTCCGGAGAAGAGCATGTCTGCAACTCGAGCCAAGAAAGTGAAGATGGCCACCAAATCGTGCCCCGAGTGCGATCAACAGGTGGGCGCCGGGGCCGGGCGCGCGGGCGGTGGCCGTTGGCTGTGGCTCCGGGCGGGGGGCCGGCCCGGGCTCGGTGTCCGCGGCGGGGCCCGGAGCGGCCGGGGAGCGGTCAGACGGGCCGGGTCCGGCCTGCGGCGCGGCGCGCCGGGCGGGCGCGTGGGTGTGTCGAGGGCCGGCGGGGCGCGCCGTCCGAGCCCCCGCGAGTCGCCTGGCGGCTCCGGTGACAGCGGCCCGAGCGGGCCGGCACGGCCCCGGCAGCCCCTGTGCCCCGCCAGGTGCCCGACGTGCGGCCGCGAGTCCGGGCGCCCGGCTCCCCGAGCCCGTCCCGGCCCGTGGGGTGGCTTTGTTCCCGCCGCAGACGTGTCCGGTGGACCCGAGACTGCCCACCGCGCCCCGGCGGACGCTGACGTGACAGAAGGGGCCGCAGCGTAATGGTGTTAAAGTTTCAGCAAATTTGGAGATTTTTTTCTTCTAAATATGTTTATTGTCTGTTTGACGTAAAGAATCGTGAATCCCTTCTTTACGTGGTTTTTAATGAAACATTCCCGAATAACGCCCCCACTGAAGCCCTGCCCTTCTGGGCGCTCCCCGCTTCCCCCACTGCCGCGGGGTCCAAAAATTGGGCGTTTCTGCTTCCACATCTTTTAAAATATATATATGTGGTTTCATAAATTTTAAATGACTGCTTTCTACACAGAATGAATGGTGTCATCTGTAATTTAGAAAATCTCGTTTGACTGTTTCTTAGTTTAAGCATGCCTCATTCTGTACTAGAATAATAGACGTTTCTCTAAACCTTACAATCCGGTGAGTCAAAACTCTCAATTAAAACCATTCTTAAGGCCCTTCTTTCAGGCCAATATGCAGATCTGGGTGTGTGTTTTTCTTTTTCATTGAGAGAATTTTTTCAAAATGACTCTCGCTCCTCTCCCTTTCCTTTTTTTGTTTTAATCAGGAGTAATTTGAAATGGCTGGAGCCTTTTTTAATAAGCTGATTTTAGTGCATTCTTTAAGAAGCAATAAGAAGCAATCTTGTAGATTGATCAAGTCTTGTAATAGAAAATGTTACATGTTTTAATTAATATTTTTTATGGGCAGCGGTAGAAATGCTGATCAGAGGAAGATTGTGCAGGAATTTGTTTATTGATCTTATGGGTTTGTTCAGTGTGCAGTATACAAACAGTTTAGTGATGTTTTCCAAAGTAAAAAGTTAAACTTCTATTGTTATCATTAAACTAAATTTTTAAAATTCTGACACAATTGGGCTTTGCTATTTAAGTCTCTTTGCAGGAGATTATTTCAATATTTAAATCATTTCCATTTGTTCCAATTAATTGTGCAGAAGCATGAGGTTTACGTGGTATGCATTATGCATTCCAGTTTCTGTAGGGCACAGATCATTACAAATCTTGACCTTGTTTTACTTGGCATAAAGTAACCTTTTGGGAAAAATAACCTGTTTTTAATATCCTGGTTAAAGAAAGAGCAAACCATAATAAGCTTGTAGGAGTCCTTGTAACTGATCAACAAAACGTGATCAGCATTTTATTTGGAAAGATCACGTTAACTTTGTTATACATACACAACCTCTTCCTCCAGCTGCCATAACAAAATACCGTAGATTGGGTGACTCAAGCAACAGTAATTTATTTTCTCGCAGTTCTATAGTCTGAAAGTCCAAGATCTTGGCAGAGAGAGAGCCTTCTGGTGTCTTTGCTGATGGGGGTACTACCCCAGCATAAGGGCCCCACCCTCATGACCTTATCTAAACCTAATTATCTCCTCTCCAAATACCATCACGTTGGGTTTTACGGCTTCAACATATGAATTTGGGGGCAGGGGACACAGTTCAGTCTATAGCAAGCTATCACGTAATTTAAAATGTTGGTTTGTTTTGTCCTTTATTCTACATACATGAGGACTAATTAAAACTTTTGGTAATTTTTAAAAGCGATTTATCTTTTACTAAAAGTAACTGAGTTGAAGAAAATAATAGGTTAATTTTAGCTTTCTAAATATTTTCGAGTATAAGCTTCCTATAAACGAGAAAAAAACTATAATCCAGAAAGCCATTTTTTAAACAACATTGGGATACTGCTGTTATTCTAAGTTGCTTGATGAATATTAAATTGGAATTTAGGTATCATTTTTAAACACAAATGTGAACTCTTCACAGCTTAAGGAGATTGCCCCAGTTGAATAGATTTACATACGTTCTGTGTGTAAGTTTAGAAACAGGTACACTTCAGCAAACAAGAAAGACCTAGATTTTCAGTTGCTTTATAACATCCCCTTTACATGCCTCTATTGAAAATATAGATCTGAAACATCTAAACCACAATACTTTTTATTTTCAAGGGGTTTCACATCCACTAACTCAAATTACTAAGCCATTTTGTGTGTAGTAGTATTCAAGATTCTTGTTAGTTTTCTGGTATCTTTTGTATGTTTCTGTTTTTGCCTTAATTTTTTTTAAATCAGCTTTTTTTTTTTCATTTATAGGGAATTTTATGTGACATACAGCTAACATGTCCGCTGTAGATAACATTGATTCTCTTAGCTGCAAAGAATATGAGTGAGTTCCCTATAATGTGGTTATTTTTGAGCTTTTTTAAAGCGGTAAACAATATAGGACGAGGATTTTGTTTCTTGCAGGTTTTTTTCCTCTTATTTTACTTGTAAAACATACAAACAACCTAAATACACTTTTCAAGGAATAAATTGATGCTCAGTAAGTCACCAATAAACAAAACTTTGGATTTTTCTTTTCCATTTTAAAATCCTGAATGTGTAGCATTAGAACTTTCATTACTGTTGTCTTTGGTATTACAACTGAAATTTGAAGGAAGTTTAGCGTGTTTGTTTAAAATTCAAATTGTACTATAAAGAGATTAGTATTACTGAAGTTGTCCATCCTATATAGTAATTCTTTTTATAGGATCTAGGTTGTGGTGGTGGTTGGTTGTTTTTTTTTCGGGTTTGGGGTGAGAGGAAGGAATTTTCCATTTTAAAAAGGACTTTACGGTGAATTCGCTCAGGCACATGAATGTTTCTTAAGCGTGAAACACTTTCATTAAGGGATGAAAATCAACCTTCAATTGAATTAGTCAGTGTTTATGCATTCTTCATCTCAAAGCCAAATGTACGTTTCTCATCTACCTGCGGCACTCTGTTAATTCTGGATGTGGGTTGATATAATTTTCTTGAGTATAAGACAGAGACCTAAATTTACATTTGTTGAGTTTCAGTAGCTGGAAGAAAATGCTTGCTGAGTAGCAAAGGATCTGTTGGATAAGAACATCGTGTTTCTGTGTTTTTTGGGTAGCATTAATTTAAAACAATTTACATTACTGTGGATGCCCTTAATGATGTGTTTAAGTGTAAAGGAAATGAGTCAGTACCTTTGAGCCTGGTTTCTGTGAAGATGTGAAATTTTAAAAATGACAAACATATCTATTTTGGGCAGATTTTACACTATTAAAAAACGTAACGTTACATTTTCTGTCATGGTTTGAAAGAATCCCATCATATTCTTAATAAAGCAATCTGTTAGACATAGCTGGAGTTTGATTATTTTTATAGGACTCATCATTATTTTTCTTAAATACAAACTAGAGATCCTTTGTTCAGTATTTTTATGCAAAGAAAAAGAATTCTGCCAAAATTTTAATTCAGCTTAATTAGATCAAGTATTTTTATTCTATAATATGAGGCATTCTGTACATACCTGGATAAAAAGCTTTGTAATTGTAACTAAACTTACACAAGCAGAACAATGGGCAAATGGAATTTATCTTACAAAGGGAATTGCAATTTTCTGTTTTTTTGTGAGGAGATCAGCCCTGTGCTAACATCCATGCTAAGCCTCCTCTTTTTTTTTTTTTTTGCTGAGGAAGACTGGCCCTGGGCTAACATCCGTGTTCATCTTCCTCCACTTTATGTGGGATGCTGCCACAGCATGGCTTCACAAGCAGTGCGTCGGTGTGCGCCCGGGATCCGAACTGGTGAACCTCGGGCTGCCGCGGTGGAAGGCGAGCACTTAACTGCTTGCGCCACCGGGCAGGCCCCGGGAATTGCAATTTTCTGACTAATTGTTCTGTGAATACTTTTTGTTGAGATTAATTTCTGATTTTGGTGAACATGTCTTGACAAAAAGGATCATTAAGGTTAATATTAATGAAACAGTTAGTAAAATTTTTTTCAATGATTTTCAATAACATTTGGCTTTAAAAAAATATTTATAGACTTAAAATGGAGAAAGGAGCCACTTGTTAAGTATTTTACAGATTTAGAAACAGAAGCCTTAAGAGCTTAAGTGTTTTATCCAATGTCTTGCCTGGAGCTGATACCATAAGATCCTAGATCCTAACTTAACTCCTGCTTTTTCCTACATTCTTTTTTGTTTGTACTGTACTTTTGCCCCTCAAACTGGTTGTTGAAACTGTTCTTTTTTTGTCAGTGGTAATTGGCATCTTACCCTCTCATGTTAGAATCTGAGTCATTTTCATTTCTTTCCCCTTTTGAAATGTCTGGCAGATCTACCTTTTCTCCATTTCCATTCTCCCTATTCCAGCTGAGCCCTCATAATCTTATGCTAGGATTACTTTAATGACTTCCCAGCAATGCTCCCTTTTCCCGTTCGTTCTGTATAAACTACTATGAAACTAATATTTTAGGAAATGCTACCTTTTTCCCACATATTTTTCCTGGCTCTGACCTTATTATGGTTTTCTATTGGTTACTCACATGAGCACATGTTTATCGTGCATTTGCTGTGTTCATGATGTCGCAAAGCATTAGGAGAATGTGAAGATGTGTAGGACACAATACCCATCTCAATCTATTGTAAGAAGGTGGAGTTTAAATAAATCTGATTTCTACTTCAAGTAATTTATCATTCACTTCGGGAAACTATGTAAACATTGAGAAGTTTAATAATAGAAAAATAGTAATAATATATTTTTTCTTTTTTTTCTGCAGGTTCCTGTTGCATGTAAATCATGTCCCTGTGGTTATATATTTATTAGCAGAAAACTTTTAAATGCAAAACACCCAGAGAAATCACCACCTTCTACAGGTAATTGTGAGAGTTTACCACATTTTTAGCTTTTTGATATAGAAATTTAAAATTAATTTTTGTGAATTTACTGTTTACATTTTTGTTGAAGTTAAAAATTAAAATCTGTTGAAGTGGGCTGGCCCGGTGGCTTGGTGGTTAAGTTCGAGCGCTCCGCTGTTGGCGGCCCGGGTTCAGATCCCGGGTGCGCACTGGCGCACCGCTTCTCTGGCCATGCTGAGGTCGCGTCCCATGTACAGCAACTAGAAGGATGTGCATCTGTGACATACAACTATCTACTGGGGCTTTGGGGGAAAAATAAATAAATAAAAAGGAAAAAAAAATCTGTTGAAGTATGTCTTTGCTTTTTATTAGCTGTTGGAAATCAGCTTATGACATTAGTTTGCCGTTCGTTCCATTTAAATGTTAGTTCCCTTATAATGCTGATAAAGCTTGTAACAGATTTTCTGTTTTTTTATTTTTGGAGGATGGAGAGCCGTTGGAGAGTTTTAAAAGCAAGGGACTGACCTGATTTAAAAAAAAATTTTTAAATAGTTTAATTAAGGTATAATTGACTTTCAATAAATTGTACGTATTTAAAGTTTGGTGTTTTGTCAAATGTTTACACCAATCAAACAGTTACCACAATCAGGATAATGAACATGTTCATCATTTCTGAAAGTTTTCTAGTTCCCCTTTGTAATCTCTCCTTCCTGCTACCCCAACCCGCAGATAACCACTGATCTGCTTTCTCTCACTGTTCTAGAACTTTATATAAATGGAATCATACAGTATGCACTCTTTTTTGCCTGGCTTCTTTCACTGAGCGTGATTTAAGATTGAGCCGTGCTGTTGTGTACATCAATAAGAATTCATTCATTTTTATTGCTCAGTAGTATTCTTTGTATGGATATGCCACGGTTTGTTTATCTGTTCACTGGTTGATGGACATTTGGGTTTTTTCCTCTCATAGTGCTGGTAAAATTTGTAACAGTTTTTAAGTTTTTGTTTTTCAGATTAGTGACTGGAAAAATATAACTTGATTTTGGTGTGAATATAATTTTTAGACATATTGGTTATTTTTTATAATTCTCTGACTTAGAATATCTAAAAAATAATTTTGTTTGAATTTTACTTTCCTATTAATATACACGAACAGAATTTATTCAATGGATATATTTATTAAAAGGTGAAATTTTGTTACTTTATTCTTTGATAAAATCAGAACTTCATGCAGTGATGATCCCCAAATAAGAGTAGATTGATTACAAGTATATATTGAACAGCTTCTATGTTCTGGGCTCTGTTCCAAGCCTTGGGCATAAAGTAATGAATGAATTTACTATCAAGGCAGGTTCACTGCTGTCAAGGAGATAGACAATGAACAAATAAATAGGGAGAATATCAGCTTGTGATAAATACGTTGTAGCAAATTAAAATAGAGTGCTGTCCTGGAGTGTGACTAGAAGGCTACTTTTGATTGAGTGGTTGGAGGAGTTCTCTTTGAGAGGTGATGTTTAAGTTGAGACTGAATAGGAATAAGGGGCTAGCCATGAGAAGATCAGGGAGAATCTTTGCATTCTTGATAGATGAAATAGCAAATGCAAAAATTCTAAGGCAGAAAAAGTTTGGTATAGTTTAGGAACAAAAAGGGCAATGTGATTGCAGTGTAGACAGTAAGAGCAGGAGAGTGTGGGAGATGAGGTCAGAGGGATAGGCAGGGGCCAGATTATGTAGGGCTTTGTAAACCAGAGTAAAAAACTTGGATTTTGTTCTTAAAATGTGAAGAGAAACTATCCTTAGGATGTACAATGGGGCGAGGCGAAGGTGACATGCTCTGATTAGCCTTTTAGAAAGATCATTCTGGCTGCTCTCTAGAGAATAGTTTGTGGGGGTACAAGATGGAAGTGGGCTGTTACAGTATGTTAACTGAGTGAGGATGCCGAGTTAGACAAAGAGTGGTTATAGAAGCAGATGATTCAAGAATGATTTATATTGATGTCTGTGAGAGGTTTCTTTATCCTAGGTCTGTATAGAGGTGGCAAGAAAGTTGTTTAATTCCATTTCTGCCTCTGAGTTTGCTCCCTTTCATCATGATAATGGACTTAATTTATTGGTTCTTAAAGGCGGTTGCTTCCAGGTCTTGGCTATTGTGAATAACGCTGCAATGAACACAGGGGTGCATGTACCTTTGCAAATTGGTGTTTTCAAGTTCTTTGGATAAATACCCAACAGTGGAATAGCTGGATCATGTGGTAGTTCTATCCTTGCTTTTTTGAGGAATCTCCATACTGTTTTCCATAGTGGCTGCACCAGTTTGCACCCCCACCAGCAGTGTTTGAGAGTTCCCTTCTCTCCACATCCTCTCCAACACATGTTGTTTCCTGTCTTGTTAATTATAGCCATTCTGACAGGCGTGAGGTGATATCTCATTGTAGTTTTGATTTGCATTTCCCTGATAGTTAGTGATTTTGAACATCTTTTCATGTGTCTGTTGGCCATCTGTATATCTTCTTTGGAGAAATGTCTGTTCAGGTCTTTTGCCCATTTTTTAATTGGGTTGTTAGTTTTTTTGTTGTTGAGATGCATGAGTTCTTTATATATTTTGGAGATTAAGCCCTTATCAGAAGTATGGTTTGCAAATATCTTCTCCCAATTGTTAGGTTGTCTTTTCGTTTTGTTGATGGTTTCCTTTGCTGTGCAGAAGCTTTTTAGTTTGATGTAGTCCCATTTGTTTATTTTTTCTATTGTTTCTCTTGCCCGGTCAGATGTGGTAAGACTTGGAAGCAACCTAAGTGCCCATCAAGGGACGAATGGATAAAGAAGCTGTGGTATATATACACAATGGAATACTACTCAGCCATAAGAAACGATGAAATCCAGCCATTTTTGACAACATGGATGGACATTGAGGGTATAATGCAAAGTGAAATAAGTCAGAGGGAGAAGGTCAAATACCGTATGATTTCCTTCATTAAGTAGTAGATAATAACAACAATAAACAAACACATAGGGACAGAGATTGGATTGGTGGTTACCAGAGGGGAAGGGGGGAGGGAGGAGGGTGAAAGGGATAATTCGGTACATGTGTGTGGTGATGGGTTGTAATTAGTATTTTGGTGGTGAACATGATGTAATCTATGCAGAAATAGAAGTACAATGATGTACACCTGAAATTTTTACAATGTTATAAGCCAATGTTACTGCAATAAACAAAAAAATAAATTAAAAAAAAATAAATAAATAAAGGCAGTTGCTGGATTGGTTACATAAGAGTCTTTCGGAGAGCTTGTTAAAAATGGATTCCTGGGTCTTAGTCCCTAAGAGTTTGATTCAGGTATGGGAACCCTGGAATGATTCATTCATTGGATATGCTAGGGTGGCATGTCAGCCCAGTTCTGAGTCTTCAAAATGAGTAAGACGTGGTCCATGCCCTTAATGGGACAAGTGTATTTATTTTTATTCAACAAGTATTTTTGAGCCCCAACAATTGAGGTGAGAAATAGGTAAGGAAGAATCCCAGCAAGGGCAGAGAGAAGGGACAGATGCTACCAGTGTTAAGGAGTCAGAATCATTTGAACCAGAGGGAAGAGTTTAGAAGGACTCCCAGATTTCTGACTTGGATTACTGATTAGAGAAGAAACATAAAAGGGAAGACAAGTTTTGAGGGAAAGATGAAGAATTTAGTTGTGAAATATCATTCATGTGGGGTTTTTTTGTTGTTGTTGTTCCTAGTTGGACATACAGTCTGAAGCTCAGGGAGTAGTCTCAGCTGAAGGTAAAGCTTTTGAGCCATCAGCGAACAGATGGTAGTTGACGTCATGGAAATGGATGGGTTTGTGCTACAGAGTCTGTAGGGTAGAAAGAGGAAGGAGTTCAGTGACTGAACTCTGGCAAACTTCAATCTTACAGGGTGGAAGTGGGTAGGGAGGTCAGGTCAACTGAGAAGAAATGTCAGCTCTAGGAGAACAACCAATGGAGAGTGATGTTACCTAAGTCATGGTGATGAGTGAGAAGCACTGCATTAATATTTTACATTTGTAGTTTCCTAAGGTTCTGTTGTTTAGTAAGAGTGTCTTTGTGACCTTCAAGTGAAGATGAAACATTGAAACCTAGAAATCCCAGGGAGGAGGAAGAGGAACCAGCAAAAACACTCCAGAAAGGATAGTTAGAAAGGATGGAGAAACATCAGGGACAGACTGTACTGTAGAAACCAAAGGAGGAAAGAAGAAGGGTTAACAAGTATTCAAAGCCTGGAAAACAGTTTGGTTATTACAGGCATGGAGTCAGAAGACCTGGCTTCAGATTCAGATGCCAGTTTTGTCTGTGGCTAACAAGTTAATTAACCTCCATGAGCAGCTGCTGTTTGTGTATAAGATAGATTTATAGTACCAGTCTTAGAGGGTTGAAGTGTAGAGGAAGTACATATGAAAATGTCTAATGTAAACAAAGCATGGTATGTTATAGATGCTCAGTAAACATTCATTTTTACAATTAAATTTCCTGAAAGTAAGATTTGCCTTGGATAGTCAATAGTATGTAGGGAATTGAGAAGAGTATAATTTTTAAAATGTCTATAGTTTATCAAGTACTTGATCAATGTTGTCAGTGGGATCTAGAACATTTCAGTTTAAATTAGAGAATTTATAGAAGAAAAAATGAAAATGGATAATATGTATCTGGAAAGATAGTCAGCTTCATTGATAATCAGGGAAATGCAGTTGAAAAAAGGACCATGCTTTTTGCCCACATTCTGACAGTTTGTAAAGGATTTCGAAGTGCTTTTATGAGTATGGCAAAATGAATACTCTCATACTAGTGATGAGAGTGTAAATTGGCACAGCCTTTTTGGAGAACAATCTGACAGTAGTTGTTAAAAGTTTAAATGCTAAGCGAAATAAGTCAGAGGAAGAAGGTCAAATACCATATGATCTCACTCATAAGTAGAACATAAAAACAACAACAAACAATCACATAGAGACAGAGAGATTGGATTGGTGGTTACCAAAGAGGAAGGGGGGAGGGAGGTGAGGCTAAAGGGATGATTAGACACATGTGTGGTGATAGGTTGTAATTAGTCTTTGGGTGGTGAACATGATGTAATCTATACAGAAATCGAGATATAATGATGTACACCTGAAATTTATATAATGTTATAAACCAATGTTAATGCAATAAAAAAAATTCTTAGTTAAAAAAAAAGTTATAAAAGCACATAACCTAGAATCTAGACCTCTTTATCAGTAGGTCTGTAGCCTAGAGATATAATTGTTCATAATACACAATGAAATATTTACTAGGATTTTCAGGCCATACTGTTTATAATAGCAAAAAGTTGTTAAGCCAAATATCAGTAGAGGAATGGTTAATTAAGTAGAGTACCTTTTTTAGGGAGCAACAGTATGTGCTGATTAGAAAGAATGATGCTGATTTTTAGGTACTGACTTGGAGGAAATCTTTAAAACACTTAATTTTAGAAAAAAGTGCAAAACAGTACTTGTATAACCTTTTTTTTTTTTTTTCGTGAGGAAGATTAGCCCTGAGCCAACATCTGTTGCCAGTCCTCCTCTTTTTGCTGAGGAAGATTGGCCCCGGGCTAACATCCGTGCCCATCTTCCTCTACTCTATATGTGGAACATCTGCCACAGTGTGGCTTGATAAGCAGTGCGTAGGTCCACGCCTGGGATGCGAACCTGCAAACCCTGGGCAGCCGCAGCAGAGCATGTGAACTTAACCACTACACCACCGGGCTGGCCCCTGAACTTTTTTGTTTGTTACAAAAAATTTTTTTTCTTGTGATGAGAACTTTTAAGATTTACTGTTAGCAACTTTCATGTATGAAATACAGTATTAATTATAGTCACCATACTGTACATTACATCCCCATGACTTAAGTTTGTCCCTTTGGAACCCTCTTCACCATTTCACCCACATCTCTGGCTAACACCAGTCTATTCTCTGTAACTGTGAGCTTGTTTGTTTTTTTTTTATGTATGAAAGGTTTCTTTTGAGAAAGATTGGCCTTGTGCTAACATCTGTTGCCAGTCTTCCTCCTTTTTTCCCTTTTTTCCTCCCCAAAGCCCCAGTAGATGGTTGTATGTCATAGTTGTACATCTTTCTAGTTGCTCTATGTGGGACACCGCCTCAGCATGGGTTGACGAGCAGTGAGCAGGTCTGTGCCCAGGATCCGAACCGGTGAACACTGGGCGGCTGAAGCGGAATTCGAGAACCCAACCACTGTGCCGCCGGGCTGGCCCCTTTGTTGTTTTTTTTTTTTTTGATTCCACATGTAAGTGAAATCATACGGTGTTTGTCTTTCTCTCTCTGACTTATTTCATTTAGTGTAATGCCTTCAAGTTCCATCCATGTTGTCCCAAATGGCATTCTTTTTTATTGTTGAATAATATTCCATTGTATATATACACACCACGTTTTCTTTATCCATTCATCCGTCCACGGGACACTTAGGTTGTTTCCATGTCTTGGCTATTGTAAATAATGCTGCAGTGAACATGGGAGTGCAGATATCTTTTTGAGTTAGTGTTTTTGGTTTTTTCAGATAAGTACCCAGATGTGGAATTGATGGATCATATGTAGTTGTATTTTTTGTTTGTTTTTAAAACCCACAATATGATTTCTACATGTAGTATTAATCAGTAAATGCATAAATGGATACATCACTAAATATCAAGGAAGACTTATTTGCATAATTATACATTTAAAACAAGAGAACTATCTTTAAGCTCAAATTGCACTTATTTTAAAAGTGAAATCAAAGCTGCAAAAGATAATTTTAAATTTCAGTTTGTTGAAACCTCTTATTTAATTATTATTGTAACTTTGGGACATGCAGGAGGAAAATAATCTCTTAAACCAAATAGATTTATTTAGGTTTGAATTGTTCAAAACTCACGTTTTTCAAGTATATTAATCATTTTTATATCTTCATAACATACATAGAAATAGGGAGGTAGGACGCTAAAACTATATAGTACTTCATCTAGCTGAAAATATATATAAATAAACAAAATCCATTATGGAAATTAAGGGATTTTTACCAGTATAAAATTAATTTTGGTGAGAAGAAGAGATGAGTGTTGCAAATAAAACTGAATTAAGAAATGCTCAGTGTTTTGTACGAGGACATAGAACTTGAAGGCAAAATATTTGACACCTTTCCAAATGAGTTAGGTATGTGTTGTTTCTTTTATCCGTTTTGGAGGGCCAGTATTAAATGGAGATAAATTTTTTAAAATTAACTGTCTGATTCATGTAGAATTTAATTTCTAAATTGAATGGTTGACTGAGATTTTAAAAAGTAGCCTTGAGATTGTCTTACACTGTCGATTTGAAGAAATTTCTTTAAAAAAGAGATGGAAGGAAATATTGTATTTCCTAAAATTGAGAGTATCTGTACTGTGGACCAAACCTTGAACACTGTAGTAGTTTTCTAGTCAAATATTTGATCAGTCTGTAACTACTGGAGTAGTAATCTGTTTAAATATTTGGTCAGTCACCAAATACTGACAGAAGCAGTTTTTGGTGAGAACAAACTCAGTTTGTTCCAAATCTTTTAATTTGGTTTTCCAGATGGGTATTCTGGGTGGTTAGTGACGTTAAAAGATGCCATTTATCATTATTAATATCCGCAGATATATCTTTTTCCTTTTAAAAATTTTGATTATAAAAACTATAAAGACAAAGTAAACTGAAATTCTAAATGAGATACCAGTTTATAAAAGACTTCTAAAGGTAAGAAAAAAGATTTAAAACAGTAAGAAATTGGAATAGCTTATTAGTGTTTAACTGTATTTCTCAGTAGGTGTAAGCTTTAGGTTAAGCTTAGTCAAATAACCTCCTTATTTTTCATTAGGGGAAGGAAAAAAGGGATAAAAAAATTAAACCTAAACTTACTTTTCAAATTATTGTCTAAGATAAGTTAAGAGGCAAAGGCTGATGAATAAGCAAAGAAGTCTATAAGTGACATATTCACGTTAGTTAAGGGAAAAAAAAATGGAGAAATGATTATCACTAGTTCCTTTTATAAACCCAAAGTGATTGAAGATAAACTTAGAAGTATGTGATCCTCAACTTGAAATTACTTGACAATGAAAGTTTGGTTTTATTATTTCAGAAAACAGTGTTTCTTATGTGCTAATCACTTAAAATTGCTGTACATTCATATGCACAACATAGCTTTTGTATAGTTTTTATTTTCCTTTTTGATGAAAAAAATGTGTACCTTCACCTCTGCACCTGTACTTTTAGGTTCTTAATCATATAGTGTATATAATGATATCCATATTCATATTTGACTTTAAAATTTTTAATAGAATCCTCTGACTACTTCTAATTAAGACTGACTGATTTGAGGTCTGCTGCACAGCTGCCATACTAAGATTTCTTTCCATTGTACTCAGGGACAATCCTACTTTTTCTTATGTACTATTATTTTTTTTAACCCATGTGTTTTTATTTATGGAACAAACTTTGCAGAAATTGTTTCAGACCTGGAAAAAATTTTCATTAAGAGCCATGTGGTGGTACACTTCCTATCTTCCATTGTGGAGAACGCTTTACTTTGCACTCACACTTAAAGGTCATTATTCTTCCTTGGTACTCAGTGAGTTCTTTCCATCTGAAGGCCCAAGTCTTCAGCTTAGGGCAGATTTACCTATTATTTCTTTTTTGCCATTCTCTTTTGTTTTTTTTCTGGCATGCTGATTGGACGATATGTCAAGATCACCATCCACAGAAAACCTGACTGACTTTGAATTGGACAAATAGTTTACTTTTCCTATTTGTGAAAAAAGATGAAGTTGGCACTGCAGGACCAGTGGTTCAGTGATATCAAGGACCTAGGCGCCTTCCTTTATTCCATCCTGAGGCTTTCATCCTTATTGTTAACAAGATACGGTGTTGTACTTCCAGGCATCCCGTAAGCATTCCAAGCAGGAAAAAGAGGGAAGGGCAGACAGAGAAAGGGGCATGCTAACCATACTTATACCCTTAAAAAAAAATCTTTCTGGGCCGGCCCCGTGGCTTAGCGGGTAAGTGCGCGCGCTCCGCTGCTGGCGGCCCGGGTTCGGATCCTGGGCGCGCACCGATGCACCACTTCTCCGGCCATGCTGAGGCCGTGTCCCACATACAGCAACTAGAAGGATGTGCAGCTATGACATACAACTGTCTACTGGGGCTTTAGGGGAAAAAATAAATAAATAAATAAAATTATCCTCCTTTAAAAAAAAAAAAAATCTTTCTGAAAACCTTACCCAGTTCCACTTACATGTCATTGGCCAGAACTAAATTTCATGGCCATTTCACTGCAAGAGAGTATATATTTTAGCTAGGCACATTGCCTTCTTGAGCAGAACGGGATTCTGTTCTTAATGAAGAAGGGGAAAATGAATGTTGGGTAGATAATTAGCAATTACATCATAGGTAAATATTAGGTTTCTTGGATCTTTCTTTCATTTCTCTTCATTTACTGTCACATGTTCTCTCTTTTTGTCCTTTTGCTTTGTTCCAGGAAATTTCATTGATTTCTCTTTCTAGATCCATATTTCTGTCTTCAGACACGTCCATTATTTAGCTTGTCTTTTGCACTGTAATTTTTAGCAGTTCATTTTGTTTTCTAATTTCTTTTTCATCAAATCTTATTTTTTCATATATTTTATTGTGGTAAAATATACATAACATAACATTGAGTATTTTAACCATTTTAAGTGTATAGTTCAGTGACATTAAGTACATTCATATTGTACTTAACTATCACCGTCTCCAGAACTCTTTTCATCTTCCCAGACTGAAACTCCGTACCCATAAAATAATAACATTCCCATTCCCTCCTGCCTCAGGCAACCCATATTCTTTCTGTGCCTGTAAATTTGACTATTGTAGTTACCTCTTATAAGTGGAATCATGCAATATTTGTCCCTTTGTGTCTGGCTTATTTCACTTAGCATAATGTCTTCAAAGTTTGTCTATGTTGTAGCACGTGTCAGAATTTCCTTCCTGAATAATATTCCATTTTATGTATGTACCACATTTTGTGTATCTGTTCATGCATTGATAGACACTTGAGTCTACCTTTTGGCTATTGTGAATAATGCTGCTAATGAGCATGGGTACAAATATCTCTTCCCTGCTTTTATTTCTTTTGGATATGTGCCCAGAAGTGGAATTGCTGGATCATATGGTAATTCTCTGTTTAATTTTCTGAGGAATTGCCGTATTGTTTTCCATAATGGCTGCACCATGTTACATCACTACCAGCAATGCGCAAAGGTTCCAGTTTCTCCACATCCTCACCAACACTTGTTATTGTATGTGCTTTTGATAATATCCATCCCACTGGGTATGAAGTGATATCTTGTGATTTTGATTTGCCTTTCCCTGGTGATTAGTGATGTTGAACATCTTTTCATGTATTTATTGGCCATTTGTCTGTCTTCTTTGAGAAATGTCTCTCAAGTTCTTTGCCCATTTTTGAATGAGTTGTTTTTTGTGATTGGGTTGTAGAAACTCTTTATTCTGGATATTAATCCCTTATCTGATACATGTTTGCAAATATTTTCTCCCATTCCATGAGTTGCCTTTTTACTCTGTTGATAATGTCCTTTGATGCGCAAAAGTTTTTAATTTTAATGAAGTCCTAGTTGTCTGTTGTTTTTTCTTGCCTTACTTTTGGTGTCATATCCAAGAAATCATTGCCAAATTCAACGTCAGGAAGCTTTTTCCCTGTTTTTTTCTAAGCATTTTATAGTTTTAGCTGTTATATTTAGGTCTTCAATCCATTTTGAGTTAATTTTTGTATATGGAATAAGATAAGGGTTAATTTCATTTTTTTTGCATGTGGGTATCCCAGTCTTTCCAATACCACTTGTTGAAAATACGGTCCTTTCCTCCTTGAATCATCTTGGCACTGTTATTGAAAATCATTTGAATATATATTTGAGGATTTATTTCTGAGCGCTCTTTTATTTTATTATCTATGTATCTGTCGTATGGCAGTACCACTTTTTTTGATTACTATAGCTTTGTAGTAAGTTTTGAAATCAGGAAGTGTGAGACTTCCAACTTTGTTCCTTTTCAAAATTGTTTTGGCTATTTGGGGTCCTTTGAGATTCCATATGAATTTTAGGATGGAATTTTCTATTTCTGCAAAAGAATCTTATTCTTAATGATATAATCTCCTCTCAGATCTTTCTGAAAGTATGCATTAGAATGTTAAAAAATCTTTTTCTTGTTTCCTGAACTACCTTTGTTCCTCCTGTTTTATCTTGTTCCTTCTCTCTCACGCTTTGTTTTCCTCAAATAGCTGATAATCCTTAACTGCCTGTTGATATTTATAAATGAAGGACTTGATTTATCACTGTAGACAACTTGCATGAATATCCTACACTGCTTTTTTTTTTTTTTAGGAAGATTGGCCCTATGCTAACATCTTTTGCCAATCTTCCTCTTTTTCTTTTTTTTTTCTCCCCAAAGCCCCAGTACATAGTTGTATATCATAGTTGTAGAGTTGTAGCTCTTCTCTGTGGGATGCCGCCTCAGCATGGTGGTGAGCGGTGAGTGGGTCTGTGTCCAGGATCCGAACCAGCGAACCCCGGGCCACTGAAGTGGAGCACTCAAACTTAACCGCCCTGCCACGGGGCTGGCCCCTGTCCTACGCTGTTTCATTGTTTTTATTTTTTTTAATTTATTTATTTTTATTTTTTTGTGAGGAAGATCAGCCCTGAGCTAACGTCCATGCCAGTCCTCCTCTTTTTGCTGAGGAAGACTGGCCCTGAGCTAACATCTGTGCCCATCTGCCTCCACTTGATGTGGGACACTGCCACAGCATGGCCTGACAAGCGGTGCGTCAGTGCCCGCCCGGGATGTGAACCAGGGCCGCCAGCAGCGGAGCGTGAGCACTTAACCACTACGCTACTGGGCCAGCCCCCCACGCTGTTTTAAAGATCTGTTTTGACACCAGATGTCTTTAGTGTTTAATTGGGGGGAGCTTATTGGCAGGCTTTTAGATGTAAATTAGGTGAGCTGGGGGAAGCTGTTGAATTCCATGATTGCCAAACTAAGGAAGGCTTCATTCTGGGGCAGAATGTAAAATCCCTTATAGTATTTAATTTTTATGAGGAGCTGCCTTTTTTCATTTGTTTCTTCTTTCTGTGTTGTGGAGGTTCAAAGTTCTCTTAAACATTGCTTAGTTCCGGAGAGAGCTTTACTTCCTTATCTCAGTTGTTGTGTATACACAGGCCCAACTGTTCTGCAGTAGTCCTATACATAGTTATTCTGATGATTACTCTGTGGCCTGTTCTCCATTGCTGTACTGTTTGTCCTGTCCTGGGAGTATCTTTGGGAAGAACAGCTCTCCCTTCTATAGGAGCCATCTCTTATTCCTATTTTGGATTATAGTTTGTTTTATTTTGGTTTCTTAATCAGAATCTGTCAGCTTGTCAGTTTGCTGAAATTCTGTAATTTCGGATCATTAATAGCACCGTTTTTCCTTGTTTCCAACTCTGCAGGTTTATTTTCCTTTTTCCCTTTCCCTTTTACCCATGTTTATTTTCGTTTCAGTGGTACTTTGAGAAGATGGTGAGATAAATGCATGTGCTCAGTCTGATTTTGTTTATTCAGCACTACTTAATATGTTAGGTAATGTTCCAGGTTCTGTGAATAAGACAGAGGTGTCCTGACTTACATAGAGTTTATATTTTGATGGAGGGACATATTGAGCATATAGTTAAATAAACAACAGATTATAGTAGTAGATTATAGTGGTAGTAGTAGATTCTAGAAAGTAGCTTGGGCTGGGACACTCAGAGGGGGTGACCTATAAATTGATATCTGAAGGAAATAAAGCCTGTCTCATGAAGAGCCTTGGGAAGAGAGCTTTAGGCAGAAGGATTAGCAAGTGCAGAGACTCAAGGGGAAGAAGGAACTTGTTTTATTAAAAGGAAAGCATGTGTAGTGAACAAAGTGGCTGGTAGTGTGAGATGAGATTGGAGAGAGGCGAATATCAGGTCTTATAGGGACTTGTAGTCTTTGGTAAGGAGAGTTGACTTTATTTTAAATTCAGTGAAAAGGTAACGAAAGGTTTTAGAAGGGGAGCCCTACAGTTTTTTTTTTTTTTAAGATAATTTTGGCAGCTCTGTAGGGTATGTATTTGGTTTGGATGTTGCCCATGGAGGTGGAGAGAAATGAAGAAATTGTGGATATTTTTTGCAAGGAATACCTATGGACCTTTGTGATGATATAAGAAGAGGCAAACTGAGTCACAAATGACAAGTTATTTGGCTTGTGCAGCAGGTTGGTGCTGTTTACTAATATAATGAAGGTTGGAGGAGGGAAAATCAAGAGTTTTTATTTATTTATTTATTTATTTATTCACTGAGGAAGATTCGCCCTGAGCTAACATCTGTGCCAATCTTCCTCTATTTTGTATGTGGGTCGCCACTACAGGATGGCTGCCGTTGAGTGGTATAGGTCTGCGCCCAGGTACCAAACCCGGGCGGCTGAAGTGGAGCGTGCTGAATTTAAGGCCACTTAAGGCTGAACACTAGGCCACGAGGCTAACCCAAGAGTTCTTTTTTGATACATTTGAAATACTTGTGAGAGGTTCAAGTGAAGCTGTCTTGTAGGTGGTCTAGAACTTTGGTAAGAGGTCAGAACTGAAAGTATAAATTTGGAGCCATCATAACAATAGTGTTTAGTGTTTTGAGTCTATAGATTATCTAGGCAGAGTGTCAGTAAGAGAAGAGGGCGCTGGACGGAGTCCTAGGGTTTTAATATTAGAGATGGGAAAGAATTTGGGAGAGGAGAAGACAGCAAAGGAGATGGCTGGTGAGATGGGAAACCTAGAGAGCCTGAAAAATCAAGTGAAATAATTTCAAGGAAAAGAGTAGTCATCTTTGTTGAGTTTTTGAGAGATGATATTAAGATTATTAAAGAGAGGTATCTGTTGGATTTGATAACAGAGATTTTTGTCTTTCTTGATGATCAGTTTCGTTGGGTTGGAAACTGTACTGGAGTGGATTGATGAGTGAATAGGAGATGAGAAATTGATACAGAGAAGTTTGGCTGTGAAGCGGTTTGCAGAGATGGGTAGGTAGCTGGAGGAACAAACCTAAATTCAATGTTAAACTTTAAAAGGCATGCTATAAAAAGCTTTACCTATTACTATTTCTTTCAACTTTTTTTCTTTGAAAAATTCTAAGCATACACAAGAGTAGACAGTGGCCAACCCTGATCCATCCACACCCGCGCCTACTCCTTTGCTTGCTTATTATTTTTAAGCAAATTTCATATAATTTCACTTATAAATATTTCATTCTATGTTTTTAAAAGATAGACCTTTAAAAACATAAGCACAATAAAAAATTAACAATAATTCCTTGATATCAAGTATCCAACTGGTGTTGAAATTTTCAGGTTTCTCATAAATGGTCTTAAAGTTTTTAGAAACAGATTCCAAATAAGATCCACACATTGCATATGGGTGATATCTTTTTTAGCTCTCTTTTGATCTATTATTTTCTTTTTTTTCCTTGCAAATTATGTGTTAAAGAAACTACATCACTTGTCCATTTGGATGTGCTGTTTGTCTCTCTATGGACTTTTTTCCTATAAATTGTAATTTGGATCTAAGGACTTGATGAGATTTGATTTTTTTTTTGACAAGACTACTTAATTAGGTAGGTATTCTATCAGGAGGCACGTAAAGTCTGCTTTATCTCTGGTTTTGTGATGTTAGCAGCTGTTGATGTTTAGTACTTACATCCTTTAGTTCATTTCAGGTTGAAAATGGTGATACTCTGATTTGATCATTCCTTCTTCGTTTTTTTAGCTGCAGTAATTCTTAAATGAGAAACTTCTCTTCATTTGCCCTTTAGTTACCCAGTGAGTGGTACAGTTTGAATAGGAAAGGCAGGATAAAGGCTTTATTCTTTCTCTTTATTTAAGTTGTCAAAATAGTGAGTTGGTTCTTTAGTGTTTTCCTATGGTGGCCAAGTAATTTTTGCTTTTGTTTTTGTATTTAATGTCATGTACTCATTTTAAGTATATTTGATATGTTTCAATCTATTACAGTTATTGTTTTTATTGATGCTCAGATTGTCCTATAATGGTCAGTGGGAGCCTCTTCAAGTTAGCCCTTGAGTCCTTTAACAAGACCCCAGTTGTCTTTGATAACTTTCTTGCAATTGGGAATAATTAAATGTTCTTGCATCATCTGGTATATGTCTGATCTGAGACCTGGAATTAACTAATTCTCCAAAGATGTGGTATATGAAAATAGCTTAGATATTTTACTTAAAATTTTTTTATTTTATTTTACAGTAGCCTATTAAGCATACTTATTTTAGTCTTTTAAATTGTTCCCTTTAGTTCTTGGGATATGATTGTTCTTATTTGTTTTGCCTCTTTACCACCATGATTTTAGGCATTTGGGAAATTCTCTTTCTTGCTTTTGAGTTCAGGTACGTATTAAAGCAAATTTTTGTTTTTGTTTTTTAGTTTGTTGTTTGTCTTATCCAACATTTTGATTTGTTTGGAGTGAGATGGGTGGCTTCTTGCATTTATCAATTAAATCACTATATTATCTAAAGTTCTCCTGTTGCTATTCCAGTTAAAGATTAACATGCTCTTAGAATGTCAGAGATGACCTCATCTAGACCTCATCTGTGGCTAACGTGAAAACTGCTTGCTTCCCTTGTTTTTATATTTTCTATGGATGCTTTCTGTTTGCTTTTTATTGGTAACCTTACTATATTATGGTTAAGATCAGTTTTGCTTCTGCATATTTGACATAGTTCAATCTGTAATTTGGGTAGAGGGCAAAAAGAAATGGAATTTTTTTTTCCTTTTCCAATACTTCACTGTTTTTAATTGGAAACAGAAGGAAAAAGGCAGGAAGGTTGCTGTGAAACTGGGTGAACTTAAAGGGGCTGAAATTAAAGGTGCCAAATAAAGAAACTTGTCTTCTGTTTCAAGATTCCTCCTACCTCATGTGTTGATGTGGATCTGAATTCTGTTGAATTTCTTTTTTTCCTAAGTGTGTGTGAGGGACATAGATGTTACGGTTATAGTTTTATAAAATATGCCAGGCAGCAAACTCTAGTGCTATTTAGAAAGAAAAAGAAGAAGACAATGAGAACTTGGACCAACAGTTCTTGCTAAGCCCTAAAATATATCACTTTTATTCATCCGTACAGAAAACAAGCATGAGGCCAAGAGGAGGCGAACAGAGAGAGTTAGGCGAGAGAAGATAAATTCTACAGTAAATAAGGATTTAGAAAACAGAAAGAGATCTCGAAGTAACAGCCATTCAGATCATATCAGACGAGGAAGAGGAAGACCTAAAAGTGCATCTGCCAAAAAACATGAGGAAGAAAGAGGTATGAATAAATCCAAGCAGTTTCTTTTCCCCAATATTAAATTTTTCTAAGATCTTAAGTAGATAGTAGTGAAGAAAGTGTTTGGTAGGCATTGAACTCCTGGACTTAAAATCACAATCATATTTTAGTTTGAAAGCATTTCCTCTAAAGTAGATGCTTGTTAAGAATTAAATTTAATTCTTACTGGAAAACTAAAGGCTTAAATTAGGTAAAATTCACCTTGCTATAAACTGATTGATAGAGTTCAGAGATAATAATTTGTATATGACATCCTGGAGAAGCCTGTTAAAATGGTTGTACTTTTTTTGTAAGATAAATCGGTTCTGTTAAGACTTATTTCAAACTGTTATACTGTGTGCTTTAAAAATTTACAATTGAAAGTGTTCTTCAGTATGAATTTTTAGCTTGCTCATTGCGTCCTCCCTACTTTGAAGCAGCTTTTAGATAGGTGAATTCTTCTTGGTCCAAAATGTATTTATATTTCTCCTTACATGTCTTCTTTCTTCTGATAAGTAGTGTGTCTACCAATAACTTGTTTTTAACTAAAACTTTGGCGTCTCTTCTTCTTTGGTTTATACATCTTTTAAAAAACTTTTTATCATGGAAAATTTCAAAGATTACACAAGAGTAGAGAGAATAGTATAATGAACCCCCATGTGCTCATGAATATCTTTTTAAAATGGAGACTTTCAGGCCAGTTATTAGTGAAAAAAAAGGATAGTTGCTCTTTATAATTCTTTAAAAACCCCTAAATAATTTCATCTTCAGTGAAATGCATTATAATTTCTTATGTTATTTGTGAGTTATGCTTTGCTTTTTCAGGTATTCAGTCTTAGTTATTCAAGTAGTCAAGCATAAATGTAAATTTCTCTTATTTTAGACATTGAGAATTTTTTACCTGGTCACCATTTCTGTCTGCTTTTTGTGCTTTTATTTGAATAAAGTTACTACTATTGGGGAAAATAACTTCACTGGTATAGCTGTCCCTAGATTTTATCAAAGTTAAAGATTTCTTGGGGGCAGGCCCGGTCGCACAAGCAGTTAAGGGCGCGCGCTCCGCTGCGGTGGCCTGGGGTTCGCCGGTTTGGATCCCGGGCGCGCACCGACCCACTGCTTGGCAAGCTGTGCTGTGGCAGCGTCCCATATAAAGTGGAGGAAGATGGGCACGGATGTTAGCCCAGGGCCAGTCTTCCTCAGCAAAAAAAAGAGGAGGATTGGCAGATGTTAGCACAGGGCTGATCTTCCTCACACACACACAAAAAATTTCTTAACATTGTATGGCCAAAGGAATAGTGTTTATGTTGTATTTGGCTATATCCTATGAAGATTGTACTTAGATACTCCTTAATTCCTTGGGTAATTTTATTGTTTTTTCTTTTTCCTTCTATTATGCTGCTCTTCCAGAGAGTTTGAGTTATTTTCTCAGTTTGAATGTGCTTCTTTAACAATGGGATGATCATAAAATCTATGCAAAAGACTGTTTCAGAAGGAAACTAGGTAAAGAAAAGTCAAAGAGAAAAAAGAAAAGGGAAATACTGCTTGGCCTAGAAAACAGAACATTCTTTTCAGTTGAGGTAAAGGGAATATAACCCAAAGAATGGAGAAGGAATGCTTCTGGTAGTGGTTGAGAGAAGATGAGAAAACAGATAATGACAGTGTTTTAGTCAGGGAAATGAAGTCTATATAGTTGTGCTAGGTCTTGATATATGCAGGTTTGAACTTTTATTTCATGTTAACTTGAAAAAAGAAGCATTTATTTGGCTGTAAATTTTTTCAAGGTATTTTCAGTTTATTATGGAAAAGTTTTAAGAAAGCTAGTTCTAGAGTAAGATATGCTTTTAATTTATTTGCTTTTATTACAAACAGGAAAGTGCTCAAGGCAATTTTTGTAGAATAAACTGGAATCTCTTAATGTAGGCCCAGGGGGCTGAGTAAACTTTTCTGTGAAGAGCCAGATAATAAATATTTTAGGCTTTGTGGGCCATACAGTCTCTGTCACAGCTACACTGCTCTGTCCTTGTAGCTGGAAAGCAGCCATAGACAGTATGTAAATGAATGGGCATGGCTGGGTTCCAGTAAGACTTTATAGAATCAGGTTGTGGGCCAAATTTGGCCCCTGGGCTGTATTTCTGCCAACCCTTAAGGCAGACCATGTTCTCTAAATATAATACGGGATAGGAAATATGAACTTCTGAAATGTCTATATATTTTAGAATCAAGTTTTTTGATATGCTTCTTAGTGTTAAGTAGCTATTTAGTTTAATTCAGTTTGTATTGATTCCCTGCTCATAGGGCAATTGAAAAATTTGAAGCAAACTTTACCTTTATTTTAGTAAGGAAAACCTGACAATATGTCTAAAAACATGTTTTTAATTGACTTTATTGTTTCCCATATTTTGAAAAAGAATAGGAAGAAGAAAGAATGGAAGAGGAAAGCTTGTTAGACATCTAGATAATAAATAATAAAAACAAACCATTAAACTTAGCAATTTTTGGTTGGTTTAAGATAAGTCTTTATATTAGATGTGGGGAGTACGATTATTCTGGATATTAGTAATGTAGGAGTGACATTTTAACTGATGAAAATATATTGGGCAATTCTGAATATTTTATTAGTGGACATAAAGAATTAATGTAGACTTCAAGTTAAAGATGGTGAATTGAGTAAGCACATCTAGTTCTGCATCCTACTCAAATCCTAGTAAAATGACAGTAAAGGGATTTTTTTTTAAAAGGGCAAAACCCACAAGGACAAGGAATGGGAGAAGCAGCAAAATTCCAGAAAGTGAAAACTGCTTTAACAGACCCATGAAACCTAATTGTAAGCTCCTTTGGGGAAGACTAAGAAAGAAACTGATTTTTATTACACAACTGCCTTATGGTCAGGAATTTGTGCCTCAGTTATGTCTGAAAGTGTAGAGGTAAAGGTGAGGCTAAAATGAACAAGATTGTTTGGAAGTCTACTTTTTAATAGCCCACTAGGGCTGTTTACCTCATCCTCCCTCCAAGTTTATCCTTTGGAAGAGATACGATAAAACAGTCTCTGGTCTAGGGAACATCAGGCATCAATGAGGGCAGGGATACTATATTAAGATCAGAAAGATTAGGTGAAAATTGGAGATAATAAATATTGAGTTCTCCAGTCAGGCTTATTTTATGTCTTTCAGGTCAGAGACTAGAAGTATCTTCTCTAGGGATTCTGAAGAGCACAAGAGAAAAGGCCTAAAATACAGATACATTCGTTAGGGATTTCACAAAGAAATGGCCCAGTCAGATCATCCTGAAGTGATGACCACAGTCAAGCTCCACATATGTGCATGAGCTAATTAGCTTTTTTGTTCCCACTCCCAAATATGAGCACATTACCAAAAATTACCCAGATATACGGAAGAAAGCATCTAGTATGAAAAGCTAAGACCAAATCAACAGGGGAAAAGAATAATTTCGATAGAACAAGTTTTTGCAGGGAGAAGAAAAATTAAAACTATCGTTAATATTCTTAGCAAGAGAAGATATGGTAGCCATGAAACAGGAATAAGATATTTAAAAGGAAATTGCAGATATCAAGAAAGTACCTGGAAAATGAACTTTAAAATATGAATCTCAAAAAAAAAAAAATGTATATATATATATGTGTGTGTGTGTGTTCATGTGATTTGCAGAAATGAAAAACTTTAACAGAAGGCTTATAGACAAAATTGAAGAAATGTAGCAGAACATAGAGGAGTAGGAAAAGCGATGAAAAAAATAAAATGGGAAGGATAAGAAATTTAGAGGACCAGTTTGAGGTCAACATCTATAAATAATTGACTTTGCAGAAAATGAACATAGAAGATGGTGGAGACAGAAGTCATCAATGAAATAATTCAAGAAATTTTCCCAAACCTGAAGGACAATGAGTTTCCATATTGAAATGGCCCACCAGATTCCCAGCCCAATGGATGGTTAAAAGTAGAGATTATGCCAAAGCATATCATCATAAATCAGATCTCTTTGGTTAAAGGGAAAATCCTTGAAGTGTTCAGAGAAAAAAGAGAGAAAAGAATCAAATGATATTGGAATTAACACAGTGGGAAAAATACTACCCAGCCAGGAACAAACTACTTATATAGGAGCAGCATCAGTGAATTTTGAAAACATGTTGAACGAAACAAACTAAACACAAAACAGTTCATACTATATGATGCCATTTATATGAAGTTCAAGAACAGGCAGAATGAATCTGTGGTGGTAGAATCAGAACAGTGGTTGCTGGTAGGGTGAGGAGGGATTGGCTGGAAAGGAGCGTGAAGAATTTTGTATATCTTGATTGTGGTGTGTGGGTTACATGAATGTATGTGTTTGTCAGAGCTCATCCACTTGTACACTTAAGATCTGTGTTTGTTTCACTGTATGTAAATTGAGCAGTAATTTAAAAAATAATATAAAAAAGGGTGTTGGGTTTTCTTAACAGTGGCACCGGTAGTTAGTTGGCAGACAATTTTTTGCCTTCACGATCCTGAGAAGAAATCTACGAGTCTTTGGTCAACCACACTATGAGTTAGTGTGAAGATAGGCTAAAGACGCTTTCTGACATTTAGGGTCTCAAAAAATTTGCTACCCCTACTCCCTTTTTCAGGAAGCTACTGCAAGATACATATCATCGAAATGAAGAGATAAACCAAAAAAGTATCCTGGGATCCGGGCCATGGGGTCCAACTCAAGAGAGAGATGAAGAGAATCTGCAGCATGATGTTGAGAGATTCAAGATGACAATTGTGTAATAGACCTAGAAAACAAACATTTCAGATTGGAGCACATCAGAAGACTTGGAGAGATTTCTTCAAGAAGATAAAATTGATGTCATACCTAATATGTGTAAAAATTCTGAAAGATTTATACAACTAGGAGAGAGTTTGGGTTCAGTCAGTAATGAAAACTAAGCAAGTGAAAAGAGAGAATCTCTTCAGGGAAAACAATGTGCAGGAAAAGTAAAATCACTTACATAGTCAGAATAAGGTAAACATTGAATATTCATCTCACCGAAATTGTGATATGACTATAACAGGAAGAGTGTGGTGGAGCAATAGATGGAAAACAATAAAATCCTAATTTTCCATGGTGGAAAGTTGATTAATAATGCCTAAAAGCAAAAAACTAAGTAACATCATATAAAAAATATTAGTGATAACAGATGTAAAAACAAAAAGGAACAACTGAAAGAAAAAGTAGTTGCATTTGGAGAGTGGAAAGTGTGTATGGGGTAGGAGGACTTCTGTTTTTGTAACAAGTTTGGTAAAAATGATTTGACTCTAAATTATATGCGTGTTTACCTTTGATTAAAAAGTCAAAACAAAATAAAAAAACAGACAAAGTAGAATCATAATAGATCGTGAAAAAATTTGGAAAAATGTACACAAAGATGTTAATTGATTTTAGCTGGCTCATGAGAAAATAAAAGATGATTTTTATTTTCTTTTTTGTTTTTCTGTAATTTTCAAATTTCTACCATGAACTTGGATTACATTTGTAATCAGCAGGAGAAAAAATAGAAATAAATGTTGGTTATTCTTATTTTCTGTAACAGGGCTAAGGTGAAGAAGTTAATATATTCATAAAGGTACCCTTGATGTTCAGGAGGGGCCATCTTTAGGGTGAGAAGATTCATTTTGACTGAGGCAGTGAGCTCATAATATCGAGAGAGAAATATTTGAGATTTCTTAGAAAAATTATGTAGATGTTAGACTGCGTGTGTAGAAATACATATCATCTCCATTTAGTCTTAGAATTTAGTTCATGGCATTTCAATAACGCCTTTGTGTAATTTTTCAAAAATTTCCGTACAGTAGCATAATACCTTATAACACTTAATGTGCATTGTAGTATTATGTATAATATTTATTGTAATTTAAAGAAATACTTGAAAGCTTTGTTTTTTAAAAAGAATTACTGCATCTGCTGCCTTTGTATTAAACTTTCCCTTTTTCTTTTAACAGAGAAACAGGAAAAGGAAATTGACATCTATGCTAACCTCTCTGATGAAAAGGCTTTCGTGTTTTCAGTCGCCTTGGCAGAAATAAATAGAAAAATTATCAATCAAAGACTTATTCTCTGATATTTGTCTGCAAAATGTGTTGAAACTTTCTTCAGGATTACATCAGCAAATTCTCAAACAGTTATGGACTCTCAGGAGCATTCTGACTGCATCAGTAAGGGCCATTCATTGTTTTTTTCCCCCTATCGTTTAGCCTGTGCCACACTTTGGGAGCAAAGCTGTAGGCTTGGACTATTCTGGGATTTCCTTGTCTACCAAGGAGTATTGTCAGTGTTTTGTGTTTGGGATATAAGTAAGTGTATTTACAACACCCCCCCTGCCCCCCCCCCCCAAAAAAAGCTGGATGGCTATTAAAGGATAAAGGAGTAGGGGTGGGAGTGGAAGTGTGAAAACTAGGGAGATAAAATGCTTAATAGTTTTCAGGTTTGTCACCAGAGATGCAATATTTTAAATACTTTGAGAAAGAGTGACTTTTAAAAGTATATATTTCAGATTTTCAGCACTAACAGATTGCGTATATACAGTTCAATTACTTTTACTAGATTGGCAATTGATATTTTATTGAATGGGAATTAAGAATATGAACTGTAAATTTTGTCTTAAATTGATTTTTTTCTTGGCCTTTATTTTTATGACTTAAGGTATGAGTTTTATTTTGGGAGATACTTTCTAGACAGTTTGGAACTTTGGGTGCTATATGAAGAAAAACATGTAAGGATATATCATACTGTAGATAAAAACATCTTGTTTTCTTGAATGTAATTTATTTATTGGTTAAAAAAAAAAACTTTTCTGCTCTCAAGATGGTGCCTGTTAACCTAAACATAAAATATATTTATTACATGCAAAATACTTCTTAGATAGCCACTTTTAAGCAGTAATGTTTTATCTAAATGGATGTTCATTTATACATCCTGATAATATTTAAATTGTTACTTAACCTCACTCTGGAAGGAAAAAATAAACTTTAATATTGAAACTAATAGATTAAATAGTGTGGTATAAGCTTTTTGTTCTAGTGAAGTTTGTGAAGTATATTTAACTTCTTAATTTTTCTAGTGTTAAATGATAACCATTTATAGTTGATTTATTTTATACTAAATGTTTTTGCATTTTTGCATATCAATTTAATGATGAACGTATTCAGACTTGACAATAGCTTCCCTTATTTTAAGTACCCACCATCCCCCAAATGTGTTTGGAAGTCCTGAAGCCTTAGTAGGGAAGGTAGTCATCGGTTAGACTTGGCCCTTACTTAAGAGAATTTCCATTTCAGTTTCCACAGTAGCATTGTCAGCTTCATCATGCATCTCTCATCCATCACTTCCCAAAAGAAAAAAGGTTTACATTTTTTTTCTACTTTATTTAAATGGTAGCCAGCAGAGGGAGCTTAAGAGGTACTCTAGGTAGAATGTAGAATTTCCCTAAGAATTCCTTTTCTCTCACTCCCCATATTTACCTGCAGGTACTCCTTACAGTTATCATGTATGCATTTTAAAAGCCCTAGTAGTTGAGTTTATTCCCAACAATGCTAATGTGATTTTATTTTTGAAATGTAGTATAAGAAAATGGATTTCATTTTGAGGGAAAAAACCGTGAAGATGATTAATATCTAAAAATGCTTGTGAACGTGTATATGTCCTCAGAAAAAGCAAGAATAGCTTGTGGAGTAGGTGTCTCTTTAAACAATTATTGATCTCTGGGGCCGGCCGGGTGGCATAGCAGTTAAGTTTTCGTGTTCCACTTCGGCGGCCAGGGGTTTGCAGGTTCGGATCCTGGGCCCAGACCTACGCACCGATTATCAAGCCATGCTGTGGCGGCATCCCATATAAAGTAGAGGAAGATGGGCACAGCCCAGGGCCGATCTTCCTCGAAAAAAAGAAAAGAATTATTGATGTCAGAGTCTATTCATTTAAAGCTGAAGACCCTTAGAGGAAAGTCATGTTAAAATAGTCACTGGATACAATAAGGGAGGAGACTAGTGACTAGGCTGGAGCTTGTAGAAAAGTAATTTATTTCAGATGCTAATAATGTTAAATCATTGGCTTATGTAAAAAGTTCTTTGGCAGAGAGACAAATTAGGCTTCCCGTGTTTGTGATGTAACCTATTGAACCAATTTCTCTAGAAATTATATTCTCTGATAGATATGTTTATAAGCTATCTCATAAAGCTGAATCTGTCTAGGCATGTTGCACTGGTTTCAGAAAATATTACTTTGTCAGTGGTGTTGAAGAAATCTCTCTCACCAGCAGATGTCCTAAGAACATATAATTATGGTAATTTAGTTACATAATGCAAAGTTTGTTCTGCTCTAATATGTATAAATGATATGATTATTCAGGATGTCCTGAAATGATTCCATAATTAGATTAGGTCTATTGAAGATACGTTCATTCTTTAATGAGAGCAAGATTAAATAAAAGTTATTTGAGAGCTGTTAGGCTAAACTATACAAATTTGTATGTTTACCTCCCCACCCAATCCCATGATATTCCAAAATGTTTTGGGGGGGCATTAAATGCTTGAGATTGGATTTTGTTTGTTTTTTTAAAAACATGAACATTTCTTATATTTTTATGGGCAGGGAAGCCTTAAGTTGTGTTTAAATGTATGTTATCTAAAAAGTAAGAGAAATACTGTAAATTATTCCTCTGTAACAATCAGTGGAAGTGATCAAATAGTTGAGGCAGTTTATATTATGATGAAATAAAATTTAAAATTACAAATAACTTAAAAATTCAGCCAGAGTAAATTCACATTTCTTTAAATTTCAGAAATACTTTTAAAAATAATGGTTGGTATGGTGTGACATCTGTGTTTCTTCCTAAAAGTAATAAGTGTTTTATCTGAGATAAGAATTCAAATTGAAAAGTATTTGACTTTCTAAGCTCTGGTAATTGCACTTGATTCTCTAATTCTGACTGTAAAAATGTCTTAGCAGTATATTTAATTTTTACTTTCCTCTCAACCTGCATGTTTATCCTTTAAATTTGGAGAAATTAAGCTCTTTACATACTTCATATGAAAATATTCATCAAATTTGTTTGAATCTTCATGTAAAAATATGCTCTAGATACAAGTAGTCACACTGCCAAATTGAATGTGTTCTTCCCTAAAACATTTTCTCTATCATTCTTTGAAACTCCTTCTTTAAAATTATTTCCATTTTACCTTCTGATTTTGATTTGGTATCTTATTTTCTTGCTAATTTTCTTTAAATTTCACTAGCGTTTTCTATTTTTTTAGCCTTTTATATTTTTTGTAAATGAATTATTTCAATTTTTAAGTTTTTTCTGTGTAGCTTTTTTTTTCTCTTACTACTGTTATTATAAGCTTATTTTTACATTTGGAGAGAGAGATATATATATTTATCTATCTGTCTGTATACACACAAACACACTGTTTATTTTTTTACCATTTCTAGTTATTCTTTTGTACTATTTTTACCCACTTAGTTTATTAGTAGTGTTCATCGCTGAAATGTTAGAACTATAATAATGAGTATCCTAACATACAAAGTGAACTCTCCAGAATGAAAAGTATGAGACACATGATAGAAATTTTAGGCTGGACCAGAATAATTCTTTTTACCACGGTCAGAAATTTTCCTTCTTATTATTAAGGAATCTATTTTATTCTCTTATTGTTGAGGGTCCCCCCCCCTTAGTGTTTTATCAGTTTACAATCTGTTTGCCTTTTATTTCTTTTCCTTGCCTTACTGCAGTGGCAAGGACTTCAGTACAGTGTTGAAAAAGAATGTGAGAGAGGAGATCCTTGACTTGATTCCAGTCTTAAGGGGGAAAATATTCAGTCTTACACCATTAAGTATGATGTTAACTGTAGATGTTTATTGTAGAATACTTCCTTATCATATTGAGGAAATGCCCCTCTGTTCCTGTTTTCTGAGAGTTTTTTTTTAATAATTATTTATTTATTTATTTATTTTTCCCCCAAAGCCCCAGTAGATAGTTGTGTGTCATAGTTGCACATCCTTCTAGTTGCTGTATGTGGGACGTGGCCTCAGCATGGCTGGAGAAGCCGTGCGTCGGTGTGCGCCCGGGATCCGAACCTGGGCCGCCAGCATCGGAGTGCGAGCACTTAACTGCTAAGCCACGGGGCTGGCCCCTGAGAGTTTTTATCATTAACAGATGTTGCATTTTGTCAGACAGTTTTTCCATATAAGTGGATATGACCTTTTTTCCTTAGAATGTTAATATAATGGATTACATTGATTTTTGATTATTGAAGCCAGCCTTGCATTTTTGATATAAACCTTACTTGGTTCTGTTGTATTATTATTTTTATATATTGATGAATTCAACTTGCTAATAGTTTGTTGAGAGTTGTTTTACATGTGTTCATGAAAGATGTTGAACTATAGTGTTTTTGTATTGTCTTTATCTGGCTTGGGAATCAGGTGATAACTGGTTTCATATAATGAGTTGGGAAATATTTCATCATTTTTCATTTTCTGGAAGAGATTGTGTAGAATTAATGTTATTCTTTAAATGTTTGGTAGAATTTGTTGTTGAAACCATTAGGGCCTGGAGTTTTCTGTTTCAAAAGGATTTTACTATGGATTCAATTTCTTTAATAATTGTTGAACAATTCCAATTATCTATTTCTATTAGGGTGAGTTTTGGTAGTTTTGTGATTTTTGAGGAGTTGGTCCATTTCATCTAAGTTGTTGAATCTCTGTGTCTAGAATTGTTTGTAGTATTCCCTTATCTTTTTTATGTTTTGGGGGTCAGTGATATTCTCTCCTTCGTTCCTGATACTAGTAATTTGTGTCTTCTCTATTTTTTTTTTTTTTTTTTTTTGGTCAGTCTTAGTAGAGGTGTATTGTATTGCTTTTTCAAAGAACCAGCTTATGGTTATTGATAGTCTCTGTTTTCTGTTTTAAGTTTCATTAATTTCTGCTCTTTGTTTCCTGCCTTCTGCTTGCTTTGGATTTATTTGCTCTTTTTTTCTGGTTTCTTATGGTGGAAGCTTAGATTGTTGATTTTAAACTTTTCTAACTGAAGCATTTAATGCCATAAATTTGCTTTTAAGCACTGTATTTTCTTTATCCCACAAATTTTGTTGTGCTGTATTTTCATTTTGTTCAGTTCATAATATTTTCTGATTTTCCTTGATATTTCTTGTTTAATTTCCAAGTGTTTGAAGGCTTTTCCAGTTATCTTTCAGTTATTGATTTTTGGTTTAATTTCATTGTCATCAGAGAACATATTTCATATGATTTCAGTTCTTTTAAAATTATTAGAGTTTGTTAGGACCTAAGATACGATCTATCTTGCTAAGTGTCCACATGCACTTGAAAAGAATGTGGATTCTGCAGATACTGTTCAGTTCTGTATCTTTGCTGATTTTCTGCTGGTGTTATCCATCACTGAGAGAGATGTGTTGAAATCTCCAGCTATAATTATGGATCTGTCTATTTCTCCTTTTAGTTCTGTCAGTTTTTGCTTCATGTGTTTTGAAGCTCTGTTTTTGGGTACATAAATATCTAGGATTGTTATATCTTCTTGGTGAATTGACCCTTTTATTATTAAATAATGTCTGTCTTATTCCTGGTAATTGTCTTTGCTCTATAATGCTTGGTCTGATATTAATACCTTATAACCAGTCCACTTTTCTTTTGATTAGTGTTTATGTGGTACATCTTTTCCATCCTTTTACCCTACCTCTATCATATTTGAAGTGAATTTCTTGTAGAGAGCATATAGTGGTTCATGTTTTGATTTTTCTGACCATCTCTGTATTTTAGTTGGTTTATTTAGACCATTTGTATTTAATTATTTATATTTTGATTTTAGATCTGCCATTTTATTATTTGTTTTCTATGTGATTTCTCTTTTATATTCTTCTGTTTCCCTTTTCTTGCCTTTTTTTTTTGGATTTCTTCAGCATTTACTAGTATTCTATTTTATCTGTTTCATTTTTTGAGTATATCTCCTTGTATAGTTTTTTAGTGGTTGCTCTAGGTATTACCCTAAACAGACTTAACCTTTAACAGTTTACTTAAATCTATATTTTACCAGTTCAAGTGGAGTGTAGAAATCTTATCAGAAATTTATATCCCATTACCTTTTCCTGTTATAGTTGTCCTGTAAATTAGAAAACCCATTGGACAGTGATTTATATTTTGCTTACAACTATTGTACAGACCTATTTTTAAGAACTCAGCAGCCCATTATATTTGCCTGGATATTTATCATTTCTCTTGCTCTTCCTTAATTCCTGATGTTCTGAGTTTCAAGTGGTATCATGTCCTTTCCACCTGGAAAACTTCTTTTAGCCTTTCTTTTAAAGCTGATCTGCTGGCAATTAATTCTCATAGTTTACCTTCATCTGAGAATGTCTTTATTTTGCCTTAATTCATGAAAGATACATTTACAGGATATAAAATTCTAGGTTGACAGTTTTTTTCTTTCAGCACATTAAAAATTCTATCACTTCTTTCTGGCCTCCATGGTTTCTGGTGAGGAATATGCAGCCATTCAAATAATATTTCATCTATATGAAACATTATTTTTCTGTGGCTGCCTTCAGGAGTCTTTTCTTTGTCCTTTTTATCAGTTTGATTATGGTGTGTCTGGGTGTGGATTTCTTTGGGTTTATCCTATTTGGGTTTGCTGAGTTTCTTGAAAATGTAAGCACATATCTTTCTCCAAATATGTGAAGTTTTCAACTATTCAAATATTTTTTCTGTTCCACCTCCTTTCTCCCCTATGTCTGAGACTCCAATGATGCAAATGTTAGAGTTTCTGGTATTGTCTCACAGATCCCAGAAGCTCTGTTCATTAAATTTCAGTCTTTTTTTTTCCCCCTCTATTCAGATTGGATAATTTCTATTGATCTATCTGAAGTTCGCTGACTCTTTCCCTTTCGATCTCCATTCTACTAAGTCCATCCAGTGAATTACATATTTTTACTTTTGTATTTTTTATTTCTTAAATTGCCATTTGTTTTTTCTTTATATCTTCTATTTCTTTCTTGAGACTTTCTATATTTCCATTTGTTTTAAAACTATTCACCCTTAGCATATGGTTATAGTAGCTGCTTTAACATCTTTCTCTGGTTATTTGTGTCATGTTGTGATTGGTTTCTGTTGATATTTGAGTTAATATTTTCTTGGTTCTTCGTATGCCAAGTTATTTTGAACTTTATCCTTGACATTTTGAATATTGTGTGTGAACCTCTGGATAACTACAGATAATCCTGATTTTGGTTGTGTCAGTAGGCAGTCAGCCTGGTTAGGTTCAGGCTGCACGTTCTGATGTCCTCTGTGAGCTGTGGTTCCAGTATCAGTTCAGTTTCTAAGTGTCTGTAGTACTGTTTGGATCAGTGCTGCATGTGTGCTACCCAGTGGTTAGTATGGGCCTGGGCAGTAGTCTACCCGGTAGCTCACTTCTCAAAACTTGTGCTGTTATTTAGGGTCAGATCCATGTATGCACAGCTCAGAGTAGAGCCCAGTAATTCAGACAACTTTATGGGATTGCACTCTTCATTTTCCTACTTTTCACACTCTCCCTGACACTTTCTGGCTCCCTAGGGCCTCCCTTCCCAGTCCTTCATTGAGAAAGCTGAGGCTTAATTTCCCCTCTCTGCTGTACACTCCCTGTGACTGCGTCTGTGGCCAAGATGTGACAAGATACGGGGGGAAGAAAAGCAATGGGGATTTGCCCATGCCCTTGGGATCATAGCTTTTCTGGTCAGAGAGGAGGGATCCACTCTGAACCCTCTGGGATTTAGGTGCCTTCCCAGATATGGCTGCTGTGGTATTATCTGGGGTCCAGGGTGGTAGAAAGGGGAGAAAATAAGAAAAACAGAAGAGACATAGCCCACTCTTTTTGACCTTTAGGAGTCCCGTTTCCCATTCTTCATATCAGAAAGGGAGGGCTTCTCTTGGCTCCTTCTGTGTGTGCACATTTCTGTGTTTCAGGCTGCCTTTTGGTCTAGGCCAGGCAATAACTTAGGAAAAAGAATTAAAAAGCCTTTGAGGGGCCGGCCCGGTGGCGCAAGTGGTTAAGTGTGCGCGTTCTGCTGCGACGGCCCGGGGTTCGCTGGTTCGGATCCCGGGTGCGCACCCACACACTGCTTGGCAAGCCATGCTGTGGCGGCATCCCATATAAAGTGGAGGAAGATGGGCACAGATGTTAGCTCAGGGCCAGTCTTTGTCAGCAAAAAAAAAAGAGGAGGATCGGCAGGTGTTAGCACAGGGCTGATCTCTTCACATGCGCGCGCGCGCGCGCGCACACACACACACACACAGCCTTTGCGAGTTCTGTGGAATTTAGAATTCTCGTCTGCTTTCCCAATCTGCCTATTACCATTTACATTTCAGAGTCCTCACTTACGTGCTCCACGTATTCTGTCCAGGATTTAAAGTTGTATTCAGTGAGAGAAACATGTACTTACTCTATCTTCCCTGGAATTGGAACCCCACAGTTTTTGTTTTAAATTCAAATAAGATCCTACTGTCACTGCCTGTAATATGTCTTAGAGTTCTTCCCATGTCTCAAAGTTTTTTACTTTGGAACTTGATGAAGATAAAGGAAGATTTTGTTGAGTTAACTGGACTTGCTCCATAAATGAGAAATAGAAAATTTACATACTCATATGCATGGATAAATATAGCTAAAGGATAATATAATAGATTAAGGAACCAATTTGTAATTATTCCTTACCAAGAAACTAGTGATAATTTTTGACTGTGGTAAAAAGACTTATTCTGGCCCAGCCTCTATTACATAACTCATGCTCTTGATTCTAGAGTGTTTGCTTTTTATGTTAGGATACTCATTGTACTTGTGATCTTTGAGCAATGGACAGAATTGTTGCCCTCCAACATGCTTTGCAAAATGGTAGCTGTGTGATGCTGCCACTCTAACCTGAGTGTTCAGTGCATCCCTTTGGCATCAGTGTTCTCTGTGGCAGTGGTCTTCAACCTGGGAAATGAAGAGACTTTCCAGGGGGATACACAGGTACTGATAATTTTTTTAACACTTTTATTGAGATATAATTCAAATACCATATGATTCACCCAGTTAAAGTGTACCTTTCTGTTGTTTTTGGTATGTACCATTGCTTTAAGAACTTGTGGTAATATATGCGTAACAAAATTGGCCATTTTAACCATTTTTAAGTGTATAATTCAGTAGCATTAATTACATTCAGTGGCACCCACTGCCACTATCTGTTTCCAAAAGTTTTTCAT
Organism: Diceros bicornis minor; assembly: GCF_020826845.1. NCBI lineage: Eukaryota > Metazoa > Chordata > Mammalia > Perissodactyla > Rhinocerotidae > Diceros > Diceros bicornis. The sequence continues at coordinate 734,697 of NC_080771.1, read as the reverse complement.
CACCCCAAATAGAAACTCGAACTATTCGGCAATAACTTCCCATTTCTCCTTCCCCTAGCTCCTGGTAAGCTTTAATCTGCTTTCTGTCTCTCTGAGTTTGCTTATTCTAGATGTTTCATATGAGTGCAAGTATATAATATTTGTCCTTTTGCCTCTGGCTTATTTCACTTAGCATAATTTTTTGAAGGCTCATCCATGTTGTATCATATATCAGAACTTCATTCCTTTTTATGGCTGAATAATATTACATTTTATGTATAAACTACATTTTCGTTTATCTGTTCATTTGTTGATGGATACTTGGGTTCTATCTTTTAGCTTTTGTGAAAATGCTGCAGTGAACATTGACATACAAGGATGTATTGGAGTCCCTCTTTCAGTTCCTGTGGTTATATACGTAGGAGTGGAATTGCTGGATCATATGGTAATTTTATGTTTAGATTTTTGAGGAACTGCCAAACTATTTTCCACAGTGGTAACTAGCTGCACCAGTTTACATTTCCACCAGTAATGTGTGGGATTCAGCAATTTCTCCGTGTCCTTGCCAGTGTTGGTTTTATTTTATTGTTATTATTGCTGTCCTAGAAGAAGTATCTCATTGTAGTTTTGATTTGCATTTCTCTAATGACTGATGATGTTGATTATCTTTTCATATGCTTATTGGCCATTTTTATATCTTTGGAGAAATGTCTATTCAGGTGCTTTGCCCATTTCAAATTGGGTTGTCTTTTTGTTGTTGTAGGAGTTCTTTATATATTCTGCATATTAAAACCTTATCAGATATGTGATTAGCAAATATTTTCTGCCATTCTGCAGGTTGTCATTTGATTTTCTTGATAATGTCCTTGGTGCACAAAAGTTTTTAATTTTGATGAAGTTTATCTATTTTTTCTTTTGTTGCTTGTACTTTTGGTGTCATATTTACAAATCCATTGCCAAATCCAAGGTCATGCAGATTTCCCTCTATGTTTTCTTGCAAGTATTTTAGGGTTTTACCTCTTATATTTAGGTTGTTGGTCCATTTTCAGTTAATTTTTGTATGTCGTGTGAGGTAGGGGTCCAACTTCATTCTTTTGCATGTGTATTTCCAGTTGTCCCAGCACCATCTGCTGACGGGACTGTTCTTTCCCCCTTGAACAGACTTGGCACCTTTGTCATGTCAATTGGAGATAGATGTATGGGTTTATTTCTGGACTCTGAATTTTATTCCATTGGTCTATATATCTTATGTTTATGCCAGTACCACCCTGTTTTGATTACTGTGGCTTTGTAGTAAGTTGGGAAATCAGGAAGTATGAGTCTTCCAATTTTGTTCTTTTTAAAGATTATTTTGGCTATTCAGAGCCCTGTGCAATTAAATGTGAATTTGAGGATCATTTTTCCCATTTCTGTAAAAAAAAAAAAGGCTGTTAGAATTTTGATAAGGATCGTGTTGACTCTATAGAGAGATTTGGGTACTATTGACATTTTAACAATATTTAGTCTATTTATCCTCCTTATCCATAAACACAGATTGTCTTTCCATTTATTTAGGTTTTCTTTGTTTTGTTTCAGCAACGTTTTATTCAGTGTGTAAGTCTTTCACCTCCTTGGTTAAACTTATTCCCAGATATTTTATTCTTTTAGATGCTATCGCAAATGGAATTGCTTTTTATTTTCTTTTTTTAAAGTTTTTTTTTTTAACTTTTTATTTATTTATTTTTACCCTCAAAGCCGCAGTAGATAGTTGTATGTCATAGTTGCACATCCTTCTAGTTGCTGTATGTGGGACTCGGCCTCAGCATGGCCGGAGAAGCGGTGCGTCGGTGCGCGCCCGGGATCCGAACCCGGGCCGCCAGCAGCGGAGCGCGCGCACTTAACCACTAAGCCACGGGGCCGGCCCTGGAATTGCTTTTTAAATTTCGTTTTCAGATTGTTCATTACTGGTGTATGGAAGCACAACTGATTTTTGTACCCTGAGGTTTTGCTGAATTTCTCTGTTCACTATGGTAGCTTTCTTGTGGATTCTTTAGGATTTTCCATGTATAGGATCATGTCATGTGCAAATAGAGATAGTTTTGCTTCTTTCTGATTTGGATGCTGCTGCTTTCTTTTTCTTGACTAGTTGCTATGGCTAGAACCTCCAGTACAATGTTGAATAGCAGTGGTAAAAATGGGGATTCTTGTCTTGTTCTTGATCTTAGGGGGAAGGCTTTCTGTCTTTTCACCATTGAGTATGGTATTAGCTGTGAGTTTTTCATAAATACTCTTTATCATTTTGAGGAAGCTCTTTTCTATTCCTAGTTTTCTGAGAGTTTTATCATGAAAGATGTTGAATTTTGTCAAATTCCTTTTGTGCATCAATTGAGATGATTATTTGGGTTTTTTCCTTTGTTCTTTTAATGAGATGTATTACATGGATTAATTTTTGTATTTTGAACCACCTTTGAATTCCTGGGATAAATCCCACTTGATCATGATGTATAGTGCTTTTAATGTGCTGTTGGATTTGGTTTAATAGTATTTTGTTTAGGATTTTTGCATCTATATTTATAAGGGATATTAGTCTGTAATTTTCTTGTGATGTCTTCATCTGGCTTTGGTATTAGAGTAATGCTAGCCTTGTAGAATAAGTTAGGATGTGGAAGAGTTTTATGGAAGAGTTTGAGAAGAATTGGTGTTAATGCTTTTTATTTTATTTTTTATTGAGATATAATTGACATGATATCATATTTGTTTTAGGTATACAATATAATGATTAGATATTTGTATATATTATCAAATGATCACTGCAATAAGTCTAGTTAACATCCATCACCACACATAGTTAGAAGTGTTTTTTTCTTGTGATAACTTTTACGATTTACTCGCTTAGCAACTTTCAAATATACAATACAGTATTATTAAGTATAGTCACCATGCTGTACATTACATCCCATGACTTATTTATTTTATAACTGGAAGTTTGTGCCTTTTGACCCTCTTCACTCACTTCGCCCATGCCCCCCTCCTCTGCCTCTGGCAACCACCAATCTGTTCTTCATATCATTGAGTTCATTTTTTTTTTTTTTAAGATTCCACATATAAGTGAGATCATACAGTGCTTGTCTTTCTCACTCTGACTTATTTCACTTAGTGTAACGCCCTCAAGGTCCATCCATGGTGTGGCAAATGGCAAGATTTCCTTCTTTTTTGTGGTTGAATAATATTCCATTGTATATATATTTCACATCTTCTCTATCCATTCATCCATTGTTGGACACGTAAGTTGCGTCCACGTCTTGGTTATTGTAAATAATTCTGCAGTGAACATGGGCGTGCATATATCTTTTATTTTATTAATGTCATAATAGTTTATAACATCGTGAAATTTCAATTGTACGTTGTTATTTGTCTCACCATGTATATGTGCCCCTTTACTCCTGATGCCTACCTCCCAGCCCCCTTCCCCTCTGGTAACCACTAATGTGTTCTTTTTGTCCATGTATTTGTTTATCTTCCACATATGAGTGAAATCATATGGTGTTTGTCTTTGTCTGGCTTATTTCACTTACCCTCAAGGTCCATCCATGTTGTTGCAAATGGGACAATTTTGTCCTTTTTTATGGCTGAGTAGTATTCCATTGTATATATATACCACATCTTCTGTATGCAGTCATCAGTCGATGGGCACTTGGGCTGCTTCCACATCTTGGCTATTGTGACTAATGCTGCAGTGAACATAGGGGTGCAAAAGTCTCTGAATTGTTCATTTCAAGTTCTTTGGATAAGTACCCAGTAGTGGGATAGCTGGGTCATATGGTATTTCTATTTTTAATTTTTTGAGAAGTCTCCATACTGTTTTTTTTTTTTTTGTGAGGAAGATCAGCCCTGAGCTAACGTCCATGCCAATCCTCCTCTTTTTGCTGAGGAATACCAGCCCTGAGCTAACATCTATTGCCAATCCTCATCCGTTTTTTTTTTTTTTTCCCTTTTTCTCCCCAGAGCCACAGTAGATAGTTGTATGTCCTAGTTGCACATCCTTCTAGTTGCTGTATCTGGGACGCTCCCTCAGCATGGCCGGACAAGCAGTGTGTCAGTGCGCACCTGGGACCCGAACCCAGGCTGCCAGTAGCGAGCGTGTGCACTTAACCGCTAAGCCATGGGGCCGGCTCCTCCATACTGTTTTCCATAGAGGCTGCACCAGTTTGCATTCCCACCAGCAATGTATAAAGGTTCCCTTTTCTCCACATCCTCTCCAACATTTGTTGTTTTTTGTCTTGGTGATTATAGCCATTCTAATGGGTGTAAGGTGATATCTTAGTGTAGTTTTGATTCGCATTTCCCTGATGATTAGTGATGTTGAACATCTTTTCATGTGCCTATTGGCCATCTGTATATCTTCCTTGGAAAAATGTCTGTTCATATCCTTTGCCCATTTTTTGATCAGATTGTTTGTTTTTTTATTGTTCAGTCCTATGAGTTCTTTATATATTGTGGAGATTAACGACTTATCAGATATATGATTTGCAAATATTTTCTCCCAGCTGGTGGGTTGTCTTTTCATTTTGATCCTGGTTTCCTTTGCCTTACAGAAGCTCTTTAGTCCTATGAAGTCCCACTTGTTTATTTTTTCTTTTGTTTCCCTTGTCCAAGTAGACATGGAATTCTAAAAGATCCCTCTGAGACCAATGTCAAAGAGTGTACTGCCTATATTTTCTTCTAGGAGTTTTATAGTTTCAGGTCTTACCTTCAAGACTTTGATCCATTTTGAGTTAATTTTTGTGTATGACAAAAGATGGTGGTCTACTTTCATTCTTTTGCATGTGGCTGTCCAATTTTCCCAGCACCATTTATTGAAGAGACTTTCCTTTCTCCATTGTATGTTCTTAGCTGCCTTCTCAAAGATTAGCTGTCCATATATGTGTGGGTTTATTTCTGGGCTTTCAATTCTGTTCCATTGATCTATGTGTCTGTTTTTATACCAGTACCATGCTGTTTTGATTATTATAGCTTTGTAGTATATTTTGAAGTCAGGGATTGTGATGCCTCCAGCTTGATTCTTGTTTCTCAGGATTGCTTTAGCTGTTCGGGCTCTCTTGTTGCCCCATATGAATTTTAGAATTCTTTGTTCTTTTTCCGTGAAGAATGTCATTGGGATTGCATTGAATCTATAGATTGCTTTAGGTAGTATGGACATTTTAACTGTGTTTATTTTTCCAATCCAAGTGCATGGGACATCTTTCCATTTCTTTATATCATCATCAATATCTTTCAATAATGTCTTATAGTTTTCATTGTATAGGTTTTTCAACTCCTAAATTTATTCCTAGATATTTTGTTTTTTTGTTGTTGCAATGTAAATGGAATTGTATTCTTGAGTTCTGTTAGTTTGTTATTAGAGTATAAAAATGCAACTGATTTTTGTAAATTGATTTTGTACCCTGCAACTTTGCTGTAGTTGTTGATTATTTCTATTAGTTTTCCAATGGATTCTTTAGGGTTTTCTGTGTATAAAATCATGTCGTCTGCAAACAGCGAGAGTTTCACTTCTTCATTGTCTATTTGGATTCCTTTTATTCCTTTTTCTTGCCTAATTTCCCTGGCCAAAACCTCCAGTACTATGTTGAATAAGGGTGGCGAGAGGGAGCACCCTTGCCTTGTTCCTGTTCTCAGAGGGATGGTTTCAGTTTTTTCCCATTGAGTATGATGTTGGCTGTGGGTTTGTAATATATGGCCTTTATTATATTAAGGTACTTTCCTTCTATATCCATTTTATTGACAGTTTTTATCATAAATGGATGTTGGATCTTGTCAGATGCTTTCTCTGCATCTATTGAGATGATCATGTGGTTTTTATTCCTCATTTTGTTAATGTGGTGTTATCACATTGATTGATTTGCGGATGTTGAACCATCCCTGTGTTCCTGGTATAAATCCCACTTGATTATGGTATATGATCCTTTTAATGTATTGTTGCATTTGGTTTGCCAATATTTTGTTGAGGATTTTTGCATCTATGTTCATCAGTGATATTGGCCTGTAATTTTCCTTCTTTGTGTTGTCCTTGTCTGGCTTTGGGATCAGGCTGCTGTTGGCCTCGTAAAATGTGTTAGAAGATGTTCCATCTTCTTCAACTTTTTGGAATAGTTTGAGAAGGATAGGTATTAAATCTTCTTTGAATGTTTGGTAGAATTCTCCAGAGAAGCCATCTCTTCCTGGACTTTTATTTTTTGGGAGTTTTTTCATTACTGTTTCAATCTCTTTACTTGTGATTGGTCTATTCAGAATCTCTACTTCTTGATTCAGTTTTGGGAGGTTATATGAGTCTAAGAATTTATCCATTTATTCTAGATTGTCCATTTTGTTGGCATATGATTTTTCATAGTATTCTCTTTTAATCTTTCATGTTTCTGTGGTATTCATTGTCATTTTCTCCTCTTTCATTTCTGATTTTATTTATTTGAGCCTTCTCTTTTTCTTAGTGAGTCTCCCTAAGGGTTTGTTAGTTTTGTTTATCTTCTCCAAGAACCAGCTCTTTGTTTCATTGATCCTTTCTACTGTTTTTTTGGTTTCAATTTCATTTATTTCAGCTCTAATTTTTATCATTTCCCTCCTTCTGCTGACTTCGGGCTTTGTTTGTTCTTCCTTTTCTAATTCTGTTAGGTATAGTTTAAGATTGCTTATTTGAGATTTTTCTTGTTTGTTAAGGTGGGTCTGTATTGCTATGAATTTCCCTCTTAGGATCACTTTTCCTGCATCCCATATGAGCTGGTATGGTGTATTTTCATTTTCATCTGTCTCCAGATATTTTTTGATTTCTCCTTTAATTTCTTCAGTGACCCATTGGTTGTTCAGTGGCATGTTGTTTAGTCTCCACATCTTTGTCACTTTCCCAGTTTTTTCCTTGTAGTTGATTTCTAGTTTCGTAGCATTATGGTCAGAAGATATGCTTGATATGATTTCGATCTTCTTAAATTTATTGAAGCTTGCCTTGTTTCCTAACATATGGTCTATCCTTGAGAATGTTCCATTTGCACTTGAGGAGAACATGTATTCTGCTGTATTTGGATGGATATATATCAATATATCTATATCGATATCTATCTACATATCTTTAAAGTCCATCTGGTCTAATTTTTCATTTAAGTCCACTATTTCCTTATTGACTTTCTGTCTGGATGATCTATCCATTGATGTAAGTGGGGTGTTAAGGTCCCCCACTATTATTGTGTTGTTAATATCTCCTTTTAGGTTTGTTAAAATAGTTGCTTTATGTACTTTGTTGCTCCTGTGTTGGGAGCATATATATGTATAAGTGTTATGTCTCTTGGTGGAGTGTCCCTTTTATCATTATATACTGGCCCTCTTTGTCTCTCATTACCTGTTTTATCTTCAAGTCTGCTTTGTCTGATATAAGCATGGCAACACTTGCTTTCTTTTGTTTGCCAGTAGCTTAGAGTATCGTCTTCTCTCCGTTCACTCTGAGCTTGTGTTTGTCTTTAGAACTGAGATGTGTTTCCTGGAGGCAGCATATTGTTGGGTCTTGTTTTTTAATCCATTCCACCACTCAATGTCTTTTGATTGGAGAATTCAATCCACTTACATTTAGAGTGATTATTGATATTTGAGGGCTTAATGCTGCCATTTTATCACTCGTTTTCCGGTTCTTCTGCATTTCCTTTGTTTCTCGTCTCATGTTTCAGATTACCAATTCAGTTTGGTAGTTCTCTATGATGGTTTTCTTAGTTTTCTCTTTATTTATCATTTGTGTCTCTGTTCTGATTAGTTGTTTAGTGGTTACCATGAGGTTTGTATAAAAAATCTTGTAGCTGAGATAGTCCGTTTCCTGATAGACTCTTATTTCCTTAAACTAAGTCAATTCCATCCATTTCCTCTTCCCCTTCTAAGATATAACTGTCACAACTTATTCCATCTTGTATTGTGAGTTTGTGGTTAAAATGATGAGATTACATTTATTTTTGGTGTTTTCTTCCCTTTATCTTTGATGTTATAATTAAATGTTTGCTAGCCTGTTCTGATAGAGAGCTGCATATTTTATGATTTTGTCCAGCTATTTTTCTCCTTGCTCAAGGCTTTGTGTCTCCTTCCTCCCTCCCTCCCTCCCTCCCTTCTTTCCTTCCTTCCTTGTAGGGGGGTCCTTGTGGCAATGAACTCCCTTAGCTTTTGTTTATCTGGGAAAATATTTCTCCATCCTATCTGAAGGATATTTTCACTGGATAGAGTATTCTTGGCTGAAAGTTTTTGTCTTTCAGAATTTTGTATATATCATTCTGCTCTCTCCTAGCCTGTAAGGTTTCTGCTGAGAAATCTGCTGAAAGCCTGATAGGGGTTCCTTTGTAAGTTATTTTCTTCTGCTTTGCTGCCCTTAATATCTTTTCTTTGTCATTGACTTTTGTCAGGTTTACTAGTATATGCCTTGGAGAGGGTCTTCTTATGTTAATGCTGTTAGGAGATCTGTTGGCTTCATTCACTTGTATTTCCAGCTCTTTCCCCAGGTTTGGGAAGTTCTCAGCTATTATTTCTTTGAACAAGCTTTCTGCTCCTTTTTCCCTCTCTTCTCCCTCTGGAATATCTATCATCCTTATGTTGCATTTCCTAATTAAGTCAGCTGTTTCTCAGAGAATTTCTTCATTTCTTTTTAGTCTTAGTTCTCTCTCCTCCTCCTCCATCTGGAGCATTTATGCATTCCTATCCTCTAGATTGCTAATTTTATCCTCCATATTGTCAGCTCTGTTATTTAAAGACTCCAGATTTTGCTTTATCTTCTCCATTGTGTTTTTCATCTCCATTTTTGATTGGTTTTTCTTTGTAGTTTCAATCTCTTTTGTGAAGAAGTTCCTGATTTCATTGAACTGTCTATCTGTATTTTTTTGTAACTCCTTGAGCTTTTTATGATAGTGATTTGAATTTTCTGTCATGTAGATTATAAATTTCTGTGCCTTCAGGATTGATTTCTGAGTGCTTGTCATTTTCTTTCTGGTCTGGAGATTTAACATATTTTTTCATACTTTTTGATGGCGTGAGTTTGTGCCTCTGCATAGTGATAGTATCTGGTCGCAGCTTCCACCTGCCACCACTAGGTGGGGGTCAAGAGCTGTTTATTCTGAGCCTGCTGTGACCCCTGGCTTCTAGCTGCTGCTTTTCTAAGGAATGTGTGGGTGCTCTGGCCAACTAGCTGAGCTGGAGCACTGGGCGGGGGAGAGGGGCTTTCTTTCACCTGTGCCATCCCAAGGGCTTCTCGCTCTTCCCCCGCTATCTGCTCTCCTTGGGTGCTAGCTTGATGTGAAGACACCACTGCCACAGTTCAGTCACCTCCATGTGGATCTTTTCCATGGGCTGTAAGGGAACTTGGAGAGTGACAGTGTTCCCATGGAGGGCCGCCCCTCCCCCTTCTCTTCTCAGAGCTGTTGTGGCGGAGCCCAAGGTTGCTGCCAGAGAGGGACAGAGGCTCTCCTTACCTCCTTCCACTTCCTCCGGGGGATCCAGCACCTCCACCTTCAGATATATGGCTGGGTGAGTCTCTCAGACAACTTTTGTGTTGTGTGAATGTCCTCTGTTGGTATATGAATGTCCTTTTTGTTGTGTCTTAGAAAGGAGAGTCTAAGGGGAGAGTTCACTCCGCCATGGTGCTGACGTCACCTCTCCCCATGCTCTTTTTGATTTCCGTTTGCAATGGAATATCTTTTGCCATCCCTTCACTTTGAATCTATATCCTTAGAACTGAGTTTTTTGTAAGCAGCATATAGTTGGGTCTTGCTTTTTTTATCCATCTATCGACTCTGTGCCTTTTGATTGGGGAATTCAGTCCATTAACATTTAGAGTAATTATTGATAGGTAAGGACTTGCTAATGCCATCTTTTTAATTGTTTTCTGGCTGTTTTGTAGTTCCATTTTTCTTTTCTTCCTTTCTTGCTGTCTTTCTTTGTAAGATGATGTTTTTCCTTATTAGTATGCTTTGATTTCCTTCCATTTGTCTTTTGTGTATGTATTGTAGATTTTTGCTTTGTGGTTACCATGTGGTTTACATGAAACATAGATAACAGTTTAACTTTGATCACATACAAATATTCTATCCTTTTTCTCCTCCCCTTTTATGTTTTTGATGTCACCATTTACATTTTTTATTGTGTATCCATTAACAAACTGTTGAAGCTATAGCTGTTTTTACTACTTTTGTCCTTTAACCTTTATTCTAGAGTTTAGTTAGTACATCACCATATTACATTATTGGGGTACAGGTGTACCTTGTTTTATGTGCTTTACTTTATTGCACTTCATGGACATTGTGTTTTCTTTTTCCAAGACCCTCCCCCAGCAAAAAGATTACAACTTGCTGAAGGCTCAGATGATGGTTAGCATTTTTTAGCAATAAAGTATTTTTTAATTAAGGTGTGTACATTGATTTTTTATGCTGTTACACACTTAGTAGACTTAAGTATGGTGTAAACATAACTCTTATATGTACTGGGAAACCAAAAAATTTGTGTGACTTGCTTTCTTGTGATATTCGCTTTATTTTGGTGGTCTGGAACCAAACTCACAGTAGCTCCAAAGTATGCCTGTATTGTGAATTTGACTATATGCTTACCTTTACCAGTGTGTGGTACGTTTTCATTATATTGAACCATCTTTGCATCCCAGGGATAATTCCCACTTGATCATGGTGAATGATCTTTTTAATGTGCTGCTGAATTCAGTTTGCTCGTATTTTATTGAGAATTTTTGCATCTGTGTTCATTAAGGATGTTGGTCTGTAGTTTTCTTCTAGTAGTCTCCTTCTTTGGTTTTAGTATCACATAATGCTGGTCTTGTAAAATGAGTTTTGGAATGTTCCCTTCTCTTCAAGTTTTTGGAAGTGTTTGAGAAGGATTGGTGTTAATTCTTCTTTCAGTGTTTGTTAGAATTCTCCAGAGAAGCCATCTGGTCCTGGACTTGTTCTGGGGGAGGTTTTTGATTACTATTTCAATCTCTTTACTAGTAATTGGTCTATTCATATTTTCTCTTTCTTCCTGATTGAATCTTGGTAAGTTGTATGTTTCTAGGAATTTATCCGTTTCTTCTGGGTTGTTTGTTGGTGTATAGTTGTTCGTAGTAGCCTCTTGTGATCCTTTGAATTTCTGTGTTATCAGTTGTAGTGCCTCCTTTTTCGTTTATAATTTTGTTGATTTTGATCCTTTTTTTTTCGTTGTTTAGTCTAGCTAAGGGTTTGTCAATTTTTTTTATCTTTTCAAAGAATCAACTCAGTCTGGTTAATTTTTTTCTATTGTTTTTCTGTTCTCTGTTTTAGTATGCTCTAATCTTTATTGTTTCCTTTCTTCTGCTAATGTTTGGCTCAGTTTTTTCTTCTTTTTCTAGTTCCTTAAGGTGTAGAGTTAGGTTGTTTATTTGGGATCTTTCTTTTTAATATTGGTGTTTATTGCTGTGAACTTCCGTCTTAGAACTGCTTTTGCTGCATCTCATAAGGTCCAGGATGTTGTGTTTCCATTTTCATTTGTCTCAAGAAACTTTTATTTCCCCTTTAATTTCTTCTTTGATTCATTGGTTATTCAGAAGAGTGTTGTTTAATTTCCATGTATTGATGAATTTTCCTCTTTTTATTAATTTCTAGTTTCATGCCATTGTGTTCAGAGAAGATACTTGGTATGATTTCAGTCTTCTTGAACTTGCTAAGACTTCTTTTTAACCTAACATATTGTCTATCCTAGAAAATCTTCCATTTGTGCTTGAGAAGAATGTGTATTCTCCTGTTGTTGGATAGAATGTTTTGTATATGTCTGTTAGGTTCATTTGGTCTGTAGTGTTGTTCAAATCTGCTGTTTCCTTATTGATTCTCTGGATGATCTATCTAATGTTGAGAGTGGGGTATTAGAGACCCCAGCTGTTATTGTGTCACCATTTATTTCTCCTTTTAGTTCTGTTAGTTTGATTTATATATTTAGGTGCTCCAATGTGGAGTGTGTAAATATTTACGATTGTGTGTCTTTTTGATTGATTGACTGCTTTATCATTAAAGGCATCTCTTTTTACTATTTTAATTAAGTCTGTTTTGTCCGATATAAGTATAGCTATCCCTGCTTTTTTTTTTGGTTACCGTTTGTTTATGACTTTTTTTGTCCCTTTGCTCTCAGTCTGTGTGTGTATTTAAGGTAAAATGAGTCTCTTATAGGCAGCATGTTCTTGGATCTTATTTTTTTATTCATTCAGTCATTCTGTATTTTTTGACTGGAGAATTTAATCTGTTTATGTTTAAAGTAGTTGTTGATAGGTAAGGACTTACTATTGCCATTTTGTTAATTGCTCTCTGGTTGTTTTGTAGATTCATTGTTCCTTGTTTCTTATCTTGCTCTCTTTTTTTTGTATATTTTGATGTCTTTTGGTATCAGTGTGCTTTGATTTCTTTATCATGTTCTTTTGTGTAATTGCTACAGATTTTTCCCTTGTGGTTACCAGGAGGCTTACATAAAACATCTTAAAATTATAAATTCTATTTTAAGCTGACAACAGCTTAACAGCAGTAGAACTCCTAAACTTTACACTTTTACTTCTCCTTCCCCTCACATTTTAGGTTATTGCTGTTACAATTTACATGTTTTTTATATTGTGTAACTAATAACAGATTGTTGTAGTTATGGTTTTTATATTCACTTTTTTTTTAACTTTTATTTATTTATTTATTTTTAAAGGAATTGCATATTCTATTTTATTTTCTTCCCTGAAGCCCCAGTACATACTTGTATATTCTAGTCGTAAGTCCTTCTAGTTCTTCTATGTGAGCCGCTGCCACAGCATGGTTACTGACAGACGAGTGGTGTGGTTCCATGCCCAGGAACCACACCCAGGCCGCCAAAGTGGGGTCTGCTGAACTTTAACCACTAGGCCGTCAGGGCTGGCTTCATTTTTTTTAACTTTTAAACTAGATTTGTAAGTGAATTATGCACTACCATTACCAAATTGCAGAATCTAACTTTGATTGTATATTTACCATTTGACTATGTATTTGTGCTGCCTTTTTATGTTTTTATGATGTTAATTAGCATCTTTTTACTTCCACTCAAAGAACTCCCTTTAGCATTTCCTATAAGGCAAGTGTAGTGATAATGACCTCCTTCAGCTTTTGTTTGTTTGGCAAAGTCTTTATTCCTCCTTCCTTTCTGAAGGACAGCTTCACCAGGTATAGTACCTTTGGTTTACAGTGTTTTTCTTCAATATTTTGAATATGTCATCCTATTCTCTCCTAGCCTGAAATGTTTCTGTTGAGAAATTCACTGATAATCTTATGGGGGTTCCCTTGTATGTAACTTATCCCTTTTCTCTTGCTGCTTTTAAAATTCTTTCTCTCTCTTTGACTTTTGACAATCTAGTTGTAATGTGTTTCAGTGTAGTCCTATTCAGGTTCAACCTATTTGGGGGTTCTTTGGGTCTCGTGGATCTGGATGTCTATTTCTCTCCCCAGGTTTCAGAAGTTTTCAGCCATTTTTGCTTTAAATATACTTTCTGTCCCTTTTTCTTTCTCTTCTCCTTCTGGAATTCCCATAATGCGCATATTGTTTCTTGTCATGGTGTCCTGTAAGTCTCGTAGGCTTTTTTACTCTTTTTCATTCTTTTTTCTTTTTGCTCCTATGACTGGATAATTTCTAATGTTCTGTCCTCCCTGTTGCTGATTCTTTCTTCTGCATGGTTGAGTCTGTGTTTGAAACTCTCTGTTGAATTACTCAGTTCAGTTATTGTATTTTTCAACTCTAGGATTTTTTTTTTTAGGCATTTTTTTAATTGATGTCATAATAGTTTATAACATTGTGAGATTCCAGTTGTACATTATTATTTGTCAGTCACTGTATAAATGCACCCCTTCACCCCTCGTGACACCCCCCAACTCCCTTCTCCCTGGTAACCACCAGCTGTTCTCTCTGTCTGTGTGTTGGTTTATATTCCACGTATGAGAGAAGTCATACAGTGTTTGTCTTTCTCTGTCTCGCTTATTTCACTTAACATAATACCCTCCAGGCCCATCCATGTTATTGCAAATGGGACAATTTTGTCTTTTTTATGGCTGAGTAGTATTCCATTGTATATATATATACACCACATCTTTTTTTTTTTAATTCAGAGCCAATTTTATTATTTGATTCTAATTGACTAGCTTTTAATATGGCAAGCCATAATGACTTCTTTTTATTGTGAAATTTTTGTTGTACATTATTGTTTATCAATCACCATATAAGTGCATCCCTCCACCCCTTGTGCCCACCCCCTGCATCCCCCTTGCCCCTGGTAACCACCAAACAGTGCTGTCCGTGTGTTGGTTTATCTTCCACATATGAGTGAAATCATGCACTGCTTGTCTGTCTCTTTCTGGCTTATTTCACTTAACATAATACCCTCCAGGTCCATCCATGTTGTTGCAAATGGGATGATTTTTTCTTTCTTTATGGCTGAGTAGTATTCCATGGTATATATATACCACATCTTCTTTATCCAATCATCAGTTGAGGGATACTTGGGTTGCTTCCATGACTTGGCTATAGTGAATAATGCTGCGATGAACATAGGAGTGCATAAGCCTCTTTGGATTGTTGATTTCAGGTTCGTTTGATAAGTGGGATAGCTGGATCATAAGGTATTTCTATTTTCAATTTTTTGAGGAATCTCCATACTGTTTTCCATAGAGGCTGCACCAGTTTGCTTTCCCACCAGCAGTGTATGAGGGTTCCCTTTTCTCCATAGCCTCTCCAGCATTTGTTGCTTTTTGTCTTGGTCATTATAGCCATTCTAACGGGTGTAAGGTGATATCTTAGTGTGGTTTTGATTCACATTTGATTAGTAATGTTGAGCATCTTTTCATGTGTCTATTGGCCATCTGTATATCTTTGGAGAAGATTTCATTTCCTCTGCCCGTTTTTTGATTGGAGTGTTCTTTTGTTATTGAGTTGTGTGAGTTCTTTATATATTATGGAGATTAAGCTCTTGTCCGATATGTGGTTTGCAAATATTTTTTCCCAGCTGGTGGGTTCCCTATTCATTTTGATCCTAGTTTCCTTTGTGTTGTAGAAGCTCTTTAATCTGATGAAGTCCCACTTGTTTATTTTTTCTTTTGTTTCCCTTGTCTGAGTAGACATGGAATTCAAAAAGATCCCTTTATGGCTGATGATGAGTAGTGTACTACCTATATTTTCCTCCAGGAGTTTTATAGTTTCAGGTCTCACCTTCAGGTCTTTGATCCATTTTGAGTTAATTTTTGTGTATGGTGAAAGAAGGTGGTCTACTTGCATTCTTTTGCAAGTGGCTGTCCAGTTTTCCCAGCACCGTTTATTGAAGAGACTGTCCTTTCTCCACTGTATGTGCTTAGCTCCTTTGTCAAAGATTAGCTGCCCATAGATATAAGATTTTATTTCTGGACTTTCAATTCTGTTCCATTGATCTGTGTGTCTGTTTTTGTACCAGTACCATGCTGTTTTAATTACTATCACTTTGTAGTATATTTTGAAGTCAGGGATTGTGATGCCTCCAGCCTTGTTCTTATTTTTCAGGATTGCTTTAGCTATACGGGGTCTTTGGTTGCCCCATGTGAATGTGTTAGTATTCTTTTTTCTATTTCTGTGAAGAATGTCCTTGGGATTCTGACTGGGATTACATTGAATCTGTAGATTGTTTTAGGTAGTATGGACATTTTAACTATGTTTATTCTTCTAATCCAAGTGCATGGAATATTTTTCCATTTCTTTATGTCATCATTGATTTCACTCAATATATAAACTATATATATAATGTCTTATAGTTTTCATTGTATAGGTCTTTCACTTCCTTGGTTAAATTTACTCCTAGATATTTTATTCTTTTTGTTGCAGTTGTAAATGGGATGGTCTTCTTGAGTTCTCTTTCTGTTAGTTCGTTGTTGGTATATAGAAATGCAACTGATTTCTGTAAGTTGATTTTGTACCCTGCCACTTGACTGTAGTTGTTGATTATCTCTAATAGTTTTCCAATGGATTCTTTAGGGTTTTCTATATATAAGATCATGTCATCTGCAAACAGCGAGAGTTGCACTTCTTCGTTGCCTATTTGGATTCCTTTTATTGCTTTTTCTTGCCTAATTGCTCTGGCCAGAACCTCCAGTACTGTGTTGAATAAGAGTGGCAAGAGTGGGCACCCTTGTCTTGTCCCTGTTTTCAGAGGGATGGCTTTCAGCTTTTGCCCATTGAGTATGATGTTGGCTGTGGGTTTGTCATGTATGGCCTTTATTATGTTAAGGTACTTTCCTTCTATACCCATTTCGTTGAGAGTTTTTATGATAAATGGATGTTGGATCTTGTCAAAAGCCTTCTCTGCATCTATTGAGATGATCATATGGTTTTTATTCCTTGTTTTGTTAATGTGGTGTATCACATTGATTGATTTGCAGATGTTGAACCATCCCTGTGTCCGTGGTATAAAGCCCACTTTATCATGGTGTATGATCTTTTTAATGTATTGCTGTATTCGGTTTGCCATTATTTTGTTGAGGATTTTTGCATCTATGTTCATCAGGGATATTGGTCTGTAGTTCTCCTTCTTAGTGTTGTCTTTGCCTGGCTTTGGTATCAGGGTAATGTTGGCCTCATAGAATGTGTTAGGAAGTGTTCCATCTTCCTCTATTTTTTGCAATAGTTTGAGAAGGATAGGTTTTTTTTTTTAATTTTTTTTTTTATACTTTTATTTATTTATTTTTGCCCCCAAAGCCCCAGTAGATAGCTGCATGTCATAGTTGCACATCCTTCTAGTTGCTGCATGTGGGACGCGGCCTCAGCATGGCCGGAGAAGCAGTGTGTCGGTGCGTGCCCGGGATCCGAACCCCGGGCCGCCAGCAGCGGAGCGCACGCACTTAACCACTAAGCCACAGAGCCGCCCCAAGAAGGATAGGTATTAAGTCTTCTTTAAATGTTTGGTAAAATTCTCCAGAGAAGCCATCTGGTCTGGACTTTTTTTGGGGGGGGAGGTTTTTGATTACTGTTTCAATCTCTTTACTTGTGATTGGTCTATTCAGGTTCTCTATTTCTTCTTGATTCAGTTTTGGGAGGTTGTGTGAGTCTAAGAATTTATCCATTTCTTCTAGATTGTCCAACTTGTTGGCATATAGTTTTTCATAGTATTCTCTTATAATCTTTTGTATTTCTGTGGTATCTGTTGTAATTTCTCCTTTTCCTTTCTAATTTTATTTATTTGAGCCTTCTCTCTTTTTTTTCTTGGTGAGTCTGACTAAGAGTTTGTCAATTTTGTTTATCTTCTCAAAGAACCAGCTCTTTGTTTCATTGATCCTTTCTACTATTTTTTTAATTTCAATTTCATTTATTTCTGCTCTGATTTTTATTATTTCCCTCCTTGTGTTGACTTTAGGCTTTGTTTGTTCTTCTTTTTCTAATTCCGTTAGGCGTAGTTTGAGGTTGCTTATTTGGGCTTTTTCTTGTTTATTAAGGTGGGCCTGTATTGCTATGAGTTTCTCCCTCAGGACCACTTTTGCTGCATCCCATATGAGTTGGTACGGTGTATTTTCATTTTCATTTGTCTCCAGATATGCTTTGATTTCTCCTTTAATTTCATCAGTGATCCATTGGTTGTTGCGTAGCATGTTGTTGAGTCTCCACAGCTTTGTCACTTACCTGGTTTTTCCCTTGTAGTTGATTTCTAACTTCATGGCATTATGGTCTGAAAAGATGCTTGTTATGATTTCAATCTTCTTAAATTTATATAAGCATGCCTTGTTTCCCAGCATAAGGTCTATTCTTTTTTTTTTTTTAGTTTTTATTTATTTATTTTTCCCCCAAAGCCCCAGTAGATAGTTGTATATCATGGTTGCACATCCTTCTAGTTGCTGTATGTGGGACACGGCCTCAGCATGGCCAGAGAAGCGGTGCCTCGGTGTGCGCCCGGGATCCAAACCCGGGCCGCCAGCAGCGGAGCGCACACACTTAACCCCTAAGCCACGGGGCCGGCCCATATGGTCTATTCTTGAGAATGTTCCATGCATGCTTGAAATGAATGCGTAATCTGCTGTATTTGGATGGAGTGTTCTGTATATGTCTATTAAGTCCATCTCATCTAGTTTTTCGTTTAGGTCCATTATTTCCTTATTTATTTTCTGTCTGGATGATCTGTCCATTGATGAGAATGGGGTGTTAAAATCCTCTACTATTATTGTGTTGTTGTTAATATCTCCTTTTAGGTTTGCTAATAGTTGCTTTATGTACCTTGGTGCTCCTGTATTGCGTGCATATATATTTAAAAGTGATATGTCTTCTTGGTGGAGTGTCCCTTTTATCATTATGTATTGCCCCTCTTTGTCTCTCATTATCTGTTTTATCTTGAAGTCAACTTTGTCTGATATAAGTATGGCAACACTTGCTTTCTTTTGCTTGCCATTAGCTTGGAGTATTGTTTTCCATCCTTTCACTCTAAGCCTGTGTTTGTCTTTAGAGCTGAGATGTGTTTCCTGGAGGCATCATATTGTTGGGTCTTGTTTTTTAATCCATCCCACCGCTCTGTGTCTTTTGATTGGAAAGTTCAGTCCATTTACAGTTAGGGTAATTATTGATATATGAGGGCTTTTTGTTGTCATTTTATTGCTCTTTTTCCCCATTCTTTTGCATTTCTTCTGTTTCTCATCCCATGTGTTTCGGACTACCAATTCAGTTTGGTAGTTCTGTATGGGGGTTCTCTTAGTTTTCTCTTTCTTTATCGTGTGTGATTCTCTTCTCATTATTTCGTTAGTGGTTAAAATGAGCTTTGTATAAAAAAATCTCATGGATGTGATAGTCCATTTTTTGATGGCCTCTTATTCCCTTAGTCTAAGTTGATTCGATCCCCTTCCTCTTCCCCTTCTAAGTTATTGTTGTCACATCTTATTCCTTCTTGTCTTGTGAGTTCGTGTTTAACATGATGAGGTTATATTTATGCTTGGTGCCTACTTTCCCTTGATCTTTGGTTTTATAATTAAGTGTTTGCTAATCTATTTTCATAGAGGACTGTACTTTTTTCTGGTTTTGTCGACCTATTTTCCTCCTTGTTCAAAACTTTGAATCCCCTTTCTGTTTTTTTCCTCAGGCATGAGGGCCTTCTTGAGCACTTCTTGTAGTGGGGGCCTTGTGGCAGTGAATTCCCTTAGCTTTTGTTTATCTGGGATAGTTATTATTTCTCCATCATATCTGAAGCATATTTTTGCTGGATAGAGTATTCTTGGCTGAAAGTTTTTGTCCTTCAGAATTTTGAATATGTCGTTCCACTCTCTCCTAGCCTGTAAAGTTTCTGTCGCGAAATCAGGTGAGAGCCTGATAGGAAATCCTTTGTATGTTATTTTTTTTTTGTCTAGCTGCCCTTAATATTTTTTCTTTGTTGGTGACTTTTGCCAGCTTTACTACTATATGCCTTGGAGAGGGTCTTTTCATGTTGATATATTTAGGAGATCTATTTATTTCATTCACTGGTGTTTCCAGCTCCTTCCCCAGGTTTGGGAAGGTCTCAGATATTATTTCCTTGAACAAGTTCTCTGCTCCTTTTTCCCTCTCTTCTTCCTCTGGAATACCTATAATCCTTATGTTGGATTTCCTAATTGAGTCAGATATTTCTTGGAGATTTTCTTCATTTCTTTTTATTCTTAGTTCTCTTTCCTCCTCCATCTGGAGCATTTCTGTATTGCTGTCCTCAATATTGCTAATTCTTTCCTCCATATTGTCAGCTCTGATGCTTAAGGCTTCCAGATTTGTCTTTATCTCCTCTATTGTGTTTTTCATCTCTAAGATTTCTGATTGGTTTTTTTTTTTTTATAGTTTCAATATCTTTTGTGAAGAAACTCCTGATTTCATTGAATTGTCTGTCTGTGTTTTCTTGTATTTATTAAGCTTTTTTATGTTGGCTATTTTGAATTCTCTGTCATTAAGGTTATACATTTCTGCGCTTTCCGGGTTGACTTCTGGGTGCTTGTCATTTTCCTTTTGGTCTGGAGATTTAATATATTTTTGCATGGTGCCTGTCAGTGTTCGCTTACTTTTCCTCATAGTGAAAATATATGGTTGCAGTTTGCTCTTGCTTCTGCTGGGTGCGGATCAAGGGCTGTGTATTCTGGCCCGCCTCGATCCGTGGGCACTCTCGTCTCCCCTAGCTGATCTGAGGTATGGCTGTGTGGAGGCTGCTAGGGGAGGAATGTGGGAACAGCTGAGACTGAAGCGCAGCTAGGCTGATGCAGCTGGGGCTCGGGTGTGGGTGGGTTGAAGCAGCTGCAGCTGAAGTGCCGCTGGGCCAAAGAAGCAGGAGCTACAGCACCGCTGGGCTGAAGAAGCTGGAACTGTAGTGTGCTGGGCCAAAGGAGGAAGAGCTGGAGCACTGCTGGGCCAAAGAAGCTGGAACTGGAGTGTGCTGAGCCAAAGAAGCTGGAACCAGAGTGCGCTGGGCCAAAGGAGGAGGAGCTGGAGCACCACTGGGCCAAAGAAGCTGGAACTGGAGTGCGCTGGGCCGAAGGAGGAAGAGCTGGAGCACCGCTGGGCCAAAGAAGCTGGAACTGGAGTGCGCTGGGCCAAAGGAGGAAGAGCTGGAGCACCGCTGGGCCAAAGAAGCTGGAACTGGAGTGCGCTGGGCCAAAGGAGGAAGAGCTGGAGCACCGCTGGGCCAAAGAAGCTGGAACTGGAGTGCACTGGGCCAAAGAAGGAGGAGGTGGAGCACCGCTGGGCCAAAGAAGGAGGAGCTGGAGCACCGCTGGGCCAAAGAAGCTGGAACTGGAATGCACTGGGCCAAAGAAGGAGGAGCTGGAGCACCGCTGGGCCAAAGAAGCTGGAACTGGAGTGCACTGGGCCAAAGAAGGAGGAGCTGGAGCACCGCTGGGCCAAAGAAGCTAGAACTGGAGTGCGGTGAGCCGAAGTTGCTGACCAAAGTCAGCTGGATCCTGAGCACAGGCCAAGCTGAAGCAGCTGGACCTAGGGGACAGAGGGGCGGTCAAGCTGAAGGAGCTGGGGGCAGGGCACACTGGAGCCGGGGAAGCTGGAGCCGTGGCTTGGTCCAGCTGGAGGAGCTGGGGCTGTGGCGTTGTGGGGCCTGAGCTGCCGCTGCCTCTGCTGTGGGGGTGCAGGCTCGCCCCACTGCTGGTCGGGCCCGGGCACCTGGGGGCCACTGCCCGTGGGGGTGGGGCGTGGTCATGCTGCCCCTGCTGTTGGGCCCAGGCACCTGGAGGCCGCTGCCTCTGGGGACGGGGCTGAGCTGAAGTGCCGCTCTGCTGAAGCGCCAGTTGGGGAGGGGCGCGGGTTGGGGAGGAGTGCTTACTTTCACCTCCCTGATCTCAGAGGTTTCTCGCCTCACTGTCGCTCTCTGCTCTCCTGAGGGGCTAGCTTGCTGAAACTACCCTCGCAACAGTTACGCTCCCTCTGTAGGGGGTTCCCCTCGGGCTGTGAGGGGTCTTGGAGAGTGCTGGTTTTCATGCGGCGAGCCGCCCCTCCCCCTCCTCTGAGAGCTGTGTGGTCTCAGCCTCTGGGTTGCAGTCCTTGGGGAAGGAAAGGAGCTCCTCTTACCTCCTTCCACTTACTCTGGGGATTCCAGCACCTCAGTCCTTGGGTGTACAGCTACCTGGGTGCCTCAGACGTCCCCTGCATTGTGTGAATAGCTTCTGTTGGAATATGAATGTCCTTTTTGTTGTGTCTTAGAGGCGGAGAGTTCAATGGGGGAAGCTCACTCCTCCATGATGCTGACGTCACCCTAGGATTTTTTTTTTTTTTATGATTTCTATTGCTTTGTTGAACTTCTCGTTTTGTTCATCTATTGTTTTCCTAATTTCATTTAGTCCTTGTAGTTCACTAAACTTAAGAGGATTATTCTGAATTCTTTGTCTGACAGTTCACAGATCTCCATTTCTTTAAGATCAGTTATTAGAGCTTTATTAGTTTCCTTTGGTGGTGTCATATTTAGCTGGTTTTTTGTGATCCTTGATTCCTTATATTGGTATCTCCACATCTGAGTAAAATCAGGTTCTTCTTCCAGACATAACAGGTTTGCTTTGGCCGAGAAAGATCTTCACCAGTCAGTTCAGTTTGGGTTTCTGGGCGTGTCTGCTGGTAATGTCCTTGAACAGGTGGGGCCTGCTATTATGGTCTGTATTTCAGTGAGGCAACTGTTGGAGTTTTGAGGTTGGGATGGGGGCTGTGCCACTGGCTGATAACAGTTGGATAGGACTGCTGGCTTTGTTCCCTAAATGATGCTGTAGGGTGGACTCCATGATTGCCTGGATTCTCTGGTCAGGCTTATTAGATGATTGGAACTGGGTACTATATTCAGTAGTAGATAAGGCTATGAATTAGCTTCCCTGCCCTGACATGGCATCCAGATGGGACCCAGGACCTGAATGGTTCGTTGTTTGAGGGCCCAAATCAGGCAAGAGTTTTCACTAAATTCCCTGGTCAGGTGAGGCCACCAGTTTTGCTCTGCAGATGGGGAAAGCCATGGGCTGTGCTCTCTGTTCAAGTGCCACTGTAAACAGGGATGTTGGATAGGCTGTGCAGCTTCCCGTGTACTCTGGTTAGGTTCTCTGGTCAGGCAGGCTGGAGGCTGTATTCAGCAATGAGCGGGGCTTCAAGTTAGTTTCCCTGCCTGGGTGCAGTGGAAGAAGTAGTTCTATTGCCAGTGAAGCTCTTTGTTTGTTTTCTTTTCTTAACTCAAGCTGACCCGTGCCCCAAATTCTCTAGCCAAACAGGTCTCCTGGCTTTGTTCTGCAAACTCTCGGCTCTGCCTGCCCTTTTCTCGGCTTAAGGGCCACTGGGCTGCACAACTTCTAGGTGTTCTCACCAGCACTTCTGGTCAGATGGGGCCAGGAGGGTAAAAGGTCTTTTTAATGTGAGGTTTTATATTAATCAGGTTAAGAGTTGGGCTGTGTTTAATGTTCGCTGTAGTGTTGGTGCCAGAGGCTTCAAACTCCTCTGTTGTCCTTGTTTTTGTCTCCACCATTGGATTTCCTAAGAACTCCTCCCTAAATAGAATCTGTACCTTACAGTTCTTTCAGCTATAATCCAGGGTTGTTATACTGGTAGCAAGGTGTAGGAGAGGGGAAGCATTCTTTAATCTTTTAATTACATCTCAGTCTTTTAGTAGTGGGACTGTGTCCCTGGGCTGTTACTTTCCCAAGTGTTTCTTAGCTTTTCTTTTTCTCCCTTGAGTGAGAC
Source organism: Diceros bicornis minor (assembly GCF_020826845.1). Taxonomy (NCBI): domain Eukaryota; kingdom Metazoa; phylum Chordata; class Mammalia; order Perissodactyla; family Rhinocerotidae; genus Diceros; species Diceros bicornis. Next base: position 711,549 of record NC_080771.1, on the reverse strand, counting down.
AGGAAGGCTCCAGAGGGCAGGAGTTAGATAAATGTCCTTCCCTGTAGGTGGATAAGGCTCTGGAAAAGGCTTTGACTTTGGAGTGTAGGTCTTTGTTACGGAGAACAATCTCAGTGTGTTTCAAGATGGTTATTTTTTTCTCTCTCCCTGTCAGAGCTATGAGGGGATTTTTTTCTTGGTTCTTAACCTTGGGAACCAGGTAGGATTCTTGGAGTACCCATGAAAGTGTGCCCCTCTCCCTCCCCACCAAGAGTGCAGCCCCAGGATTTTCTCACTCTAACACTAGTCCATGCAGTTTCCAGCATTCATCAGAATTACCATGTAAGAGTTCCTATCTTTTTATGGCTTCGGAGGTTTCTGCTCCAGGTAAGCAGACAGTTACTGTGATTCTCTGTATTTGCATCTCTCCAGATTTCAGCGTGGCAGTTTGCCCCATAACCTCAGTTCTCTGGTAGGTCCAAGAAAAGGCATTGATTTTTCAGTTTCTTTAGCTCTTTTTTTGTAAGATGGGAGTGATGACCTCCAAGCACTTTACATGTCAGAACTGAAACTGAAAGTCTGATTATGGACTTCAATCACATCTACAAAATACCTTCATAACAATACCTAGATTAATATTTGAATAACTAGGGACTGTTGCCTAGTCAAGTTGACACACAGAGCACAGTCTACCCCTTGTCAACTTGCTACCCTTACACATCTCTTCAAGCCGTACTTAATGTCAAATAAAGATAATAACAAAGTCATACTTCCACCTGACATGATACAACTGCCCTTCATACAACTGAAAACATGTTAACCGTTACCCCAGAAGAGCATGCAGGAGTATTCATTTTCTCTTTTGATCCTGTAACTTAAATCTGTGATATAAAGTTAACTGTTACTAATACATCTTTTTCTTTTAAATGTTTTTTTCTTTCTTTCCTTTTTTTTTGGTGAGGAAGATTGGCCTTGAGCTAACATCTCTTGTCAATCCTTCTCTTTTTGCTGAGGAAGATTAGTCCTGAGCTAACATCCATGCCCATCTTCCTCTGTTTTGTATATGGGACACCACCACAGCATGGCTTGATGAGCGGTGAATTGGTCCGCACCCAGGATTTGAACCCGTGAACCCTGGGCTGCCAAAGCGGAGCATGCGAACTTAACCACTATGCCACCGAGCCAGCCCCTTATTAATATGTCAGAGATGATAAGGGGATAAGAGGGAAGAAAACATATCCCTAAGCCTTTGGATACCTTCCTTTATAGTATACCAAGATAGTTCTCTATAGTATACCAAGGCAAGTTTCAACTTCATTTAGTTTAGTTGAAACCTTTGGGTCCATGGCTCAACTGACCAGCCAGACTCTTACATCCCTCTCTAACTCCCTTGAGTTAAAACACTGAATTCAGAATCTCTGCTTAGGGGCCTATATCAATATTTTCAGCCTGATCCAACTTTATATTCCTTATACCAGGATCCATTCCCATACATGTTCCCTGTATTTTACATCTGTATTAATTGGAAAAATCATGCAGGTGTTTTGGTGTGTAGTGCACCTTTTGTTGTGGGGGTCACACTTTGTAACTCACCCTTTGGAGCCTGCTGGGACTTATATCAAGTTATAGGTCTAGAAGTAAAGAAGAGTGGTGGGGGCAGGTCCTGAGGTGAATCCACAGTGCCTGGTAAGACAACTTCAGGAAAAGAAGGACTAACTTCAGGCAGGGGTAGAAGAACTGTTTCTACTGGCAAAGAAGACCTGGGAGAATTTGGGGATTCAATGTCCCCAGCTTCATGACCCCATTGCAGTTTTTAGAGTCCTATTCCTCCCCAGTTAATGCCCTATTAGGTTGGGAGTTCAGTTTGCATTGTAACTCAGCCACTTGCAGGAAGAGCCAGAGGGCTACAGGAGATAAGGGTTTCCTTCAGGGCAGATACAACTTTCAGGTCAATGTGAAGCTTGAGCTGGGAGTTTGAAGCCCTGAGCTCATCCTTTTCTTTCCCAACTTTCTCCAGCACAGTTAGGACAATTGGCCAACCCCATAACACTCCTTAGTTTGACTAAAATATTCTAATGTAGCAAGTACATGGTCACCTAGAATCTCACTTTCTATAGGTTTTTGATGAGGAGTATCCAATGATGGTATTTTGTGTGTCTCTTGCTACATCGTGTTTTGGACTGAGTGTCCTCTTTACCACTGGAGATAGAGTCGCTAGTGCCTTTAATAAGATTAGAGAACCAATTCCAGAAAACCCAGAATCAATTCAGAAAATTCATCTTTAAGATTCTGTTCCTCTAGAACCACTTCTGGTACTACAGTCTGTATCAGTCAGGGTTCAACCAGAGAAACAGAAGCAGAAGTAGATATATATTAAGAGATTTATTGCAAGGAACTGGCTTACATGATTGAGGGGCTGGCTAGGCAAGTCTGAAATCCATGGGACAGGCCATCATGAAAGGCAGGCTGAAACTCTCAGGCATGGGGTGAAGCTCCTGTCCACAAGTGGAATTTATTTGGGGAAGCAAAGTGTATAGCATAGTGCCTGGTAGGTGCTCAAAAAATACCATCTGTAATTATTACATAAAAGAAGGTGGCGTAGAGGTGTAAAAACAGGCTTTTAGAGTCATCGAGTTGATCTTTTTGCCAATCTACCTTCATTAAATCTGGTATCGATATATCCCTTTTTAAGTAGGGAAGCAAGAGAATCCATCTAATGTATAAACCTCCCAATCTCTGCCCTTATTGGGTGATAACTAGAATTATCTTCAGTCATCTTTGTCATGGAGTACACTGTGCTTTGCTGGGTTCCCTGACAGGCCAGTAATGTTCAGAATGGTGGAACCTCACAAAATCAGAACTGAGTTCTTGACCACAAATTTCAGGCGCTGGTGTTAAAGCCCCAGGAATGTGGGAGGTAGCTGAGGATTGACTCTTGTCCTGCTTTCTCATCTCTCTGAAACAACAGTATGATGTTTGGAACAGGCTTGAATCCCAATGAGAAAATCTGTCTGATTCTCAGAGGGATGATAAGGCCCTTGCTTGAATGTCTTCACCCACGAAGCTTCCATTTTACCCATTTGTAATGCCTGTGCAAATGATAATTCCTTTTGTTTGGGTGTTACCTCTATCAACTGACTGCAATTCTCATTTAAGCAACACTTTTCTAAGTCTTCTCTAGATCTTCTCCCTACTAGGGACATAGGCTCTCAGGTTGTCCGTGACTCGACTCTCCACATTTCTTGCAGTTGACAGTGAATTTTCACCTGGCTGACCCTCCAGTTGGTTGTAATTGACATCTGTATTGACCACTTGACCCTCCACTTGGCTGTAACATGCCCTCCACATATATCTTGGTCTGTAAAGCTTTCTAGATATCACTACTGCAAAGAACTGGCTAGCCAAGTAACCTGCCCACGGTCATTCTTATTGGCCATGTGGTCTTGAACAAGTTGCTTAATCTTTCTGCACTTATAAGGTGGACGTAAAAATAGTACCCAATTCATACAATGGTTGGAGAATTAAATGAGTTAATGTAAAACACTTAGTGCCTGACTTGTTTTAGGTGCTCAGAGGTAGGTCTGATTATGCTGTTGCTGCTGCTGCTGAGTATTTCGGCTTAAAACTTGTACTTGCTAGTTTCTGTCATTGACACCAAACCTTTGCCTACAGAGGCCTTTCTCTTTGTCCCATCAGCTTGCTTTCTCAGGAGCCCCAATCTTCTGGCTACCTGACTGTATGTTGAGGAATGGAAAATTCCTATTATTTTGTTATGTTTTATTATATTGGGGATGGGGGGCTGAAGAGAAAGAGGTGCCAACCTGTTCATAACCAAAAGGCCAGTGAAAGTGTCTTCCTGAACAAAATAGTGAACTTCTGACACCATCAACTGTAAGGCATACCCTTAATTTTATGTAATACTAAGGAAGAAATAAGCCAATTAATGTTTAGGATTTTAATTTTATACTTATTTAAAAGTTATTTTGGAGATGTTATTTCAGAGTACCAACTTACAACCAGTAGATAAATAAGTTCTGGAGATCTAATGCACAACATAGTGATTATAGTCAACAATACTGTATCACAAACTTTGAAGTTGCTAAGAAACTAAATCTTAACTACTCTCAACACAAAAAAGAAATGATAAGTATGTGACATGGTAAAGGCGTTAGCCAACGCTTCTGTTGTAATCATATTGCAATATATAAATGTATCAAACCAACACGTACGTTGTAAACTTACAGAATATTATATGCCAGTTATATATCAATTTTTAAAAAAACTAGACTGGAACATCTTTTAAAAAAGCTATTTTGGACTTATTTAGACAAAGAAACAATGACAGTATGAACAGCTGTGGCCGAATTCACTCATGTGCAGACAGTGATGACACGTCACAGACTGCTGCCTGGGTCAGTGGTCAGACACCACTGATTGTAAGATGTGCATGGATTTCAGAGGTATTAAAATGTGAAAAGTGAAAAACTACATCTTAAAGTCAATGAAATATGGTCTGTTTTCTATCAGCCAATCACAATAGAATGTAGAAATTTTATTGTTCTTGGTATAGTCACATGTCAATGATACATGAATTTCTGTAAAATAGTTTCCCTCTACCAAAGACTTCAGGTATTTAAATTTTTCTAGCTTTAAGAGAAAAATACCTTGGCTGAGGCAAGTGTTTGTTGTTAATTCTGATTTCAGTCAATAGCAGAGGCTCTGTGACTGAGCTACTGAGCATACATATTAAGAATTTGGTCTTTTTTATTTTATCAGACAGAAAAGAGGACTGAAAGTTTGTATTCCTCCTAGTGAGATGTATGTTGTTTGATACTTTGCTACAATTTCATAACACTTCAAATTTCATCTTAGTGTGGTATAAAGAACAACATTTTGCAGTCAGACAGACTTGGGTTTATATTCAGTTCTGCCATTTACAAGCCATGTGACTAGGTACATTACTTCACCTTCCTAGGCCTCAGTTTTCTCACCTGTAACCTAACATAGATTAAATAGATAGAGTATGTAAAGTGTAAAGTGTTTGCCAATAGTAGTTGTTCTGTAAACCACTGTTAGGATGAAAAGGATGCTCTACTGGAGAACTGAGGATACATTCTCTGGGGACCAGGATGTCAAGCTTGGCAGTAGTGTTGCCAGAGCCTCACCTGGAGTCAGTGTGGACTGGAAGGATTGTTTTCCTATAGATCATCGCTCAAGGAGTGGTGAAGTGACTTTAATATTAGGCAAAAAGAATGAGTACTAATAAATGCCATATCGCTCACTGGCGACATTATATTAGTCTGAGAGCAAAAGGAAATGTTGGGAATGCAAAAAAGAATAGTTTTGATCATTTGAGAAGGATCTTGAAATAGGAATTTATTCATAAAGGTTAGGAATGGATGAAGTCATTAATTCATTCATGAAATATGTGTTGAGCACCTTCTCAATGCTAGGTACTCTGCTAGGCTCTGCGAACACAGGTGAAGAATGCAAAGGGCCCTGTCCTTGTGGACCTCACAGTGGGATGGCAGTAGAGATGTGCAAGTACAAGATAATTACATCGTGATGCTTAAGGGTTAGTGGTAAGGGAACGCTTCTCTGAGGTGGTGACGTTTCAGCTGAGACTTGAATGACAACGGGGATGTTTCTTATGCTTAGGGTTCATTGAGCTTCTTGTATCTGTGGGTTTATAGTTTTCATCAGATTTGTTGGAAAATTTGTGACCATTATTTCTTTCCCTCTCCTTCAGTTACCGATTATACATACGTGAAGGCACTTGAAGTCCCTTGGTCACTGTTGCTCTGCTCTTTTCTTTTTTTCTTTTTTAGTCTTTTTTCTCTTTGTATTTCTTTTTAGTTTCTATTGCTATGTCTTCAAGTTCACTAATCTTTTCTTCTGCAACATTTAACCTGCCTTTACTCCCATCCAGTCTACTTTTCATTTCAGATGTTATAGTTTTCATCTCTAGGATTTCACCTTGAGACTTTTAAAAATATCTTCCTTGTCTCTACTTAATATATTCTACTTTTTCTCTAGCTGTCTGGAGACCAGAGCAATCACAGAGTGCACCTCGGTTGTTCCCCATCCCGCACGCATCACTGTCCTTTCCTGCCTGGTTCTCGATGTCTTGAGAACCATTCTTTGGTATATTTTGTCCAGATTTTTAGTTGTTTCAGATAGGTGGGTAAATCCTGTCTTTATTACATCTTGGCTGGAAGTAGAAGTGCCTGCCTCTCTTCTGTAGCTCATATTTACTCCCAGGTTTCAGAATGTGCAGCAAAGCCACATATTGGTTTTACCCAGTTGCTATCAGTAGAAAACACTTCAGATTCTAATTGTACACATTTTCGTGGTGTGTGATAAAGCACGCGCCCTCTTTTTGACCTCTAAACTCGTCTTCTTTCAGAGTCTATTACTAACAACATAACTATCAAAAAGCTCTGGTATTTTTCTTTTTTTAATTAAAAAAAATCACTTCTGTTCTTACCAGTAAGAGAAATCTGCTTCAGAGCCTTTTGGTATTTATTATGCTATTGTGCTATCACATTCCAGAGCTGACTGTTTGCCAGATGTAGTTATCAAACATTTTATGGCATTATACATGGCCCAAGAACTTTAGAAGCCTCATTTTAGTTTTTTTTTTTTTTTTTTTTTTTTTTTTTTTTTTGTGAGGAGATCAGCCCTGAGCTAACATCCGCCAATCCTCCTCCTTTTTTGCTGAGGAAGACGGCCCTGGGCTAACATCGGTGCCTATCTTCCTCCACTTTATATGGGACGCCGCCACAGCATGGCTTACCAAGCAGTGGGTCGGTGCGCGCCCGGGATCCGAACCAGCGAACCCCGGGCCGCCGCAGCGGAGCGCGCGCACTTAACCGCTTGCGCCACCGGGCCGGCCCCTCATTTTAGTTTTATATGGGTTAAGATGGGTTTATGTTTTTTATTGTGGTTAAAATGTACATAACAAAATTTACCACTTTAAAAATTCTTAAATGTACAATTTAGTGACATAAATTCACAGTATTGTGTAACAATCAGCACTGTCTATTTCCAGAACTTTTTCATCATCCCAAATAGACTCTGTACCCATTAAACAATACTCCCCATTCCCCCCGCCTCCCAGCTCCTGGTAATCTCTATTCTACTTTCTGTCTCTGTGAGTCTTTCTAGTCCAGGTACCTCATGTAACTGGAATTGTACAACATTTGTCCCTAAGTATCTGGTTTATTTCACTTAGCATAATGCTTTCAAGGTTTATCCATAGTGTAAAATGTATCAGAATCTCATTCCTGGGGCCGGCCCCATGGCTTAGCAGTTAAGTACGCACGCTCCACTACTGGCGGCCCGGGTTTGGATCCTGGGCGCGCACCGATGCACCGCTTGTCCGGCCATGCTGAGGCGGCGTCCCACATACAGCAACTAAAAGGATGTGCAACTATGACATACAACTATCTACTGGGACTTTGGGGAGAAAAAGGGGAAAAAAAGGAGGACTGGCAATAGATGTTAGCTCAGGGCCGGTCTTCCTCAGCAAAAAGAGGAGGATTGTCATGGATGTTAGCTCAGGGCTGATCTTCCTCACAAAAAAAAACAAAAAGAATCTCATTCCTTCTTGACACTGAATACTATTCCATTGTATGTATATAATGCAATTTATCTATCTATTCATCTGTTGATGGACACGAGTTGTTTCTACCTTTTGGCTATTGTGAATAATGCTGCTGTGAACATGAGTATACAAGTATCTGTTTAAGTCCCTGCTTTGAATTCTTTTGGGTCTGTACCTAGGAGTGAAATTGCTGGATTATATGGTAATTTTATGTTTAACTTTTTGAGATGTCACCAAACTGTTTTACTTTTCTTTTTTTTTTTTTTTTTGTGAGGAACATCAGCCCTGAGCTAACATCCATGCTAATCCTCCTCTTTTTGCTGAGGAAGACCGACTCTGAGCTAACATCTATTGCCAATCCTCCTCCTTTTTTTCCCCAAAGCCCCAGTAGATAGTTGTATGTCATAGTTGTACATCCTTCTAGTTGCTGTATGTGGGACGCTGTCTCAGCATGGCCGGACAAGCGGTACATCGGTGCGCGCCCGGGATCCCATCCTGGGCCGCCAGTAGCCAAGCGTGCGCACTTAACCGCTAAGCAATCGGGGCCGGCCCCAAACTGTTTTACATAGTGCCTGCACCATTTTACATTCCCACCAGCAATGCACAATGTTCCAATTTCTGCACATCCTCACCAAACTGGTTATTTTCTGAGTTTGGTTTTTTGGTTTTTGGATTTTTTTGTTTTTGCGTTTTGTTTTCTTTTTCTCTTTTTTTTAATGATACCCACCCTAATGGATGTAAAGTGGTATCTCATTGTGGTTTTGATTTGCATTTCCCTAATAATTAGTGATTTTGAACATTTTTTCATGTGCTTACTGGCTATTCGTATATCTCCTTTGAAGAAATGTCTATTCAAATCCTTTGCCCATTTTTGAATTGGGTTGTTTGATTTTTGGAGGGACTTATGTTTTAATGCCCAAAACTATCTGCTCCTCAAAAGATCTTCTGGGATTTTTGATATTCATTTTGATATTTTATATCTAACATATCTAGAAAATGCTCCGTGGAAAATTGTTTCATGTTTCTGTAATTGCGTGAAATATGTGACAGATCTTTCTTTGTAATAGATGAAGCAGGTGGTGATTCCAAGTTGCTTCCCATGTATCCGGGCTGTTTCCAGAGTGTGCTCCTTCTATTTCTGTATGGCAAACTTCGAGAAAAGAATGGTTGACTAGACTAGTGGGATGTGATTTGGGGGCAAGACTCCCCCAGGCTCCAGTGACAGACCTGTTAAACTTTTCTTTGGGTTGGAAAATTTTCTCTCTCAGCGAAATACAAAACATAAACAACACAAACAAAAACACCTTCACTCTTTGGTATCTGGTTGCTAATTAGGCCTGCAAATGAGAAATACACTTTCTGAATCGCACGTGTCATCCTTCAGAGAATCTGCTGTAGCTCCAGCAGCAGCAGCTCTGACACAAGTTTGCCATGTGCCTCTTTTGAGTTGAGAGCCACGTATATTTGGTACTAGAGATATAGATAAATGTAACTTCTGCCCTTCATCAGGAAGCTCAGGATTAAAGTTTTAAGTGTGATTTTCAAGTTATAGAACTATAAAACATAAAAAAATTTCAAACTCCTGTTTGTAACAGAAGAATCAGTTGAACACATCTGAGTACAATTATTTATGTGTTTCATGGTAGTGCCAAGGTTTGAGTGCTATTAAAAGTTTAGAACTATAGCAAAAACAATAGAAAAGAGCTACCATTTATGGAGTACTCACTGTGTCCCAGGCACCTTGCCAAACACTTTCCGTGTATGATTGTGTTTAATAATTACAAATCGGGGGCCAGCCCGGTGGTGTAGTGGTTAAGTTTGTGTGCTCCGCTTCGGTGGCCCAGGGTTCTTGGGTTCGCATCCCGGGGTGGACCTACACACTGCTCGTCAAGCCACGGTGTGGTGGCATCCCACATACAAAATAGAGGAAGATTGGCGCAGATGTTAGCTCAGGGACAATCTTCCTCAAACAAAAAGAGGAAGATTGGCAACAGATGTTGATGCCAATCTTCCTCATCAAAAAGAAAAAACATCACGAATCAGGAAAATGAAGCTCAAAGAGTTAAAGTTGCTCAGGGTCACGTACTTTGTAAGTGGCAGAGCCTGAGCACAATGCTAGGTCAGTGTCACTCCAGTTTCATAACAGAAGTCTGACAGCTTGTTCAATAGAGGAGAAACGGAAATACATTTCCAATAGCTTAATATTAGTGTGACTGGCTAGGAAAAGAGCGTGGACGTCATCTAGAAGTAGGGGACTTGAGCAGATAGGCCTGTTTGTGTGTGTGTGTGTTTGCCTGTGTGGCTGTTACACACAAGTGGAGACGCCCGAGTGCTCGTCTCACCTTCCAGCAGTCGCAGGTGTCCTCTCCACGTGTGTCGCAGGTTTTCTTTGCAGGTTCAAATTTTGGATTAAAATATTTTGTTCATATGTTAATTGGCTTTTATCTTGATTACTGTGGTCCCCCCGTTGATCTCCCACCTCCTCCTGAAGAAAATGCCACTTCAAAAGTCTGCTTTCCGAAGAGCTCTTCCGTGCCCTCGTCTCTCAGCTCCCAGCTTGACTGCTTCCTTGACCTGTCGTTCGTGGATCCCGCTTCTTCATCTGAGGTTTGGAATCTCCAGTTAACCCACCTTTGCCTACATCATGGTTCTTAGTTCTTGACAAACATATTTTTGAGCCTTTTGTCTTGTTTCTCATTTGTGGCGTTTTTCCCCCCTGTCTTTTTCAGTTTATGGGAGTTCATGGCCTTTCTCTCTAGGTGGAAGCCTCAAGACTGTCTCTAGAATCTCTCTCTTACCAGACCAATTTTCAGCTTTCTAGGATGGAGAATCCAGTTGTTTTGAATTGATCATAAATCTACTCAGGTTAGTCAGTCATGACCAGTTGGCTAGGGACCAAAATTCCATAGTATAGACATGGCTGCTGGGAGTCTACTGAAATAAGCTGTGTTAGGGGCATTCCTGGAAAAGGCAGAAAGTTTACTTGCCAGGTACTCATCCAAGAGCTGCCTGCTACACTCTGTAGACCAAGGCATTAGAAAAAGTCATGATATCCTTGTAAACATGATGGAGAAACATGAGCTGAATCCTGGGGAAGTGGGTGGAATTGTAAGTAATTGAACAACCAGATCCAAAGAGAGTGGACTGATGTTAGCCTGGAGGCAGGTTGTTAGTGATGAGCTGAAGGGCTCTGCTCGCATTTTAGCGTTTCTGTCACTGATTCAGATGAGTTATCCCTAGAGTGCAAGTGCCCACGCGAACAGAGGCTGTGGTCTTGGCTTCCTTGGTGCTATCAGGCCACATTAAGAAAGTGGTAGTCATTTGTCATTTTCCAGTCACCCTCAACTCCCATTCCTGAATATACCACCCCCAGTCTTGGTGGGATGGTAAGTCCAGGGGGCTCCCATCAGGGCTGCCCTGGGAATAAGTGATACAAAGACCGGGAAATGGCTGGCGTTTGTTCACCCCTCCCCCCCACTCCCAGCCTTAGCTCTAGTCCCTTCTCCTGGGACTCCATTTAATGAACGTTGGACTTTTGGATTTTATCTGTTCTTTCACATTTTCTCTCCTCTTATCCTACGCTCTGGGAGGTTTCCTCTATTTTGTCTTATGATTCGTGTGTGTGTGTGTGTGTGTGTGTGTGTGTGTAAGATCAGCTGGAGCTAATATCCATGCCAATCCTCCTCTTTTTGCTGAGGAAGACTGGCCCTGAGCTAACATCTATTGCCAATCCTCCCCCTTTTTTTCCCTTTTTCTCCCCAAATCCCCAGTAGATAGTTGTATGTCATAGTTGCACATCCTTCTAGTTGCTGTATGTGGGACACCGCCCGAGCACAGCCGGACAAGCGGTGCGTTGGTTTGCGCCTGGGATCCGAACCCAGGCCGCCAGTAGTGGAGCGCGCACACTTAACCGCAAAGCTCCGGGGCCAGCCCCTCTGATTCTTCTTTTGAACATTTTTTTTCAGCTATCATATTTTGAATCTCTAATCGATTACTTGTCTCATTTTTCTGATTATTTTTTCAAATCAACCTCTTCTGGTTTTATAGAATCTTTCTTAAATCTCTCTGAGTCAAGTTTTCTTCTATTCCCTGATTATCTTTGTTTCCACTGGAATTTGTTTTTCACATCTATATATCTTGGTCTGTCTTTCTCAAGCTGCTGGATCTGGTAATATCTTGGTGACTTTTGCTTGTCTGGTCATATTTAAGAAAGAAGGTCCACGCAGCTGGGGTGGTGTCTCCCCAGGGAGAATTCTGGCTGAGTGCTCTGGACGTGAGGTGCAGGAGGTGAGTGGGAACTCATTTTTAGGCTGAGGCCACCTGACTGCCAGAATGAGAACTTTACTCAGAGACGTCAGGTTGATGACTAAAAACCTTAGATTCTGCAATATGAATTGTTTAATTTCTTGAGAGAGAGAAGAGCTGTCAGGGATTTGTTCGTTTACTTTTGCCTGAGGGTAAATGCCAGCTGCCTGTACTTGTTGGGTGTGTGTCTAAGGACTGGGAGTGGAAGCAGGTGGTGGAGAAGAGCAGGTGGGTACAGCTGATCCACCGTCAGAGCTTGCCCAGGTTCCCTCAGACTGACTGGCAGCCCTCCTCCACAGCCCTCACAGCTTGTCCTGGGCCTGCTCTCTACGGCGTCCTTTATCTGTTAACCCTCTCCCATTCGCTTTCTGGCTTCCAGATATGTGCTGACTCTCTCATCCCCATGTGACTCCCCCTTACCTTGTTCTCCTTCGGGTTTGGGGTCACTCTTTTGTGTACCTCTGTTCCTTTAATACAAAGAGTTAAGGCAGAGAGAGCATGTCTGGTTCATTAATAAAGGTTGAAAAAACAACAACACACATTTACTGTCTGCTATCCCACAAGTAATGTTTCTAGCAAGAGAACTCTAAATTAATGTAATATTTCCATTAAAATAAGTTATTTTTTATTGCTTAAAGTATATAAGTAATATACAAAAACATGCTTCTTATAAAACTGCAAATACAAAAGCTTGTGGATTGTAAAGGGAAATGAGCTTTTCCCTTTTTTTCCCCCAACCGAATTCTGCTCTTTTCCCACGGAGTAACTGCTATTAATAATTGGGTATATATCCTCGACGATTGCTAATGGATTTACATATCTGTGTCTATGTGTCTGATTATCAGGCTATTTGTCTTTTTAATTTAGATGGGGTCAAGTTTTACGTATTGTTTTGTGAATTTTAACTTGGCCATATGTCTTGGATAGCTTTTCCTGGCAATAGACGTAGAGCTATCATTCTGTCCCCGACTGGTTGACATATAAGTAGTTTGCAGTTTTCCTTTTCCTAAAAAGGCAGACTCTATTACTTTCCTGTTTCATTGACCCTTAGCATGCTTCCCACCCAAATTGAGAAATCCTTGTCATATCTGTTTTTTGTAAAGAATCCCAGTAGACTAAACTGGAAAACCTAACTGGATGAAATATAGCAAGTCGAACAGATTATAATACATGATAATGTTTGGAAGTGCAGTACTAAAACTTCTTTATTAAAATTCACATTATGCTGTCCCAGCTAGTGAATGGAACAGAATCAAATCGTGTCTATTCTCCTCAGAGCTAAGGGGGGCAAGCCAGCTTGCGTGTCATCCCTCAAACACACTAATAACAAACACCCAGGTTTAACATGTCCTTGTTCCCCCCACTGTTCTTTTCCTACTGTTTCCTGCCTATTTTTCTTAGTTTATTCTCCATGCTCTAAGCTCTTGATTTATTCTTTTTGTTATAGAACCTGAATCCGTTTAACCTCAAGCAGACCATCACAGTAACTTCCAGATGAATCCTATGTATAACCATGTATAGGAATATTTATGGACAAAAATACACATTTTGGGGACCCAGATCCATATCCGACATGGAAAAAGGTCACATTCTCCACTTTTGAAGAGCAGAAATCCTTTGCATGGCCAGTTCTGGCAGGTCTTTATGTTGTTCCATGCCAAAAGGTTCTTTTTTTTTTTTTTTTTTTTGCTGGGAAAGAGTCGCCCTGAGCTAACATGTGTTGCCAATCTTCCTCTTTTTTTTTTTTTTTCACTCCCCAAGGCCCCAGTATTAGTTGTATATTCTAGTTGTAAGTCCTCCTAGGTGAGCTGCCACCACACCTTGGCTACTGACGGATGAGTGGTGTGGTCCCGCGCCCGGAAACTGAACCCGGGCCGCCAAAGGGGAGCACGCTGAACTTTAACCCCTAGGCCATCAGGGCTGGCTCAACAGGTGTTGAGAGCTCTACTATGCTTGGTTAGTTTTGCCTTTCCTTGGCTCTGTGGCAGAATGACTTTTCTCCCCGTTTTCACATTTCTTCATCTGTAGAAGCCTGGTTGCTTACCGCCCTCCCTCTGCAAGGTCAGGTCAGAACTCCAGCTTATACTCTGCTTTTAACAAAAAGGACAACAGCTACCATTCACTGAGCACTAAACTACTACATGCAGGCACTGTTGTATGCATTTCACATTCATTATCTCAATCAAAACAATCCCATGCATTAGGCTCAGAGAGGTTGAGTTACTTGCTAAAGTCACACAGTAAGCAAGTGATAGAGCTAGGCTTCAAATCCAGGTCATTTTAGCAGCAAAGCCTGACCTCTTAACTACTATGCTACACATTTGCCGCTTAGCCAGTGAATGCTCATGACATATGAGAAGAGAAGCCTGAAGGCACTACTTAGTAGATGAGTGACTATGGTAGGCTAGGTAGTAGCCCTCCAAAAAATATTCACATCCTAATCCCTGGAACCTGTGAATTTTACTTTATATGCCAAAAAGGACTTTGCATATGTGATTAAGGACCTTGAGACGGGAAGATTAGCCTGGCTTATCCAGGTGAGCCCTAAATGCAGTCACATATATCGTCATCAAAAGGAGGCAGAGGGAGGTCTGACGCACAGAGAAGAGCTGATAAGGCGGTATGATCGTGGGGGCAGAGATCGCAGCAATGTGGCCACCAACCGAGAAATGCCAGCAGTTGCCAGAAGCTGGAAGAGGCAAGAAACGGATTTTCCCTCGAGCCTTCAGAGGAAGCTCGACCCTGCTGGCACCTGGGTTTGGCCCAGTGATACTAGTCTCTAGAACTGTAAGAAAACAGATTTCTGTTCTTTTACGCCGCTCCGTTAGTGGTAATTTGTTACAATAACTATAGGAAACTAATACGGTGACTTTGTGACCTCTCTCGGCCTCAGTTTCCTTATCTGTAAAATGAAGATATTAATGGTACACACCTAGAATTAAAGAAAACTAATGAATGTAAAATGTGGGCAGGGTGCCTGGCGCAGGGTCAGTGCTCAGCAGAGACTGGGTGTTATTGTTACTAACGGGCTCCGACGGGAATGTGTCTGGGGAGTTGTGGGAGCACATGGGAAGGAAGGGCTCGCGGCCTCGCCTCTGCTTCACAGGATGCACGTGACCACCCAGTAAGGTTGACAAGGCATCTTAGAGGCAGAGACATTGAAATCAATTAAAAGTGACACTACACTGCATTCACTGACCAAATGGCAGAGTTCACAGAAACGTTTCCACCCCCATTTCTGAGAGTGACGGCAGCCGTCAGAGAAACACCTTTCAGGTGGTGACTCTGGTTACCTGGTGGACGTCTCAGTGACTTGCTTATTTTTCTGGCTCTGATTCTGATTGGTCCTTCCGGGATGCATTAATTAATGAAAAATAAACACTTTCAATAAAGATTGTTACATTAAAATAAGTAAATAAAAATAAACACGGCAACTAGGAATCGAAAGTGTAAATTCAGTTGCCTGTCAGGAATGTAATCAGTGACCGTCACACTTTGCTGTATTGTCCATAGAAATGAGCAGAGGCCTGGGTCCCCGACGTCTAAGGATATTTCTCCCTGAGGGCTAGACTGGAGTGGGTCCAGGGAGTTGGCCTTTGAGCTGTTCCCATTTGTTCACCCAGCTCCAAGAGACGTCATCACCTTCACTGGGGGTTGCTCTGGGCTAGTGATGGAGGAGTTAGCAGCGTAGCCTGCAGTGGCTCTCGGTGAGCTGGGGCCAGCTGACACACGCCACTTAGGTCTCCAAGGAGGCAAGCTGCCCCTACTCACGCACGGCTGATGCACTTGTGGCTAAATGCAGTGCAGCCGGGGCCCCAGGCCAGATTCAGGGCAGGAAATAGAATGCCACCTCCATCACCAGGGAAACAATGGTCTGCGTGTGTGATTTAAACCGGGCCAACGAGAAAGCTCAAAGGGACAGTCAGCAGAGGAAAGGAGGAAGGGAGACCAGAGGGCAGCTTGCACGGATTTTGTCTTGGGTTATAACCACTGACAAGCCGCATAGCTGTCCCCATGTTTAAGATTATCTGCATATAAGATGGAGGTAAAAGTATTTACGCATCTCACTGGGGACTTATGAAAACAACATTCTGACTGACCTCTTGGGATCCATGGATGGAAGGTGGTATGTAAGTGAAATAACAAACTTACTCTGTGTGTTTTCAGTAGGTGCACTAGGGGCATGTAGACCCTCCAGAGAACACTTTGAGAGTCCAATCAAAAACAAACAACAGTAAAAACAAAGTTGTAGGTGCATGGATTTGTCTTTGGTTTTGTGCGGGTTTGGGGGAATTGCATGTGTAATTTAGACTTCAGAACTGTTTTCAAACTCACTGCTGTCTTTAGTCATAGTTACAGGTGCTTAAATCATTTGGGAATGCATAGAGAATTTGGGGATTGTTCCCAAATGTTTGCCAACTTTGCTCCAAAACATTCCCACATTAGTTCTACCGTGCAGTTTGTGAGCTGCACGTGGAATCTGCAGCATTTGTTCCCCAGTTGGAAGGTGGCGGAAATCTAGTTAACAAACAAAGCGTGAAAAGGAATCACTGCTCTTTTGCCCTCGGGTTTGCTATTTCTGAGGAGTCCTCTGAGTCTGTGGTGTGTACGTGTGTTCTGTTCATTGAAGGCTAAGCAGTTGACCTCAGCCCTGCCTGTAAGGTTATTAAAGGTTATGTTCTGTCAGCTGAGGTCCTGAGGGAGTCTATCGCTCTGTTCTTTGTTAATTAAACCTCTCTCTGGGACATATTTTATGTCGAGTCTAATTCCTGTGGGTCCAGGTAATGGTAACTATTATAGAAAAACAAACTTGTTTAATAACACAAATAACACACATTTTAAAAAATTAGAAAAATGATATAAATGAAATATAGAAAATAAAGATCATTGGCAATTCTCTCATGCAGAATTAACCATACTGGCATATATGTATATTTTAAACAGAAATGGGATTCTGATGTACGTACTTGCTGTTTTTCGATCTGCCTTTGGGGTGAAGTCCTCCCCTCTTGTCTGGGAGGAATGCCGTAGACCCTTCGAGTCTCTGGCCCGCAGTGGGAAGGGTCCCGCTTCTGCTGCGGGCGTGTGGAGTGGTGCAGCGAGGGCCTCAGATTTTCAGTCAGCACTTGCAAAAGAACTTTCAAAGACTCTTCTCTCAGATGTCACTCCACTTCCTTAGCACTCCTGTGCTTTGGCAACAGCATACATCCCAGAACTGGTAAACACTTGCTGAGTTTAGCTTCTGTGTGGATGATGGTCCTGTGCCCTCCCAATCCATTTGCAGCCTGCTGTCAGGTCCATGCCGCCTCCCCCCACCCCCCACCTTTTTTCATGAAACAGAACTTGATTAAGGCATGACTTACATGCAGTACCGGCACAAAGCTTCCAGCCTGTTGAACTGAGTACAGCAGACCTGTATGCATGTGTACATACACCAGCGAGACCACCACCGAGGATATAAAACATCTCCGACATCCCAGAAGTGGCTTTGTGTCCCCTTGGAGTCAGTCCCCGCTCCCCCCCCCCCCCCCAGGTAATCGTTCCATCCATTCTTAAGCACTAATTTTATCATGTTATTTCCCACCTAAACACATTCCACAGATTGTTGTCCCTGTGTCTTGCTGCTTTGCGTCTCTGCCTGATTTTCCTGGTCCACTCTCTTAAGGATCCTGCCTGCTGAATCACTTGGGCCTCCGTTGACACCTCCTGCCTGAGGCCGGTCTGCATTATCTCTCCCACCTGCTTTGTTCCCTCTGTGTCCTTACTAGAACTGCCCTTTGCTTGGCCTCCCCAAATCTCACCCATCCTTCAAGGCTCAGCTCAAGTCCTGTTTCCTCCAAGAAGTTCTCCCTCTTTGCCAAATTTTTTTTGATTTCTTTGATTCCCTCTTACACCCTGAATTAGTTGACACCACGTGACTGAGCTTCTGCCAAGACTTGGGGCCACAGAAGCCAAGCACTATGCTATTCTTACTTACGATTCCCGATGACCACTGATGTCCTGCAGCAGACAGTTTTCCAAACCTCCTCTTTCCTCACCCATTCTCTCCCACCATGGGGCTGCCCCAGGCCTGCCACACCCCAACCCCAGACCCCGCTCCCCCCAGTCTTTCTCCCCCCATTTCCTTCCCCGCTCTTGGCGCTTTGCTACCCAGCTCAGCCAAATCCTGTCCTCCAGACCTCAGGTCCCACCTCCCACTCGATCTTCAGGTTTGACACCAAAAGGTCCTAAGCCCAGGCTCTCCTCAGAGGGTGGGGCTAGACTAAGGGGAGAGAATTTGAGCAGATGAAGACAGAATTCTTTTTATCAGATACAGGAGGGCTGGAAACACGGGTATATCATACAATTTTGCTCCATCCCGCCGACATCCTTTGCGGCTAGCAGTTAGTGACTATCCCACTTTCTCTGTTGTTCCCAGGTCTTAACCTTGCTCCCGCCCAGACTTTCTCAGTTTCCCATGGTACAAGCAGAGTTCCGAGCTCACGAGTGTTAGGACAATCAAGGGGTTGAAATAATATATTACAGCTAAAGCGCTTAGCACATGGTCTGCCCATGGTCCGGCTCAGAAAAGTGAGCTAATATCAAAGCTGCAGCACCTTCTCTGATTCCTGTCAGCCAGGCCAGGTGATCGGGGTCCTGAAGTGATGTGGGTGTATGTCTGTCTGTCTGTCTGTCTGTCTGTGTATGCGTGCCAGTGTGTGGCAGCTTGGCCTCCTCCGGGGCACTCGTGGAGACCTGGCCAGGGCGCCTCGCTGAGGGAGGAGCTGAGCTGTAGCTGGCCTCTCATCAGGCAGGAGCCGCGGGTCGTGGCCTCCTCCCTCACTGCAGCATACCCCAGTCTTTGGGGGCTCTGTGTGTCTTCGTTGCTTCCTGAGTAGTTTTACTTGGAGAGGCGAGAGCTGGACCCTCCCAGCCTGGAGATAACCAACTAGGCTCCCAGCCAGGGTGCAAGCAGCCCCATTGACGAGAAGCGAGGCCGCCAACCCATTCTGCTGCTGATCCGGGCTTTCCTCTTCCTGGAGGGCTGCCTGAAGGGAAGGTTCCCAGCTCGTCCCCTGGGTCTGCGCCGGGATTCTGGGATTTGAACCCAGGTCAGCTCTGCCCTAGGACTCCCTCCCTTCTTTCCCCCTCCTTGGACCACACGGTGTTTGTTACACAACTGGACACTCCGCTAAGTGATGCAGGAAGTAGGGCCCCAGGGAGGCAGATACCGCCCAGCAAAGCAGATAACCAAGTGAAGCCTCTGGATGCCTCTGGGGCCTGGGGCAGGGTCAGAGATAAGCGGAAATGCCAGGCTTATCGCCGCCTGAGTCCTACAGAAATCATCCTGGTCGGCCAGCCCACCTCATTCTTAGCACTCCGGGCAGTTGGGCATCTCCAGGCGGAGTAAACACTGAGTTGGCACAGCCGCCACGGCCCCAGGATGGGGACTCTGTGCCCCGCTCCAGCTCTTCGCGGTCCTAGCGCCAGAGGCCAGCAGCGGGCGTCGGGTTACACCCAGATATGTTTGGTAAGGGCGGCTCCGGGAGGTCTGCTTTGAAGTATGAGCCTGAAGAACAATTGTCAGGGTCATGGGACTGAGGGAGCCTCGCTGACAAGTGTTCCACAGAGCTAGGTCCTCCTGGACCAAGAAACTCAGTCAGGAGGAAGCTTTGGTTGGGGGTGGTCAGCTTGGGCCTTTCCTAACCAATGCAGGGTGTGGTGGGCAGACGGGGCCCAGTGGCAGCTAGCCCCGAGGTTGTCCGCCTTGAACCCTGCGGGGCTTTCTGAGTCCTGTTTCATGTCTGGTTTCCTTTCCTGAGTAAGCTCGGCTTAATGGAGGACGGATTGCGCTTTCTGAGTGCACGCAGGGGAGGTGTCCCTGGCGAGGCTGGCTGCCTGGGAAGCTCGTCTAGGATTGGGGAGATGCCCCCTCTTCCTCCTGCGTGCACCCCGCGGTGGGGTGACTGAGCACCCTGCCGTTCTGTGGCTGACCGTCGGGTGGGTGGGCGGGGAGGGGTGGTGAGTTCTAATCTCCACTGTTTTCTTGTACCTACCATGTGCCAGGAGCTGTGCTAAGTGTTTTACTTACGTGAACACTTGAGCGGCCCTGTGCTTATTGCACTGTGAGCCCCTTTGCAGACGGGAAAGCTGTGCTGAGGGAGGTGAAGTCAGTCCCCGGGATGTAGCTGGCCCAGACAGCACCTTTGTGTGATGTAGAGAAGTGCACCCTTCCTCAAGACACGTAGCCTCCATCTCAGAAAATTGTCCTGATATTTGACTCTCTTAGAACAGGGCCCTTCACTGCCACGTGCTGCAACACTTGTTATAAATACACAAACTTACAAAGTGTCCAGTACACTGGCCTCCCCTCAGATGTTGTGCCCTTGAGCTCTGCAAACCCGCTTCCCGTCCTGCTGCTCAGCGGCAAACACACTGAACTCCTTCACCGGTTCTTCTGGCGTCTGCCTCACCCTCTTCCTCCTCAATTTTGCACGAGGAGTACAGATTCAGTTCTCTCCCTCTCCCCACTCCACCCCCCACAATAAATAGTTCACTGTCTTAACTTAATAAAGTGTTTACCTTATTATGGCTGTAAACGTCATTTACTGCAAAATCAGTTATGTACTTTAATCTCCCCCTTTCGTTTAAGAACCTTGAATTTCTTGGAGTCTCGAATTCCTTTTGTTCCCCTCTTGCCCTGTCTGCCAGCATCATCCCAGTAGCTAACATCTGAGCGCTTACCGTGCGCCCAGCACTGTACCAAGTGTCTCGCAAGCACTCTCAGGCCACCCCCCACACCCCAGCTCCATGGAGAGGGCACAGTGTTCCTCTTATGTTACAGCCCAGGCAGTGCAGACACAGAGACGTTCAATAAACTGGCCACGGTTCTGCCTAATCACTGGCAGACGCAGGATAAATCCAGAGGGTCAGACACCAGGCCCCACGCTCTGAACATTTTAGAGCGTCTTTAATTGGATTATGTTGTGTACTGCTTTCCCCCTGGAATCCTCCCTTTTGGGGACTCTCTCTCTTCCTGCGTCAACTTTGGGCCCTGGCTGAAGCTGTCGTTTCCTGGAGCTCTGTTTTTCATTTGTTTAGTCCCTCATTTTGCTGGACAATATCCTCAAAGCAGCTTCCTTAGACAGGCATACATTTTTTACATGTTTGCAAGTCTTAAAACTCTTCATTCTGTCCTCTGACAATGGTGCCATGTCTTCAAAATTCTAAGGGGACATGCTTTCCAATCTAGAGTTTTATGTCCACCCTGTCTTCCTGCGTGCAGTGGTTTTTAGGATAAGAAGTCTGAAGTCATTCTGATTTCAGTTCTTTCATATGTGATTTCTTTTTCTGTTTACATTTTGGGGAGCTTTGATCATCTTCTCTTTATCCCTGTGTTCTAAAATTGCATAATGACTGTAGTATTTCTTTGATAAATTCCTTCCCTCTTTCTTTCATTTCTCCTCCTGAAACTCCAGTTAATTAGATGTGGGACCAGCTGGATCCATTGTCTGAGTTTCTTATGTTTTCTCTCCTAAGGTACATGTCTTCATCTTTTAGTTCTATGTTCTGTGAGATCATCTTTATTTTGTAATCCCTATATTGGATTTAAAATTTTTAACATTCATATTTTTAATTTCAAAACATCTTTTTTATTCTATGCTTGTTCCTTTTCCATAACACCCTCTTCTTTTTTAATAAATGGAATAGCCTTTCACGCTTTTCTGTGGCTATTAATGAGAACTTTTTTTTTTCCTTTGGTGAGGAAGATTATCCCTGGGCTAACATCTGTTGCCAATCCTCCTCTTTTTGCTGAGGAAAATTGGCCCTAGGCTAACATCCATGCCCATCTTCCTCTACTTTATATGTAGGATGCCTGCCACAGCATGGCTTGATGAGTGGTGTGTAGGTCCACACCCAGGGTCCGAACCTGTGAACCCCGGGCCGCCGAAGCGGAGCATGCAAACTTAACCACTAGCCACTGGGTTGGCCCCAAGAGGCTTTTTAAAACTTTCTTCTATTTCTTGTTTTCCCTGTTTCCTCCACAATTATGTTTCTGTTTATTTGTCTTGGGCTCCCCTTTTCATCTTGGGTGCTTTCTTTGAATACCTGGTGATCGTTTTTTATCTCTGCATACTTCAGAATAAGGCACAAAAAGACTGGGTGGGTGGTTGAGGCTTGTTGACTGCTTGGCTTTGTTGAGGATGACCAGAGGGGAGCTCCCAAGGGACCCCCAAAGCCCCTACACAGAACTCTTGTCTTGTGGACCATTGAGTTTCTCCAGAAACAGACCTCTGATCTCCAGGGAAGGTGGGGGGGGCTCTCTTAGCCATGCCCATTCTGTGTAGACGTCGGGGAGGAGGAGAGCCAATGCTCTGGAATGGGTTCCTCAGCCTTACATTTCTGCTCCCCTCTACTCCACCTGGGGTCTCGGGGTCCACAGGCCTCCCTGGGGTTCTACAGGGAAAACTAGCTGTCACCAGAAAGGCCAGGGAAGAATCTGGGGGTTCAGTGCACGCTGACCCCAGTCTATGATAAGTCAGCCTGTGTTTTTCCAGGAGCGAGTCAGCTGCCCTGTCCTCATCCAGAAGAGATGAGGTGTCATTGGATTTGCTACTCTGTGTCCATCCTCTCTGCTGCCTCTTCTCTGGTCTGCGTTCTCTTGACTTGAGGGCTGGAAGTCCGCCCCTATCCTCTGGGCAAGGGCCATTGCTTAAAAAGAGTTGCCTGTGGCTCTTGCTGTGCTCGGTACATCAGGATGAGTTGGAGAGAAGCGACACATCGGCCCTCAGAGGACCCATGTGCTCATAAACTCATTTCTCTTGCAGGCTGAGAAATGAAAGGGATTCAAAGCTAGTGCTCTTGGCTGCTCCTTTTCATCCGAGAAGCCTCGACGACTTCTCCTGTTGGCATCTTCTGAGCTTTCTCCCAGAGCGGCCCAGAGCTTACTTCTGGGAGTTGTCGGGCTTTCCTGCCCTGTGCTCCTTTGATTGTTCTGGGAAACCCTAGCCGCTGACCCTCCTGCTGCCAGTCTCCCTCTGGTCAGTCCAGCCACTGCTTCCTGCTGGAGTCTCCTTAGTCCATTCCTTCCCCGCAGTTGTATTGAGTGCTCACATGTACCAGGCACGCTGGTGCGCCTGAGGGTCGAGGCAAGCCTAAGAGGCACTGTTCTGGCCTCAAGGAGCTTCAAGGTAGTTCTGGAACAGTGGATGACAAAGCAGCCACATTTCTAGTAAATCAGCTGCCTTGCAATCACGTGTTGCTTAAGGGAGACCTGGGGCGAATCCTTTTGTAATTTAAATAATTAGCTTTTGATATAGATCTGTCTGGGGCTTTTGTTCCTTTGCTTTGGGTGCGTCTGGACTTTCAGGATATCTTTTCTGGCTCTGTTAACCTGGAACTTGCCTGGGTGCAAGTTGCTACCGAAATCTCTCGAGCAGCAGTCATAATGAAGCAGCCTGTGCGTTGGTGGGAACTCGCTCCCAGAGACAGGGTCTGTCTCCTTAGACTGGTGGGGACTTCATTCCACAAATATTCTCCGCACCTAATAAAAGACAGACGTTGGGCTGAGTGTTAGACTTCCAGAGAGTTCTCTAGGCAGCCACTTCCCCAAGTCTGCCACAGGGAGCCCTCGTTCCACAGGCAAGTGTTAAGTGGGAAGCTGGGGAAGGAGGAATCCCTGGTCCGATGCCGGTTTCTCTGTGGCAGAGGAAGTCCTGCTGAGATGCATGGTGAATTCCCTGGAGGGGCCGGAGAACAGTCTTTCCCAATTTCCTTTTCAGGAAAGTTTGTTAATTTGTGTGTTTGTTGTAAATCACAGTGAATAGAACAGACCAGGGCTCTGTTGAGCATGCTCCAGGGCATTCTGCCAACAATACCAGGACAGTGTTCCCCAGAAAAAGGTCTGGGTTTCTACATGGGCTACATAGGGCAGCTGTCCCGATAGAGAGAGGGTAGCGAGGGGGTGTGTGGTCACGCTGCATTTGCACAGCAAGCACACGGCGTTTGTGGGTCACCTGTAGCTTAGAATAGCAAAATGATCTCAAGGTGCTTCTATTTATTTATTTTTTATTTTTTATTTTTTGGTGAGGAAGATTAGCCCTAAGCTAACATCCGTTGCCAATCCTCCTCTTTTTGCTGAGGAAGATTGGCCCTAGGCTAACACCAGTGCCCATCTTTCTTCTCTTTATATGGGAGGCCGCCACAGCATGGCTTGACAAGCGATGTGTAGGTCAGCGCCCAGGATCTGAACCTGTGAATCCCGGGCCGCCGAAGCAGAGTGGGCAAACTTAACCACTACACCACCAGGCCAGCCCCCTAAAGGTGCTTTTAGATGTCAGATTTCCAGGACAAAGTTTATTCTCATAATTGCTCATATTCAGAAGGGGGAAGCTTAGGAGGACACTAACATCTCCCTCCCTGGTGCCACCATTGGCTGCAGCTGAACTGACCTCAGGAGGCCGTGTGCCGGGGCGACCTTGGACAAGTTCCCTCTCTGGCCTTGCTTTCTCTCTGTGAGGGCCTGGAAGGAGAAGGTGTCACTCAACTGCTCCCTGGCCATCTTGGGCCTCTCTGGCGCCCCTCACGTCCCACCTCAGTGTCAGCCTGAGCATCTCCTTTTGTCGGCTTTATTTATTGATGCTTCTGTAAAAGTTCCATTCGAACCAAGGGTTTTGAGGCTAAAACGTTTGGAAACCACAGGAAGCAGGGGCCCCCTTGCTCTCTAGGGTCCTGCTGCATCTGTTTCAGTTTAGAGGTTCGGTGCCCAACACCTGCGTAGCTGTTGCTGGGGGAGCAGGGGTCACTGGCAGATGTGCCCGGAAAGTCCTGCGAGGAACACAGCCTGCGGATGGCACTTGGCGTGTCGCCTAGGCCGTTGTCCCTCACTTCTATTTTTAGGTACAAGTGACGAGTGACTGAGGGCCCCGTGTAGGGAGAGACCTGCAGACTCACCCCACAGGCAGCCTAAATACATGTTCAGGGCATCAGCAAACTAGGGGCACCAAAAATTTGTTTTTAATTTGCAGAAGCATCAAAATTTTCATCACGGCAAAAATCAGAGTGGCCTCACATTTATATTTGGTCTCGCTTTTTATTGTGAATTAGATGTGTGTGTGGCGGGTAGGACACCGTCTGCGCCTTGGTGCTCTGAGCCTCTGAAGGTCTTACTCTGCCCTGGGATCCCGGAGGCCCCTTGTAGAGGCCAGCTTTCAGGTCCATTACCTAAAGGACCCCTCCTCTTCCAACCTTTAGTTTTAGCTACCCGAACTCCTGCCTGCCCTGGATAAATTCTTAAAATAATTATCCATCAGCAGCCTCTCAGAGAGGAATGTTAAATGTTGCCATGATGTCAAAGGGGCCCCAAGGAGAAAGGTCTGGGCCAAACCCAGCCTGTCACTCATGGCCCACAGCAGAGTAGGAGATAAGAAAGGCAAAGGCTCAGAGAGAGCCCGGTCCCCTGGGCTCCCTGAACAACCCGGGCGATCCGTGTGGGTTGGCACTGCAGGGCCAGGCTGTTAGCTACCAAGAACAATGGGCTTGCAGACACCACTGCCCAAGTGAAACCAGGGGTCTGTAGCTCTTCCGATTCCTTGCCCTTGTCAAGCCTGCATCAGGATGTCGGGAGCCTCCAAGGAGAGTTTGGGGACCCCGGGGCTGCCGGCGTCGGGCAAGACCTGCTTAACTACCGTGGACAAAAAGCTTAACATGCTGAACGAGAAGGTTGACAAACTCTTGCATTTCCAAGAAGACGTCACGGAGAAACTGCAGTGCATGTACCAAGGCATGGGCCACCTGCAGCAAGGCCTGCACCGGCTGGAGGCCTCCCGGGTCCTGGGCCCAGCTGGGGCTGACCACACTCCTCCAGCTGATGTGCAGGCTGGGTGGCCAGAGGTCCTGGAGGTGGTGAGGGCCGTGCGGCAGGATGCCGCCCAGCATGGCGCCAGACTCGAAGCCCTCTTCAGGATGATGGTGGCCGTGGACAAGGCCATAGCTCTGGTGGGGGCCGTGTTCCAGAACTCGAAGGTGGTGGATTTCATCATGCAAGGGAGTATCCCCTGGAGGAAAGGAAGCCACGCTGATGGCCCTGCGGAGGTTGGTTCTTGCTTCCCTGCCGTGCCCTTCTGGCTGGAAGGGAGGCCCAGAGGCCCTGGCTGGGAAACTGGCCAGGTGGCTAGTCTCAGGAGAGGTGGGGGGCTGTTGTCTCCTTGTGCCTCCTGCGTGATCTGTTGATGGGGAAAAGGAAAGACAGAACCTTAAAGGTCATAGGTAGATTTGCCGACAGGACACTAACTGGCTGCTCTTCCCAGGGAAAGGAAGAGGAGGTGCCCTGTCGAGGTCTGTGGGGCCTTGGGCAGGTCCAGGGCACTTAGAAGTGGGAGATAAACCGGCCATTAGGGGGAGGAGGACCATGACCTTCCTTGGACATCCCGGTGACTTCTTCTGCTCCTTTCTGTGCCTTCACACCTGGGGTGGGAGACAGGTGGGGAGCATCAGTGTACCCTGACTGAGCCCCCGCTCAGGAACCCAGACCCTTCTCCCTTCCTGTCCCCAACCCTGTGCTCTGTCCTGGAGTGGGCGGAGCGTGCAGCTGCCTGTGGGGGGATGAGTGTTGACAGTGACCCAGGGGGACACAGCACAGGCAGGAGCCGGAGCCTGGGGGCGGAGTATGGCATTTCTGGGAGCGGCTGTTCCCAAGGGTTGCATAATCACCCCCACTGGCTAATGGAAGTTTGGCTGGGGTGGCCGTGTGTGTGTGTGTGTGTGTGTGTGTGTGTGTGTGTGTGTGTGTGTGTGTGGTGTGTGGAGGCAACACTCTGTTTGGGAACAACTAAGGATCAGCCACTTAGCAACACTTAGACGGCCTGGAGCCACCATTTCAGATGCCTGCAGCGACCCACCAGCCTCTGGTGAGAGAGAATCTGGGTTCCACAGGAGTCTGGGCTTGACTCTGTCAGCTACTGAGGCTTTCAGGAGCAGGGCTGCAGGAGTTTGCCATCCTTCCCCAGCCCTAGCAGGCCAGGGCTCACCCTGTTGCCCCCTTCCCCTTCCTGCCCTGCAGCCTCTCCCAGAGCATGCCCCCTGCACCCCAGCTCCCTGCCTTCTGCACCTCCCCGGTGAGAGATGTGACCTTCTGCTCTTGCCACTTACAACCAACCTCAGCTTTAAAAAGGAAAATTAATCTAATATATGCACATGGCAAAAACCATTCATGTGGTATAAAGAGCACACGTCTCCTGCTCTGTCTCCTCATCTCCAGGACAACCCTGCTCCCCGAGCAGTCACAGGCCCAGCGTCCTGTGAGACCATCCAGATGAAGTCTGTTTACCTACCAGCACATTGGCGTATATACCACCTCTTCATTTTGTTTTGTTTCACTCAAATGTTATTCACATTGTTCTGGCTTTGATTTTTTTTTTTTTTTTACCTAATACATTTTGGGCATTATCTCATATTTGTAACTAGAAAGCTTCCTCATTCTTGTTTCTTAAATTTGTAGAGCTCTCCCTTTTGGGGGATGTGTCTCAATTTGTTAATCAGTCCCATATCATTGTTTGTTTATATTGTTTCTCATTTTTAGCTATTATAGATAGTGATGCAGTAAGTATCTGTAGAAGTGTGAGTTTATCTGTATGAAGCACTTGTAGAAGTTGCAGTGCTAAGCCAAAGGGTAAATTTGTAAAACTGACCTTCAAAGAAGTTATTCTAACTTAGTCCCCTATTGATGACGTATGGGAATGCTTATTGCCTCCACTTTTGGTAACAATGCATGCTATCCAACTTTTTGATTCTTTGCCTGTGTGGGAGATCAGAATTGCCCACCTCAAAATGTCTCTTTACCTTGATTATTTTCTCTGAAAGAAACTTTGACATGCCGCGCCCCGCCCCCCCCCCCCCCCCCCCCCCCCCGCCCACTAACTGCTTAAAAGAATTTAACTCTCGGTATGGATAGACTGGGAGGGTCCTTGCTAAGCCCATTCCAAGTAAAAGTAGAAGTTGTCCTTTGTAAGAGAAATTTACATTTGTAAGGGAAATCTCCATTTGTAAAAGTGTCTCCCTCTCTGTACCAGGAAGAAGGGGGAACGACCTTATCTTTAGAAACTCTTAGTGCGCAAGGCAAGGAGTTAAATCTGCATACTCTTGTTTACTGTGCCTTTCTGGCAATCTCCCATAGCTGACTCCCCCCACCCCCAACATCCTCCTTTGTCTTTAGCTGAAGGTAGTATTTAAGGTGAGAACCTCTGCCATCTTGTCAAGAAACTCAGTTTCTCTGGTTTCTCCCATGTATACATGTTATAAAGCTTTGTTTGATTTTCTCCTGCTATTCGGTCTCATGTCAATTTAATTTGTACCCCAGCCAGAAAGGACCCAGAGTGGGTAGAGGATAGTCTTCCTCCTCTTCACCTGTCTGGTGAATAAAAACTGAGATCTTATTGTGCATGTGGCTTTTTTTACATTTTAGTATGAAAATTTTCCAAGATTTTTAAAAATAGAGATTGGTATAATGAACCCCAAGGGCCTGTAACTGGAGGCCAATTTTGTTTCATCTATTCCCCTACTCACTTCCTTCTTTCCAGATTATGTTGAAGTAAATGTGGGACATTGGATCATTTCCTCCATAAACACTTCAGCATTTATATCTAAAAGATAAAGCCTCCTTTTTTTTTTTTTGTGAGGAAGACTGGCTCTGAGCTAACATCCATTGCCAATCCTCCTCTTTTTGCCAAGGAAGATTGGCCCTGGGCTAACATCTGTGCCCATCCTTCTCTATTTTGTATATGGGACACTGCCACAGTACGGCTTGATGAGTGATGCTTTGGTCTGTGCCCAGAATCTGAACCCGCGAGCCCTGGGCCGCCAAAGCAGAGTGCGCGAACTTCACCACCACGCCACCAGGCTGGCCCTTAAAGGCTCTTTTAAAAAGCATAATCACGATACCATTATCATACCTAAACAGTAACTTAATATGACCAAAGTCAGTGTTCAAATTTCCCTGATCATCTTATGCTTTTTTTTTATTTGAGTCAAGATTCAAATAAGGCAATTGGTTATATGCCTCTTAAAGCTAACTGTTTTTTTTAATTCATAAAAAAAATTCAAAACTTTTTATTATGGAAAATTTCAAACATAACCAAGAGTAGATAGAATGGTATATCTCATTGTGGTTTGTATTTATTTTACTAGAAGTTTGAGCATCTTTCACAGATGTAAACCTTTCATATTTTTCTGTAAACTGCCTGCTCATGTGCTTTTCCCTCTTCTATATTTCAGTTTTTTGCCTTTTTTTTTTTACTGATTTGTAAAGCTCTTCATATGTTACTGAAATGAGCTGTCATATATGTTGCAGACATTTAGGCATTTCTCGATAGGATGAAGTCATAGAACTTTCTGTTTTCTGAGTTCTTGGAACATTTCTTGTCTGTACTGCTCCAATGGCACGTGGCTGAGCTCTCTTCTGGTCCTTGTGTTTAAGACACACCTCAGCAACCATCTATAGGTTTGGATCTCGTCTCCCAATCAGGCTGTCAGCTCCTTACTGGCGCATGCCATGAGGCTTCTGCTTCCCTCTGTGTACTGCAGCGAGGATGGGTCTCACAGGAGGTGTCCAAGAATGGGCCCTTAAGTAGAGCCCCAGCTGTTTAACACCTTGTGGGTGCTGAAAATGGTGCATTACGGAGACTTTCTGGAGACCCTTTTTGTGTTTCCTAAGAGACTAGGGGCATAGTAATCATTTGTGGAATTGATTAAATCCCAGCACTGGCTGTTATATTTGAAAATTATGCCAGGACGTTGTGAAGGTCCTCTTCGAGTCTTCTGAAGTGCCTGGTGGCACTTCCTGTGGTTGTAATAATGAATTAGCTTATTACTAGAAGCCAGGTGCTCTCTCATGAAGGACAAGTTCAGGCTCAGCTCAAATCATGGTCCAGCTGTTCAGAAGACATCAGTCCTCTAGAATGGTGTTTGGGGTCTCCTCCTTCCTCTGGGCGCGCCGGACAAGGCAGGAACCAGAAGATTGAGCCCTGAAGACAAAACCAGCTTTGTATGTGTTGTGTGCGCGTGTGTGTGTGCGCGTGTGTGCATGTGTGTCTGTGTGTGTGCCTGCCTACACCCAAGACAGAGGGAGGGAGAGGACAATCTGAGCCCAACAAGGTCTGCCAAAGGACAGTCTGTTCGAGTCCCTCTCTACCCGTGGGGTGAAAAAGGAGGCAGGCCATGATCATGCTTCCAGCCCCGCCGCTATGCGGCTGGCAGGACAGAGTCTGCAGAAAGAGGCCAGGGGAGAGGTCTCTGCTGAGCGGGGTCCGGGTCCCGGTGATGATATTGGTGATAGTCATGATGACAGCAGCCAGCTTTTATTTGTTAAGTGCTTACCGCATGCCAGCCGCTGGGCTAGGTGTTCCCCTGTGTTGTGCTGTTACCGTTAAGAGGGCAAAGCTTGGTGTCATGGAATCCCAAAGGCATGAGCAGGTAATGGGTTTGAGAGAAGTGGGCGCGGTATAGGAAAAACAGTAGAACCAACCCTCATCCTTAGTGTCAGGGAGACATTCCAGAGTGGTGAGAGCTATGGTGCCCCAGTTAGAGGGAACTGCTCCAGCCACTTTTTGCCATGTGGGCCTAGAGTTGCCAGATCTTCAGATTTTTTCAAGAGAAGCTAGGAACCTGGAATTTTTTTCTAATCAGTTTTATTAAGGTATAATTTACATACAATAAACTGCACATACACAACAAAATATGCACAGTGTAAGTATACAGTTCAACGAATGTGTAACACCCAAATCACCACCACCACAATCTTAAATATAGAAAGATTCTGTCACCCTAAAAGGGAACTTAAAATTTTAATGTAAAAATCTCCTAGATTTAAAATGTTGATAAATTAAAAATTTAAAATTGCTGTGCAAGCCAAACAAAATGTGTCTTGAACTCCTTTTGGCCTCTGGGCTCCCAGGGGGCTCTGTGGCCCAGGCAAGACAAGGGGCTGCAGGGGCCTTCGGCTCTGGGCTGAGACCAGACCTGCTGCTGTGACCAGTGCCAGGAGAAGTCTTAGGGGCCTCACGGGTCAAAGGCTCAGCACCCCTAGAAGCCAGGGGGACCCAGCAATCTAGAAATACTGAGTGCTCTGAACTATTTTAGGAGTAAGAGCAAGTGCAGGCCAGGCACTGGTGTGGTGTGGCCCATGCAGAGTTCAAGAAGAGCTGCTGAGAGCTTCTCTGGGCTGGGCTCTGAGTGTCCTTACACGATCAGCTCATTGAACACGGACGGCTCTCTGTCTCAGGCAGGACAAAATCACCAGCGCTATTGAGCACTTACCGTGTGCTGGGCACACTTCTCAGAAAGTTCTACAAGTTAACTCCCCCAACCCTCCCACTAACTCTACAAGTAGATAATATTGTTCTCCCTGTTTCACAGATGAGGAAAGTGAGATGCAGAAATTTTAAGAATCTTGGCCAAGTGGTGAAGGTGGGGTTTGAACCAAGTGAGTCTGTCCCAAGAGTCCACGTGTCCGTGCTCCTGGCTATCCCTCTGCACTGGAAAGGGGTGGCTGTGGGACGCCCCCCGCCCAGCTCCCAGGCAGGCATCATGAGTTGATCGTGGCACTCTTTCCTCACCTAAGCCTGGATTTATCTGACTTCAGAGTTCAACCCAAGCCAACACTCTAGTAGTCATGACCGATTGATCTGAGTTGCCTTCCAAGATTAAATTTATTTTCCATCACTGGTCTAAGTGCTTTGAGGTCCAGCCTATTTCGACTGCCCTGTCAGGGGCTCGGTCTGCCCCTCCCTGGCAATATGGTAGTGTATTAGAAAGGACTTGATTCTGGGTTTGAATCTGGGCTTCTCCTTTTTTAAGTTATGACCTTGGAAAAGCCTCAGTGACCTTATCTCTAAAATGACAATAGCAGTGTCTACCCTCTAGTGTTACTGGGAGACTGCGTGAAATACCCTGAGTACTTCTGTCTCAAGCACATGGTAGGTGCTCAACAGACATTTGTGGCCTGAACGATGATGATGATGATGGTGTTGATGGTCATGATGGTAGTTTTTACGGTTGTTCTTTTAGAGCAAAGAGCGAGTGGAAGAGAAAGGAGCAAAACCAAAGCACGGGCTGAGCAGCAGAGGCGTGCAAGCTGAAATCAGGGGGCCTTGGGAAGGTGAGTGGGACCCCATTTGCTGTATCCTACATTGCGCACATGACAGTTTCAGAATAAAAACGCCAACACCACCAACAGTGTGACTACTGAAAAACCGTCAAACCTGCTTCTTTTTTTTGCAATTCTTTTTGTCCTTCGTGTATAACCACTAGAGTTGAACAGTCAGCTGCGATGTCTTACAGTCGCATGGAACAGTTCCTCTCTGTGTAGGCTGTGCCGCCACCTCGACATTTCACTTTGCTTTAAGTTTTTATGGATGGCTTATTTATTTATTTATTTATTTATTTATTTATTTATTTATTTATTTATTTTTGGTGAGGAAGATCAGCCCTGTGCTAACATCTGCTAATCCTCCTCTATTTTGCTGATGAAGACTGGCCCTGGGCTAACATCCGTGCCCATCTTCCTCCACTTTATATGGGATGCCACCACAGCATGGCTTGCCAAACGGTGTCGCAGTGCGCGCCCGGGATCTGAACAAGCGAACCCCGGGCTGCCAGCAGCAGAGCGCGTGCACTTAACCGCTTGTGCCACTGGGCCGGCCCCTGGATGGCTTTTTTAAAGTTTAATTTTCTTTTATAATTTTGCATAATATTTACATGATTCCAAAGTCACATTGACAAAACAAGGTATATGAAGAGAAGTCCAGCTTCTTTCCTTGTGTCCTGCATCCTGTTTCAGCCGTCCCCGCCCCAGATAGGTAACCATTTAAAAAGCTTTTGTTTTATCTTTCCTTTGAGATCCAGCCTCGTTAGACCACATTATATGTGATTATATGCATGTACACATGCGTGCACACACACACACCCTCCCTCAGATGAACAGAAGCATACTGTACGCATTTTTCTCCACCTTGCTTTTTTTCACTTACAGTGTATTCCGAGATCACTCCATATCCACATATATTGATATTCATTCTCCTTTTTTATGGCTTTTTGATGCAGCACTCCTTGTATGAACCAAGCTCCCTACGGAAGGTCGTTTGGGTTGTGTCCAGTCTGGCTGTTATACACATGCTGCACTAAATGGCCTTTGGCATGTTCTTTGCAATATCTTTGGGAAAGGTTCTTCCAAGGGGAGTACATTTTTCTCCTGCCTATTTCCTGTAGAGAGCCAGAAGGTGGACCTGCCAGAGGGGACAGTGGAGAGGCTGCCCGCCATCAACACTTCAGGGATGGGATCTGACCTCCTGACCCAGGCAGAGGCCCCACCAGGGCAGGGAGATGGAGTTCCTGGCCCAGCCCAGGTGCCCTCTGGCCACCTGCTGCTGCCCACAGAGGGGGAAGCCAACGCTCCCTGGGCGCCCAGCAAGAACCCCGGGACTGGCCTGGAATTGTCCACGGCACCCGACAGGGTCACTGAGGCCCCTGCCAGCCAGGAGACTGCACCGGGTGCAGGACAAGGAACGTCGTCCAGCAGGCCTGACCCTCGGCCCTCAGAGTGGGGCATGAGGCTGACATCAGGGCCTTCAGCCAAGGCCAAGGCAGCTCACGGTGGTGGAGAAGCGTATCCGAGGTAAGGGATGCTCTTCCAGGCCGGGCAAGGGAAGGAACTCGCTGCAGCCCCTCAACGGGAACATGGCGGGGGACCAGCTGCAACCAGCTGCAAAGGTTGCATGTCTACTGTCTGCACAACACTGGGCTGGCCTCCCGAGGGGAAGACCAGAGAAGGCCTAGGCTCTGCTCGGAGAGCCCGGAGCCCTGGCTCTCACCTGGCCGCCATTAGAGTCCCCTGGAAGGAAGTTTTAAATAGCGATGCCCAGAGATTCTGCTTAATTCAGTGTGGAGCAAGGCTTAGGCATTGTTGTTTTTACAAGCTCCCCAGGCGACTCCAGTGTGGAGCAGGACTGAGCGTCCCCAGCTCTCAGAGCAGTAATGACAGCTAAAGGCTGGGGCTCACCAGACACCCCCACGTGCCGGGCGTTGGTGGAGCACTTCGCAGGATCATCTCCTTTTATTCTCACCACATCTGCAGGAGGCAGCTGTGGTTGGCGTCCTTGTTTTATTGGTGAGGAAGCAGGCTTAGAGTGCCCAGGGCCACACAGCGAGGGATCTACAGAGTTGGAATCTGAACCCACGTTATTGGATTCCAGAATCTGTGTCCCTAACCACTGCGCATCCTGCTCTCCCAGGTCAGCATTTAGTTAAGTCCTAAATGCTATGGTGGGGAGAAAAGGATGGGCACTCAGATGTGGGAGGTCTGTGTGGGCTGAGTCAATCCAGGGGAGCTTTCAGGAGGATTGTGCTTGGGGTCCTGGAGGTGGGGTTGTGATCTAACTCTTAACACATGGCCTCAGGACCTACTCTCAGCAGACACAGTGCAGGGGCATGAAGAGCCAGAACCCGCTGACTGCCAGCTCTCCCCAGGCTTGTACTCGCCAGCCCTGGGGGACAGTGCATCTCGTTCCCCAGGGTAGCCCGCTCAAGGGGGCTTCCTGGGCTTCTCTCAAAGGGGCGTGGTGCCCTCCCGCGCCTGCCCTGGCTGTCCTTACCTGTCACCGAGCCCCCCGAGGCCTGGCTCAGGGAAGAGAGCTGGTGTCTGTGTGTGCTGTGGCGACTGGCAGAGAAGCCCAGATCCTTTACCTGCCTTTGTTCTGGAAGGACATGGGAGCCCCCTGGAGACTTACCCAGCCAGAGGGAGGGTTCCTGGCAGGCACGCCTGGATCCCGGCCAGGCTCTAAATGTGGAATCGGGAGATGGGCTGAACTTCCCGTGAACTCATTAGGGGCCCCAAAACGGTTCTGCGTGAGGGACAAAAGTCTCTGTGTCGGTGTTAGCCCTGAGCTGAACTTCAGGCACCCAGCCCTGCCACAGGGCTCAGGGGGATCCCTTCCTGCCCTTCCTCAGCTAGCACATGGGTATGTTTTGAGGAAAATAGGTTTGAACTCAAGTGTGGGCTCTGATTGGCAGTGGCTGCCTGTGTGAGGCTCCCGAGGCCCTAACTGGACGTGGTGGGACTGAGTCGGCAGTAGATTAGCGAAGCCTGCCCTGGGTGCTGTGTGGGACGCAGGAAAGCTCCGGGCCCTGAAGGTGGCATGAGAATGCATGCAGTGCCTTTGGGTCATCCCGTGCCCCCGAGGGGAGAAGACCAAGGGGGACAGCAGTGACCATTGGCCTTCTCAGCTGGCCACCTGACCACCTGGTTACTCTTCCGGCAGCTGGCTTCTTGCAGTTTCCCGCGTCCCTCGGGCTAGATGAGGCCTGAGCTTGGCTTGGATGCCACCCTTGCCATCCTACCCTGTGATCACCACGCCACCCTCACTCCCGAGGGGCACGTGTGAGCAGGCTGCCGAGGCAGGCGCTCTTGTGAGCAGTGCTGCCCTCAGAGGCTCAGAGAGGGGCCTGGCCTTCAGCCGCGGGGCAAAGGCCTTCCTTTTTTTTGTGGTAAAAAACACGTAATATAAAATTTACCATCCTAACCATTTCTAAGTGTACAGTTCAGTAGTGTTAAGTATATTCATGTTGTTGTGACACGACTCTCCAGAAGCTTTTCCTCTTACAAATCTGAAACTCTGTACCCAACAACCCCCATTTCCCCCTCCCCCCAAACCCTGGCAACCACCGTTCTACTTTCTGTCTCTATGAATTTGACACTGTAGGTACCTCATGTAAGTGGAATCACTCTTTCTGTGACTGGCTTATTTCACTCAGCAAAATGTCCTTCAGGTTCATCCAGGTAGTTGCACATGTCAGAATTCCTTCCTCCTTGAGGCTGAATCATATTTCAGTGTATGTATAGGCCACATTTTGTTTCTCCATCCATCGATGGACGCTAGGTTGCTTCCACATTTGGCTATTGTGAACATGGATGTACACATATCTCTTTGAGACTCTGCTTTCAATTCTCTTGGATATATTCCCAGAAGTGGGATTGCTGGATCATATGGTAATTCTATTTTTAAACTTTTGAGGAATGGCCATGCTGTTTTCCACAGTGGCTGGACCACTTTGGAAGCCTCCTGCATTCGTGCTTTCCTCTCTTAGTCGACTCCCAGCACATCTGTGAGGGATTACGGTAGCTGTCTGTCAGAAGAGGGAGCTGCAGCTAGACTTGGTCAAAGTCGTCCAGGACCCGGTGGCAGAGCTAAGACCAGAATAGAGGCCGCCTGGCTCCTTCCTGAGACTCAGTCCACACCAGACACTCACCCCCTCACCCCTGCCCCAACACGCACAGACCCCGGCATTAGGGTTGTGACGGGCAGTCAGAGTGGGGGCAACTCTGAGAGGGAGAGTCTGAACCCTGGGGGGTCATGGCTTCTAGGTCAGGGTCCTTCCCTCTGAATGACAGGGTTCAGAGGGCCTTCCCAACCTCCAGCTGGGGTTCCAAATCCCGATGCTGCAGGGTCTGGGTAACGAAAATGGGTGAAGTGGGCCCAGCGGCATTCCCAGGGAGCAGAGGGGCCTGTGGGGAAGGGGAGAGCTGCTCCTCAGCTATGCGGGCACACAGGCCCAGCACAGCCAGCTCTATTTGTGCAAGAAAACAGGAAGTCCAGGTTCTTATGTGTGATTGCCTGGTTTTAATAAAATACATCTGACATGGAGCTTCCAGTGTGATGGTTGACTTGGTGTACTCTTCTCTTCATTTAACTGAAAGGGAAACTGAGGCCAGAGAAGGGTGGGAAGGGCCCAGGTCTCCTGCCTGCAGGCTACAGTCCTCCTGGGCGGAAGCAGGTTTCCAAGGGGCCTCGCGGTGGCTTGTGCCCACCCTTGTCCACTGCAGGTTGCTTCAAGCCTCTCCTGGACGCTCCGCAGTGGGACACAGAGAGTGGAGGGCACCATACGTTACTGAAGCTGGCCTCTCCCCTGGTGTCCTGTCTGGGCAGAGGTGGGCAGGGACCCAGAGGGGCAGGCAATGGAGTCTGCTGGTTCCAACCACAAGCTAACTCTTGCTATCATAACAACCCTCAGCAGCCTGTTTCACAGACAAGAAAACTAAGGCCCAGAGGCCGTGGTTGGGAGTGGCAGCAGCAGGCATTTGAACCCAGGTGTGTTTTGCCTCCAGAGTGCTTGTTTTTTTTTTGTTTGTTTTTTTGTGTGTGTGAGGAAGATCGGCCCTGAGCTAACATCTGCCAATCCTCCTCTTTTTGCTGAGGAAGACTGGCCGTGGGCTAACATCCATACCGGTCTTCCTCCACTTTATATGGGACGCCGCCACAGCATGGCCTGACAAGTGGTGCATTGGTGCGTGCCCGGGATCCGAACTGGCGAACTGCGGGCTGCCTCAGCAGAGTGCGCGCACTTAAACGCTTGTGCCACCAGCCTGCCCCCAGAGTGCTTGTTTTAACCTCAGAGCTGTATTTCTCTCTGCTCCAGGATCTCCATCCACGTGCAGGAGACAGATACTCCCGGGGAGCTGCTGGTGACACGAGGGGGCAGCCTCAGACCCACGCCCCTTGCGGAGGCTCCGGCAGCCGCCCGTCCAGGTGAGCAGGACCCTCCGGGGCCTGGGTACTGCCCCCAGGCTCCTGGGACTGAGCTGGGAAAGCAGATCCCAAAAGGAGCCAGCAAGTTTTCCCTGCTGCGGGAGCGGAGCAGCGACAGGGGAGCGAAGGCTGAGGAGGAGCAGGGGCTCGGGCCTGCGCCCACCATGGGACCAAGCGGGGCCTGGAGGGACAGGGGAGACGATGCTGGGGCCCCAGGCCTGCAGCAGGACAAAGGCCCGGGAGCAGGGAACCCTGAGCCCAGGAAGGACTGCGCAGCCGGGGGCATGGGCGGGGCCGAAGCAGGAAGGAGGACGCCCGTGGGAGCCGAGGCTGGCAGCGTGGTTCTGGGTAAGTGAGGCCATTGCCTGTGCCCTGAGGTGTGGGTATGGAGGGCCTACTCCAGGGAGGCCTCCCTGAAGCTTCCAGGGAGAGAGGATGTGGGTCTGGGGGAGTCCTCAGCCGCCTGCCCGTACATCCGGGGCTGGAGACCAAGGCGCAGAGATGCCACCGGCCGAGCTTGGGTTGGCCAGAGCCTGCTCAACTGGGTGGGTTTCTCAAAGCCACCTGCCTGTCTGCTGCTGCTGGTATCATTCTGGGTTGAGACAGAGGCTCTTGTTAGAGAGCAAATCCGTTAACTGATGTACGTAACCCACTCTCAGCCACTTGCCCCCGGTGAACTGACTCTCACCCAGGATAGGGAGGGATGGTGAGGCCGCTGACCTGCTTTCTGTCCCAGTTGTGGTGGGAGGTGTCCTTGTGTTCTTGTCACCCAAAGACCCTCAACTGCTCTAACCTTTAGGGTCATACCCCCCTCCGTCCGAGCCCTCATTCAGTGTGGCTGCAGGCAGGCCTCCCTTTGCTGATTCCCTGCCCAAGAATTTCTGGGAGTCCCTGAGGAAGGACTGTGTGTTCTGCAGGTCATTGTGGTGTCCCGTCCCACTTGTGGGCTCTGCAGTTGCCCTGTCATACTGACATCCCCTGCTGCTTCCTCTCCCCTTGTGTGACTTGGTCCAGATGTGGACACGGGCCTCTCTTAATTCCTGACACACAGCTGGAGAGCAGGTTGTGACTTGAGAGTCTTTTGTGAGACTTGAGATAAAGCCAGTGTTAACTGAGGACTCCCTGTGTGCCAAGCTGACGTTCACCCTCGCAGGCCCGCAAGTGGGATAAGTGGAAGGTAGGAGAGGTTAACAAACACACTCAAGGTCGCAGCGTTAGTGCTGATGAGCCAGGCTCTGACCCTGGCTGTCGGGCTCCTGGACCCTGCGTGTAAACCTTGCAGCGGGACAGCGCCCAGAGCAGAAGGTGGTTCACCTTGCGGCAAAGGGAACTTCAGACTAGGATTCTGGTTGTGGAATCTCTGTGACGTAGCCGGAATCCGGGCTCTCCCAGCGTTCCTGGCGGCCCAGAACAAGGAAAAACCACAGACCCCACAAATGTTACCCCCTTCTAGTCTAGGGCCCAGGGCTTACCTTTGCAGACACAAAAAAGAGTGAGCAATATGCTCTCAAAGCAAATCCCATATTCTCCTTTGGGGAGCAGGGAGTCGCTCGTAGTAAGACAAACTGAGAGCAAAGAGCAGGATTTCCACTGCCCGGGGTGCGGTTTCGGAGGTACTGGAGTCGTCTGTGGGACACTCTGAGTGCTCCCGTGACAAGCCCTGAGCGAGTGTCAACTTCCCACCATGGTGTCTTCCGGCCCTTAATGCACAAACAGGTTTATGCTGTTGTGTGTGGTGCGTCTTCTCTACTCGGTTTTATTCGTTTATTTCGTGCAACATTTCCAGGTTCATATCACCTCGGAAGGACAAGATTTCTTTTAAAAACCTAAACCATTTTTATCTTTCCAAGTGCTGGCGTCCTCCATTTCCCCTCCAGACCCCCTGCCCCTGCCAGCCCCCGTCCCATGCCTGGGGAGCTGACCGCTTGGGGCTGCATCGCGGGCACTCTTGCCCTGTCAGGAGATCCGGGGCTGAGAGGGGAGAGAGGGTGCGTGTTTGTTTCTCCAGCTGTCTCCCTGTCGCACGCCTCGCTGCTCCAGAGCCCTGCTTGACCTTTAAACATAGTCCTGTCGTTCAACTCAGCTGGATCGCCCTGTCCAAGTATGCTTTCTGTTTCCTGCGGGCCACCTGACCCACCCAGGACCCCTTCTTGACTGGACGTGACTTTTCCATCTTGCAAAGACACTGTCGTAGGTGCTGGGAGACCTGGGTTTGAATCCCATCTGTCACTGACTGACTCTGTGACCTTGGGCCAGGCACCTCAAGTCTCTGAGACTTTGCTTCCCTCTCTATCAACTGGGTGACTTGAAGGAGATGATCCTTGAGAAGGGTGAAGAGCTTGTCGCTTGAACCAAGTGGGTCTTGGATGGGTGGTGAAAGGTGTGGGCTACACAGAGGAGGCTCAGAGGCTATTGTCTCCTGAACAGATGACAGTCCGGCCCCACCCGCTCCTTTTGAACACCGGGTGGTGAGTGTCAAGGAGACCTCGACCTCAGCAGGTTATGCGGTGTGCCAACACGAGGTCTTGGGAGGGTAAGTGGGTCTCCTGCCATGATGAGGGGCAGAGACACCTGGAGGACCGAGCTGGGGTGCTGCTGGATGGTGGTCAGGAACTGGGGATTGAGCCAAGGCCAGGAGTGGGCTACCTCACACAGCATGAGAGTGAGTGGATAGCCCACCGAGAGTGGGGAGAAGAGAACATCCCGAGAGTGCAGGGGAGCCCACATGGGATGAATGAGATGAAGTGTAGGTGCAAGAGGGCCCACACAGTATGGGCATGGGAACCAGATACTGGAGGTGGCCGGAGAGCCAACAGTAGGTGGGGTGAGGGGGATGTCCCCCGGGGTGCAGAACAGACTGGGTGGTGTGGGGTGAGGGGGAGTCTCCTGGGGTGCAGGAGAGAGCACCGGGTGTGGGGTGAAGAAGCTCTTCTCTAGGTTTCAGGTAGCCTGTGTAGTGTGAGGGGATGACTAGGGTGCCTCTGGGGAGCAGGGTCATCTCCGTGGTGTGTGGAGGAGAGGTAGGACCAGAAAGCCCAGGGTGCGGGGTGAGGATGGCCCCCATGTGTGGAGTGAGCCTCTGGGTTCTCAGCCTTCTGTGTCACTGTGTCTCTGCAGGGGCCGGTTTGGCCAGGTCCACAGGTGCACGGAGAAGTCCACAGGCCTCTCGCTGGCAGCCAAGATCATCAAAGTGAAGAGCGCCAAGGACCGGGTGAGGCATCTCCCCTGGGCCGGCTGTGCCTCTGGCCGAGCTCAGGACTCCTTTACTTCCCTCTTGATCCCCCTGGGCCCCACATTGCCCCAGGCCCCTTCATGCTGAGCAGAAAACCCAACCACCTTTCCTGCCTCTTTTCCATGACTCCCACACTCTAGTCAACAGGTCACCTCACACCTGGGCAACAGAGTCCTCCTGGACTCCCAGGTTTTCTTCTTGGGCCTTAGGTTTCCTATCTGTGAAATGGGTGGGTTGGACTACGGTCCCTTCCGTTGTAAGGACTGGGTTTGGGTGGTGAGTCGAGGAGACCTGGTGTGAGAGCAGGAACAAGGGTGCGGGGCAGGCGGTCAAGTGCATGTATCTTGGGAGGGGCGGCTGGCTCCTCTTCCTACCCATTTCTTGGAAACTCTCTCCCCTCTGGCTCTGCAAGGAGGATGTGAAGAACGAGATCAACATCATGAACCAGCTCAGCCATGTGAACCTGATCCAGCTCTACGACGCCTTCGAGAGCAAGAACAGCTTTACTCTCGTCATGGAGTAGTGAGTGTCTTGGGAGCGGGGGCGGTGGCTCTCCAGGTAGGCAGGGCTCAGGGCTGGGGCGTGGGGCCATGCTCCTAGGCAGAGCTCTCCCTCTCCGGGACATCCAGAGAATGTCATTACCTTCTCTGCTTGACCTCCAGCATGGAGCATGGAGGACAAAACTCTTTGTCGCAAACCGGTAGCCAGTGAGCCTAATTTGACCTGCAGATGTATGTCGGTTTGGCCGACACAATTTCAGTAATTTCATTTGGTTAACAGTTGGAAATTGGGAAATTTCTCGTTAAAACCTAGTTATCCGGCTTTTCTTGAAAATATAAAAGATCTAGTAATGCAGGACCTGCATTTCCAGCTAGAAACAGCGTCCTAGAGCTCATAGTGGCTGACCTCTGGAGACAGGCCAAGCAGTCTCCCATTTACCCCAGTCCCCACCACTCCCAACTGCCCCTGACACTGAGGCCAAGGGCTCAGGGGACATTTATTTTTGTGCTTGTGTTGCTATTTTCCTTCTGGTAGGGCTGAGGAGAGTGAAACGTTTATCATTCATTTCTCTATCAAAAGTAGAAAAACAAAAGATAGACTAAGGGCTGTGTGTTTTAAGAAAACTTTTGTGTCACATCTGGTCTGATTTGCCCATTGGAGCTCTTGCCGTGTAGGTACTAATGGGCCCCTGTAGGCCATTGCGTTTGCAGCCTTGGCCTAGGGTGTCCAGAGTGAGCTTGGACTATCAGCACTGAAAACCAGCCCAGTCTTCCCTTTGGCCCCTCACTTCCTTTTACCACCCACACTCTGAGCTGGGAGTGGGCCAGGGGAGAGGTCGCCATGAAACTTTAGATGGCAGTGTCCCCCGGGCTCACCTGAATTGGCCTCTTTTGGCCCCTGGTGATGAGAGTGGACAAGTCCTCTGAGAGCCTTGCTCAGTCCGTGCCTGCCTCTGCCTTTGCCTGGCAGTGTGGATGGGGGTGAACTCTTCGACCGGATCACAGATGAGAAGTACCACCTGACCGAGCTGGATGTGGTCTTGTTCACCAGGCAGATCTGCGAGGGCGTGCACTACCTCCACCAGCACTACATCCTGCACCTGGACCTCAAGGTCAGGCTCTGCCCCCGGTGCATGGCGGGCGGCCCTGGGTCCCTGAGCCCCAGCTGCTCTCTCCAACCTTTGGGAGCTCCAGCGACACACGATCCTGGCTTCGTTCCTGGCTCTCTGCCGTTTCCTAGTCCTGGAGTCTAGGGCAGGCGAGCCATGCTGCCTCTCTGAGCCTCAGTTCTTCCATCTGTAAAATGGGGATAATTGTACCTCTTTAGTGTTATTTGAAGATTAAATAATATAATGATCTTTTTTTCTTTGAAAATATCTTTAGGATTAGTTTTTAAAAAACTAAAATAGGAACATATGCTTGTGTAACAAATATAGACAATATGAAGTGTATAAAGTGCACAGGGAAAGTTCTTCCCACCCAGTCTCCGTGCTGAGAGGTCTTCTCTGTTAGCAGTTTGGCATGACACAAAGGGGACCATACTACACATCTTGTTTTTAAACTTGTCTTTTTTAGTTAACAATACATTGTAGACATCTTTTCTCATTCTCTTTAAGGGCCACGTGATATTCCATTGAATGAATGCATTACACTTTCTTTTGTCTACTTGACAAAAAGTAAGCACTTAATACATAGCAGCCGTTTCTTTCTTTTTTTAATACATGGGTTTATTTCTAGGCTCTCTGTAATGTTCCGTTTATCTGTGAGTCTGTTTTTATGCCAATACCATATTGTTTTGATTACTATAGCTTTGTAGTATAGTTTGAAATCAGGAATTGTAATGCCTCCAGCTTTGTTTTTCTTTCTCAAGATTGCTTTGGCTATTCAGGGTCTTTTGTGGTTCCATACAAATTGTAGGATTGTTTTCTATTTCTGTGAAAAATGCCGCTGGAATTTTGATAGGGATTGCCTTAAATCTGTAGATTGCTTTGGGTAGTATGGACATTTTATGTTAATTCTTCCAATCAATGAGCATGGAATATATTTCCATTTATTTATGTCTTCTTCAATTTATTTCATTAATGTCTTCTAGTTTTCAGTGTACAAATCTTTCACCAACTTGGTTAAATTTATTCCTAAGTATTTCTTTTTTTTTTGATCAATTGTAAAGGAAATTGTTTTCTTAATTTCTCTTTCTGATAGTTTCTTATTAGTGTATAGAAATGCAACTGATTTTTGTATATTGCTTTTGTATCCTAAAAACTTACTGAATTTGTTTATAAGTTCTAACAGTTTTTTGGTGGAGTCTTTAAAGTTTTCTATGTATAATATCATGTCATCTGCAAATAGTGACAGTTTTACTTCTTCCTTTCTGCTTTAGATGCCTTTTATTTCTTTTTATTGCTTAATTGCTCTGGCTAGGACTTTCAATACTATGTTGAATAAAAGTGGTGAGAGTGGGTATCCTTGTTCCTGATCTTAGAGGAAAAACTTGCAGCTTTTCACTGTTGAGTATGTTATCTGTGGGCTTGTCATCCATGTCCCTTATTATGTTGAGGTATGTTCCCTCTATACCCAGTTTGCTAAGAGTTTTTATCCTGAAACGAATGTTGAATTTTGTTAAGTGCTTCTTCTGCATCTATTGAGATGATCATATGATTTTTATTCTTCATTTTGTTAATGTGGTGTATCACATTGATTTATTTGTGTATGTTGAACCATCTTGGTGTCCCTGAAATAAATCCCACTTGATCATGGTGTATGATCCTTTTATGTACCGTTGAATTTGGTTTGCTAATATTTTGTTGAGGATTTTTGCATATATGTTTGTCAGGGATATTGGCTTGTGATTTTCTTTTCTTGTGATGTCCTTGTCTGATTTTGGTATCAGGGTAATGCTGGCCTCGTAAAATGAGTTTGGAAGCGTTCCCTCTTCTTATTTTTTGGAAGAGTTTGAGAAGGATTGGTATTAATGTTTCTTTAAATGTTTGGTAGAATTCACCAGTGAAGCCATCTGGTCCTGGACTTTTGTTTTGTGGGAGATTTTTGATTACTGATTCAATATCTTTCTTAGTAATTGGTCTGTTCAGATTTTCTATTTCTTCTTGATTCAGTCTTGGCAGCATGTTTCTAGGAATTCATCCATTTCTTCTAGGTTGTCCAGTTTTTTAGCATATAATTGTTCATAGTAGTCTCTTATGATCCTTTGTATTTGTGTGGTATCAATTGTAACATCTCTTCTTTTGTTTCTAATATTATTTATTTGAGTACTCTGTTTTTTTCTTGGTCAGTCTAGCTAAAGATTTGTCTACTTTGTTTATCTTTTAAAAAATTTTTTCAGGTTTTATTGAGATATAGTCGACATATAACATTGTATTAATTTCAGGTATACAACATAAAGATTGATATATATATATATTGCAAAATGATTATCACAATGCTTAGTTAATATATATCACCTCACATAGTTACAGTGTTCTTTCTTGTGATGAGAACTTTTAAG
Organism: Diceros bicornis minor; assembly: GCF_020826845.1. Taxonomy (NCBI): domain Eukaryota; kingdom Metazoa; phylum Chordata; class Mammalia; order Perissodactyla; family Rhinocerotidae; genus Diceros; species Diceros bicornis. The sequence goes on along the minus strand of NC_080771.1, from coordinate 666,872 downwards.
ATCTCCTCTCTTAGCAACTTTCAGATATACAATACAATATTGTTAATTATAGTCACCATGTTGTACATTACATCCCCAGAACTTACTTATTTTGTAACTGAAAGTTTGTACTTTCACCCCCTTCACCCATTTCCCTCTTTCTGGCAATCACCAATCTGTTCTGTTTCTATGAGCTCTGTTTTTTTAGATTCCACATATAAGTGACATCACATAGTGTCTTCCTCTACCTGACTTATTTCACTTAGCAAAACATCCTCAAGGTCTATCCATGTTGTTGCAAATGGCAGGATTTCCTTTTTTATGGCTGAATAATATTCCATTGTATATAAATACAACATTTTCCTTATCGATTCATCTGTCAATGAACACTTAGGTTGTTTCCATGTCTTGGCTATTGTAAATAAAGCTGCATTGAACATGAGAGTGCAGATTCTCTCTTCGAGATAGTGGTTTGATTTCCTTCTGATATACACCCAGAAGTGGAATTGGTGGGTGATATGGTAGTTCTATTTTTAATTTTTTGAGGAACTTCTTTACTGTTCTCCCTAGTGGCTGCACCAATTTACATTCCCACCAACAGTGTACAAGGTTCTCTTTTCTCCACATCCATGTCAACACTTGTTATCTCTTGTCTTTTTGATGATAGCCATCCTAACAGGTGTGAGGTGATACTTCACTGTGGTTTTGATTTGCATGGCAGCCATTTCTGCGATTTTTCCACTCTGTTGGGACAACAGGAGGGTGTTTCTCTAAACCCTTTTCAGGAATTTCAGTGGCTCCCCACAGAAGTTGGGAAGTAGGTACACATTCCTGTGTGTGTAAACATTCCTCCTTCTGACCATCTTTCCTGATTGATATCAGGTGATAAAGTTGGGGTACTCATAAAAATGGTAGAGATGGTGGGGAATTGACCTCAAGCTTCCCCTCCTCACTAGAGCTATTTCCAGGGCTTCTGGACCAGTTGCTTATAAAGTAGGCAGTTAGGAGAACCTCAGGATTCTGCTCTGTGGTTCTGGGTGAAGAAACAGCCTTTGGGGCAACTCCTGTGACCCTGCAGCAGGAGGCGATCGTTGCCAAGGCCCATTGATCAGTCAGAAGCAGAGCTTACGTTCGTTCAGCCCATTCCTGGCTGTGAGATCTTGCGTAAGTTTCTTCTCTTATTGATTGATCTTGCACAAGCTCATCAATTGCAAAATGCAGAATAATAATACCTACCTCCTAGGGATGTTGTGTGAATTCAAACATGGAGAAAGAGCTCCAGAGCTGCATTGTTCAGTACAGTACCCACTAGCCACATGTGGCTATTAAGCATTTGAAATGTGGCTAGTGTGGCCGAGGAACTGTATTTTAAATTTTATTAATTTTAATTAATTCAAATTTAAAAACTGAAACTTGATTCAGTTTTTGGAAAACTTTTAAGTATAGTTGGAACAACTTCAATATGTAAATTTACTTTTAAATTATAAATTTCATGAAATCTAAACATGAATAATTCATGAAATCTAAATACATATAAAATATTTCCAATGAAAATTTAGTGCCTGAATTGAGGTATGCTATAAATGTAAAATACACACTGAACTTCAAAGACTTATGAAAAAAGAATGGAAAATATCTCATCAATATTTTTTATATTGATAACCTATTGAAATGATAATATTTTGGATATATTGGGTTAAGAAAAATATATTATTAAGTTCTTGAAAAATACTTTGAGATGAATGAAAATGATAACACAACATACCAAAACTTATAGGATGCATCTAAACCAGGAATGAAATTTGTAGCTGCAAAACTTTATATTGATCAATAATCTAATATTCCACTTTAAGAAACTAAAAAAGAAGAGCAAGTTAAACTCAAAGCAAACAGAAGGAAGGAAAAGATAAAGATTAGAGCAGAAAAAAATGAAACAGAGAATAGAAAAACAATAGAGAAAATCAATGAAACCAAAAGTTGGTTCTTTGAAAAGACCAATAAATTGACAAATCTTTAGCTATATCGAACAAGACAAAAAGAGAGAAGACTCAAATTACTAAAATCAGGAAGGAAAGAGGGGACATCACTACCAGACTTACAGAAATGAAAAAAGATTATAAGGGAATACTATGAAAAATTGTATGCCAATAAGTTAGATAACATAGATAAAATGGACAAATTTATAACAAGACACAAACTACTGAAAACTGACTCAAGAAGAAATAGAAAATCTGAATAGACCTATAACAAGTAAAGCAATTGAACAAGTATCAAAAACTACCCACAAAGAAGAGTAGGCTCATATGGCTTTACTGGTGAATTCTTCCAAATGTTTAAAGAATTAACACCAATCCTTCACAAACTCTTCTAAAATAGAAGAGAAAGAAATACTTCCTAACTCATTTTATGAGACCTGTCTTATCCTGATACCAAAACCAGACAGAGACATCACAAGAAAAGGAAACTACAGACCAATATCCCTTATGAATATAGATGCAAAAATTCTCAATCAACTATTAGCAAACTGATTTTAGCAACATACGAAAAGGATTATACACATCACACAGTGGGATTTATCCCAAGAATGCAAGGTTGGTTTAACATATGAAAATCCGTCAATGTAATATGCCATATTAAAAGAATAAATGACAAAATCACATGATCATTTCAATAGATGCAGGAAAAGCAAAATTGAAAAACTTTTCATGATGAAAACACTAAACAAACTAGATATTGAAGAGAAGTTCCTTGGCCTGGTAAAGGCCATCTATGAAAAACCCACAGCTAACGTACTACTTACTGGTAAAAGATTAAATGCCTTCTTCTTAAGATCAGGAACAAGAAATGGATGTCTGCTCTTGCTGCTTCTATTAAACATTGTACTTGAGGTTCTAACCAGGGCAATTAGGCCAGAAAAGAAATAAAAGTCATCCAGATTGGAAATGAAGAAGTAAAACTCTTTCTATTCCTAGATGACATGATTTTATATATAGAAAATCCTCAGGAGGGTGGGGGAAACTATTAGAATTAATAAATGAGTTCAGCAAGGTTGCAAGATAAGACAAATATACAAAAATCAATTATATTTCCATACACTAGCAATCAACAATCTTTAAATAAAATTAAGAAAACAAGTTTATTTACAAGAGTATCAAAAGGAATAAAGTACTTAAGAATAAATTTAACAGAAGAAGTGCAAGACTACACTGTAGTCTGCAAACTACAAAAATTGTTGAAAGAATTTAAAGACCTAAATAAATTGAAGGACATCCCACAGTCATGGATTGAAAGACTTAATATTGTTATGATGACAACACTCCCAAACTGATCTACAGATTTCTTTTTTTTTTTTTTTTTTTGCTGAGGAAGATTCACCCTGAGTTAACATCTGCTGCCAATCTTCCTCTTTTTGTATGTTAGCCATCGCCACAGCATGGCCACTGACAGACGAATGGTGTAGGTCCACATCTGGGAATGGAACCCAGGCCACTGAAGTGGAGCACGCCGAACTTAACCACTAGGCCATTGAGGCTGGCCCTGATCTGCAGATTTAATGCAAGCTCTATCAAAATCACAGCTGGTTTCTTTGTAGAAATTAATGATCTGATCCTAAAATTCAGATGGAAATTCAAGAGACCTAGAAGAGCAAACACAATCTTGAAAAAGAACAAAGTTGAAGACTCACATTTCCTGATTTCAAAACTGACTACTAAGCTACAGAAATCAAAACTGTGTTATTGATGTAAGGGTAGACAGATAGAGCAATGGAATACAAGTGAGAGTCTAGAAATAAAGCCTTACATTTGTGGTCAATTGATTTTTTAAAACAGTGCCATGACAGTTCAATGGGGGAAGGAATAGTTTTTTTCAACAAATGGTGCTGAGACACCATACTTGATATCTACCTGCAAAAGAATAAAGTTGGACCCCTACGTCACACTATATACAAAAATTAACTTAATTAAAATTAAGAATGGGTTATAGATCTAAATGTAAGAGCTAAAAGTATAAAATTCTTAGAAGAAGACATCGGAGTAAATCTTTGTGACCTTGGATTAGGCAATGGTTTCTTAGATATGATTCAAAAGCACAAGGTAGAAAAGAAATAGATAAATTAGACTTCATCAAAATTAAAAACCTTTATGCTTCAAAGGACACCACCATGAACGTGAAATGACAGCCCATAGAATGGGAGAAAATATTTCTAAATCATATATCTTGCAAGAGACTTGTATCTACAATATATGAAGAACTCTTACAACTCAATAATAGAAAGACGAATTTAAAAAATGGGCAAAGGATTTGAATAGACGCTTATCCAATGAAGATATGCAAATGGACAATAAGCACATGAAAAGATTCTCAGCATCATTAGTCATTAGAGAATGTAAATCAAAACCACAGTGAGATACTGTTTCACACCCACTAGACTAGCAAAAATAAAAAAATAAAAATAGCAGACAATAAGAAGTGTTGGCTAAGATGTGGAGCGATTAAACTCTCATATACTGCTGGTGGGATTGTAAAATTGTGTATCCACTTTAGAAAACCATTTCGCAGGCCCTAAAATGTTAAACATAGAGTTACCATATAACCCAGCACTCCTAGGTATATACTTAAGAGAATTAAAAACATAAGTCAACACAAAAACTTGTACATGAATGTTCTTAGCAGCATTATGCATAATAGCCAAAAAGGGGAAACAACCGAATGTTCGCTAACTGATGAATAAATAAACAAAATATGGTATATCCATATGATAGAATATTATTCAGCCATGAAAAGAAATCAAATACTGATACATGGATGAACCTTGAAAACATTATGCTAAGTGAAAGAAGCCAGATGCAAAAGGCCACGTTTTATGATTCCATTTATATTAAATGTCCAAAATTGGCAAATCTACAGAGACAGAAAATACATTAATGGTTGCCCAGAGTTGGAGGTGGAGGAGAATGGAGAGTGACTGCTGATGGGTACAAGTTATTTTTTTTCAAAGTGATAAAAATGATCTAAAATTAGATAGCAGCAAACTATCTACTGAAAACTGCTGAATTGTATGCTTTAAAATGGTGAAATTTATGGTATCATTATTTATATTTCAATAATGCTGTTATAAAAATTAAGTTCACCTGTTTCTTTTTCCTTTTTTTTTTGATAAGAAAGATTGGCCCTGGGCTAACATCCGTGCCCATCTTCCTCTACTTTATATGTGGGACGCCTGCCACAGCATGGCTTGATAAGCAGTGTCCAGTATCCGAACCTGCGAGCCCTGGGCTGCCGAAACGGAGCATGCGAACTTAACCACTATGCCACCGGGCCGGCCCCTCTTTTTACTTTTTTAATGTGGCTATTAGAAAATTTAAAATTATATATGAGGCTCACATTATATTTCTATTGGACAGTGTTGTTCCAGACCTTATAAAGAAGACATGGAGACTTTTAATCACCATTGCCCTGTACCCATCTTAGGAATTGCACAACCCCATTGTAACATAAACAGCAATAAAACCGTCTGTTGGGACAAAGAGTACGTGGCATTCGTTTCAGAATCTGTAAAGTGTTTCATACGTATCATGTCGTTTGATCCTCACACCCTCCCAGGAGGAAGGCAGGAAAAGGTTATTATTCCCATTTTACAGATGGAGACACTGAGGTTTCAGGAATGGGAAGGGACTCATCTGGGGCTCCAGACTCAGGTAGTGGACCCCTGGACCTCAGGCACTGGCCTCAGGTCTCCAGGCCCTTTGTACCATGAGCCCTCTATCTGCCCTCAACCTCCACTCCCATCCAAAGTTGTTTTGCACGAACAGCAAGCATTGTTTCAGGCTCCCTCAGGGCCTCAGAGCTGATCTGAAAGACTTCAGAGGAGAGGTGTGTCAGGACCACCACCCCAGCCAGGGGGTCACAGCTGTCACCACAAAATGGCAGGCTGGCGTTTAGCAGCTTTGATCTCCTTGCCCAGAGAAGATCTTGTCCCACCTCCGAGATTCTGATGGCGCTGGTCAGGGTGGGGCCTGGCATTGGCGCTTGAGAGCCCCCTGATGGTTCTAACGTGCAGCCAGGGCTGAGCCACCCCCAGTCACGGGTCTCCACCAGCAGCTTGTGAGCCAGCTCTGCACCACGGGGGTGTCGCGTTTGCTTCCCACACCTGATGAATGTGTGTCTAAACTGAATTTTGTTGTCAACATTTAAAGGCATGGAATATTCACATAAAAACCTGGATTTCTGGCTTCTCTTGAGGGCTGAGGAACTCTGGCAACTGGACCCACATCCTGGGTGGTGGCCGGTGGCTGGAGCTGAGCAGTGGCTGCCCCTCTACACGGGGCAGGAGGCCTCCAGTTCCCTCCCAGTCCACACCACTCCTTATTGTCTCTTACCAGCCCACGTTATTTATTTTCAATATCATCCCTGTAGGGTTGCCCCAAGCCACGCATTTCCCTTGGAGGCTGGGAAACGGAGGCCTGTTGACAACAAGTGTGGGAGCTGCAGACCTTCTTAGCATTAACCGAGCTGAGCAGACTTCTCTTTCTTCCCCAGCCGGAGAACATCCTGTGTGTCAGTCAGACCGGACACCAAATTAAGATAATTGACTTCGGGCTGGCCAGAAGGTAAGGAGGCTGTATTTCGGCACTTGGACAGAACTCCCTGGGGGCTCTGTGGCTCTCTTGGATGTGGTTACCCACAGATCAGCCAATTTTTGAGTTTGGGGATTGACACAGAAAGCTCTCTCACTGAAAGGCTGGTGGCCTTTGACAGGCCTATTACTACCGCAGGGGGTGGCTTTATGCTGCGGCCTCTGCTTCTCCTGAAAAGGCTGTGGGGTTAATGGTGTGTGAGCCAAACCACCTGTGTGAGCAGAGAGGGGAGCCACAGTTAAAGGGGGACCACTGAATGGGGGTGCTGGGCAGCTCAAGTCTATTCATTCCCCAGGCCTCCGGGGGCCGGGGCATGTGAGGCATCCGTCACCATCCTTGCCCTCCAGGACATACTGAGTGAAATAGGAAAGTGAGTATGTGACAGTGTAGGGTGGTGCCATGGGCAAGTGGTTCTGGGCCCCTCAGGACTGGGGTCTGTCTTGGTAAAAGGGGGTATAAGGGAGTACCGGCGGCTAGGGGGCAGTTATGAAGGTTAATGAGATAGTGCATCAACGGTGCAGACCCACCCAGTTCATACAGGGAGCATCGTGTATAATTTTTAAAACATCTTGGAGTCCCTTAAAATGCCTAAAGCCTAGTGAAGTGTAGTTTATTGTTCCGTCCTGTCCAGTCATATGTATGATGAATTCTGTGCCTGTGTAGGGCTCTTGCCCATGGCATGACACTCAGTGTGTGGGTTGTTTTTTTTTTGTGAGGAAGATCAGCCCTGAGCTAACATCCGTGCTAATCCTCCTCTGTTTGCTGAGGAAGACCGGCTCTGAGCTAACATCTATTGCCAATCCTCCTCCTTTTTTTCCCCAAAGCCCCAGTAGATAGTTGTATGTCATAGTTGCACATCCTTCTAGTTGCTGTATGTGGGACGTGGCCTCAACATGGCCGGAGAAGCGGTGCCTCAGTGCGCGCCCGGGATCCGAACCCGGGCCGCCAGTAGCAGAGTGCGCACACTTAACCGCTAAGCCACGGGGCCGGCCCAGTGTGTGGGTTCTTAGCAGTGGCATTAGCAGACCCGTGGCCCTGGGGAGGGCTGTCCCCCACACCTTCAGGCATCCACAGTCTATAAATATGGCAATAGTTGTATGCCCATCCTGCAGGCTTCTTCTAGAATTCTGTTTTCACCAAGAATGACATTTCTCTGGGAATCACATATTTTCTAGATAGATCTTCACATCACAACTGAATTTTCAGCTCTTAAAATTTTCTTTCACGTCAATGGTCATTTTTCACAAAGTTGTTTTTGTTGCTTTATGAGCTTTGCAGTGTCGTCTGCTCCATCCACAAAGGGCAGAAAGCAGGGCTTCATCACCGTGGAGGCAGAGCTGCTGGCCTGAGCTCAGCCTCTGGTGTCCAGCTCCTGCGTCCCACAGGTGGCAATCAGAACCACAAGGGCAGTCTTCCTAGGTCACTCCCTGACTGGTTGAAGTGATAACTGTTACCTCTTTGCAGGGACGAAAGTTGCATTTTCAGTTCCTCACACAATGGAGGTCATGAGAGTAACAGCAGAGGGAAGTCCACATCAACCCACTGTGCCTTCAGGATCTCCATTACACAGTGTGCTGTATCTCACAAACAGTCCCAAGTCCCCCACCCCAGATGCTTAGACATCACCTTCAATCTAGAATGGAAAAATATTGCTTAATATTTTCCCAGATAATGTTTTATAAAATTGGGGTGCATCCTGTACCCTTGCATGTCTTATACACTAGAGCAGTGTTTCTCAACCTATTTTCCAATTTCACTACTGCCCCCCCAAGTGCCTTGTTAGACATTTCTTTCCTAATTGCTAGGCCCCTTCCCCATGACATTCAATGCCACAGATGTACCGTGTATCTGTTGATGTACGGTGGCTCTTTGGAGAGCCACAAACCAGCATAATAGCTAAGATTTCCCCCCTCCCAAGAACCAACATTCACCAGCTCTGGAGCAGTATTGTCATCAGTGAGAATACACACACCAGTGTAGGCAGTACCCTCCCAAATGCCAGATGACCAACTGCCAAATGAGTACAGCAGTCCCCCCTTATCCACGGGGATACTTTTCCAGACCCACCGTGGATGCCTGAAACCGAGGCTAGTACTGAACCCTGTATATACTATGTTTTTTCCTATATATACACATCTATGATAAAGTTTCATTTATCATCAATAGGCACAGTAAGAGATTAACAACAATAATAAAATAGAAAATTTTAACAATATACTGTAATAAAGTTACCATAGATTTTAGCAACCTCAGCATACAATTTTTTTCTTTCCTTATTAAGTTGAGAACTTTCACTTTTTCACTTAAAGGAAGTTCTTTACGGCTTCTCTTTGGCTGTCCAAGTTGCCAGCATCACTACTCTTGCACTTTGGGGCCATTACTGAGTAAATTAAGAGTTACTTGAACAGGAGCACTGTAGATACTGCAAAAGTCGATCTGACAACTGAGAAGGCTACTAAGTGACTAACAGGCGGGTAGCATCTACACTGTGGATACGCTGCACAAAGGGATGGTTCAGTCCTGGGCGGGACAGAGCAGGATGGTGTGAGATTTATCATGCTATCAGAACAGCACATAATTTAAAACTTATGAATTGTTTATTTCTAGAATTTTCCATTTAATATTTTTGGACCGCTGTTGACCACAGGTAACTAAAATCACAGACCACAAAACCACGGATAAGGGGGACTACTGAATTTACAATGACACACTGTGAATTCAGAGCAAAAAGTAACTACCTGAGGCTCCTGGAGTCTGGGAAGGCTTCTCTGAGCAAACAGAAGGGACAGATGGACAGAATTTTGTTACATGCAGCCAGTAGTATGCTGGTAAATGTTTAACAACCAGCTGCCGTGGGGGAGGGGGTGAGAGGAAGTGGGGTTGATTTGTAACTTTTACTAATTTTAGCCAATTTCAAGCTGCCAACATGATGTCACTGAATGCAGAGTTGGGAGGAGATGTGCATGAGTGACTCTTGTGCCCCCATAAGAACCAGCTCTAGCACAGCTCTGCCCGTAGCTGGCAGGAGAGAGAGTGTGAGTTATGGGGCTGAGAATAGGATGTGCATGGCACATGAGCAGGCTGGTCCGGGGAAGGGAGGAGCTGCGGGTGAGATTAGGGGAGGCAGTTACAGTAGAAGATCAGGGCACTAATATGGAGTCCGGAATGTCAGGTTCAGAAGTTGCAACATTATCCTATAGGCCATTGAGTCTCACCAGGTGGGAAGGTGGAAAGGGCTGTAGGCCAATTTACAAAAAATCAGTTAGTCAAAATCTATTCAGAAACAGTCAGACAATCCATCCAAAACTGCCAGACATATTTGTTAACCTGGTCAAGGGCCTTGATGACAGTAATTTTGCTGGTGGGACCAGAGGTGGAAGGCAAGTTCAAGAAAATAAACACAGGGAACCACATTTGAGAGAAGGCCGCTGGGCATCGGAGAAGGGCAGGTGTCTGAATAACCGCACTCTCAGGAAGCTGCGCTCGATAGAGCTGGGCTGACAGAGTCTCAGGTTCTGTCTGTGAGATGAAAGGAAAACATCAAAAACATCCTCAGTAGTCTGGCAAGCTGGTCGTTTGGCAAAAGGATTGTTTGGCAAATTGGCTTTTTCCAAATTGGCCTGCTTCCTGGAAAGTGTGTCCTTCTAAGAGGAAGGATCCGTGGGGGGAATGTGCAGGTTGAGAGAGCATATTTTATACTCCAGAATAATTAAATGTTTGTAAAGAGGGAGGAAATGCCAGTTTTTCCCGGTCATACAAGCTATAGCAAGTCAAGTCGTATTTCCAGGTGGGGCTGTTGGAAGGTGCTGAGGTTTTCAGTGGTGTATGACCCCGGTAGAGTAGGGGCACACACAAGTCTTCAGAGGCTATGACGTCTATCGAGAGGGACCAGCACTACACCAGGCTGGGCAGTGAGAACCATCAGTGGGTCAAAGTAGAGACATGTCAAGGGTCAAGGATGGGGACAGGTTGGGAAGTTTCTTGTGTAAGCTTAGTCTCAAGAATGTTGGGTGCATGTGGGCCTCCTGGCTTCCAGGGCGGTGCTCAGATTGGGCTCCAAGCCCGTTTCATCAGATCCTTGGGCAGGGCAAGGAAGTGCCTACCCTTGGGGCTAACCCTGTGGGGCTGCAACCTCATCTGTGACCCTATCGTCACAGAGGGCCTTGTGCTAGGGATCTGGAGAGGTCTTTCTGGATATTTTGACACAGCTTTGGGATGGGTGTATTGGTTAGCTATTGCCACAATACTGCTGTATAACAAACCACTCCAAAATCGTTTATTCTCATCCACACAGTTGTGAGTCAGCTGGGGAGAGTAGTATGCTGGACCCAACTCATACTAACTCACAATAAGGAATCTTATAAGCCAGTTGTTAAACACGGCCGTTATTAAAAATTAAGCTGTATAAACTTTCAATTAAAGAAATTATATTAAAAACAAAGATATTTCATCTTTAAAACTTATCACTTCCTAATTATTTTACTACATTTCACTATTGTTTATGTTCATGAGGCTATTTATTCTATTGTATCTGTATGGTGGAAATAGTACAGAGTGGTGGGCTATTGCAAACCTCTTCTCAACTCTGCATTCAGTGACATCGTGATGGTACGTTGACATCAACCATGATGGTGTGGTGAAATCAGTATTTACACCACAGAAATTGGCAAATGCTACAAATCAGGATTTTTTTTTTTAAATCAGATAACTGGTTGTTAAACATTTCCCTGCACACCCCTGGTTGGGAGTCACTGATCTAGGCTGAGCTGAGCTTGGCTTGGATCCAAGAGGCAGGTCAGTGAGGACAGGTCTGCTCCACGTCTCTCGTTCTCTTCTCGTGGTGTTGGCAGAGGAGCAAGAAGGCAAGATCCTATGGCCTAGCTTGGACTTGGCCTACTGTCACTTCCACCCACATTCCATTGGCCAAAGGAACTCACAAGGCGAAGCCCACTCAATGGAGTGGGGCCATATATGCCACCTCTGGTGGAAGGAACTACAAAGTCACATGATACAGGGTGTGCGTGAGAGGCAGATGAAGCAATGGAAACAATAATGCATCCTGGGAATGTGGCTTCCCGGGGCTGAGAGCCTGGGTCTCCTCTCCTCAAGGGAAAGGCTGTTCCTCTCAGTTTAGCTCCTTGGCCCTGAGCCTCGGGTCAGTTGCCAGTTCAGGGGAGGAGTGGGCTGCCATAGGAGGGCTTGCACTCTCTTGCCCTCCCTGGCTTCCTTCCACAGCACAGCCACCAAGGTGATCCTTGTTGCTCTTTCACTGGGTGGGTGTAGGCTGTGTTGCCTCCAGGTCTGCATTTGCCTGGCTGTCAGCAAATTTGAAAACTTACTTCCCTGGTTTAAGGGAATCGGGCACATTGGCAGAATATTCATATTATTCGTCTCCATTTGTCAATTGTCTCGCCTGTAAAATGGAGACAATAATCTTATCTACTTCATAGGGCTGTTGTGAGGATGAAAAGTTTATATATATAAAACTTTCAGCATGGTTCCTGGCAAATAGGAAGTGCCCATTAAATTTTTTTAAATTAACACTTAATTTTTTTAAAGCAGTTTTAGGTTCACAACAAAATTGAGGGGAAAGAACAGAGATTTCCCGTATAGCCCCTGCTCCCGCACATGCAAAGCCTCCCCATTATGAACACTGATGAACCTACGTTGACACATCATAATCACCCCAAGTCCGTGGTTTACATTAAGGTTTACTCTGGTGTTGTACATTCTATGGGTTTGGACAAATGTGTAAGGACATGTATTCACCATTACAGTATTATAGAATATTTTCACTACCTAAAAATCCTCTGTGCTTCACCTATTCATCTCTCCCTCCTCCCTAACCTCTGACAACCACTGATCTTTTTACTGTCTCCATAGTTTTGCCTTTTCCAGAATGTCATATATTTGGAATCCTACAGTTTGTAGCCTTTTCAGATTGGCTTCTTTTCACTTAGTATATGCATTTAAGGTTCTCCCATGTCTTTTCATGTCTTGATAGCTCATTTCTTTTTAGCATCGAATACTATTCCCTTGTCTGGATGTACCACAGTTTATTTACGTACTCACCCAATCAAAGGACATCTCAGTTGCTGCCCATTAAATTTTAACGAGAGACATTCTTCTTCTTCAGGACTGATTCTAAAAACCACCTTTCATCAACCCTTTTCCCACTCAGGCATCAACCCTCTTCCTAGCCTTCCTTAAACTTCATGTCCAGAGCCCTTTTTCTAATTCTTTTTGTAATTGTGTAAAAGACACATAACAGAAAATTTACCATCTTTACAAGTTTTAAGATTAGTTCAGTAGTGTTTAAGTTTGTTCACATTGTTTTGCAACCAATCTCGAGAATTCTTTTCATCTTGCAAAACTGAAACTCTACACCCATTACACAGCAACTCCTCATTTTCCTTCTGTCTCCAGCCCCTGGAAACCATCCTTCTACTTTCTGTCTCGGAATTTGACTACTCCAGGTACCTCATCTACGTGGAATCATACAGTATTTGTCTTTTTGTGACTGGTTTATTTCATTCGGTATAATGTCCTCAAGGTTCATCCATGTTGTAGCATGTGTCAGAATCTCCTTCCTTTTTAAGGCTGAAAATATTCCATTGTATGTTTATATCACATTTTGCTTATCCATTCATCTGTTGATGGACACTTGGGTTGCTTCCACCTTCTGGCTATTGTGAATAATGCTGCTATGAACTTGGTGTATAAATATCTCTTCGAGACTCTGCTCTTAATTCTTTTGGATATATTCCCAGAAGTAGGATTGTTGGATCATATGGTAGTTCTTGTTTTAATTTTTGGGGGAATCGCCTTACTGTTTTCCATAGCAACTGCACCATTTCACATTCCCAATAAGGGTTCCCATTTCTCCGCATCCTAGCCAACACTTGCTATTTTCTGTTTTGTTTTTTTTTGTTGTTGTTGTTTGTTTTTTTTTGTGAGGAGATCAGCCCTGTGCTAACATCCGCCAATCGTCCTCTTTTTTTGCTGAGGAAGACGGCCCTGGGCCAACATCTGTGCCCATCTTCCTCCACTTTATATGGGACGCCGCCACAGCATGGCTTGCCAAGCAGTGCGTCGGTGCGCGCCCGGGATCCGAACCAGCGAACCCCGGGCCGCCGCAGCGGAGCGCGCGCACTTAACCGCCTGCGCCACCGGGCCGGCCCCTCTGTTTTGTTTTTGTTTGCTTTTTTTTTTTTTTTTTTTTTTTTTTTTTTTTTTTTTTTTTTTTTTTTTGTGAGGAGATCAGCCCTGAGCTAACATCCGCCAATCCTCCTCTTTTTTTTGCTGAGGAAGACGGCCCTGGGCTAACATCGGTGCCTATCTTCCTCCACTTTATATGGGACGCCGCCACAGCATGGCTTACCAAGCAGTGCGTCGGTGCGCGCCCGGGATCCGAACCAGCGAACCCCGGGCCGCCGCAGCGGAGCGCGCGCACTTAACCGCTTGCGCCACCGGGCCGGCCCCTTTGTTTGCTTTTTTGATAGTAGCCTTCCTGATGGTGTGAGGTGATATCTTGTTGTGGTTTTGATTTGCATTTCCCTGATGATTAGTGATGTTGAGCGTTCTTCCTCTTTTTGGAATTCTTACTGTCATCCTTCCAACCACATTGCACACACCGACAGAGCAGACCTCCACACGCAGCTCCAACCAATTTGTCTGTGCTCATTTACGCGGCTGCACGCTGAATAAGACAGTCACATGCTGCATAATGACACTTCTGTCAACGATGAACTGCATATACGACGGTGGTCCCTTAAGATCAGCACCGTGTAGCCCACATGTGCAGTAGGCTATACCATCTAGGTTTGTGTAGGTACACTGCATGATGTTTGCACAATGACGAAATCACCTAACGATGCATTTCTCAGAACGTGTCCCCGTTGTTAAGTGAGGCATGACTGTATATTGATCTTCTCTCCTTTTCAGATCTACAGATTGTAGATGCCCAGAGGAGGAGGACTGTGGTTTGCTAATTCTCCCCAGTGGCTTAGGAAAGTCTGGATTTGGGGTCTGGGAGTATGGTGATTCCCCAGTAAACCCCTGCGTGGCGGGAAGTGAGTCCAGACAACACGGCTGATAGGAAGGGCTGGGGAATGTCTAGCTCCCACCAGGAATTACTCCCAGCACCACATCTTATCCCAGGCTCACTCCCACGGTCCTCTGCACCCCCTCCCCAGGTACAAGCCTCGAGAGAAGCTAAAGGTGAACTTCGGCACCCCTGAGTTCCTGGCCCCGGAAGTCGTCAATTACGAGTTTGTCTCGTTCCCCACGGACATGTGGAGCATGGGAGTCATCACCTACATGCTGTGAGTGCCTGGGGCGTGGCTCCCCAGGGGGATGGGGCCGTCCCTCTTAGTCTGGGTGTCCTTCGACGCAGCAAAAATTAGAGTGTGAGTAGTTGACTGGGGAGGTGTTCCTAGGAAACACCCACAGCGGAGTGGGGAAGAGAGATGGGGAGGAAGGCAGCCAGGAAAACATGTGCTGTAGAGCCAGACCACTGTGGGCAGCTGGGGTTGAAGCCTGTGGGGGAACTCTGGGATCCGTGGGGGAACACCCCTTCAGAGCCATTCCATCTGAGAGGCGAGGAAGTTGGGGTATTGACACACCAACTCTTATCAGTTATTGCTTGTGGGCTGATCCCAGGGCATTAATTCCCTGAAACTTCTGGGTGGATTAAGCAGCTTCTACTGGAGAGAAAGGCCTCCAGCAAAGAAAAGCAGGTGCTGCGGTACCAGTGGGGCTGGAGCGCCCTGACGCGGTACAAGAGGGGACAGCAGGCGGGACACTGCTGCAGCGTCTTACCTTGTCCCCCTGCCCTGTGCTCCCTGTTCTCTGAGGGCTGAGGAAGCAGAGTTAGGAGGGCTGAGAGGGGATCTGTGCACAGTCTAAACAGCTTCCTCTCTCTCCAGCTGTGGGTGTCCCTCGGCTATTTCCTCAGAGGCCCAGCAAAGTCACGCTTTGCTCCCAGTCTTATCACTACGGTGTAGCCGCTACCCCCGTTTCCCTGCGCTGTGTGTGGTTGTGCTGCAGCAGGTGGGGGAGATGTGAGACCAAGGCTAGTAGTGTCTTTCCGCCCTCACTCGAGAGGAGCCTAATGAAGCCAGTTTCCCTTTGGCCTCTGAGGCTGGGTAGTATCTACACCAGCCTGGCTGTCTCAGAGACAGGCTAAGGTATTTTTAAGTTAAGTCAACATGTGCCTGATAAATGGACATATTGGGTCGGGCTCCAATTTACTCCTTACTTCGGAGTAAGGGGAAAGAGGTGAGCATGACAGAAGATTTATTCGAACACTCTTCCTGCCTTCAGTTTTTCAATCCTTCCACTTCTTTCCCTACCTGAATGCACTGGACTATCTCCTGTGGAGAGGTAATGGGTTCTGGTCAGTTCTTGGTTCTGGTTAGTTCTGCTTGACCTTGTAAGATTCTTGTCTATCCTGTTGATGCACGTGGGCAGATGTGGTTTCCGCACACTGATGGTCTTTTCTCTCCCCTGTAGACTCAGTGGTTTGTCCCCATTTCTAGGGGAAACAGATGCAGAGACTATGAATTTCATTGTGAACTGTAGCTGGGATTTCGACGCTGACACCTTTGAAGGGCTTTCGGAGGAGGCCAAGGACTTTGTCTCCCGGTTGCTGGTCAAAGAGAAGAGGTACCCTTTCTTGCTTGTCACCTGTGATCCATTCTGGTGGTGAGCACTGATCTGCGTGCTGTGAAGATTGGGCTGCTGCTGGGCAGGGCTGCAGAACCTAACGTTCCCTTCTTCCTGTGCACCAGTTCTGTCCAGGATTTCTTAGTCTGCCACTTCTTTGGAGCAAAAAAGGTAGCAGGGAAGAGGACAAAGGAAATCAATTAAAAAACAACTAGGAGTGTAAAACTTAGAGTTTTAGAAAGGACCATATTTACAAATTAGTCCTAGTTCCAAGTTATCACTTTTAATAGGCTAAAGCTGAAAAAAAGTTGAAATATGCAGTTATTCTTCCCCAGAATAAAAGCCAGAAAGCCTCATTTCTTTGTGGTTAGGGCCTCCTTTGTTTTCAGTGGCTCTATCAAGGGCGTGGGCTGGGCCATTGAGTTTGATACTCAGACCTGTGGGAGTTTGCAGACGGCTCAGGGGCGAGGCCCGTGAGTCTGGGCTCTCCGACGCTCGTAAGTTCCCTGGCCTTTCCTGTTGTTTGTTTCTTCCTGATTATGAAAAGTTATGTGAGAGAAAACGTATTTCTAATTCAGATGAGCAAGCCGACATTATTCTCTGGAAGAAGGGAGGACTTCTTTCGAGGCTCCTGTGCTTTTACTTCAGAGCGATTCCGGGCACGGCTGGCCTTCCTACTGCCCTGCCGCCACTCCCCAGCTCTCTCTGGGAGGTGGTGGTTACCCACTGGGGTACGTTCCCTCTGTAGAGGGCAGGGAACATTTTGTTGACAACTTTCTTGCACTTTTAAGGAGAATTTTAGGCAGGAGGAGTTCCCTTTTTAGTGTGCTGCTTGAATCTGCCTAAATGATTAATCTGTTCTACTGACTCAGGCTTCCTACTCAATTGAACATTTCAGACAACCAGAAAAGGCAACCTCAACTAAAAGTCTCAACGCTATTTGATTTCGCAGCTGCAGAATGAGCGCCACACAGTGCCTGAAACATGAGTGGTTGAATAATTTGCCTGCCAAAGCTTCAAAATCCAAAGTTCGTCTCAAATCCCAACTATTGCTGCAGAAATACATGGCTCAGAGGAAATGGAAGGTATTTCTTTTAGTAAAGGCAGCGTTTGTCTCTTAATATGTCCTTTGAAAGAATTGTAGCTACGTTTTTACTTACACTTTTATTCTAAATAGAAAGATTATTTAGGGGGAAAAAACCCTTTCTTATGTAAAAACCTATTAGCTTGATTAAAAAGTGCCACAGACCAAAAATGACTGGCATAAAAGTGAGATTTAGTTCATCCTTATGTGGACATTGAAATGACAGAAGAAAGCTTGAGCGTATGCTCTCAAGTTCAGCAGGGAAGCCCTCCAAGCCCACTGCTTGTGGCTGAGGCCTGCCTCCTCCACGTTCAGAAACAGGGGCTGGGAAAGCCCTATTATGCTTGAAAAGCTTTATAATTTGGTTTACAACAGAACTCTTTGGTACCACGGACATAAAATCTGTCTCCTCCAGGGAAGTGGCTTTCCAACATTTTGATATTGACTCAGATCCTCGCTAAAAAACAAAAACAAAACTTACCTAGAGAGCCAGCACACAAGTACACATGTATGTGTACACACGTATGCAAAACAGAAATATCACAGCATTTGCTTCAGAGGGTGTGACGCACTCTGATATTTTCTTTCTTTTTTTTTTTTTGTGAGGAAGATCAGCCCTGAGCTAACATCTGCCAATCCTCCTCTTTTGGTGAGGAAGACCAGCCGTGGGCTAACATCCATCTTCCTCTACTTTATATGGGACGCCGCCACAGCATGGCTTGACAAGTGGTGCGTTGGTGTGCACCCAGGATGCGGGCCAGTGAACCCTGGGCCGCCGCAGCAGAGCACGCGCACTTAACCGCTGCGCCACGGGGCCGGCCCCGACACTCTGATATTTTCTAGTCTGCCATACTTGGTTTCATGCAAACAATGCTGGTCATAACCCGCCAATTTGATCTCACATCCCACGGTGGGCTGTACTCACAATGTGAAGACCGCTGTGCTGGGTGCTCTGTTTTTCCATGTGAAAAGGGCAGATAACATTTCTCATTCATGCTTGCTCCAAACATGCCACTGAAAGTCATGTAACTGTTCCACTATAATTTTGCTAGAATCTTGTTTTCCCCTTTAGGTTATCAGTTTTAAACAAACCCAAATGGTTAAACTTGCTTAAGTCCTTTTATTGTTTCTTCTTAAAACAATTAGTCTAAAAATATGATTTTTTTCTCTTTTTCTCTCCTTACCTCAAGAAACATTTCTACGTGGTGACTGCTGCCAACAGGTTAAGGAAATTTCCAGCTTGCCCCTAATCCTCAACTCTGCTGCTCCCGTGGGCCCAGCAATTGCTGAGACCGGTGGTGAAGTGATGACTCAAGATTTTAAATAATCTGGCCTTTTACTAATATTGATTCCACTTATTTTGTGAGAAAGGTTATGGCTGTTGCCTTCCAGAATTGTGGGTGAAAAGTGGCTGTAAAGAAAGTGACTAAGACCTTTTTTTCTGCCTTATAAGATCACTAAGTTGAAATGCTGTATGGACTTATTAAGTATCCCTACTTTGGTGGTAAGTGAAGGCATGCTTTAGGTAGGTAGGAAAGCTTTTCCTTTGCATCTGTTAGGTTTAAATTCTAAACATATTCTGATTAAAGAACTCAATAGACTATTACGTAGGGGCATGTTATTCCGAGTTATCTCTTCCAGCACAAAGAATTCCTAGAATTTTGATTTGCTCCAGTGTGAGCTGCCATTTTATTGTCCTACCCCACTCTTGTGTAAAGCAACGTGGATTTAGGGCAGTGATCCTCAGACTTGTTTTAACTTGTGCTCCTTTTTGAGAATCAAAATGTGCATCCTTTAATATTCTTTGAAATTTCAAAATATACCAACGGTTGTGGCCGAAGCAGAAAACGATCGTTGTGAATGTGCTTGAAAATCTACACACTCCTCCACCCGCCCCTCACTCTGCCCTGTCCTGGTGTTGGCCGTCTCCCTCCTGATTCCCCTTCCTCAGTTATGAATCTGTGGTCTAGGAAGTCTGGAAACAGGCAATATGTGCAAGAGAGATAAGGATGTAAGGATGTTCAGCTTCCTGGGAGAAACACAGAGTGAAACATCACCAGACAATAAAGGAAACCTGCTCTCTGACTGCTTTGTTAAGGATGTACCACTTTCAATGCTGTCATTTAACTGACATAAAATGATTAACAAGGAATACTTGATTGTGAGAAAGTAAACAATCCTTTTAATTTCGTCACTTCTAACCTGATTTTTGTGCTATTCCCGTAACCTTCTCAGGTCAGCAGTTTTAGCTGGAGTAGTTACTTTTCATGTGTAATTAGCCATGCAACAGTTGCACAGCCTTTCAGAATTTTTGTCCAAATACAGACTTGTTTTTGGCAGAGGACACGGGTGTGGAGAGGGAGGTGGAGGTGGAGAGGCTCGCCTGGCTGCTGCAGCTCCCACACTGTAACTCTCCTCCGGAGAACAGACCCTCGTTAAGATTTTCAGGACCAGCACGTCTAGGCCTGCTCCATGCTGGCCAGCTAATGGATGAACATCAGAAGAGACGGCTGCTGGAAATCTCCCTTTCATGAGAGAGGAACAGTGGTTTAGTAAAATGCTTCCTTTTAAAGCGTCAGTTAACCCTCTTAAAAAGGCTTTTTTGGGGGCCAGCCCAGTGGCTTAGTGGTTAAGTGCACGCGCTCCGCTACTGGCGGCCCGGATTCGGATCCTGGGTGTGCACTGATGCACTGCTTCTCCGGCCATGCTGAGGCTGCGTCCCACATACAGCAACTAGAAGGATGTGCAGCCATGACATACAACTATCTACTGGAGCTTTGGGGAGAAAAAGGGAAAAAAAAGGAGGAGGACTGGCAACAGATGTTAGCTAAGGGCCAGTCTTCCTCAGCAAACAAAAAGAGCAGGATTGGCATGGATGTTAGCTCAGGGCTGATCTTCTTCACAAAAAAAAAGAAAGGTTTTTTTGAGAGCAGCCTCCAGAAGAAGCTGGAGAAATGTCTTACAGTTCTATCTAGTGGGCGATTCTTACTCTCTCTGAAAGTTCAGATTCTTGGGGAATGCTGTGAATCTTCTCTCCAGAAAAATGTACAGTTAGTTAACCCCAATCTAGAGAAGCACTGTCTGACAAATATAATACGAGCCATATACATAATTTAAAAATTTCTAATAGCTCCTCTAAAAAAAACCTGGTGAAATTAATTTTAATAATTTAATGCAATAAATCAAAAACGTTATTTCAATATGTAATCAACGTAAAAATTATTAATGAGATATCTTATATATTTTTTCATACTAGGTCTCCAAAATCTGTTGTGTATTTTACACTTAAAATACATTTCAACTCAGATGCTGGGTTTTCATTAGACATAATTTATATTTAGATTTCATGAAATTTACTGTGGAAAGATATACTCTCATACTCAATTTGGTCAAAACATCTTAAACGTTTTCTAATAATTGAATTAAGTATCCATTTTTACATTTAACTAAAATTACATAAAATTAGAAATTCAGTTCTGCAGTTGCATTAGCCACATTTTAAGTGCTGAATAGCCACATGTGGTTAGTTGCTTCTATATTGGACAGGGCAGACACAGGGAGAATCTTTCATCAAATTTTCTTTTTTTCCCTATATGCTGTTATTCTTTACCTAGAGAAACAACTTTCCAAAGTTCCCTTGAGGGGTTTGCTTGGGTCAGGCCCACGCAAGTGAGAGGTAATATGGATTTTAGCCTCCCTTATCTGAAATTCAAGGGAGCTTTTATGAAGCTTTAATTTTCTGGACATTTTCAGTTCTCTACTTTGCTGGTGTGTACTTAGCTCAAAAATTTTTTAGATTGCAACTGTGCTGGTATCAACTATATCTAAAGGGACTCGTCCATTTGAATGAACAAAGAGTCATTGGAAATTGTGGGGCAGAGAAACTTTAAAGGGTAGTCAGGACCCACTTTTTTCACCTATCAGATTTCCCCATTTCACCTATGGGGAAAATGGAATTCTTCCACTTTTGATGGATATGTATCCAAATAAAAGTCACACCCACACTTGCACCCAGCAATTCCATTTCTAGAAATTTATTCCTTAGCAATAATTGAACAAGTGGACAGAGATTTAGCAAAATGATGTTCACTGTAGCACTGTTGCTAATTGCCCAATGAAACCAACCTACATATATGCCTATCAGTATGGGTTTAGTTAAATAAATTTTGCCACATTCATTTCGGCGAATACTTTGCACTGTTAAAGATAGATCTAGATGTACTGACAGCCATCTTTTCATTACAAAAGAATTATAAAACATATATGTGGCATCATCCCGTTTGTGGAGAGAGAGACGCTTATATGTGCATTCAAGTTTTCTAGGATATGCAAGAAACTTAACAGTGGGGTATGGAAAGTGGGTGATGGGGAGAGGGGGAATTCCAATTTTCACTTTATAAACTTTCTGAATCATTTGAATTTTTTTTACATGAGCATGTATTGCTTTTATAATTAAAAATTAGCAGCCCAATGTCAAGCGTGGACTTTGTTTTGACCCTGATTGGAGCACATAAACAATAAAAAGATATTTTAGAGACATCCAGGGATATATCATTCTAAATTGCATATTTATTTGATGATAGAATTTCTACTAATTTTGTGAGGTATTGTAAGGGCACTGTGGTTATAATGTAGGTTAAATGATTTCAGGAAAAAAGGAGGCTATGTTAAGCAAGTGTGGCAAAATCTTGTTAACTGTTGGGTCTGGGTGATCCATTAGGATTTCATTATACTGTCCTCTTTACTGTTGTATGTCTTTGAAAACTTTCATGATAAAAGAGTTTTTTAAATCAGTTAAATAAACCATGAGCTTAAAGAACTGAGCTTCCAAAAAGTCTTTCCAACAGTACTGAAACAGCGGACTCACAAGTAGTAAACCCCTATCCCTCAGAGTGTGAATGTGAGGGAACATTGTTACAGAAAGAATTCCTGCCCTGGGAGGGCATTTGGACAAGATTGCTATAAGGCAATCCCCCATTCCCCAACTAATTTAAGAAATAACCAAGTACCTACTATGTTCCAGATCATCAAAATAATTACCATCACCTGCTTGTAAGGCATAAAGGGGAAAGAAAGTCACAAATAGTACTTATATTTACTGTCATGGACTAGGCAGTGAAAAGGCAACCTAAGAAATGGGAGAAAATATTTGCAAATCATATATCTGATAAGAGGTTAATATCTAGACTATATAACTCCTACAACTCAACAACAAAAAAACCTGATTCAAAAAGGGACAGAAGACTCGAATAGACATTTTTCCATAGAAGATCTACAAATGGCCAAGAGCATATGAAAAAGTGCTTACTATTCACTAGGAAAATGCAAATCAAAACCACAATGAGGGCCAGCCCCGGGGCGTAGCGATTAAGTGCGCTGCTCCCCTGCTGGCGGCTTGGGCCCGGATCCCCTGCATGCACCGATGCACAGCTTGTCAGGCCATGCTGTGGCGGCGTCCCATATAAAGTGGAGGAAGATGGGCACAGATGTTAGCCCAGGGCCAGTCTTCCTCAGCAAAAAGAGGAGGATTCGCATGGATGTTAGCTCAGGGCTGATCTTCTTCACAGAAAAAAAAAAACAAAAAACCCACAATGAGATACCACCTCACACCCATGAGGATGACTGTTATTAAAAAATTAGAAAATGGCAAAAGTGTTCAGAACATAAATGTTGCCGAGGATGTGGAGAAATTGTGGAGAAAACCCTTCTGCAGTGTTGGTGGGAATGTAATATGGTGTAGCTGCTATGGAAAACAGTATGGTGGTTCCTAAAAACTTAAAAATAGAATTAGCATATGATCCAGCAAATCCCACTTCTGGGCATATATCCAAAAGAATTGAAAGCAGGGTCTCAAAGAAATATCTGTATGTCCATGTTCACAGCAGCATTATTCACAACAGCCAAAAGATGGAAGCAACCCATGTATCCATTAACGGATGGATAAACATAATGTGGGCTACTTGTACATAGAATATTATTCAGCCTTAAAAAGGAAGGAAATTCTGACACATGCTGCAATATGAATGAACCTTGAGGACATTATGCTAAGTGAAATATAAGCCAGTCACAAAAAGACTGATTCCACTTACTTACATGATTCCACTTATATGAGGGTACCTACAGCAGTCAAATTCATAGAAACAGAAACTAGACTAGAGGTTACCAGGGTCTGGGAGGCAGGGGGAAATGGGAGTGGTTTCATGGGTAGAATCAGCTATGCAAGATGAAGAGTTCTGGAGATTGGTAGCATAACAATGTGAATGTTCTTAACACTACTGAACTCTACACTTTTAAAAATAGTTAAGATGGTAAATTTTATATATATTTTACAATTAGAAAAAAGTAAATATGCTTAATTTTACCTAGTGATGAGTAAATTGCTTTTGACCCAAAGCTAGAAATCTAAATCTTGGCAACAAATAAAAACAAATTATATACCTTCTTAAAATAAAGTTTTTTATTTACCCATTTTAGATCAAAGTAATAACAAGAGCTACTATTTAGTGAATGCCTTCTAAGTGCCATGCACTTCACAAATATTACCTTTAATACTCACAAGGTGGATAAATATCTCCATTTTATAAATAAGGAAACTGAGGCTTTTTTAGGTTTTGAAATGTCCTTAGGGTGTTAAGTGGCAGAGCCAGAATTTACATGCTGGTGCGTGTGTGTGTGGTTCCACAGCTCACACTCATTCCCCTCTACCACAGGGCAGGCCAGACATTCTGCCTCTGTTGGGAATAATTTGATTGTGGCATTTCTTTAGCCTTAGGCTGCTAAGTTTAGTCTTAAAAAGGGCAGAGAAAAAGGAGAAACCACTCCTTTAGCACTCCAGGTCTACACAGCAGGTATTATGCCTTACTTATAGCACATAAATGGTGACGACTATTATTGATATCATTCTGAAAGGTTTTTAAAATTTGGATGTAATCACTTTATTGCATTCTTCATGGAAATATTTAATTAGATCCCACATTCTTCATGTTAGTTACAATAATGTCTGGCATGATGCCTCAAAGCCCCCAGTAACTTCTCCACAGAAGCCCCTCTCCCTTAGTTCTAAAATCAGTAGAATTGAATAAGGTTACATTTTTCAGTATGTGGACATTCAAGAAAATAAACCTTGGTCCATTTGATTTTTTAATATGATGCTAATGCTAATTATAATTCATTATGTGAGACCTCTATATGTGAGTTTCTCTCTTTGTCGTAACATTTACTAAATACTTATACCAGGTTCTGTGCTAAATGCTTCACATGTATTAGCTCAGATACTCCTCCAAATTATTCTGAGACACCATTTTTAGTCCTATTATAGATGACACATGCAGGAGTTAATTAATGTGCTCAAGGCATCACAGGTGGTATGTGGCTGAGCAGTTTTAAGCCCAGGAAGTGCGATTCAAGAGTTTGTGCTCTGGGGAGCAGCATGGTTCCACGTACAGCACTGTGGGCTTTTTCCTGCTAGAGCAGACAGCTTTTGAAATTGCAAGGATTCCCCCAAACTGATGACAAGGGCAACTTGAATGCATATAAAAATAACATTTATTAGCTTAGGCTGTACCATATATTGATTTAGTCAAACCAAGAAACTTACACTAAAACCTAAATAAGATCCATAAGACTCCAATCAGCCTGAATTTTATATTTTGGATAGGACAAGGGACTGTCTTTTGCTTAAAACAAAAGAGCAAAATGGCTCCAACTCCATTTTGTAGGAGAGTGCAGACGTGTGGGGAGCCAGGCTAGGCCAACCGTGGCTGATGTCAGGAATTCGCTGCCCACGTCACAGGCCAGCCTGCGGCCCAGAACTCAGCCCCAGGGCTGGCTTCTTTGCTGTTAATGCAACAGTCAGGATCCTTATTATAAAAGTTCAGAGTTCCAATGCCCCACATCCTCGTGGAGGTGGCGGATGCACTCTCGGTTTGCAGCACACGGCAGTCTGAAAGCTGAAGTCACTCTGCTGGGGCCTTTTGTGCTTTGGCAGCATTTTCCAAAATTTTCCTTTTCCACTCTTCATAATCCTGTGTCAGATCTTCATCTTTTTGTGGTTTATGTGGGATCTCTACCACCTTCTCTATTTCTGTGAGAAAAATTTTCAAAAGTGTTTCAAAATTCCTATGTTTACAAATGAAGTAATAAAAAAAGAAACTTGTTTAAAGTGTCTTTAATTAATGAAGGGAATAGGGAATAAGATACAGAAACGAAAAGTGGAAACAGCAGGTAACACCTCAGTTTTTTGCTCTCTCTTGTACTCCAAGCATTCCAAGACATCCTGACAATAGGGAACGCTTATCAAGCACTTATCCTGTGCTCGACAGGCACTGAACCAGGCACTTGAATAGCATTATCTCAGTCCACCCTCACCACAATTCTTTGAAGTAGGTGCTAATATTAATCACATTTTAAAGATTAGGAGATGAGGCTCACAGACACTAAGTGACTTTCCTAACATCACACAGCCAGTACGTGGTAAGGCAGGATTTGAAGGTAAGCATTTGGGCTTCAGATGTGTTCTTAATTATACAGTACTTCAGTTAACTTCTGTAAATGACTGCTTGGAAAACTGGTCTTATCCAATGATTAACTGTCAGGATTTATTTAAAAGCTTGTCAGGCAGGCTGCTAAAGCAGCACAGGACTGTTCACCGTATTAAACCCACTGTACACTAATCCCAGTGCACTAAATGTTCACCCAGTGTTAGTACGCCTTACCCCTGGCTGGAGGTTCAACCACTGTCTTCTTTTTCTTCCGTGGAGAAGTAGCTGAATCACTAGGCTCTCCTTTAAGAAAAAAAAGTGTTGTCAAGGTTAATTTTGTCCTATTCTCAATTTAGTATTTGGGCATATTTTGGATCACAAATAAGAATTAGATACCTTGACTGACCAATACTAGGATAAGGAAAAGGCAAACGATCTTGCCCTTCTCTCTTCTTTGGCTTCTCTTGTCAGACTTGAGACTCACTTCTATTCTAGGGAGGCTGGCATTTAACATTAGAGCATGTTAACAGAAAGTCTACTTTCCAGGCATGGATTCAGAGAATCACAAGTTTTTAAAAAGTTATTAACCTACTTTATTTGAAAAATAGAAAAAGCAATTTTCTCACTAAAACTTTTCTGGTCTACATTAAATACAGAATTCAGAAAGCAGCCATTCTGCATGTTTGGCAATATCAGACTATTACCAGCAGGTTTCCATTTTCAAATGACACGTTCCTGGGCCGGCCCCGTGGCTTAGCGGTTATGTGCGCGCGCTCTGCTGCTGGCGGCCTGGGTTCAGATCCCAGGCGCGCACCGACGCACCGCTTCTCCGGCCATGCTGAGGCCGTGTCCCACATACAGCAACTAGGAGGATGTGCAACCATGACATACAACTATCTACTGGGGCTTTGGGGGGAAAAATAAATAAATAAATAAAATTAAAAAAAAAAAAAAAAGAAAGCTTTAAAAAAAAAAAAAATGACACGTTCCTGAAATATGGAATGAATACTCACTGTCAATCAGCTGCCCGATCTTCTCTAATTGTTTACACAGTCGATCAAATATGGCTTTTTTTACACCGGATGTGGCTACCATTTTATTTTTATCCACCTTGAGCTTTAGAATCCTACAAAATAATTGGATAAATTACTGTTTGTAAGACCAGTAGTTATCTTCTCTGGCCAACCAGGTTATCAGCTTAGTTCCTTTCCACCCATGCTTTATGAAGAACCCCCAACTGTCTACCATGAAAATTGGCCTTTTAAAGCTATTTCTTTAGTTGTTTATTAGACTGAGAGTTAAAATGCACATGGGATCTGTTATGTAACAAATGGGGCACATAAAAGACATTTGCTACGGTACTTCATGCCTTACAGACCTCTTTCTTTGTAAATCTCAGACGTTACTAATTTGCTGAATGACAATCACTGTATTTTTAATTGTTCAACTCACTTTAACCCACGATGCTTATACTTACACTACATAAATGTCAACTACTCTCCCCTTGCCAAAAACCCCTCCTAATAACACTCCACAACCACCACTAATGAAAACTACCAAACCAACTTCTTATTTAGGATGATAGACCTATCCAAACCTTACTTTGCCCAGTGCAATCTGGTTTCAAAAGTGGGGTAACTTGTCAATACCATTTTCTACAATAGCAGCCATAGTCCCTCCCCATACACATACCTTTGTTGAATTACAAGGACATTTTCTATGAATGCCAATTAATTGCTCCTAGGTATGGAGCTAAGAGAGCCAAACACACCAAAATTAGTGGCTGGGTAGTAAGAAACCTACTCTTTAAGGGCCAACTACATTTTGTTTTTTAAGGAGTCTTCCAGTAAGATAAAACAAGACAACTTTGGACAGAGGTAAAAATTACTAATATTTCCAGGCTAACATTTCAGTATACACATAGATAACCCCAAATTTTAAGATTCAGATGTAAGAATTTATCACTGAAATGTTTTATACATTACTTGAAAAACAGTTGCAATCAGAACTTTTTAAAAAAATATGACTGGAAACTCACAAGCGACCACTGTTTTCATGATAGATTTCATCACTTATAAAAGGTAGACCCTGAAATCAGAATACTTAGCTCACATATATGGCTGCCACTCGGCAAGTGGACTTCCGGCAACACAAGATCCAAGCTGTCAGCTATGCTGTGGGACAAACTCAGAATCTGGTCACTTGGCCACTATTCCAAGTGTTATTTTTATGGGAAAATATGCTCTGAGTTGAAATAAACTAATTAGAAGTATTCTTTGGGAATGAGAAATCTATCTGTAAATTGTGGACTTTTCTGAATGTTAAAAGGCGCACTTACTTGCATGCCGACAGTAGTGCAGCAGTAGTGAAAAGTGGCCTGGATAAGTCAAGATCCACTTGCTGTGTTTGTGGAAGACTGGACTCATAGCTGAGGGAAAGCATCGTGTGCAGAATTATTTGTTAGAAAATATTATTTCAAAGGCACTGAAATGCAAATCAGAACTTATAAGCTATTTAAATGCATGAGATATGTACTCTGTCACTTTAGCATATTAGTTATTTTTTAAAACTAAAAATTAACAGGACATTGGATAATTTTGCTTTATGTATCAGTATAAATTTTCAATTACAGTTCTTTATGCCTCATACCTTTGCAGTATCTTTGAAGCCATGTTCACTGCTTCTATACAGCTAAACTGTACAGCCAGGTCTCTTATTCCAATATTTGAATTCAGGCCCAGTAAACATTCAAAAGATTTAAGACAGCTCTGATACATCTTCTTGTTCAAACCAGAAAGTTTAATTAAATAAGGCTTTAAAAGAAAGACACACATGAATCATAAATATCATAAGTTCTATATAATAGTGCCTTTAAACATTTGTTTAATAAGTCAGCTTTTTAAAATTAATTGTGACAAGTCATACTATCTAGCGGTTTAGCTTCATTCAGTCAAAAACAGTAATCATGTCAGGCAGAGTTAAATACTGCTCTCAAGGAGATCATACTTTAGAAAGGCAGTCATGGATATGCACAGATAATTTAAAAAACAACATAGTATACTACAGCCAAGCTGTGAATAAAAAAACAGGAGACGCATATATGGTCATCTGTTTTTCAAAAAAAAAAAGTGCCAACGTGCAGTTCACTGGGAAAAGGAAGGAGGAGAGGAGTGGGGGTGAGGTGGGGAGGGTGAGTGTGTGGAGAAGGGAAAGGGAGGAGAGAGGGAAACTGGGAGAGAAACAGGAGGATCAACAACTAAGCGGAACCCACTCAGCCCGGGGGTCAAGGAAAGCTTCATAAAGGATAAAACAGGAAGGCAGAGTCATCTAAGACAAACAGGAGCTTGCCAGAAGAGCACTCCAGGTTAAAAAAACAAACAAAACAAGTCATTAAAGTGCATCATCTGTTAAGTGAATAGCGTAGCTTGAAGTTAGCATTCAACAGAGGATGGAGAGTTTGATGGTAATGGGGAGCCAACCCACTGGGCGCCAATGATGTTTTTTTTTGGGTGAGGAAGATTAGCCCTGAGCTAACATTCACGACCATCTTCCCCTACTTTATACGTGGGACACCTGCCACAGCATGGCTTGATAAGTGGTGCACAGGTCTGTGCCCAGGATCCGAACCTGTGAACCCCAGGCTGCCGAAGCAGAGTGCACAAACTTAACCACTACACCAGTGAGCTGGGCCAATGGTGTTTTTTTTTAAATTTGTTTGTGAGGAGGACTAGCCCTGAGCTAACATCCAATGCCAATCCTCCCCCTTTTGTTTTTTCTTGAGGAAGATTGGCCCTGAGCTAACACCTGTGCCCATCTTCCTCTACTTTATATGGGACACCGCCACAGCATGGCTTGACAAGCGGTGCGTTGGAGCACGCCCAGGATCCGAACCTGCGAACCCCGGGCCGCCGAAGCGGAACGCACGCACTTAACTGCTTACGCCACCGGGCCAGCTCCCAATGGTGTTTTTAATGGCACCATTTAATGAGTGCATCATTATGTGACAGGTACTGTGTTAAGTGTGTTACATACAGTATATTGTTTAACCTTCACAATAATCCAGTGACATGGATATTCTTATCCCCACTTTACAGATAGAGAAACTGGAGGTTCACAGAACTAAGTAACTGGTGCTGCTGAGATTTGGTCTCAACATGTGACATTTCCTGACTCCACAGATTGTGCTGGCAACCACTGTGATACTGGAAGAAAAATATACTGGAAGAAAAATATACATGGGCTTTAAAATATGTGCTTTAGGAGGATGATGCTAGCAGCAGCATGGAAGATGGCTTCAAGCAAAGAAAGAGGTGGCCAGGGAAACTAGAGAGTAAAGAGTAAAGAGAATATTACAAAAAAATTTTTTTCTCCAACTCAACAAAATGGTTTTAAAGTTCATCTAAAATAATAACATATGATAATAGCCAGGAAAATTCTAAAACACAAGCGTTTTAATAGGGTCTAGTCCAACCAGAAATTGAAATGTATGATTAAGCTTCAGTGTTGAACGGGACCTACTTACCCTGTCCAAAGGGCATTTCATACAGGAAGCTGCAAGGTCCAGGCACATGACCGCATTGCTGGTTTCTGTGGTATGTGCAGACAGGCCAATACATTTCACCTGCAACAGTCGCAAGTACTCCTCTGCTTTCCTGGTTATAAGGCCAACATGTTCACTAAACTTCTTTTCCAGAAGTTTGCCCAACGCTTTGGTAAAGAATGCATACAGCCTAGTGGACTCCATTCTGAGCCTAACTGCTATGCAAGTTTATGTGGGGCTGGGAGTGAAACTCACATCCTTTGGGGAGGACAGGGTTCTGTAAGACAGAACCAGCCCTCCGACTCCAGACACCACTGTGTTTAAGTAATTTTAGGCAAAAGTAAGTTCTTCACTTCCTCCAAAAAACAGCTCTGCTTTCATCCTTCTATTACTGGAACAAGCAGGAACTATCACAGAGGCTGGCAGGTTACTCCAAGGTTCCTTCTTTTTACCCCTACCTCTAAATTAGTGGTTCTCAACCTTTAACATGCAAGACAATCACCTTCGGGCTTGTGAAATCAGGCTGCTAGATCCCATCCCCAGAGCGTTTCTCATCAGCAGGCCTGGGGCGGGGCCCAAGAATTTGCACTTCTAACAGGTGCCAAGATGACACTGATGCGGCTGGTCCAGGATCCACACTTTAAGAACCGCTGTTCTAAATGAGTGGCCAGAAAATCCCACTTCAAATCTTTCAAGAAGCGCTCCTTCCCTCCCCTTGCCTCGCCTAACTGACCGCCGAGCCCCGGCCTCGCCCTGCTCTCCCCGCTTCAGCCACCCCGGGATCGCGCAGAGGGCCTGCCCGTCTCAGGGCTTCTGCACAGGCGGTTGTCTCCGCCGGGGCCACTCCTCCCGCGTCCTCCCACGGCCGGCACCTCCCGTCACTCGGGTCTCAGCACAAACGGCACCCTCTCCGAGGCCCTTCCCGGATTTTTTGTTTTTTTTAAATCTTATCAAAGGCAGCCGGCAGGCCGCGCGCTGCCCCCCTGCCCAGGCGTCCCGGCTCGTCACCGGTTTCGTCTCCTACGTGGCTCTGGCCACCGCAGGCCGTGACCCCCATGGGGCGTACCCGAGCCCGGTTCACCGCTGCAGACAGTGACCCAAGCCCTCCGCCCCTTTCCCCTCCCCACCAGCGCGCACCCCACAGAGCCAGTGTTCCCAGGGACGTCTACAGCCGCCCTCTCGCCACTCCCGGAAGGCCTTCCCGAGGCAGGGCTACCCCCCGCGGCCCGGCGCACTCGCCCGCCCCGGCGCCGCCCGTCGCGCAGGAAAGGCGCGGGCCTCGCCTGCGGAGGGGCTGGGCCGCAGAGGCGTGCGAGCCGGACTCACCTCAGCACCTCGGGCTCCGCGATGCCCAGTCGCGGGGCTAAACGCCGCATCAGCCCCGACTCCATGGCGCGCACCAGGGCGACCCCCGCAGACAGCGGCGACGCGACAAAAGCCGCGCGCAGGCGCCGCGCCAGCCAGTGAGAGCCGGGCCCCGCCTCTCCGCTGCACCTGGATTGGTTGGGACGAGGAGTTGAGGCCGCCCCAAAAACCAATCCTAGTCTTCCTTGTGCGTGTGCGCACTACGAGTGCACGCTCTCACGCAGCTGCAGGTGGATGGACGGCCTCCCTTCCTTCCGTCCCTCACTTCTTGACAAACTCGTCTGACGTTGCCTTTCCCTCCCGCTGTCTCCTTCCTGCCAGCGACCAATTCCCTGCTACTCTGCGCCGCCCCGCCCTCTCACACACTGTGGAGCCCAGGTCCGCGAGTCCAGCGATGAGGAGCGACGGCCGCTAGACACGCGAGACTTTGGTTCCTCGAAGCGGGCCAATCGGGGAGCCCCTGCAGGGTCCGGGGGCGGGGCTAGCGAGGGCGGGGCGTGCAGGGGCCGCGGCGTCACCTGACCGCGGTAGGCTCCGCGCAGTGGGTGCTGCCGCTGCTCCAGGAGTCGCCATGGTGAGTGCCGAGGGGCAGCGGGCCCCGGGCTGACCCTTCTCCGGCCTCTGCGCCGTCCCCCCGCCCTGGAGCCCAGCGGGCGGAGTGGGGCCCGCGGCCCGACTGGGGCCGACACCCACGCGGCGTGGCCTGCAGGGTGGGGCAGGCCGGGAAGGCCGCAGGCGGGCCGATGCGGGCCGGGTGGGCGGCGGCTGCTGGCCGTGGCCGTTGCCTTGAAACAGGGCGGCTTCTCGGAGGGGTGTCTCGGCCTGTGGGCTCTCGGGGTCCGTGAAGGCCTGCGGCCGCGTCTGGGCAGGGTTAGCCACCGCCCCGCCTTGGCGGGAGTCCGATGGCCGGGTCGGAGCGTCAGGCTGGGCCGGGGGTGTCGGGACCCGCCCAGAGGTGGCTCCCTGAGTGGCGTTTCCACCTTCGTGCCTGGTAGCCGTGCCGGCCCTCCTCCTTTCTTGTGCAAGGAGTACCCCCAGAGGGGCCGCAGTGGTGCCCTGGCCTCCTCGGCCTCGGAGCCCCTCGGGCTGCAGCGTCTGTCCGCGAATGCTAGGGACTCGCTCCCGTGCGTTTCCTGGAAAGCCCGCTGCTGTCTGATGGACGTTAATCCTGGCAGGCGGAAGGGAGGGCGCTCGTGTCCTCTCACGCTGGTTCGTTGGGCGCCCTGGCGCCCGTAGTGTCTCCCCATTGATGAAGTCTAAGTATTTTACTTGTGGGAAGCAGGCATTCTTCTTAGCGCCTCTCCGTGATGGCTGCAGATCTTGGTGTGACTGTTGGCTGGTAAACTTGAACTTCCTCAAAATGTGACTCTTTGTATCTCATTTCCACAAAGGCGACTTGTCACTTGCATTTTATTAGCGTTTGGCGTAGTCTGCACTGTGTAAATGTTTTTGCGTGTTGGTGTGCTGTGTGTCAGTTTTAATTATCTCACTATTCATTTTATGTAGACAGGCTTCTGAAAACCTGTAAGCCTGGAAACGGGCTTCAACTTAAACGTGTTAATACCAGAAAACAATTAAATGTTTGACATATACTGCCTTAATATAATATATTGCTATACAAGGTGATTTTGCTTGTCGCAGAATTTTTGCAGTTGGGAATTGACATAAGAATGGTGCAAAAATTTAATGAGGATTTGTCTGTTTCTCAACATTTATGGATTGACATAGTGTTTTGTAATGAAAGCATTCAGTTGAGGATCTACCATACACCCAGTATAGTATGGTTCTGTGCTGGGTGCACCAGTTTGGGGCAGTGAGCCGGACACACAGTCCTGTCCTCATAAATTTTATTGGGAAAGAAAACTTGAGTATCAGTCTTGTTACAGCCACTGTCTTTGTAACTTGGGCAAGTCACTCAGTCTTCTTTGAGTCTCTCTTTTGCATCTGAAAACAAGTGTTGGCCTCTTTAGGCCTTCGCCATCCTAAAATTCTAGGATCCAATTCAATGCATCAAGCATCTTGCGTGCTGTGGACTGTGCTAGGCCCTAGAAACAAACGTAGTCCTTGCCTTCAAAGAACTTAAGAGTCTAGCGGGGAAGACATGCTTGTGGGACTTAATGTAGTAGTACACTCTGAGGATTGCTTTACTAGCACTGTCAACTCAGTGTGTGGGGTCATGGAGGGAGACAGAGTTCTGCCTGGGGAGCTTGGGACAGTAACATGTGACCTGAGACTCTGAGGCGGGTTAGCAGAGATTCTCCAGGTGGAGAAGAGAGGGTATTGCCAATAGATAAAGCTGGGAGAAGTGAATACTCAGGTTGTGTGCCATCATAGGATTCCTGGGAAAATCTATTGGTAAAGGAAGCTGGAGACAGTTTGGTGTTCAGATTATGTTTTGAAGTTCCCAGCCCTTCGTCATCCTTAGTTCTCCCTACCTCAATTATTATTTTGTGCCTTATCATCATTTTTTAAATAGCACTTTCATTAACCTGATGAAATTCTGTATTTGTGAGATTGGTTATTTTCATTTTACGGTTGATTTGCATTGTATTGTTAGATTACATGTACAGCATATGAGTAGAGAGAGAGGATGGGTGGAGATAATTGCTGGTATCTGAGGGGGATATAATAATAATGGTAGTGCTTATGAAATGCTTATTACTAAGCGCTGGTCATGTTTTGAGCTTTATCTGTGTCATTTCATTTATTCCTTGTAACGGTGATATAAGTACTCTTATTATCCCTGTTTGATAGAAGAGGAAATGAAAGCACAATGTTTTGGAGAGTAGTTTTGTAAGTGATGAGGTCATGATGACCTTTGCTTTTGTCTACACTTTATAACTGTAGACTTGGGAGGGCTGTTTGGCTTGGGTCTCAAGCTAAAATGGGCCTAATTACAAATGTTAATTTGATCTTGATTCTATGGTGTTGCCATTTTTCTCTGATCCATGTAGCTGCTAAGTGCAGAGTCATTTGTAAATGACACCACTTTCATGAGTGAGGAGACATTGGTTAACCAGCTTGTGTTTAATGAGAGAATGTTAATGTTATAACTGTTCCTTCTCTATGCAACACTTCCAAGGAAGGGCATCAAGACACTCCCTTGGAATAGCTGTCTGTATGATAACTGCATTGTCTTACGAGTAATATGTAAAAAATACATTTCTTTATTATAGCTTTATCTCTTCATTTGTAGCCTACTTTGTAGTAAGTCTGTAATTGTCTGCATTTTGTGTTTGTGTTTCTATTAATTTTAAACTCACTTGATACAAAATAGAAAAATTTTGCTAAAATTTTATTTATTTGTTTGTAGATAACTGAATCTAGTCACTTCTATACAAGGATTTTTGTAATCTCTTTATAACCACAGTTTTATTTGCTATATAAAGATAATTATTATACACGGTAGCCAAAAGGTGGAAGCAACCCAAGTGTCCGTTGATGGATGAATGGATAAACAAAATTTGGTATGTACATGCGATGGAATATTGTTCAGCCTCTAAAAGGAGGGAAATTCTGACACATGCTACAACTCGGATGAACCTTGAAGATATTATGCTAAGTGAAACAAGCTGGACACAAAAGGACAAATACTGTATGATTCCACTTATATGAGGTACCTGGAGAAGTCAGACTCAGAGAGAAAGAAAGTAAAATGGTGGTTGTCTGGGGTGGGAGTGAGGGGATGGGGAGATATTGTTTAATGGGCACACAGTTTCCTTTTGGAAAGATAAAAAGTTCTGGAGGTGGATGGTGGTGATGACTGTAAGACAGTGTGAATATACTTAATGCCACTGAACTGTACACTTGAAAATGTTTAAAATGGCAAATTTTGTATTATATATATTTTACCACAATAGAAATGTAATAATAAAAATTTTAAAAATCCTGATGTATCACTACCTGTCTCTAAGTTGATCAGCTGAACTTAATGAAATCCTTGATTCTAATAATTGTTAAATCTATTGCATCAGAAGTAAAGAGCCAAAAATATCCAAACCATAGCTTGGTCTCCCTGAAGTTCTCAGAGGACTGGCCCATAATGAATAGTGAATTTTATTAAGTCTGAATGTTAATTAAATGCTCATGTCATCCTTGCCTCTGAGACCAACATTTTACATTAATAGTTCTGTGGTATAAGTGAATGTTCCCTTTACATTTAGTTTAAAAGACACAGCTTTTTCTTTGACATTTATTTATGCTTCTCAAGAAGTACGGTTGCTGAGAAACAGTTTACAAGTTTGCCATAGAGAAAAATAAAGAGAGATGCTTGGCATTGCTTATTAGTCAATTAACTTTTTTCTCTTTCCAAAATTAGACCAAGAAATTTTTCAATTTTTTTAAATGATTGTAGTTCAGAAGTGGGTTTTGTGTGCCTTTTGTTAATCTCAAAATTGTGTTGTTTTGATTGTTTTCGATAGTGGAACAGACCAGATTTAACTTTCACGTTTATATGTAAGTCCTTGTCTTCCACCTTCTAGCTCATTGTATGAGAGGCATTCTGTCTTTAGTCATTTTCTTTTAATTAAGGTGAAATTCACATAACATAGAGTTAACCATTGAAAGTGAATGATTCCGTGGCATTTAGTACATTCACAATGTTGTATAACTACCACCTCTATCTAGTTCTAAAACATTTCTATCACCCCAGAAGGAAGCCTTGTACTCAAAAGCAGTTATTCCTCTACTCTCCCTCCTGGTAACCACTAGTCTGCTTTCTGTTTCTGTGGATGATTTACCTATTCTGGACATTGCATGCAAATACAATATGTGGTCTTTTGTGTCTGGCATCTTTCACTTGGTGTAGTGTCTTCTAGGTTCATTCACGTAGCATGTGTCAATACTTAATTCCTTTTTTATGATTGAATGATGTTCCATTTTATGTATATACCATAATTTGTCCATTCATCTGTTGATTCTTTAGTCATTTTTTGTTAAATATGTAATCTAAGCATTCTAAAACCAGCTCATTCATTTATACGGTGAACATTTATGAAGCATCCATTGTGTGTCAGGCAATGTGTTGGGTCCCAGGGATGTAAAAATGACCATCATTTATGATTATAAAGTGATGCATGCTGTAGTAGAAGGGTAAACACAGTGTTTGTACAACGTAAAGGACAGAATGGTTAATTCTGCTTGACAAGTAGATCTTACTCATTTTGGAAGCAGGTTTTTGCTGATGACAAAGAGAAGAGTATCTAGATATATTTTGTCCATTATAACTGTAACTCTCTCTATTTGAAATTACAAGCTGGGTACTTGAGGAGAATGCTCTTTATGCTCTTGTGTTCTACTACAAGTCACTAACAATAATTTCAGCTATTTTACTTCTAAGCTGTTTAGTTGTTTGTTATCTATTTTCTAAAGGAGTCATTGTTCTCATAAACTAGTTCCTTGGTTTGTCTAAGAATAGACTAAAATGCAGATGAAAAGTAGTCTAGAGAAAAAGAGGCTTGTAGAGATTTGGGTTAGACTATACCTATCACAAGAATTAGATTGGTTGATGGCTATGTTCTAGTTGGATTCAGAGTGTATTAGAAGAATACAGGCAGCCATAAACTACCACGTCATGTTTCTTGAGGCCAACCTGCTACAAGAATGTTGAGTCAGTTTCAGAGAGAGAAAAAATTCTCTATACACATTACTCTGTATAGAGGTTACTTTCAGCAGTCTTCATGCTGTTAACTTCAGTGATTGGAGATAGCTCTCTGTTCAGTAGTTGTCAAAAATTGATAAATGGGTTTGAGATGTAGAACTGGAATGAACCTTATATGAAAGCCTTGGAAAAGGACTATGGCTAGAACTATAGAAATAACAGATTTGCTGGTAAAGAGTGCTAATGAGACGTTCATGGAAGTAGTTTTTATTTTTCAGCCTACAACACAGCAGTCACCTCAGGATGAGCAGGAAAAGCTCTTGGATGAAGCCATACAGGCTGTGAAGGTCCAGTCATTCCAGATGAAGAGATGCCTGGTAAGAATGACAGTGTGAGAGGCACAGTTGCAGTCTGTGTGTTTGTAAGGATGCGTCTGCAGTGTTTTCTCAAGTCGTGTAGCACCACTGCTTCTGGTGAATCTAATCTTTAGTGTCCCCCAGCATCTGTCTTTAGTCTCACCTCCCTCAGCACTGTGTGGAGCAGTGTCAAACAGACAGCCCTGGGATTGTCTGTCTTCCCTGCCAGAGTGTAAGCTCCGTGAGGACAAGAGGCCCTGCCTCCTGTTTACACATGACTGTATTATCACCATACCAATATCTGATCTGAATTACTGGCGTTAGTGGTTCTATACCTGAAACCCGAGGAATATTTGACATGTAATGAGTGCTTAAAAAATATTCATTGAACAAATGGATTTAAGTTCTTTCAATTTAAATTATTCATCTCTTTTTCTATCTTGAAGGCTTTTATTTCTGTCCTGACTAGATATATTTTTTGCAGAAAGTTGCTTAAAAGTTATACTTATTTATATATTTTCATATTCTAAAGGATAGCGTAGTAGATAATCTGTGTAGAAACTATAGATTCTCTAGATTAAAATTTAGGAAATGGTACCAAATAGGCTGGTACTTCAATTTATAAATTGCTGTGATGATGATGATAATATCTTAGCTTTGTAAAGTGTCTTACAGTTTCTAAAGCTTAGTAATATGCTCTTTTAACCAATTGTATCTATTGTATTGCTTTCCTTGCAAACAAATTTGCAAAAAAAAAAAAAAAAGTCTTGGAATGGAGAAAATGGTGGGCGTGGAGCTTGCTATTGCTTGCCTCTCTTTTTCTGTGTAGGAATAGTGTTTCTTGTACCTAAAGGAATTGTCTGCATTTTTGTGTTACGTGGGACGCGTGGGCAGTGTGAGGAGGAAAGCATATTTACAGGAATAGTCATTCCAGACATCTCTGAAGAGTCTTTAATCTATGACACGGTCATTGTCAGAATAATATCTTGCTTCAGAAGAATCAGTCTGCCAGCTTTCTGATTGCAGGTAAAATGTGAGTTAATAGAGCTGGTTTCGTAGTCACTAGGGGTTGTAAAGATTAGAGCCTGCAGTCCTAAACATGTGAGACTTGCTAAGCTCTGCAGCCCTGGTGAGGAATCAGACATCATTTTCTTTTCAGTAGAAAGAAGGCAGGGTGAAACTAAACGTGATTTTTATGTGATTAAAATAATTTAAGTGCTGTATACTTTCAAAACTGTGTAACAAGTCCTTGATGAAAGACTTGATGTAACCAAGGTAAATGTTTATTTAAATTAAGCATTCTCATCAATTCTTTTGGTATTTCTGTAGGACAAAAACAAGCTTATGGATGCTCTGAAACATGCTTCTAATATGCTTGGTGAGCTCCGGACTTCTATGTTATCACCAAAGAGCTACTATGAACTTTGTATCTTTTGAATGTTGAAGAATGAATGTTTCGACCATACTTTTTTCTTGATAAGGGCTTCTTTTGTTTGTTCCATATTAAGTTTTTCTGGAGTTATATTATCTTAACCAAATAGTACTCCTCCATGCAAATGTGCTAAGTGAGAAAAAGAAAAGCTTAGTATCAGAAACCTTCTTCTATGCTGAAACTTCTTTAAATTGGTGGTTGTTATATCTCAATTTTCAGACCTTTCACGAAGGATCTTGAGTTGATTCTTTAATGCTTAGATTTAGTCGTGCAGGACTCTGAAATGGAAAGGAATTCAGTGATTTGCCATCTCAAAACACTTTAGTAGTTTGATAGGCAGTCCTTGTTTTTACTACTTTGTTTGACCAGATATGTTTCTTTTTTTTTTGGTGAGGAAGATTGGCCCTGAGCTAACATCTGTTGGCAGTGTTCCTCTTTCTTTTGCTTGAGGAAGAGTCTCCCTGAGCTAACATCTGTGCCAGTCCTCCTCCATTTTGTACGTGGGTCGCCTGCCACGGCATGCCTGATGAGTGGATCTGTGCATGTGGAACTTTAACCACTCAGCCACGGGGCCGGTTCACCAGATATCTTTTTAAACCCTTATTTTAAAGTAAGGAAAGCCCAGGTAAAATTCTGTCTTCACTTAAACATGGTCTCTTAAAGAACTAACATTTCAGATCTCTGCCCAGTAGTTTATTGACTCCAGCAAGTTCCAGAGTATCACTTCAGTTGGCTTAGCTTTGTTTGAGTCCTTAATCATAACGAAAAGATATGGCTATTTCTGATGAACTGCACTACTTGGAGGTCTACCTGACCGATGAGTTTGCTAAAGGGAGGAAAGTGGCAGATCTCTACGAACTCGTACAGTATGCTGGAAACATCATCCCAAGGCTGTAAGTAATTGAGGATCTGAGAGCTTTATAGCTGCATTTCCCACTTTATGTTATATCCTTTAAAATCAGCAGTATTTTTTAAAAACCAATTTTAAGGTTATTTAATTTCTTAACGAATAGAGATTAACATTTTGGTAGATTTTTTTTAAGGTTTTAGAGTGTAATTTTACTTTTTATATAAAATATTGAGAATTTTAGAAAGAAAAAATGGACATATTTTCTTTAATCTCTTAAGTACTAGAAAAATTAATATCATAATTATTCTCTTCCTAATATGTTTAAAGGTGATGATGATATATATATATATGAATGAGTATATATAAATTTGGGGGGTGTCAATGAATGCTTATATTTTAAATCAGATGATGTTTTCTTCATTGTGCTGGAGAAAACGTGGTCCTTGTCTTGTTTATTTAGTCTGTTTGTATTTAGTTTATTTAGTATGTTTGGACATAATCAAATTGTTGACTTGAATATTTTATTTCTAATCAAATGTTTCCTCATAATTCTCCTAGTTATTTGTTGATCACAGTTGGAGTTGTATATGTCAAGTCATTTCCTCAGTCAAGGAAAGATATTTTGAAAGATTTGGTAGAAATGTGCCGTGGCGTGCAGCATCCCTTGAGAGGTCTGTTTCTTCGAAATTATCTTCTTCAGTGTACCAGAAATATCTTACCTGATGAAGGAGAGCCAACAGAGTAAGTGCTTTTCTTTCTTTTTTTTGGGGGGGGGGGGTGAGGAAGATCAACCCTGAGCTGACGTCTGTTGCCAGTCTTCCTCTTTTTGCTTGAGGAAGATTGTCACTCAGCTAACGTCTGTGCCAGTCTTCCTCTGTTTTGTATGTGGGTCACCACCACAGCATGGCTTGATAAGTGGTGTGTAGGTCCGCTCCTGAGATCCAAACCTGCGAACCCCGGGACATCGAAGCAGAGTGCACGAACTTAACCGTTATGGCACTGGGCTGGCCCCATTGCTTTTCTTTCTTGATTTAGTTGTAATATTTTTTTGTTGTAGATGATATAAAAAGTATATAGAAAAGAATAAATATCAATAATTCTCCTACCCACAGTCAGTCACTGGTAGCATCTCTTGTATAAATTTCCTTTACTCTTCAGGATATGTGGTATGATACAAGATGTACTCTTATGAAAATTATGTCTGTGGATTATTAGAACCTGCTTGTAAAATTTAACGTAATTGAGAGCATTTTTCCGTTCCGTTAAATATTATTTGAAAATATAACTTTTTAAATGAGTTACATTTTGAAAATTGTATTTGCGATGAAATAATGAAGTGTGCTTAACATTTTGCATGAGCTAGCCAATTTTCATATTATTTCTTGAATGTCTGTCAGTTTTTATAATTTGTGAACTGCTAGTTACCCTAGAACATGAGTGATTTTAATTATCTGTCCACACAAATAAGATATTAACTCCAAAACAGAAAAAAACAAAAGCCATTCAGAGAGAACCCTGTCTCTTGCATGACCAGCATTCCAGCATCCAAGTCCGTTGTGCTTTTATCTCACAAAATGGCAGATGGTCAGCTGGCTGTGGTCTTCAACCAACTGGGTGAACTGTTCATGGGACAGTTTTCCTAGATTCAGGAACTTAATTCCTTTTTTTAAGTTTGTTTATTCATTTGTTTCTAAGGTGTACATTTCAGCAGTTTTTAGTATATCTGCATCAATTCCTTTTGAAAAGAAAAAATATAAAATTTTACCATGCGTGTGACCAAAAATTTAAACAGTATAGAAAAGAAAAAAATTTAATAGTGTAGAGAACATAGTGAGGTTATTTGCTTTATTCTGATTTGACTCTTAGTTTTGAACATTTAATTAGGCAATCAATAAAAATTTTTGAACACTACTAAGTTCCCCATCTTAGGAGATATAAAAATAAGCAGGAAATACATGGTCTCTTCCTTCACAAAGCTTACATTCCAATTGAAAACATAAAATATTCAACAATAAAATAATGTAGTTAACAGTACATTATAAGTGTCAAATTTTTGAAACTTGTTGAATTAATGGAGTTGCTATAAGGACAAGTCTAGTTGGCCCAGGAAGGGGTGTGGGGGAACGTATTTTGTCCCTTTAAACTTACACTGTATCCTCTCCCTGGTATTTTTTTTCTCTTAAGTCTGTTCCTCTTGAAACTGAACACTAAGCCAGTGAAGTTGAAAGTGTTTTGTATAAAGCATTGGTGTATTAAAGGAATAAAAAGGAAATGCACATAGGAGAGGGGTAATAGTAAGTTGGTCTTATAATTTAAATGCTGAATATGAAGATTTTTCCAACTGTTTCTTTGCAGTGAAGAAACAACTGGTGATATCAGTGATTCCATGGATTTCGTACTGCTCAACTTTGCGGAAATGAACAAGCTGTGGGTGCGAATGCAACATCAGGGACATAGCCGAGATAGAGAAAAAAGAGAACGAGAAAGACAAGAACTGAGAATTCTAGTGGGAACAAATTTGGTGCGCCTCAGTCAGTTGGAAGGTGTAAATGTGGAACGTTACAAACAGGTTTATGTCTTTTTACTTGCCATGTTTTCTTATGTCATGAAATGTAATTTGAAGTCCAATTTTTAAAATCGAAATATTTTTCTTAAATAATATTACATTGAAAAGAAGACTTAGATAAACCAAAAGATGTATTTTGAGTTTGTGTTTGTGGATTGGAAGACTCAGTATTATCAAGATACCAATTTTTCTTAAATTGAGATTTACTCTAAAGATTTGCAGTAAGGTAATGTGGTATCGGTGAAAGGGATCAACACATAAATCAGTGGAGGAAAATAAAGCAGGAATAGACAAACTTTTTTGTAAAGGACCAGATAATAAATATATTTTGGCTTTGCAAGCCATATGGTCCTCCTCTACTAAACTCTGCAGGTGTAGTGCAAAAGGAGCCACAGACAGCGTGGAAGCAATTTACAAAAACAGGCATTGAGCTAGATTTGCCAACCGTTGAAATAGACAATTCAGAATAGACCCACATATATGTATTCAATTATTTTATTTTTTGTGTGTGTGAGGAAGATCAGCCCTGAGCTAACATCCGATGCCAGTCCTCCTCTTTTTGCTGAGAAAGATTGGCTCCGGGCTAACATCCATGCCCATCTTCCTCTCCTTTATATGGGGCGCCGCCACAGCATGGCTTGACAAGTGGTGCATCGGTGCGCACCCGGGATCCGAACTTGCGAACCCTGGGCCGCTGAAGCAGAGCGTGCGCACTTAATCGCTACGCCACTGGGCTGGCCCCTGTATTCAATTATTTTTGATAAAGCTGCGAAGGCAACTTTTTCAACCAATGGTTCTGGAACAATTGGACGTGTAGATGCAAACAAAACCCCTGAACTGTGACCCATCCTCATACTATGTAGAAAAACTTAAAAAATGGATCCGAGACCTAAATATAAAATCTAAAACTATAAAACTGTTAGAAGAAAACACAAAAGAAATCTTTATAACCTTGGATTAGACAAAGATTTCTTAGGACACAAAAACCACAAACCATAAAAGAGAAAAAATTGATGAACTGGACTTCGTCCTAAATGTCTTTTACTAAATAGAAACCCAGAATTTTTTATTTAAAAATAAAAAAATTTTTACTTAAAAATTCTTCTGTAAAACTTGGAAGTTTAATCTAGAAATGAAGTATGGATGAGAAAAATCTAAAATATGATTTTCAAATTAATAGTTGAAATGTGTTATTAG
The DNA here is from genome assembly GCF_020826845.1 of Diceros bicornis minor. NCBI lineage: Eukaryota > Metazoa > Chordata > Mammalia > Perissodactyla > Rhinocerotidae > Diceros > Diceros bicornis. The sequence goes on along the minus strand of NC_080771.1, from coordinate 623,120 downwards.
AGGAATAATTTAAAATTTTGAAAATAATCTTTTAACTCTTAACATTTTTTTTCTCTTTTAGATTGTTTTGACTGGCATATTGGAGCAAGTTGTGAATTGTAGGGATGCTTTGGCTCAAGAATATCTCATGGAGTGTATTATTCAGGTAGGTGAGAACATTTATTTCATTTTCTTCAAGAACTCATTTTATATTTCTTTAACTTTTATCATTTTGAAAAAATTCTTGATAGAGTAGAAAATAAGCTCTCCTGAATAAAGAATTCCTTTCTTGTACTAACTTGATCTTTGTAGTGATGTGTTTTCCCCCACAAAGGTGGGAAAGAGTAACTTCCAAGTTTTCTAGGTCTCGTAGTTTTAGTTTAGTTGTAGGTATACTTTGGTGAGTGGAATATTTGTATCTGGGCTTATGTTTGGAGAAACTTAAAAGTAATATATTTGAATTTAGTTGTATGAGATTAAATGATTTTTTCCACAAATATGAACTTGAAATACCATAAGTAAGTCCAGAATATAATGTGAAATGCTTTTACTTGTATCAGTCAATTATTATTTTATTTTCAGGTTTTCCCTGATGAATTCCATCTTCAAACTTTGAATCCTTTTCTTCGGGCCTGTGCTGAGTTACACCAAAATGTAAATGTGAAAAACATAATCATTGCTTTAATTGATAGGTAAGAGCTTCCAACACTGGAGGGCAATGTTCTGACTTGAGAATAATGAATTTAAAACCTTTTCGTGAATTATTTGTTTCTGTTACCTGTTTATTATATTAATGATGTTAACGTAATTACACTATTTAGTTCTATGAGTGTCTACTAAGTGCTTGCCTAGTTTAGGCATGAAAGAAGTTTAGCTTTTAATTATGCAAGAGGCAGGGAGATGATGAATATTTTTAATCTGCAATTAATTGGCATCTAAAGACATTGTTATACAGACCTATCATTTAAATCTTACAAATCCAAAGATCACCAAAGAACAAAATTTTTTACCATGATGAAGGTTATCTTTTGGTGGGAACCAATTTGATTTGGAGTCTTCTTTATCAGATAGCCATAAGATGTAGATGATTAAGAATGTTCAGGTGCTCGCTTCGGCAGCACATATACTAAAATTGGAACGATACAGAGAAGATTAGCATGGCCCCTATGCAAGGATGACACGCAAATTCGTGAAGCGTTCCATATTTTTGTACAATGATGTACACCTGAAATTTTTACAATGTTATAAACCAATGTTACTGCAATAAACAAAAAATTAAAAAAAAAAAAAGAATGTTCAGGTAATCACATTGTTTCAAGTCTGTCGTCACATTGTTTAAAGAAGAATCGTCAAGTATTAAATATGTTAGTAGATCCCCTTTAGCTTAGGTTTTACTTTTTCAGCCTTTCGCCTTGGTTAAAAGTATGAAACTTGGCCTTTGGTAATGGCTTTAATGAGTGCCTGCTTGGCAACATGCTGAATGCTAGTACCTAGTGTGTGTCCTACTTGTGAGCATACACATCGTTGACATTATGAAATCAGAAACCCAAGTGAAGATTTATTTCTGCAAACGCCTTTTGTTATATTTTAAATATCTAAGTTATTAGTTTTAAAGTCTGAGAATTTATATAACAGAATTCTCCAAATTATCAGCTGAATCCTGGGCATTAAGAATCATATGTTAATTGAGCGTACTCTCAATGGAAGCTAGTAACTGGATTTTCCAATGTCAGGTATAATGTCACTTAGCCATTCCTGTCAGTGGTGATTTTTCTCTGCATAACAAAATGTGGATCCAGTTGTAATCATGACAATCTAATAATGATAATGGAACACACATTGTTTTGAATAGTTTAAAATATGGGAAGTAGAAGTTAACTGTACTGCTTCTGGAATTAGCTGTGTTTTAAACTTTAATAAAAACGCAGTGTCATAAAATAGTCTATGTACTTTTTATCTTTTAAAGATTATTTTTATAATCATGACTTCAATAGATTTGTCACTATGATGCATTTCTATCTCTATATACTTAAATAGGCTTAAGGGAATTTGGCAAAATTGGCCTGTTGAAAATGTATTTATGTATAGTATAAAGTATGGTTTAAAGAAATAGGGCATCATCATTGACAAAACTCTTCAGTTAAAAATGAATTGAAGGGGCCGGCCCGGTGGCTTAGCGGTTAAGTGCGTGCGCTCCGCTACTGGCAGCCCGGGTTCGGATCCCAGGCGCGTACCGACACACCGCCTCTCTGGCCATGCTGAGGCCACGTCCCACATACAGCAACTGGAAGGATGTGCAGCTGTGACATGCAACTGTCTACTGGGGCTTTGAGGCAAAAAATAAATAAAAAATAAAAATTAAAAAAAAAAAAATGAATTGAGGGAATGATCAGCTACATTCCGTGTCCTTTTTTAATGTTCTAGGAGAAATACTTTCGTAGAAAATACAGAAAAGCGTAAAGAATGAAATGTCATCCGTGATCTCACTACCCAGATCCCCATATCTTTTTAAATAAAGATTATTTTCTTTTTCAGATTAGCTTTATTTGCTCACCGTGAAGATGGACCTGGAATCCCAGCAGATATTAAACTTTTTGACATATTTTCCCAGCAGGTGGCTACAGTAATACAGGTCTGTCTGGCTTTTCTCTTAAATTCTCAAAACTGTGGAACTTCCCAGGTAGTAGATCCTTTTGTAACTGTTTAAAATAAATTCTGTTTTTCTAAACTTTCCAGTCTAGACAAGACATGCCTTCGGAGGATGTTGTATCTTTACAAGTCTCTCTCATTAACCTTGCTATGAAGTGTTACCCTGATCGTGTGGACTATGTTGATAAAGTTCTAGAAACAACAGTGGAGATATTTAATAAGCTCAACCTTGAACAGTAAGTCAAAGTTATATTTTGTAAGAAACCCTCATAAAGCACTTTTTTGTCCCAGATTTGTTTTTCTTTCTCACTTCCTTTTTGAAATGCTAGCATTTGTCTTGTTTTAAGCGTTTGTTAGATTGACTTGCTTGGTGCTAGTCAGGGCAGAAAGTAGTGACCAATTACTTGGTTGTGTCCGTTGGTCGAATAGTGGGGCTCATGGACCGTAAGCAGTCTTCAGGGACCAATGTCTCCAATTCAGACCCTTTCGTATATAGGAATGAGTCAGGGTTGTTTTGTTTTGGTGAGGAAGATTGGCCCTGAGCTAACATTCATTGCCAATCCTCCTCTTTTTGCTGAGCAAGATTGGCCCTGGGCCAATCTTCTGCTTTATCTGTGGGGTGCCTGCCACAGTATGGCTTGATAAGCAGTGTATAGGTCTGCGCCCAGGACCTGAACCTGTAAACCCCGGGCTGCCGAAGCGGAGCACGAGAGCTTAACCACTACGCCACCAGGCCGGCTCTTGAGTTAGTTTTTAAACTGCTAAGGAAACTATTTATGTCAAGCAATATTTACATAAGAAGTACTTTCCTACAAGTGAATAAGTTGTGAAAAACTGGGGGCATTCATGTATTTAAGGTGTGGGAATTAAATTGGTCTAAAATATTTTTCTATTTTGAGCTTTGATTTTGATACCATCAAGGAAAGTATAATGTTCTGTTGCCTACTCGGAGCTTCCTCAACCTATGCTGTCCTAGATGTGTGGCATCCTCCAGTGACCATTGTGGGCAGTTGGTCCCCTTACTGTCCCATCCTCCACTGCTTCTGAACATGGGATCAAGCCAGGCCCCTCCTTACCCTATACTAGTCGTAATTTTACATCACATAATCTTTTTCCTTTCCATCTCTCTTCCAGTTGTTTAGTTGCATCAGGAAGGTTTCTTTTTCTTTTACTTCTTTTTATTCCCTTTTTTTCTTTTGGTCACTCCCATTTTTTGTGAACCAAAAAACATTCCAGATCTTGAATGATAAAAGTGACGTATCTATATCTTCATCCACCAAGTAAATTTTAAAGTAAAATTAGACAAAAAAAAATTAGAAATCCCAACCTCTAAAGGTCTTATAAATGCCCGGATATTCCTCACTTTCCACAGAATGCTCCTACAAGTTACTAGCTTAAATTCAGCCTGCTTTTCCTTAATCACCAACATCTGAGGCAGAAGAAATCATTTATGCATTTTCATGTTTTGTGGAATTGCTAGTTTTGCATGGATTTTTCTTCCTATTTATTTTCATCATGAATGTACAGTACTTATTGGCTGCCCTAGGAATCTAACTACCACTTAAAATACTTCCCTTAGAAGTATCAAATTCTAGACAGTCATTTTAACTCCAATCTCTTCGTGAGTTGGAGACTATTATATCTTATTTTGTATCAATAGGACATTAATAGATGAATAAATGCTTGTGTTTAGATGGGCATCTTTATCCTCTTGGAAGGAGGTCATTGGAGTATTTTGGGATGATGTGATTCATTTGACTCATTTCCTTTAATGTAGAAATGAAAAACTTTTTATTTTTATGAAATAAGTGCTATTTGTGTATATAGAAAGTTAACTCTATTCATTAAAAGGCTGCTGTTTTTCTTTTTGTAGTATTGCTACCAGTAGTGCGGTTTCAAAGGAGCTCACCAGACTTTTGAAGATACCTGTTGACACTTACAACAATATTTTAACAGTCTTGAAATTAAAACATTTTCACCCACTCTTTGAGTACTTTGACTATGAATCCAGAAAGAGCATGAGTTGTTACGTGCTTAGTAATGTTCTGGATTATAATACAGAAATTGTCTCTCAAGACCAGGTAAGAGAATACCAGCGTGCTACATTAGGTAAGCAGAAACAACGTAGTTAACGATTTTAGACTTTGAGAGAGACACATGAGATGGGAGGAGAGGGTAATTTAATACTAAAAAAGTTAAAGTAGCTTATTCATTATATAAATTAGAAAATTAGAGCTGTATAAAGAAGAAATTATAAAACAACTGTAATCCCACCTGTTGATTAACATTTGGTGCATCTCTCTCTGGAGTTTTGTCTATATGTGTATCAACACGCATACCCTCTCTTACAAAAAAGGAATTGTTTTGTTGATACCATTTTGTAACTTTACACAACTAGAAACACTTTGGCAGTGGCTTTGTATGCTGATGGTTTCACCCCAGTGGGTTGCTGTCTCCCATGTTGCAGGTGGATTCCATAATGAATCTGGTATCCACGTTGATTCAGGATCAGCCAGATCAACCTGTAGAAGACCCTGATCCAGAGGACTTTGCTGATGAGCAGAGCCTTGTGGGCAGATTCATTCATCTTCTGCGCTCTGAGGACCCTGATCAGCAGTACTTGGTATGAGTTAACTTTTACTGTACCCTTTCAGCAGCGCCTGGTGAAATCACAGATAGATGTGCCTCAGATGGTCTAATGCAGTGGGAAGTCTTAGAAGGTTTTGAAAGAATTGCAACTGAATAAGAGATTAAGTGACCTTCGTGGACTTTATATATAAATGTATAATTGTTTGTAAACTTCTGGAGCTTATGAGGAACAAGTTGGTTGGTCTAGTTTCTTTTGAAGACTTCTTAAGAATTGCAGAAAAGCCTATCTTCCTTTAGTTGGATGTCCAGTAATCATTCCATGTTAATTTTTATTTTTGAACTCTGTGTTGCTTTTAGAAATGTTCAGTTGTTTGTCATAATAAACTTTAAAGCATAAGCAGCAATCCTTATATTCGATTGTGTTTATGTTTCCAAGGTTTGCACTATATAGTTGTATATGTTTGCCACATTGATAATGTGTGAAAAAACTTTAAAATTCAAGTTGCCTTCTTTTTAACCCCCTTTTCCTGGTAAAGAACAATCAGATAAGGTTCTCTCCTTCTTTATCATTAGTCCTCAATAAATCTTTGTGAAATGAATGATATATGTTACCTGAGTAGGAGTATCGGTGACTGATGACTGAATAATTTATTTTAATAAAAAGTAGCACAGATGCTTAGTTATTGTTTGGCAAAGTCGTTGAACCACTGTTGGATGCGTGGGGCTGAGTGTCATGCAGCTGTGAGGAAGAGCCCGTTTCTTGAGGATGAGTCCTGACTTGCTCCTTCCGTTCCTTCCTTCGTCGTAGTTGACACTCTTCTACTCTTTCATGACCAATGTGAAGAGCTGATTTCTGTTGGTAGGGTGAGAGTCGTTGACTTGCCTTAGTGACAAACATCTGGGCACTGTGTGTGATCTCTACATAGTGACTGGCTGATTGTTCAGATATTTCAGCTAATTCCCTTATATTGCTGTGTCACACACATACCTACGTGTGTTTTCATGTTTTGTTGCGTATCAAGTGTAGTAGTTAGGAAGTATGCCTTCTGTCTGTGACCAGTTGGTTATGCCCATAACCAGAGAGACCTTTAAGGTGAGGATCATTAGCTCTGACTTCCCCGAAGGGGGAATACATTCTCTTCTTATCCATCTGCCGTATCAGAGAAGACCTGAATATGTCACACATCGTGTCACACTTATTAAAAAGTATTTCATGCATTCTTATGGTTTTTCTGAAACAACTAGACGTTTGTTTCACAATTGTTCTTTTAAAGTGTATTGCCATTTTCTTTTACTTAAGTGGTCTTAATATCTTTCTGAATTAGGAGGTATGATATATCAGCAATATGCATATAGCTGTTTTTGTGTCATAATAATAGCCAGTATTTTCTGAGCACATGCCTTGTGTCAGGTACTGGTAACACTTCACATGTGTTATTTGATCTTCCCAACAACCCTAGGAGAAATATACTACCCCATTTTTCAAATGAAACTTACAGCTAAGAGAAGGTAAATAATTTGCCCAGGGTCACATAAGTAGTAACTGTTAGAATCTACTTTTCAATTGTAAGTCTGTCTGCAGAGCCTGTGGTCTTTATCAACATGGTATACTGTGTACATGTGTGTATGAAAATGTATTTAAGTCTCTGCCCCTGAGTAGCTGTGTAACCTTGGGCAGGTTATACAACTTCTCTGACCCTCAGGCTTCCCCATTTGTGAAATGGGGTTAGTATCTGTCTCTAGGGTGATTGCGATGACTTGGCAAGATAGGAAATGTAAAGTGCCTACCATAAAGCCTGGTATGTTGTGTGTATTAAAAAAGTGGTAGTGATGATGATGATTAGAGCCCCTATTTAATTTTATAAGTGATTAATCATAGTGTGGAAAAGATTAATGTTTTCTGGGGTTTTTTGGTCAGATTTTAAACACAGCACGAAAACATTTTGGAGCTGGTGGAAATCAGCGGATCCGCTTCACACTGCCACCTTTGGTATTTGCAGCTTACCAGCTGGCCTTTCGCTACAAAGAGAATTCTAAAGTGGTGGGTTTCCTTTTAAGTATGTCATTACTTTTTTTCCTATTTCTTCCCTCTGTGTGTGTGTGTTTTAGTTTATTGTTATAGAAAATTTCGAACATGTACAAAAATAGACAAAGGTATAACAAAATCCCGGGTTCAGTAACTCAATTTTTTTTTTGTGAGGAAGATCAGCCCTGAGCTAACATCCATGCCAATCTTTCTCTTTTTGCTGAGGAAGACTGGCCCTGGGCTAACATCTGTGCCCATCTTCTTCCACTTTTATATGGGACGCTGCCACAGCGTGGCTTGACAAGCGGTGCATCGGTGCGCGCCCGGGATCCAAACCCGGGCCGCCAGCGGCAGGAGCGTGCACATTTAACCGCTACACCACGGGGCCGGCCCCTAGTAACTCAATTTATTATTCATCTTGTGTTGTGTTCCTAACGGTGATGTTGGTAGCTTACATACTAGCTGAAGGATCACATAACAACACTTAGAAATGAAAGATTAACACAGTTTAAATTTATGCCAGAAGTCTTTCCTGTGTTTAAATATCACTTGTGAGACATTGATTAAGTTTATTACAAAATTTGCTCAGAATGCTTTAGTGTTTAAGAACAGTTTTGTTTTCTTAGAGTCTTTAAAGTACAGTGATGCAGTAATCTCATGTAGAGGTTGCAATACGTAACAATTCAGATCTAATTCAGGTTAGCTTTGCCTAGTGAAAGGGCCCAGCATTGCACCATCACCTCTCTCTAAAAGCCTGTAACTGAATAATTTTATGACTTGTGTTCCTTTTACACACAGATTCATGGCTTAAGTCTTCAGTGGTGTAGTTTTGTAGAAAATACCTCAATCTAATGTTCCTGAAAGTTGGACAGGCAGGTTTGTGTTAAGGAACAAACCTCAGTAAACTTAATTTTCTAATAATGGAGAAACAAGGTTTACTCAGTAGACCTACCAACATGACAGCAGCTTTTGGCCAGTTTTTATTAGGCCAGCCCCTCCTTCAGTCCCTTTTCCAGCATTTTATAGATAGATATTTGTGAATATAATGGTAAAAATAGCAACTGACATTTACTTACTATGTGCCGTACACTGTGCCAAGGACTGTATATTTGGATTATTGCATTTAATCCTTGTAAAAAGTCTATGAAAAGAACTGATTACTTTGACAAGAAATTTGGATGGTCAAACATGGATGAAATATTTAACCTCATTAGTAATTACAACAATGTTTTTTTTTAGAAATCAAACTTGGAAAGAGAAAAGTAAAATAAGGTTTAGCGATGGCAATGGTGTGATGAGAATTCGTTCTCATCTAGTAAAGGCAGGAATGTGAATTACCACAATCTTTCTGGAAAACTGGCATTATGTAACTAGAGCCTTAGAAGATCCAGTAATTCCACTTCTAAGAATTTATACTAAGAAAATAATTAGGAATTCAAAAAAGCCTCATGTATATAGGCCATTTATTATGGTGTTACAGATTGTTTCCAAAAGGGAATAGTTAAGTAAATTATGCTACATCCAGTTTGTGGAATATTTTCCAGTGATTAAAATGATTTCAAATAACTTTTTAGTATCATGAGGAAAATTCTTATGACAAAATAAGTGAAAGAAAAGAAGTTGGATACAGATTATCTGCAGCACGAGCACACTGAGCTCTTCTCAGTGGCTGCTTTAAAGTAGAGAACAAGACCACACCCAGAGATCCCAGTTATGTTGCATGTGCACGGAAGAAAAGAAGGGAAAACGTCACATCAGAATGTCATCAGTGATTATTGCTGGGTGGTGTATTTAGGGATGATTTTAATTTTTAAAATTCTTTTGTGTATTTTCCTGCTTTTGTCCAATTTGGGAATGTGTTACTTTTCTGATGAGGAAAAAAATATATCAAATACAAAAATTGCAAAGCTGGTAACCTCAAGTGGATGTTTTGAGAGGACATCCTGCTTGATTTACTTGTGTGCTCCATAAAGGAGACAGAAGGAAGATGACTGGACAACTGTGAGTGGAACTTGATCACTTTTCCTGTTTGCTCTGTAGAAGTTTTATATAAAATGAATATTCTTGAGCAAGTTAATCTTGAACTTAAGGTAATTTAAACTATTTTTTCTTGTTTTAGGATGACAAATGGGAAAAGAAATGCCAGAAGATTTTTTCATTTGCTCACCAGACTATCAGTGCTTTGATCAAAGCAGAGCTGGCAGAATTACCCTTACGACTTTTTCTACAAGGGGCTCTAGCCGCTGGAGAAATTGGTTTTGAAAATCATGAAACAGTAGCATATGAATTTATGTCCCAGGTGATGTCTGTTCTCTTTCTGGGTTGTTGAATGTGTTTTGCTCTGTTCAGTCATCTGTCTTTAGTTATAGTGGTATTGAGCATGGATTTACTCCTCACTGAATTTGTAACTACCCCTTTCCCACCATCTGGGAACTTCTTAATACTGTAGCCATAGTTTGGAACAGGAAAATTGATCAGTTACTGGATGCTAATGAGATTTAAGATTTCCAAGTTTCTTGGGGAAAAAACTGTTTCTTGGAAAAAAAAAGTTCCCATGTTAATTCAATGGGAACTCTGGGTTAAACAAAAGTTAAACAAGTTTCTTTGTTGCAGCTTGTCACCATCTTTGTCAGCTATCTCTTGTGCCTCTGCAAGAGAGGGCACAGCATGTTCTGATCTGAAGGGACTGCAGAATGTCTCACAGGACGAGGCTTTGGTGGGAAGTACTTGGGAAAAATGCTCCAGTAGATGACCCCTAAAGATCCCTTCTGCTTTCTCCCCTAGGCATTTTCTCTGTATGAAGATGAAATCAGTGACTCCAAAGCACAGCTGGCAGCCATCACCTTGATCATCGGTACCTTTGAAAGAATGAAGTGCTTCAGTGAGGAGAATCATGAACCCCTGAGGACTCAGTGTGCTCTTGCTGCATCCAAACTTCTGAAGAAGCCGGATCAGGGCCGAGCTGTGAGCACCTGTGCACACCTCTTCTGGTCTGGCAGAAACACAGACAGAAATGGGGAAGAGGTAGGGTCATTCCTGCCATGTCACGGGAGAGGAGATCATTGGCAGGGAATGGCTGCTGGGGCCTCGTGCCCTGGAGGTGAAACCTGTGGAGTCTTGGAAACCTGACAGAGAAAATGGCTTTGTTTTGTTAAATGGAATGAAATGGACAGTCATGTACAGAGAGTTATGTCCTTGGTGAAGCCTCCACTTTGAGGATATTGTAACGTAGCAAGTTTATACCACTACCTTTAAAAAGTATACATAATATATAAATGTAAAACATAGATATATGAAACAAATAATATGTTTGTTTTAAAATGTAGCTGTGTACTTTAACAAAAATGAAGTTGACTGAAACTTGTTGTGTCCCTTTAAACCACAAAAGAACCACTGAGTGTTGTGTTTATTTTCTTGTGTGAAGTGGGACATTTGTGATTCATTAATCTCCGTAATACATCTCCTCTCCCTTTTATTCTAGCTTCACGGAGGCAAGAGGGTAATGGAATGCCTAAAGAAAGCTCTAAAAATAGCAAATCAGTGCATGGATCCCTCTCTACAAGTGCAACTTTTTATAGAAATTCTGAACAGATATATCTATTTTTATGAAAAGGAAAATGATGCGGTAAGTGAACTAATAAAGTGTTGTTAGTGAACTAATATTTTCCCTTCCTGCTCTTAGATTTGATATATACAAAAGTTGATCATTCTCATTCTTTCTTTTTGTTTACAAGGGTCAGAGTTTGGAGAATCCACCTACTAGTTTCTTTCATTCTGAAAAATCCTTCTCTGTCTAGATGCATCTCTCTAACAGAAGAACTCATGTGCTTTCAAGTAGAAAGAAAATTCTCATCTCTTTTGCTTAGGAAGATAACTATAGTCACTTGTCTGTTTAGAAAATGTAAAATAGTTTACAGATGCTCAGTAGTAAGCTGATTTGTCATCACGTGCAAGGGTAGAATAATCCCTAAGTAAAGGTGGTGCACTATCCTTTGAGCGGTGCGTCTTGGTCAGGATTTGGAGGTGAGATAAGATTTTGCTTTTGTTCTTTCACTGGTTCATGACGCTCTGTTTTCTATTAAAATTTTCTTTTTTTTTTTTTTTGGATGAATAGTCAATAATTGTTGCTCAAACCAGGAATCATGTTCTCACCTCTTTTTTCTTTTCTTTTTTTTTTTTTTTCGTGAGGAAGATCGGCCCTGAGCTAACATCCATGCTAATCCTTCTCGTTTTTTTGTGGAGGAAGACCGGCTCTGCGCTAACATCTATTGCCGATCCTCCTCCTTTTTTTCCCAAAGCCCCAGTAGATAGTTGTATGTCATAGTTGCACATCCTTCTAGCTGCTGGATATGGGACACGGCCTCAGCATGGCCGGAGAAGCGGTGCGTCGGTGCGCGCCCGGGATCCGAACCTGGGTCGCCAGTAGCGGAGCGCACGCACTTAACTGCTAAGCCACGGGGCCGGCCCTCGCCTCTTTTTTCTCATAATTACTCTGGTAATTGACGAGAGTAACACGAGCTCCTCAAAGCATTTTTTTTTTTTTTTTGCCTGGGAAAGATTCGCCCTGAGCTAACATCTGTTGCCAGTCTTTCTTTTGTTTTCCCTCCCGTTCCCCAAAGCCCCAGTACATAGTTGTATATTCTAGTTGTAGGTCTTCAAAGCATTTTTATTTAATTATTGTTTAACTTTTGGTGGTACATGCTTGATTGTGAAATTATACATGTTTCTTTGTAGGTCACAATTCAGGTTTTGAACCAGCTTATCCAAAAGATTCGAGAAGACCTCCCAAATCTTGAGTCCAGTGAAGAAACAGAGCAGATTAACAAACATTTTCATAACACGCTGGAGCATCTGCGCTTGAGGCGGGAATCACCAGAATCTGAGGGGCCGATTTATGAAGGTCTCATCCTTTAAAAAGGGAACAGGCTCACCATCCTCCTCCCCATGCACATCCAGTGAGGGTTTATTATGCTAGGTTACCCTTCCATAGATTGTGCCTTCCAGAAATGCTGAGGTAGGTTTCCCGTTCCTTACCTGTGATGTGTTTTACCCAGCACCTCCGGACACTCACCTTCAAGACCTTAATACAGTTACTCACTTCATAAGTGTTCAGGTCTGTCTGATCACCCCAAGGAGCATGATTGATCTGCTATTGAAAATTCCTGTGGTCTTTAAAAAAAAAGCAAAAAACCCCAAAATGCCACTTATCTCATCTACTAATGCAGCTCTCCTTCCTTTTTTTCTGTTTTGTTTCATTGTTGATTGTGTAATTTCCTTCATTACTTGGGAGTACTAACTCGAAAGTGTCTGTCTCTTTGTTCTCTAGTCCAATTTGAGATTAATTTAGAGGAAAGGAGTATTGTATGTGAAATGCAGCTTGGGCTTTTCCCTCAATGCAAGATAAGGCCATGAGTAATATTTTCCCTAAAACTAGAATATGTTAATGCATGTTTGAGAATTTTAAAGCCCCGTGGTCAAAACTAGAAGCTATATTTTGCATATCTGGACTCAGCCATCCGTTAAGAACTTATGTTGTCCTCTGGACATATTTATCAAAATGATTTTGTTCTAAATAGTATAAAATAGAAACTTTGTGATCTATATAATTTATGTATAACCTTCATTATTGTAAATTTAGGGGGAAGTGCATCATAACAATTATCATGATTTTTTTTTCTTTTTGCACCAGTGAAACAATAAAGTTGCTCTTAACAATTTTGGACCTTTTTCCTTTCATACTGTCTTGATTGGTAAAAGGAACTAGTAGAATGCCTGTGGAGTATAATGGACATTCTCATGGTCACAGTGCTCACTTGATGACTCTCGTTTTAAGCATGTACTGAGCAAGGCACCATCTTCTCTTTCAGTCATTTATACCCATTTGCTTTCCTCAGCCTTACCCTGTTTTCCTAGGCCTGATGCCTCCACATAAACTCCCAAAAGGCTCACCCACCTGTATTAGTTATCTCTTGTGTAACAAATTATACCCAAACTTATTGTCTTAAAACAGCAAACATTTATCTCACAGTTCTCGGGATCAGGAATTTGAGAGCAGCTTAGCTGGTGGTTCTGGCTCAGAGTGTCACATGAGGTTGCAACCAGTATTTTGGCTGGGGCTGTAGTCATCTGAAGGTTTGATTGGGACTGGCTTCCAAGCTCATTCACATGGCCCTTAGCTGGAGGCCTCTTCCTCTTCTCGTGGGCCTTTCCAAGGGCTGCTTGAGTGTCCTCGTGACATTGCAGCTGGCTTCCCAAGTGAGTGACCCCAGACAGTAAGGAGGCAACACAATGCCTTTTTATGACCTGACCTTGGAAGTGACACACTGTCGTTTTTGCCTTATTCTCTTTGTTAGAAGGGAGTCACTAAGTCCAGCCCATATTCAAGGGTAAGAGTAATTAACCTCCACCATTTGAAGGGAGAAATTGCAAAGAATTTATAGAGATTTTCAAATGACCACATTACTTAACACCTCTGCCCCTCCCATTGATAGAGGTCTAGCGCTTGTTAGGTGCTATGGTCTGAATGTGTCCCCAAAATTCATGTTGAAATCCTAGCCCCCAAAGATGATGGTTATTAGGAGGTGGGCCAAGTCGTGAGGGCGGAGCGTTCATGAGGGGGTGCGAGGAAGAGGCCCAGCAGGCCTGCTCGCCCCACCCCGTGTGAGGATGCAGGAAGACAGCCCTCGCCCAGCATACTGGTGCCTTCATCTTGGACTTCGAGTTTCCAGAACTGTGAGAAATAAGTTTCTGTTGTTTATGAGCTACCCAGCCTGTGGTATTTTGTTGTGGCAGCCCGAATGGACTAGGACATTAGGTTTTTTTACAAGAACAAATGCTTCCAAAGTTATAGAATTAGTACCATTAAAATCTGTCAAGTACGCTAAGCCTTCCTATGGAACCTGTTAGTCCAGCACACCCTTTACTTTGCAGGTGTTCATTTGCTGTGTATAAACCTGATGATGGAATAGAGGTTGACATGTCCATTTTATTCACTTGTTCTGTGAAATACAGTTGGAAAAGTAAGGACTCAAGGAGAATACTAAGTTTGAGCTCAGGAGAGGATGGGTCAGAGGTAAAAATAATGTTCAGTACAAAGTGTAAATTATTTCATATTTTTTGGTTGAAGTGAAGAGACCAGATTTAAAAAATAAACCAGGGGCTGGCCTGGTGGCGCAAGTGGTTAAGTGCGCGCGCTCTGCTGCGGCGGCCCGGGGTTCGCCCATTCGGATCCCCGGCACACACCAAAGCACTGCTTGGCGAGCCATGCTGTGGCAGCGTCCCATATAAAGTGGAAGAAGGTAGGCACAGATGTTAGCCCAGGGTCAGTCTTCCTCAGCAAAAAGAGAGGAGGATTGGCGGATGTTAGCACAGGACTGATCTCACAAAAATAAATAAGAAATAAACCAAAGCTCTGCTTATCTTAATTTAAAGATTTCTTTATTGAACAAAAATCAAGCATCTGCTATATGCCAGGCACAGGCAATGGATATAGAGGTGAACACAATAGGGTCTCTAGCTTTGAGAATTTCGGTCTGGTGTGCAGGTAGACCAGCAGTTACAGAATATGGTAAGGGTCTGCTTGGGAGAGCTTAGAAGGTCTTGGGGACTGGGGTGGTGGGGAAAGCTGGGGAGGGCTGTGTGAGTTCTGGGACCTCAGTCCCATTGCCTGTTGAGCCTTGTGAGGCTCATGCTTGACCTGCAGTCCCATCTTGTATAGCTAGAGCCAGGCTACCAGAGAGTGACCCATGGACTGAAGCAAGTTCAACTCGTACCTGACTGTGCTGAGAACTACAAAACGCTGGGCTAAGCATTTAAATTAAAAACTGAGAGCAATTTGGTAATTTTATATCTATTGAATCTAATAATAAATTGGGGCTTCTGTTTTGTATGTCTGCTCCCCCCATCCTTTTTTTTTTAGTAATTTTTATTGTATCTTACCAAAAAAGTGATACCGAGCAATGGGCCTGCTCTGCTTGCCACAATCTGAGCCAATTAATCACCAGTTAGAGATCAAGAAATGAACTTTAATTAGAGTAGTTGGCAAATAGGAAGACAGGTGACTAATGTCTCAAAGACCCATCTTCAAAGGAAGTTATATAGGAAAATGGGCAGTGAGGAGGGGGTGCAGGGATGCTGGTCTCCAGACGTGATGGGCTCCAGGCATCATATTGTTCCATTCTTCTGTCAGCTGTGATGGATACCTTGTAGGTGTGTTTCCCGCCTGTGGTCAGCCTGTTCCTGGAGAGAAACTCATAGAACAAAGTTTTAATTTATCAAGCTATCAGGGAGTACATAGGTAAGTGGAGGCCATAAATTAGGAGAGCATGTGAATTTTTTAGAGTACGTGCAGAACAGGGAGTGGTCAGAGAGAGGAGGAGCTGGGGCCATTTAGCATAACAAGATGGCCTCACTTATGCTCACTTACAAAAGTACTGGTTCTTAATAGTTTGGGGGAAAAGATCCCTCATAGATGGATAGAAGCACTGAGCCTAGGGCAGGCCTGGTGTTGACTGCCTCTGAATTCCAGTACTAGGGGACACATATAGGAAGGTGATATAAGCGGATGACGCTGTCGCACTCTGAGATGCTTGCTATTAGGACATTCCTGCCCTCCCTTTCCTGTCTTCACTTAGGAAACTGGTGATTCTTAGAGTCCAGGAGATTGCTTCTTCGCCTAGAAACTCGTACTTCTGACGAGTGCTCTATCCCTGAGGTTGAGAGCCATCAGGTTAACAAAGTGCGATACCACCCTGTCCATTATGGGCCCTGGCTGGGCTGCAGGCAGGTATATCTGTCTCAGTGTACCTAAAGAGGGAGGTGTTTGACTTGATCAGGCATCTTTGAGTGCTCTGAAGAAGAGTGATGAGTGGTTGTAGTCCAGTTCGTGTGCCACTCTCAGAGTCACTGAGAAACGTGACAGACCACATGAAAAATGTACCTCCTCAGGCGTGAGAGGGGATTTAAACACAAGTCTAGCTTTCAGATGACTCTTCCATTACATGAGCTCTCTCATTATGAGAATCCAAAGTTCAGGCAGAATAGAGTTGAAAGGATTTCCCAACAGAATTGTCTTTGATGATGGGAATTCCAGACCACATATTATAAATGAAAGGTGCTGGGTGAGGAGATCTCTGGGGAAGGCCTTCCTGTTTGCTAGGGTCGGTCCTGAGGGGAGGCCCTGGGGATCGACAGCAGACACTGCCATAAGTTGACAGTATCATTTGCTACATACTTGAGTGACCTGCTCTAGGTCTGATTCAAGACATAAGTTTCCTGGCTTGTGGTAATTCAAAATAAGTCATTTGGAAATAGGCTGAGAGACCTCTTAAGTGCTGTTCACTCCTCTTGGTCACCCTGCAGTGTACCAACAAAACTGGCCAAAATCTCTGGAGGTGGACTGTATACTTGACCACTCCTTATAGTGTTTAGCCTTAGGTCAGAAATGTCTTCCTACGACTAAAGTAAAATCTTAGGCTGTGACTTAAATCCATTTTCACTCAGCAGAGAGAACTAAATGCAAATGCAGAGAATGGCTTCATGATCATTAGGTATACTCTCTTGCATTTTAAAGGAGCACATTTGGGGTGTTTTTGTAAGTGTAAGTGTAAAATTTGTCTGCTATGTTTTGTAAACAAGCTCTACCATTTCTTTTTTCAGGCCGTATTGTCTTTAATTATATACAGAAAGGCGATGGAATACTCTCATATAAAACTCCAAACAAAAGGGTTGGAATCTATTTAAACTAGTAAACTTTATCAGGAATAAAATGGATTTACAGGACAGTGTGTGCAAATTTGGTAAAATTAACATGAACTTGAGCCACAGTGATTTTAAGCCTTAAACAGGATGTCTCCACAGGAGTGGGGTATCACAAAACCATTTTTGTCAAGTATTTCTATCCTCCTACACATCCCCTGGACCAATTCCCAAGCTTTATTAAAATACAAATCATATGGGGATCTTGTTAAAATGCAGATTCCGGAATTCAGCAGGTCTGCGGTGGGCCGGAGAGCATACATTCCAGGTAATCCTCATGTTGCCAGTCCAGGGACCACTTTGTTACTTTGAGTAACAAAGCCCTAGATGAGAATTCCATAGACAACATTTTAACAATACTTGCAGTAACTTGTTTCACTTGTTTCTTAGATGGTTCCCACCTTTCTTTGTGGCAAAGACTAAGGACAAGGGGGTGGCAGCGGCCTAGGGAAGTGTTTGTGACCATGTTTCCTTTGTGGAGTTCAGGCACTAGGGGTTTAGGGCAATCTGTTACTGGAGGCATTTCTGTTATATGTACATATGAGGGTAGATCTTGGCTTTTCCAGGGCACAGCAGTTTGATGAATGCTCTTCTGAAACTCACGTGGCCGAGCAGGTACAGAACAGGGTTGATAGCTGAATTCAGCCAGAGGAGCCAGAGGATATCTCATCGAGTCCTGGACGCATATCCCTGGCAGGCAGTTCGGATGATCATGAGCAAAGTGTCGGGGGCCCGGCACAGGACAGACGCACACACAATGGCCAACGACTTGGCTACTTGCTTATCCTGGGAGAGCCGCATAGTGCTGGCGTTCTGGCTGCCTCTGGGCACTACAGACGCCCTAACTGGCCCTGTAGTGGTTCTGCCGCCGGTGCGCTGCTTTAGCTGGGACGTCCACCTGCAGAGGCGGTAAATCGCGAGTCCCAGGGACATCCAAGGAAAAACCCTTGAGCCTGGGGGAGAGGCCCTTGTCTCTCCTCTTCCTGCCCCTCCTCTCAGCTGGTTTAACAAAAAAACATTGTTGATATAGATGCTCAAGTTGAAGTAGGTGACGCTGATAAAGAGGGTGAAGAATTCAGTGGAGGCCATCATCAGGAAGTACCAGATATGGAAGGACTCAGCATAGCACTCCCCATGAGGCAGGATGCTCCTTTTAGCCACGTACTCCCAGCTGATGATGGCAGGCCCACAGAGGAGGAACGCTGCCACCCACACCAGCGCCATCTTGAAGACAGTATTCTGGTCATGCCGTTCTGAGCCCTGTTAAGTCACCTAGGGGGAAACAGCAGGGGCCAGTAAGAGGGGAGCTTCACTCACTCAGGCTGGTACAGCATGGTGCCAACAAAGAGGTCGAATATTAGTTACGATAGCCAGTGTCTGTGGGCTGGGTGGGTTCTATTTCCACATCAGCCAACTCTTCCCCAGCTGTACTATGCCACTCCAAGTAGCCTTGCAATGGGTGAAGAGCTTCTCCCCCGTGGAGACAGCTAAAGGTCTGTCCCTTTGGACACTAGTGGTATTCATGTGTGACGGCATACACCTTCAACACCTCCTGGAACATATGTACATTGTATTCATAATTCAATCAACATCCATGTGTGGAACAGCACTGTGTTACAATGCGCTTCCTCTTCCAACTTTAAGTACATCCTGTAACTTTATGTGCTCATTCAGTAATTTTACTCTTGACTAATTCAGTCCCCACTACTGTCTCTGTAGGTAGCACCATGTCACAGTGGCTAAGAGCAGAGGCTCTGTCGCTTGGATTCAAACACCCACTATCACTTGGCTAGCTGTTCGTCCTAGGCAACGTACTTAACCTATGTTAAAGCTTATGCCTCCGTTTCTTCATGTTAAAATGGGACACTTTTACCTAGGGCACAGGGTTGTCATGACTCTATGTATAGTAAGCAATTGGACATAATTCATGTCAAGTTCTTAGAACAGTGTCTGACTTAAAATAAGCCCTCAAATATTAGCTATCATTATTACTGGGTATAAAAATATCTATAAAGGCAGAAGCATGAAATAAAAATTTTGGCCTTTTTTCCCCCTGTATCTTTGGTGTGCAGAGAAAGTTCTGAGATGGGTGAAAGATAACTGGGGAAATTAAAGGCTCTCTGAAGATTGGGAGACATTTTCCCCCAACTGGGCTGCTGTACTGTAGACTCTTCTAGAATGCGTGTCACTGGAAGAGAAGGCCCAGCTCTTCACATGGGTCAAAGCAGAACATTTAATACTGATAATTAGGTGATTTCACCATATATGCCTGCAATGTACACAAAGCCTTTAATTCAGAGCAAAGGAAACTTAATCACCCAGGGAGGACCTCAGGAGAGTGAACCCAAGCAAAGCCCACTCCGAGCTCCTGAAATTTAGAAAATGCCACTTTAGACCATGTTGGTACTTAGGAAATAATTCTGGTCAAACACAGTAGGAGTGTAAGAAGCAGTAACAGGGACAGAGACAGGACAAGTGTGGCTAGAGCAATGGTGAAAGGTGGCGGGGGCGGGGGGGGTGTCTCATCCACAGCTGTACCTTATACTCACCAGAAGACATTAACAAAAAAGCCCAACCTGGGCCCCACTCCACGCCAATTAAATGTAAGTACACATTAGGGAAAAAAAGCTTCCCAAGGGAGTTGAGAACTGCGGCTGGAAATGAAGCCAGCTGTGTGGCGCCACAGAGGGGACTCAGCCATGGCCTGCATCTGAGGAGAGAGGGCCCAGGGCTTGCTGCTGTGTTCTAATTTTCCCATAGTGAGCAGAGATGACTTGTATAAAAGATAAAAGGAACTTTTCTAAAGCCCAAAAGAAAGTTCTCCTTTTCACTTCTGGTTTTTTCCTCTGTCTCATTTAAGGCTCACCTGTGCCCCTGCAGATTAATTTCTTTGGGCCTTATCATCCCCTGTGCAAAATGGGGGTAAGAAATGTTAGTTTCTACTTATCTCACAGGGAGGTGAGGACCAAACCAATTAGTCAGCATAGAGGTTAGAGCCAAAGGGCTTCTGACCCTCACTTTTCCAACAGAAGACAGTCTCACAGGAGTGCCGTGAGGACCATGGTCACACAGTGTGAGAGCGGCTAAAGGAAAACTGCAGCCCAGGTCTCCTGGCTCCTGAGCCAGCCTAAAAGGCACCCCTGTGAGTGAACCCCACTTGTGATTGCTCACGCAAGCCCCGCCCGTTGCTGTCAGCTCTGGAAATGCCGAGGCGGCGGGCTGGCCCAGAAGGAGGCACCCTTTCCACGCAGCACTGTTCTGGCGGACGCAGCCATGAATCCTTACCAGGAAGGGCAAGAAGCCACTTGGCACCCACATCACCCTTCCACCGGGCCTTGAATTTAGACTTTTGATGAGGTTACGCTTACATTAAATCAGCAACTATACCTAGCACGGTTCCAGGCACTGGGACTACACCAGCGAACAAGACAAGGCCCCTGCCCCCTTAGAGCTTGGGTTCTAGTAAAGGAGACAGACACAGACCTGGAACATAGGATCAGGTGGTGATACGTGTGAGTACAGCAGAGAAAGGGGACTGGAGAAGGACCAGGGCTGCTATTTGACATGGGTGACCGAGGAAAGCCTCTCAGAGGGGTTGACAGTTGAGCAGAGGCCTGGGTGAACTCAGGGTGAGAACAATGGGTAAGAAGATAAAGGTGTCTTAATAGGACTTTAGATTTGCGTCCTCTTCCTGATCACACTCAGGACCACACCACCTATGGTACACTATATAATGATCCAAATAAATCCTGTGAAATGCACAATTTATATTGCATGTTAACTTCTTTGTTAAAAGTATTTAAAACAGATCACAATATTTGTAACGTGATTTTGGCATCTCTCTTTTTCTTTTCCTTTCCAACGTGTGGGGTCCTGAAAATATACGGAAGTGGTGTGATGGTTTCTCTCGACCACTAGCCCAGCAACTCCAAACCCCGCTGTGTCCCCGGCGCCCCCCACGCCCGCAGGTTTGTGTTGAGCCTCCAGCCCTTCTCACTGCCCTGGTGCCCGAGGTGATGAGGACGATGCTGAAAACCGAGGCGGCGCACACCAGGTAATCAGTCACCAGCCACAACCTACACGGCTCCATCCCGAACTTCCACTCCCGGGGCAGGACGCAGGCGATGCACACGGGATGCAGAAGCCGCCTGCGGATACAGGGGGCGGCGGAGGGGGCCCTGCCGGCTGCCCGCTCCGGCCCGGACTCGGGTGGCCCACGCGTCCCAGCTCCTCAGGGACCCCGGAGAGCAGGGATCCCTCTCTCCAGGGCTGCTCGGGTGCCGCTGGCCCCCAGCCCCTGGGGCCGCACTCACCCACCGGCGACGGCCAAGCTGAGGGCGAAGTTGCCGCGGGAGCGCAGGCTGCTGTCCAGGGCGGAGGCCAGCAGCGCGGCGCCCGGCGCCCAGAGGCGGCCTGCGTGCACCCCCGCCCGCGCCCCGGGGCCACGAGGTCGCGGCAGGGCGCCGCCGGGCTGGCGGGGGGAGCGCGCGGTAGGAGCAGGGGACGACGGCAGGGAGCGAGGCCAGGCGACAGAAGACGTGGGCGGAGGGGCGAGGCCGGGGCCGGGCTGGGGGCGGGCTGGGGGGCCGGGGCCGGGGGGGCCGGGCGGGGGGAGCGAAGGGGGCCCGGCGCTCCACCCTCCGCGCTCGCTCCCCGCTGCGAGCGCGGGAGACAGAGGGCGGCGCTCCGGGTACGTGCTCAGCTGTGCTGGGGTCTTCTGAGCAAGTTGTTAAGATTTTCCCAAATAGGAATAGTTTTATGTTTTATTTGATCATAAAAGTAATACGTGCACTTGTAAAACAAACAAACAATACAGAAAGGCATAAAGTAGAGGTAAAATTTCCTGCCGTGACCCCTCGCCGAGATACGCATTTTGAACATTTTGGTTTAAGGCCTTCCAGGTTTCAGACCCTTTTTCTCCCTAATTCTTCCCTCGCCCACAGAACTAGACAGGCGGAAAAAAAAAAAAGAAAAGAAAACCTCATAGATTTAAAAAAAGAAAAATGGGGTTCGGCTGTCCTAATGTTGTATAACCTGCTTTTTCTTCCCACGAAATAATAAATCTGGACATTTTTCCGGCATTCACATGGAATACAGAGCACATTCATTATCTTTATGATACTATTTTTATGATACTATTTTCCATTGTCTAGATGATCATATCTGCCAAATCTGTTGATGCACAACTAGCAGTTGTTTCTTAGTTTTGTTTGGTTGGGCGTGTGTATCTTTGCTCCCTGTCCCATGGTTTCCCCAGGAGAAATTAATGGAAGCAGAATTGCTGGGACAAAGGGAATGCACAGCCACTGTTTTATAACATGTTGCGAGGCTGCGCTCGGAAAAGGTAGTTCTAATTTAGTTGAACGACCCGCTTTGACACTGTTCACAGTGGTGGTGATGGTGTGGGTGTTAATCCGGTTTCTCAGAGCCCCCTGCCTCTCACCCCTCCCCTCTTGTTTCTCTAGCATAGAAAGGCCTTCCCTGTGGGGAATTGGCTCAGTGGACCACCTGGACTGCCTGTCAGGACCGCAGCCTGTCCCCCAGACGGACTAATGGCACCTGAGGAAGGGGGAGGAGGGCACACTGGTGGGAAGCTGCACCTTAACATGTTCTCTTGTCTCCTGGGTTGGGGCAGAATCTGCCAAGTGCTCTGCCCTGTTGTTTGGGGGATGTGTGTGTTGGGGGGGGGGGTGGATGGAGGGAATATGTGTAAATCATGAAGATGTGTAGCTGTTTTATCTGTCCTGTTATTTGCCTCTTGTAGACCAGTTTACTCCAGTTTGATAGGAAAAAGGACCCAATGTCATGGATGTGAATTCTTGGACCACAGAGCAGGAACAGGCCCTTGGGAATCATTTTGTGCAGTGACTCTCAAACTTTTTGAACCATGACTTACATAGGAAATACTGTTTACATTATAACCCAGTGTATACACACACACACTCCACATGTGCACATACACACATATCAATGAAGAAAGGGTTTCACAAAAACAGTAATTACCCTTAGTATGATGCATTCTGATACTTTGGTTTTCTTCTATGTTTTATCATTAATTTTAGTTAGTTTTAAAATTACTGTCATTAATTATTACTATTTTATTAGGGTTTTTTTTTGCTGAGGAAGATTCACCCTGAGTTAACATCCATTGTCAATCTTCCTCTATTTTGTATGTGGGTAGCCAGCACAGCATGGCTGACGAGTGGTATATGTCTGCACCTGGGATCTGAACCTGCGAACCCAGGCTGCCAAAGCAGAGCGTGCGGAACTTAACTACTGCGCCACGGGACCAGCCCCTGTTAGTTTTTAATGCTGGTCTTGACTCACTGTATTTATTTCATGATCCTCAACTGGCTGTCAACCTGCATTTGAGAGACAATAATCTAGTTGGACCGTCTCATTTTACATGTGGGGAAACAGGCCAGAAAGGGAAGACTCACCCAAGGTCATCCGGGGAGTCAGGGCGGAGCAGAGCTGGACCTGGGATCTTGTGGCTCCAGACTGAGGCTGACAAACAGGGCCATTCGGGAGATGAATGTCCCTCTCATGGTGAAATTGATGCTTTTAGGGCTCGAAAAGACTCCAGCGATTAAGGAAGGAAGAAACAAGCCAGCATTTATCTCCTTTCTTGTCCGCTAATTGCCTCTTCATTTGCTGCGAAGATGCTCAGGAGCTGGTGGAAATGACACTCCGAGCTGGTTGGTGGCACCTCCTCCCACCAACCAGGGGCTGAGCTAGCAGACTGCCCAGAGCTCACCAGGAAAGGTGAAGGCAGGTCGGTAGAGGCCACAGGAGCACTGCCACTGTTGTCTGTGGGTAGAAGGGCAGGAGAACTGGGTCTGGCAGGCACACAGGTTTCCCTCCAGCAATTGAGTGGCTTGGGGATCAAGCTTAGAGGTCAATCCAGTCAGACAGAGAAAGCCAAATAGCATATGATTTCACTTATATGTGGAAGATAAACACAGAGATACAGAGAACACATTGGTGGTTACCGGAGGGGAAGGGGTCGGGGGGAGGGTGAAATATAATGATGTACACCTGAAATTTATATAATGTTATAAAGCAATGTGACCTCAATAAAACAAAACCAACCAACCAACCAAAAACATAACATGAACTTTAGAAAGAAGAAGGTACTTGATGCAAATAAAAAATGTACTTGAAACGAAAAGAGTCAATCCCTGCTTATTGTGTGTATGTGCTGTTTGTGTCGGTGGCCAGGCCACACCTGCCCAGTGCCTCACGCATGGGGCCGATGCAGAGAGCCTCAGGTTGACGCTGCTGCCCTGTAGCTGGCCTGGAAGTAGACTGTCCAGCCGGAGGATTATTCTCGAGCCTTGTCTTCATCAGTCCAGGCTGCTATAACGGGATACCATGGACTGGGCTGCTGAAACAACAAACCTCTCTCAGAGCTCTGGAGGCTGGGAGTCCAGTGTCAAGGTTCCGGCAGATCTGGTGTCTGGTGAGGACATGCTTCCTGGTTTGCAGACGGCACTCTTCTCATCGTATCCTCACATGGTTGAGAGAGAGAGAGTTCATGTTTCTTCCTCATTTATAAGGGTGTTAATCCTCTATGAGGGCCCCACACTCATGACCTAATCTCACCCTAATCACTTCCTGAAGGCCCCACCTCCAAATACCATTGCACTGGGGATTAGGGTCTCAACGTATGAATTTGGGGGGTGGGGCAAACAAACATTCAGTCCGGAGCAAGCCTTAAGAGCCAATGAAATTTGCCTTGCTAGGTTTTGGTCTTGCTTGGAACCTGTCACCTCTTTCTTCTTTCAGACTTCTCCCTTTTGGAATGGGAATGTCTATCTTATGCCTGTCCCACCACTGTAGTTTAGGAGCACATAACTTGTCTGACTTCACAGGCTCACAGCTGAAGAGGAATTTTTCCTCAGGATGAATCACACCTTGAGTCCCACCCACACCTGATTTAGGTAATACTTAGATGAGACTGGACTTCAGCCTTTAGAGTTCATGCTGGAATGGGTTAAGACTCCTGGGGGCTGTTGAGAGGGGGTGAATGTATTTTGCGTGTAAGAAAGACAGGAATTTTGGGAAACCAAAGGGTGGAATGTTGTGGACTGAATTGTGTCCCCTTAAATTCATATGTTGAGGCCCTAACCCGTGATGTGATGTGATTGTATTTGAAGAGGGAGGGTTAAGGAGGTAATTAAGGTTAATTGAGGTCATAGGAGTGGGGCCCTGATTTGATAAGATTGGTGCCTTATGAGAGGAGGAAGAGACACCAGATCTCTCTCTGTCTTACTCTCTCCCTCTCCTTCCTTCCTCCTGAGCAACGATGAAAAGGAAAGGCCATGTGAGGACACAGTGAGAAGGAAGCCAGAAAGAGAGCCTTTACCAGAAACCAACCCTGACAGAACCTTGATCTTGAACTTCTTGCCTCCAGAACTGTGAGAAAATTAATTTCTGTTGTTCAAGCCACTCAGTCTGTGGTATTTTGTTATGGCAGCCAGGCTGACCAATACATTGTTCCACCACTTACCAGGTGGGAGAGGGAGACCTTGGAGAGGTTCACCCTCCCTGGGCTTCCGTGTCCTCGTTTATGAAAGGCGATGATAGAAGTCCTCATGGTGTGGTGAGGGTCCAGTGACTGCACAGAAAACACGTGGGCAGCACGTGGCATGCGGGTGAGCACTCCAGAACCGGGGCTGTAATGACTGCTGTCATCCGTTCGGAGGATCATCACCCCGACTCTTGGAATCCTTGCCTGTTCTCTCTTCTACCAGCCTCCCCCTGCTGGGTGTTCCCAGGAACACAGATATTTCAAATTTGCCCCAGGGAGGCATAACTGAGAAGCCAAATTTGCTACAAAAAAGGAAAAAGAAATCATTGGCTATTTTTGTGTGCGTGTGAGGAAGATCAGCCTTGAGCTAACATCCGATGCCAATCCTCCTCTTTTTCTGAGAGAGATTGGCCCTGGGCCAACATCCATGCCCATCTTCCTCTAACTTTATATGAGAACCCACCACAGCACGGCTTGATAAGCGATGCATCCGTCTGCGCCCAGGATCCAAACTGGTGAACCCCAGGCCGCCAAAGTGGAGTGCACAAAGTTAACCGCTACGCCACAGGGCTGGCCCATCATTGTCTATTTTTTAAAGTGGAAGTAAAAATGATCTTTATTATTTCTGTTGTTGTTGTTTTGGTGTCTGAGCGTCTTGCTTTGCAGTTTGGAAGGAACTGACTTCACTTCCCTGCCAGGTCGTGTGGGCTGTTTCATGTACAGTCAGAACAGAGGAGGAACCTCCCCCTGGGGCAGAGCTGCCTTCCCTGCTCCCTGGGCCCCTACAAGACTCTGTCCCCACCTCAGCCCTCACACCAGCTCCTACTTCTGTGTCCTCTCGGGAGGGAGTAAGACCATGGCTTTAGTAACCAGACAGACTCGAGATTGAATCGTGACTCCACCACTTACTTGTTGGGTGACCCTGGGCAAACTTCAGAACCTCTGAGTCTCATTTGATGAGCTGTCAGATGGTGCTAATAGTAACTGGAAGCATTTTTGTAAAGATTTGGGGGCAATAGGTAGATATTGCATGGTACACAGCAAGTAGACAATAAATGGTAGCTCTTGTAGTCAAGATGTCAGCCGGAGCCTCCAGGACTCTTGAGTTGGAGATAAGATCTCTTGACTCTTAGCACACCTGGTGGCGTGTAAAACTTCTCCAAGGTCCCTCAAATTCACAGCAGGCTTCTGTTCCAGGGGTCGGTCATATCTGACGGGGGACTCAGCCTCCTCTGGATTGTGGGCTGTCTCACGTGGGTGCCATCTCGCTCATGGGTCACGGCAACTCAAGTATGGAACTCAGCTCCTTCCTTGATTTCTGCAAAACTGCGCTCCACAGATTTGGGGAGGACATCTAAGAAGGGTTTACATCTCAGAGACACAAGCTTATTGGCTTCAAAGGGAACATTAGACATTCCTATTCTGAAAATTCCTGCCAGCCAACCCCAAACAGGGCATTTTCTTTTTTTCTCTCTTTTTTTTTTTGTGTGTGAGGAAGATCAGCCCTGAGTTAACATCTGTTGCTGAGGAAGATTGGCCCTGGGCTAACATCTGTGCCCATCCTCCTCCACTTTATATGGGCCGCCGCCACAGCATGGCTTGACCAGCGGTGCGTCGGTGTGCGCCCGGGATCCTAACGTGCGAACCCTGGGCCGCTGAAGCAAGCGCACGCACTTAACCACTGCGCCACCAGGCCAGCCCCTCACCAAGGCATTTTTGTGGACTGCTTCACCTCCACCCAGTACCGAGTATCACACTATCGCCCCAGCTCCTCTCTCTCTACTCCCTTCTCTCAGAGCAAAACGTTATCTTCTCTTTTTTCCTGACCATCAGTCTAGCCATCTCTTTTCATTTTTTAGGTTTCTGCCTATACTTCTAGCTCAAGTAGCTAATCAAACTATTTTCTGGATCAAAGATCATCTTTCGGGCCGGCCCCATGGCTTAGCGGTTAAGTGCGTGTGCTCTGCTACTGGCAGCCCGGGTTCAGATCCCGGGTGCGCACCGACGCACCGCTTCTCCGGCCATGCTGAGGCCACGTCCCACGTACAGCAACTAGAAGGATGTGCAACTATGACATACAACTATCTACTGGGGCTTTGGGGGAGTAAAAAAAAGGAGGAGGATTGGCAATAGATGTTAGCTCAGAGCCGGTCTTCCTCAGCAAAAAGAGGTGGATTAGCATGGATGTTAGCTCAGGGCTGATCTTCCTCACAAAAAAATAAATAAATAAAACTGTTTAAAAAAAAAAAAAGATCATCTTTCCCTAGGAGAAATTCCAGTGGCAACTGTAATTTTTACTCCCCTCTCCCACATTATTATTTTTTTTTTTTACTTTATTACAGGATAAAGCACAAAATTTCTTTTGTCTACCTAGAAAATCCAAGTGACTCAATTAAAAATCTATTGATACTAATATGAGCTCAGTAGAGTAGATAGATTCAAATTTATACGTGGAAATCAAAAGCTCTGCTATACACCAGCAACCACCGATTAGAAATTTGTTGCAAAAAATATTGCATTTACGATGTCAACAAAAGCCAGAAATGCTTATAAGTAAACCTAATGAGAAATGTGCATGAATAGTATGAAGATAAAAACGTTGACTTTATTGCGAGACTTGGTAGAACCGCTGGCCCTTTTGCTGGGAGGCATTTGCTGTCATGCATTGTGCTGTGTCAGCTGTGTCGTTCTCTACAAGCTTCTTGCCAGGAACTCATTACAATAAAAGTAAATAGGGCCGGCCCCGTGGCTTAGCGGTTAAGTGCGCGCGCTCCGCTGCTGGCGGCCCAGGTTCGGATCCCAGGCGCGCACCGACGCACCGCTTCTCCGGCCATGCTGAGGCCACGTCCCACATACAGCAACTAGAAGGATGTGCAGCTATGACATACAACTATCTACTGGGGCTTTGGGGGGAAATAAATAAATAAATAAAATTATTAAAAAAATAATAATTAAAAAAATAAATAAAAGTAAATAGAAAATGGTCTCTGCTTTAAAAAACATTCCCCTGACTTTCCCCACTAATATCCCTCCCTATGGAGGTGCATAGTTATTGCTCTGTCTGACGTGTCACATATCAGTGCAAGGGGATCTGTTTCAGAAAACAGAACCGACTCACGCACTACCTTATGCAGAACTTGCTAAAGGATGGTATTTGGGGGCGAGTCACTTCCTGCTTGTACAGCCTTGTACCAGGGAAGTGAGCAGTGGAGAGATCTGAGGACGCAGAGCCCTGGGCTTGCAAGGGAACCCTGGACTGACATCCAGGCCCTGGTAGACCAGCCGCTGGACCCTGGGGGAATAGCTGAGTCTCAGGTTGTTTTGTTTATCCATAAAATGAGGATGGCAGTAATGTCCCTATTACAGGGATGTTCTGGTGCTCAGATAAATTAATGAGGGTGAAAGTGTGCGAAGTGCCGTGTCCGTGGGGATCAGCAGGGCCTTGCACTTCCAAGTGGCAGAAACCCCACCTGACCTGGCTAAAACAAAAAGGGCACTGATGCATTTGCTTGACTGAAGTATCCATAAATATCACAGGGATTCTGGCCCCAGCAATACCAACCAGAATGGCTTCTCACCATTTTCCCTCAGATTCTCTGTCTTGTCTCTTACTAGAAGAGGAGATATGAATTAACAAATGCCCACTAACACGAGGGAAAGATTCCTCAGTCCTCACCACTCCCTGCCGACTCACGTCGGACCTTCACTCACTGATGTTAATTCTGGGGCCTTGGGCCTAAGTTTGAGACCCAGAATTAGACTCAGAGTGGGGAAGAAAGGAGCTGTCAGCCCAACCCCCACCTCACTCCCTAAACACTGGTTTTCAGTCGGTTCCTTTTCTCCTCACACCAGGAAATGAGGGAGCTGGGCACTTGAAAGACAAA
Source organism: Diceros bicornis minor (assembly GCF_020826845.1). Lineage (NCBI taxonomy): Eukaryota > Metazoa > Chordata > Mammalia > Perissodactyla > Rhinocerotidae > Diceros > Diceros bicornis. The sequence goes on along the minus strand of NC_080771.1, from coordinate 593,704 downwards.
GTTCTTATCTGGGGTAAACAGGAGACATACAGCAGGGCCACGCTTAGTAAACACGGGCTGAACTGAATTGGATGCCCCTAACCAGCCACTGGCTCAAGTTGGTGGTGTTCATAATCCTTATTTGCAAAGGAAGGACTTCTGGCTTTTCCATTTGGTGGAAAAGACAATTCTACTGCTCAAGGCAGGCAGGCAGGCAAGCAGGAAGGAAGGAGGGAAGGAAAGAAGGAAGGAAGGGAGGGAGGAAGGAAGGAAGGAAGGAAGGAAGGAAGGAAGGAAGGAAGAGAAAATGGTCTCTGCTTTAAAAAACATTCCCCTGATTGCTGAAGGAAAGAAAGGAAAATAAGAAGGAAGTGAAGGGAGGAAGGGAAGATGGGAAGGAAAAAATAAGCCAAGGGAAAGAAGGAAATATGGAAGAGAGAGGGAGAAGAAGAAGGAGGAGAGGAGGAGGAGGGGAGGAGGAGGAGAGGAGGAGGAGAGGAGGAGGAGGAGAGGAGGAGGAGGAGAGGAGGAAGAGGAGAGGAGGAGGAGAGGAGGAGGAGGAGAGGAGGAGGAGAAGGAAGAGGAGGATAGGAGGAGAAGGAGAAGGAGGAGAGGAGGAGGAGAAGGAGGAGGAGAGGAGGAGGAGAAGGAAGAAGAGGAGAGGAGGAGAAGGAGAAGGAGGAGAAGAGGAGGAGAAGGAGGAGGAGAGGAGGAGGAGAAGGAGGAGGAGAAAGAGGAGGAGGAGAGGAGGAGGAGGAGAGGAGGAGGAGAGGAGGAGGAGAAGGTGGAGGAGGAGAGGAGGAGGAGGAGAGGAGGAGGAGAAGGAGGAGGAGGAGAGGAGGAGAGGAGGAGAGGAGGAGGAGAGGAGGAGGAGGAGGAGAGGAGGAGGAGGAGGAGAGGAGAGAGGCCGAGAAGGAAAAGAAAGATGAGAGGGGAGAGGAAAGCCGGCAGGAAGGCGCCAGCAGGGCCAGGGCTGGAGGAGCAGGCAGAAGGACTTTAACTGAACAATTCCTTTTGTCTATGGTGCCTCTGTTCCTCCAGGTGTCTGTGGGCATTTTGTTTCCAGTTTTTAAACTTATTTTTAAGACATAAATGTCATATACGCCCATTATAAACAACACAAAGCTATAAAGAAGCTGCAAAGCACTCCTCGATCCCACTGATTGGTTGTGACCTGAAGTTTGAAGCCCAGGCCTAGAGACCCTGTGTGACCCTGGACCTCTGAGCCCTCCTCTCTCCACTCCCCGCACTCACTGTACTCCAATCACAGTGGTCTTTGTCCTGCCCGGTCCTGCCTTTTTGCACAATGGTCTCCCTGCAGCCCGGAGTACTCAGCCAGACCCTGCCCCATCTCTTCATGGCTGGGTCTTTCAAATCTTTTAGGTCTGAACTCGAATGTTGAAGGCCCAACTCTTCCCCTCCCACCCAGTCACTTTCTAACATATTACTGAACTTATTTTTTTACAGTCCCTATAACCACCTGAATGTGTCACCCTTATTGGTTCCCTTATTTAATTGTGGTCTCCTCAAGTTAAAATGGAAGCTCCATGAGAATAAGCACAATGCACCCCTGTATTGTGCATGGCCACAGCCCCTGGCCATAATAGGTACTCAATATTTGTTGAATGACTGATCAATATTTTTTGCTTTACAATGTATTTCCATATAATGAGCTTTTATAAACTCAGTTAAATGAGGGTATGGATTATGAAATTCATTTTCTAATTGAAGGAATGGAGGCTCAGAGAGGTGGAGGAATCTACCTGAGGTTGTAAAGCCAATCCCTAGTGGATGTGGGCCTGGAACTCAGGTGTCATAACATCCAGTTCACTGTGGTCGTTCTGCCTCCTTGATGCTATGCTTTAAGGTGAAGATGAGGATTTTCCCATTCATTTCTTTTCCTCTCTTGGCAAATATTCTCTCAGACCATCTTCCCCAGACCAAAGGAGAAATGGACGACTGGTTGGTTGGTCCTTTTCATAAGGTGTCTTAGTCATCTTTCTGTGCAGTCTTGGACAGAAGGGCCTTCAGTGAGTATACAGCCCCAAGACCAGCAGGGGCTGGAGGAGGAGGAAAATCTTGGACAGATGTCTAGTTGTTCATGGGATGAGTCAACCCACAAGGTCAAGGTTGCCTTAGATTCAGTGATCTTTGGGAAAGTGCTTGTCAGGGGATAATCAGTTCTTTCTGGCAAATTTCTGGATCACGGCATGATGTGTGGTGGGGTTGTCCTCATCTTAGCCCACTGGTGCAGAATCTGTCCGTTGATTGTCCAAACAGCCCATTCTCCAGTCCTTTTTTACTCACCAGCAGAGCTCATATCCACCTATACAGATGGAAACTTCCAGAGACTGCTTTCTAGGTGTGCCTTGCAGCTAGAAATGGGCTTTGGTTCTGAACTGGCCAATGATATCCTAAGAGAAGTCTCCTGGGTAGGGAACGGGAGCTTCTGGGAAAAAATTTAATCCAAGATAAAAGAGATATGAGGGAGAAGAAACTCTCTTCCCCCTTCCTGCTTGTGACCACTGCTGTGTGGTGATGCGATCCCTCGGAGCTGCTGTGGCTGTCTCACAACCACGAGAGGAACAGCACCATCATAGTGAGGACAGCAGGGTGAAAACATGGGGAGAGCCTGGACCTTGATGACCTCACTGAGTCACAGAACCAATGCTTGAAACTTCCTCTGTACTTCTTGGAAAATAGGAGAATAAATATACGTACTGTTTAAGGCATTTTTAGTTGGGTGTTCTCTACCAAACTTGAAACAGCCGAAAAGTATCCTAAAAGATATTTCCACTTTAGTCTCAGAAAGTCCTGCATACAAGTTGCTATATTATTAAAATGGAAACTGGGGGGCCGGCCCCGTGGCTTAGCGGTTAAGTGCGTGCGCTCCACTGCTGGCGGCCCGGGTTTGGATCCCGGGTGCGCACCGACGCACCGCTTGTCCGGCCATGCTGAGGCCGCGTCCCACATACAGCAACTAGGGGGATGTGCAACTGTGACATACAACTATCTACTGAGGCTTTGGGGAGAAAAAGGGAAAAAAAAAAAGAGGAGGATTGGCAATAGATGTTAGCTCGGGGCCGGTCTTCCTCAGCAAAAAGAGGAGGATTCGCGTGGATGTTATCTCAGGGCTGATCTTCTTCTTATAAAATGGAAACTGGGTTTTCCTAGACCTTACCCGATTGTGGAGAGGGAGAGGTCCTACTGATGGTAATAACTGTTACTTTTTTACCAGCTCTGGTCCCTACCAGCACGGAGCAGGACCTCCTGTAGTCACATCCCCCTTTCCTCCACCACAGTCTCACCCAGTTATTTCTCACAGTCTTCAGGGCTGTCTCAAGTGAGCTCAAGAGACAGTCCCATGTTTTTCTGCTTCATCTCCCTTTTTGTGTCTGCTTCTTGTGGAGCCTCTTGATGGTACATCTTCATACTGTCTCCCCTCCTTGTTAATGTGGGAAGGGCATTGAAGTGGGAATGAAGAGATTTGCTTCTTATCTAGACTCTGCCATTGACCCACAAAATGGCCTTGGACAAACTCCTTCCCCTGCTGGGCTCCAGTTGCCGTGTGGACCATGATGAGGTAGGTGGACAATACCATCTCTGAGGTGTGTCTCAGCAGTGCAGTGCTGGGATCCTAAGCTCCTGTCCTCAGAGCTTGGGTCTATAGCGTGTGCCAGCTGGGAGCACAGTCCCTGGGTCAACTCCTGGGGCCCACTCATGGGCTTATGGTTTGCCTTTCTGTGCCAGTCCAGTGGGCAGAGCCAGGGCTTGCCAGGAGCCTGCTGAAGGTGGACGTTGGCAAAGAGGAGCTTTGCTGACGCCTGGGGGTTTGAGAGGTGGTGGGAAGGGAAGTATGCGGGTGGGTGGCTCCTCCTCTGTGTTGAAATCAAGAACAAGGCCATCTATCTGAGCTAGGAATGCATATGCTAGGGATTTTACCTTGTCAAAGTTTTGTTCTAGTGAAGACGTGTAGATGGAGTAGGCATTTACTGGGGCTAGGGGGAGAGGACAGGGAAGGGAGCACACCAGGCAGAGGGAGTAGCATGTACAATGGCCCTGAGGTGGGGGAGAGTGTGATATTTGAGCACCTGGGAGAAGTGAGTGAGGGAGTCGCAGAGATGGGCTGGAGGAGGCGGGAGGCAGAATGTGCAAGGTACTGCTGACCATGGTGAGGATGCTGAACCCGACTGCAAGACCAGTGGGAAGGCTCTGAAAGGCTTGAGGGGGACATGACCCATAGTTTGGCGGCAGTGAGGAGAAAGCATAGAGCCTGAGTGGATGTATGGTTCTGGGTCAGAAGTTAACACAGTCACTTGGCCAGAGGTGATGGAACCTTGAGACTAGACTGGTGGGCCAGAGATGGAGAGAAGAGGATGGGTTTGAAATATACTTAGGAGGAAAAACCATTTGGCACTGATTTGGCTACAGAAGGTGAGGGAAAGGAGTTATCAGAAGTAACTCCCTAATTCTGGATTCTTCAGCTGTATGAAAGGTAGTGTCATTGGCAAGATGAGGAACTCTGGAGGAGGACAGGTCTACAGGGATGCTCAAGTTCATCTTGGATATAATGAGCTTGAAATCCATTTGAGACACCTGAGTGGGGTTCTGTTGGTGAGTTAAGTGGATCAATCCAGCCATGCAAGTTTTGCTGGCTCTGGCAAGGCCATTGCACCTGATTCTGAGAGCAATGAGAAGCCTTTGGAGGGTTTTAAGCAGAGGGGGGACCTGCTTTTGGCTTTGGTGTGAACAAAGATTGGAAGGAAGCCAGAGAGGAGGTGGGGGACCTCTTGGGAGGTGAAGGCACATTTGAGTCCATGGCAATCACAGCAGATGCTAATGAGACCACTGAGAAGAGGAGAAGTAAGAAGGGGCTCCAGGGTCCTCATTCTCGCATGGATGTGGGCAGCCTAACTCTCTCTGGACCTGGGTCTCCCCACTGAAACCAGCGCCTTGGTCTGCATAGTCAGGCTTCCTCAGGCTCAGGCACCCAACTTTGTGATGGCTGCATCTGCTGCTGTTCAGGCCTTTCTCAGAAACAGATCAGTGTTTCCAGTGCAAGGGAGGCTGGAGAAGGGTCTCTGCAGGGCCAGGGAGAGACCCCCAGGCTGTGGAGTGCCAGAAAGTAGCAGAGCCTCCTGCTCACCTTGTGCTCTGGAGGAGAGAGTTGGGATTTGCGAGGGAGAGGCAGGCAGCAGTACGCAGATGGCAGCTCTGTAATCGCATTTCTGTGCCTCACAGCTCCTGAAGCACTGCATCTGGGGGGCTGCTGGTCCCTGCCAACTCACTGCAGAGGAAAATTGGCTCCAAAAGTGGCCCAGGCTTCAAATCCTGTTCTAGGGAGACGAGGGCTGGGAAAGGGGTGGCTTGCCGATGGTTCTCTCCTGCACTGACATGGAGGAGCTGGAAAGCCCAGCCCTGCCCAGGATGCAGCCTGGGGTAGGGATGGGGGCGGGGGTGCACTGGGTCCCAGCATTGATGGTTTATGTCAATGTCTGCCAACTGTTACTTGTCTGAGACAAGATAAACATAGAAATTAAGTTAGCCTTTTGAAACATAGAAATTTGACAGTGCAATTTTATTTCTGTTGAATCTAATAATAACAAATGTGGTTTGTATTTTGTAGGTCTTTGTGTTTTTATTTCATTTTTCTAATAATTCATTTTTATTGTATACTACAAAAGTATCAGTCTGCAACAAAATGGAAATAAAAATGAACCAAGATATTTCAGCCCCCATAGTGGGAGAAGTGCTGGTCTAGGTTATCTTGGGCAATCACTTTTCTTCTCTAGGCCTCAGTTTCTCCATATGTAAATAAATGATGAGCATGTTTCGAGGTTTAGGGGCGCTTTCAGCTCTGAATTCTTTCATTCAAGAAATATTTATTGGGCCTCTACTTTGTGCCAGGCACTGTGCAAGACTCCCAGAATACACTGGTGAGGAGTACTGGAAGTGGCCTCGCACTCTTGCAGCTTACAGTCTGGTGGGGGGAGGCAGACAGGAGAAAACAGGCACAAATACGAGGGTACAGTTACAGACTGGTAAGTGCAAGGAAGGAAAGGATTGGACCAACAGAGGAACCTCTCCTACCTTGATGGTCCAGGCAAGATTTCCTGAAGAAGGGATGTTTGAGCTGGAGGCTGAGAGATTGTAGGAGATGATTAGGTGAGGAGAGGGGAAGAGGAAGATCTTCATGCCCCAACTCCTGTTTGCCCCTCAGGATCCACTTTCTCCTCTTCTCCATCCTGCTCTGCGCCCGGGAGGGATGACCTCCAGGGACTGCCTCGCCAGGCTCCTGCTTCCAGTTGAGTTTGGCCAATGGGAGGCACCCCCAAGAGATGAATGAGAGGGAGCAGAGTGAGGTTGTGGTATTTACTCCCCTGGCTCCCTCCCTGCCTGGGGTAGCATTCCTCTACTTATGGCCACAGCCTCTGTGGCAACCACAAGACAAATCTCTGCAGGAAGCATAATTAACCAAAGGCCCTGGTTGCTGTGCTCTGAAATCCATTCCCACATTGCACCAAGGCTGTGTTGCATGGACGACTATGTGCAGGAGGGATAAAAAGGCATTCCTGGGAGACATGAGACTCCTCTGATGGCCAATTTTGGCTCAAGGACTCCCTGACAATCTTGACAAAATTTCTTTAGTCTGCACAGCAGTTAAGGATGTGCCTTAATTCCCTCTATTCTTCATTTGGGGTCAGACTTACATCACGTTTGATGGTTCTCCCTGCCTTTCTGGTTTCCCTCCCCATTTCCTCTCATAAGCATTTTCCCTAATAAAATCCTTGAGTGTTTAATCTTATCTTGGCATCTGCTTCTTGGAGAACCTGCTTTTGTTGACAAGCCCTTCACCTGCAGCTATCAGCTTCACCTGTTCCCTCCACTTGCCTCTTCAGGCCTGACTGTGAATCCAGCTGTTGCTAGTCCCTGGGTGGTGTTTCCCTTAGCTGTGCTTGTGGCTTTTACAGAAGTCTCATCATTAAACCCAATTAAGTAAGTTACTGCTATAGACTGAATGTTTATGTCCCCCTAAAATTCATGTGTTGAAACCTAGTCCTCAATGTGATGATGTTTGGAGGTGGGGCCTTTGGGAGGCCTTTGGGTGGAGTCATCATGAATGACGTGAGTGCCCTTATAAAAGAGACCCTAGAGAGATGATCCCTTGCCCCTTTACCATGTGAAGTCACAGCAAAAAGACAATTGTCTCTGAACCATGAAGCAGGCCCTCACCAGACACAGAATCTGCCAGCACCTTGATCTTGGACTTTCTAGCCTCTAGAATTGTGAGAAACAAATTTCTGTTGTCTATAAGCCACCCAGTCCATGGTATTTTGTTATGGCAGCCTGAATGGACTAATTCAGTGACCTCTTTTGAACGTACCACTTGTTTTCTGCCAGGACTCTGACTGATACTACACTCCAGGACCAGAGAACAGCTTGTGCAATGGCCTGATGTGAGGGGAGGCTTGGTGTGTCTGTGGAAATGAGGATGGTTAGTGTGGCTGAAGTACAGAGAGCAAGGAGAGCAGGGGGAGAAAAATACAAGATGACTTGGGTCTATATCCAAAAAGCATTATGAAAAAATCTTTGAATAATTTTAAGCAAAGACGTAATAATATGATACTTGCATATTGAAAAGATGACCTGGCTGTATTGTAAAGAATAGATTTGCAAAGTGGATGTAGGGAGAGTAGTTGGAAGGCTATTGGGATGAGAGATGACAATGGCTTGGACTAGGAAGGTGGCAGTGGCAATGGAGTGTAGCAGGTGGAATTGGTATCACTTGAAGGTGGATTAGATACTGGGGTTCAGGAAGAAGGAGATGAAAAGAATGACTCAGACTTTGGCTTATATATTTGAAAGGAAGGACATAGGTGCCATTTATTGAGATACTGTACACTGGAAGAGGATCAGCTATTTGGGGTGATGTGGGGAGATCGTGAGTTTGATCTTGGACATGCTGAATTTGAGGTGCCATTGAGACTGCTAAGTGGGGAGACAAGTAAGCAGATGAACCCAGGTCTATGCAATCAACAAAGGAGAGGTCTAGGGTGGAGATAGACATTTTGGTGTTATTTGCACATATACTGGTATGAATGAGATTTCTTGGGGAGAGAGAAGAAAATTAGAAGGAAACAGGTTTTAGGAACTTCATGACCTTGGATTTTGCAATGGATTCTTAGACATCAAAAACATGAGCAAAAGAAGAAAAAAAATAGATAAATTGGACTTTATCAAAATTAAAAGCCTTTGTGCATCAAAAGACATTATCAACAAAGTGAAAATACAACTTACAGATTGGGAGAAAATGTTTGGTAATCCTATATCTGATAAGGGTTAAATATCTTTATATATAAAGAACTTCTACAACTTAACAATAAAAGATGAACAATTCAGTTAAAAACTGGGCAAAGGACTTAAATAGACATTTCTCCAAAGAAGATATACAAATGGATAATAAGCATATGAAAAGATGCTCAACGTCATTAGTCATTAGGTAAATGCAAATCAAAACCACAATGAGATACCACTTCTTTGACTCGGCAACCAGCTCTGCCTGGCCCAGGGCCAGGGCACTGCAAAGAAGTAGGCGAGTCTGCTCTCCATGGTGCTGACCCACATTGGCTGAAGCATGCTTGTGTTTCTGGCATACTGGAAAGCATGTGATCCCTACACTCCTCTTTGCCTTTCGCTGCCTTAGGCAGGTCTCCGAATTCCTGTTGGCCTCAGGGTCTAACAGGATGTTTTCTATATTGAACATCTCTTGTTTTTGCCTGCCAAGCATCCAGTCCTTTTCTGATAATCATATCTTGATTTTTATTTCGGGAACCACTTTTTTCCCACCCTTGGTCCATGTAGTTGGGGCAAATATGTGTTCCATGATGGCAATTGGATAAGAAATAAAATGTGATTTGTTGAGTCAGTAAGAGTCAACCTGGGATGTTTGTGGAAACTATTGGGAAAGAGGAGCTCTTTTTTCTTTGTGATTATTGTATTAGGAGAACTTCCTGGGGCCTTCCCATGGAGAGGATAGAGAAGGTGACATAAGAGGAAAGCTGAACTGAGATAGAGAAAAATAGAGAAGGAGATGGAGAAAGTACTTGTGACATCATTTGATGTCACACTCTGATCTTTACAATTATGTGAGATAATTGATACCGTTCTTTTGACTAAATCATTTTGAGTTGGATTTTTGTCACTTTAAACAAAGAGAATTCTAACTAATAATGCCAGTAAGAGCCCTTCTAGCTCTGTTGTTTTAGGAATTTACATGTCCATCACACCAGAAATGTAATACGTAATGTCAGCTACAGTGGATAGGAAGCAGCTCCTTCTCTAATGCCTTCTTCTCAAAAACGGAAGATGGGATTTTTAAAGATGGGATATACATTTGATATACCATATAAGTATCCCACTATTAAGTGTACAATTCAACGATTTTTATTAAATTTACAGAGTTGTAAAATCCACTTTTAGAACATTTCCATCACACGAAAAAGATTTGTCATGTTCATCTGCAATCAATCCCTGTTCCTACCCTCAGTCTGAGGCAGTCATTAATCTGCTATTTGTCTATAGATTTTCTTTTTCTGGGCATTTAATATAAATAGAATCATACAACATGTGGCTTTTTGTACTTGGCTTCTTTTCACTTAACAAAATGTTTTTGAGGTCATCCATGTTGGAGCATGTAACAGTACTTCACTCCTTTTTGTTGCTGAGTACTCCACCGCATGGGTATACCACATTTTACTTATCCATTCACCAGTAGATGGACACGTGGATTATTTCCATTTTTCAGCTATTATGAATAAAGCTTCTATGAACATTTGGATACAGGTCTTTGTGTGACCATTTGTTTTCATTTCTCTTGGGTAAATACCTGGAAGTAGAATTTCTGGATTGTATGGTAAGTTTTATGTTTAACTTTTTAGGAAACTGCTAACCTATTTTCCACAGAGGCTGTACCAGCAGGACATGAGGATTCTTTTTTCTCCACATCCTCATCAACACTTGCTATGATCTGTCTTTTTGATGTGAAGTGGTATCTCATTGTGGTGTTAATTTACATTTTTCTAATGACTAAAGATATTGAACATCTTGTCATGTGCTTATTAGCCATCACATATTTCCTTTGGTGAAATACATATTCCAATCTTTTGTCCATTTAAAAAATTGTATTTTTTTGTCTTCTTATTGAGTTGCAAGTATTCTTTGTATATTCTGGATTTAAGTCTTTTGTCAGATATATGATTTGTAAATAATTGGGAGATGGGATTTTAAACCTAGAAGCTAATGGTTCCTACCTATTTCTTCACGCCCAGTGTGGGCCTTGGCATCCTGGAAACGGTTAAAATCTGCCTTCAAACCCTTTTACCTCACGGGCTTATGTCCTACTTCTGAGCTGTGTGCTCCTCTCCCCCAGAACTAGGCCCTTACTTTACTTAGTTTACTTAGCTGTAAGCAACAGAAACCAACTCTGGCTAAACTAAGTGAAAGGAGGATTCGGCCCCGTGGCGTAGTGGTTAAATGCGCGTGCTCTGCTGCTGGCGGCCCCGGTTTGGATCCCGGGCATGCAATGACGCGCCACTTGTTAGGCCATGCTGTGGTGGTGTCCCACATAAAGTGGAGGAAGATGGGCATGGATGTTAGCTCAGGGCCAGTCTTCCTTGGCAAAAAGAGGAGGATTGACATGGATGTTAGCTCAGGGCTGATCTCCCTCACTAAATAAATAAATAAATAAATAAATAAATAAATAAATAAATAAATAAATAAAGTAAGTGAAAGGAAATTTGTTGGAAGGACTCCTGGAGCTGATGGCCAAATCATGCTTAGGCCACATGCCCACTCCCTGGCTGTACCAGGTGGAAAGGGGCAGGCCTGGTCACTTTGCCCTCGTCAGTGAGGGGTCGGACCCTTGATTTACTCTCCTACCAAGACTCCACACTGTGGAGGAGAGATCATTCCCCACAGGGAAATCAGGACGCTGTTAAAATGGGGCAAGTAGATGCTAGGCAGCCGAAAAATAAGTGTCCACACTATAGAATCTTCATTAGGGAAGAGTTGGAACTTCCTAGCAATGACTCCAACTTGGCCATGTCTTGTAAAGAGCTGGCTGTCTGTAGGATTAAGATGAGGCAGCATTATCTGGGACACATTTCTCTGGTGCTTGAGATTCTCAAAATAATAAATATTTGTGGAATTCGAAGAAAAGTCAGTAAATAGAACCAATGAGCAGAGATTAGGAGGGAGAACATTTCCACTCAATGTAAGGATGGGATTTCTGATGGGCAGGGTTTTCCAATGATGGAATAGGCTTCCCTAGAGGCAGTGAGCTCCCTAACACCAGAGGTGCGTGCAAGCTGAGGCTGGATGGCGTGTTGCAGGAAGAATAGGGGTGTATCTTCCTGTGGCTAACTGTATGTTTCAGCTTGATATTTGGGCCCAGATATTTGGTTAAACATTATTCTGGGTGTGTCTGTGAAGGTGTTTCTGGATGAGATGAACATTTGAATTGGTAGACTGAGTACAGCAAATTGCCTTCCCCAATGTGAAAGTGGGCCTCATCCCATCTGTTGGAGGCCTGAACAGAGCAAAAATTCTGAGTAAGGGAGAATTCTCTCTCTCTGCCTGACGTCTTTGGGCTGGGCCATTGGTCTTCTCCTGCCTTCAGACCTGGACTCATACTTCAACAAGGTGTTGCTTGGCTCTGAGTCAGGGCAACAGATAGAGACGTTTGTGTTTCTGTGTTCTGTTCTTTGTGGGGTGTGAAAACGAACTTGTTGGGTGAGGAAGGGAGGAGGGTGGGGCTGGAGCACAGGCTCAGTCCTTCCATGTGGTGGCCGCTGCTGGCTTTTTCTCAGTCCCCTCCTTTGTCTCTGGTCTAGCTTCACTCTTAAGTGACACGCCTCCCCCATGCACAAGTTGCCTTGTCCCCAGCTTGAGAGGACATGCTGCATTCCAAGTTGAGCCCAATCTCTCTCCTTCACTGCAAAAGTCCATCCCGGTTGTCCCTATACCTATTGCGATGGTCCTCCACTTGAGTAAAGTCTTCTTTACCATGCTTTAAATGTCATTTGAATACTTTTTTCTTTAACAGTTAGAACAAATGGTTTTTTCTCTGACAACTGCCACCTTCCTTGGTCACACAAGATGCTTTTCTCCCTTTTCTCTGTCATACAATCCCCACCTCAGCAAAACAAATTCCTCTCGTGGGCTCATACACAAAGGGAAATGGGGGAATTTCTCTCATATGTCCTTGGTGGGAGTGTGAATTGGTAAAACACCTTTGTGGATATTTTGCAATATCTATTTAAATTTAACATGCACTTACCTTTTGGCCCAGCAATTCCACTTCTAAGAATTTTCCTCCATATATATTTATATACATATGAAATGAAAATTGCACAAGATTATTCAAAAGATTAGAAACAACCCAAATATTCAGTATCATATAAGTGTATGAACAAATTATGGTACTTCCATGTAATGAAATAATATATGGCCATAGAAAGAATAAGGAAGCTCTTTATGAACTAGTATGGAATGAGTATTCTTGGCTGAAAGTTTTTGTCTTTTAGAATTATGAATATATCATTCCACTCTCTCCTAGCCTGTAAGTTTTCGGCTGAGAAATCCACTGAAAGCCTGACAGAGGTTCCTTTGTAGATTATTCTCTTCTGCCTTGCTGCCCTTAATATTTTTTCTTTGTCACTGACTTTTGCCAGTTTTACTAATATACGCCTTGTAGAAGGTATTTTTGCATTGATGTAATTAGGAGTTCTGTTGGCTTCATTTACTTGTAATTCCAGTTCCTTCCCCAGGTTTGGGAAGTTCTCAGCTACTATTTCTTTGAACAAGATCTCTGCTCCTTTTTCCCTCTCTTCTCCTCTGGAATACCTATAATCCTTATGTTGCATTTGCTAATTGAGTCCGTTATTTCTTGGAGAATTTCTTCATTTTTTTTTAGTCTTAGTTCTCTCTCCTCCTCCACCTGAAGCATTTCTATATTTCTGTCCTCTAAATTACTAATTCTGTCCTCTATAATGTCAGCTCTGTTTTTTAAGGTTTTTAGATCACTTTTTATCTCATTCCTTGTGTTCTTCATCTCCAGTATTTCTGTTTTTTTTTTTTTTTTTTTTAGAGTTTCAACCTCTTTTGTGAAGAATTCCTTTTGTTCATTAATTTTATTCCTGAGATCATTGAACTGTATTTCTGAATTTTCTTGTAACTCATTGAATTTCTTAATGATAACTATTTTGAATTCTCTGTCATTTAGATTATAAATTTTTGTGACTTCAGGATTGGTTTCTGTTTTGTCATTTTCCTTCTGATCTGGAGTGTTAATGTATTTCTTCATGGTGTTTGATGAAGTGGACCTTCACCAGCACATAATGGTAGTATCTGGTCACAGATTCCACCTGTCACCACTGGGTGGTGGGGGAGGAGCTGTGTTTTCTGAACACACTGTGTCCACTGGAAGTTGTGCCAATAGAATTCATCTGTGTTTGCCTGCTGGCCACCGCTGCTTGGCAGGTCCCACATGCAGGTGCAGGTGCTCTGGTGTGGATCTGCTGCCCTGGCCAACTGGCTGGGCTGGTACTCCAGGCAGGGGGGGAGGGGAGGAGCACTTTCTTCGCATGCCCGAGCCCACTCTTCACTCACTGGCAGCCCGCCTGGGCTGCTGGGCTTGGTGGGGGTGACCACACAGCGGCTGAGCCACCTCGGTGGGGAGCGTTCCTGTAGGCTGGGATGCAACTCTGAAAGCAAAAGTGTTCCCATGGAGGCCTGCTTGTTCCCCTGTCACCTCTTAGAGTCATGTGCCAGCCACTGCATGAGGTCCTGTGCCCTAGATTGCTGCCACTGGGGAGAGGGAAGAGATCCACTTACCTCCTTCCACTGCTTCCTGGGGATCCAGTACCCCCACCTTCAGATGTATGGCTGTGTGGATCTCTCAGACATCCTATTGTGCTGTGTGGGTGTCCTCTGTTGGTTAATGAATATCTTTTTGGTTGTATCTTAGGGGGAGAGACTAAGGGAGCAGCTCACTCTGCCATGATGCTGACGTCACTCTCTGGACATAATTTTTTTTTTTTTGAGGAAGATTAGCCCTGAGCTAACATCTGTTGCCAATCCTTCTCTTTTTCACTGAGGAAGATTGGCCCTGGGCTAACATCCATGCCCATCTTCCTCTACTTTATATGGACGCCGCCACAGCCTGGCCTGATAAGCAGTGCATAGGTCCATGCCCAGTATCTGAACCCGCGAACCCCAGGCTGCTGAAGCAGAGCATGCGAACTTCACCGCTGTGCCACCGGGCTGGCCCCTGGAAATAATTTTTTTAATGCCTATTCTTAAACCATCTAGAGAGGCATTCTGAATGGCCTTTACCCATCACAGTGAAATGAGTGCTGAGTGCCTGATCGAGGATGCAGAAGAAAAGCAGCGTAATTCAGCATAGAAGTCGGAGCGGCTGTAGTGGCGATGGGAAGATTGCAATTTAATGGGGCTCAATATTTGATTACAATAGACCCTTCAGTTGCTGTAGAAGCAAAATTACCTTTCTGAAAAAGACACTGATGGGGCCAGGCAGGCACACATCTTAAAAAAAAGAGACTAAATTAAAATTACGCACAGAATGCATATATATACCCATAGAAAATGGACAGTATGTGTGTGAGTTCTTTTAATTTTTTTAAATAAAAGTAACTTTGACAACTTACTCTTTAACTTGCTATTTGAGCAATATATCTTAAAGATGGTCCATCTTAGTATCTAGAATTCTACCTCATTCTTTTTAACTGCTACCAAGTCACTTCATTGTCAAGGCTTTGTAATAAATCAATAATCTACTGCCATACCACCCTGAATGCACCTGATCTCATCTGAAATAGATCAATAAAACATTTCCCACTTTCCTGTAGTTGTTCTGTTTTCTTTCATGGTTTTCCAAACCAGAAAACCACATGGAATCACATTAAAGGGTTTAACAGGTTAAAAAAAGGAATCATTTGTTCAAGGTGAATGTCGTTATTACATGCATTATTCGGAATCAAAATTTCATCTGACTTTTATGTGTGTGTCTTAAAAACACCAAAAAGAAAAAGTGGAGAGTGTTTTCATCATCCCCAAAGGGCAATGTCTCCCTCAGTAGGGCGCACTTTAGCTTCCCCTAGTTCTGTAAGGTTGTGCCTGTGGAGACCTGGCTCATTGGCCCCACATTCCCAGTGGATGATGTAACTTCCCTCCAGATTGGCAGATGCTTGCCAGCCTACCCTTTATCTGGCCCTGGCTCAGATTCTTCAGATAAAATGACAGGAGGGACCACAAGACAAGGTCACTCACTGACTGGACAATGTAGTGGCCAAAACTGCAACCTTTCCCTAAATCTGGAAACAAGGCCCATAAGTCCAGACTACAGGATCTGGAATGACCCAATGTGGGAGGAGGAGATGACCACCTATTCTCCTTAGTATGTATGAACCAAGTTACTGAGACTCTGTAAGTAGCCTCTGAGTCAATCTCTTGCTATTTGGTGGGAAGCAACAGAAACAGAAACAGAATGGCCAACTAAAGCAAAACTCAGCAACAACAGAAATAAACCTTGGAAGAATCTCGGGTAGCTTATAGAATGGAAGAAAATGAAAGGGCAAAGCTTTAGGAAGGACAGGTCTCAGGGAAGGTCTGGGGTTCAAGGGAGCAGTCTCTTTAAGGTGCCTCCTCCAGGATGATCCACTTCCCCAATTTTCCATCCTCACCTCATCTGCCCTTGAAGCACTTGGGGACTGGTTCAGGGGGCAATGGAAGGCCTGGTGCTGAGTTGTGGAGTGCCAGGGCTGGGAACCTCACAGCAGTGAGGGATCCTGGGGGCTAGAGGAGCCAGAGTGGGCTTCCTGGAGGAGATGGGGCTAGGTCTGGAAGGATGGGTGAGGCAAGGACAGGCGGGAGAGGTAGAGAGGCCAGCAGTCTGGCTATGACAGCAACTCACGTACCAGGTCAGTCTGGTCAGACTCATCTCCATCCTTATTATCACGTGAACTTGGCTATGTCAGAGGTCAACCTGTGTTCCCTGAACTCAGGGTCATCATTCTCGGCAATGGCTACTCCAGGACACCAGCACCACAGTTTTGAGGCAAAGGCCCTGTGGCTGGAATCTTCTTTCAAATTGGGGCTTGACTAATTTTTTGAAAGCTAGTCCTGTGCCTGGGGCTTGAAATCATGGTAAAAATGACAATTGTGGGTAATTATTGAATACTTGCTATGTGCCAGGCCCCTGTGAGTTAGGTATGCGCCCCACGTCCCTCAGTGAGTGGGTGGTTGTGTAAGGAATAAAGCACAGCAACAGCAACAGCAAAAACTGGCGCTTACACACTGCTTACTACCTGCCAGGCTCTTTTCTAAGGAGCTGTGCGTGTTAACGCACGTCTGTCTCCCGATAGTCCCACAAGGCAGTTGCTCTTATTATCCCCACATTACACGTGAAGAGGCAGGAACACAAAGTGGTCAAGCGCTTTGCCCAAGGGCACATAACTAGTAAGTGGCAGACATGGGATTTGAATCCAGGCACAATGAACCCAATGAGAATTGAAGGAAGCTCTGCCTCTGCCTTAGACTGTTTGTGCTGCTATAACAGAATGCTGTAGATGGGGTGGCTTGTAGACAACAGAAATTCATCTTTCACAGTCTGGAGGCTGGGAATCCACGATCAAGGCACTGGCAGATTCAGGGTCTGGTGAGGACCCACCAACAGTCTTGGTTCATGGACGGCGGTCTTCTTGCTGTGGCCTCACCTGACAAAAGGGGTGAGGGGGCTCTCTGGGGTCTTTTTAAAAAGGGCACTAATCCCACTCATGAGAGTTCCACTTTCATGACCTAATCACCTCCCAAAGGCCCCAACTCTTAATACCATCACATTGTGAATTAGGTTTCAACATTTGAATTTTGGGGGAGGAACAACCATTCAGTCCACAGCAGCTTCTCTCAGCCCACCTTGCAGTCCAACATGCAGCAGCAATGGCCCTGGTGGCCCTGATGTCATCGTTAAGTCCAGGTGGGGCTATTTGGGCCTGGCCAGGGGCCCGTACTCACTGAACCCGAAGTTTTCTTTTCCTTCGACAACTCCTACTCCCAGGAATGCTGCCTGCTGAGCGGCTGGAGCCTCCCATCTGCCATAAAGAGGGCTCTTTGCTAGTCTGATTACCCACAGCCCTTCTTGGAAGTGTTTTCCAATGAGAAGGTGGAAGGTGCAACTCTTGGGAGGGGAGGACGTTTTCTCCACAGCCACCTGATGGCTGCACCTGTGGCCACTCCAGGCCGTGGGCCTCCCTTGTCTGGGCTGATAGGAGAGTCAAGGGTAGGAGAGCACAAGCAGAGATTCTTAACCTCTTCTGTGCTGTGGTCCCATGGGTGAAGACTGTTGCATAAGTAAAACACACAGGATTACAAAGGCAATCACCTATAATTAAATGCAGTTATCAAATTGTCTAAAAAAGTTGTGACATAGTAATATATGTGCTATTTTCTTAACTCATCAAATAAGATCTAGAGGTAAGATTAATGGCTGCAAAAAGTCCAGAGAAGGCAAGGAAATCTCCCTGGAGGATGTGGGCTTGCCCTGTGCCTTAAAGGATGGGCAAGAGTTGCAAAGACAAGGAGAATGGCTCATAAATACTGAGTGGAAGAGACAGGGCCAGTGTCAGAGAGGAGGTGACTGAGCCCAGCAGAACGGGACACAGAGCCTGGGGAGTGTGAGTCACTTTAACTGGGGCCAGAAGTCAATTCTAATATTTTATTTACTTTCTTTATTTTACTATGGATGTCCCTCAGTTACAAGTACCTAAAGTAATGAAGAGGTACTCAATTAAAAATGCACCTGTCTCCAAGGATGTGGAGAAACAGGAACCCTCATACACAGCTGGTGGGAATGCAAATTGGTGCAGCCTCTATGGAAAACGGTATGGAGATTCCTCAAAGAATTAAAAATAGAGATGCCCTATGATCCAGCCATCCCACTACTGGGAATCTATCCAACGCACCTGAAATCAACAATCCAAAGAGGCTTATGCACCCCTATGTTCATTGCAGCATTATTCACCATAGCCAAGAAGTGGAAGCAACCTAAGTGTCCCTCTACTGATGATTGGATTAAGAAAATGTGGTATATATATACAATGGAATACTACTCAGCCATAAAAAAAGACAAAATCGTCCCATTTGCAACAACATGGATGGGCCTGGAGCGTATTATGTTAAGTGAAATAAGCCAGAAAGAGAAAGACAAACACTGTATGATCTCACTCATATGTGGAATATAAACCAACACATGGACAGAGAAAACTGGACTGTGGTTACCAGGGGCAGTGGGGGTGGGGGGTGGGCACAAGGGGTGAAGGGAGTCATATATATGGTGATGGACAAACAAAAATGTACAATCCAAAATCTCACAATGTTAGAAACCATTAAAATATCAATAAAAATCAAAAAAAAAAAAAATGCACCTGTCTCCAAATCAGATGCTTCATGAGAGTCTGCCCTGCTTTGGACTCATCAGATTGCCTACAACACATATGTGGCTGCTCTGTCCATGTTAGGGTTGGGGTATACATAAATATCTCAAATATATATGTGTCAAATATATATGTATATGTGTCAAGTATATATATGTCAAACACATATGTAAATATGTATGTGTCAAATATATATATGTCAAATTTACATAAAGATCTGAGAGCTGGAGAGCTGATGGTCTAAATTCCAGTTCAGGTCTGAAGGCCTGAGAACCAGGAGTGCGGAAGGCAGGAGAAGATGGATGTTCCAGCTCAGAAGTCAGGCAGAGAGTGTTGTCACATTCTCTTCCCTTCCTCCACCTCCCTTCCTCCAAATCCTCCCTTCCTCCACCTTTTTGTCTATTCAGGCCCTCAGTGGGTTGGATGCTGATGCCCACACTGGGGAAGGCAATCCTTTTTACTCAATCTAGTGATTCAAATGCTAATTCTGGAAACATCCTCATAGACACACCCAGAAATAATGTGTAACCAGATATCCGAGCACACAAAACTGACATACAAAATTAACCATCGCAAGTCCACAATTTGTCAACATGGCACCCATACATATCTCCTTAAGCCATACTTAATCTCCAAATAAGGACTATAAGAAGGTCATAATTTCCCCTAACGTGATACAACTATCCTGTGTGCAACCAAAAACACGCTAACCCCTTTCCCAGAAGAGGAGATAAAGTTCTTGAGTGATGTTTACTCCTCTTGATATCTCATAACTTAAATACAATGATGTAAAATTAACAATACTTAAATATTATGATGTAAGGTCAATGTATCTTATGTTACATGCTAGGGACTAGGAGAAGAAAGAAAACTATGTATATATATGTATACACACACCCACACAAATGTATTCATAACAAAATAAGGAGGAAATACTCTTGACAATCACAGTCTTTGTTTCTGTAATTGGTCACATGGTCGTAGCTGGTATTTACAGCCACCTCCTTTCACTCTTCATTCCATATTCCCTTTGCTCTAAGCAAGCACCTCAGCTGGATGTAAGTAGTTCTTCACCTGGTGGGGTGACCCAGACCTTCATTCCTGAAGGATCTGGGTCATTAGTAGTCCTGCCTGGATCGAGTTTTAGTTTTCCATTGACTTTAATCGCAGGGCATGGTAATACACATTTCCTCTGCTATCCGAAAGTAGAGCCTTCCTAAGCTGAAATGGAGGAAAGTGAAGAAGCAGTTACCTTAGGACACATCTTGCTAACAGATGTACAAAATAAGTCAAGATATAGCCCAGATGCTCACAAACACAGTTCAAACCTATGGCGGCTTGAGGCTGCGACGCTGAGTGTAGTTCCCGGGGAAGGAGCTTGGCGGCACCACTCCTGCTGCTCGGGGCACACGCTGCCTCTATAACGGCTGGCTGCAAAACAAACGCTGAAGCCTAGGTTGCTTTTTTGCCATTATTTGTAAAAGGGCAAATCCTCTTCAGATTTTTTCAGTCAGTGAAAACAGGTACTACTAATGTAGGTCTTTCATAAAAGCGAAGTGGCGTAAAGCAAACTTTGGAAAAGCAGGGGATCTGTGTGCTAAGAGACACCCTAAAGGACCTCCTGTACTCCAGGCACACTCTTCCTTATCTCCGTGGTGGAGGAGTAGTCAAGTTTAATCTTGGTGATCAGGATCAATCACCCCAGCCAGCACAGTCAATCCCTTCTTTGCCTGTTGATTCAGAGGTTTGAGGAACCTAAAGTGACAAGAGGGCAGTCTTAACTTCCAGTTCAATGGAATCATTGTTGTGTCTCCTGGTGGAAGCATTTCTCCCTTTGGAACTAAGACTTTTAGGCCCTCAGAGCACAATGTCATGGGAACAGGAAGCACAATTTTTGCTAATGGGTCACTAAGGGTAATAGTGGTGGGGCCAGCCCGGTGGCGTAGTGGTTAAGTGCATGCGCTCCGCTGAGGCGGCCTGGGGTTCGCAGGTTTGGATGCTGGGGGTACACCAACACACCGCTTGTCAAGCTATGCTGTGGCAGTGTCCCATATAAAGTAGAGGAAGATGGGCACAGATGTTAGCTCAGGGCCAATCTTCCTCAGCAAAAAGAGGAGGATTGGCAACAGATGTTAGCTTAGGGCTAATCTTCCTCACAAAAAAAAAAGGGGGGGGGTAATAGTGGTGCCACAGTCATTTCTGCCCCTTGATTCCTGAACCTGTGAATCCTGGCTGTGGGAGAAACAGTGCCATATGTTGGATGCCAATTCAGAGCATATACAGCCTCTGGAAAACTTTGTCCCAGCCCTGCAATGTATTGCCAAGTATCTGGTACTGTCACTGAGTCTTCAAAGGCCATACTGCTATGAAACTAGCTGCTTCAGGATGGTGGGGAACATGGTAAGAATCCTATGAGCATGGGTCATTTCCACACTTCTTTTGCCATGAAGTGAGTTCCTGGATCAGAAGCAATACTGTGTGGAATACAGTGGTGGAGAAGGCTTTCTGTAAGTCCATGGATAGTAGTTTCGGCACACGCATTGCGTGGAGGGGAGGCAAATCTGTACCCAGACTGTCCGTTCCAGTAAGAACTAAACGCTGCCGCTTTAATGATGTAAGTCATCCATGGCAATCAATCTGCCACCAAGTAGCTGGCTGATCACCCTGGGGAACAGTGCCTTATCTGGGACTCAGTGTTGGTCTCTGCTGCTGGCAGGTTGGGCACTAAGCTGTGGCTGGTGCCAGGTCGGCCTTGGTGAGTGGATGAGCCCATGCATATCCTCTATCCCTGCCACCATGGCCACTTTGTTCAGGAGCCCATTGGGCAATGACAGATGTGGTTGGGGAAAGTGGCTGACTTGGACCCACAGAATGGGTCCCGCTATCCACTTGATTATTAAAATCTCTGCTGAGGTCACCCTTTGGTGAACATTCACATGAGACACAAATATCTTCACATTTTTTGCCCATTCAGAGAGGTCTATCCACGTATATCTTCCCCAAATTTCCTTGTCACCAATTTTCCAATCACTTTCCTTCCAGCCCCTGACTATCTAGCCAAACCATTGGCCACAGCCCATGAATCAGTATATAATCGCAAAGTGAACAACCAGGTGTACTGCTTGAAGTGCTGCCCACTGGGAAGATTTCCATTCACCGCTGTCCTTCAGGGGTGTCCAGAGAGGGGCCAAGTGCTGCAGCTGTCCACTCTCAAGTGGTGCCTGCATGTCATGCAGAACCATCTGTAAACCACTGAGTTTTTTTAAATTTTGGCCATTCTGGTAGGTACGGAGTGCTGTCTCATTGTGGCTTAAGTTTGCATTTCCCTGATGATTAAGTACACTGAACATTATATCATGTACTTATTGATTATTTGTATATCTTCTTTTGTGAGGTACCTGTTCTAGTCTTTTCCCAATTTCTGGTATTTTTTAATAGCTTCATTGAGATATAATTCACGTGTCATACAATTCATCCATTTAAAGTGTACAATGCTAGTGGCTTCTAGTATATTAACAGAGTTAATCCATCATCACAATCAATTTTAGAAAATTTTCATTACCTCAAAAAGAAGCTCTGCATCTGTTAGCCATTACCTCCCTTATCCCACTCCACTCCTCATCTTCTCCAGCCCTAGGAAACCAGTGGTCTACACTCTGCCTCTATAGATATGTCTATTCTGGATATTTCATATAAAACTAATCATACTGTATGTGGTGCTTTGTGACTGGCTTTTTTTACTTAGCATAATGTTTTCAAGGTTTATCCATGTTGTAGTATGTATGAGAACTTCAGTGCTTTTTATGGCTGAATAATATTCCATCATATGGATATACCACATTTTGTTTATCCATCCATCAATTGACAAACATTGGAGTTGTTTCCACTTTTTGGCTATTGTGAATAATGCTGCATTATTCACAATGCTGTATGAGCATTCACATACAAGTTTTTGTGTAGACGTATATTTCCAATTCTCTTGGGTATATACCTAAGAGTGGAATTGCTGGATCATATTGTAACTCTATGTTTAACCATTAGCAGACTGTTTCAAAGCGACTGCACTGTTTTACATTCCTACCAGTGGTGTATGAGGGTTCTATTTTCTTCCAATTCTTGCCAACCCTTGTTATTGTCCACTTTTGTGTGTGTGTGGGGAAGATTCACCCTAACCTAACATCTGTTGCCAATCTTCCTCTTTTTTTTTCTCCCCAAAGCCCTAGTGCATGGTTGTGTATCCTAGTTGTAAGTTGTTCTAGTTCTTCTATGTGAGCTGCCACCACAGCATGGCAACTGACAGACAGGTGGTGTGGTTCCGCGACCGGGAAGTGAACCCATGCCACTGACACGGTGAGAGCACCAAACTTTAACCACTAGACCATCAGGGCTGGCTTCCATCTTTTTGATTATAGCCATTCTGGTGGATATAAAGTGGTATCTCATTGTGGTTTTGATGTGCATTTCCCAGAAGGCTAATGCTGTTGAGGATCTTTTGGTGTACTTTTCGGCTATTTGTATATCTTCCTTGAAGAAATGTCTGTTCATGTCTCTTGCCCATTTTCTAATTGGTTATTTTGTGTTTTTTTTTACTGTGGAGTTTTAAGAATTCTTCATATAGTCTAGTTACTAGTCCTTTGAGGAATCTCCTCTCTGGCTAGTCTGAATTCAGATGTCTCCCTGGCCTGTGTGAGTTTTGGTTCTCATTTAACTTATAGCTTCTTGGCCCAGC
The DNA here is from genome assembly GCF_020826845.1 of Diceros bicornis minor. Classification (NCBI taxonomy): domain Eukaryota; kingdom Metazoa; phylum Chordata; class Mammalia; order Perissodactyla; family Rhinocerotidae; genus Diceros; species Diceros bicornis. The sequence continues at coordinate 570,487 of NC_080771.1, read as the reverse complement.
CTCATGGAGTTCCACCCTATGTACGCGTGGCTCACTATTCAAGAACAGACAGGAGGGGAACCCTCTGCAGATTTCTGGATCTCTTTTTGTGATCAGGTCTTTCTCCCGTCCTCCTTCCTGAAAATCCCAGCCACCTCTGTCTCTCCAAACTCTGATCTCTGTTTCTGTAATTCAGTGGGATGCCATGCTCTGCTCCAATCCCTCCCTACACCACAGTCTAGGAGCTGCCTCCAGGCAGAAAGCCGGGGTGATTACAGGGCTCTTGTCATCTGTTTCCCTTCTCTCAGGGATCACAGTCCTGCTATGTCTGTGGCTTGAAAACTGTTGTTTCACATATTTTGTCCAGTTTTCTAGTTGTTTATGGTGAGAAGTCAATTCAGTCCTACTTGCTCATCATAGCTGGAAGCAGAAGGACTGACTTGTGTTCTTACCGTCAGTTAATATAAGCATAAACACGGGGCTGTGCAGGTCTAGGGGTGTCCAAGGGCTGGAGCGAGAGGGCACATGAATGGCACTAGCTCTTTTCCTCTCTTCTGAACCTTCTTAAGAATTTTCAGTTCTGTCCTGGACCGGTTCCCTGGACTACATGTGTCCAGGCATACGGAGAGTTAAATGCCTGGCCTGCTCCCTGCAGGGTTTTGAAGATTAGTGCATGAGCATCACTTTTACTTGATATGTGTAGACAAAATAAGTAAAAAAAATTAAAAATATATGTGTAAATATATTTATATTTATCTATACGTATCAATTAACATATATTTGGACCATCCGGCTAAAGTCAAAATTAAAAGAGCCCTGAACCAGAAGCGCAGCAGACTTGGTTAGAGTCCAGGCTCCCCGTTTACGGATCTGTCTAACTTTGGGTGACTCATGAGAATGCACTGAACAAATTTCCTCTAGGAAAACATTGCATAGCAAAGTTGAGAAAGGGGAAAGACATGAGGCGAGGGCTGGGGATCAAATGAAATGCTTTTGTAAACTGGAGAGCAGTGGGCAAACGTGTGGTGTTCCTGTTAGCTTCACATAATCTATGTGGGCAGGAGGCAGATGTAGCCAAATGCCAAAGTCTCTCTGCAATGCATGCTCCACGCAGCAGCCAGAAAGCTCTGGCAAGAGCATCAGGTAAGTCACCTCTTCTTCCTTGAAGCTCATCAATGGCATGTCATTATGTGTTGAATAAAACTTGGACTTTTTATGAAGGATCGTTACTCCAGCAGCCTTATCTCCAGCCTCTTCCTCCCTCACACTCTGTGCTGAAGCCTCAAGCACTCTTTCTTCTTCTGGAACACACCACCCGGTCCCCCTCCTCAGGGCCTCTAGAGCTGGAGCTCCCCTCTTCTTGAATCACCCCCTTCCCTTCCTAGGTTTCCCTCTTCTTTCTGAATCCCCTGCCATCTCCCACCATGGCTGCTTCTGTCTTATGCTGAAGCTTTTAGCCCAACATCCTCTCCCCAGAGAGGTCTTCCCACAGCCTCCAACGCAAAGAGCGCTGTGCCTGGGATTCTCTCTCCTTGATGGTAGTTGTTCCAGGTTCTGACTCTACATTCACTGCATGTTCTTGTGTGTTTAATATGTCTGTACCCTCTCTGGACTGTGAGCTTCACAAGGCAAGAGCTCGCTTTATTTGTTCCCTTCTCATTCCCAGAGCCTCACACAGGGCCTGGAGGAAACTTACTGGAAGGACTCCTCAATGCTTTACCAAGTGCTAAAGATTTATTTTCTTTTGAAAGTTTAAGCTGCCCTCTAGTGGAGAATACAAGCCAAAATTCAGACCTGGCTGTCATTTTTTGTTTTTGTTTTTGTCAATGAGAGCCTCAGACTCTCAAATCAGAGTGGCAGGGACCTAGCATCTCTTCTCTCCCTACAGTGGAGTGAACATCGTGGGCTACCTGCTCACCCTGGGGCCACATGGAGCTCCCTACAACAGTGGATGGAGGGATAAACCTCTCCAGGGGGTCCCCTCCCAGGATCTGGGGGCCCTCCTTACCCTCCTCTGATGTTGAGAATTTGCACTGGTCCATGTCTGCTTTCAGAAACTCATTCATATGCGCGTGCAGTCACATTCTGTAGTTGGGTAGCAGGACTATAGTAGACCCCTGTCTCCCAGGGGAGCCAAAGCCCTTAGCTATACAATGAATCACCACCTTAGAGGGTGTTTCCTGTCCTTGGGGAACCCAGTGCGCTGATTTGGCTGCAGAGGGCCCAGGGGCAGAGGGGCAGGCCTCTGGAGGGAGCCACTGGCCTCCAGGCAAGCAGGAGAGGAAGGGCGCTCCCTCACAGCAGTTGGTGTCATAGAGGAAAAAAAGTGTGACAACAGTGTCTCAAGATTGCAAATGGGCTTTGGGAAGTTTTCGGGGAGGGCAGTTACATTTGAGCCCATGTGTAAAGAGAGTACAAGGACCTAGTGGTGAGAAACAGAGCGAAGATATAAAAAAAGACCAGGAATAATGGGTGCCACCCCCCCTTAGGGCTGGTAGAATGTTGTGATGGGCCGTGGGTGGAGGGATTGGAAAGGAAGAAGGCAAACCGTTTTCCTTAGGATAAGGGGGAGGGGGCAGGGAAAGCAAACTCCCAAGAAATGTGTGCTCCTAAAAGGGCTCCACTTAGGGAAAACCCTAGAAACTTTTTTTTTTTAATTTTTTTTTTAAAGATTTTTTATTTATTCATTTTTTTCCCCCCAAAGCTACCCCAGTAGACAGTTGCATGTCACAGGTTCACATCCTTCCAGTTGCTGTACGTGGGACCCGGCCTCGGGTTGGTCGGAGAAGTGGTGCCCTGGGGCGCGCCCGGGATCCGGACCCCGGCCGCCAGCATCAGAGCGCGTGCACTTAACCGCTAAGCCACGGAGCCGGCCCTAGAAACTTTTGATATAATCCGAGCAAGTAACAAATAAACATTGACAGAGGTTCGGAAAAGTATCCACTTTAACAAATAATTTGTCCTTAATGGATTTTGCAGCAGCAAGGGTATTTTGTCTCTGACCCTGTGGCCGCCTACTCCTTTCCAAGACTTTTCCAGAAGCACTGGTTTGGGTAATATCTTGACCGTTGATGAAATATTTGATAATTGAACAAGAAGAGAGCTATCTTGTCTCCAGCACTGAGGGAGATGAGTGAGGAAAAATCCTGCCACTTGTGGGGTTTGTGGGTGGGAGAGTTAAAAAGACAATTAAGAGAAAGCTAGCTTAGTCCTCAAGGTCTGATGCTAGTTTTGATTTTATTGTTTTGTGTGTTTTCACTTCATGGTGCTCAATAAATGTTTGCTCAGTAAACGAATAAATCTAAGATCAGAGTCTGTACGCAAGTCAAAGAAATCTTGTTTCCTGGAAAAGCAAGCTCAATTAAGTGCAGGTTTCCACAGTCGCCTCTCCTGGCTCCACTGCAGTTCAGCCGTAAGGGATCTGAGAGACTTTAGCCCAAGGTCTTCCCTCAAGGGAGTAAGCGGAAATGTTTTCCCTGTGATGAGACAGTGCAGCCTGACTGTCACGACCAGGCTCTTGGCCTTCTGTGGGACTCATCCCACCTGGTGTTCTGGTAACCTCTGCTATCGCTGGCCCATCTCAGCTCTGACCAGATATGGCCTGGCAGAAGCATTCAAGGGTGGCTTCTGGAGTTTGGCTGGTTTGTAATCCTGGCTGTGCTGGCTTAAATTGGGCAAGATACTTAACCTCTTGGTGATTCCATTTCCTCATCTGTCAAATGGGAATAATATTTCCTGTCTCATAGGATTTGTGTGTGTGTGTGGGGGGGGGTGGAGTGAGGAAGATTGGCCCTGAGCCAATGCCTGTTGCCAATCTTCCTCTTTTTGCATGAGGAAGAGTGGCCGGGAGCTAACATCCGTGCCCATCTTCCTCTATTTTGTATGTGGGATGCTGCCACAGCATGGCTTGATGAGTGATGTGTAGGTCTGAGCGTGGGATCCAAACCCATGAACCCCAGGCCGCTGAAGCAGAGTGTGCTGAACTTAACCACTGTGTCGGCTCCCCGTAGGGTGTTTTTTCAAGACTGAAGAAGATAAGCAGGTAAAGTGTGCAGGAGGGTGTCTTGCACACAATACTCAATAAATGTTAGCTGTTATTATCAGAGATTATAGTTGCCTTTGATTAATAAATATGGGTAAAACATACTTTTACTTACTAAATTTAATCTGACATCTTTGAAAATATTCTCTGTGTGTGTGTGTGTGTGTGTGTTTGTAGTAAATGAGAGAGAGAGAGAGAGGCTGATTTTTGGTGGTGAAAGGTTCCGAGCCACCTAGGCCAATATGCTATTACAATTGAAGATGATCTTCTGAGAGGTGAAGTGACTCTCCCAAGGTAATACAACTAGTAATGGCACAAGCAAGTCTAAATACTATGTTTTTTGGTTCTCCATCCAGGGCCTTTTCCTCTATACCCTGTGAAAGACGACATGAGTGGAGCCATTTTAAAATAGAGCCAGAGCAGCCATTTCAGAGGAATCGTCTTGCCCATTTTGTTTTCTTTATCTTGCAAACCACTAACCATCCAAAGAAGTCAGTATGGAGAAGGGTATCTTGTTTGTAAGGACTGATGAAACTGGACTTGGCTGGTGACCCACAACTAACCAGTCAATGAAGTACAATTCTGGCCTTTTGTCTGAGGATGGAACCTCAGGCCAACCTATGAAGTACAAACCTAGCCTTACCTAACCCAGCACCAACGAACTCTTCTTTAATACAGCTCACCTCATCCTCCCTTTCCCTCATAAAAACCCTAAGCCCCTCTCCTGTAATTGGGACACTATTTGGGTTTCCACCTGAACCTGTGCTCCCCGAATTCAATTCTGTGATCCCAAAACAAACGCTCCACTGCCTCTCATTTTGGCTCTTTACTTCTAGGTTAAGAGCCCCATTTCCAGGCATGGCTTGTTAGTTCTTCGAAAATCACCTCAAATTACGTCCCAATTCAACTTTGTCAACCGCCTCCCTGTAAACAGAAACCCAAAACCCGGGGGCGAGAAGAACCTCTCGCCCGCCAGCGGACAGCGCGCAGGCGCAGGTCACGCGCTCGGCGGAGGCTGCAGGGGGCGGGGCCCGTGCGGATACGGGCTGTGCAAGCCTCCCTTTCATTGGCCCCAGAGCCTCGGCCCACTCTCCAATCAGAAGCGCCCGCATCATCACATCGCGAGGCTAGGAGGCCGCCCGCGGAAATTTGAAATGGCTGACGGGGTGCTGGCGGGTGTCTGGCTGGGGTCGGAGGCGATGGCGCCGTGTCCGGGGCCGGAGCCCAGTGGCTGGGGGGCCGAGGAGGAGCCGGCGCCCCTCGAGAAAGGTGAGCACCCGCCCTGCCGGCCGAGGAGCCGCCTCCCAGCGGCGGGCCGTGTCCGCGGCGGCCTGTGGCGTTGGGCCCCCCGAGGGCGCCCGGGTCTTAGGCCTTCCGGACCCGCGGGCGGGGTGACGATGGTGGCCGTGCGAGGCTCCGACCCACTCTCGGGACGTCAAAGTCGGGCGGTACCTTGGGCAACTGCCCCTTCTCCCTGGCAGTCTGGCCTCAGCTTCCCGAGACCGGGAGGAGTTGACCGGCCGGGAGTTCCCAGCCCGGATGTCTGGGTGGGCTTCCGGAGGCTCGGGGCGCCTGTCTCTGTGCGGGAGGGCTCACCTTTTCTATCCGCATCTCAGAGGAGGTCGTGAACCACACTCTGCTTTCTCGAAAGAAGCAACCTGAACCCTTGGCCTAGATAGCTGCACTGAGCACTGAGGGCAGGTGACATGCCCAAAGTTAGCGGAGCCAATTTGGGACAGAGTCTGAAAATAGAACCCAGGTCTAGTTCTCAGTCCTTTCTGCCTCTTTATGGAGATTCCATTATTTATTTATTTTTCCTGATATTTTAAGCTGGTTCAGGTTTTTAGTTTAACATTTTCAGTTGCATTGTGTACTGGAAAGTCCTGACAAAGTGAGAAAACATGGATGTGACTTAATTCCACTACTAACCCCTCTTATGAACTGGCAAAAGTCACGTGGCTTCAGTTTTCCCATCTGGAAAACAGAGCCAATGGTCCTACAGAGTGGTGTCAATGAAGTGAAATAATGTGTGAAAAGCAGTACTTTCAAAGTGGCTGTAAAGAATTGTGCTGACGTAAGGTATTCTTTCTTTTCCTCTTTTTTTATTGTTAAAATACACATAACATAAAATTTACCATCTTAATCATTTTTTAAGTGTATAGGTCAGTGGTATTAAATACTTTTACGTTGTTGTATAGCCATCACCAGAATCCAATCCCATAACTCTTTTCATCTTGCAAACTGAAACTCTATACCTGTTGAATGATAACTCCCCATTCCCCCTCCCGTCAGGCCTGGCAACCATGATCATACTTTCTGTCTATGATTTTGACTACTCTAAGTACCTCATATCAGTGGAATCATACAGTATTTGTCTTTCTGTGACTGGCTTATTTCACTCAGCATAATGTCCTCAAGGTTCATCCATGTTGTAGCATATTGCGGAATTTCCTTCCTTTTTAAGGTTGAATAATGTTCTATTGTATGGATATACCACATTTTGCTTATCCATTTATCCATTGATGGACACTTGGGTTGCTTCCCTGTTTTAGCTATTGTGAATAATGCTGCTATGAATGTGGGTGTACCAATATCTCTTGGAGACCCTGCTTTCAATTCTTTGGGGTGTATACCCAGAACTGGAGTTTCTGGGTCATATGGTGATTCTATTTTTAAGTTTTTGAGGAACCACCATTTTGTTTTCCACAGCAGCTGTACCATTTTGCATGCCTGTCAGCAGTGCACAAAGGTTTCTATTTCTCCACATCCTTGCCAACACTTGTTTTCTTGATAGCTTTTCTTGTTTTTTTGATAGTAGCCATCCTAATGGGTGTGAGGTGAAGGTATTAGTTCTTTAACAAACATTTACATATACTATGTGATGGGTACTGTTGTAAGTGATTAACAAGTAATTTATTTAATTCTCAATTTAATTGAAGTAGGCATACTATTTTACCTTCCCTTTATAGGAGAGGAAACTGATGCACAGAGAGGTTGTCTCACAGCTAGTAAGGTATTGATGTCCTCTGAGGCTCATGTGCGCTGGTGTTGGAGAGCAGTAGCCCCTTGAGTACACTTTGGTCATCTGTTGGGTCAAGTAATTCTGGTGGCTGAACAGGGGCAAAGAAGTCGAAGAAAGAGAAAATGTAGGGGGTGGAGGGAGAGAAAGACTGCTGCTAATAACAGTCTCAGATACGTTCCCTGAAACCACCTCTGGAAACTACTTTGCGAGTCTAAATGCTACCCTCAGCATTGTTTATTTAGTAGTCGTTTTGTTGATTAAAAACATCATATTACACAGAATTAGATATGCCACTGGCCAAATCAGGCCTTATGAAACATAATTACATACAGCCCAACCCGAATGTGATTAGCATTTTCTAATCTTTTCCTTAGGTACAGTCATTGAAATTAGTGAGGAGGAACCTAGTAGCTTTAGTGAAGTAAACCTTATGCACTATTAAGAATCTCTCATCCCTGTTTATTGAGGGACCATTGACAGACTGATGTTGTAGAAAATAAAAGGAGACTTCAACTCGTTTGAGAGGGAGTGTAGGAAACCAGCTCTTTACTTTAATGCAGCTTTATGGAATTGTTTTGGGAAAAAAAAGACTAAGATATTTGACTGTTACACGTTGCTAGCCATAGTAAGAATCATAGCTGTATCCTTTGAAGGAGAACTTGGGTGATTTCCACTGAAATAAAAAACAACCCTCTTGCTCTGCCTCCCTGAAAAACTTCACAGAACAACAACAAAAACCTAACCTGTGAAAGATTTTAAGTTCATATTATTTTGAAGTAGAACTTGGATTTTGAGATATTTTTAAGTTTGGAAAACTGGTTTCTTCTGACAACGATAGAGGTAAGGAAAGCATCATACCAAATCCTTGTTTATGTTTTGCTTGGAGTTTCTAAGCAAGGATATGAAAACAGTAGCAGTGTATAAGCACTGGATGTGTCTGGGATAGTTGAGCCTACTTATTTTTGTTGTTCTCTTAGGTTTCTTCCAAGATGAAGATTCATACAGTGATTGTAGCAATCATGATAAGCCAGGTACCGGTTTACAAAGCTTTGTGCCAGAAGGAAAAACTCATTTCCCAGAAATGTTCCAAACAAGTCATCTTTTGTTCTATGAGCGATTTAGAGCCTATCAAGATTACATTTTAGGTGAGTTGGTTCTCTTATCTTTAGTTAACAAGTAGTTTGTCCATCTCAGTCCTTTAGACTGCCCGTTGTTGGTTCTGAGAAAGTGGATTTATTAACTTCTCTCTGTTTTATGCATTCTCCATTCTTTCTGTGTTTAATTTGTTTGTAGCTGACTGCAAGGCCTCTGAGGTAAGAGAATTCACAGCGGAGTTCTTGGAGAAGGTCCTTGAACCGTCTGGATGGCGGGCAGTCTGGCACACTAGTGTGTTCGAGGTGCTGGTTGAGGTAAATTTAATTCTGTTGTTAAGACATTTGTCTCTAGCTAAAAGCACTTTCCTTCAGACTGTTATAGCCACAGTGTATATATATATATATTTTTTTTTCTTTTTTTTTTTTTTTTGTGAGGAGATCAGCCCTGAGCTAACATCCGCCAATCCTCCTCTTTTTTTGCTGAGGAAGACGGCCCTGGGCTAACATCTGTGCCTATCTTCCTCCACTTTATATGGGACGCCGCCACAGCATGGCTTACCAAGCAGTGCGTCGGTGCGCGCCCGGGATCCGAACCAGCGAACCCCGGGCCGCCGCAGCGGAGCGCGCGCACTTAACCGCTTGCGCCACCGGGCCGGCCCCTATATATTTTTTTTTAATTGATGTTTTAATGGTTTCTAACATTGTGAAATTTTGGGTTGTACATTTTTGTTTGTCCATCACCATATATATGACTCCCTTCACCCCTTGTGCCCACCCCCCACCCCCACTGCCCCTGGTAACCACAGTCCAGTTTTCTCTGTCCATGTGTTGGTTTATATTCCACATATGAGTGAGATCATACAGTGTTTGTCTTTCTCTTTCTGGCTTATTTCACTTAACATAATACGCTCCAGGCCCATCCATGTTGTTGCAAATAGGACGATTTTGTCTTTTTTTATGGCTGAGTAGTATTCCATTGTATATATATATACCACATTTTCTTAATCCAATCGTCTGTCGAGGGACACTTAGGTTGCTTCCACTTCTTGGCTATGGTGAATAATGCTGCAATGAACATAGGGGTGCATAAGCCTCTTTGGATTGTTGATTTCAGGTGCGTTGGATAGATTCCCAGTAGTGGGATGGCTGGATCATAGGGCATCTCTATTTTTAATTCTTTGAGGAATCTCCATACCGTTTTCCATAGAGGCTGCACCAGTTTGCATTCCCACCAGCTGTGTATGAGGGTTCCTGTTTCTCCACATCCTCTCCAACATTTGTTGTTTTTTGTCTTGGTGATTCAAAATGTATATTTTTAATTAAAGTTTATGAGCTGATTGAAAGTAGCATGTTTTTCACATCTAATTGCCATGGTGTGTGAAGTGTTCTGCAAATTTTAAAGGCAGCTGAAGAGGAGCTACCAGAGAATTGAGGCGGTTTAAGTTTCAATGTCATTTGATGAGGGGAAATGGGTTGTAAACCTATGATGGGGAGGAGGTGTTTGAGACCATTTAAAAAATAAAGAGGCCTGATTATGAAGTCAATGGAGTTCCAATTAATTTTTTACCTTCTAGTTGTAGCCCATTATGTAGCTCAAACCAAACAGGCATTTGAAAACTAGCCTGTTTTTGCCTAACAAATTTGTAGATATGTGGTTAATCTCTTGATAATGTGTTCCATTGCAGAAAGTAAAAACAATCTTATTTTTCAACTGAGTGGACTTTTTACGTTAAATTTGCACTCTAATTACAGCTGTGAATTTTTTCTCAGTGTTTCTTAACTGGACCACAAAAGCCCTGTTAAACTAACATATGACAGTAGGGAGTGTGAATACGAGTTGTTGCCAAAGCTCCTTCAGAAAATGCCGTCCCCACTGCAGGGATTACAGACAAGACCGGGGGCTGTAGCTGCTCCCTCTGAGGTTTAAATTTTGGATTATGCAAATATCTTTGGTTGCAGTTCAGGCTAATAATTTGATTATGATGATGTCATTGTTGTGTCCCCCGGCCCTGTCAATTCTCTAAATGCAGTCCGGGTTGTTGTTTTAAAGAGAAGTGTGCCATTTCCTCTAACTGAAACCTCTAATACATTGCATTTACCAAAGGCCTGGTGTTGGCCTTATGGCTTCTCGTTGTGCTCGAGAACACGTTAAAATCCAAGCTCCTTCCATCCCTTCACATCCTGGTCTCCTTGCCCCCAGCTCTCACCTCATCTCCTGCTGTCCCCACCCCCATTTCCTTCCTTTGGTTCCAGCAAGAAACACTGCCTTTCTGCTCCTCTGGCTGCCAAGCTCATCTCTGCTACAGGACCTTTTGCACCTTCCTGCTCTTCAGATGCTGCTTCCTTTTCATCTTCTTCGTCGCAGCTCAGAAGTGACTCCCCCTGACCATCCCAGGAAAACCAGACCACTAACCCTGCTAGTTATTCTCTGTCACATACTTGTCACCATCCTATTTATTTGTCTCCTCGATTACAATATAAGTTCCATGTGGGTAAGAAAAAGGCTTCCCCCTCCCATTTCATGCTTAAAGAAAATCAGGCCAGGGTCCGGCCTGTGGCTTAGTGGTTAAGTGCGCATGCTCTGCTATTGGCGGCCCGGGTTGGGTTCCCCAGCGCACACCTACCTACCGCTTGTCCGGCCATGCTGAGGCGGCATCCCACATACAGCAACTAGCAGGATGTGCAACTATGACGTACAACTATCTACTGGGGCTTTGGGGAGAAAAAAGGGAAAAAAAAAAGGGAGGAGGATTGGCAATAGATGTTAGCTCAGGGCCGGTCTTCCTCAGCAAAAAGAGGAGGACTGGCATGGATGTTAGCTCAGGGCTGATCTTCCTCACAAAAACAAAAAACAAAAACAAACAAACAAACAAACAAATCAGACTATAAGTAGTGTTTTATATGTGTCTTAATTTTGATTTCCATGTGTTAAGTCACACTATTTTAAATTTCAGGTCACAGATGTGGACTTTGCAGCCTTGAAGGCTGTAGTGAGACTTGCTGACCCGTACCTCTGTGAATCTCAAGTGAGCACTTTTACCCTGGAGTGTATGAAAGAGCTCCTCGAGCTGAAGGAACATCGGTTGCCCCTGCAGGAGCTGTGGGTTGTTTTTGATGATTCTGGAGTATTTGACCAGACAGCGCTTGCAATTGAGCATGTCAGGTAGAAAGAGAGTTGATAAAAATAATCTTGTGGCCAGAAACTTTGGATGAAATGCAGTAATTCTGGGTTATATTGTACCTAGATTTGAAACTCAAACTGTAAACTTGGTCATTGCAATATTTTAAAATATTCAAAGACAGGGGACTCTTGTTTAAATTAAAAAAATTTTTAAAGATGTTTTAAGTTTTCATTTTGAGACAATTTCAGACTTACAGAAAAGTTGAAAAAATAGTACAAAGGATTCCTGTATAGCTTTCACTCAGTGTCCCCAAATGTTAACAAAAGATAAGAGATTCTTAATTTTGTTTGTATATATTTGGAAACTGTCTTAAAAATTCTGAAAGCTAAGGCTTATGGTTGACGTACTTGAATATAAGAGGAAAGGAAGAAAGTGATGGGGCCGGCCCCTTGGCTTAGCGGTTAAGTGTGTGCACTCCACTACTGGCGGCCGGTTCGGATCCCGGGTGCGCACCGACGCACTGCTTCTCCCGCGGTGCTGAGGCCGCGTCCCACATACAGCAACTAGAAGGATGTGCAACTATGACGTACAACTATCTACTGGGGCTTTGGGGAAGAAAAAAAAAGGAGGAGGATTGGCAATAGATGTTAGCTCAGAGCCGGTCTTCCTCAGCAAAAAGAGGAGTATTAGCATGGATGTTAGCTCAGGGCTGATCTTCCTCACAAAAAAAAAAAAAAAAAAAAAGAAAGTGATGAAGGTGGTATACCAGGACCTGTGCACTGATAAGACCCGTACACAGTTTTTTCAAGGATGTGTCTGGTCAAAAAAGGTGTTTTCTCATTTCCAGGATCCTTAGCGGATGTGCTCATGCCTTGCAACCTTTTTTGGTTGATTTCCACTTGCATAAGTGCACCCCTTGTCCCCTCAGTGAGAAGGAAAGTCCATACCTGAATTAATAGGTATGCTTTTTTCAGTTTTCCAGATAAATCTTTTGTCAGTTGCTGATACAAATAGTTCTTTTGGATCTTCTGTACATAAGTATATTCACTAAGAAAGACTTACTTTTGGCTATTTTAAAATAGACTTATATTCCTCCAGGAACTGGAAGACTGGATAATATAATGATCATGTTAATGATGTTCTTGGTGTTTTGTAGTTTAAAAAGTACTTTCCAGTTTTTAACTCACTCATTAGTGAGTTAACCTGGTTTTGCCAAGCTTAATTTGAATACTCTACAAAGAAGCCGAGTGTCTTGGTTCCTGCTTCCAAGACATCTCATTGAAAATTTTTAATTGTATGTAAGAACATTTAACCCTAGATGTTCAATATTAGGCCAAGCAATATAAATATAAAGAATTGGCTTCTGTCCAGAATTGGAATAACTCCCTTATATTTCTCTCACTTAAAATAATCCATCAATTGAAGCATTTGAAGGTAAAGGGATAATTGATGAGTTTAGGAATCATGGAGCTAATCTATGGGTATAAAAGTTGATAGAAAGACAAGTATCTGGAATTAGTAATGGCATTATTTGAAGGGGAGCCTGGCTAAATATATTCTTAATTTTGATGGCTCACATTCTGGTCAGTGCCCAGAAAAGGTCAAATTAGGAGGGTTTTCATTTGTTTGTTTATTCAATAAGTATTCAAGCGTTGAGTCCTGTGCTGAGGGTGAGATTTGACTGGTGCACGAAACAAACACAGTCACCATCACCAGAGAGCTGTCAGTCTACAGGTGGGAGATGACCTTTGATGAAATAATCACACAGAGATATATACGTGATTGGAAACTGCAGGGAGTGCTATGAAGAATTACAGAGTGTTCTAAGACTGGGTCAGGTTGCTGTTACCTGCTTATTTCCTGAGGAAATGGCATTTGAACTTGGTTCTGAAGGGTTGGCTAGGTGAAAGGGGTTCTGGCAGGGGTGGGGGAGGGAACAGGTCCAGGAGCTCAGTGAGCTGAAGGAGCCAAAAGGCCAGCATGGCTGGAGCACAGACAGTAATGGGAGAGACTTAGGTAACCAGCTTAGAGAGCTTGTCAGGGGTCAGAAGCTGCAGAGCTATGTCAGCCAATTAATCATTGTTGTCTTTAAGAGCAGTGGGAAACCACTGAAGGGTTTTCATTCAAGGGTGAATATGATCAGCTTTGTGTTTTAAAAGGTTCATTCTGGCTGCTGTGTGGAAAACAAATGGAGGGAGATGGAATAGGGAGACCAGTTAAGAGGCAAGAGCGTAGACTAGAGTGAGGAGATGGAGAGGACAGATGGAGGCTTATTGAGAAAGTAGGATGGCTAGGACTTGGTGGTGGAGTGGGTATGGGGGATGAGGAGATGTGAGTGGATATAGGAGAAGTCAAGGTTGCCTCTCAAGTTTGTGTCTTGAGAGAATAAACACTGGAGGACGTGCAGATGTGAATGCTCAATATGGTACTGGTGAGGATGATATTTGAGCTGGGTCTTGAAATGTCAATATAAGGTTCCCAGGTGGAGAAGTTGGAAGGCACTTCTGGCAGCGTGCCCAGCATGCCACACGGAGATTTTAAAGAGCTTGTGAAATTAGGAGTTTGCATGCTGGGGTTCTGAGGCAAGAGAGATGCTCAAGAGCCAGATTGTGAATCCATGTCATATCACCATGTTCAGGAATTTGGATTTTAGTCTGAGGGCAACAAGGAGCCAGCAGAGTTTTTTTAATTGAGTAAAGGCATTCTCATGTTCATTTTTTTTTTTTTTTTATGAGGAAGACTGGCTCTGAGCTAACATCCATTGGCCAATCCTCCTCTTTTTGCTGAGGAAGATTAGCTCTGAGCTAACATCTTTGCCCATCTTCCTCCATTTTGTATGTGGGACACCTGCCACAGAATGGCTTGACGAGCTGTGCGTAGGTCTGTGCCCGTGATCTGAAGCTGTGAACCCTGGGCCGCCGAAGCAGAGCGAGTGAACTTAACCACTACACCACCGGGCCAGCCCCCATTTTTTTTTTTTTAAAGATGGACTCTAGAAGTGAAGAGACTGGCAGTCCAATTTACAAGCATTATGAGATGGCTTCATTTTCACTGCTCCTTCCTTTTAATAGTAGAACTTCTTGACAGAGTTATAGTCAGTTTGTGCTTCCTGGCTTTCCAGTAATGTTTCAGTCCCTACAGCACCCCTGAAGTTGTGCTTAAGGTCACCAAAGTCCTCCATGTTCTTGTCACCAGTTGTCACTTCTCTGATTCATCTTGCTTGACCTCTGGGTCACATTCTAGTTATTTGATCATTCCCATCTTCTTCACACGTTCTCCTCCCAGCTTCTGGGACACCACCATTCTGATGCTGTGTCATTGGCTTTCTTTCTTGGTCATCTTGGCTGGCTTTTCCTCTCATGCTCAAACTTTAGAATGTTTGGAGTTACCCAGGGATCAGTCCTAGGCTGTCTACTCTTTTCTCTCTGTAATCAGCATTGGAAGCACTTTAGAATCACCTGGGAATTTTCTTTATGGGAGTCGTCCAACTAATACATGAAGAAAGAATGATAGGATCAGAATATCAGTATTTTGCAACTGGTAATGAAATAAAGGTTCTAGGCAATGATCATCAATGTCTGCTATGACTATTGGCAGAAAACTGATGGGGAACTTCATAGTAGATGGATCAGGCTGACAGCACGATTGATCATTGATTGAATCCATTGATCATTCTTAACCTCGTCATCAAAAGAGATGACCAGGTGTCATGTGCTTTCTGATGGAATAATACTTCCACATGAAGTATTTTTGCCCAAAAATCCTTCCTAAAGCTGCTCAAGTCTCTAGATCTTACTATCAGTTTACTAGAAATAAAGGAAACAGAAGAACATGTTAAACAACTCTACGGGAATGCAATCAATAGAATTCAGAGTGTGGGAAACTATTAAATAAATTGCAAGAAGAAAAAGAGGGAGGGATAATCTACAGAATAAAGTGATTTAATTAGAGACAGTGGCTGTCCCTTGTTTGGATCCTGATTTGAACAGGCCAAATGTAAAACAACAACAAAAGAGACAATTAGGGAAAATTGAACACTGACTGGATATTCTGATATTAAGGAATTAAAAACTTTTTTTTTTTTGGTATAAAGATTTATTTTACAGAAACATACTGTGCAGGAAATTCACAAATTTATGAATGAAATGAGATGTCTGAGATTTGCTTTAAAATAATCCATGTCAGGATTGTGGGGGGAGGGGAACAGAGAAGTAAGTGGGTGGGATAGAGATGAAATAAGATTTGCCATGAGTTGATAACTGTTGAAGCTGGGTGATGGATGCATGGTATTCATGATACTATTTGCACTTGTATATGTTTGAAATTTTCCATAATAAAAAATCTGTTAAATCACTTGGGCACTTTAAAAACATATGGATCCTGTATATCACCCCCTCTCCCTGCTGCCAGCCTTTAAGAGAGTCTGATTTATTGGCCTGGATAGGATTGGGAATCTACTTTTAAAAGCTTCCCAGGGGACTCTAACGTGCAGCCAGGGTTGAGAACTACTGCTTTATGTTATGTCCCTAGATGATCTCATCTCTTGCTTTGATGCGTCAATATGCTGGCAGCTCCCAGATTTGTGTCTCTAGCCCTGGCTCTCCCTCTAGCTCTGGGCTTGTATATTCGTCTTTACTCAGACGTCATCCACTTGGAGGTCACACAGGCATCTCAATTTGAACATGGCAAGAACAGAACTCTTTCTTGTCAACCCTAAACCTGTTTCTCTCCCAGTTTTTTCTGTCTCAACAAATGGCACTACCATCCACCCAGTTACAGATGGTCAATAAGTAGTTCTTCTGATAAAAAGAAAGTCCTACCAGAGCCAGTGTTGTGGAGAAACTTCTTTAGCCCATCTGAAGAAGGTCCGTGTGACTCCTATCAAGAATGTGTAGCAGATCCATAGCATTCTCCACCATAGTTGGTAGAATTGTTTTGATTTCCTCTGTAGCTCTCACCCATCCAAAAGCCTAACATTTTGAGCCAGTGATTCAATTTGAATGTTACTAATTTCCTTTTTAGGTTTTTCTACCAAAACATTTGGAGGAGTTGGGATGAAGAAGAGGAGGATGAGTACGATTATTTTGTCAGATGTGTTGAACCTCGATTGAGATTGTAAGTATTTATTAGTGACCTTGTACACGCTGGAAAATAGCCACCCATGGTTTAATTTTACCTGCCTGTTGTATATATACGTCAGGGGCCCACAGAAACAGAAACAGACTGATGTACAAATGGCGTAACCGATAGACAAATTACTAAATGGAATTTGTACAAGTGCAGAGAAACCTACTTTTAGTGTTTATAAACTGAGTCTGAAAGCAGAGAGTTCAAAAACATACAACTTTTATAAATCTGAATAAAACTCAACTGAGCTAATGTGTTAGAAAAAACGCCTTTGTTAAATTCAAAGACAATTGTTTGAAAAACAGTGAAATTAAATTGAATTACAGAAGACGTTTTTGTTGTCATTTTGTTAAAGAGTACTTTTAAAGATATATGGCTTTATTATAAGTTCCTGCAGTAAAACACACTAGGCTAAACGAACAGATTTATCTCAGGATGTTGTGTCAAGTTCTTGTCTTTAATCTTATTTGACAAATAGATGAAAATACTAAATAGTTAATATTCGTGGTGAATAAGAGTTTCCAAAATACCTAAACACATTCTTCTTCTAACTTATCATATTTTGGAAGGGAAAAACCCTTCCGTACAAAAATAGCACAAATCAACCATGCAACCCAAATAGTTGTTTTTCTGCGCTTTGTTACATGTGGCATTTAGCCTTCCACTAGATGGTGCTCTAAGACCAGAGAAGTTTTCTTATATTCATGAGTAGTCATTTTATAGGCAGTGCAGCAGTAAGAATAAAATTAGAACTTGCACTCCAAAAAAATTGTACAAGATAATTTTTTTCCATGTGTGAAAGATGATTTGGTTACATAAGATAAGCCAGTAACTCTACATTTTTGGAATCCAATTTGACTTAGTAAGCTTCTCTTGGTGTAAATAGTAAATAATAAGTAGAAAATATGTGAAAAGTCTGGTTAATGGTTCTACCTGGTTTAGAATTATGTGTATCTGATTTCAGCTCTTCATAAATTGACTATAACTTCTATTTAGCTTTTCCAATTTTTCCATTGTGCATTTCCTGTTTTCCCATAGTGTATTCAATAAAATGCCAGAATTTCAATGCTTGCAAATTTTCTAATTTTGATACACTCGCTCTTAAAGAGCAGTGATTGGTTTTGATTGAAGTGAAATATAATGGTAGGTGAATATTGTATATCTGGCAAATTTGATCTTTACTTGGAAAAAAACTATTCCTATTTGACAGCCTTACGTGTTTGAACAGCAGGAAATGATTTATGTACGTACTTTGTACATCACTGGCAGGTAGGAAAGCATAAGGGAGGAATTGCTTTTAGTTATTGAGAAGGAACTTTGGTACGTGATGGATAAACTACAATGTTATCAAATGTAGGCAGACTCTTCAAAAAGGTCTGTAGGCTAAGATAGGAGTAGAGCTATCAACAGTCAAGATTTAAAGGGAATCAGACCATATTGTCTGGATTTTGCACTGTGCAGTAAATATTTTTCCTTTCTAATTCAAAACACTGTTTCAAAGCTTATGGGTCTGAGACACAGATGTTGGTTCATTGCTTCTAGACTATAAAGTATCACTATAATGAGAAGAAATAAGCTGATTGGCACGGATATTGGAAATGCTTAGAAACTTATTTTAAAATTTGAGTCTTAATCTTCGTAACTTAATAGACCTAATCAAGCAGTCAGTGGTTTGCTCCCCAATTTCTTGTTTGTAAAGTGGGTTTCTAGAATATCTTTAAGTCCGTATGGATTAACCAAAGCAGATGAACTCCTTGCTTTTTAAGCTTCACCTAATTCATTTACTTGAAAAGTGGAAATAAATTTATTTTTTATTCCTTTTAAATACTGTTTGAATGTTCACCATAATTTGATGTGTTTGTTTAGGATGTGGTTCTGTTTTTTTTCCCCTATCTTATTTACAGCATGACTGAGTGAAAAAAACATCATCTAAGGCAATAGTTCTCAACCTTGGCTGCGCATTAGAATCCCCAAGGAACTTTAAAAAATACCTCTCTACTTCTAGAGACCAATTTAATTGGTCTGGATGGAGACCTGGGCGTCTGTATTTTTTAAAGCTCCCCAGTGTGTCTAATATGCAGCCAAGGTTGAGAAGCTCTGGCCTAAGGCATAGCTAATCAATATACTTTTTTAATTGAGAAATAAAGCAATTATTTTAAAACTACAGATAACGACAATAATATTGCAGTTTATTCTCAAATCCATTGACTTCACATCCATTTTCTTGATTGTACATTCATAAATTATTTTATTGCATTTAGAAATACTTTTTGTTTATATATTTGATGTTATATAAATTAATAATAAATTTTAAGTGCCAATAAAGTAGTCCAATACAAAGTTATTTTGTTTTAATCACTCTCCAGTAATGACAGTTTATTTTTTTCCTCAGAATCTCAAAGGCTTATGTTTTTGAAATACTCTAATACTCCTCCTGAGGGAATATTCAGCATAATTTTGTGCCATAGTGCTTTAAATGTGAAGAAGGACTAGATGATTTGAATCATTTTTAATTTTTGATCCTATAAATATGACATTCTTAAACATTGTTATGAAACTATTTAGGATACTTCCTTCCCCACCCCCACCCCCAGATTGCCCTCTGCCACCCACTTATTAAGATTTTGAGTCTACTATATCAGAAAATAATTTCTTATTAAATAATGATATAAATACAAATAATACAAATTGTGCAACGTGAACTTTCAGTGTTTCTAAAGCACAAATGCTTGGATCTAAGAAGAAAAAATAGCAACTCCTCAAAAGAAGAAAAATTATAGTGACTTTAGTGAAGTGGTGCTTGAAACTTGCAACAGCTTCCACTTATAATCGAGTGCTATTCAGAAAGACTTAACGTGTACCTGAGTTATATACTACAAAACACTTTTCTTACTGGGTCTTTGAGGACTGAATGGGCTGTCTTAATGACAGGAAAATGTGTCTGAAAGGCGGTGGATTTCAATTTGCTTTTAAACTTGCAGGCATTATGACATTCTTGAAGACCGAGTTCCCTCAGGACTTATTGTTGACTACCACAACCTGTTGTCTCAATGTGAGGAAAGTTACAGGAAGTTTTTAAATCTGAGAAGCAGTTTGTCACATTGTGACTCTGATTCTGAGCAGGAAAATATCTCCATGGTGGAAGGGTTAAAATTGTATTCAGAGATCGAACAGTTGAAACAAAAGCTAAAACTCATTGAGAATCCTTTGTTGAGGTACGTGTATCTGTTCTGCTTAGTTAGTTGGCATCTTTTCTCACTGGCTATCTTACTAGAACTGATGGGTCTGTGTGGTTTCTTTAAGATATGTGTTTGGTTATCAGAAGAATTCTAATATCCAAGCAAAGGGCATCCGTCCAAATGGTCAGAAGATCACCCATGTGGTCGCCTCCACCATGATGACTGGTCTGCTGTGGTCCCTGCTCAGGGACAGGCTTTGTCAGGAGCCTTGTAAGGAGGAAACAGAGATTCAGGTAAAAGGAGAATTTCTTGCTCCAGGTGGCTTTATTTTGCTTCCGATGTACCCCAGGTTTTCCTGAATTCTACAGAGTGTTTACAGGAGCTTCCCAGAGCTGGTTTCTGTGCAGTGGGGATAGTGAGAGCACTGCCTTCTGTCAGCGCTGGTCACCAAGCCTGCACTGGGTTCAGTGATACTGAAGGTATCTTCAGTAGGAGTGTGAAGGAGATACTTACGCGTGCAGTTTTGGCTCCTTTTTCAAAGTGAAACAAGAAGGCACATGGAGTAATATTCAGGTTGCTTTTGGGGGTGTATATTTGCAATATGTTGTTGTTGTTTTCTAGTTCCACGGTGATCCGTTGTCTGCTATAAATGCCTGCTATGAAGGTGACACTGTTATTGTTTGTCCTGGCCGTTACGTGGTACATGGCACATTCTCCATTGCTGACTCCATTGAGTTGGAAGGTGAGTATGGAAGATCACACAACCAAACTCATGTATGATACACTTAAGAAAATAGTAAATCACTGATCTTGTTGAAGCTCCAAGAATATGATTTCAACCCATTTGATTTCAGATGAGGTGCCTTAAAACATTAAGGGTATTTAAAGCGTACACGGTATTGACTCAGTGTTTGAGCAACTTGAGTGAGGTATGGTTCTTTGTGGCATTACATGTGTTGGGAAGACAAATACAGAGAAAAAAGACCATTAGGAAGAACCATACTTTCCAGATTGTAGGTGGTTTATGGAAAGAAAATCTCATTTCTAGAATAAAAAAAAATATTTTAAGCAATATTTTTTTTAAAGTTTAGTATTGTTTTATTTGTTGCTTACTCTTATTTTGCATATGTTGTGCATGGCTTTTTGTTTTAAATTTAGCATATTTTTGTGAGGTATAGCTCGAACTTGGAAATGGACCAAAAATCTTTATCTTACTTCTTTAAAAGCTTGCTGAATGTCACAAATTCAACACTTTGTATCTTCATATTGAAAGATTATTAAAAAGAACTTTTTAGCAGTTATAATCTTATTGTACATCTAGAGTGATTCCTAAATTTAGGTTACTTTTCAATCATTCGTCTTGGTCCTGTATATTTCCGTAACGTATCAAACGTAGATGCACCTGCTCAGCTATTTACCAAAAGATCTTCAAGTTAACAATAAAGCAAAAAATCATATACCATTTTAGGACTTGTGCAGCTGTTCACAAACTGCTTAAGCTATGTTCTTTATCTTGTCAGAACTTCTTAATGGAAGCACGGCTGGGAGTTTAATTTCCTGCTGTTCACTAGTACATCACCTCACCCCTTTTTTGTTTTATGTGTGTAATTTTTGTTCTTTCTCTTCTCTAATATTTGATATATAATAGATGTATGTATATAAATAACACATTTGTAGGATAAATCATTGCAATAAAAACACTTTATTTTTTGGCGTGGTGAAAGTAGCATTAATATTATAGATTGTATGGTGGGTAAGAGTTCTTCCTAGATTGGTGAGGAAATTATAATGTAATTGCCAAAATGTCATAACTAACCATGTAGAATTCTGATAGTTAAGTGTAAAAATGACTGTAAATTTACTAATAGAGGGTATTTCTGAGAATTTGGGGAATCAGATGGTATCTCTAGAGTGAATATATGGAGTACTTGTTCCTGAGTAAGATCAAGCTTATCTGCTAGCTTATCTGATCTATAGCTAACACTTAGAATAAGAGATATACATTGAGTACCTACTATGTGTAGGGTATTAACAGTACTTATAGTAGGGTTTTTCTTTCTTGTTTAGAACATCCATTCACTTAGGTGGTGGTTTTATGTTTTAAACTGCTAAGAATACATAACTTGTTTATGTAATAATCTGTTTTTTCCTTAATGTGGCGATTATTTTTATATGTTTTCTTTTTCTGATGATAAAAAACAATGGTTATTGTAGAAAATGTGCAAAATACAGGCAGACACATAAAAAGAATCAGAAAAAAAAATGACTCATAATCCAGTCGTCTGGGTTCCTCACTGGCAGCATCCCCAGGTCTGGAGCCCTCTTGCGTCCTCTAGTGCCCCAAAGGCTTGTCTGCACTCTTCACATATAGGAAACCTTGGTGGCTTTGCCTCTTTAATGTAGTTACTGCTTTTATTTACTCAAGCAGAAACTCATTTTAAACAGTGAGAATTATTTCTTACAGCTCTGTCTATGTGGTTCTGTTTTATGATGCAAGTCAGGCAAATTCTCTAGTTTTCTGGTGCTCCAATTTTTTGTAAGCCCATTCAGAGGTCTGGCCTGCATTGTTAGTTTGATTAAGATTTGTAGAGATCCAATGTTGTTTATTGGTTAGCCAAGTAGACCTATTTTTCCAAAAGCTAAAACTGTTTAAAGACAATTTGTCAGATTTTAAGTCAATCTGTTTAAGAGAATTTTAAAATTAGAAAATCTTGAGAAATGCTTAGGCTTTTTCAAACCTAATTTATATTAGAAAAATAGAATCGTACAGTTGGAAAAAAGGCTTATGAGGGCTAAATGCTTTAAAGCCCTTTGACTCAGCTGTGAGTACTTAGGATTATTTTTTTTTAAAGCAGTTTTGTAAGTGAATTTAGTGCGGAGCTGGTCTGAGATGATTGATAGGGTAGTTTTCCTGATATGGGGGCAAATTGAGTTGTTATTAAAAATTGTATAGCTGGTTTAAATTAAACAAGATATGTGAGGAGACAATTAGATTTTATGTACATACAACTGGGTTGACTGGTCTCAAATACCATTTGGATCATTTAAAATAGAGAAATATATCATAGCAATTTTGTGTTTGGACATTTCCCCTCACCCATCTTAAGTGTTCTTGCTCTCTTCCTTAGGATATGGTCTACCAGATGATATTGTGATAGAGAAGAGGGGCAAAGGAGACACTTTTGTGGATTGTACGGGTGCAGATATTAAAATCTCAAGCATAAAATTTGTTCAACATGATGCTGTAGAAGGAATCTTAAGTAAGTGTCTGAATATTTCGTGTGTTATTTGTTCCAGGCTTTGAAGGAAAACTTTACTTTCCCTGGAAGATACAGTTTAATAAAATACCACTCTCGGGTATGTGAAAGGCTGATTAATTATTTATGTACAAAGCATGATGACTTAGGAGGCTTACTCTAAAGTGAAAAAGAGTTCAGCCTATTCTTATAATTTGGTTTCTGTGTGATGATTTTTCTCCTTTGAAGCATTCCAGCACTGTGGCCTGTGTTCTTGGTGCTCACTTTAGCCCTAGGCTCACACGTCTGTCTTCATGTTGCCCTATTGTTTGTTCCTAGGATCTGCATCCCCTTTCTTGAATTGGGTCTCCTTTTCTTCTCCCTTTCAGAATATTCATGAAAGTTACTTTCTGATACTTTTTTTGTAATGAAAAGTGCCTTTTAACTTGATTTTGCATTTCTGAGGTCAAGTCATTCTTTTTTAAGAATGCTGCTTTTAGATTTTAGAATATAACTCAAAATAGTCATTATTTTGTAAATTATGAATTTGTAATTCCAGTAACAAAGTTTAAATGATAGCTATTGAGAAATATTTAGACTTTGTCTAATGTCAGCTCTAGGCCATTTCTAATGTTGGAAAAGATACATTACTTCCTAAAGCATTGGAATGCGTGTTTTCATCATAGTCATTCACCATGGCAAGACGACGTTGGAAAACTGTGTACTGCAGTGTGAAACTACAGGGGTCACAGTACGAACCTCAGCAGAATTTTTAATGAAGAATTCGGATTTATATGGTGCCAAGGTATGATAATTTGTTATCCTTTGGGGAAGTAGTTTAGGTTTAAGTTGTAAATAAGTAAATAAAATGTGGGACCAAGATGTAAATGCATACTCCTGTTCTCTTTCTTCCAAGAATTCAGACACTTATATGTACTAGTCAGCCAGACTCAATTGTATAGTTCTTCTTATTTAGCATTTTCTTTTTTTTTTTAACAGTTTTATTTATTTATTTATTTATTTGAGAGGAAGATCAGCCCTGAGCTAACGTCCATGCTAATCCTCCTCATTTTGCTGAGGAAGACCGGCTCTGAGCTAACATCTATTGCCAATCCTCCTCCTTTTTTTTTTTTTTTTTTTTTTTTTGCCCCCAAAGCCCCAGTACGTTGTTGTATGTCATAGTTGCACATCCTTCTAGTTGCTGTATGTGGGACGCCGCCTCAGCATGGCCGGAGAAATGGTGCGTCGGCGCGCCCGGGATCCCATCCGGGGCTGCCAGTAGCAGAGTGCGCGCACTTAACCGCTAAGCCACGGGGCCGGCCCATTATTTAGCATTTTCAAAACAGAGATTAGGGAGAAAAATAATAGATCTCACAGTTTCTCGATGATAACTGTAAGAGAGATTTAGATCCTTAAAGTTGTAACTTTGTAAATGATTTTGTAGCAATTGAAGCTCAGTTGCTTTTTTTAAAATTATACTTTATATTTTATAGTGTAAATAAGTTACACTATTTAATTGTAGATTCACAGGCTGTTGTAAGAAATAATACAGAAATATCCTATATGTATACCCTTTACCAGTTTCCCCCAATTGTAACATCTTACAAAACTATAGTACAGTGTCACAACCAGGAGAACCTTGATTCAGTCCCCGTGAATATTTCCATGACTCACGTTACCCTTTTACAGCCACATCCACTTGCTTTTCCTTCCGACTTCCTCCCTGATCGCTGGCAAACGCTAGCCTGTTCCTCATTTCTATTATTTCATCAGGTCAAGAATGTTAACGTACGCAGAATCATACAGTATGTAGCCTTTTGGGAATGGCTGTTTCACTCAGCTCAATTCTCTAGAGCTTCATCCAGGTTGTTGCATGCACCAATCGGTTGTTCCTCTTTATTGCTGAGTGGTATTCTGATGTATGGTTGATTGTTCCACAGTTTAACTGTTCACCTGTTGAGGGACATCTGGGTTGTTTCCAGTTTTTGGCTATTGTAAATAAAGCTGCTGTAAACATTTGTGTACAGCTTATTGTGTGAACAGTTTTCATTTCTCTGGGGTAGATGCCCAGGAGTACAGTTGTGGGTCATATGGTAGTTGCATGTTTACTTTTTTTTTTTTTTTTTTTTTTTAAAGAAATTGTCAGGGGCCGGCCTGGTGGCCCAGCGGTTAAGTGCACACACTACGCTTCCACGGCCCTGGGTTCTCAGGTTCGGATCGTGTACCAACGCACCGCTTGTCAAGCCATGCTGTGGTGGGGTCCCATGTAAAGTAGAGGAAGATGAGCACAGATGTTAGCTCAGGGCCAATCTTCCTCAGCAAAAAGAGGAGGATTGGCACTGGATGTTAGCTCAGGGCTGATCTTCCTCACAAAAAAAAAAAAGAAAGAAAGAAACTGCCAAACTGTTTGCCAGACTAGTTGTACATTTTACGTTCCCACCAGCAGTGTTTGAGTGATCTAGTGTGTTCATATCCTCACCAGCATTTGGTATTTGCACTATTTTTAATTTTAGCCATCTGATAGCTGTTGTTTAACTTGCATTTCCCTAGTGGTTAATGATGTTGAACGTTTTTTCGTGTGCTTAACTGCCATCCATATCTCCTCTTCAGGGAAATGTCTATTCATGACTTTTGCTCATTTTCTAATTGGATTGTTTGTTCTTTTATACTGTAGAGTTTTGAGAGTTCTTTTTATATTCTAAATACTAGTCCTCTGTTGGAAATGTGGTTTACAGATATTTTATGCTAGTCTGTAGCTTATCTTTTTGTCTTCACTTTTTGCTCTTACAGAGCAAAATTTTACATTTTAATGAAGTTTAATTTATCAGACTTTTTCCTTTTATGGGTTGTGCTTTTGGTGTTAAGTGTAAGAACTCCACCTAGCTCTAGATCTCAAAGATTTTCTCCTATTTTTTTCCTAAAAATTTTATAGTTTACATTTTACATTTAAGATCATAATCCATTTTTGAGTTAATTTTGGTATACAATGTGAGTTTTAGGTTAAGTTTCCTTTATTTGCCTATGGATGTCCAGTTGCAACTCCACCATTTCTTAAAAAGGCTGTCCTTCCTCTAATAAATTGGTTTTGCACCCTTGTCAAAAATCATTTGGGTATATTTGTGTGGATCCATCCCTGGGTTCTCTTTTCTGTTCCACTGATCTGTGTACTTATCCTTCCACCAATACCTGTAGCTATGTATTAAGTCTTGAAATCTGGTAGAGTGATTCCTCCTACTTTGTTTATCTTTTTCAAAATTGTTTCAGCTATTCTGGTTCCTTTGCCTTTCAATATAAATTTTAGAAAAATCTTGTCTGTATCTACAAAAAGTCTTGCTGAGATTTTTTTGTGTGTGTGTGAGGAAGATTAGCCCTGAGCTAACATTCGTTGCCAATCCTCCTCTTTTTGCTGAGGAAGATTGGCCCTGGGCTAACATCTGTGCCCATCTTCCTCTACTTTATATGTGGGACACCTGCCACAGCATGGCTTGATAAGTGATGCGTAGGTCCGCGCCCAGGATCCAAACCCGTGAACCCCGAGCTGCTGAAGTGGAGCACGCGAACTTAGCCACTACACCACCAGGCCAACCCCGTCTTGATGAGATTTAGATAGGAGTTCCAATAAACTGTGGTGCAGCAATGGCTCCTGGTGCACCAGGATTGGTGATATGCACGACTCCCCACCCAGCCTGTTAGGCCTCATGTCAGCCTGGGGAGGCAGGTAGACCATTTCTTCTTCTAAATTGCCAAATGTAAGTGTATAGAGGTGTTTGTGGCATTCCCTTATTCTTTTGATGTCTGCAGAGTCTGTGGTGATATTCCCTATTAATTCTTGATTTTGGTAGTTTGTGTAGTCTTTCTTTTGTTTCTTTGTCAAATCTTGCTAGATGCTTGTCAATTTTATTGATTTTTTTTCAAAGTGCCAGCTCTTTGTTTCATTGATTTTTCTTTATTCTATTTTCATTTATTTCTTCTCTTGTCTTTATTATTTTCTTCCTTCTGTTTGCTTTGGGTTTATTTTGCTCTTTTTCTAGGTTCTTCAGGTGAGAGCTTAGATTATTGATTTGAGACTTTTCCTTGTTTCTAATGTACACTTTTAATGTTATAAATTTCCCTCTTGGTGCTGCTTTAGCTGTGTTCCACAAATTTTGGTATGTTGTATTTTCCTTCTTTGACCCATGCAGTATTTAGAAGTATGTTGTTTAGTTTCCAAGTGTTTGGAGTTTTACTATGATCTTTTGTTGCTGACTTCTAGTTTGATTTCATTGTGGTCAGAAAACACTGTATGATTTCAATTCTTTTAAATTTGTTGAAGATTGTTTTTATGGCCTAGGATATGGTCTATCTTGGTATATGTACCATGGGCCCTTGAAAAGAATGTGTATTCTGCTGTTATTGGGTGGAGTATTCTATAAATTTCAAGTAGATCAGGTTGGTTGATGGTGTTTTTGAGTTCTGTATTCTCTCTGACTTTCTATGTAGTTGTATCAATTGTTGAGAGATGGATGTTGAAGTCTCCAACTATAATTGTGGATTTGTCTGTTTCTCCTTTCAGTCTTATTAGTTTTTGCTACACATATTTTGCAGTTCTCTTATTTGGTGCATACCCATTTAAGATTGCTATGTCTTTTTGGTGAGTCAGCCTGTTTATCATTATATAATGTTACTGTCTATCTAGTAATTTTCTTTGCTTTGAAGACTACTTTATCTGATATTAATATAGCCATACATGCTTTCCTTTGGTTAATGTTTGCATGATATATCTTTTTCCATCCTTTTACTTTCAACCTGCCTTTATTGTTCTGTTTGAAGTGAGTTGTAGACAGCATATAGTTGGGTCTTGTTTTTTAATCCATTTTGCTAGCCTGTGTCTTTTAATTGGTGTATTTAGACCATTTACGTTTAATGCAATTATTGATATTCTTTATTCTGCCATTTTATTTTTTGTTTTCTATTTATTCTCTGTTTTTCATTTCTCTCTTTTCTTTTTTCTGCCATCCTGTGGGTTACCTGAACATTTCTTAGAAATCCATTTGTTTTTCAGTGTATCTCTTTATATAGCTTTTTAAGTGGTGCTCTAGATATTACATTGTATCTACATAACTTATCACAGTTTACTGATGTCATTTCACCAATTCAAGTACAGAAACTTTACCTCCCTTAATATCTCTTTACTGTCTCCCATCTATAATATAATGTCTTTAACATTTCCTCTATGTACAGTTAGAACCACAATAGACAGTGTTAGGAGTTTTGTTTCAAATGTCAAATATAACGTAGAAACTCAAGAGAAGGAGAGCCTATTGTATTTACTCATATTTTTGCATACTGTATATTTTCTTCATTTCTGATGTTCTAAGATTTTCCCTTTTATTGTTTCTTTTTTGTTTAGAGAACTTCCTTTAGCCATTCTTTTAGGGTGGGGTAGGTCTGCTGGTGACAAATTCTCTTTGTTTTCCTTCATCTTAGAATGTTTTGATTTCCTCTTTATACCTGAAGGCTATTTTCATTGGGTATAGGATTCTAGGTTGACAGTTCTTTTCTTTCAGCCCTTGAACAATATTGTGCCACTTTCTTCTGGCCTCCAGGGTTTCTGATGAGAAATCCTCTATCATTTGAATTTTTTCCCATATAGATAAAGATAAGGTATTGTTTTTCTCTGGCTGCTTTCAAGATGTGTTTCTTTCTTTCTTGTTTTGTTTTTGTTTTTGTTTTTTTTTTTGGTCTTAAGCTTTGAGAAGTTTAATTATGATGTATGTTGGCATGGATTTCTTTAAGTATATCCTGTTTGGGGTTTTCTCAGCTTCTTGAATCTGTAGGTTTATGTCTCTTGCCAAATTTGAGAGTTTTTAGCCATTATTTCTTTGAGGTTTTTTCTTTTTTTTAGCCTCATCTTCCTTCTCCTCTCCTTCTAGGACTCTGATGACATGAATTTTGGATCTTCTCTTGTAGTCCCACAAGTCCCTGAGGCTCTGCTCACTTTTCTTTTTCAGTGCATTTCTCTCTTGTTCAGATTCAGTCATTTCTGTTCTGTCTTCTGGTTCTTTCCTCTGTCCTTTCCCTTCTGCTGTTGAGCCTGTCCACTGAGCTTTTTTTTTTTTTTCTAAAGATTTTATTTAAATCTTTAAAAAGCCCCAGTAGATAGTTGTATGTCACAGCTGCACATCCTTCTAGTTGCTGTATGTGGGACGTGGCCTCAGCATGGCCAGAGAAGTGGTGCGTCGGTGCGCGCCCAGGATCCGAACCCGGGCCGCCAGCAGCGGAGCGCGAGCACTTAACCGCTAAGCCACGGGGCCGGCCCTCCACTGAGCTTTTTATTTCAGTTATTATATTTCTCAGTTCTGAAATTTCCATTTGGTTCTTTCTATCTTCTATTTCTTTGCCGAGACTTTCATTTTTCATTTTCTTTAAGTGTGTGTTCATAATTGCTTATTAAAGCATTTTTATCATGGCTGATTTAAAATCATTTGTCAACTAATTCTAACATCTCTGACATCTTGGTTTTGGTTTGCTAGGCAGCTGCTGACTTAAATTAGTCTCCTTTTTAAGTTTTATGTGATTCCTGATAATTTGGTATTTAATTTTAACTATTTTGTTGTATATGTACTTTTAATGTCTTTTTTTTTTATAATTTTATTTATTTATTTATTTTTCCCCCAAAGCCCCAGTAGATAGTTGTATGTCATAGCTGCACATCCTCCTAGTTGCTGTATGTGGGACACGGCCTCAGCATGGCCGGAGAAGCGGTGCGTCGGTGCACGCCCAGGATCCGAACCCGGGCCGCCAGCAGCGGAGCGTGATCACTTAACTGCTAAGCCACGGGGCCGGCCCTATACTTTTAACGTTTTTGCCCCTAAATCTTTTTTGTACATAACCCCAAACTGAAAATCTCTTAGCTGAAGGCCCAATTAGCAGATCTTTTTACTTCTCTACGGAGAGTTGGGTTGGTGCGTAGTGGACACTCAGCCCTGTATGTTCTAGTAATCCCCAAAGGGGGAAGTAATGATGAATGTTTTCTCATGGTACACTGCTACTCCTAGAAAGACAACATACATGCAGTAGATGTGTCATAAGTGGTTAGTAGCAACTCTTCTTCATCCATGATATTGTGTGTGCAATTATTCCAAAAATGATTTCTTAAATAACTATAGAGGTGTGAGTGAATCATTTTTACTCCCCAAAGTGCCTAGCATAGTATCAGGAAATAAATTATTCCTGTTACTGTTCCTTTTTTGTTGGTACCATGTGGTGCTGAGGGACAGTGTGGTGCATTGGGCCAAGCGTGAATCTCTCTGGTTACTCTGTGTACATGAGGCACTTGAGTTGGCTGCTAATTTTAACGTGTGTAGTAGTAGAGACCATTGATTGTTTAACTCATAGACATGACTTTTATTTTTTTTTTAAAGATTTTATTTATTTATTTTTCCCCCCAAAGCCCCAGTAGATAGTTGTATGTTATAGCTGCACATCCTTCTAGTTGCTGTATGTGGGACACGGCCTCGGCATGGCCGGAGAAGCGGTATGTTGGTGCACGCCCGGGGATCCGAATTCGGGCCACCAGCAGCAGAGCGCGGACGCTTAACCGCTAAGCCACAGGGCCGGCCCTCATAGACATGACTTTTAAGTTAGGTTGGGATATTTTAAGAGTGGTGTGTTTTGGGCCGACCCCGTGGCCTAGCAGTTAAGTACGCGCGCTCCGCTGCTGGCGGCCCGGGTTCGGATCCCGGGCATGCACCGACGCACAGCTTCTCCGGCCATGCTGAGGCCGCGTCCCATATACAGCAACTAGAAGGATGTGCAACTATGACATACAACTATCTACTGGGGCTTTGGGGGAAAAAAAATAAATAAAATTATAAAAAAAAAAGAGTGGTGTGTTTTTAAAAATATAGGGTCTTATTTCTATCCTCAAATTACAATATTTTACTAGACTCAAATACTGTCCTCTAACTAATTGAGTATCTCTGAGAAGATAGTCGTTTTGAATATGTGCATCTTTCACTGAAATTGTTAAATGACTTGGTTTTTTTCCGGCAGAATTAGAAAACTGATTTGTCCAGAATAAAAGAGAGTGGAACAGCAATCAAGTGTTGATACTCCTACCCAGTGTAGTGTGTGTGTGTGTGTGTGTGTGTGTGTGTGTGTGTGTGTGTGTGTTTGTGGTTTTTGAAAGTGATAAATGATAGACAATTTGCTGGAAATGGAGCAAATGGAAATGTTGATTAGAAATACCTAATAAAACTTTCTATAAAACACTATATTTGTGCTGTTAAAGTCTAAGAAGTGATTGTAATAAACCTCTTATAGTCCTGCCTTTTAAAAACTGACTGTCATTGCCTTAAAATGTAACTTGTAGGGTGCTGGTATAGAGATATATCCTGGGAGTAAGTGCACCCTGAGTGACAATGGGATCCATCACTGCAAGGAAGGGATACTCATTAAGGTGAGCACCTCCTGAAACACCCTCTTTCCAAGGGTTAGAATGATTTCACCTAAAAAATAATTATGTTTTATTAAATTCCCATGTTGGGTTCTGTTGTTTTAATGGTATCAATAGGTGGTGATTGAAAGTCTCTTGTGAGAATACTTTGCTGTCTATAGATCTGCAAACACGACAGAGGAATGCTGTGTCACTCAGAGCTCTGACTGTGCTACCACATATTGATAAGCATAGCTTTCTTTTTTTTTTTTTTTAAGATTTTATTTATTTTTGTCCCCCCAAAGCCCCAGTAGGTAGTTGTGTGTCATAGCTGCACATCCTTCTAGTTGCTGTATGTGGTACTCGGCCTCAGCATGGCCAGAGAAGTGGTGCCTCGGTGCGTGCCCGGGATCCGAACCCGGGCCGCCAGCAGTGGAGCGCGCGCACTTAACCGCTAAGCCACGGGGCCGGCCAGCATAGCTTTCTGTGTTACTTTTAAAATAGCCTGAAAAAGTGAGAAGGTTTCACAGCAGGCAGTGTTGACTGTGGCAGTTCCTTAAAACATCTGCTTTCAATGTCACAGGACTTCTTAGATGAGCATTATGACATTCCAAGAATATCCATGGTGAATAATGTCATACATAATAATGAAGGTTATGGTGTCGTCTTGGTGAAACCTACAATTTTCTCTGACCTGCAAGAAAGTGCGCAAGATGAAACTGAAGGTATGGTATATTTAGTAATTTTTAAAAATAAAAGCCAGGTCTAATTTACTTTATTTCAGCATTAAACTCTGATTAAAAATCTGAGTCTTGCTCTCCTCCTTAAAAAAGATAACTGGCATACAGGGGCATGAAGATGGGGAAGCTTGGTAAAGCTATAACATTATAGAATCTCAGGGTGAAAAAAATTTTCAAGCTCAACTAGTTCAATTATTCATTCAAACCTTGATGTATGGTTTCATGGTCCTGCAATTCCCTTCTTATCATGCGTGGCTTTCTATAAACTTGTAGATTAAGGATGGGCATCTGATAGCAGTGGTGGCTCCCGCTGGCATTTGTTAAGGCTGGAGGCAGAGAAAGGAGTGTGCCGGGTTGCAGGCTCATTTACTGGAGGGGATCGTGGAGTTGGCCTCTATTTATTTTTGGTAGAAGTAAATGCCTCCCTGTCAACTGTCTTTCTTGACAGCAAAGCTGAGCTAACTCTGGGAAATTCATGAATTTGAAGCCATGCCCCGAATCACTATGAAATCTCAGTCACAGAGAAGTATTAGGCATGGGCATGTGTGAGGACAGTTTAAAGGATGGTGAGTGGTCCTTGTCGTCCTTCAGGAATCCTTAGCAGAAAAAACTTGAAAGCTCTAATAGACTATAGAAATATATATGTTTTAGTTGGATTAGTTTTTGTATTTAACTTTATTTGTTATAATTTGTTTGTTTCTCCAGAAAATAGAGCACTTAAAATTCAGACAAGTGGAGAGGCCGATGCAGCTGAAAGAGTGGATCTGGAAGAGCTGATTCAGTGTGCAACTGGTAGAACGGAGCTTTACGCAAGATCTGACCTTTCCGAGCAAGTCGAAGGCAATTGTGAAATTGTAAATGAACTGGTTGCTGCCTCCACGCAAAAAGGCCAGATGAAGAGGAAAAGGTTGAGTGAGCTGGGGATCACACAAGCTGATGACAACTTAATGTCACAGGAGATGTTTGTTTCAATTGTGGGGAACCAATTCAAGTGGAATGGGAAAGGGAGTTTTGGCACGTTTCTTTTCTGACCAGTATGCTACAAGTAGATGGCTAAATGCTGGATTTTGTGTATGCTGCCCCAAGAATCATTGCTGCTGTCATAGTTCGCTTCATGTGTGTATTTTATATTTGATATATTTGATTTGGTTTGAGTGAAATGTGGATTTATTTCTATCTGCAGGTGTTGCACATAAAACACTCCCTCTTTATAAGAAAGGTCATGAAAACGTATAATATGGAAAATAATTGGAGGTTTCTTTCCAGAAAGTCTTGCTTTCTCAAACATGGTTCTCTTGTATTAAGCCTATTAGTAACTTTCTAGTGTAAATACACTTTAATCTAGCACTTCAGAGAGGAGGAAGAAGGGCAGGAAATGCAAGATGAGTGCACAAAAATGCAACAGTGTCAGAAATACAGGGTTCTTACAGTTGTCTTTTTACCCCAATTACAGCAAGTCTGATTTCCATGCTGTATTTGCATAATGCTTGTCTTAAAGTAAAAGCTTCTATGACTGGGAGGTTATCTGCCTCATCAGACTTACTGAGAATCGAGTGGGATGCATTTTTATGTTGAGCTGTGTAATCGTCAAAACAGTAACACAGCACAGCAGGTTTGACAGAAGTGACGTGATCTTCAGAGCCAGTGCACATAGAGCATTCTCACTGTTCCTGAATACAAATGATTAAAAAGAAGGGGCTTTTCTTTTACCATAACAGTATTCTGATCACATTTCATACACAGTCAAAATGACTACCTATATAACCTATATCATCTCTGTGTTCTTGATATCGTAAAACACAGGTTTTAAAAATATTTATATTAAAAAAGTGTATGTGATATTAATATGCCAACTGATTAAAATTACAATGATGAAATAATAAATCGAATCTTGTGTTTTTCCAAACGCCTTGTGGGCCATCATGCCGCTTAGCATATGTGATCCTTTGAGGTAAACACAACATTTTGATGTCTTTTTAGTGTTTCAGAAAGAGTCTTAATTTTTTTCCTCACTGTGATTGTTTGTATCTTAAATTTGAATAAATTATAGTTCTTCCTTTTCATATGCTACTAAATGTGAAAAGATTTATCTTAGCTTTTTTGTTTGGCCATTGAAAGGCATTTTTCTTTTACTCTTTAATCCTGTTGCAAAAGTAATGCTAATTAATTCTGTATCAACTTGTGCCAAATACTGACTTAAAAACCATTTATTCAACTTAAAAAAAAATAAAATTGGGTGGGGGGGGTGGACACAAGGGTTGAAGGGAGTCATATATATGGTGATGGACAAACAAAAATGTACAACCCAAAATTTCACAATGTTAAAAACTATTAAAACATCAATAAATAAAAAATAAATAAAATTGGTTTTCCAATTGAATTTCCACTGTATCTTGGAGCTTAGATTTTGTGTATTCTCATGTAACTTACTAGAGTGTCAAAAGAATGACAAGTAGCTAGTCAATACCTTCTTTGTTGCTTTTTATAGCATGATCGTTTTTCAGATTTCATTTCTATGTTAGTTTAAATCTAGACTTTTATTAATTTTTATTCATGTGATAAATTATTAGTGAATAGGCCTAATGTATTCTTCCTGAAGTTACATAGAGTACATCTTGCCTCAGTCGTGAAGAGTTGAGCGTCTCAGATGACGTACAGGGAGTATAGAGAGAGCCCGGAGGGGCGTGGATTGTGACATTGGAGGTGAAAAGAAGGCTGTCTGCTGTGTGGATTGAATTACCATATGCCCTGTCCTTATGGTCTGCCCTTAGTGTGACCTTGAATTTGTGGCAGGTAGCAAAGTTCTGTACCTTGATTTGAGTATTTTCTTTATTTGAGGTTCTCTAGAAGTATCTCCCTCAGTTTCGCATTCTGTTACTGTGCCACAGATGAATGTATTTTCATTCAGCCAGAGGTCACTTGATCTAAAGTGTATACACCCCACTTTTCTAGAACTTCTACAACTTCTAGTTGTAGAAGGATGGCAAAATATCCACTTTCTAGACTTGGCTCTTCAGAGGGAGATTGAAGAAGAAACATATGTAAAACTCTGATGAGCACCTAGGAGGAATCCCACTTAACCCTGTTATTATTTCTATTCCTTTCTAGGAAAAAAATTCCACAGGCATTTATGGAAATTAAGATGAGATAAAATTGATAATTAGACCTTGATGTAAATTTTAAGCATAGCATTTAATTTTATAACATTTTATTGTGATTAAAAAATTATGTATATTTATATAAATTTTGAGGTCTTATGTGTTCAAGTGAACAGTCTCCTCTTTTCTCAGTTCTCGCCATTAATAGAAAAATATGTATCCTTTAAAAACAAAGGCATAGTATAATAATGCTCTGAAAATCACTTTTTCTATTTTCCCTTAACATATTGTAGAAATCTCTGTGCATACAGATCCACCTCATTCTTTTTGATGACTGTGTGATACTCCATTGTCAGAATTCTGTCATTAGTAAGTGATAAAAAACCAACCCAGCCAGGGTTATGAGGGAAACAGGAGATCTGAAGACTGGAGCTGATCCATCCTCTTAGTTCTGCCTTTCCTGGTGCTGGCTTCATCCTCAGGTTGGCTTTTTCCACGTGGTGGCAAAGATGGCCCTCAGCAGTCCCAGTTTTCATGGTCCCAGAGGGAGAGAGACCTTCTAGCCTCTGGTTGGCTCTGCCTGTCTTCTGCACTTGTCCTCTGACCTGTCACTATGGACCTCAGGAGGGGTGTCACTTGTTCCCCCTGAATCGCGTTTCCAGCCTCGTGGAGAGGGGTGGAGCCTTGTGATTGACTCGCTCTCCAGGTGGTGGAAGAACATTTCTAGAGGAAAGGGGCTTCTGTTCCTAGAAGAAGATGGAAGGGCTGCTTTGCAGGCAAAAACAAATGTCTGCTAGAGACAGATTAGTTATAACTTAACCTACTCTCCTGTATTGATGGGTATTCATGTTTCCAGTTTTTCATTACTACAAATAGATACACATAAAAGGATGTTTAATGCAATGTTTGTGACTTCTCTAAGATTTTCCATGGTTAGATTATTGGATGAAGACTTTTTGGGTTGAGGGTTGTGGATTTAAATTTTGATAGTGATTGCCAGACTGCCCTCTAAGAGAATGAGCACTGCTTTACACTGCTACCAATAGCGTACGGGAGTGACAGTTTGCCACACTCTGATGACAACAAATATTGCCATTTAAAAAAATGCTTATCTGATGAATGAACAGGTCGTTTTGACTTGTGTCTGTTTGATTTGATATTTTATCATTAATTATTTTCGTATATTTATTTTTCTGAATATTGCCTATTCATATCTTTTGCCTACTGTTCTATTCGGTAGTTTGACTTTGTTATTGATTTATAAGAGTTTTATATAGTATGGCTTTTAATTCTTTAATATTTCAAGTGTGTGTGTGTATGTGTATATATTATATGTAAGTATACTTATGTTTATATAGTACGAGTATATTTACTTATAAGTATATATAGTACACATATACACATATAAAATATTCTCTTGACCTATCTGAGCTTTGATTATGGTATTTTGTTTTACTTAAGTTTTAAGTTTTAATTCTAGTCAAATCTGCTCTTCTGCGTCTTGTGACTTGTTTACATAGGGCTTGCCTATTACAAGATTATAAAATATTTTATATTATCTTCTGGTACTTTTATAATCTTGTTTAAATTTACATTTCTAATCCATCTGTAATTTAGTTTTGTATATGTATGATGTAGAACTCTTTTTCTCTAAATGGTTAGTGAGTTCTCTTGATACTGTCTATTGACTAGTTCATTCCTTCTCCACTTACTTGATATCTTACTAAATTCCCATGTTTGCCCACTGTTGACCCTCTGGCTTAAATACTACTGGCTAATAACCTCCAGCCCAATATATATTCTGTTACAAGGATCCAAATCAGATTTGACCAGAAGCATCAGGTTTCCCAGCCATCCTGCATGTAGCAGGCTGTTTTCCTAGAAATGACTTGAGGAAAACATAGTCTCACTCTCACTCCATTCTTATTTTTCAAAACCTTCTTGGCTATTGAGCTTTTGTTTTTTTAATCAGCTTTTTTGATACAATAAAAAATCATCAATTTCAAGTATACAGTTCTCTGAGTCTCGACAAATATATCTAGTTGTGTAACCACCACCACAATCACAATAGTAAATGTCTCCATCATCTCTAAAAGTTCCTTCATTTTCCCCTGCAGTCAATCCCCTTCCCCCACCCTTGGACCCTGGCAAACCCACTGATCTGCTTTCTGTCACCAGAGGTTTGGCTTTTTTAGAATTGCATGTAAAAAGAATGACTCAGTGTGTAGTCTTTTGTGTCCACCTTCTGAAGCTGAGCATAATGCTCTCAACATACATCTATGTTGTTTTGTGTGTCAGGGGTTTGTTTCTGTTTATTGCTGAGTAGTTTTCCATTGTGTGGGTATTGAGTATTGTCTATTCATTCACCAGTTGATGGGCCACATCCGTTGTTTGTAGTGTTTGGTTATTATGGATAAAGTTGATAAGAACATTTGGGTAAAAGTCTTTGAACATATGTTTTCATTTCTCTGGGAGTAAATAGCTGTGAGTGGGATTGTGGGCTGTATGGTAAGTGCACATTTTACTTTATTATGAGTTACAAATTATTTTCCAAAGCAGCTATCCCACTGGGCTTTCCTACCAGCAGTGGAGGAGAGTTCTGTTGTTCTACATCCTTGTCAACACGTGATAGTGTCAGTCTTTTAAATTTTAAGTATTTTACTGGGTGTGATGGTGATAGCTCATTGTGGTTTTAATTTGCATTTTTCCATATGATTAATGATATTTAGCATCTTTTCATATGCTTATTTGCCATTTCTATATCTGGTGAAGTCTATTCAAATCTTTTGTCAATTTTTGCCCCCAAATCAGGTTGTTTGTCTTACTGAGTTGTAAGGTTTTTGGGTTTTGGTTTTAATTCTTGATACAGGTTTTTAATCAAATTTATGTTTTGCAAATATTTTCTTTCTGCCTATGGCTTGGCTTTTCATTTTCTTAACAGTATCATTTGAGCGGCAGAAGTTTAAATTTTGGTCAAATCCAGTTTATCAATATTTTCTTTTACGGTTCCTGCTTTTCATGTCTTATCTGAAAAATCGTTTTTCTCTTTTCCTGCCTTCTTTTGGATTGAGGTTTAAATTTTTTTTTTAATGGACTCATTTTATCTCTATTATTGACTTATTAGCTATACTTTTTTGTGTGTGTGCTCTAGGGCAATAGTTCTCAACCAGAGGCAAGTTTGGCCCCCTACTTGCACCCCAAAAGGACATTTGCCAGTGTATGGAGACATTTTTGGTTGTCACAACTGGGAGTAGGGTGCCAACTGCATTTATTAGGTAGAGGCCAAGGGTGCTACTAAATACTTTACAATGTGCAGGATTACCCTCATCATGGAATGACATTTTGGCCCAAAATGTCAAATTGTGCCAAAGTTGAGAAATCCTGCTCCAGGACAGGGCTCAGCAACTTTTTCTGTGAAGAACCAGATGGTAAATATTTTAGGCTTGTATGACATATATGGTCTTGCATCTCCTTTCCACCCACCACCCTCCAAAATGTAAAACCCACCCTTGCCTTCTGAAGTGTACAAAAATAGGCAGCAGGCTGGATCTGGCCTGTGGCCTGAGTTTGCTGACCCCTCCTCTAGGATTTGCAGTGTACATATACGACCTTCAAGTAATATATCTTATCACGTTATAAGTAAGGTCCATTTCCCCTTCTGTCCTTTGTGTTATTGTTGTCAAACATTTTACATGTTATAAGCCTCTTAATATTTTGCTGTTATTTTTGCTTTAAACTGTTATCCTTCAAGAAGAATAAAAAATATGTTTTTACAATATTATTAACATATATACCCTTTCTGGTGTTCTTCCTTCTTTTGCTCAGACACAAGCTTCTATTTGGCATCGTCTTCCACCTGAGGAACTCCCGCTCTCATTTCTTTTGGTGCAGATCTGCTGACAACGCATTCTTCCAGCTTCTGTTTGTCTCACAATGCCTTTATTTTGTCTTCAGTTTTGACAAGTGACTTTTGGTGCTTAGAGAGGTTTAAATTGACAGTTTATTTCAGTATTTAGAGCTGTTGCGCCACTGTCATTTGGGTTGCGTAGTTTCTGACGAGTAGATGCTGTCGTGTCTTTTTCTCTTGGCTGTTTTTACCCTGCTGTCAGCAATTTCGTTGTCCTGCATCTTTGTGTGGACTTCTTTATGTTGACCCTGTATGGAGTTCGCTGTACTTCGCTGTGTGGGTTTATGTTTTCGGATATTTCTTCTGTCCCACCCTCTCTCTCGTCTCTCCTTCCTTGACTAATTACATTCATATTACGCTGTTTTATTTTGTCCCACAGGTCACTGATGGTTTATTCATTTTTCTGTCTTTTCTTTTCTTTTTGTGTTTCCTTTTGGATAGTTTCTATTGCTATGTCTTCAAGTTTACTAATCTTTTCTTCTGCACTGTTTAAACTTCTGTTAATCTCATCCTGTGAATTTTTCATTTCAGATATATTTTTTTATCCCAAGAGGGTTTTTTGGGGGGACTCTTTTTAATTTTTCCTTTCTCTCTTCATCATGATCATATTTTCCTCTACTTTCTTGAACATATAGAGCATATTTATAATAGCTATTTTACTATTCTTTTTTGCTAGCTTTATCATCTGTTGCTTCTAGGTCTGTTTTTATTGATGGATTTTTCTCTTGGTTATGGGTCATATTTTCCTGTTTCTTTGCTGTCTGCTTATTTCTGATTGGTGCTGGACATTAATGAATTTTATTTTACTGCTGTACGTCGTTTTATTCCTTTAAGTAGTTTTGGCTTTTTTCTGGAATGCAATCAGTTGGATCCTTTCAATGTATGCTTTTAAGCTTTCTTTGGGCAGATCCAGAGCAGCTTTTAGTCTAGGGCTAATTTACCCCCCTCCTCTCCTTTGTTTTAGAATTCTATCTGGTGCCACATATATTTTGAGGTCTTTTCACCCTGGCTAGTAGGAGTGAAATTTTTTCTGCTTATTCTTTTCTGGTGGGCACTTCCTCAGCCTTGGGTAGTTTCTTCTCACACATATGCAGGTTGGTACTCAACCAATATCCAAGGGGCCCCACTGCAGGTTTCTGGAGCTCTCTGTCTGTGCATTTCCCTCCTCTAGTATTCTGCGTTGCAAATTCTGGGTGCCTTGGCCTCTAAACTCTGATTTCTCTTTCTTTCCCTTAGTGAATCGACTGGGCTCTGTTTCCCTTCCCTGTACTGAGGCCTGGAAACTGCCTCAGCTGGTGTAATTGTAGAGCTCCCCTCTTGTGTTTCTCTTCTCAGGTATCGCAGTCCTGTGCTGCCTCTTGTCCGGTGTCTGGAAAACCATTGTCTCATAGGTTTTGTCCAATTTTCTAGTTATTTAAGGCAAGATACTTGTTACTCAATCTTGGCTAAATGTGGAAGTCTTCTTGAGTCCTCCAGGTTGGAACCATTTCCCAAGGAAGTTGGATACTCAACATTAGCCACCTGTGGGTAACTAGGTCAAACTTCTGAGTTTCTGTAGCTCATTTCTGTTGAAATCTTTACTAGAATGGTTGGTATTTGACCACAAAAACATTTTTGGAACATTAAATAAAGGGGAGTATGGGTGAGGTGGCCACAGGGCATTAACTTTAAGATGAACACAGTCACATTCCAGAATTGCAGTCAACCCTAATTTGGTTTACTTACATCCCAAATTAAGAGTTTTCTGCATTCAGACCTATTTGTGTGGGTGAGATCAAGGCTGTTGGGCAGGTAAAATCCTACCTCACTAAGCAGCACGTGTGAGCTCACCATGCATGGATGCCTCTGGAGTTTACTACTTTCAGGCCAGGTGGGCTGACAACTTTCTCCCTGAAATATTGGAAATAATCTTGGTGTGTAGCTCTTTAAAGCCCATTTTGAACAAAATCAGGCCAATTTAGCAAGCAATTAAAAACTAATTAAAATCTTTGCATTATCTTCATGGGAAGCATCATACATTGCAGTTACTTGTGAATGTTCTTATAGAATCAAGTATCCCTAAAGTATAGTTGGCCCTGGAGCAAGAGGCAGCTCTCTGATGATAGCTGATGGTGCTTTCCGTCAAGGCTCGTGGGAGCTCATGTACTGTCTTAGTTTAGATCTCGAGAGCTTTCTGAAGGGTTAGGCCTACTGTCATTGATGCAGCTTTCGGTACATTCTTCAAGTGCTCCTGTGCTCAGCTTTTCTTTAGTGCTTACAAGGTGCCAAGTAGGCTGCGAGGAAGATGAGCAAGTTGAATACTTTCTAAAGTAATATGAAGCTTTACAGCACTAGAAATCTCTTTAATTCCCTCATTGCTTCTAAAATGCATTTCAGATCTGTCGCCATTGGTACAATGCTCAGAGTCACTGAGGAATTATTTTTGACTTGGTGTTTATATTTAAAATTTGCTAGTGATGGGCCGGCCCGGTGGCTTAGCGGTTAAGTGCACGCGCTCCGCTGCCGGCGGCCCGGGTTCGGGTCCGGGCGCGTACCGACGCATCGCCTGTCCAGCCATGCTGAGGCGGCGTCCCACATACAGCTACTAGAAGGGTGTGCAACTATGACACACAACTGCGTCCTGGGGATTTGGGGAGAAAAAGGGGGGGAAAAAAGGAGGAGGATTGGCAACAGATGTCAGCTCAGGGCCGGTCTTCCTCAGAACAGAAAAAAAGAGGAGGATTGGCATGAATGTCAGCTCAGTGCCGATCTTCCTCACACACACACACACACACACACACACACACACACACACACAGAGAAAACAACTGTCATAGAGAAACTCAACGAGTTACATAAAAACTCAGACAGAAGGACAGTTCGAGGAGCTCAAGAATAAAATTAACGAACAGAAGGAATACTTCAACAAAGAGATTGGAGCTCTAATAGAAAAACCAAACAGAAACTCTAGATATGAAGGACACAAATAGTGAGATTAAAAAATAAGGTTAAAGGCATTAAAAAAAAAAAAAAAAAGAGCAGACCCTATGGAGGAGAGAATTAGTGAGGTCTACGATAGAAGCCTAGAAATGCTCCAGGTAGAGGAGGAGAGAGAACTAAGATTTTTAAAAAACCACGAAATTCTTTGAGAAATATCCAGCTCGATTAGGAAAAGTAACATAAGGCTTATAATCTCCCAGAGGGAGGAGAAGACAGGGAGAAAGGAGCAGAGAGCTTCTTCAAAGAAATGATTGCTGAGAACTTCCCAAACCTGGGGAAGGAACTGGACCTGCAAGTGCTGTGCGAGTCTAAGATGGGGCACATCCAGGGAGAGAATTGTGCCAGGGAAAGGGAGGCAGCAGTAAGTCATTGAGGATAAGGTCTTTAGAGGAGAGCGACTCTTCTCAAGTGGATGAGGTAGAAGGAGACCGGCTGGATTTGTGTGTGTGTGTGTGTGTGTGTGTGTGTGTGTGTGTGTGTGCGTGTGTGTGTGCGTGTGAGGAAGATCAGCCCTGAGCTAACATCCACGCTAATCCTCCTCTCTTTGCTGAGGAAGACCGGCTCTGAGCTAACATCTATATTGCCAATCCTCCTCTTCTTTTTCCCCAGAGCCCCAGTAGATGGCTGTATGTCACAGTTGCACATCCCTCCAGTTGCTCTATGTGGGTGTGGGAGATCAAGATTTGGCCACCCTGAAATATATCTCTTTACCTTTTTTTTTTTTTTTTACTTTGAGAATTTTCAAAGGGCCCTGGAACTTCTCAAAGACATTTGCTCTCTTCCTATAAGGAGGAAGATACTAAACTTATTAGGCTTATTCAGTATGTTAAATTACATGGAAAGCATTGTCAGACAAGTGACGATAAGCCTGCTCAGGTGCTATTATGTGGGTAAATGTTATTCATATAGGTGTTTTAAAATTGTATAACGTTACTGAAATGCTGATCTGTCCTGATTATCAGTCATAATTCTGGTTATTATTATTTTAAAGTGTTGTATGTCACAAAATTAACCAAATTTCTTTGTCAATTGCCATTTTGAGGTCTTGCTGTTTACAGACTTATTTCTTTGCTCTAATGCTTTTGCAAAATATGTTTCAACTTCAGAAAAATTCATGGAAAGGACTCTGATATTTACACTGGAATACAGGTTTCTGACAAACTTTCTGATCACGAAAATGAACGTGGTAAGAAATTACAGAAATCTGATGGAGAAACCGACTTCATGAAGCTGCTAACAAAAAGGTTGGGATCAAGAATGGATTACACAGGACTGAATCAACTGATAAGGATAATTATAATTTCTATGATTTTTCATTTGAAGTGTTGCTGAATTTTCAATGTTTTGTTTTTTCAGATTTAAGGAAAACTTTTTCTCTTTTCTCCTGAGCTAGCTATGATTTATAGCAATTTGGTAAATGATATTTTTGTCAGTAAAATTGAAATATTTATCTTTTTCTCTCTATCTGATCCCTCAAATTTGGAAACTCTTAGTGAGTGAGTATTGTTGTTTTCATGGCAATATAGTTACTTGCATAAGTTCAATAAGAATCTGTTCTCCTTATCACAGGACACAATTGGAAACACTGGTTATGTTACCAAGGTTGTAACTGGAACATCATATTTGCGATATCACCCTGCAGCTTCTGAGGAATGAAGATTTGACTTTATGGAATAAA
This sequence comes from Diceros bicornis minor, assembly GCF_020826845.1. Classification (NCBI taxonomy): domain Eukaryota; kingdom Metazoa; phylum Chordata; class Mammalia; order Perissodactyla; family Rhinocerotidae; genus Diceros; species Diceros bicornis. The sequence continues at coordinate 526,868 of NC_080771.1, read as the reverse complement.
GCCACACGGAAATATTGGCCTGGTACCTTATGTTCCAAGCAGCACTTACCAGGATAAGTCAAGAATGTCACTTATCTGTCAGGTACAAGGAACCTCGAAATATTTGGGGGGAACCTCAGAAGAGAGGAATTCACCCAAATCTATGGGTATTGCAGACAAAGTCTGATGACAAAATCCTTGGCTTTGCTTTCCTGGCCTCGAGAGACCTTTAAAGTTCAATGTGAGATTCCTTATCAAAAGTTCCAGCAAAGCAGATTTAAAAGAGCCTATGTGATCAACTGCTATTCTTGCTGTACTTATGTAAATAATTGGGCCAACTCTATTGGAACTAGACTTATTTTGCAAACTAGTTTTAATTTTGCTATCTTAATAAAAATGAGGGTGATTTTAGAGAGAAAAATTATATTTCGGTAAAAACTATTTCAGTATAAATTTGCGGATATTAGATCCTAGTTTTGTTGTCTTTTGAGGTTTTTGTCTTATATCTGTTGACTGGACTGGATCCTGATTTCTTCTAGTCTCCTGAAACATCTGGCGACAGATGTCCAAACTAACGTTTTTGATTTTTTTCCATCATTTTCATTGGAAATCGCTGAAAACTAAACCTGCCCTTTTTCCTGAAGACTTACAAACTGAAGCCGATGGACTGGACTTGATATAAACTTAAGAGATGACCTGACGACACCATCAGAGACATTTTAAACTGCAAAAGATACTTGGACGCTGACATCTGAAATGCTTCTTCACTGGCTGTCCTCCGAACTCAAAAACACGTTTCCAATCGGCTCCAACCATTAACCTTGTTTCTCTTTTGTTTCCATAGAAATGCTTCTATTAAATACTTGATTGCTTGCTTCCACAATATAGGCGTCACCTCGAGAGCCCACCTGCATCACCACCTTCTGAAATGAACTTAATTGAACCGACCTATTATCAGGACTAAGAAACGTGTTCAGTGAGATGAAACAATCTACCAACTCAGCTTCTGGACTATGAAACTTCTGTAAGTTTCAAAAGGACTGTGAAACTTTTAGTTTCAGAGGCGGGACTGTGGGAGATCAAGATTTGGCCACCCTGAAATATATCTCTTTACCTTGATTGTTTTCTCTGAGGGACATTTGACCTCCCCCACTAACTGCCTAAAGAATTCGACATGGTGGCTCCTTCCTGGAACAGATCTTCTATCATGATGGCTGTAATGATCATGTAAAATAGATGTTACAATGGGAGGGGCACCAAGCCCCTTTTATCCCAAAACTCTAACTCTCCCTGACCACATTCTCTACAGCTGACCCCGAAAAGAATGGTCCTCCTGCCCTCTGAAGTCCCAGGCCACTACCCACCCCCAACACGCTCCTCGCCTTTAGCTGCAATACTTAGGCAAGCAGCTTAGACAGAGGGACGAGTTGCTCATTTCTGAGTTTCTCCCATGTATACATGTTCTTAAACTTGGTATTATTTTCTCCTGCTAACCTGTCTCGTCGATTATTTGGCCAGCCATAAGAACCTTAAGGGAAAGGGCAGAGGGAGATTCTCCCTCTTCCCCCGACATGGGACACGGCCTCAGCGTGGCCGGAGAAGCGGTGCGTCGGCGCGCGCCCGGGATCCGAACCGGGGCCGCCAGCAGCGGAGCGCGCGCACATAACCGCTAAGCCACGGGGCCGGCCCTGACCAGCTGGAGTTTTGTTTCGTGTGTGTTAGCTATTGAGGCGGGGGAGCGGCAAGGAGGGAGAGGGGTGGTGGGGGTGGGGGTGGGGGTGGTGTGTCTGCTCTGGGTGAGGCGAGAAAACTCCCCAAGTGGAGATTTTTGTAGAAGGGTCCGGTCCGGCAGGACGGGAGGGTGCGCGTGGGTCCATTTAGCGAGCAATCAGAAGAATCTGTAGTCGCTGAGACTCAGGCCTCTTGGGAAAGAAGCAGAGAGAGGAGTTGAGCTTTGTTCCTCAGAGCAACTGGCGCCTCACGGGTAACCACAGAAGGTTCCCAGAACAAATGAAGTTGCGGGAGCCAGCGTGCCCTGTGTGCTGCTCTCAGCCCGAAGGCGGGCAGGCGGGCAGCTGCTCCCGTCCTGCACTCTCCCACGGTCCGGGTCCCGCCCCCAGCCCCACTCGCACCCACAGGGGAGGGCGGCCCCGGAACAAGTCTCCTCTCATCCACCATCATCTCGCCACCCTGACGGCTTTGCCCGAGATACCAACTCGGCTGTACCCACGCCCATGCGGGATTTTCCTTCGGACGAGGGGCCCGGGTTCACCACGGAGGATGAAACCCCTAGCCTTCCGTTGCCAAGTGGGTGGGACTCGCCAGCCAGGGGGGGGGGGGGAAGGGAGGTCAGGCCCATTCACTCCAATGGGCCTCACGGAATGGTTTCATTGAAATGCAGAAAGCTCTGCGGTCAAGTCGGAGCCTTTCACTTCGCCTCGGGCGTCTCTCCACTGAATGGCTCTCTTCAACTCCCCCACCCTTAGGCTGCAGCTTCCAAACTGCAGGGAGAGAGGGAGGGAGCATGGATGTCTGAGAAGCGCGACTCCTCTGGGACAGAAAGAGCACCCCCCCCGCCCCCGCTTTCCCTAACCCGCTAAACCACTTGAGAATCAGGGCCGTGGGGACTGACGTCCCGGTTTACGTCTTCCTCACTGCGTGGCGCGTGGCACGGGGCGGGGGCGGGATGGGGAGCCGAATCAAAGGGGGACACCAAACAGATAATCTCGGTGTGTCGGAGTTCACGGGACAAACGCGGGCTTGGAGTCCCGAGGGCCGGGAGAGGCCTGGCAGGGGATGGTTTGACTCATCCACCCTGGGTTACGGGCCCAGCAAGCAAACTCCTAACTGGCGACGCTCTGCTCTAGGTGCAGGTTTTGATCATTCGTCTTCAAGTCCGCTGGATCGGTCTGTCCTCCCTCTCCCACCTGCTTCCCGCGGGAAGTCCTCAGTCTCGTGCCGCATACCCACTGGCGATTTCACGCATCGCCTCCTCACCCTTAAGAAGAGGAAGGATGATGGACAAACATGAAGGAACCCCCACCGACAGCACCTCCGAGTGAAGGGGGGGGGGGGGGAGGGGCTCTCTCTCAGTGGGCGAACGGTGACTCCAAGTCGTGATCCCGAGATTTGACTTTAAAAATCAAATAACCCTGGAACAGTGAACTCGACGAGGAGGATGTGAACGTACCTCGTGCCACTGCCGTACGATTATGAAGGGTGAAAAGGCTAGGTTGTAAGTGCTGTCCATCTTGAAGCACCATTTTAAAGAACAGAACAATAAACACCCTCTCTCCTTGACCCGGAGCAGGGGATTGCCTGCGTCTGTCAGAGAGGGTCACGTCACCTGCACCGTGACCCACCAGGGTTCAGCCATTTGAAATCGGTCCTTCCTCTCGAGGTGACTAAAACTCGCCAATGACAGCAGGTTGTAGGCGCTGTCATTCCCGTCAAGGAAAGGCAGGGAGAATTTCAGCGTTTCAAAGCATACCCTGTCCCCCTTTCACAGCAAGTACCAGCTGAATTATGTGTAATTTCTGAATCGGCTTTCTCCCGGAGTCACTTCACTTCTCTCTCTTGGTGGTGGTGGTGGTGGGGGGGGGGGCAGGGCGCGCCGTGGGGGGGAGGCGGGGCGGCACTTGGAACCAGCGCAGAGCAGCTAAGGCTGTTGCCAAATCTTTCTGTCGGTGCCCACGCATGCAGACTGTGTGTGACCCGAAGGATGTACAGCATCCCACTGAGGGGTGAGGGTGGGGGAGTTTCCGGTGTGTAAGCCTGCGTTCAGCAGGCATAGGGGAGGAGAAACGATGTTCCCGCCGCTATCCCCCTTCTGAGTCCTTGGCTGAGCCCACCCCGGCCCGGTAACAAAAAGACAGATCCAGAAGAGAACGACAGAGAGATTAGGAACGCGTGCAAGGGCACGTCACTCGGGGAGAAGCCTAAAGCGGAAGTCACTCGAAGTGGCGGCTCTGACTGAATTCCAGCTCCTAGAGCACGTCACACCACGGACAATCCAGTTGTAGCGAAATGACAGGAGAAAGGAAAGCGGCTCTAGGCTTCCGAGGCCAGCCACCTGTGGGAAGGTCAATCAAGAGATGGGAGGAGTCAAGGTTTTGTTTGAAACAGAGTCCTCCGGGCTAGCGTCTGGGCTGACAAGCGTCCTCCTGGTTCAGGGAGGGCACCTTTCCCGTGGGAGCTTCATCTCCCGATTTCAGGTCAGGACGACAAGGGAGAGGTCCCGTGCCCTTCTCGCGCCCGCTGTTTCTCAAGGCCAGGGCCTCGAATTCCAAAGAACCCATGTGCCAGAGCGGGTCGATGTGGGGGCAACCTATTCCGGCTCCCTGACTTCACAGGGAAGACTGCTCTCTCCTCATTCTAGGGAAAGCTCCCAAACCACCGTCACCCAGTGCGGTCCACCTACACCAACCGTCCCTCCCTCCTTTCGAAATAATTTCTGCAGTGGCAGAAGGACGGACATGCCACACACGCCCCCCAGTCCACCTTCACCTCCACCCCCACCGTCTGCTTCCTTGAGGGCCGAAAGTGCTGCGTCCGAGAACGGAACGGGACTCGGAAACATTCTAAAGGGATGACTCGGGCCTGCCTGTTGAAAAAAGCACCCTGCCGTTAATCTGATTGGTCTTTCCCCGGGGTGTGTGTGGGGGGGGGGGGAGGGGGCGTTGTTAATTTTGAGGTGATGCGAATGTCCTGGAAATAAATACATATTGGTGACGGCTGTGCCACTGTGTGAATAGACTCCCAAGGCCCACCGGCTGGTGCACTTTTTAAAGGCTTGATTTTACAGGACGTGACCTCAATTTTCAGAGTGATGAAAATTAGGTAGGTGGGTCGGTCTGCAGGTAGTCGGCTTGTCGGTGGGTCTCCCTACCTTTATCACATACACACATAAAGGGAAGAGACAGACAGACGGAGACGGAGACAGCTAGTTCGTTATCGACACTGGGCACAGACATTCATCTGAGTGCTCTTACCCGTTCCCCAAGCTAATAACGTCTGTGTAGATCAAGATCACCCACATAGGAGAACGAGAACCACTTCCCAACAAGCAAGAGGGTCGGTGGGCCTCCACCTCCACCTCCACCTCCACCTCCACCTCCACCTCCACCACTTGCATTTGGCAGAGGAGTGGGAAAGCCGGATGGTGGCAAAAAAAGGAAGGCCCATCCCGACGAGAGGTGTTTGGCGTGTGGAAAAGCTGGAGGCGGGCTGACTAGAAGAAGGGCGTCCTATGTAACGGGGGGGGGGGGGGGGGGGGGGAGCAGATTTGCTTTCCTCTTTGCTCCCAAGTTGGGTGGGAGGGAGAGGTCCTAAGTCAGGGGCCCAAATGAGGACAGCCGTCAGTTGAGTGGTGACCCTGAATCTCTGAGCGTTTTGGGCCCATCGCCGCGGAGGTGTGCTTTGGGCTTTGCAGCCCGAAAGCCCTCCTCCTGTGAGTTTTCCGCCGGACGCCTTTTGTGGAAAGAGAAACTCGATTGTGCTGCCTGCCTGCCTCCGTCCCTGCCAGCCTCCCTTCTTTCCTCCTGCTCCGTTCCCTCCCCCCTCCTCGCTCTAGCTCTCTGAATACAAAGTAAGGACAGTAATTGTTTTTTTCTGTTTTGACATTTTTTACTTACTTACTTACTTACTTACTTACCTTTTTTTTTATTTATTTATTTATTTACTTATTTATTTATTTATTTATTTATTTACTTATTTATTTGTTTGTTTGTTTATTTATTTATTTATTTATTTCCCCCAAAGCCCCAGTAGATAGCTGTACGTCCTAGTTGCACATCCTTCTAGTTGCTGTACGTGGGACGCGGCCTCAGCGTGGCCGGAGAAGCGGTGCGTCGGTGCGCGCCGGCGATCCGAAACCTGGCGGCCAGCATCGTAGCGCGCGCACTTCACCGCTGAGCCACGGGGCCCGCCCAAGGAAAGGACAGCCATTGTGATAGCTCCATTTAGAGACATACGCCGACGCTACCAAGTGTCCGCGCCCTACATTTTTCTGTATGTTACCAATTTCTCTCTCCAGGCCTTGTCTAGTGGCATGCGGCAATCTTTGTCAATGATAAAAATTATTGTCGGAACCACCATGACAACCCTGCACCTCCGACTGCCCGCCGGAGTGCTTCCCACACCTCACTCCCAGCGCTCACCCCCACCCCGCCGGCCATCCTCTCTCCTGTCTTCCCCCTTGCCGGCCCCGACCGGCCCAAGCCGGCTATCTGGTCGACCTCTTGGAGCGCTATATAAGCGGCCGCCAGGCAGGTGGCGCCCGACAAGCAGCCTCATCGTCAGCGGGACGGCTCAGGATCGCGGAGCAGGGAGGCTGCAGCGCCGGCCGGCCAGGTGCTTGGCCGGGTCCCGATCCCCCTCGGGTCTCGTTTCTCGGCCCGAGGCGAGCAGAGGGGGAGAGGCCAGCCCGGTCCCGGAAAGGGGCCTTGGCAACTTTCTTCCGAACGTCCCTGGGACAGGGGCGTCTGGCGGCTAGGGGACGGAGCCGTCCTCCACACGCCTTCGTGCCACAGGCCGGCCGGGCCGGTTCCGGGTCCTGCGGTCGACGTGGAAATCTCAGCGGAGGCATCCCTGCCTGGGCTCCCTTCAGCCGGCGCGAGCGATTCCCGCCCGTGCGGATTTAGAAATGTCCGAGAAGCGAACGAGACCTGGCCCTCCCGCGTCGCCTGGGATCCATCGGGCACCCCTTGTGGATGGAGGACGTTTCCTTCGGTGTTTTCCTTTTTTTTCCTCTCTTGAATCTGCTTCTTTTTTGGCTGCCGCTGCCGCCACCGCCGCCACCGCCACCGCCACCAAACATCACTAAACGATAGTCATGAAAACGGTAATGGTTAGAACAATAAAATGTTAATTGCGTGTTTCTTTGCTTTCAACGACTAGAGAGGTATGATTTATGATACTGCATGATCGATCTTTTTCGCCCTCTCTGGATTTCATCCCAGCCAACCAGCCGTCCCATCTGCGCACCAAGTCCAGGTCGGACAGCTGGTCGACCCGGGGAACCGGGACCCCCGTCGTCCCGAGGGTCCGCAGGGCCTCGGGACCTTCAGACCCTAGCGGCCTCGCGTGCCCAAACACACCATGGGGGAGGTGTGGCGCCGCCGCTCGGCAGGGACATCTGGTCGACCCGAGAGGCGCGGGACCAGGGGCTGTCCGGATGGGACAGCCGGTCGACGCGAGCGGCCCGGGACCAGGGGCTGTCCGGATGGGACAGCCGGTCTACCTCACACAGTCACGAGCCCAGGGGCTA